>NW_024544742.1:0-1355000 GCF_018167655.1 Microtus oregoni | reverse complement strand
AAGAGGAAATCTTTGGATAGCTAGAGGAATCAATGAGATCATTGCCCTTTATCTACATCTCTTTGTGAAAGGGTTTCTGATCAAGGAGTACCTTGGTGATGGGGGTCCCAGGAATGCCACAATGATCACACCATGCAACAGACCTCACACAACTGAGAAATGGCTAACTCTGAGTCGGGGTAGAGACAGTGGAAGACCAGAGAGCAAGCCTTATGGGGGTGTTGGGATATGGAGCATGCACCTAGGGAAAATTCAGGTAAGGCGGGGACAGTGGAAATGTGTCACATTGGCCCTCAGTGATGGGAAGGCATTGTTGCTGAGTCATTGAAGGCAGGGTAACGGGGTGGGTAACACCTGATTCTGGAATGTGGACAGTTCTCTAGTTAGCTAACACTTAGCATATATAATTCACACAAAGGAGAGAAGTCACAAAAAGTGATGGAGAATTCATGCAGAAACTTTCCAGAGAAAGATACACAGGTATCCCCTAGGAGAGATATATTTTCACTCATTTGAGTTAAAAATCTATTCAAAGACTTATGGAACCTTATTTGAGTTCATAGACATTGAAACAGTGCTGGAACACACCCATAAAACCCAATTACCATGTGGTGGTGGCAGAGGCAGGTGGATATCTGAGTTCCAGGCCAGCCTGCCCTACAAAAGACATTCCAGGACAGTAAAGGCTACACAGAGAAACCTGTCTCACAAGACCAAACCAAACGAACAGAACCCCATGAGTTAGAAGCATAGTAGTGCCACTGACTGTTTCATTGAATTCTAGAGAGCAATCTAATAATTTATGTACACAATCAGTGCCAATAATTTAGTGTTTACACTAGATGCTTTGAAAGTGGAGTAAAGCTCACAGGTTTTAAGACCATTTCAAACACTCTTTTCGATTCAAAGTGCTCAAAATATCCCAAGGTTCTCTGGATAATATTCCATGTTGTATTATAGCTAGTGTTACAGCAGGTCACCGCATAGGCTCAGTGTCTGTTGTTTTCTTCCAACCAATGCTTTAGAGGTATGTCTGACTTACAGTCAGTCATTCAAATGTGATTGGGCAAGACTGTATTGTGCAACATAAATTATAATGAGGAAAGCATTCTGCAGGATTACGCTGATGAAAATGGAAGAGCTAATTTAAGTTCTGGGTATAAACCTTTAGAAGCCTGGAGTTAACCACAACCTATGGTTCCTGGAGGTTCCCAGAGGAAACATTTGCAGGGGATCCTGTGCACAGAGTCTTCATTTTTGTTTTAAGCTTGTTTATTATAACCAGACAGGGGTACTTCAAACCTCCTTAGCTTAAAATCTGCCAGTTGAGTGAATGGGCAAATGTCATGCACCACTCACTCCCCTCAGCACATCCCGGTCCCCTCGTTACACCTTTTGTATCAGTCCAGTCACTTTATATGCATGGAGTCTTGAAGTGTTAGTACATTCAACTACTTGGCCTGTATAGCTTGTTCCCGTGCCCATTCCATTTCTGATGCTTAACCAGACCCTGAAAATACAGCTTTGGTCTGTAATGCTTTTGTACAAAACCTTTCATTTTATAAAACAATTTGATGTTTAAAGACAGATATTATTCAAAAGAGAAGCAGAATGTGACTTCACATGAATGAACAGACGTAAAAGCTTTATTTTGTCAAAAGGTGTTATAAAGCTCTCATGGCGTAGTTCGTAGGCGTGGAGTAAGATGATGAAAAGAAGGAAGTCTCAGCTTTCCACAGTGGGGAGGAGAACTGAAAAAGAGACTCGAAAGACAGCTTTACATTATCACACTTTACTTATGTATGATATACAGGGACCCTGCAAAACAGTTAGATGCATTTGGTCTACAAAGGAGTGCTTAGCATGCTCAAAGAGGCACAAGCTGGGTTTTTGTTTGTTTGTTTGTTTGTTTCTTTCTTTCTTTCGTTTCATTTTACCACAGGTGTAAGTTGTATGTGTTTCTCATAGATGTACCCATGGAAGAGCGATAGGTAAAACATAGTTTCCGCAGTGATGAAACTCTTGTCTGTTTAACAGTCTTAAAGATAGGCGCAAGCTGTTCTAAGCATTCTCCTTCATTACACAGGACACATCTTTACACACCTCGTTTGCGGACCCAAATAGAAAGGAGCAGGGCCTTTATTATGAGAGGAGGGAAATCCTTATCTCAGGCTGTAAATTATAGCAAGAGGGAGTATTGACATGCATCCCAGCAGAAGCCAGTGTCATGAGATTGCCACAGGGTCTTACCGAGATGCTGTAGCTATGCTGTTTTGTTCACTGGTGATGTCAGTTGGTAGAAAGGAGCTGTGGCTACTGTTGCTGCTGCTGTTGCTGCTGCTGCTGCTGCTACAGCTGCACTTCCTCCTGCTGCTGCTGCACAGGTGCGGTGCTGAAAGGGGATGTCCCCAGGCTGTAAATAGCTTAGCTGGCTCTTGGAGGACAGCTGTGCAGCCCTAGTCCAGTCCTCTCTGTATATGAATGTGCACTGGTACTTGTTCCCTGGCATCAAGTTGTATAGTTTTCTTGAAGAGGCATCTCCAGGCAACAAAGTGCCCAATCTCTGAGGCACTTTAGCTCTCCGGTGAGGCCGATACTTATAGTTCGGGTATTTCTTTCTGTGTAGGGTCTTCAGTCTCTGTGCCTCTTGGAAAAATGGCGTTTTTTCGGCTTCTGTAAGGCGTTTCCACTGGTATCCCAGTTGCTTGCTGATCTCTGTGTTTTGCATGCTGGGGTTCTCCAGGGCCAACTTGCGCCTCTGACCACGAGACCACAGCATAAATGCATTCATGGGGCGCTTGACATGGCCTTCTATGCCCTCTTTATGACTGCCATCCGTGCCAAAGGATATCTTTTCTCCAGAGCCGATGATATCCTGAGGCTGTAAGCGAGGACTGCAGTAATCATGATTCAATATGCTGAACATTGTGGATGAGTTATATTGTAACCAAAGAGAGAGAGAGACAGAGAGAGAGAGAGAGAGAGAGAGAGAGAGAGAGAGAGAGAGAGAGAGAGATAGAACACTAGGTGTAGGAGCAGTAGGGTGGGGAGAAAAAAGCCAAAAGTTAAAGTGTAAGAGCTGAAAGTTACTACCAATATGTGTTTGTCACAAAGATTTTGTTATTTAAAGTCTGTAACAAAATATCCATGTCTCCACCCTCAGCAGCTCCCTTAGACTAGCCCCACCTATTGTGCCATGTCAGCACCTGTAGAACCACCCATTATCGAGCAAACCACTCCAATACGGGGATTGTTAGATGCTGTACTTCTACACTCCCTAACAATGCATCTTTTCTCACTCATTTTTTCCCCATCCAGACTGAGGGGACAACAAGGGGCATATTAGTGAACGTTTTTGTCCTGCAATGCAATTGATTTTCATGATGGACTAACATGAGAAACTAAAAAATTAAAGAAAACCACTGGGGACAGTGGAAAGGATAAGCACAAATCAATCATTTGTATTTTGGTCCTATAAGAAAGTTTAACACTGAAAACATAAATAAATAGTATAACCTGGTTCCATAGTCCAATATAAATATGGGTGCTATGCTAGGGGCAAAACCCAGTAGCAGAACATGTGCTGAATTTTGAAGCCAGGAAAAGCTGTGTTATGTTTTCTCTAAGGTTTACCTGGGAACTTGTAAGGCCTGATGGCTTTGCAGTGTGGACACAGGTAATATTAGTTTCTTTGATCACCGTTCATGAGTAAGAGTTTCATCCTTCTCTTAATAATGTAATGTAACACAGCACCTTCAAAGCTCAGCAATGTCTGTCTTCAGAGCTCCAGTGTTGCCTGCTTAAAGCAATTACAGCTGGACTTGTTAAATATTAATATTTCTTCAAATAAGGAGGAGACAGACAAGAGCATTGGACCTTCACCTATGCATCCCTTCACTCCTCCCAGCTGGTTGTAGGTGATTAGGCCCTAATTCTATGAGATCGCAAGGTCTTCTGAGTGTAATAGAGACTAAATACTAAAAATGAGGAGGAGGTCCACCTACACAGCTTTGTGAAGCCATTATTTAAAAGGTATTATAAAATGGCCAAGGCCCAGATATTGCCAAACATCTCTCCTCTCCTAAAAACAAAGTATGCTTTACTTACTACTTTTATGTCTCGTGGCATTTTTAAATCAAAAGGAACAATACAGACACATACACACACACACAGACATATATACACACACTATAATCAGGTCAATCTCATACACACACACACACACACACACACACACACACACACACACACACACACTGAAATGGCTAAATATTGGCCAGGCCGTGGTGACTCACGCCTTTAATCCCAGCACTGGAGAAGCAGAGGCAGGCGGATCTCAGTGAGTTCAAGGCCAGCGTGGTCTAAAAGAGCTAGTTCCAGGAAAGGAAGAAAGAAAAGAAAGAAAGAAAGAAAGAAAGAAAGAAAGAAAGAGAAAGAAAGAAAGAAAGAAAGAAAGAAAGAAAGAAAGAAAGAAAGAAAGAAAGAAAGAAAGAAAAGAGAAAATGTGGCTATAGGTGTTGGTTCTCTGAATACCATACCTGTGTTTTGGTTCTCATTAACCAGACAGCTACAACAAAATAGTAAATACTTAAATGTCAAATCCAGGTAATCTTATTTGCTACCACCAGCCATATATAGATTCTGAAAGATATAACGGTGTATCTTCATGTTAACAAAATATGACGTAATGATGTATGTCTATTCACTTATGTCTTTGTTAACTTTGTCAAATTTAACTACTCTGTGACTCCGAGTCACATAAAAAGTACGAAACTGTGATAGTTTATAAAAGCATACTTTTATAAAAGGGTTCTTAAAATGAGATTCCCAGTCTCTGGATGGCCTGTATCTATGACTTAAAGTTTATCTTGATACTAAAAGAGCTTCAATACAAGGTTAAAAATTTTTAAGACTCAAAGAGCACAAAGTTATAAAATTCTAATTTATGATGGTTACTTGCTGTAAGCTCTTGAAGATTATTAAGCCATATGTGTTAATGGCCAGTCTCCTTAAAAATTATCAAATTCTCTAACGTATGCAGAACTAGGTTTGTTGTCAAGCTAATGGAAATGTGATTCGTTGACAGAGACAAGCTTGAAAGGAGGGACCATTTCTGTCTCCCATTATGTAGACTTCTGTGTAGGTTGTCAAAGTAAATATCCTGAAACAAGTATCTCAAGACAAGATTAAAGTAACTTAAACTTTCTTTCATGTAAAATAATACTCAAAATCACGTATACTAAAAGCAAAGCCAAACCTAGCTATTGAAAATAAAAATGAATGTTTGAGTAAAATAGACTACCTTTATAAGATACTTGCATGACAGGATGTCCCTAAGACCCAAGTACTTCCACTGGATGGAGCACGATCCCACCAGAGTCAATTGCATGTAAGCCTCATCACAGGATACGGGGGCACTGGAAAAATAAGATCTACCAGAAGCCTGTTGCTGCTGTCTCTGTCTATATAAACATGACCAGTTCTGTCTGTGTAGGCTTGGCCAGCTCTTGCCCTGTGGAGGATCTTGCCCCCACAGAGTCTACAAGTCTACACCCATATCCTAAATGCCTCAAACAACAGAGACAAATACCAACTACTCTGATCTTACTGTCTCCCATACTGAAATGCCAGGATGCTGCGAACAGAAGAACCTGGTACCTAGCCCACCACCTGACAGGTGCGAGACCTGCGTGCCCTCTACTCTAGGTTTCAGTTCTTCCTGTTAACAAAAACTAATTCCAGGGTCGACTCCCTTACCACCCATGTTCCGTGATTAGGGGGTAATGATTCAGACTATCCAAGTGATCTCCTTGGAAATCCAATGAAAAATGACTCAGTAGGATTCTACTTCTCTTTTAAATTGCCAATTAGGTACTGAATTTAATGGACTTGTTTTTAAAAAGGCCTCCAGGTGTTTGTTCCTTATCTGTGGGTCTGATGCAACAAACAGCTGACTACAGTTATTTTATCCTGCTATAGGACTCTGCTACGTTGTCTAACCAGTTGTACTTTACCTTACTAAACAAAACCTATGTTGCCTTTACTCTTAATGATATCCCACAAGGTTGTACAGTTACTGCCACCCGGCTTGTGTTCTTTACCATCTGTTGAGTTTTATTGTGGCCCTTGGATAAACCATCCTCTGAGGCACTCTCACTGCTGTCCTTTCTACATTGTCCCTTTTGTCAGCTCAGAAAGAATTCTGCATTCTAAACTTCTAAGAACATTTCAGGTGATCTCTGAGGGGAGGTATCCAACTTATCCCACTTGTCGCCATGCTGCACATTGCTTTTGGGACCAAAGCAGAACCAAAGCAGCTGGCCAGTAGCCTCAAAAAAAAAAAATCTGTTCACTTCTCTGCTTCATCAGCTCTCAAAAACCCTAGAGAAATTTCAGATCAGCTTACCATCCTTCAGAACCAACTTGTTTCTTTGGCTGCTGCAACACCTACCCCAAGGCTAGACCTGATTGCTGCTAAAGAGAGGATCTGTGTCCTCCTCTTCCAAAGATGCTTCTTTTGCACCAACAAGTCCTAACTGGTTTGAGATGAGTCCCAAAGACACAGGGACCAGCAAAAATCTAATCCTCCTTCCAGTTCGGGATTTTAGTTTCGTCCCACTGGAGATCCTCTGCTGGTCACTCCTTTCCTCCTTATTATCCACAAACTCACATTTTAACCCTGCCTTTTAATTACTGAATTTCCCCTTGTACCCATACAGAGATTCCATGTAAGTTCTCCCAGTGGCTCTCATCCCACAACAGCCACCTGTGCAACAACAATAGGAACCTCACGCGTAAAACGTACCAATCAGGTTAAGGGAGACCTGGTCTTGGTACAGCAAAGCATAGTCACTCAGTAGATTCCCTGGCTGCAGTGTTCTGCCAGTCACAGAGGACTGGACTTAATAACTACCAAAAAGGAAGGCATCTGTGCCTTTCATGGGGAGAATGCTCTTTGTATGCAACCCAGTCTGGGTGAGTACCAGAAACACTAAATGGCTATTAAAAAGATTTAAAACTGTAAAGATTCCTCTGTTGACAGTTCTATGTTTAGGTCTGTACTCCATTTCTTATTGGATTATTTGTTCCTTTGATAACCAATTTCTTGAGTTCTTTGTATATTTTGGAGATCAGACCTCTGTCTGATGTGGGGTTAGTGAAGATTTTTTTTTTTCCCAATTCTGTAGGCTGTCATCATGTCCTGTGCTTTACTGAAGCTTTGTAGTTTCAGGAGGTCCCATTTATTGTTTCTCTCAGCGTCTGTGCTACTGGAGTTATATTTAAGGAGTGGTATCCTGTGCGTTCACTTTCTTTTCTAAGAGGTTCAGTGTGGCTGGATTTATGTCGAAGTCTTTGATCCATTTGGACTTGAGTTTTGTGCATGGTGATAGATATGGGTCTATTTTCATTCTTCTATGTGTTTACATCCAGTTATGCCAGCACCATTTGTTAAATATGCTTTCTTTTTCCATCTGATATATTTTGCTTCTTGGTCTAAAATCAGGTGTTGAAGGTGTATGGATTAATATCTGGGTCTTTGATTCCCTTCCATTGGTCCTCCTGTCTATTTTTATGCCATTACCAGGCTGTTTTAGTACTTTAGCTCTGTAGTAGAGTTTGAAGTCAGGGATTGTGATGCCTCCAGAAGTTCTTTTATTGTGCAGGATTGTTTTGCCTGAAGTTCCATAATTTTTTTGTAGTTTCTATTGCTGTTATGATTCAGTTGTTGTGGCATCTTCTTCAGTTAATTGATGTTCCAGATAACAGGTTCTATAACTAATCTACTTCTGTGGGTTGAATGCTGTCTGTAGCAAATATCACTATCAATAACTCAAATAATAAATTAGAAGATTACTATGAATAAGATACTTGTTAAGTAATAATACTATTAATGAATAAAAGTTTTAATGACACTATATATAATAATACATTAGTTTGATTGGAAAGGAAAATAACTTAAATAAGTATTACAGTGAGACTGGTGGTATCAAGTTGTTACTTGGGAAGTTGTAAAGAGTCACGCTCATAACCGCACAAATACGTAAGACAAAGGCAAAAAAAGGGACTGATTTTTTTTTGAGTTCATATTTACAGTAGACTTAAAACAACAGGAAAAATATATGGCCAAGTATCATAAACTAGGACTACCTTGAAACTTTGGGGTATGTAACAGTATGAAGAATGGGTGTAAAGAAAGAAAACAGAAGTTGGAAAAAGAAACCAATGGAAAAGTAAAGGAAGAAAAGAGAGTATAAGCAGGAAAAACAGTAAAACCATATATAATTGGAATAGGGGATGGAATACAATCTTGTACTATATAAGTAAGAAATGACTATTGTATCAACAGGGAGTTCTGGGTGAAGATATAAAATAAGGGACTTTCTGGCAAATAAATAGCTACAATTCTGGGCATTGTTTCACAAACTTTAAAAGCCGGAATTAGGATTTGGAGACTGAATCTACATAAATTCAGGGCTACTGTGATTGATACAGGGAGTTTCAAGTTACCTAGGCTTCTTGGTGAGACCATATTGGAAAAAAAAAACAAATAAACAAAATAGTCAACCATAACAGAAAGGGAGTAACTGAATGGGAAAGAAGAAAGAATATCCAACAGGAAATGTAAGAAAATGAGATTAAGCCAGACAGTGGTGGCACAGCCTTTAATCCCAGCACTAAGAAGGCAGAGGAAGGTGAATCTCTGTGAGTTTGGGCAAACCTGGTCTAGAGTGAGTTCCAGGACAAGCTCCAAAGCTACAGATAAGTCTAGCCTTGATAAACACACCCCCCGCAAAAAAACAAGAAGAAGAAGAAGAAGAAGAAGAAGAAGAAGAAGAAGAAGAAGAAGAAGAAGAAGAAGAAGAAGAAGAAGAAGAAGAAGAAGAAGAAGAAGAATTAGAAGAATTAGAAGAATTAGAAGAAGAAGAAGAAGAAGAAGAAGAAGAAGAAGAAGAAGAAGAAGAAGAAGAAGAAGAAGAAGAAGAAGAAGAAGAAGAAGAAGAAGAAAATGAGATTACTAACCTAATTGTTGATTTCTTGTAGTCTGATCTGTTGCTTTGGTTCCTTGCATCTAGTCAGATCTGTGTTCTGAATTACTTTTAAATGACCCTTTTTTGTTGTTGTTAGCTCCCAACTTTAGTGTATGGCTTTTTCTTGATTCTGTTCTATGAGCCATGGATAGCTTAGTTGAATTCCGCCCAGCAGTGGCTTCCACCCAGCTGATTCCACTGCTGATTTCCCACTGGCTTAGTACAGTGTCAAAATTTGTATAAACACTAAAATTCTCCACTAAATAAAATTAACCGATCAATGTAGTTACTTCTCCTTCTAAAGCACACAGGCTTTGATGTGGCAATTTTCTTAAGGGAAATTATTTCACAAAGCAGTTGTCTGTGCCTACCCAAGCTATTGCATGACACAACAATACATAATATTCTAGAAGTACTATTGTATGAAACTTCGCATTTAAATAAAAATTTTTAAAAACAAAAAAAAATTTTGTTTAGGTTTGGTGTTTAGGTCATTCAACTTTGCCTTTTCTAGTTGGTACATAAATATGGTGTTTCTGGCAGCAGTCACTGAGAGCAGCTCTGCTTCTTCCTTTTTTTGTTTTTTTTTTTTGTTTGTTTGTTTGTTTTGCTTTTCAAGACAGGGCTTCTCTGTATAATAGCCCTGGCAGTCCTGGAACTCCCTCTGTAGACCAGACTGGTCTTGAACTCATAGATCCATCTGCCTCTGCCTCCGAAGTGCACCAGAGCTGCCCTATTTTTTAAATTAATTATTTATTAACTTTTCATTTATAGTACCTCTGTCTTGGAAATTTCTTTGTCTAAATGCTTTTACTCTGTTTTTACTGGGAGGAATTGCTGGTATGGCAGTGGTGACTGTTTTTGTAGTAGTTGTAGAAGTTGGTTAGTTTTTGTTAACTTGACACAGGCTAGCATCATCTGGAAAAAGGGAAACTCAATTGAAAAATAATGCCTCTTACAGATTACTTGAAGTTAAGTTCCAGAACATCTTTTGGATTGATGATTGATGTGATAGGGTCAAGGCAACTGAGGAAGGAGAGGTGTGTTGCTGCAAGCAATATTAGAAGAGTAATTCATGTATCCCTTTGAAATCAAACATAGAGCTACAGAATTAGGTCACCCTTCTCAGGTTTAGAGGCAATTTAGGGGAGTATTTCCTCTCTATGCCATTAAGGAATGGTATGCTCCTTTCAAAGGCAGGAGTCTCTTAGGAATGATACCAATTTCAATTCCAAATACCTCACCAATTCAGTGTGGGTACTGAACACAACTCACAGAGAAGAAAAGACTATGGTGTGATTAAACTAAGGACCCTGACTACTATGGTGTATATGATGGTGAAGGATTATGGGAGATGAGACGTGTGCACCTAAGTGTGTGAGCACACACTTAAGGCAGGAACCTCCATCCCTACACCAACATGACATCAATACCTAAAGTCTTGATTCTTTATGTCAGTAGAGGCATCCAGTGCGACTGGACAGGTATGATTTCACTGTGAACAAGTTGTAATGCTATATGACACAAAGACATCAAACACACATATGCAAACACACACACACACACACACACACACATACACACAGAGATAGACACTGTGGGCAGACTCAAAGATACTGTGTTCACACATACAAACACACACAGAGGGGAAGAAGAAAGAGAGTCTGAGAGAATCACTCATTCATTCACACACTCACTCATTCACTCACTGGAGAACACCTATGGAAGCCATGGCCAAGGAAACTCTTCATTTGGCCTGTGCCACAGTCTCACTCCTTTGCCAGCACAGACCCACTGCACTTTCTTCCACTGTGACTACCGCAACATCATTACCTCTAGTCAATAAACACTGAAAAGATTACTGTAGTGCCCCCAAAAGCCTGGGATTCTCTGGATGACAGCCTTCCTGCATTTTAGGTGGGAATCTCTGGAATCTCATTGGCTTTTCAGGGGAGAAAGTGGCAGTCATCACTTGGTTACCAGGTTTTGTCTCCTCCTTGCCTTGTGTTGACACAGAAGCCCTCAGAGCAGAGTGTGCAAGATTAATGCTTAAGATTACAACAGCCACACCTGAAATTGCTTTGTTGACTCTAAACAAGTGCTGTTCCTTCAGAGCTGTGCACAGAGAAAACAGACAGAAGGTCACAAGAGTGTATCCTGGCTCACAGTGGAGCCAGGCAGTCAGGGCCTCCCATAATCTTATTTGAGTGGCCACAAGTTACATATAGATCTTTCTCCTGGAAAAAACCTTTTCTCGAGCTTTTTGACCTCTCCAAATGCTTTCTGTTTCCAACTTTCGTGCTTTCTGGCTATCACCTCAATAGAGAACTTCTTTCCCTTTCCAAATAAAAGCCTTTCAGAATCACACTTTTCTAACCACTTTGGAAATAAAAAGTTAACCATCACTAACAGTTAAGGAATCTTTTACCAAAAACACATTTGAATTATATTACTAAAGATGGATAACTAAAAATGACCTAATAAGAAAATGGGGGCTCTGATTTAGAGTACTTTTACCTTATCTTTGTAATAAGAAGGTGATTGATGTTTGAAACCCAGGTGCTAAGCCAGCTTTATAGGAGAACAGTGCACCTGGTGTGTGTGGGTGGGGGGGTGTTTGTGTGGGAGTGTATGAGTGTGTTTCATGGAGGTGAAGTCTTTACCTTGGAACGCAAATATCAAGGATCTCATAGTATCCAGGTGAGTAGAAAGTGCCCTGACACAAGACCAGCTTATTTCAGAGATAAGAGAAAAACCCTTAACTTAATTAGCTTAGCATCGCTTCACATTTTAAAATGCTGGCCTCATTTTTGTACAAAAGAAAAATGATACTTACTGATACAATTCAAGAGTTTGAATATATTCTTTTTGGAACTACAAAACAAGAAGATACTTGGTATTTACAGTGTAGTTTTATCCTATCTAGCTTGCATTTTCATTGAAATCTCATGCAGTTTGCTCCCAACTCCCTTCCATAACACAAATTGTTCCTGTACAAATCTCTTTGTTTCGCTATAACCTCAAGAGTTAGGCAGCGGAACAAAAGAGAGTTGCAGGTGCTTTTGAGCTGTCCCTGTTCTGTGGGCCCCTTTTACATTGTTGGTCTGAAAGTTTCTCCCAGATATTGGCACTGTAGTCAGTTGCCAGGTTTGTACTTCTTGGTATAACCCAGAAAAAGTTCAGAGCAGGAAGTATCAATGAAGAGATGCCCAAAAAAAGGAGCAAAATCTCTCCAACTCCAAAAATTTAGCTGCCAATTCCACTTTTCACTGCAAAGAGGACAGTGTGATAGGCTGTCTGGAGAAAAGGCCTGAAATTCTAGACAGAGAGCTGCCTCCAAAGTTCACGCCAGGATTAACTGGAAAGATTCCATGGCAACAGGTCCACAAGGGAGGAGGAGGAAGATAATTCCTAAGTAGGTCCAGGTGAGAAAGAGGAAATCTTTGGATAGCTAGAGGAATCATTGAGATCATTGCCCTTTATCTACATCTCTTTGTGAAAGGGTTTCTGATCAAGGAGTACCTTGGTGATGGGGGTCCCAGGAATGCCACAATGATCACACCATGCAACAGACCTCACACAACTGAGAAATGGCTAACTCTGAGTCGGGGTAGAGACAGTGGAAGACCAGAGAGCAAGCCTTATGGGGGTGTTGGGATATGGAGCATGCACCTAGGGAAAATTCAGGTAAGGCGGGGACAGAGGAAATGTGTCACATTGGCCCTCAGTGATGGGAAGGCATTGTTGCTGAGTCATTGAAGGCAGGGTAACGGGGTGGGTAACACCTGATTCTGGAATGTGGACAGTTCTCTAGTTAGCTAACACTTAGCATATATAATTCACACAAAGGAGAGAAGTCACAAAAAGTGATGGAGAATTCATGCAGAAACTTTCCAGAGAAAGATACACAGGTATCCCCTAGGAGAGATATATTTTCACTCATTTGAGTTAAAAATCTATTCAAAGACTTATGGAACCTTATTTGAGTTCATAGACATTGAAACAGTGCTGGAACACACCCATAAAACCCAATTACCAGGTGGTGGTGGCAGAGGCAGGTGGATCTCTGAGTTCCAGGCCAGCCTGCCCTACAAAAGACATTCCAGGACAGTAAAGGCTACACAGAGAAACCTGTCTCACAAGACCAAACCAAACGAACAGAACCCCATGAGTTAGAAGCATAGTAGTGCCACTGACTGTTTCATTGAATTCTAGAGAGCAATCTAATAATTTATGTACACAATCAGTGCCAATAATTTAGTGTTTACACTAGATGCTTTGAAAGTGGAGTAAAGCTCACAGGTTTTAAGACCATTTTAAACACTCTTTTCGATTCAAAGTGCTCAAAATATCCCAAGGTTCTCTGGATAATATTCCATGTTGTATTATAGCTAGTGTAACAGCAGGTCACCGCATAGGCTCAGTGTCTGTTGTTTTCTTCCAAGCAATGCTTTAGAGGTATGTCTGACTTACAGTCAGTCATTCAAATGTGATTGGGCAAGACTGTATTGTGCAACATAAATTATAATGAGGAAAGCATTCTGCAGGATTACGCTGATGAAAATGGAAGAGCTAATTTAAGTTCTGGGTATAAACCTTTAGAAGCCTGGAGTTAACCACAACCTATGGTTCCTGGAGGTTCCCAGAGGAAACATTTGCAGGGGATCCTGTGCACAGAGTCTTCATTTTTGTTTTAAGCTTGTTTATTATAACCAGACAGGGGTACTTCAAACCTCCTTAGCTTAAAATCTGCCAGTTGAGTGAATGGGCAAATGTCATGCACCACTCACTCCCCTCAGCACATCCCGGTCCCCTCGTTACACCTTTTGTATCAGTCCAGTCACTTTATATGCATGGAGTCTTGAAGTGTTAGTACATTCAACTACTTGGCCTGTATAGCTTGTTCCCGTGCCCATTCCATTTCTGATGCTTAACCGGACCCTGAAAATACAGCTTTGGTCTGTAATGCTTTTGTACAAAACCTTTCATTTTATAAAACAATTTGATGTTTAAAGACAGATAATATTCAAAAGAGAAGCAGAATGTGACTTCACATGAATGAACAGACGTAAAAGCTTTATTTTGTCAAAAGGTGTTATAAAGCTCTCACGGCGTAGTTCGTAGGCGTGGAGTAAGATGATGAAAAGAAGGAAGTCTCAGCTTTCCACAGTGGGGAGGAGAACTGAAAAAGAGACTCGAAAGACAGCTTTACATTATCACACTTTACTTATGTATGATATACAGGGACCCTGCAAAACAGTTAGATGCATTTGGTCTACAAAGGAGTGCTTAGCATGCTCAAAGAGGCACAAGCTGGGTTTTTGTTTGTTTGTTTGTTTCTTTCTTTCTTTCTTTCTTTCTTTCTTTCATTTCATTTTACCACAGGTGTAAGTTGTATGTGTTTCTCATAGATGTACCCATGGAAGAGCGATAGGTAAAACATAGTTTCCGCAGTGATGAAACTCTTGTCTGTTTAACAGTCTTAAAGATAGGCGCAAGCTGTTCTAAGCATTCTCCTTCATTACACACGACACATCTTTACACACCTCGTTTGCGGACCCAAATAGAAAGGAGCAGGGCCTTTATTATGAGAGGAGGGAAATCCTTATCTCAGGCTGTAAATTATAGCAAGAGGGAGTATTGACATGCATCCCAGCAGAAGCCAGTGTCATGAGATTGCCACAGGGTCTTACCGAGATGCTGTAGCTATGCTGTTTTGTTCACTGGTGATGTCAGTTGGTAGAAAGGAGCTGTGGCTACTGTTGCTGCTGCTGTTGCTGCTGCTGCTGCTGCTACAGCTGCACTTCCTCCTGCTGCTGCTGCACAGGTGCGGTGCTGAAAGGGGATGTCCCCAGGCTGTAAATAGCTTAGCTGGCTCTTGGAGGACAGCTGTGCAGCCCTAGTCCAGTCCTCTCTGTATATGAATGTGCACTGGTACTTGTTCCCTGGCATCAAGTTGTATAGTTTTCTTGAAGAGGCATCTGCAGGCAACAAAGTGCCCAATCTCTGAGGCACTTTAGCTCTCCGGTGAGGCCGATACTTATAGTTCGGGTATTTCTTTCTGTGTAGGGTCTTCAGTCTCTGTGCCTCTTGGAAAAATGGCGTTTTTTCGGCTTCTGTAAGGCGTTTCCACTGGTATCCCAGTTGCTTGCTGATCTCTGTGTTTTGCATGCTGGGGTTCTCCAGGGCCAACTTGCGCCTCTGACCACGAGACCACAGCATAAATGCATTCATGGGGCGCTTGACATGGCCTTCTATGCCCTCTTTATGACTGCCATCCGTGCCAAAGGATATCTTTTCTCCAGAGCCGATGATATCCTGAGGCTGTAAGCGAGGACTGCAGTAATCATGATTCAATATGCTGAACATTGTGGATGAGTTATATTGTAACCAAAGAGAGAGAGAGAGAGAGAGAGAGAGAGAGAGAGAGAGAGAGAGAGAGAGAACACTAGGTGTAGGAGCAGTAGGGGTGGGGAGAAAAAAGCCAAAAGTTAAAGTGTAAGAGCTGAAAGTTACTACCAATATGTGTTTGTCACAAAGATTTTGTTATTTAAAGTCTGTAACAAAATATCCATGTCTCCACCCTCAGCAGCTCCCTTAGACTAGCCCCACCTATTGTGCCATGTCAGCACCTGTAGAACCACCCATTATCGACAAACCACTCCAATACGGGGATTGTTAGATGCTGTACTTCTACACTCCCTAACAATGCATCTTTTCTCACTCATTTTTTCCCCATCCAGACTGAGGGGACAACAAGGGGCATATTAGTGAACGTTTTTGTCCTGCAATGCAATTGATTTTCATGATGGACTAACATGAGAAACTAAAAAATTAAAGAAAACCACTGGGGACAGTGGAAAGGATAAGCACAAATCAATCATTTGTATTTTGGTCCTATAAGAAAGTTTAACACTGAAAACATAAATAAATAGTATAACCTGGTTCCATAGTCCAATATAAATATGGGTGCTATGCTAGGGGCAAAACCCAGTAGCAGAACATGTGCTGAATTTTGAAGCCAGGAAAAGCTGTGCTATGTTTTCTCTAAGGTTTACCTGGGAACTTGTAAGGCCTGATGGCTTTGCAGTGTGGACACAGGTAATATTAGTTTCTTTGATCACCGTTCATGAGTAAGAGTTTCATGCTTCTCTTAATAATGTAATGTAACACAGCACCTTCAAGGCTCAGCAATGTCTGTCTTCAGAGCTCCAGTGTTGCCTGCTTAAAGCAATTACAGCTGGACTTGTTAAATATTAATATTTCTTCAAATAAGGAGGAGATAGACAAGAGCATTGGACCTTCACCTATGCATCCCTTCACTCCTCCCAGCTGGTTGTAGGTGATTAGGCCCTAATTCTATGAGATCGCAAGGTCTTCTGAGTGTAATAGAGACTAAATACTAAAAATGAGGAGGAGGTCCACCTACACAGCTTTGTGAAGCCATTATTTAAAAGGTATTATAAAACGGCCAAGGCCCAGATATTGCCAAACATCTCTCCTCTCCTAAAAACAAAGTATGCTTTACTTACTACATTTATGTCTCGTGGCATTTTTAAATCAAAAGGAACAATACAGACACATACACACACACACACACACAGACATATATACACACACTATAATCAGGTCAATCTCATACACACACACACACACACACACACACACACACACACACACACACACACTGAAATGGCTAAATATTGGCCAGGCTGTGGTGACTCACGGCTTTAATCCCAGCACTGGAGAAGCAGAGGCAGGCGGATCTCAGTGAGTTCAAGGCCAGCGTGGTCTAAAAGAGCTAGTTCCAGGAAAGGAAGAAAGAAAAGAAAGAAAGAAAGAAAGAAAGAGAGAGAGAGAGAGAGAGAGAGAGAGAGAGAGAAAGAAAGAAAGAAAGAAAGAAAGAAAGAAAGAAAGAAAGAAAGAAAGAAAGAAAAGAGAAAATGTGGCTATAGGTGTTGGTTCTCTGAATACCATACCTGTGTTTTGGTTCTCATTAACCAGACAGCTACAACAAAATAGTAAATACTTAAATGTCAAATCCAGGTAATCTTATTTGCTACCACCAGCCATATATAGATTCTGAAAGATATAACGGTGTATCTTCATGTTAACAAAATATGACGTAATGATGTATGTCTATTCACTTATGTCTTTGTTAACCTTGTCAAATTTAACTACTCTGTGACTCCGAGTCACATAAAAAGTACGAAACTGTGATAGTTTATAAAAGCATACTTTTATAAAAGGGTTCTTAAAATGAGATTCCCAGTCTCTGGATGGCCTGTATCTATGACTTAAAGTTTATCTTGATACTAAAAGAGCTTCAATACAAGGTTAAAAATTTTTAAGACTCAAAGAGCACAAAGTTATAAAATTCTAATTTATGATGGTTACTTGCTGTAAGCTCTTGAAGATTATTAAGCCATATGTGTTAATGGCCAGTCTCCTTAAAAATTATCAAATTCTCTAACGTATGCAGAACTAGGTTTGTTGTCAAGCTAATGGAAATGTGATTCGTTGACAGAGACAAGCTTGAAAGGAGGGACCATTTCTGTCTCCCATTATGTAGACTTCTGTGTAGGTTGTCAAAGTAAATATCCTGAAACAAGTATCTCAAGACAAGATTAAAGTAACTTAAACTTTCTTTCATGTAAAATAATACTCAAAATCACGTATACTAAAAGCAAAGCCAAACCTAGCTATTGAAAATAAAAATGAATGTTTGAGTAAAATAGACTACCTTTATAAGATACTTGCATGACAGGATGTCCCTAAGACCCAAGTACTTCCACTGGATGGAGCACGATCCCACCAGAGTCAATTGCATGTAAGCCTCATCACAGGATACGGGGGCACTGGAAAAATAAGATCTACCAGAAGCCTGTTGCTGCTGTCTCTGTCTATATAAACATGACCAGTTCTGTCTGTGTAGGCTTGGCCAGCTCTTGCCCTGTGGAGGATCTTGCCCCCACAGAGTCTACAAGTCTACACCCATATCCTAAATGCCTCAAACAACAGAGACAAATACCAACTACTCTGATCTTACTGTCTCCCATACTGAAATGCCAGGATGCTGCGAACAGAAGAACCTGGTACCTAGCCCACCACCTGACAGGTGCGAGACCTGCGTGCCCTCTACTCTAGGTTTCAGTTCTTCCTGTTAACAAAAACTAATTCCAGGGTCGACTCCCTTACCACCCATGTTCCGTGATTAGGGGGTAATGATTCAGACTATCCAAGTGATCTCCTTGGAAATCCAATGAAAAATGACTCAGTAGGATTCTACTTCTCTTTTAAATTGCCAATTAGGTACTGAATTTAATGGACTTGTTTTTAAAAAGGCCTCCAGGTGTTTGTTCCTTATCTGTGGGTCTGATGCAACAAACAGCTGACTACAGTTATTTTATCCTGCTATAGGACTCTGCTACGTTGTCTAACCAGTTGTACTTTACCTTACTAAACAAAACCTATGTTGCCTTTACTCTTAATGATATCCCACAAGGTTGTACAGTTACTGCCACCCGGCTTGTGTTCTTTACCATCTGTTGAGTTTTATTGTGGCCCTTGGATAAACCATCCTCTGAGGCACTCTCACTGCTGTCCTTTCTACATTGTCCCTTTTGTCAGCTCAGAAAGAATTCTGCATTCTAAACTTCTAAGAACATTTCAGGTGATCTCTGAGGGGAGGTATCCAACTTATCCCACTTGTCGCCATGCTGCACATTGCTTTTGGGACCAAAGCAGAACCAAAGCAGCTGGCCAGTAGCCTCAAAAAAAAATCTGTTCACTTCTCTGCTTCATCAGCTCTCAAAAACCCTAGAGAAATTTCAGATCAGCTTACCATCCTTCAGAACCAACTTGTTTCTTTGGCTGCTGCAACACCTACCCCAAGGCTAGACCTGATTGCTGCTAAAGAGAGGATCTGTGTCCTCCTCTTCCAAAGATGCTTCTTTTGCACCAACAAGTCCTAACTGGTTTGAGATGAGTCCCAAAGACACAGGGACCAGCAAAAATCTAATCCTCCTTCCAGTTCGGGATTTTAGTTTCGTCCCACTGGAGATCCTCTGCTGGTCACTCCTTTCCTCCTTATTATCCACAAACTCACATTTTAACCCTGCCTTTTAATTACTGAATTTCCCCTTGTACCCATACAGAGATTCCATGTAAGTTCTCCCAGTGGCTCTCATCCCACAACAGCCACCTGTGCAACAACAATAGGAACCTCACGCGTAAAACGTACCAATCAGGTTAAGGGAGACCTGGTCTTGGTACAGCAAAGCATAGTCACTCAGTAGATTCCCTGGCTGCAGTGTTCTGCCAGTCACAGAGGACTGGACTTAATAACTACCAAAAAGGAAGGCATCTGTGCCTTTCATGGGGAGAATGCTCTTTGTATGCAACCCAATCTGGGTGAGTACCAGAAACAAAAGATTTAAAACTGTAAAGATTCCTCTGTTGACAGTTCTATGTTTAGGTCTGTACTCCATTTCTTATTGGATTATTTGTTCCTTTGATAACCAATTTCTTGAGTTCTTTGTATATTTTGGAGATCAGACCTCTGTCTGATGTGGGGTTAGTGAAGATTTTTTTTTCCCAATTCTGTAGGCTGTCATCATGTCCTGTGCTTTACTGAAGCTTTGTAGTTTCAGGAGGTCCCATTTATTGTTTCTCTCAGCGTCTGTGCTACTGGAGTTATATTTAAGGAGTGGTATCCTGTGCGTTCACTCTCTTTTCTAAGAGGTTCAGTGTGGCTGGATTTATGTCGAAGTCTTTGATCCATTTGGACTTGAGTTTTGTGCATGGTGATAGATATGGGTCTATTTTCATTCTTCTATGTGTTTACATCCAGTTATGCCAGCACCATTTGTTAAATATGCTTTCTTTTTTCCATCTGATATATTTTGCTTCTTGGTCTAAAATCAGGTGTTGAAGGTGTATGGATTAATATCTGGGTCTTTGATTCCCTTCCATTGGTCCTCCTGTCTATTTTTATGCCATTACCAGGCTGTTTTTAGTACTTTAGCTCTGTAGTAGAGTTTGAAGTCAGGGATTGTGATGCCTCCAGAAGTTCTTTTATTGTGCAGGATTGTTTTGCCTGAAGTTCCATAATTTTTTTGTAGTTTCTATTGCTGTTATGATTCAGTTGTTGTGGCATCTTCTTCAGTTAATTGATGTTCCAGATAACAGGTTCTATAACTAATCTACTTCTGTGGGTTGAATGCTGTCTGTAGCAAATATCACTATCAATAACTCAAATAATAAATTAGAAGATTACTATGAATAAGATACTTGTTAAGTAATAATACTATTAATGAATAAAAGTTTTAATGACACTATATATAATAATACATTAGTTTGATTGGAAAGGAAAATAACTTAAATAAGTATTACAGTGAGACTGGTGGTATCAAGTTGTTACTTGGGAAGTTGTAAAGAGTCACGCTCATAACCGCACAAATACGTAAGACAAAGGCAAAAAAAGGGACTGATTTTTTTTTTGAGTTCATATTTACAGTAGACTTAAAACAACAGGAAAAATATATGGCCAAGTATCATAAACTAGGACTACCTTGAAACTTTGGGGTATGTAACAGTATGAAGAATGGGTGTAAAGAAAGAAAACAGAAGTTGGAAAAAGAAACCAATGGAAAAGTAAAGGAAGAAAAGAGAGTATAAGCAGGAAAAACAGTAAAACCATATATAATTGGAATAGGGGATGGAATACAATCTTGTACTATATAAGTAAGAAATGACTATTGTATCAACAGGGAGTTCTGGGTGAAGATATAAAATAAGGGACTTTCTGGCAAATAAATAGCTACAATTCTGGGCATTGTTTCACAAACTTTAAAAGCCGGAATTAGGATTTGGAGACTGAATCTACATAAATTCAGGGATACTATGGTTGATACAGGGAGTTTCAAGTTACCTAGGCTTCTTGGTGAGACCATATTGGAAAAAAAAAACAAATAAACAAAATAGTCAACCATAACAGAAAGGGAGTAACTGAATGGGAAAGAAGAAAGAATATCCAACAGGAAATGTAAGAAAATGAGATTAAGCCAGACAGTGGTGGCACAGCCTTTAATCCCAGCACTAAGAAGGCAGAGGAAGATGAATCTCTGTGAGTTTGGGCAAACCTGGTCTAAAGTGAGTTCCAGGACAAGCTCCAAAGCTACAGATAAGTCCAGTCTTGATAAACACACCCCCCGCAAAAAAAGAAGAAGAAGAAGAAGAAGAAGAAGAAGAAGAAGAAGAAGAAGGAAGAAGAAGAAGAAGAATAAGGAAGAAGAAGAAGAAGAAGAAGAAGAAGAAGAAGAAGAAGAAGAAGAAGAAGAAGAAGAAGAAGAAGAAGAAGAAGAAGAAGGACGAGGTGGAGTAGGAGGAGAAGGACAAGGAGAAGGAGCAGAAGAAGAAGAGGAGGAGGAGAAGGACAAGGAGGAGAAGAAGAAGAGGAGGAGAAGGAGAAGGAGGAGAAGGAGAAGGAGGAGGAGAAGGAGAAGGAGGAGAAGAAGAAGAGGAGGAGAAGGAGGAGGAGAAGGAGAAGGAGAAGGAGAAGGAGGAGGAGGAGAAGGAGAAGGAGGAGAAGGAGGAGGAGGAGGAGGAGAAGAAGAAGAAGAAGAAGAAGAAGAAGAAGAATTAGAAGAAGAAGAAGAAGAAGAAGAAGAAGAAGAAGAAGACGAAGACGAAGAAGACGAAGACGAAGACGAAGACGAAGAAGAAGAAGAAGAAGAAGAAGAAGAAGAAGAAGAAGAAGAAGAAGAAGAAGAAGAAGAAGAAGAAGAAAATGAGATTACTAACCTAATTGTTGATTTCTTGTAGTCTGATCTGTTGCTTTGGTTCCTTGCATCTAGTCAGATCTGTGTTCTGAATTACTTTTAAATGACCCTTTTTTGTTGTTGTTAGCTCCCAACTTTAGTGTATGGCTTTTTCTTGATTCTGTTCTATGAGCCATGGATAGCTTAGTTGAATTCCGCCCAGCAGTGGCTTCCACCCAGCTGATTCCACTGCTGATTTCCCACTGGCTTAGTACAGTGTCAAAATTTGTATAAACACTAAAATTCTCCACTAAATAAAATTAACCGATCAATGTAGTTACTTCTCCTTCTAAAGCACACAGGCTTTGATGTGGCAATTTTCTTAAGGGAAATTATTTCACAAAGCAGTTGTCTGTGCCTACCCAAGCTATTGCATGACACAACAATACATAATATTCTAGAAGTACTATTGTATGAAACTTCGCATTTAAATAAAAATTTTTAAAAACAAAAAAAAATTTTGTTTAGGTTTGGTGTTTAGGTCATTCAACTTTGCCTTTTCTAGTTGGTACATAAATATGGTGTTTCTGGCAGCAGTCACTGAGAGCAGCTCTGCTTCTTCCTTTTTTTGTTTTTTTTTTTGTTTGTTTGTTTGTTTTGCTTTTCAAGACAGGGCTTCTCTGTATAATAGCCCTGGCAGTCCTGGAACTCCCTCTGTAGACCAGACTGGTCTTGAACTCATAGATCCATCTGCCTCTGCCTCCGAAGTGCACCAGAGCTGCCCTATTTTTTAAATTAATTATTTATTAACTTTTCATTTATAGTACCTCTGTCTTGGAAATTTCTTTGTCTAAATGCTTTTACTCTGTTTTTACTGGGAGGAATTGCTGGTATGGCAGTGGTGACTGTTTTTGTAGTAGTTGTAGAAGTTGGTTAGTTTTTGTTAACTTGACACAGGCTAGCATCATCTGGAAAAAGGGAAACTCAATTGAAAAATAATGCCTCTTACAGATTACTTGAAGTTAAGTTCCAGAACATCTTTTGGATTGATGATTGATGTGATAGGGTCAAGGCAACTGAGGAAGGAGAGGTGTGTTGCTGCAAGCAATATTAGAAGAGTAATTCATGTATCCCTTTGAAATCAAACATAGAGCTACAGAATTAGGTCACCCTTCTCAGGTTTAGAGGCAATTTAGGGGAGTATTTCCTCTCTATGCCATTAAGGAATGGTATGTTCCTTTCAAAGGCAGGAGTCTCTTAGGAATGATACCAATTTCAATTCCAAATACCTCACCAATTCAGTGTGGGTACTGAACACAACTCACAGAGAAGAAAAGACTATGGTGTGATTAAACTAAGGACCCTGACTACTATGGTGTATATGATGGGAGATGAGACGTGTGCACCTAAGTGTGTGAGCACACACTTAAGGCAGGAACCTCCATCCCTACACCAACATGACATCAATACCTAAAGTCTTGATTCTTTATGTCAGTAGAGGCATCCAGTGCGACTGGACAGGTATGATTTCACTGTGAACAAGTTGTAATGCTATATGACACAAAGACATCAAACACACATATGCAAACACACACACACACACACACACACACATACACACAGAGATAGACACTGTGGGCAGACTCAAAGATACTGTGTTCACACATACAAACACACACAGAGGGGAAGAAGAAAGAGAGTCTGAGAGAATCACTCATTCATTCACACACTCACTCATTCACTCACTGGAGAACACCTATGGAAGCCATGGCCAAGGAAACTCTTCATTTGGCCTGTGCCACAGTCTCACTCCTTTGCCAGCACAGACCCACTGCACTTTCTTCCACTGTGACTACCGCAACATCATTACCTCTAGTCAATAAACACTGAAAAGATTACTGTAGTGCCCCCAAAAGCCTGGGATTCTCTGGATGACAGCCTTCCTGCATTTTAGGTGGGAATCTCTGGAATCTCATTGGCTTTTCAGGGGAGAAAGTGGCAGTCATCACTTGGTTACCAGGTTTTGTCTCCTCCTTGCCTTGTGTTGACACAGAAGCCCTCAGAGCAGAGTGTGCAAGATTAATGCTTAAGATTACAACAGCCACACCTGAAATTGCTTTGTTGACTCTAAACAAGTGCTGTTCCTTCAGAGCTGTGCACAGAGAAAACAGACAGAAGGTCACAAGAGTGTATCCTGGCTCACAGTGGAGCCAGGCAGTCAGGGCCTCCCATAATCTTATTTGAGTGGCCACAAGTTACATATAGATCTTTCTCCTGGAAAAAACCTTTTCTCGAGCTTTTTGACCTCTCCAAATGCTTTCTGTTTCCAACTTTCGTGCTTTCTGGCTATCACCTCAATAGAGAACTTCTTTCCCTTTCCAAATAAAAGCCTTTCAGAATCACACTTTTCTAACCACTTTGGAAATAAAAAGTTAACCATCACTAACAGTTAAGGAATCTTTTACCAAAAACACATTTGAATTATATTACTAAAGATGGATAACTAAAAATGACCTAATAAGAAAATGGGGGCTCTGATTTAGAGTACTTTTACCTTATCTTTGTAATAAGAAGGTGATTGATGTTTGAAACCCAGGTGCTAAGCCAGCTTTATAGGAGAACAGTGCACCTGGTGTGTGTGGGTGGGGGGGTGTTTGTGTGGGAGTGTATGAGTGTGTTTCATGGAGGTGAAGTCTTTACCTTGGAACGCAAATATCAAGGATCTCATAGTATCCAGGTGAGTAGAAAGTGCCCTGACACAAGACCAGCTTATTTCAGAGATAAGAGAAAAACCCTTAACTTAATTAGCTTAGCATCGCTTCACATTTTAAAATGCTGGCCTCATTTTTGTACAAAAGAAAAATGATACTTACTGATACAATTCAAGAGTTTGAATATATTCTTTTTGGAACTACAAAACAAGAAGATACTTGGTATTTACAGTGTAGTTTTATCCTATCTAGCTTGCATTTTCATTGAAATCTCATGCAGTTTGCTCCCAACTCCCTTCCATAACACAAATTGTTCCTGTACAAATCTCTTTGTTTCGCTATAACCTCAAGAGTTAGGCAGCAGAACAAAAGAGAGTTGCAGGTGCTTTTGAGCTGTCCCTGTTCTGTGGGCCCCTTTTACATTGTTGGTCTGAAAGTTTCTCCCAGATATTGGCACTGTAGTCAGTTGCCAGGTTTGTACTTCTTGGTATAACCCAGAAAAAGTTCAGAGCAGGAAGTATCAATGAAGAGATGCCCAAAAAAAGGAGCAAAATCTCTCCAACTCCAAAAATTTAGCTGCCAATTCCACTTTTCACTGCAAAGAGGACAGTGTGATAGGCTGTCTGGAGAAAAGGCCTGAAATTCTAGACAGAGAGCTGCCTCCAAAGTTCACGCCAGGATTAACTGGAAAGATTCCATGGCAACAGGTCCACAAGGGAGGAGGAGGAAGATAATTCCTAAGTAGGTCCAGGTGAGAAAGAGGAAATCTTTGGATAGCTAGAGGAATCATTGAGATCATTGCCCTTTATCTACATCTCTTTGTGAAAGGGTTTCTGATCAAGGAGTACCTTGGTGATGGGGGTCCCAGGAATGCCACAATGATCACACCATGCAACAGACCTCACACAACTGAGAAATGGCTAACTCTGAGTCGGGGTAGAGACAGTGGAAGACCAGAGAGCAAGCCTTATGGGGGTGTTGGGATATGGAGCATGCACCTAGGGAAAATTCAGGTAAGGCGGGGACAGAGGAAATGTGTCACATTGGCCCTCAGTGATGGGAAGGCATTGTTGCTGAGTCATTGAAGGCAGGGTAACGGGGTGGGTAACACCTGATTCTGGAATGTGGACAGTTCTCTAGTTAGCTAACACTTAGCATATATAATTCACACAAAGGAGAGAAGTCACAAAAAGTGATGGAGAATTCATGCAGAAACTTTCCAGAGAAAGATACACAGGTATCCCCTAGGAGAGATATATTTTCACTCATTTGAGTTAAAAATCTATTCAAAGACTTATGGAACCTTATTTGAGTTCATAGACATTGAAACAGTGCTGGAACACACCCATAAAACCCAATTACCAGGTGGTGGTGGCAGAGGCAGGTGGATCTCTGAGTTCCAGGCCAGCCTGCCCTACAAAAGACATTCCAGGACAGTAAAGGCTACACAGAGAAACCTGTCTCACAAGACCAAACCAAACGAACAGAACCCCATGAGTTAGAAGCATAGTAGTGCCACTGACTGTTTCATTGAATTCTAGAGAGCAATCTAATAATTTATGTACACAATCAGTGCCAATAATTTAGTGTTTACACTAGATGCTTTGAAAGTGGAGTAAAGCTCACAGGTTTTAAGACCATTTTAAACACTCTTTTCGATTCAAAGTGCTCAAAATATCCCAAGGTTCTCTGGATAATATTCCATGTTGTATTATAGCTAGTGTAACAGCAGGTCACCGCATAGGCTCAGTGTCTGTTGTTTTCTTCCAAGCAATGCTTTAGAGGTATGTCTGACTTACAGTCAGTCATTCAAATGTGATTGGGCAAGACTGTATTGTGCAACATAAATTATAATGAGGAAAGCATTCTGCAGGATTACGCTGATGAAAATGGAAGAGCTAATTTAAGTTCTGGGTATAAACCTTTAGAAGCCTGGAGTTAACCACAACCTATGGTTCCTGGAGGTTCCCAGAGGAAACATTTGCAGGGGATCCTGTGCACAGAGTCTTCATTTTTGTTTTAAGCTTGTTTATTATAACCAGACAGGGGTACTTCAAACCTCCTTAGCTTAAAATCTGCCAGTTGAGTGAATGGGCAAATGTCATGCACCACTCACTCCCCTCAGCACATCCCGGTCCCCTCGTTACACCTTTTGTATCAGTCCAGTCACTTTATATGCATGGAGTCTTGAAGTGTTAGTACATTCAACTACTTGGCCTGTATAGCTTGTTCCCGTGCCCATTCCATTTCTGATGCTTAACCGGACCCTGAAAATACAGCTTTGGTCTGTAATGCTTTTGTACAAAACCTTTCATTTTATAAAACAATTTGATGTTTAAAGACAGATAATATTCAAAAGAGAAGCAGAATGTGACTTCACATGAATGAACAGACGTAAAAGCTTTATTTTGTCAAAAGGTGTTATAAAGCTCTCACGGCGTAGTTCGTAGGCGTGGAGTAAGATGATGAAAAGAAGGAAGTCTCAGCTTTCCACAGTGGGGAGGAGAGCTGAAAAAGAGACTCGAAAGACAGCTTTACATTATCACACTTTACTTATGTATGATATACAGGGACCCTGCAAAACAGTTAGATGCATTTGGTCTACAAAGGAGTGCTTAGCATGCTCAAAGAGGCACAAGCTGGGTTTTTGTTTGTTTGTTTGTTTCTTTCTTTCTTTCGTTTCATTTTACCACAGGTGTAAGTTGTATGTGTTTCTCATAGATGTACCCATGGAAGAGCGATAGGTAAAACATAGTTTCCGCAGTGATGAAACTCTTGTCTGTTTAACAGCCTTAAAGATAGGCGCAAGCTGTTCTAAGCATTCTCCTTCATTACACACGACACATCTTTACACACCTCGTTTGCGGACCCAAATAGAAAGGAGCAGGGCCTTTATTATGAGAGGAGGGAAATCCTTATCTCAGGCTGTAAATTATAGCAAGAGGGAGTATTGACATGCATCCCAGCAGAAGCCAGTGTCATGAGATTGCCACAGGGTCTTACCGAGATGCTGTAGCTATGCTGTTTTGTTCACTGGTGATGTCAGTTGGTAGTAAGTAGCTGTGGCTACTGTTGCTGCTGCTGTTGCTGCTGCTGCTGCTGCTACAGCTGCACTTCCTCCTGCTGCTGCTGCACAGGTGCGGTGCTGAAAGGGGATGTCCCCAGGCTGTAAATAGCTTAGCTGGCTCTTGGAGGACAGCTGTGCAGCCCTAGTCCAGTCCTCTCTGTATATGAATGTGCACTGGTACTTGTTCCCTGGCATCAAGTTGTATAGTTTTCTTGAAGAGGCATCTGCAGGCAACAAAGTGCCCAATCTCTGAGGCACTTTAGCTCTCCGGTGAGGCCGATACTTATAGTTCGGGTATTTCTTTCTGTGTAGGGTCTTCAGTCTCTGTGCCTCTTGGAAAAATGGCGTTTTTTTCGGCTTCTGTAAGGCGTTTCCACTGGTATCCCAGTTGCTTGCTGATCTCTGTGTTTTGCATGCTGGGGTTCTCCAGGGCCAACTTGCGCCTCTGACCACGAGACCACAGCATAAATGCATTCATGGGGCGCTTGACATGGCCTTCTATGCCCTCTTTATGACTGCCATCCGTGCCAAAGGATATCTTTTCTCCAGAGCCGATGATATCCTGAGGCTGTAAGCGAGGACTTCAGTAATCATGATTCAATATGCTGAACATTGTGGATGAGTTATATTGTAACCAAAGAGAGAGAGAGAGAGAGAGAGAGAGAGAGAGAGAGAGAGAGAGAGAGAGAGAGAACACTAGGTGTAGGAGCAGTAGGGGTGGGGAGAAAAAAGCCAAAAGTTAAAGTGTAAGAGCTGAAAGTTACTACCAATATGTGTTTGTCACAAAGATTTTGTTATTTAAAGTCTGTAACAAAATATCCATGTCTCCACCCTCAGCAGCTCCCTTAGACTAGCCCCACCTATTGTGCCATGTCAGCACCTGTAGAACCACCCATTATCGACAAACCACTCCAATACGGGGACTGTTAGATGCTGTACTTCTACACTCCCTAACAATGCATCTTTTCTCACTCATTTTTTCCCCATCCAGACTGAGGGGACAACAAGGGGCATATTAGTGAACGTTTTTGTCCTGCAATGCAATTGATTTTCATGATGGACTAACATGAGAAACTAAAAAATTAAAGAAAACCACTGGGGACAGTGGAAAGGATAAGCACAAATCAATCATTTGTATTTTGGTCCTATAAGAAAGTTTAACACTGAAAACATAAATAAATAGTATAACCTGGTTCCATAGTCCAATATAAATATGGGTGCTATGCTAGGGGCAAAACCCAGTAGCAGAACATGTGCTGAATTTTGAAGCCAGGAAAAGCTGTGCTATGTTTTCTCTAAGGTTTACCTGGGAACTTGTAAGGCCTGATGGCTTTGCAGTGTGGACACAGGTAATATTAGTTTCTTTGATCACCGTTCATGAGTAAGAGTTTCATGCTTCTCTTAATAATGTAATGTAACACAGCACCTTCAAGGCTCAGCAATGTCTGTCTTCAGAGCTCCAGTGTTGCCTGCTTAAAGCAATTACAGCTGGACTTGTTAAATATTAATATTTCTTCAAATAAGGAGGAGACAGACAAGAGCATTGGACCTTCACCTATGCATCCCTTCACTCCTCCCAGCTGGTTGTAGGTGATTAGGCCCTAATTCTATGAGATCGCAAGGTCTTCTGAGTGTAATAGAGACTAAATACTAAAAATGAGGAGGAGGTCCACCTACACAGCTTTGTGAAGCCATTATTTAAAAGGTATTATAAAACGGCCAAGGCCCAGATATTGCCAAACATCTCTCCTCTCCTAAAAACAAAGTATGCTTTACTTACTACTTTTATGTCTCGTGGCATTTTTAAATCAAAAGGAACAATACAGACACATACACACACACACACACACACACACACAGACATATATACACACACTATAATCAGGTCAATCTCATACACACACACACACACACACACACACACACACACACACACACACACACACACTGAAATGGCTAAATATTGGCCAGGCTGTGGTGACTCACGGCTTTAATCCCAGCACTGGAGAAGCAGAGGCAGGCGGATCTCAGTGAGTTCAAGGCCAGCGTGGTCTAAAAGAGCTAGTTCCAGGAAAGGAAGAAAGAAAAGAAAGAAAGAAAGAAAGAAAGAAAGAAAGAAAGAGAGAGAGAGAGAGAGAGAGAGAGAGAGAAAGAAAGAAAGAAAGAAAGAAAGAAAGAAAGAAAGAAAGAAAGAAAGAAAAGAGAAAATGTGGCTATAGGTGTTGGTTCTCTGAATACCATACCTGTGTTTTGGTTCTCATTAACCAGACAGCTACAACAAAATAGTAAATACTTAAATGTCAAATCCAGGTAATCTTATTTGCTACCACCAGCCATATATAGATTCTGAAAGATATAACGGTGTATCTTCATGTTAACAAAATATGACGTAATGATGTATGTCTATTCACTTATGTCTTTGTTAACTTTGTCAAATTTAACTACTCTGTGACTCCGAGTCACATAAAAAGTACGAAACTGTGATAGTTTATAAAAGCATACTTTTATAAAAGGGTTCTTAAAATGAGATTCCCAGTCTCTGGATGGCCTGTATCTATGACTTAAAGTTTATCTTGATACTAAAAGAGCTTCAATACAAGGTTAAAAATTTTTAAGACTCAAAGAGCACAAAGTTATAAAATTCTAATTTATGATGGTTACTTGCTGTAAGCTCTTGAAGATTATTAAGCCATATGTGTTAATGGCCAGTCTCCTTAAAAATTATCAAATTCTCTAACGTATGCAGAACTAGGTTTGTTGTCAAGCTAATGGAAATGTGATTCGTTGACAGAGACAAGCTTGAAAGGAGGGACCATTTCTGTCTCCCATTATGTAGACTTCTGTGTAGGTTGTCAAAGTAAATATCCTGAAACAAGTATCTCAAGACAAGATTAAAGTAACTTAAACTTTCTTTCATGTAAAATAATACTCAAAATCACGTATACTAAAAGCAAAGCCAAACCTAGCTATTGAAAATAAAAATGAATGTTTGAGTAAAATAGACTACCTTTATAAGATACTTGCATGACAGGATGTCCCTAAGACCCAAGTACTTCCACTGGATGGAGCACGATCCCACCAGAGTCAATTGCATGTAAGCCTCATCACAGGATACGGGGGCACTGGAAAAATAAGATCTACCAGAAGCCTGTTGCTGCTGTCTCTGTCTATATAAACATGACCAGTTCTGTCTGTGTAGGCTTGGCCAGCTCTTGCCCTGTGGAGGATCTTGCCCCCACAGAGTCTACAAGTCTACACCCATATCCTAAATGCCTCAAACAACAGAGACAAATACCAACTACTCTGATCTTACTGTCTCCCATACTGAAATGCCAGGATGCTGCGAACAGAAGAACCTGGTACCTAGCCCACCACCTGACAGGTGCGAGACCTGCGTGCCCTCTACTCTAGGTTTCAGTTCTTCCTGTTAACAAAAACTAATTCCAGGGTCGACTCCCTTACCACCCATGTTCCGTGATTAGGGGGTAATGATTCAGACTATCCAAGTGATCTCCTTGGAAATCCAATGAAAAATGACTCAGTAGGATTCTACTTCTCTTTTAAATTGCCAATTAGGTACTGAATTTAATGGACTTGTTTTTAAAAAGGCCTCCAGGTGTTTGTTCCTTATCTGTGGGTCTGATGCAACAAACAGCTGACTACAGTTATTTTATCCTGCTATAGGACTCTGCTACGTTGTCTAACCAGTTGTACTTTACCTTACTAAACAAAACCTATGTTGCCTTTACTCTTAATGATATCCCACAAGGTTGTACAGTTACTGCCACCCGGCTTGTGTTCTTTACCATCTGTTGAGTTTTATTGTGGCCCTTGGATAAACCATCCTCTGAGGCACTCTCACTGCTGTCCTTTCTACATTGTCCCTTTTGTCAGCTCAGAAAGAATTCTGCATTCTAAACTTCTAAGAACATTTCAGGTGATCTCTGAGGGGAGGTATCCAACTTATCCCACTTGTCGCCATGCTGCACATTGCTTTTGGGACCAAAGCAGAACCAAAGCAGCTGGCCAGTAGCCTCAAAAAAAAAAATCTGTTCACTTCTCTGCTTCATCAGCTCTCAAAAACCCTAGAGAAATTTCAGATCAGCTTACCATCCTTCAGAACCAACTTGTTTCTTTGGCTGCTGCAACACCTACCCCAAGGCTAGACCTGATTGCTGCTAAAGAGAGGATCTGTGTCCTCCTCTTCCAAAGATGCTTCTTTTGCACCAACAAGTCCTAACTGGTTTGAGATGAGTCCCAAAGACACAGGGACCAGCAAAAATCTAATCCTCCTTCCAGTTCGGGATTTTAGTTTCGTCCCACTGGAGATCCTCTGCTGGTCACTCCTTTCCTCCTTATTATCCACAAACTCACATTTTAACCCTGCCTTTTAATTACTGAATTTCCCCTTGTACCCATACAGAGATTCCATGTAAGTTCTCCCAGTGGCTCTCATCCCACAACAGCCACCTGTGCAACAACAATAGGAACCTCACGCGTAAAACGTACCAATCAGGTTAAGGGAGACCTGGTCTTGGTACAGCAAAGCATAGTCACTCAGTAGATTCCCTGGCTGCAGTGTTCTGCCAGTCACAGAGGACTGGACTTAATAACTACCAAAAAGGAAGGCATCTGTGCCTTTCATGGGGAGAATGCTCTTTGTATGCAACCCAATCTGGGTGAGTACCAGAAACAAAAGTTTTAAAACTGTAAAGATTCCTCTGTTGACAGTTCTATGTTTAGGTCTGTACTCCATTTCTTATTGGATTATTTGTTCCTTTGATAACCAATTTCTTGAGTTCTTTGTATATTTTGGAGATCAGACCTCTGTCTGATGTGGGGTTAGTGAAGATTTTTTTTTCCCAATTCTGTAGGCTGTCATCATGTCCTGTGCTTTACTGAAGCTTTGTAGTTTCAGGAGGTCCCATTTATTGTTTCTCTCAGCGTCTGTGCTACTGGAGTTATATTTAAGGAGTGGTATCCTGTGCGTTCACTCTCTTTTCTAAGAGGTTCAGTGTGGCTGGATTTATGTCGAAGTCTTTGATCCATTTGGACTTGAGTTTTGTGCATGGTGATAGATATGGGTCTATTTTCATTCTTCTATGTGTTTACATCCAGTTATGCCAGCACCATTTGTTAAATATGCTTTCTTTTTTCCATCTGATATATTTTGCTTCTTGGTCTAAAATCAGGTGTTGAAGGTGTATGGATTAATATCTGGGTCTTTGATTCCCTTCCATTGGTCCTCCTGTCTATTTTTATGCCATTACCAGGCTGTTTTTAGTACTTTAGCTCTGTAGTAGAGTTTGAAGTCAGGGATTGTGATGCCTCCAGAAGTTCTTTTATTGTGCAGGATTGTTTTGCCTGAAGTTCCATAATTTTTTTGTAGTTTCTATTGCTGTTATGATTCAGTTGTTGTGGCATCTTCTTCAGTTAATTGATGTTCCAGATAACAGGTTCTATAACTAATCTACTTCTGTGGGTTGAATGCTGTCTGTAGCAAATATCACTATCAATAACTCAAATAATAAATTAGAAGATTACTATGAATAAGATACTTGTTAAGTAATAATACTATTAATGAATAAAAGTTTTAATGACACTATATATAATAATACATTAGTTTGATTGGAAAGGAAAATAACTTAAATAAGTATTACAGTGAGACTGGTGGTATCAAGTTGTTACTTGGGAAGTTGTAAAGAGTCACGCTCATAACCGCACAAATACGTAAGACAAAGGCAAAAAAAGGGACTGATTTTTTTTTGAGTTCATATTTACAGTAGACTTAAAACAACAGGAAAAATATATGGCCAAGTATCATAAACTAGGACTACCTTGAAACTTTGGGGTATGTAACAGTATGAAGAATGGGTGTAAAGAAAGAAAACAGAAGTTGGAAAAAGAAACCAATGGAAAAGTAAAGGAAGAAAAGAGAGTATAAGCAGGAAAAACAGTAAAACCATATATAATTGGAATAGGGGATGGAATACAATCTTGTACTATATAAGTAAGAAATGACTATTGTATCAACAGGGAGTTCTGGGTGAAGATATAAAATAAGGGACTTTCTGGCAAATAAATAGCTACAATTCTGGGCATTGTTTCACAAACTTTAAAAGCCGGAATTAGGATTTGGAGACTGAATCTACATAAATTCAGGGATACTATGGTTGATACAGGGAGTTTCAAGTTACCTAGGCTTCTTGGTGAGACCATATTGGAAAAAAAAACAAATAAACAAAATAGTCAACCATAACAGAAAGGGAGTAACTGAATGGGAAAGAAGAAAGAATATCCAACAGGAAATGTAAGAAAATGAGATTAAGCCAGACAGTGGTGGCACAGCCTTTAATCCCAGCACTAAGAAGGCAGAGGAAGATGAATCTCTGTGAGTTTGGGCAAACCTGGTCTAAAGTGAGTTCCAGGACAAGCTCCAAAGCTACAGATAAGTCCAGTCTTGATAAACACACCCCCCGCAAAAAAAGAAGAAGAAGAAGAAGAAGAAGAAGAAGAAGAAGAAGAAGAAGAAGAAGAAGAAGAAGAAGGAAGAAGAAGAAGAAGAAGAAGAAGGAAGAAGAAGAAGAAGAAGAAGAAGAAGAAGAAGAAGAAGAAGAAGAAGAAGAAGAAGAAGAAGAAGAAGAAGAAGAAGAAGGACGAGGTGGAGTAGGAGGAGAAGGACAAGGAGAAGGAGCAGAAGAAGAAGAGGAGGAGGAGAAGGACAAGGAGGAGAAGAAGAAGAGGAGGAGAAGGAGAAGGAGGAGAAGGAGAAGGAGGAGGAGAAGGAGAAGGAGGAGAAGAAGAAGAGGAGGAGAAGGAGGAGGAGAAGGAGAAGGAGAAGGAGAAGGAGAAGGAGGAGGAGGAGAAGGAGAAGGAGGAGAAGGAGGAGGAGGAGGAGGAGGAGGAGGAGAAGAAGAAGAAGAAGAAGAAGAAGAAGAATTAGAAGAAGAAGAAGAAGAAGAAGAAGACGAAGACGAAGAAGACGAAGACGAAGACGAAGACGAAGACGAAGAAGAAGAAGAAGAAGAAGAAGAAGAAGAAGAAGAAGAAGAAGAAGAAGAAGAAGAAGAAGAAGAAGAAGAAGAAGAAAATGAGATTACTAACCTAATTGTTGATTTCTTGTAGTCTGATCTGTTGCTTTGGTTCCTTGCATCTAGTCAGATCTGTGTTCTGAATTACTTTTAAATGACCCTTTTTTGTTGTTGTTAGCTCCCAACTTTAGTGTATGGCTTTTTCTTGATTCTGTTCTATGAGCCATGGATAGCTTAGTTGAATTCCGCCCAGCAGTGGCTTCCACCCAGCTGATTCCACTGCTGATTTCCCACTGGCTTAGTACAGTGTCAAAATTTGTATAAACACTAAAATTCTCCACTAAATAAAATTAACCGATCAATGTAGTTACTTCTCCTTCTAAAGCACACAGGCTTTGATGTGGCAATTTTCTTAAGGGAAATTATTTCACAAAGCAGTTGTCTGTGCCTACCCAAGCTATTGCATGACACAACAATACATAATATTCTAGAAGTACTATTGTATGAAACTTCGCATTTAAATAAAAATTTTTAAAAACAAAAAAAAATTTTGTTTAGGTTTGGTGTTTAGGTCATTCAACTTTGCCTTTTCTAGTTGGTACATAAATATGGTGTTTCTGGCAGCAGTCACTGAGAGCAGCTCTGCTTCTTCCTTTTTTTGTTTTTTTTTTTGTTTGTTTGTTTGTTTTGCTTTTCAAGACAGGGCTTCTCTGTATAATAGCCCTGGCAGTCCTGGAACTCCCTCTGTAGACCAGACTGGTCTTGAACTCATAGATCCATCTGCCTCTGCCTCCGAAGTGCACCAGAGCTGCCCTATTTTTTAAATTAATTATTTATTAACTTTTCATTTATAGTACCTCTGTCTTGGAAATTTCTTTGTCTAAATGCTTTTACTCTGTTTTTACTGGGAGGAATTGCTGGTATGGCAGTGGTGACTGTTTTTGTAGTAGTTGTAGAAGTTGGTTAGTTTTTGTTAACTTGACACAGGCTAGCATCATCTGGAAAAAGGGAAACTCAATTGAAAAATAATGCCTCTTACAGATTACTTGAAGTTAAGTTCCAGAACATCTTTTGGATTGATGATTGATGTGATAGGGTCAAGGCAACTGAGGAAGGAGAGGTGTGTTGCTGCAAGCAATATTAGAAGAGTAATTCATGTATCCCTTTGAAATCAAACATAGAGCTACAGAATTAGGTCACCCTTCTCAGGTTTAGAGGCAATTTAGGGGAGTATTTCCTCTCTATGCCATTAAGGAATGGTATGCTCCTTTCAAAGGCAGGAGTCTCTTAGGAATGATACCAATTTCAATTCCAAATACCTCACCAATTCAGTGTGGGTACTGAACACAACTCACAGAGAAGAAAAGACTATGGTGTGATTAAACTAAGGACCCTGACTACTATGGTGTATATGATGGTGAAGGATTATGGGAGATGAGACGTGTGCACCTAAGTGTGTGAGCACACACTTAAGGCAGGAACCTCCATCCCTACACCAACATGACATCAATACCTAAAGTCTTGATTCTTTATGTCAGTAGAGGCATCCAGTGCGACTGGACAGGTATGATTTCACTGTGAACAAGTTGTAATGCTATATGACACAAAGACATCAAACACACATATGCAAACACACACACACACACACACACATACACACAGAGATAGACACTGTGGGCAGACTCAAAGATACTGTGTTCACACATACAAACACACACAGAGGGGAAGAAGAAAGAGAGTCTGAGAGAATCACTCATTCATTCACACACTCACTCATTCACTCACTGGAGAACACCTATGGAAGCCATGGCCAAGGAAACTCTTCATTTGGCCTGTGCCACAGTCTCACTCCTTTGCCAGCACAGACCCACTGCACTTTCTTCCACTGTGACTACCGCAACATCATTACCTCTAGTCAATAAACACTGAAAAGATTACTGTAGTGCCCCCAAAAGCCTGGGATTCTCTGGATGACAGCCTTCCTGCATTTTAGGTGGGAATCTCTGGAATCTCATTGGCTTTTCAGGGGAGAAAGTGGCAGTCATCACTTGGTTACCAGGTTTTGTCTCCTCCTTGCCTTGTGTTGACACAGAAGCCCTCAGAGCAGAGTGTGCAAGATTAATGCTTAAGATTACAACAGCCACACCTGAAATTGCTTTGTTGACTCTAAACAAGTGCTGTTCCTTCAGAGCTGTGCACAGAGAAAACAGACAGAAGGTCACAAGAGTGTATCCTGGCTCACAGTGGAGCCAGGCAGTCAGGGCCTCCCATAATCTTATTTGAGTGGCCACAAGTTACATATAGATCTTTCTCCTGGAAAAAACCTTTTCTCGAGCTTTTTGACCTCTCCAAATGCTTTCTGTTTCCAACTTTCGTGCTTTCTGGCTATCACCTCAATAGAGAACTTCTTTCCCTTTCCAAATAAAAGCCTTTCAGAATCACACTTTTCTAACCACTTTGGAAATAAAAAGTTAACCATCACTAACAGTTAAGGAATCTTTTACCAAAAACACATTTGAATTATATTACTAAAGATGGATAACTAAAAATGACCTAATAAGAAAATGGGGGCTCTGATTTAGAGTACTTTTACCTTATCTTTGTAATAAGAAGGTGATTGATGTTTGAAACCCAGGTGCTAAGCCAGCTTTATAGGAGAACAGTGCACCTGGTATGTGTGTGGGTGGGGGGTGTTTGTGCGGGAGTGTAGAAGTACAGCATCTAACAGTCCCCATATTGGAGTGGTTTGCTCGATAATGGGTGGTTGTACAGGTGCTGACATGGCACAATAGGTGGGGCTAGTCTAAGGGAGCTGCTGAGGGTGGAGACATGGATATTTTGTTACAGACTTTAAATAACAAAATCTTTGTGACAAACACATATTGGATAGTAACTTTCAGCTCTTACACTTTAACTTTTGGCTTTTTTCTCCCCGCCCCTACTGCTCCTACACCTTGTGTTCTCTCTCTCTCTCTCTCTCTCTCTCTCTCTCTCTCTCTCTCTCTCTCTCTCTCTCTCTCTCTCTTTGGTTACAATATAACTCATCCACAATGTTCAGCATATTGAATCATGATTACTGCAGTCCTCGCTTACAGCCTCAGGATATCATCGGCTCTGGAGAAAAGATATCCTTTGGCACGGATGGCAGTAATAAAGAGGGCATAGAAGGCCATGTCAAGCGCCCCATGAATGCATTTATGCTGTGGTCTCGTGGTCAGAGGCGCAAGTTGGCCCTGGAGAACCCCAGCATGCAAAACACAGAGATCAGCAGGCAACTGGGATACCAGTGGAAACGCCTTACAGAAGCCGAAAAAATGCCAATTTTTCAAGAGGCACAGAGACTGAAGACCCTACACAGAATGAAATACCCGAACTATAAGTATCGGCCTCACCTGAGAGCTAAAGAGCCTCAGAGTTTGGGCACTTTGTTGCGTGCAGATGCCTCTTCAAGAAAACTATACAACTTGATGCCAGGGAACAAGTACCAGTGCACATCCATATACAGAGAGGACTGGACTAGGGCTGCACAGCTGTCCTCCAAGAGCCAGCTAAGCTATTTACAGCCTGGGGACATCCCCTTTCAGCACCGCACCTGTGCAGCAGCAGCAGGAGGAAGTGCAGCTGTAGCAGCAACAGCAGCAGCAGGAGGAAGTGCAGCAGTAGCAGCAGCAGCAGCAACAGCAGCAGCAACAGTATCCACAGCTCCTTTCTACCAACTGACATCACCAGTGAACAAAACAGCATAGCTACAGCATCTCGGTAAGACCCTGTGGCAATCTCATGACACTGGCTTCTGCTGGGATGCATGTCAATACTCCCTCTTGCTATAATTTACAGCCTGAGATAAGGATTTCCCTCCTCTCATAATAAAGGCCCTGCTCCTTTCTATTTGGGTCCGCAAACGAGGTGTGTAAAGATGTGTCGTGTGTAATGAAGGAGAATGCTTAGAACAGCTTGCGCCTATCTTTAAGGCTGTTAAACAGACAAGAGTTTCATCACTGCGGAAACTATGTTTTACCTATCGCTCTTCCATGGGTACATCTATGAGAAACACATACAACTTACACCTGTGGTAAAATGAAACGAAAGAAAGAAAGAAACAAACAAACAAACAAAAACCCAGCTTGTGCCTCTTTGAGCATGCTAAGCACTCCTTTGTAGACCAAATGCATCTAACTGTTTTGCAGGGTCCCTGTATATCATACATAAGTAAAGTGTGATAATGTAAAGCTGTCTTTCGAGTCTCTTTTTCAGTTCTCCTCCCCACTGTGGAAAGCTGAGACTTCCTTCTTTTCATCATCTTACTCCACGCCTACGAACTACGCCATGAGAGCTTTATAACACCTTTTGACAAAATAAAGCTTTTACGTCTGTTCATTCATGTGAAGTCACATTCTGCTTCTCTTTTGAATATTATCTGTCTTTAAACATCAAATTGTTTTATAAAATGAAAGGTTTTGTACAAAAGCATTACAGACCAAAGCTGTATTTTCAGGGTCCGGTTAAGCATCAGAAATGGAATGGGCACGGGAACAAGCTATACAGGCCAAGTAGTTGAATGTACTAACACTTCAAGACTCCATGCATATAAAGTGACTGGACTGATACAAAAGGTGTAACGAGGGGACCGGGTTGTGCTGAGGGGAGTGAGTGGTGCATGACATTTGCCCATTCACTCAACTGGCAGATTTTAAGCTAAGGAGGTTTGAAGTACCCCTATCTGGTTATAATATACAAGCTTAAAACAAAAATGAAGACTCTGTGCCCAGGATCCCCTGCAAATGTTTCCTCTGGGAACCTCCAGGAACCATAGGTTGTGGTTAACTCCAGGCTTCTAAAGGATTATACCCAGAACTTAAATTAGCTCTTCCATTTTCATCAGCGTAATCCCGCAGAATGCTTTCCTCATTATAATTTATGTTGCACAATACAGTCTTGCCCAATCACATTTGAATGACTGACTGTAAGTCAGACATACCTCTAAAGCATTGGTTGAAAGAAAACAACAGACACTGAGCCTATGCGGTGACCTGCTGTAACACTAGCTATAATACAACATGGAATATTATCCAGAGAACCTTGGGATATTTTGAGCACTTTGAATCGAAAAGAGTGTTTGAAATGGTCTTAAAACCTGTGAGCTTTACTCCACTTTCAAAGCATCTAGTGTAAATACTAAATTATTGGCACTGATTGTGTACATAAATTATTAGATTGCTCTCTAGAATTCAATGAAACAGTCAGTGGCACTACTATGCTTCTAACTCATGGGGTTCTGTTCGTTTGGTTTGGTCTTGTGAGACAGGTTTCTCTGTGTAGCCTTTACTGTCCTAGAATGTCTTTTGTAGGGCAGGCTGGCCTGGAACTCAGAGATCCACCTGCCTCTGCCACCACCACCTGGTAATTGGGTTTTATGGGTGTGTTCCAGCACTGTTTCAATGTCTATGAACTCAAATAAGGTTCCATAAGTCTTTGAATAGATTTTTAACTCAAATGAGTGAAAATATATCTCTCCTAGGGGATACCTGTGTATCTTTCTCTGGAAAGTTTCTGCATGAATTCTCCATCACTTTTTGTGACTTCTCTCCTTTGTGTGAATTATATATGCTAAGTGTTAGCTAACTAGAGAACTGTCCACATTCCAGAATCAGGTGTTACCCACCCCGTTACCCTACCTTCAATGACTCAGCAACAATGCCTTCCCATCACTGAGGGCCAATGTGACACATTTCCACTGTCCCCGCCTTACCTGAATTTTCCCTAGGTGCATGCTCCATATCACAACACCCCCATAAGGCTTGCTCTCTGGTCTTCCACTGTCTCTACCCCGACTCAGAGTTAGCCATTTCTCAGTTGTGTGAGGTCTGTTGCATGGTGTGATCATTGTGGCATTCCTGGGACCCCCATCACCAAGGTACTCCTTGATCAGAAACCCTTTCACAAAGAGATGTAGATAAAGGGCAATGATCTCAATGATTCCTCTAGCTATCCAAAGATTTCCTCTTTCTCACCTGGACCTACTTAGGAATTATCTTCCTCCTCCTCCCTTGTGGACCTGTTGCCATGGAATCTTTCCAGTTAATCCTGGCGTGAACTTTGGAGGCAGCTCTCTGTCTAGAATTTCAGGCCTTTTCTCCAGACAGCCTATCACACTGTCCTCTTTGCAGTGAAAAGTGGAATTGGCAGCTAAATTTTTGGAGTTGGAGAGATTTTGCTCCTTTTTTTGGGCATCTCTTCATTGATACTTCCTGCTCTGAACTTTTTCTGGGTTATACCAAGAAGTACAAACCTGGCAACTGACTACAGTGCCAATATCTGGGAGAAACTTTCAGACCAATGGTGTAAAAGGGACCCACAGAACAGGCACAGCTCAAAAGCACCTGCAACACTCTTTTGTTCTGCTGCCTAACTCTTGAGGTTATAGCGAAACAAAGAGATTTGTACAGGAACAACTTGTGTTATGGAAGGGAGTTGGGAGCAAACTGCATGAGATTTCAACGAAAATGCAAGCTAGATAGGATAAAACTACACTGTAAATAATTTCCAAAAAGAATATATTTAAACTCTCAAACAATATCAATATTATTTTTTTTCCTTTTGAAAGAAAATGGACCAGTATATCAGAATATGTTATCATAGTAACAAAACATGAAACCACGATAATCTTATTAATTTAAGTAAAGGAGTTGTCTCTTCATCTGTGAAATTAGCAGGTGTTGTTTACTGGGCACTTCCTACTGACCTGGGGACTCTGAGATCCTTTGTTCCTTGATATTCATTTCAAAGACTCAACAACAGGAAGAGTTAAGAAGGGTGGTAGATCTTTCTCTCTCTTTCTCTCTCTCCCCCCCCCCCCCCCCTCTCTCTCTCTCTCTCTCTCTCTCTCTCTCTCTCTCTCTCTCTCTCTCTCTCTCTCTAGTGTGTGTGTGTGTGTTTCATGTGTAAATTGAATGTCTTGATCCTGCCTCAAAATCTGTGTGTTTATGTGTGTGTGTGAGAGAGAGAGCAGTAAAGGGAGACGGAGACACACAGACACCACAGACACAGACACAGACACACATGGGAGAGAATAGAGGAGTGAGAGAGAGTGTGTGTGTGTGTGTGTTTGTGAGTCTGTGTGTCTGTGCATATGTAATGAGGGCAGGGGAAGGATCCCTGTATGTATGCTGACACAGAGGCTGCAACCTTATGGAACCAACCCACTGGAAGTGTCTCACACCGTATGGGAGTTTTTTCTAGCTAATTCCCCGAAGTCTTTGTAGGGTTAGTGGTGAAGTAGTCTGGAATTGAGAATGGTATCATTCCCGAGAGATGAAGGCTTGTGGTGCTTACCCAGACCTTCTGTCAGGAGCTTTGGGTGGAAGGGATAGGGTTGGTAGGTGGGCCTCGAGGAACCCAATGGGAGAGTGGACAAGATCTCTGAAGCAGGAGCCAAGGCCCCACAAGCAGCATTGCCTGTTAGCAGTTCCACTGTCCTGAGATTTTTCACATGAATAACACTGGTAGCCATCCATATTTCCAGGGGTCGGCCATAAGTGGGTGACAGACTGCCCTGCAGGAGGAGGAAACTAACTCCCTCCCTCCTTTGCTCAGCTGAAAGGAAGGACACTAAATCTTGGCCACACTCAAGAGCACTAGCAGGAGGCAGTCCCATACCATGCTTTTGTAAGGTTCAGCATCCCAGCTGTGCTGCCCCAACTCCAGCCCCACCCGGCATCCCTTACCTTAGGAAAAGCTCATGTTTTCCACATACTAATGAAATCAGTGACAGGCACATCAGTCCCCTGCCTCTCTAACTTCAAGGCACACCCAGCATGTTATGAAGTTTGAGACTCCTGGAATCCATGTTCTTCCATCTGAGGATATCTCAGAACTCCCGTTTACCCTCTCAGCAGTTTTCAAGTAAATTATGTCTAAAGCCCCCAGCCCCCATCCTCCATTCCCCACTCCTGCCCAGTGTTTTATTGCTCTCCTTCTCCATGACACAGAGTTAGAGGGCCATCCTGACCCAGGGCAAAGGCTTTGGAGGGAAAGATGGAGGCAGATGGCCTGAAAAGCCTAACAAGTAACTAAAGAGTAGACAGTAGATGTCCAAATGAGTACGCAGACTTGGTGCAGCACTAATAATAAAGGCAGACCAAAGGGTTAAGGGAAGATGTCCCAAGAACAAAATGATGATCCTATCTCAGTTAGGGATGCAGGCTTGGAGATCCAGTAGAAACAGCAGCATTAGGACTCTTCAGATTTTATCTCCTTCCTTCCCAGCTGTGAGCTGTGTTAAGTTTGGGCTCTGGGCCTGCTTGTAAACTTATAACCTGGAGCTCAGTGGAAAAGGAGAGAAGGCTTAAAACGACCTGGAGATTAAATGATTTTAAATGATTAAAATGAAAGGAGAGTGGGTGGGGGTAAAAGTAGGGAGCTAACATAGGGAGGGTCCTCAGACTCTTTGCCTTTTGGCAGGTGGCCATGTCAGAGGAGAAGCAGGTTGCAACTGACTTCAGGACATCAGCCTCCCAGGAAGCAAATCTCTGAAGGGTGAATTTTGGTCAGGCCATCTCTTGCATCTGATGTACGTTTACGTTTGTTGCTACCTTTTTTCTCTCCTATCTAGCATGGCGTGAATGGGTGTGGAAAGATTCCCACTGCCTTAAATGTGGCATGATTATCTCATGGAAATACCCCATTTTACTGGGCATTTTTACCCATGGATTATCATAGAGATGATTTCCTCCTGAGCTGTACTGTTTAGCTGAAGCAATGACTCTTATACAATAATAATGATAGTTTAAATAGGATTTTGATGATTGACAGTCCTTAGTAAATACAGCGAGGGACAGTGATGGGAGGTTCGCTAACTAGGAAAACTAAGAGAGGTAAAAGCAAGATGGGATGTCGTTCCCATTCTTGATAAAACAGGGGCTGAGAGGATACAAAATTAGAACAAAAAAATGACACACAGCTAGTATTCCTGAGAGACTCTAAATTATTGTTGTTGTTGTTGGAACCTGAGAGACTCTAAATTGTTATTATTGTTGTTGTTGTTGTTTCTGTTTATTATACTTATTAGTATTTATAATATGAGACCCTAAAGCTATGAGGGACCCTGAGAGAATCCAACTTCACCAGAAACGTTAGTGACTATCAACTGTGGAAAAAACCCGAGTGACAAAGATTCAGTCGACAAGCACAGACTTTTCCAGAAATACGGAGCTTGGTTATTACTACAAATATCACAGCTTAGGGAGGACAGGTGATCCTAACAGTATAAAACAGACATTTCTCTGTAGTCCATTGGCGGGGCTCTGTTTTTCTCTGTATTTATATTTTTATAAATGTGATTTTTATATTTTTATATATATTTATATATTTTATATTTTTTATGCTTATATATTTTTTATTTTTATGTATATATCTCTTTATATTTTTATATATTATGTATAGTTATATACTTTATATATTGTTTTATATATAAATATATTTATATTTTTATATATATTTTGTAAATGTGATAATATTTGAACTCTGCTGCCATATGTCCGAGAGTACCTCAAATCAAAATTTAGTCATCGGGACCACAAATACCAAGTTTCCGTTTCTCAGGGATTTGACATCTTGGTCTCTGGTTTTTTTTAGCCATGTCCTATGTATTAAATATCCTGGCGAGAGCTGCAGTTATCTTAGGGTTTATCTGCATCCGGGTAAGCTTTTAGGATTCCTCAGGACTCTGTGTCCTCCCTGCTGTGGTTCCCTGAATGTCTTTATAACACGGTAACTTAAGTCTCAAGACGGTTGTATGCGAGAGGAACCGTGAAGACTTTCTTTTTATTGAGAAATCAAACGTGTTTCACATGTTAAAACGTGTTTTTTTTTTTGTTTTTTGTTTTTTTCGAGACAAGGTTTCTCTGTAGCTTTGGAGCCTGTCGTGGAACTAGCTCTGTAGACCAGCCTGGTCTTGAACTCACAGAGATCCGCCTGCCTCTGCCTCCTGAGTGCTGGGATTAAAGGCGTGCGCCACCATCTCCCGGCTTAAAACGTGTTTTTAAAAATTGATTTAAAACGTGTTTTTAAAAATTGATTTAGCGGGTAATGAGTCTTGTCCTCAACCGCAAACGTCCGAGCACCTGGCCGCCATCGAAATCATGAAGCTGAAACACATTCTGATCCTGCAAAATAAAATCGATCTGGTGAAGGAAAGTCAGGCTAAGGAGCAGTACGAGCAGATCCTGGCGTTTGTACAAGGTGAGAGGCCTTGATATGTAATTGATATGTAAGCATGTTAGAGTCACCATAGTAGATGTGTCATCTCGTGTGTTTATTTAATAGATCATGCTCTTAAGGAACAGTTATTTAAGATGAAAATACCATGAAGATGGTCGTTTCTGTTTGTTAGCTGAGGTGTCTGGAGGTATTTAAGGAGCTTTTTTGATGTGTTTGTTGTATGTAGAACATAATTTTGAATTTTGCCCCTCAGGTACGGTAGCGGAAGGAGCTCCTATTATTCCAATTTCTGCTCAATTAAAATACAACATTGAAGTCGTGTGTGAGTATATAGTAAAGAAAATTCCGGTGCCTCTCAGAGACTTCACCTCAGAACCCCGACTTATCGGTGAGGAATTCACCTTTCCACCCCTAATCGTGATTATTTTTTCTTAATATGTTTATTTCATGTTTTTAGCGGTTTATTTCATGTTTTAATGGTTTATTTCATGTTTTTAAATGTTTATTTCGTGTTTTTAACGGATTTTTTCCTTAATATGTTTATTTAATGTTTTTTAATGGTTTATCACATGTTTTTAATGGTTTATTACATTTTTTAACCGGTTTATTGCATGTTTGCTTGGTGTCCATGCTTCCCCCCCCCCCCAGTCATCCGGTCTTTTGATGTGAACAAACCTGGCTGTGAAGTTGATGACCTCAAAGGGGGTGTCACTGGCGGTAGCATTTTAAAAGGAGTATTAAAGGTAAATCACGTTTTAACTTTTTAGTGTGACCCCCCCATCCACCCTAAAAATAAGTTAAAATCGATGGTTTTGTTCTCGTTTAACAGTAAATTTTATTGAATTGTTTGATGTGGTTTTGCTAAATATTTTTTAAAAAATATTTATGTATGCGTACTTGCACATATGTATGTATACCATATGTATGCTTGGTTAAAAATCTATGGTTTTGTTCTCGGTTAAAAGTAAATTTTATTGAATTGTTGTCTGGGTTTTTCTAAATATTTTATTATATTTACATGTTACATGTGACTCACACGTGGAGTCTGTTATGGGTAATTACTTAAATTGAATGGTTTTAAAAAATATTTTTAGACTGTCCAAAATTGTCCTTGTAAGCAGGAGGGATAATATTTTAGTTTTAATCATGTTTTTCAGATATTTTTACAGGTTAAAGTCATATGTAGCCTCCAGATATCATTAATTCATTCATACATGTTCTAGGTGGGCCAGGAGGTAGAAGTGAGACCGGGAATCGTTTCCAAGGACACAAAAGGGAACCTCATGTGTAAACCGATCTTCTCCAAGATTGTGTCACTGTTCGCGGAACACAATGATCTTCAGTATGCAGCTCCGGGCGGTCTCATCGGTGCGGATTTTATTCTGATGGAGAAATGTGTTTCCCTTGATTTCGGTTCCTTTCCAGGGAAGACGTGTTATTCCAAAGATGGTCGTGTGTGTTTAACTGTATGACAATCTAATTTAGTAATGGACATATATGTATAATATAGATATATAGTATTATGTCTTATATTATTATCTTATATAGTATATACGTTATATATTATTATATCATTACATGTATATTATATATTATATATTACATGTATATTATATATTACATTGTGTTATAATTATGTTAGATATTATATACCATGTCATTATATTATATATTATATGTTATTATATATTATATATCTTATATTGTTATATTATGTATAATTATATATATTCAGTTAAACTTTGACTTTTACAGTATAAAATGCGTGTTTATGAACATATGAAGAAGACATTCCAGTTTTATGAATAGTGTGACTTTTAACCTGTTATGTGTACATGTATTTATATGATATGTTATGCGTACATGTATGTCTGTGTGGTATAAGCAAATTTTGTAGAAAATGGGTTTGAAATCCGCAGTGAGTCCCAGAGAAACAGTTGTAGAGGTCTCTGGATGTACTTACTTAGTTTTATTTACGTGACAAAAACCTAGCTCTTAGCATGTACGATTTTGCTACTCTGTTTAAAATTAACCCTTCGATTTCTTATTAATTTTAAAGAAATAAAATATAAAATAAAATAAAAATATATATGTTTACCCACATTTTTATCAGGAGTTGGAACAAAAATCGACCCGACCTTGTGCCGCGCAGACCGCATGGTGGGGCAGGTCCTCGGTGCCATTGGTGCTCTACCTGAAATATTCACAGAATTAGAAATTTCCTACTTCCTGCTGAGACGGCTCCTGGGCGTGCGCACAGAGGGAGACAAAAAAGCCGCCAAGGTGAGTTCTTTAATACCGGCTTCACAGCTATGAAATATTGTGTGGTGTCACAGCCCCATTTATTTAAAATAGAATCACAAAAGGGATAAATAATAAACAAATATTTCCTATAGGTCACAGCAAAGAAAAGCGACGATGCCTTAAATTTAAAAAAAATTATTAGAAATAGGCCGGGCGGTGGTGGCACACGCCTATAATCCCAACACTTGGGAGGCAGAGGCAGGTGGATCTCTGTGAGTTCGAGACCAGCCTGGTCTAGAAGAGATAGTTCCAGGACAGGAACCAAAAAGCTACGGAGAAACCCTGTCTCGAAAAATCCAAAAAAAAAAAAAAATTAAAATATAAACATATAAACATAAAGAAAAGTGATGATGCTTTAAATTTTAAAAAACGGTGGTATTGTCATGTCCATGTATGTTGTATGTGCGGCCAGGATTAACTACATCTCTAGTTTATTTTAGAAAGTTTTAGTTCCTTTTCTCTTAACTATGTTCCCTCCCTCAGGTTCAGAAGCTGTCCAAGAATGAAGTGCTCATGGTGAACATAGGATCCTTGTCCACAGGAGGCAGAGTCAGCGCCATCAAGGCTGACTTAGGGAAAATCGTTCTCACCAATCCCGTGTGCACAGAAGTGGGAGAAAAAATTGCTCTGAGCCGACGCGTGGAGAAACACTGGCGGTGAGTGTGTTGGTTTTGTCATGGCCGATCGAGAAAATACGGTGTGTATATATACACAGACATGTATATATACATGCACACATATATACACATATAAATATATACATATATGGTGTGCATATATGCATACATAAACATACATGTACACATGTGCATATAAATATATACATATGATTGCCTGTGTGCATATATAAACATATAAATATATACCTATATGATGTGTGTATGCATATGTGGACATACATGTATGCATATGTGCACATATAAATATATACATGTATGGGGTGCATGTGTACATATATGTATAAATATGTACATATATACACATATATACATATACTAAGAGCATGTCTGAACTGAACATCAGGAATAGTCAACATGTTTATAAATTATCACACCTGTGAACCGGATTTAAAAATAAACGATTTCTTCTATTTTATTTTTTCAGCCTGATAGGCTGGGGCCAGATCCGAAGAGGAGTGACCATCAAGCCGACCATAGACGATGAATAAAATGACATGTTTGGATGAAACGAGAATATGTTGATGTTTCTTAACACGCTTAGAGATGTTTTCATGTTAAAAGTAGGAAATATATTTTCAAAGCTTATGTGAGTCAGAACTGTCGGGTTTTTCTAGTTTACATGAGAAGAAACCGGCGTCTGTCACGTCAGACTTCTTGATGTATTTAATCTGCAGGTCAGCCGGCAATGTCATCCGTGTGGCCTGGAAATAAAATAAAAATAAAACCAAGTTGACCACGTTTGCTCTGCACCATTAAACTCCCAGCAAAGCTTTTCTTAGGATTCGTTTTATTTTATATGTCCAGGCATAAAGGACGGTGAACATGGATAAACACGTGAAGGCTCAGTTTAGTTTTGCCTCATTTTATACACTTTGTTTAAATACAAGATGGAAAAATTAACGGGCTCGAATAAATCCTTTCATACCTTCTTTTAATATGTGATCCGTGTAAAATGAGGGGACCGCTAAGGGATGGGCAGCTCAAAATTGTAGATCTAGTCAAAGGGATTCATCACTCTTTTTCTAGCCTGTGCATGCGTTAAATATGCATCTGGGACATTCATACATGCAGGCAAAACCTTAAATAAATCTAAACCAAAGTCCTCAGAAAACTCATCAGAATATTAAGTTTATAAACTTAGTATATAAATATGTAACATACATAAATATATAAAATATATATTTGAATAGGAACATATTTATATAAGTTTTATTTGCTTGGGTTTTGTCAGTCAATTCCCTCGGAGGCCAGAAGAGGGCATCAAATCACCTGGAGCTGGAGTTGACAGTTGTGAGTGACATTGTGTTTGCAGTTGTTGGGAGCTGAACACGGGTTCTTTCTAATGTCAGTCAATGCATGTAAACCGTAAGCTGTCATGAATTTATTTTATTTTAATGCAGTGTTTAAAGGCAGGAGGCAGTGGGTCCCGGGACGACACCACAGGTCGTGCGGGACTCTGAGTAGCTTCAGGCTGGAATCAGTGGGTCCCGAATCAACACCACAGGTCCTACAGGTTCCGGAAAGGCCCTAAGGGGGCAGAGGGCTCCTCTTGGCTCTGCTCCGCTCCTCTCAGCTCGGCTCCCCTCGGGTCCTCTCGGCTCTTCTCTGTTCTGTTCGGCTCGGCTTCTCTCTGCTCCTCCGGGCTCCTCGAGCTCTTCTCCACTCCTCTCGGCTCCCCTCTGCTCGGCTCGGATCCGCTTGGCTCCACTCAGCTTGGCTCCTCTCCCCTCTGCTCCTCTCAGGCTCCTCTGGTCTCTGCTCGGATCCTCTTGGCTGCTCTGGTCTCTCTCAGCTCCTCTCGACTCCCCTCTACTCTGCTCGGCTCCGCTCGGGTCCACTCGGATCCTCTCTCCTCCGCGATGCTCTGCGGGGCTCCTCTCGACTCCGCTTGGCTCCTCTAGGCTCGGCTCGGCTTGGCTTGGCTCTGCTAGGTTCCTCTCCGCTCCTCTCCTCTCCGCTCGGGTCCTCTCGGCTCCGCTTGGCTCTCTTATTATAGCTAATTCCTTAAGCCCCCCCTCCCCCCCAAGCTCAAAGCAAAAAAAAAAATACTATTTTTCAAATATAATTTTTTAAAAAATTAAAGCCTAGCAGATTTAATCTGTACACATTTTAATATTTGCTGTATAAGAAGAATGAAACCGTTAGATAAAATATTTCATTTTTCCAGATGTTTTGTTTCTCACTCAAAATTGATAAACTTGCAGCAGACCGTCAATTTGGTGTTCTGTGTGCCTGCTTCTTCTATTTGCTTCTTCTATTTGTCTCAGTTTGGAGAAGTTTTCACCTGTAAAAATTTGTCCTGTGCTGTGATACTCACCCATTTGTTTCTTTTAATCTAAGGTTTATTGTTTCACACTGTTCTATATGCCCTGAGTGTTCTTGTGTTTTAATTTTTCTTTACGTGTTATTCGCTTATCTCTTTTCTCAAAAACCTTTGATTTTTTTTATTTTTATATTTGATTTTCAATGCAGCTTCGCTAAGGAAGCCGTAGGACACTCTGGTGTTACACGGGGTCCAGGCAGTGTAGACGAATCAGATTGGAACATGGACAATGCACAACTTGAATTATAAACACGGGGAGGGGTTGACAACCAGGCCGACTCTGATAGAGGAGATCATGGACGCTCTGTCTCTGAAAGAAAAGAGGCGACCGTGCAATACGTTTATCCGCACACGTCACTTAGAGAACTCAGATCACCGTTCGGGTCCGCTCGGCTCCTCTCGGGTCCTCTTTATCCGCTCGGCTCAGTTCTGCTCCTCTTGGCTCTTCTTGGCTACGCTAGTCTCCGCTCGGGTCCGCTCGGGTCCGCTCGGCTGCGCTCGGCTGCGCTCGGCTGCGCTCGGCTGCGCTCGGCTCCGCTCGGGTCCGCTCGGCTGCGCTCGGCTTCACTCGGCTCCGCTCGGCTCCGCTCGGCTCTGCTCGGCTGCGCTCGGCTCTGCTCGGCTCCGCTCGGCTTCGCTCGGCTCCGCTAGGCTCCGCTCGGCTCCGTAGGCTCCCCCGGGCTCCGGCTCCGCTACGCTCCCCTCTGCTCTGCTCCGCCCGGCTCCTCTAGGTTCCTCTCCTCTAGGCTCCTCCCTTCTCGGCTCGGCTCCGCTGGTTTTTTCTCGGCTCCGCTCGGCACCTCAAAGCAAAAATTACTATTTTTCAAAAATAATTTGTACAAAAAATTTAAAGCCTTGCAGAATTGATCTGTACAAATTTTAATATTTGCTACATAAGAAGAATGAAACCGTAAGATAAATTATTTCATTTTTCCAGATGTTTTGTGTTTTCCACTCAAAATTGATAAACTTGCAGCAGACCGTCAGTTTGGTGTTCTGTGTGCCTGCTTCTTCTATTTGTCTCAGTTTGGAGAAGTTTTCACCTGTAAAAATTTATCCTGTGCTGTGGTTCTCACCCGTTTGTTTCTTTTAATCTAAGGTTTATTGTTTCACAGTGTTCTACAGTCCTGCGTGTTCCACAGGTCCTGCAGGTCCCTGAGCAGAGGCTGGCAGGGGACAGTGGGTCTCGAGACGACAGCACAGGTTGTGAGGTTCAATGAGTTGGAGGCAGGAGGTCTCAGCACAGGTCCTACAGGTCCCTCAGCGGCTGCAGGCAGAGGGCAGTGGGTCCCTAGATGACACCACAGGTCCTGAATGTCCCTGTGTAGCACCAGGCAGTGGGTTCTGAGACTAAAGCACAGGCACTGCGAGTGCCTGAACAGCTGCAGGCATGGGGTCCAGAGACGACATTGCATGTACTGCAGGTCCCTGAACAGCAGCAGGCAGGGTGCAGTAGTGTGTCCTGAGAAGACAGCACAGATCCTGCGGGTACCTCAGCTTCAGCAGGCAGCGGAAGTGAGTCCCTAGACAATACCACAGGTCCTGCGGGTAACTTAGCAGCGGCAGGCAAGTGGAAGTGTGTCCCAAGACAACACCAAAGGTTCTGTGGGTCCCTGAGCAGCCTGCCGGGGCAGTGGGAACCGAGACGACAGCATATTTCCTGTGGGTCCCCGAGCAGTGGCAGTCAGGGACTAGTTGGTCCAGAGATGACAGATCCTGCTGGTTCCTGTGCAGTGGCAGAAAGTGGGCAGTGGGTCCCAGACAACACCACAGATCCTGTGGGTCCCTGAGAATCCTGCAGGGGACAGTCAGTCCCGAGACAACACCACAGGTCCTCCAAGAACTGTGGGTCCCTGAACAGCAGCAGGCAGAGGCCAGAGGATTCGGAGACTACATGACAAGTCCTGCGGGTCCCTGAACAGCATGCAGGGGGCAGTGAGACCCGAGACAAGAGGATAGGTCCTGCGGGTCCCTGAGCAGCGAAAGGCAGTGGGCAGTGGTTCCAGAGACAACACCACAGGTCCTGCAGGTCGCTGAGTAGCCTGCAAGGGGCAGTGTGTCCAAAGAGAACAGCACAGTTACTGCGGGTTTCTGAGCAGGAGCTGGCAGACAGTCTGGGGACGACATCACAGGTCCTGTGATTTATTGTGCAGCCGCAGGCTGGGGGCAGTGGTCCTGAGACAACTTCACAGGTCATGCTGGTTCCTGAGTATTGGCGGGCAGTGGGTCCCAAGAAAACACCACAGGTCCTGCAGGTCCCTGAGCAGAGGCAGGCTGGGGTTAGGGGGTCCCGAGACAGTACAGGTCTTGCAGGTCCCTGAGCAGTGGCAGGCAGGGGGCAGTGGTTCCAGAGACAGAACAACAGGCCCTGCGTGTCTCTGAGCAGCCTGCAGGGGGCAAGGAGTCCCAAGACAACACCACAGGTCCTGCATGTTCCAGAGAAGTGGCAGGCAGGGGACAGTGGGTCTCGAGGCATAAGACATGTCCTGTGGGTCTCTGAGCAGTGGCTGGAAAGAGGCAGAGTTTTTGAGACAATACAGGTCCTGAGGGTCCCTGAGAAGTAGCAGGCAGATGCCAGTGGGTCCCAAGACAACACCACAAGCCGTGGAAATCCGTGAGCAGAGGCAGGCATGGTGCAGTGGGTCACAAGACATCAGCCCAGGTCGTTTGGATCCCTGAGCAGGCTCTTTTTCTTTTGTTTTTATTTATTTACTTATTAAAGATTTCTGCCTCCTCCCCGCCACGCCTCCCATTTCCCTCCCTCTCCCCCAATCAAGTCCCCCTCCCTCGTCAGCCCGAAGAGCAGTCAGGGTTCCCTGCCCTGTGGGGAGTCCAAGGACCTCCCACCTCCATCCAGGTCTAGTAAGGTGAGCATCCAAACTGCCTAGGCTCCCACAAAGCCAGTGCGTGCAGTAGGATCAGAAACCCATTGCCATTGTTCTTGAGTTCTCAGTAGTCCTCATTGTCCGCTATGTTCAGCAAGTCCGGTTTTATCCCAGGCTTTTTCAGACCCAGGCCAGCTGGCCTTGGTGAGTTCCCGATAGAACATCCCCATTGTCTCAGTGTGTGGGTGTACCCCTCGCAGTCCTGAGTTCCTGGCTCGTGCTCTCTCTCCTTCTGCTCCTGATTTGGACCTTGGGGTTCCAGTCCGGTCTGAGCAGACTCTTTTAAAGGAAAAATAGAAAGAGCTGGGGTCCTTCTCTCGAGGCTGAGGGACCTCTGCCGTGGCAGAATAAATATTCCTCTTGCTATTGCATCAGCCATGCTGAGAGTGTCTCTTGGGGCGACCTCCTGCTTGGCGGGGCTTTAGGGCCCAATACTATGTTGTCCTGCCTACCGCTGTTCAGGGACCCGCAAAACCTGTGGTGAGGTCTCGGGACCCACTGCCCCCTGCAGGCTGCTTGGGGACCCGCAGGACCTGTGATGTCATCTAGGGACCAACTGCCCCCTGCAGGCAGCTGAGGGACCCACAGTACCTGTCTCTAGACCCACTGCCCCCTGCCAGGTACTGCTCGGGGACCCACAGGACCTTGGTTGCCATCTCAGGACCAACTGCCCACTGCAGGCTGTTCAGAGACCCGCAGGACCTGTGCTGTTGTCTCGAACCCACTGCCGCCTGCCTGCAGCTGCTCAGGGACAGGCAGGACATGAGGTGTCTCATTGGGATCCGCTGCCCCCTGCCTGCCACTGCCCATGGACCAGCCTGACCTATGCTGTTGTCTCAGGACCCCCTAACCACTGTCTGCCTCGGCACAGGGACCTGAAGGACTTTTGATGTCAGCTAAGGACCCCCAGCATCCTGACTGCCGTTGCTCTGGGACCCCCTGCACTCTGCAGGCTTCTAAGTGACCCGCAGGACAAGTGGTGTCATCATGGGACCCATTGTCTTCCGCTGCTCAGGGACCTACAGGTCCTGTGCTTTCGTCTAAAGATCCCTTGTCTGCCACTGCTCAGGAAGCTGCAGACCCTGTGGAGTCATCTCGGGACCCATTGCTCCCTTAGGGCTGCTCAGGAACCTGCAGGACTTGTGGGTTTTTCCTGGGACCCACTGCCTGCCGCTGCTCAGGGACCAGCAGGACCTTTGTTGTAGTCTTGGGACCCACTGCCCCATGCAGGCTTCTCAGGGACCCGCAGGACCTGTGCTGTCATCTCGAGACCCACTGCCGCCTACAGGCTGCTCACGCACACAGGACCAGTGGTGTCGCCTCTGGACGCATTGCCCCCTGCTTGCTGCTTGCTGCACAGAGCCCAGAAGGACCTGTGTTCTTCTCAGGAACCACTGCCTGTTGCCTGCCCCTGCTTGAGGACCTGCAGAACATGCGATACCATCTTGGACTTCCTGCCAGATGTTGCTTAGGGACCCACAGGACCTTTGCTGTTGTCTCAGGACACACTGCCCCCTGAAGGCTTCTCATAGACACTCGGGACCTGTGATGTCGTCTTGGGTACCACTGCCCCCTGGTTACTGCTCAGGAACCCGCAGGTTCTGTGCTGTCTACTCGGGACTCATTGCCCCCTTCCTGCCACTTGTCAGGGACCCACAAACCTGTGCTGTCATCTATTTATAGACTGCCCCCTGCAGGCTGCTTAGGGACCAGGAGGTCCTGTGGTGTAGTCTTGGAACACAATACCCCATACCTGGCTCTGCTCAGGGACCCCCAGGACCTGTGCTGTCTTCCAGGGACAACCTGTCTGTCACTGCTCAGGGACCCCCAGGACCTGTGATATCATCTCAGGATCCCTCTCTGCTGCCACTCTGGGACCCGCAGAACGTGTGATGTCGTCTGAGGACCCACTGACCCTTGCAGACTTGCAGGACCTGTGGTGCTGTCTCTGGACCCACTACCCCCAGCCTGCCCTGCTCTGGCTCCCACAGGACCTGTGCTGTCCTGTCAGGACCCTGTGCCCCCTGAGGGTACTTAAGGATGCTGCTGCTCTGGGACCCGTAGGACCTGTGGTGTCTTCTCAGGACACAATGCCTCCAGCCTGCTGCTGCTCAGGGACCTGCAGGACCTGTGGTGTCGTCTCGGGACACAGTGCCCTCTGCCTTCTGCTGCTCAGGGACTAACCAGACCTACGGTTGTAGTAGGGGAGCTGCGGGCTGCATTCCTGCCACCCAGCTCCCGGCTGCCTGGCTAGCTTATGCTCAGAAATAACAACACACAAACTGTATTCATATAAACATTGCTTGGCCCATTTCTATTAATGTGTGTAGCACCCCAAGGTGCACTTACCAGGAAGATTCTAGCGTACGTCCATCCTGGGTTGGAGCTTCATCAGGTCGGTCTCAGAGAAGAGAGCTATCTAGTCTGAGCTCACTTAACTCTTCCTCCAAGCATTCTGTCCTAAAGGCTGGCCTATCAAATGGGCCGAGGCAGTTTCTTTATTAGCCAATGACCTTCCTCCATCATAGGGTGTCATCTCAGGACACACTGCCCCCATCTGCGGCTGCTCAGGGAGCCTCAGGATCTGGGTTGTCATCTCGGGACACACTGCCTGCTGCATGCCACTGCTCAGGGAACCACAGGTACTGTGGTAATGTATCGGGGATCTTTGCTCCCTGCCAGCAGCTTCTCAGACACCAGCAGGACCTGTGATGTCTTCTCGGGACCCACTGTCCCCTGCCCTCAGAAGGCAGTGGTCGGTCCCGAGAAGACACCACAAGTCCTTTGGGTCCCTGAGCAGCAGTAGGCAGGGGGCAGTGGGTCCCGAGACAACACTACAGGTCCTGCAGTTCACTGAGCAGGAGGCAGTGGGTCCAGAAGAAAACCACAGGTCCTGCGGGTCCCCGAACAGGGGCAGGCAGTGGTAAGTGGGTCCCAAGACAACACCACGGTCCTATAGTTCACTGAGTGGCTGCAGGCAGGGAGTAGTGAATCCTAACGACACCACAGGTCCTGCAGTTCCCTGAGCAGCGGCAGGCACTGGGCATTGGGGCCTGAGAGAACACCACAGTTACTGCATTCCTTGAGTAGCTCAAGAAGTGGGTCCAAAGAAATTATCACAGGTCCTGCAGGTCCCATCACATGTTGGCAGGCAGGGGACAGTGGGTTACGGGACAAAGGCACAGGTCTTGCCGTTCCCTGAGGCGACACAACAGGACCTGCAGGTCCCTGAGCAGCATCTGACAAGGGGCAGTGAGTCTCGATACAACACCAAAGGTCCTGCGGGTCCCTGAACACCGGCACACAGAGGGCAGAGGATACACAGATGACAACTCGGGTCCTGAGTAGTTTCAGGCAGGGAGCAGGGATCCCGAGGCGACACCACTGGTCCTTCCAGTCCCCGAGCAGTCTGCATGGTGCAGTGAGTCCTGAGAAGACAGCAAAGGACCTCTGGGTCCCTGAGCAGCAGCTGGCAGGGGTTCTTGAGATGACATCACAGGTCCTGCTGGTCCTTGTGCAGTGGCAGACGGCAGGTCCCAAGACGACATCACAGGTCTTGCTGGTCCCTGAGCAGCAGCAGCCAGGGAGCTGGGCGTCCAGGGATGACACCGCATGTCCTGATGTTCCCTGAGCAGAGGCAGGCAGGGGGCATTGGTTCCCGGGACGACACCACGGCAGGCAGGGGGTAGGGCTTCAAGAGACATTATCACAGGTAAGACAGGTCCCTGACCAGAGGCAGGCAGTGGGTTCCAGGACAACACCGCAGGTCCTGCAGTTCCCTGAACAGAGGCAAGAAGCGGGCAGTGGGTCACGATAAAACGGCACAAGTGGTTAGGGTCCCAGAGCAGGGGGAAGGCAGGGGTCAGTGGGTCACTCAAAAAGAACACAGGTCCTGCGGATCCCTGAGCATCCTACTGACAACACCACAGGTGCTGAGGTCCCTAAGCAGTGGCAGGCAAGGGGCAGTGTGTCCCGAGATGACAACACTGGTCCTGCGAGTCCTTGAGCAGCCTGCCGGAGAGCAAGGAGTCCCGACATGACACAACAGGTCCTGTGGGTACATGAACATTGGCAGACAAGGTGTGCCAAGACAACACAGGTCCTGCAGATCCCTGATCAGTGGCAGGCAGAGGGCAATGGGTCCAGAGGAGACACCATAGGTCCTTCGGGTCCCTTAGCAGACTGCAGCGGGCAGTGTGTCCCGAGATGACACCACAGATCCTGGGTGTCCTGCAGGTCCCTGAGAAATGGCAGGCAGAGGGCAGTGTGTCCTGAGAGGACAGTACAGGTCCTGAGGGTCCCTGAGCAGCCTGCAGGGTGCAGTAGGTCCTAACTCGACAGCACAGGTCCTGCAGGTTTCTGAGCAGCAGCTGGCAGGGGGGCAGTGGTTCCCTAGACAACATCACACATCATGTGGTTCACTGAACAGTGGCAGGCTGAGGGTCCCAAGACAACACCATAGAACCTGTAGGTCCCTGAGCAGTGGCAGACAGGGCACAGTGGGTCATGATCCAACCTCACAGGTTGTTAGGGTCACTGAGAGGGTGGCAGGCAGGGGGCAGTGGGTCACAAAACACCACCCCAGCTCTGTGGTTCCCTGATCAGCCTGCAGGGGGCAGTGTTTCCCGAGAAAACAGGACACTTCTTGCAGTTCCCTGAGCAGCCTGCAGAGGGCAGTGTGTCCCCAGATGACAGCAGATTTACTGGTGGTCCCTAGGCAGCCTGCAAGGGGCAGTGCGTCCAGAGAGGACAGAACAGGACCTGTGGGTCCCTGAGCAGCATACAGGGGGCAGTGGATCCCTAGACAGCAGCACAGGTACTGCGGGTTCCTGCGCAGAGGCAGGCATGGGGCATTGTGTTCTGAAACGACACCACAGGACCTGTGGGTCACTGAGCAGCAGCAAGCAGCGGGCTGTGGATCCCAAGGCGACACAACAGGACCCGCAGGTCCCTGAGACTGGCTGGCAAGGTCATTGCTTCTCGAGACAACACCAAAGGTCCTGCAGGACCCTGATCAGCGGCAGGCAGGGGGCAGTGTGTCCTGAGGCAATGCCAGAGGTCCTCTGTGTCCCTCTGCAGCATGCAGGGGGCAGTGAGTCTGGAGACGACAGCAAAGTTCCTGTGGGTCCTTGAGCAGCAGTTGGCAGGGGATCCTGAGACAACAGCACAGATCCTGCGGGTCCCTCAAAGCGCTGTCAGGGGGTCCCACGACAATAACAAAAGGCCTGCGGGTCCCTGAGCAGCAGAAGGCAGGGGTCCCGGGACAACACCACAGGTCCTACAGGTCCCTGATCAGTGGCAGGCAGGGCATGGAGGTCCCGAGATGATGCCGCATGTCATGCAGGGCACTGAGCAATGGCAGGCAGGGGGCATGGGGTCCCAGGACTAAACCACAGGTCCTGCAGATCCCTGAGCAGTGGCAGGCAGGAGATAGGGGATCTTGAAACAACATCACAGGTCATGCAGGTCCCTGAGCAACAGCAGGCAGTAGGTACCAAGAGAACACCACTTGTCCTGCGGGTCCTTATGCAGCCTGCAGTAGGCAGTGGGCCCCGAGACAACACCACAGGTCCTGATGGTACCAGAGCAGCCTGCAGGGGGCAGGGAGTCTCGAGATGACACCACAGGTTTTGCCGGTCCCTGAGGAGGTAGGTGACAGTGGGTCCCAAACCTTACCTCAGGTCCTGTGCTTCTCTAAGCCATCTTCAGGAGGCAGTGGGTTGTGAGAGGACACCATAGGTCCTGCATGTTCCTGAGCAGCTGATGGAAGGGGGCATGCGACAACAGGTCCAGTGGGTCCAGGAGCAGCAGCAGACAGGGGTCTGTGTGTCCCTATACAACATCACAGGCCTTTGGGTCACTGAGCAGTGGTTGGCAGTAGTCAGTGAGTCCGAAGTTGACACCACAGGTCGTGCGGGTCCCTGAGCAGAGGCTTGCAAGGGGAAGTGTGTCTCGAGACAATAGCACAGGTACTACAGGTCCCTGAGCAACCTGTAGGGGGCAGAGCATCCCGAGATGACAGCACAGGTACTGTGGGTGCATGAGCAGCCTATAGTGGCAGGGGGTCCTGAGCTGACACCACTGCTCCTGTGGGACCCTGAGCAGTGGTAGGCAGGGGGACAATGAGTTCTAAAATGATAGCACAGGTCCTGAGGGTTCCTGGGTAGTGTCAGACAGGGTGTTCTGAGAAGACACCAAGATCCTGAGTGTCCCTGAGCAGTCTTCACGGGGCATTATGTCCTGAGATGACACCACAAAAAATGTGGGTCCCTGAGCAGACACAGCCAGGGTGTTCCCGAAATACATCACAGGTCCTGCGGGTCTCTGAGCAGCCTACACGTGGCAAGGAGTCCTGAGATGACACCACTGTTCCTGTGAGTGCCTGAGCAGCCTACAGGGGGCAGGGAGACCCCAGGTGACAACACAGGTCCTGCAGGGGGCAATGTGTCCTGAGACAAAAGCAGAGGTCCTGTGGGTTTCTGAGCAGTGGCAGACAGGGTGTTCTGAGAAGACACCACAGGTCCTGCAGGTCCCTGAGCTTCGGCAGGCAGGGGGCAGTGGGACCCGAGACGACAGCACAGGTCCGGGGTGTCCCTGAGCAGAGGCAGACAGGGTGTCTCTAGAAGACAGCACAGGTCCGACAGGTCCCTGAGAACCATGCAGGGGGCAGTTTGTCCCGAGAAGAAAGCACAGGTACTGCAGGTCCCTGACCAGCATTGCAGGGTGCAGTGGGACCCCAGGGAACAGCATAAAAACTGCAGATCCCTGAGCAGTGGCAGGCAGGGGGCAGGGAGTTTTGAGACGACAGCACAGGTACTGCCGCACGCTGAGCAATGGCAGCCAGGATGTCCCAAGATGACAGCACAGGTCCCACGGGTTCCTGAGAACCCTGCAGGGGGCAGTTGGTCCCGAGAAGACACCACAGGTCATGCTGGTCCCTGAGCAGAGGCAGGCATGGGGCATTGTGTTCCGAGAGGACACCACCGGACCTGTGGGTCGCTGAGCAGCAACAAGCAGGGGGCAGGGGATCCTGAGGTGACACAACAGGACCTGTGGGTCCCTGAGCAGCGTCTGACAAGGGGCAGTGAGTCTCGAGACAACACCAAAGGTCCTGCTGGATCCTGAGCATTGTCAGGCAGGAGGCAGGAGGTACCAAGACGACACCACTGGTCCTGCAGGTCCCTGAGAAGCAGCAGGCAGGGGGCAGTGTGTCCTGAGGCTATGCCATAGTCCTCTGTGTCCCTGAGCAACCTGTAGGGGGCAGTCAGTTCCAAGATAACAGCACAAGTCCTATGGGTCCCTGAGCAGTTGTAGTAATAGGAGCGTTGGGTGCCGTTCTGTTGTATAAGGAGCAGTGGGGCTGTGTTCGCAGCACCCCGGCTGCCTGGCTATCTTATGCCCCGAAACAACAACACACAAACTGTATTCTTTTAAACACTTCTTGGCCCATTTCTATCTAGCCTCTTCTAGGCTAATTCTCACATATTAATTTAGCCCATTTCTAATCATCTGTGTTGCACCCCAAGGTGCGCTTACCGGGAAGATTCTAGCCTGGGTCGGAGCTGAATCGTGTCTGTCTGCCCGGGAGCGGGGCATGGCGTCTCTCTGAGGCGTCTGCCTCTGAGAGGAGGGCTGTTGAGTCTGAGCTCACTTCCTCTTCCTCCCAGCAGTCTGTTCTGTTTACTCCTCCCACCTATGTTTTAACCTATGAGGGCCAGCCAAGCAGTTTCTTTATTTTTTTAACCAATGACCTTCCTCCATCAAGCAGTGGCAGACAGCGTGTCCTGAGAATATAGCACAGGTCTTGTGGGTCCCTGCACAGCCTTCAGGGGGCAGGGAGTCCCCAGATGACAACACTAGTCCTGTGGAACCCTGAGCAGCATCAGGCACGCGGCAGTGGGTCCCAAGACAACAACACAGGTTCTGCGGGTCCCTGAGCATTCTGCATAGGGCATTGTGTCCCGAGAAACACCACAGGACCTGTGGATCTCTTAGCAGTGGCAGGTAGGGGGCAGTGAGTCCTGAGACAATAACACAGGCACTGTGGGTCCCTGATCAGCCTACAGGGGGCAGGGAGTCCCACGATGACACCACGGGTCCTGCAGAACCCTCAGAAGCCTGCAGGGGGCTGTGTGTCCCAAGACAGCAGCACAGGTCCTGCTGGTGGCTGAGCCATTGGTAGGCAGGGGCCTGGGAATCCCGAGATGACACCAAAGTTCCTGCAGGTCCCTGAGAAGAGGCAGGCTGGGGGCAGTGCGTCTTGGGATGACACCACAGGTCCTGTGGATACCAGAGCACCTGCAGGCAGGTGGTCCCAAGACAAAAGGACAAATTCTGTGTGTGCACGAGCAGTATCAGGCATGGGGTCCCAAGATGATAACACAGGCAGGAGGCTGTGTGTCCCAAGATGACAACACAGTTCTTGATGGTCCCTGAGCAGTGGCAGGCAGGGGGCAGTGGGTCCTGAGAGGACATAGGATGTCCTGCAATTCCAGAGCAGTAGTAGGCAGGGGCTGTGGGTACCCAGCTGACACCACAGGTCCTGCTGCTCCCTGAGCAGCCTGCAGGATGCAGTGGGTCCCAAGATGACACCACAGGTCTTGTGGGTTGCTGAGCAGCAAAAGGCAGTGGGTACCAAGTAGAATCCACAGGTCATGCAGTTCCCTGGGCAGCCTGCAGGGGCAGTGGGTCCTGAGAGAACAGCATATGTCCTGCTGGTTTTGAGCAGCAGAAGGCGGGAGTTCCTGAGACAACACCACAGGTTTTTTGGGTCCCTGAGCAGCAGCAGGCAGGGGCAGAGGGTCTGGAGACAACAATACACGTCCTGTGGGTTCCTGAGCATCAGCAGGCAGGGGGCAGGGGTTCCAGAGGAGACACCACAGGTCCTGAGTTCCCTGAGGAGTCACAGGCAATGGGCAGTGGGTACTGAGACAACACCACAGGTCCTGCAGATCCCTGAGCAGCTGCAGACAAGGGGCATTTGGTCCCAAGGCGACACCACAGGTCGTGCAGGACCCTGAGTAGTGGCATGCAGGGGGCAGAGTGTCCAGAGAGAGCACCACACGTCCTGCGAGTCCCTAAGCATCCAGCAGGGGCAGTGGATCCCAAGACGACAGCACAGGTCCTGCTGTCCTTGAGCAGCAAAAGTCAGTGGTACCAAGACAACTCCACAGGTCCTGAGGTGCCCTGAGTAGCCAGCAATGGGTTCCAGGAAAACACCACAGGTCCTGTAGGTCCCTGATCAGCAGCAGCCAGGGTTTTTTGAGACAACAGCACAATTCCTATGAGTCGCTCAATAGTGGCAGGCAGGGGGAAGTGGGTTTCAAGACGGCACAGGGCCTGTGGTTTCCTGAGCAGAGGCAGGCAGGGAGCCAATGGGTCTTGAGAGGACAACACTGGTCCTGCGGGTCCCTTAGAAGCCTGCAGACTTCACGGGGTCCCGAGACAACAACACAGGCCTTTCAGGTCCAAGAGCAGGGGTCAGAGGATCCAGAAATCACATGACAAGTCCTGAGGGTGCCTGAACAGTGGCCTGCAGGAGACAGTGTGTCCTAGACACAACACAGGTCCTGCAGGTCCCTGACCAGTGGCAGGCAGAGAACAATGGGTCCCAAGGTGAAAACCCAGGTCCTGAGGTTCCCTGAGAAGCAGCAGGACGGGGTCAGTAGGTCCTTAGACGACACCGTATGTCCTGCAGGTACCTGAGCAGAGGAAGGCAGAAGGCAGTGTGTCATGAAAAACACGCAGAAGGAAGTGAGTCCCGACAAACAATCAGGTCGTGCAGGTTCTTTAGAAGTCTGCAGTGGGCAGGAGTCCTAAGACAACACTACAGGACCTGGGGGTCCCTGATCAGCCTGCAGGGTGCAGTAGGTCCCTAGACGACAGCACAGGTCCTCCTTTTCCCAGAACAGGGGCAGACAGGGGATTCTTAGACAACAGCACAGGTCCTGCAGGTCCTGAGCAGTGGGCTGGCTGAGGAGCAATGGGTCCCGTGACGACAACACAGCTTTTGCAGGTTCCTTAGAGGTCTGCAGTGGACAGGGGGTCCCGAGACAATGCCACAGGTCCTGCGGGTACCAGAGCAATGGCAGGCAGGGGACAGTGTGTCCTGAGATGACATGACAGGTCCTGTTGGTTCCTGGGCAGGACAGTGCATCCCGAGACAACAACACAGGTCCTGAGGGTTCCTGAGCAGTGGCAGGCAGGAAGCAGTGGGTCCCGAGACGACACAACAGGTCCTACAGGTCCCTGAGTAGCGATAGGCTGAGGCCAGTGGATCCTGTTCTACTCCACAGGTCCTACAGCTTCCTGAGCAGGAATGGGGCAGGTGGTATTTAGATGACACCACAGGTTTTGCACTTCCATGAGCAGCATCAGGGAGGGGGCAGTGAGTCCTGAATCACACCACATGTCTTGCGAGTCCCTGAGCAGCCTGCAGAGGGCAGTGTGTCCTCAGACAATGCCAGGGGTCCTTCAAGTACTGCGGGTCCCTGAGTCTTGAACCCCCTGCCTCCTGCCTGCTGCTGTTTAGGGACCTGTAGGACCTGTGGTGTTGTCCTAGGACCATCTGCCCTCTGCCTGCTGCTGGACAGGCACTTGCAAAACCTGTGGTGTCATCCTGGGCCACCCTACCTACCCCTGCTCTGGGATCTGCAGGACTTGTCTCAGGACCTCCTGCGTGCTGCTGGACACAAATCCGCAGGAATTGTGATGTTATTTTGAGATTCCCTGCCTGGTGCTGCTCAGGGACCTGCAGGACCTGCGGTGTCATCTCGGGACCCACTGCCCTGTGCCTGAAGCCTCTGAGGAACCTGTAGGACATGTGATGTTGTCTCAGCACTCACTTCATGCCTCTTGACACTTCTTAGGTACCAGCAGGACCTGTGCTGTCCTCTCAGGACACAGCCTTCTGCCTGTCACTTCTCAGGGACCCGCAGGACACCCAGGATCTGTGGTGACATCTCGTGAGACACTGCCCGCTGCAGTCTGCTAAGGGACCAGCAGTACCTGTGCTGTCATCTCCGGAAACACTGTTCCATGCAGGCTGCTCAGTGACCTGCAGGACCTGAGGTATCATCTCGGGACACCCTGCCTGCCAATGCTCAGAGAACTTCAGGACCTGTGCTTTAGTCAGGGAGTCCATGTCTGCCACTGCTCAGGGACACACGGGATCTATGCTGTCCCCTTGGGTCCCACTGACCCCTGTGTGCTGGAGCTCAGAGTCTGGCAGGACCTGTGGTGTCATCTTGGGATGCACTGCACCCTGCCTGCTACTGCTCAGGGTCCTGCGGACACTTGGTGTCGTCTTGGGATCCACAGCCCTCTGCCTCCCTCTGCTCAGGATCCCGCATGACCTGTGATGTTCTCCCGGGACCCCTTAAACCCTGCCTGTCACTGCACAGGGACCTTCAGGTTCTGTGGTGTGGCCTTGGGACCAACTGTCTGCTGCCTGCTGCTGCTCAGAGACCTAAAATACATGTGATGTTGTCAGAGGGCCCCTTACCACAGGACCTTTGTTGTTTTCTCGGGACCCACTGCCCCCTGCGGTCTGCTCAGGGTCCCACAGGACCTGTGGTGTCCTCTCTTTTCCCACTGCCCCCTTCCAGTCGCTTCTTCCACAGGACAATCTATCCCCTGCCTCCCTCTGCTCAGGATTCTGAGAGACATGTGTTGTGGTCTTGGGACCCCCAACCCCTTGCCTGCCGCTGCTCAGGGACCCACAGGACATTTGATGTCGGCTAGGGACCCCCAGTCTCTGGACCCACTAACCCCTACAAGATTTTCAGGGACCCGCAGAACCTGTGCTGTAGTCTCTGGACCCACTACCCTCTGATGCTGCTGCTAAGGGACCTGCAAGAACTGTGGTATCGCCTTGAGACCCCCTGCCTCCTGCAGGCTGCTCAGGCACCCGCATGACCTGTTCTTTCATCTCGTGACCTACCGCCCCCTTTAGGCTGCACAGGGACCTGAAGGACCTGTGGTGTTCTCTCTGGACTCATTGCCCCCTGCCTGCCACTGCTCAGGGACCCGCAGGTCCAGTGCTGTTGTCCCAGGACCCACTGCCCCTTGCAGGCTGCTCAGGAACTCAAAGGACCTGTGCTGTCATCTCGGGACTATGTGCGCCCTGTAAGCTGATCAGGGACCCACATGCCTGTGCTGTCATTTCAGGACACCCTGGTTGTCATTGCTCAGGGACCTGAAGGACCTGTGCTATTGTTTCGGGACTCACTGCCCCCTGCCTGCCTCTGCTCAGAGATCCACATTTCCTGTGGTGTCGTCTAGGGACACAATGCCCCATGCAGGATGCTCAGGAACCTGCAGGACCTTTGGTGTTGTCTCGATATCCACTGACCCTGACATCCGCTGCTCAGGGACCTGCAGGTCCTGTTGTGTCACCTCGGGATTCCCTGCCCCCTGCTTGTTGCTGTTCAGCGACTCACAGGTCCTGCAGTTCACTGAGCACAGGCATTGTGTCCAGAACAAAATACAGGTCCTGCGGGTGCCTGAGCAGTGGCAGGCAGGGGTCAGTGGGACCTGAGATGACACCAAATGTCCTGTGAGTCCCTGAGCAGCACCTTCTGCGCGTTCCTGAGCAGTGGCATGCAGGGGGTCCTGAGAACACCACAGGTCTTGCTCATATCTGAGCAGCAGCAGGCAGGAGGCTCGAGGTCCTGCAGGTCCCTGAGCAGAGGCTGACAGGTTCAATCTGTTCCAAACAACACCACAGGTCCTGTGGGACCCTGAGCAGCCTCCAATGGGCAGTGTGTTCTGAGACATCACAAGATCCTAGGGTTCTTGAGCAGCTGCAGGCTGGTGGCAGTGAGTCTCGAGATGACACCACAAGTCCTGCTGGTCCCTGATCAGTGGCAGACAGGGGTGCAGTGGGCCCAGTGACACCACCACAGGTCCTGAGGGACCCTAAGCAGCCTGCAGGGGGGCAGTGGTTTCCAGAGCCTACATCGCATGTCCTGCAGGTCCCTGAGAAGCCCAAAATGACAAGGAGATCCTGCGTGTCCCTGATCAACAGCAGTCAGGGAGTCTTGAGACAACACCACAGGTCCTTCCTGCTGGTTACAGAGCAGCAGCAGATCACAAGATGACACCGCATGTCCAGCACGTCCCTGAGCAGAGGCAGGCAGGGGGCAGTGGGTCCCGATGCCAAACCACAGGTCCTGCAAGTCCCTGGGCAGTCTGCAAGGGGCCACTGATCCACTATCCTCAGACAGCATCACAGGCCCTGCTGGTCCCTGAGCAGTGGCAGGGAGGGGATCCCAAGACGACACCACAGGTCCTGCAGATCCCTGGGCAGTCTGCAAGGGGCCACTGATCCACTATCCTCAGACAGCATCACAGGTCCTGCGGGTCCCTGAGCAGCAGAAGGGAGGGGATCCCAAGACGACACCACAGGTCCTGTGGGTTCCTGAGCAGTGGCAGGCAGAAAGATGGGCGTCCAGTGATGACACCATATGTTCTCATGGTCCCTGAGCACAGGCAGGCAGGGGGCATTGGTTCCTGGGACGACACCACAGGTCCTCCAGGTCTCTGTGCATCGGCAGGCAAGGGGTAGGGCTTCCAGAGACATTATTACAGGTAAGACAGGTCCCTGACCAGAGGCAGGCAGTGGGTCTAGGACAACACCACAGGTCCTGCAGGTCCCTGTGAAGAGGCAAAAAGTGGGCAGTGGGTCACGATAAAACGGTACAGGTGGTTAGGGTCTCAGATCAGGGGGCAGGCAAGGAGCAGTGGGTCACTAAAAAACAACACAGGTCCTGTGGATCCCTGAGCATCCTACTGTGGGCAGAGGGCCCGGAGACAACACCACAGGTCCTGTGGGTCCCTGTGCAGCCTCCAGTGGATCCTAAGATGTCAGCACAGGTCCTGCAGGTTTCTGAGCAGCAGCTGGCATGTGGCAGTGGGTCCTGAGTCAACGTCAGAAGTCCAACCAGTCCCTGAGCTGCCTGCAGGGGGCAGTGGGTTGCCTAGACCCACAGGTCATGTGGGTCCCTGAACAGTGGCAGGCTGTGGGTCCCGAGACAATACCACAGAACCTGCAGCTCGCTGAGCAGAGGCAGGCAGGGTGCAGTGTGTCAAGATGCAACAGCACAGATCCTTAGGTTCCCTGAGCAGACTGCAGGAGGGAGAGGGCACTGAGACAACACCACAGGACATGTGGGTCCCTGAGCAGCCTGCAGGTTTAGTGGGGCCTGAGAACACAGCAAAGGTCCTGCGGGTCCCTGAGCAGCCTGCAGGAGACAGTAGAACCCTAGATGGCAGTACAGGTCCTTACATGGGACAGGGAGTCCTGAGATGACACCACTGGTCCTGTGGGACTCTGAGCTCCGGCAGGCAGGGGGAACTGGGACCCGTGGAGACAGCACGGGTTTCCCTGAGCAGTGGCACACAGGGATCCCCAGACTAGAGCACAGGTTCTGTAGGTCCCTGAGCACTGGCAGCCAGGGTGTCCTGAGATGATAGCTCAGGTCCTGCAGGCCCCCGAGCAGAGTGAGGGAGGGGGCAGTGGGCCCTGAGACAACACCACAGAAGAGAAGTGGCAGGCAGGGGGCAGAGGGTACCAAAGCCACACCACAGGTCCTGCGATTCCTTAGGCAGCCTTTGTGGGCAGAGGGCCCCGAGACAACACCACAAGTATTGCGGGGGCCTGAGCTGCCTGTAGGAGACAGGGAGTTCGGACATGACACCACAGGTCCTGCAGGTGGCTGACCAGAGGCAGGCAGGTTATCCTGAGACGACAGCACAGGTGTTGCCTGGCTCTGAGCAGAGGCCCGCAGGGGGTCCCAAGATGACACCACAGGTCCTGTGGGTCCCCAAGCAGCCTGCAGGTGGCAGTGGGTCCTGAGAGGTCATAGGATGTCCTGCAATTTCTGAGCAGTAGTAGGCAGGGCAGTGGGTACCCAGCCGAAACCACAGATCCTGGCTGCTCCCTGAGCAGAGGCAAGAACTGGGCAGTGGGTCACGATAAAATGGCACAGTTGCTTAGGGTCTCAGAGCATGGGGCAGGCAGGGGACAGCAGGTCACTAAAAACAACACAGGTCCTGCGGGTCCCTGAGCATCCTACTGACAACACCACAGGTGCTGAGGGTCCCTAAGCAGTGGAAGGGAGTGGGCAATGTGTCCCGAGATGACAACACTTGTCCTGCGAGTCCTTGAGCAGCCTGCAGGAGAGCAAGGAGTCATGACATGACACAACATGTCCTGTGGGTACATGAGCATTGACAGGCAAGGTGTGCCAAGACAACAGATCCCTGATCAGTAGCAGGCAGGCGGCAATGAGTCCAGAGGAGACACCATAGTTCCTTCAGGTCCCTTAGCAGACTGCAGCGATCAGTGTGTCCAGAGATGACACCTCAAATCCTGAGTGTCCTGCGGGTCCATGAGAAGTGGTAGGCAGAGGGCAGTGTGTCCTGAGAGGACAGCACAGGTCCTGCTGGTACCTAAGAAGCGTCAGGAGGCGTGAAGTGAGTCCCGAGACAAAATCACACGTCCTATAGGTCCCTCAGTAGCAGCAGGCAGAGGGCAGTGGGTCCCGAGATGACACCACTGGTCCTGCAGGTCGCTGTCTAGCACCAGGCAGTGTGTTCTGAGACTAAAGCACAGGTACTGGGGGTGCCTGAGCAGCGACAGGCAGGGGGAAGTAGTTTGTCCTCAGAGGACAGCAGAGAAACTGTGGGTACCTCAGCTTCAGCAGGCGGAGGAAGTGAGTCCCTAGACAATACCATAGGTCCTGTGGGTAATTTAGCAGTAACTTAGTAGCACAGGCAGGGTTCCGGATATGACACCACAGGTCCTGCGGGTTCCTGAGCAGTGGCAGGCAGGGAGCATTGCCTTCTGAGACTACACCACAGGACCCGTGGGTCGCTGAGCAGCAGCAAGCAAGGGCAGGGGATCCCGAGGCGACACAACAGGACCTGCGGGTTCCTGAGCAGGGGCTGCCAAGGGCCAGTGTGTCCCAAGACGACACCAAAGATCATACTGGATACTGAGCATTGGGACACAGGAGACAGTGAGTTCCTAGGTGACAGCACAGGTCCTCTGTGACCCTGAGCATCCTGCAGGGTGCAGTTGGTCCCAAGACTTCAGCACAGATCTTGCGGGTTGCTGCGCAGTGGCAGGCAGGGGGTCCCGATACAAATGCACAGGTCCTGCTGGTTACTGAGCATCTGTAGGTAGGGAACAGAGGTCCCGAGATGACACCACACGTCCTGAGGGTCCCTGAGCAGCATGCAAAGGGCAGGAAGTCCCGGGATGAAACCACAGGAGATGAGGGTCCTTGAGCTAATGCAGCGAGGGGGTCTTGAGACAACACCACAGGTCCTGTAGTCCCTGAGCAGTGGCAGTCAGGAGGTGGCAGACAGGGTGTCCAAGAAGAGAGCACAGGTCCCACGTGTCCCTGAGCAGTGGCAGACAAGGAGTCCCTAGAAGACAGCACAGGTCCCACGGGTCCCTGAAACCCAGCAAGGGGCAGTTGGTCCCTAGAAGACACCACAGGTCATGCTGGTCCTTGTGCAGCGGCCAGCAGGGGGCAGGGGAACCTCCGCTTTGCTCCTCTATGCTCCTCTCGGCTCCTCTCGGCTCTTCTCAGCTCCCCCTGGCTCCTCTTGGCTCCTCTCGGCTTCCCTAGGCTCTTCTCTGCTCCTCTCGGGTCCTCTCGGCTCCTCTTGATTCCTCTTGACTCAGTCCGGCTCTGCTCGGTTCCTGGGCTCCGCTCAGCCCAGCTAGGTTCCATCCTCTCTGCTTGGCTCCGCTGGTCTCAGCTGGGCTCCCCTTGACTCCACTCCTCTAGGCTCCTCTTCTCTAGTCTCCTCCCGGCTCCTCTCTGTTCGGCTCCGCTCGGCTCCGCTGGTCTCCTCACTGCTCTGCTCGGCTCCCCTCTTATAGATAATTCCTTAAGGCCCCCAAACCTCAAAGCAAAAATTACTATTTTTCAAATATAATTTGTTCAAAAAATTAAAGCCTTGCAGAATTAATCTGTACAAATTTTAATATTTGCTAAATGAGAAGAATGAAACCGTTAGATAAAATATTTCATTTTTCCAGATGTTTTGTTTCTCACTCAAAATTGATAAACTTGCAGCAGACCGTCAATTTGGTGTTCTGTGTGCCTGCTTCTTCTATTTGTCTCAGTTTGGAGAAGTTTTCACCTGTAAAAATTTGTCCTGTGCTGTGATGCTCACCCGTTTGTTTCTTTTAATCTAAGGTTTATTGTTTCACAGTGTTCTACAGTCCTGCGTGTTCCACAGGTCCTGCAGGTCCCTGAGCAGAGGCTGGCAGGGGACAGTGGGTCTCGAGACAACACCACAGGTCCTGCCTGTCAACAGCAGCCTGCAGGGGGGCAGTTGGTTGAGATGACAGCACAGATCCTGCGGGTACCTCAGCTTCAGCAGGCAGCGGAAGTGAGTCCCTAGACAATAGCACAGGTGGTGGGTAACTTAGCAGCGGCAGCCAGGGTGTCCGGAGATGACACCACAGGTCCTGCAGGTTCCTGAGCAGCGGCAGGCAAGGGGAAGTGGGTCCCAAGACAACACCAAAGCTCCTGCGGGTTTCTGAGCAGCCTGCCGGGACCCAAGACAACAACATATATCCTGTGGGTGCCAGAGAAGTGGCAGGCAGGAGGCAGAGGGTTCAAGACTCAGGGACCCGCAGTACTTGGAGGACCTGTGGCATCGTCTGAGGACACACTGCCCTCTGCAGGCTGCGTAGGGTCCTGCAGGACCTGTGGTGTATTGCTGACGCACAGCTTCCTGCCTGCCACTGCTCAGGAACCCTCAGGACCTGTGTTGTCGTCTCGGGACACACTGTCCCCTGCCTCACGCTGCCCAGGAACCAGCAGGACCTGTCATGTCATCTCAGGACACACTGTCCCTTGCCTGCCATTGCTCTGGAACCCACAGGACCTGTTGTGTTGTCCCGGGACCCCCTGCCCACTACAGACTTCTAAGGAACCTGCAAAACCTATGGTGTCTGAAAGACCCCAGCTTAGCTGCTGTAAAGCCATCTTGCAAAGCCATCTTGCAAAAACTTACAAACAAATGTAAGTTCAAGGTAAAGTCAGTACTCCTAGGTGACCAAAACAGGATATCTGTGGTCAGACACCAGGCCTAGGAGGGGAACGAACAGTTCTGGGAAAAACTACATGTACCCTAGATAGGGCCAAGTCTGTTATTATTATCAGACCTTCATGTCTCCGGGGAACTTGTCCCCTAAATGAACCCATCACCTCATTCGAACTGACCAATGAGATCCCTGTAACCATGCATTGTTTCTGTACGCCTGCTTTTGCCACCCTTTTCCTATAAAAAGACCTTCTCCCAGCCTGCAGGCACGCAAGTCCTCCGAAAGGACTTTGCCGCCCACAGGTACCTGTGCCCAACCAATAAACCTCTTGCTAATTGCAGCCAGTGGTCTCGACTGTTCCTTGGGTTAGGGGTCTCCTCCTGTCAGCTTTGCCTTTAAAGGTACAAGTCATATTGAAGTCGTCATTCAGACCCCCAAGGCTGATGATTCTGTGTAAGAGAAGAGGGAGAGAGTGCAGCCATCAGCTCAGCCTAAACTACTATTCGCTGGGGTGGGGAAGAAAGCTCCACAGCACGGGCAAGTGACTAGGAGTATACACAGTAAAGGCATATTCGGTTACCGGTCTGTACGGCAAGCATTTTCCCAGCAGGTGATTTCCCCATGGTTTCTTGTCCTGCTTCCAGCAGGAGCAATTGCCATTTCTGCAAGGAGCTAGGCTGTCGCTCTAGAGGTTTGGACGATACCTGGCAGAGCAGAGTCATACTTGCCTGCGGCTTATGTCAGAAATGATTCCAGAGTGGGTGGTTGTGACTCTGGCTCCTCCTTTCCACTTCCTCCTGGCAGATGACATCTTGTTCCCCAACTGAGGAGAAGGATGCACCTCGAATGGAGGGAGCTTACAGTTACTCTTCTGGTCAGAGACCTGAAGGTGGAGCTGCAGCCGTGTGGGTGTGGGGCTGAGTCCTCGAGGAAGAGGAAGTATGGAAGAGAGTGGCAGGCAGGTTTGTTCTCTGGGTGGGCAGCACAAACTGCTTGTGGTGGAGGCTTCAGGAGCTCAGGAGAAACCTGGGTTCGGCTTCTTTGTGCTGGAGGCCTAGGATTTAGCAGGTGGAGGAGCTCAGTTTCACCTCAGTGTCTTGGATTCAGGGCTACAGGCAAGTAGGAGGTACTTTCTCTTAGTTGTTCAGGGAGTAAAGCTCAGGGCCGGACCTCAGCCACGAATGCTCCTCTAAGGCATTCTGGTGGGCAGAAGGAGGTAGTGCGTTTGCTCAGCAGAGAGAGATAGGCTGTGAGACAGAGTGCTTTTACTTATTTGTTGTGGTTTATTTATTTGTTAAGTTCGTATTGTTAATTAGGATAGAAATGGAGCAAAAGAGCGGAGATCCTGCAGTCACTTTTTTAGGCCATTTTCATTTCCATAAAAGAGGACACTCTGCAAATTTCTTTCTGACATCTACTCTGGATTTCTGAATTTCTCTTGATGCTTTTAGAACTAAGGACTGAATCACCTGGGCCCCCATCGCACACTTGTCTGCACCACATGACCAGTATCACTCTAGGACTTTATGTGAAATCACTCTTGTGACTTGTTGATTGCCTTGGCGGGTTACTTAGTCTAGGGTTAGTAACCCACCTAGCAGTTCAGTTATTCCAGGGTCATGGAGAGGCACTACCTGGAAGATATGAGCTAGGAAAGAGGAAGGAGGCTAAGCGGGGGTTCTTGTCAAAGCCTCAGTTTATTAGAGACAGGGTACAACTTATATAGGGTAAAGAGTTAGGGGGTGGGCACAGGGGCCTGGGCTCTTGCCGCGTGGTTCACGTTGGTCACATGGTCTGTGTTGGTCACGTAGCCAGGAGGTTACCTTCGGTCAGGTCACTGTAGGCCAAGAAGTCACGAGTTGACATACCTAGATCTTTAGATAGTTTGAAATGTGGGATGGGTTCCGCTAACAGATAGCTTTCCATTAACAGCCAATTTGGGTGTGGGGTAGGCTCTGTCAATAGAACGATTCCTAACACAATTATGGGTGTGGGGTTCTCTGCAGACTCCCCAGGGTGAGGTTTCCTGTAATGATTTTAGGAGGAAATTGGCTCCCAACAGATCCCCCTTTCTTTTATAAAGACAGGCAGCTATTAAGTGGAGGGCATCAGGTCAGAGTTCAACCATGGTGTGAGATCTAAAGGAGAAGGGACTGGGACAAGGAGAGACCCTCCTCTCGAATGGTGAAGCAATTTACCTCTCCTGGGAACAGAGGGGTGCCTTATGATTCTTAGGTCGAGTGGGGACCAGGTCTTTATCCCCCTTACCTGTCCTAGGGTTTTCAGTATCCTGTCTTAGGTTGGGGAATTTCCTGCCACAAGTCACCCGTCCTTGGAGCTCCTCAAATGAAAGGTATCTAGCGAGATTTAAAGTAAGCAGATCACAGGGCACCCTGTCTTAGGCCATGTGGAGTGCACCCCTCGTGCCTGGTACCATGCCATTTTGAGCCGGTTTCTACAACCTCTGTATGGTGTGCTGTTCAGGTGAGGGCTCCACAATATCTCCCGTCATTGGGCCCCTGCGTCTATCATTAATGAAAAGACTGTGAGGAGCTCCTCAAACAAAATATATAGTGAAAGTGTCTCGGAAGATCAGTTTTGTGTGTAGGTGGGGAGGGCCTGTGAATAGATGAACCTTTGTCTTGGAGATGCCTAGATTTATTGTGGGAGCTGTGGGTCTGCTTTTCGTCCTGCCCGGCTCCTGCACGGCTAGCTTTACACCAGAAATAACAGCACACAAACTGTATTCTTTTAAACACTGCTTGGCCCATTATATCTAGCCTCTTCTCGGCTAACTCTCACATCTGGACTAGCCCATTTCTAATAATGAGTGTAGCACCCCAAGGTGCGCTTACCAGGAAGATTCTAGCCTATGTCCATCCTGGGTCGGAGCTTCATCGCATCTGCCCTGGAGAGGAGAGCTATTGAGTCTGAGCTCACTTCCTCTTCCTCCCAGCATTCTGTTCTGTTTACTCCACCCACCTATGTTCTAACCTATGAGGGCCAAGCAGTTTCTTTATTTTTTAACCAATGACATTCCTCCATCATAGAGTGTTCACATCTGGTGTTGATGCTCCATTATCCACAGAAACCCTTACTCACCTCCTTGTCAGAGCCAGATTTTGTGGTAACCGAGTTTGCTAAGTGTTGTAGGCCTGCTCAGCTGCACATTGGCTTCCAGGCCCTGCATCAGTTCTGTACTCAACACAGCAGGCGTCTTCAGCCCCATAATGAGGTGGGTGAGTGGGAAGGCAACCGGAAACTGTGGCTTGTCTTTTCTGTTCCCTGTGCCTGTTCTTCCTCCAGTAGGACATGATAGGGTCTCTCTCGGTTCCTTGTATCCAACCCGGAGGATGGAGCAGAAATGCTGACCTTGGCACAAGCTGTGGATGCTCAAGCATTGCCAGCAGCTCAGCAGGATTGCTTGGACATGGGCCTCGTCCGGAAGTTGGCATATGTAGCTGCTGGGGATCTGGCACCCATGAATGCCTTCATTGGTGGTTTGACTGCCCAGGAGGTCATGAAGGTCAGCAGGAGGGGGAAGGGGTGTGGAGCGCTGTGCCTCTCTTATTCCATCACTGCCTGTTTGTTGCTGTCACTCTCGGCACCTGTGACTGCTGGCGATGCTCTTTCCCCAGGCTTCTTCTGATGTGGGAGTGTCATATATCAATCTGTTGATTTCATTGGTTAAGCAATAAAGAAACTGCTTGGCCCTGTGGGTGGAGTAAACAGAACAAAATGCTGGGAGGAAGAGGAAGTGAGGTCAGACTCCACAGCTCTCCTCTCAGGAGCAGACGCCTGAGAGAGACGCCATGCCCCGCTCCTGGGCAGACACACGCCATGAAGCTCCAACCCAGGATGGACTAGGCTAGAATCTTCCCAGTAAGACCGGTTCTCACAGATTATTAGAGATGGGTTGATCGGGATAACAGAAGTTGCCTGTAAGTGCTAGAGCTAAAGGGCCAAGCAGTGTTTAAATGAATACAGTTTGTGTGTTGTTATTTCAGGGCATAAGCTAGCCGAGCAGGCGGCTGGGGTGTTAGGAATGCAGCCCCGCCGCCCCTATTACTACAGAATGGCGCCCACGTGGACAACTGCTTCCACATAAAGCCTGAGACAGCTTGGGAAGTAATTCTAGAACAAGATGAAAGCATTGTGCCTGGTTTCTTGGTAGCAATAATTTCTTGGTTCTGCTCTGCTTGCTAGAGGCAAGCAAGCACCTCATCTAAGAGAGGCTTCCTGACTCAGCTTTAGCTGCAAAGCCTGCAGCTCATTAAGAGGTCCTGCCATGAAACACTTAAACAGTGTTGACGAAAAGCTGAACGCATGCTTTTTGGTTTTCAGCCATAGCAGGAAAAAAGCTGTGCCGTTTAAAAATGCTGGCTTTCTGGGCTGTCCTGCCAGGGCAAACTCTGACTCTTTTACGCAGGTGGTTCGTGCGGTTTGCAAGCACAGGCTGCTGAATCTCGTTTGCTGGTAGGGACCTTGAAATGCCATAGAGTTGTGGCAGTAAACATGGGAGGCTGGAAAGCTAAGGAATGGACTGGATCTAGCTGGCAAAGCCACGCCTTTAATCCTACCCATATTGTTCAGTAATTTAAAGGCTCGTGTGGTCAGAAAAAGAGAGATATACAGTAAAGAGAGATTCAAAGACAAAGAAAATTTCTAAATGGTTTAAAGTTTGTTAAAAATATATGCAGACTAAAAGTTGAAGTTCTTAAAGTAAAAAAACAAAAAAAGGAAGAGAGTTGTTGTGTGTGGTAGTACACACCTTTAATCCCAACACTTGGAAGGCAGAGGGAGATTGACCTCTGTGACTTCAAGGTGTGGTAGCACACACCTTTAATCCCAGTGCCTAGAAGGCAGAGACAAACAGATCTCTGTGAGTTCAAGGTGTAGTAGTGTACACCTTTAATCCCGAATGCCTGGGAGGCAGAGACAGGCGGATCTCTGAGAGTTCAAGGACAGCCTGGTCTACAGAGTTACTTCAGGTCAAACATACAGAGAACCTGTCTCAAAAAGCAAAGAGTTAAAAGTAAAAATAAACAAAATAGAGGTTAAAATAAAATGAACAAAGATGGAAAATACACAGAGAATCTTGATACTGTATGCTATTATGCTCTCTTTGAATTGTGTGAATGCTGAGGAAGGAGCAACAGCTGCTAAAAGATATTTATTTATAAATGCTACTGAAGCATAGATCCAACATAGATATTTTGATGTCTTGACTTTGAAATTTGGATCTAAGGACATGATGCTTTGGAAAGGAGTTTCTTATTTTGTTTTCACAGAGGATGAGATGCTGTTCATTTCTTCTATTCCGATTTGGTATGATGGACCACGCCCTCCTGAAGGGTTGGTGTAAACATCTTCAGAAAATTGCTTCGCTCAACTGCCAACTGAGAAGAAACTAGCACACAGGTTATAATATGAAAGACCTAATTAATGACGCCCCCATTCAGCAGGAAGCAGTTTGGAGAGAAATAACTACGCCCATATTCCCAAATAATGTTTATAAATGTTCTTTTACATTTAAAGGGGGATATGATATAGATATGAATAATTTGCATTAGTATAGATTTTGCTTTATTGATAGAGATTTAAGGTCAAATTTGTTATATGTATATGCATTTCTGATCTTTATTAAGGTATTGTGATTGTGTAGTTCATTATTAAAATGTAATGTATAATTAGGAAATATAGGTTGTTGATGGATAATCATAAATAATAGTCAAGTTTGTAGTCATGTTAGTTAATATTTTCTAGATGTGTGTAGATATATTTTAGATAGGCATTCTTCATATTTTTCAAAGATTATAGAATATGGCATTTTAAATGTTTTAATAACTGAGGACTTTTCATGACAATGAGACACTCTGCTCCTGGCAGCACCAGTGTACTTCAAGAGGAAGATGGGCATAGAAGAGGATCCTTATGGAGTTTGATAGCCATTTGGGCAAGAAACTGCTCTTGCCTGGACTATTGCATAAACTGGAAACAGAGAACCCACAGAGAGAGGACTACTCGTGAGAGAGGACTAAAGGTGAGATGATCTTTCAGGGTTCCTGATTCATGAAGGAGTCTGCAAGACATTCTGCAGGACACAACAGGTAGTGACTGAACAGACTTTGAATTTTCCTGCTTCATGGAAACGTCTGCTGGATACTATGGGCCTGAAGGCTGAAGATTGATGCCCCAACGGTACAAAAGAACTTTGGGTGACTGTACAGGCAGCGAGATGTCTCTGTCATTTCTAGAGTTTTAAAAGTTGCTTTTTTCTTGTTTGCTTAGGTAGTATTGTATCTTTCTGGAGTCTTCGATGGAGTTAAGAATAGTTAGTTATAGTTATAGTTTTCCTTAGTTATGATAAAGATTATTGTAACTTTTACTTGATAACTGTTTTGTTATATGTAATTTTGCTATGTTAAAGTTAAAGCCTTCTTTTTATTTGTTTAAGCAGAAAAAGGGGAAGTGATGTGGGAGTGTCATATATCAATCTGTTGATTTCATTGGTTAAGCAATAAAGAAACTGCTTGGCCCTGTGGGTGGAGTAAACAGAACAAAATGCTGGGAGGAAGAGGAAGTGAGGTCAGACTCCACAGCTCTTCTCTCAGGAGCAGACGCCTGAGAGAGATGCCATGCCCCACTCCTGGGCAGACACATGCCATGAAGCTCCGACTCAGGATGGACTAAGCTAGAATCTGCCCGGTAAGACCGGTTCTCACAGATTATTAGAGATGGGTTGATCAGGATATCAGAATTAGCCTGTAAGTGCTAGAGCTAAAGGGCCAAGCAGTGCTTAAATGAATACAATTTGTGTGTTGTTATTTCGGGGCATAAGCTAGCTGAGCAGGCGGCTGGGGTGTTAGGAACGCAGCCCCACCGCCCCTATTACTACATTCTTCTGGGAAGTTTCTGCCCATTAGGCAGGTGGCTGAACTTTGATGCCCTTGACCCCCTGAGCACAAAGTGACTTTCATGGAAGATAAATGCTTGCCAGTAGGTCAGTGGGAACAATGGAAAGTTTGGGAACATCTTGAGGGAAGTCTATCCCTAACCTGTCTTTATTCACATAAATACAGCGTCAGAACTGTTACAATGGACAAGTGGCTGTATTTGGATCAGACCTCCAAGAGAAGCTCGGCAAGCAGAAGTAGAAGTACTTCCTTGTGATTAACACTAGTGGCTTCTGTCATTAAGCCATTCTAGACCCTAGAAAACACATGGTCTGCTAAAGAAATGTTCTAGCCCTCTCTAATACAGAACAAGGGACAAGTTTCTTGGATGCATTTTGATGTCTCCCTCCTGTAACATTTTCTGAGTTAGCAAAACTCAGTAAAAACTTAAATGGTGTTAAATTCTATTTGCCTTTGCATGCCCAGATTGCTCAGTGGAAAAGAGAAATTTCTTCCATATTTCTTCAGTGAAGCTATTTTCGAGATGGTTAGGTTTAGATGGCAAAAAAGAAACAAATACAATTATCTTTGCCAGCTTTTTGGCACTTGCCACAAAAAAGTGTTAGACTTCCATAATTGGGAGGCTGAAGCCAGAGATTTTGACCAGCCTGGGCTACACAGCAAATACGAGAAGCCAAAGACACCCTGGTGTCCTTATGTGGATTGAACAAGAAACAAAATAGATCCCAAAGAAGAAAACCTCAGGAGATGCAGAATACTCTGTTTTTGTTGATCCCCCTCAAAATCTTTAAAATGATACAAGACAGGTTTTGGAATGCCATGGACATTAAACTGTAGCTGTCATAACCTAAAATGTATTTGTAAAAAAAAAAGTGACTCTTCAGGGAAAATCTCCATTGGAAGTATTTTTCATGATAAACGCTTAATGTTTATCGTGTATGTTCTTGACATTCTATGTTAAATGGACTCGTCTAAATATTTTAAACATTCTGCTTAAAATTCCAGCTTGGGAAGTTGTGGTGCCTGGACCTGTATCACAAAAGCTCTTTGCACGTGTTTGGTTTCTGTTGTGGTCAGTGCATACTCGGATGGGGTGTCAAATGTGTAAGAGAAGCAACAGAAACAGAAGTAGCAAATAGCAATGTCTGATGAGGCTGGTTTTCAGTTCTTATGAAGACTTTCCCCTAGGAAGTTGGCATTCTAGTGATGAGTCAGGTATCAGGGTGAACAGCTGACCATGCAAAGGTAGTAGTAGCTAGGTAGTAGTAGTAGTCAAGATAGGTATTGACTGGAGCTGTGTGGTGAGTTGAGGTGTAGGGAGACTACATCCCATTTATATCCCAAGGGAAAGTGTAACTAGAGGAGGTTTTTGAGAAGTGTCATGTGAGTCGGTCTTTCAGAGAAATTTCTTGTGTGTGTGGTTTTATTTGGGTAATTCTGGTTGCCACTAACTGAAAAACCAGTAGCTATTGGGTCATTCAGACCTCTTGTTTCTGGTTTCGGTTTTCCTTTGTATGTACCTTTGGACCTCTGAAGACACTTGCGCCCAAATGTAACTGCATGCACACCTCTCCCCACACAAATCTGATCTTAGATCCACTTCAGGATGCTCAGACCCATTTTTTTTGTAATCATTGAAGCCAAATAGAGAATCCTGTGGATAATGGGAAGACAGCTGTCATAATAGAATACCCTGTGGTGAAGACATAGTTGGAGCCTGCTTCTCTTTGAGCCTTCATTGTGCTTCATGACATAAATCCCTTCGCGGGATCTGTCTGTGAAGTTTTGTGTGTTGGTGCCCGGGAAAAAGCTCTGTTCTCCTTATTCCCACCCAGAAATTAAAGTCTGAGACTGCTGCTGCTGCAGTATGAGACATAAATCCACACATCAGGGTATTCAGCCACCTGAAACAAGTGGGCCCTGAGACAGAACACATCTGTGATGGTGACTTCTTCCAAAACCTGGGTGATGTGGCCAATGCCCAGGGCAATGTGGATGCTTATAAGATGGAGTAAAGTGAGGACAAGTGTGTGTGTGTGTGTGTGTGTGTGTTCACAAGATGCTTGTGTTCCTGTCTTATCCAAACATTACTGCTGCTCACCTGCTGTGTGTGTGTTTGTGTGTGTGCTTCCGAGATGCTTTTGTTCCTGCGTGTGTTCCTGTCTTATCCAAACATTACTGGAGCTCACCTGCTGTGTGTGTGTTTGTGTGTGTGTGTGTTCGTGAGATGCTTGTGTTCCTGTGTGTGTTCCTGTCTTATCCAAACACTACTGCTGCTCGCCTGCTATGTGTGTGTTTGTGTGTGTGTGTTCATGAGATGCTTGTGTTCCTGCGTATGTTCCTGTCTTATCTAAATATTACTGCTGCTCACCTGCTGTGTGTGTGTGTGTGTGTGTGTGTGTGCTGTGAAGGCATATGTTGGGGAATGTATATGTGTTTGTGTGTATGTGTGTGTATTTATGTGTCTGTGTGTCTTTCATGTGTGCATTATTCCAAATGTATTTTACTTGTTTGTCAGTGTGTGTATGTTGGATATCCCATGAACATATTCCATGGGGCTTTTGTGTGATTGGGCTAGAAGGGGCTGTGTTGACTTTTGTGGTACATTTGGTTTTGTGGGTGGATGACATTAGTAGTGCTATTCTTTTGCTATCAGTCTCTTGGAAGAACATGAAAGTTGCTTTCTTGGGAACTACAAATAAGTTTGGAAACTGTCTAGGTTCTCGGGAGGCAGATGACAAAGTATAACGAGAGGAGCCTGAAAAGCCAGAACCCAGTGGATATTCCATATAAGCATAAGAGGGTGCTGGGTTCTGGAAGTGTGATTACTTAATGGATTTCCCATTTTCAGTTTTTAGATATCCTCTTGAATATTGGTTCATTGCCCTAGGCCAGCTTCTCCAAAGTACACCGAAAACAACAATAGGAGGACAGTGCTGTAGACACACAGGCTCTTGAGGGTTTTTGGTTGGACTCTAATATTCCCTCCTGTGTGTTGTGTTGAACTTCATGTCCTTCAAAAGCTTCTTTGTCCATGAGGCAGGTTGAATGCCTTGCTATCTGTGGCCAGTGGGACAACTGAGGCCAATCAAAAAGGTTCAGGCAGAGGGCACAGTGCTAGCTTATGGGTAGCTATGCTCTCACACAGTGCACTTTTCAGTTTAAATTGGCTTTGACCCTGGCATTGGGGTCTTTGTCCTGGGGTCAGATCTCTGCCTTGTAGGAAAAGCAGGTTTTCTACATGAGGATGCCCCAGAGACATGACTGTGGCAAGTGCTTGAGAACGCTGGAGGACCTAAAGCTCCCCAGACACTTGCCCTCTGACACATGCCATTCAGCAAGTCTGCTCCAGTTAGCACTTGTTTAGCATGAACCCTTTCAAGTGCAGGAGATTGGGCTTTTATCTGGGTTGGGTTCTACATAAAAAAAGATGCAAGAACCCCTAGAGGATGCAAGGGTTTGGGAGTGTCAAATGACAGGAACCTAGGTCTTGGCTCCTAAGATGTATCCTTCCATGAGCCAATCTCAGGGGGAGATGTAAGGGCTTTTCCTACATTCCAGTCCTCCAGACCTGAAATAATCACACAGAAGCTGTATTAATTACAGAATTTTTTCTAGTTTCTGTCTCCCAGACAGCTGCAGTATAAGCGTCAGCACAATTACAGAACCAAACATGCCTCCATCCTCCCTCCCCGCCCCCCCCCCACACTAGAGGCCCACTGTTGCTCAGGTAATCCATTTCCTTGGTTCGGTGATGGTGTTCTTTCCCCAGATTGGAAGGGAATTTGAGGACTTGGGATCTACAAGGATTCTGGCCTGAGGATATGCAGCAGAAAATCCTCCCAGTGAGACTCATGGACTTGTTTCTCTGCTCTGGAGTCTTCCTGAATTAGAGGCAGACAGAGGCCAAGGCCATTTATTGTCTTTATTGGGTTCACAGCATGAACACAGAAATGTCAGCTGTCATTTGGTAACCAAGTTTCATCTCCCCATTGCCCTGTTCGGACACAGCTGTCTCCTTGAGCATAGTGGAAGGGGTCCTGTCCTAGGGAATCACAAGAATCATGCCAGGTCTTCCATCTTGCTATGCTGATGCTCAACATAGGTTTAATGTGGGATTCCTGCTGTATGCTATGAATAATAATGGTTAATAAAAAAGCTGTTTTGGGCCTTTGATAGGGTAGAGCAGAGCTAGGTGGGGAAAACTAAACTGAATAATGGGAGAAAGGAAGTAGGATCAGAGAGAAGCCATGTAGCTGCGGCTAGAGAAAGATATAGTGGAACTTTGCTGGTAGGCCACCACCTTGGTAGTATAATATAAAATAATGGTGATGGGTTAATTCTATATATAAGACCTAGCCAGCAATACGCTTATGTAATTGTTTAAGCAGTGATTTAATTAATAAAATTTCTGTGTGGTTATTTTGTGAGTCTGGGTAGTACGAAATGAACAAGCTGCCAACTACTACATAAGCTGTACCCTTTAGACTCTTGGTCTTGAAGGTTGGACCTAGGGTAAGCAGGCATGAACAAATAGGTACTGGGTATGCTCACACAGAGTTTGGGAGACGTGTTTTGCCCTATGCCCAGGACTTCACTTTTGATTATGTGTGAGCAGGGATGGCAAGCAGAACAATCTGCCTCAAGTAACCTTGCATCGGCATTTTCTGAATGCCTGCAAGATTTCTGTACCTCCCTGTTTGGCCTAAGGCCCCTGTATTCCCTCCAGTTCCTTCCTGGACAAATTGGACATATGTCTTATGGAAGGTTCCAGAACACCTGGAAGGGTCGTAAAAGAAAATGGAAGATGTACGGGAACAGGGTATGGACCCTTAGGAATCTGTCTGAGTAATTCATCAGCTGTATTCATTAGCATGGTTTTCTTCCTAACCTGGGGGTTGGCACCTAAGGCTCCCTACACCACCCCCTTTTTACCACTGGGGGTCCCTGCAGGAAGGTCTTCTAGGAACTAAGAATTTCTCTGGTCATTGGTACTTGTTGTCTTATTCCAGACTTTACTGACACAGCTCAACCATCACCTGTATACACAATGCCACTCCTCCATCCAGTAATGTGCTGGATGGAGCTCTGACTGCCTGCTCTGCCTTGTGAGGCAGCTTACCTGGAAGCCCTGGGATTCTCCCAGACCAGTTCTGTTTGAGAGAAGTACTTAATGGGATCCAGCCACAGGTCTTCTGCAATGGCCTGGGAAGAGGAGAGGCAAGTGACTCTCTTGCATCTCTCTGCAGGATGCTACCTCAGGTGTGAGGCTTTAAGCCTCCATGCAGCCTCTTTCTGGGAGCAGGATATCCAGAAAAAAAAAACAAGCTCAGTCAGATTGTTGTCTCCTGGGTAGTTGTGGACACACTGTCCAGAAATGTGAGTCTCCTCCGAGATTCCTGCCAGCAGCCGAAGGTGACATGGTCACAGTGCACAGACCACTCCACACTGGCTCGAGCCAGTTTCCTCATATCCTGGGGCTTGAGAGGGAGATAGTCTAGCTTGCAGGGTGCAGAGCCCTCCTTCCATCCTAGCAACAACTAATCCTAATTGAGATTCCCCTACAGGCCTTTTAACAAATGTTGAGCCTGTTGAAGCATATGGGAATGTGTTTTTATGATCTAGGGCAAGTGGCAGATAGTATGTGCAACTTAACCCTCATTTGACATGGCCTCTGAGATGGTGAAGCATTGTGTGAATATCACATTGTGTGAATATCACATTGTGAATGCAGTGACCTCCATCCTCACACTAATATGCCATCAATAGGTAAACTCTTGCTCCATTACCTTAGTAGGGGCATGCAGTACCCACTGAACATGGACAGTTACACTAGAAATGTGTTGCATTGCTGCAGGACTCGAAAACATTACACAGAGTGGGAAGGGAGAACTGACTGACTCACATGTAGCGGCATAAATGAATGCAGACAGATTGTATTAATATATAAAGCTTTAATGGGGAAATAGACTTACAGAACCACAGGTTCCTGCGGAGAACAGGAAAGCAGAAGGGGCGGTTCGGAGCACCTCTGCAATCTTTATAAGTTAAAAATATCCTCTGGGGACCCCGCCCCCTGCTAGCAAGGTGATTGGCTGGGTCTCTCCTACACTCACAGAAAGAGTCCTTATGGACTCCCCAACAAGAAGCTAATGGAGGTTGTGTTCTTCTGGAGGGATATCCTGCTCCAAGAATGAAGCTGCCTGGCAGATAAAAGCCTCACACCTGAGGAAAGACCCCAAATAATAAGCCAGCAAAGCCTCCAAACTAACTCCTTATTCCCTCACCTCCCAACAGCTATGAACTTCTTTCCCCACTGGTACATGTTTTCTTCCTTGCCCAGTTTGCACTGAAACCAGTCCACTTAAAATAGGAATAGATAAATATCTTGATATATACCATGTACTAAAGTTAACTTCTACTATAACTTCTACTAAAATTGAAGAATTAGTTGTTGGCCCTGGATCATTGGGCTACCGGCGGCCCTGTTTAGTTGCTGAGGAATCCCATCAGGACGGGTGAGTGTGTGCTACCCAGGGGCGGACTGTCCCGGAAGAGAACACAAACCCCCTCCCCCAGCTCCTTCTGCAGGGCTGTCTTTCTTTCGCACGACCCAGCACCCCCAGCACCCCTCCCCAACCCTGCCCAGCTGTATGCTAGGACCAGTGCTCAACTACAGTCTTAAGCTCCTAAACTAAGGCGACCCACCCAGAGCGGTGAGTGCCTGCCAGCCGGGCAGGCCTCAGGGTCCCCTGTAAGGGAGTAGGGCACCTTCAGCTCTGGTACCAGGCTTCCTGCGCGCTCCTGGATACCCCCCCCACTTGCTCCATTCATCCTGTTGGCCCTGGATCATTGGGCTACCGGCGGCCCTGTTTAGTTGCTGAGGAATCCCATCAGGACGGTTGCGGAGGAATACCATCTGGACGGGAACGGTTCCTGCTTCTACACTGAAGAGATATACCCTGAGAATCAATCACAGCAAAGTCTGGACCAAGAGACCAGGCCTCTCCTGGCTCCATTTGAAGGAAGAGATGGGAAGGCGCCAATACAAGAATTCCTCCAACAATCTGAAAGGCAACATGACACCACCAGAAACCAGGGATCCCGAAATAAGAAGAATTGTACACCCTACTCCTGAAGAAATAGAAGAAATTGACTCAAAAGTGAACTATATGAAAATAATAGAGGACCTTAAACAGGAGGTGAAAAACTGCCATAAACAATTAGAGATTACAAACAAAAAGGTAGAGGAAATGAATAAATCGCTCAAAGACACGCAAGAAAACCAAGAGAAACAAGAAAAAGCAATCAAACAGGTTAGGGAAGCGGTTCAAGACATGAAGAATGAAATGGAAGCAATGAAGAAAGCACAAACCGAGGGAAGAATGGAGATGGAAAATCTGGGTAAACGAACAGGAATGACAGAAACAAGTACTAACAACAGATTACAAGAGATAGAAGAGAGAATATCAGACACTGAAGATACCATAGAAAAAATCAACACACTGATCAAAGAAAACAGCAAAACCAACAAATTCTCATCACAAAACATTCAGGAAATTTGGGACACAATAAAAAGACCAAACCTAAGAATAATTGGAGTAGAAGAAGGAGAAGAAGTGCAGCTCAACGGTACAGAAAATATACTTAATAAAATTATAGAAGAAAACTTTCCCAACCTGAAGAAAGAGGTACCTATGAAGGTTCAAGAAGCATACAGAACATCAAATAGGCTGGATCAAAAAAAAAAAAAAACATCCCCTCGCCATATAATAATCAAAACACAAAATACACAGAATAAAGAAAGAATATTAAGAGCCGCAAAGGAAAAAGGCCAAGTTACTTATAAAGGTAAACCTATCAGACTTACACCTGACTTCTCTATGGAAACCATGAAAGCCAGAAGGTCCTGGATAGATATACTGCAAAAACTAAGAGATCATGGATGCAAGCCCAGACTACTATATCCAGCCAAGCTTTCATTCACTATAAATGGGGAAAACAAAATTTTCCAGGATAAAAACAAATTCAAACAATACGTAGCCACAAATCCAGCATTACAGAAAATTATAGAAGGAAAATCACTAACCAAGGAGTCCAACAATGCCCACAATAACTCAGTCATCTAGAGACCTTTCACCAGCACAACTCAAAGAAGGGAAACACACAAACCCTACTACTAAAAAAGTGACCGGAGTTAACAACCACTGGTCATTAATATCACTTAATGTCAATGGGCTCAACTCACCTATAAAAAGGCACAGGCTAAGGGATTGGATACGAAAACAGGATCCAACGTTCTGCTGTCTACAAGAAACACACCTCAACCACAAACACAGGCACCTACTCAGAGTAAAGGGCTGGGAAAAGGCTTATCAAGCAAATGGTCCTAAGAAACAAGCAGGTGTGGCCATACTAATTTCTAACAAAGTTGACTTCAAACTTAAATCAATCAGAAGAGATGGAGAGGGACATTTTATACTCATAACAGGAACAATTCATCAGGATGAAGTCTCAATCCTGAATATCTATGCCCCGAATATAAAAGCGCCCACGTATGTAAAAGAAACATTACTAAAACTCAAGGCAGCCATCAAACCACACACACTAATAGTAGGAGACTTCAACACTCCTCTCTCACCAATGGACAGGTCAATCAAACAGAAACCTAACAGAGAAATTAGAGAATTAATGGAGGTAATGAAGCAAATGGACTTAACAGACATCTATAGATTATTCCACCCGAAGAGGAAAGAATATACCTTCTTCTCTGCAGCTCATGGAACCTTCTCGAAAATTGACCACATACTCGGTAACAAAGCTAACTTACACAGTTACAAAAAAATATTAGTAACCACCTGTGTCTTATCAGATCACCATGGATTAAAGTTAGAATTCAACAACAATGCTACCCCCAGAAAGCCTACAAACTCATGGAAACTGAACAGTCAACTTCTGAACCATACCTGGATTAAGGAAGAAATAAAGAAAGAAATTAAAGTCTTCCTTGAATTCAATGAAAATAAAGAAACAACATACTCGAACTTATGGGACACTATGAAAGCAGTGCTAAGAGGAAAGTTCATCGCACTAAGTGCCCACTTAAAGAAAACAGAGAAAACACATATTGAAGACTTAACAGCCCACCTGAAAGCTCTAGAAAAAAAAGAAGCAGACTCACCTAGGAGGAGTAGAAGATTGGAAATAATCAAACTGAGGGCTGAAATCAACAAAATAGAAACACAGAAAACAATCCAAAGAATCAATGAAACAAAAAGCTGGTTCCTGGAGAAAATCAACAAGATTGATAAACCCCTATCCAAACTAATCAAACGGCAGAGAGAGAATACGCAAATTAATAAGATCAGAAATGAAAAGGGGGACATAACCACAGACACAGAGGAAATTCAGAGAATCATCAGATCATATTACAAAAGCCCGTATAACACAAAACTGGAAAATGTAAAAGAAATGGACACTTTTTTAGATAAATACCATATACCAAAGTTACACCAGGACCAGGTGAACAATCTAAACAGACCTGTTGGTCGCGAAGAACTAGAAGCTGTTATCAAAAACCTCCCTACTAAAAAAAGCCCAGGACCAGATGGTTTCAATGCGGAATTCTACCAGAACTTCCAAGAAGAGCTAATACCCATACTCCTTAATGTATTCCACAATATAGAAACAGAAGGGTCATTACCTAATTCCTTTTATGAAGCTACAGTTACTCTGATACCAAAACCACACAAAGACTCAACCAGGAAAGAGAATTACAGGCCAATCTCACTCATGAACATCGACGCAAAAATCCTCAACAAAATACTGGCAAACCGAATCCAAGAACACATTAGGAAAATTATCCATTATGATCAAGTAGGCTTCATTCCTGAGATGCAGGGCTGGTTCAACATACGAAAATCTATCAATGTAATCCAGCATATAAATAAACTGAAGGAAAATAACCATATGATCATCTCATTAGATGCTGAAAAAGCATTCGACAAAATTCAACATCCATTTATGTTAAAAGTCTTGGAGAGATTAGGGATACAAGGGTCATACCTAAATATAATAAAAGCTATATACTGCAAGCCGACAGCAAACATCAAATTAAACGGAGAGAAACTCAAAGCCATCCCACTTAACTCAGGAACACGACAAGGATGTCCACTCTCTCCATACCTCTTCAATATAGTACTTGAAGTTCTAGCAATAGCAATAAGACAACATAATGGGATCAAGGGGATTCGAATTGGAAAGGAAGAAGTTAAACTTTCGTTATTCGCAGATGATATGATAGTGTACTTAAGCGACCCCCAAAACTCCACCAAAGAACTTTTACAGCTGATAAACAGCTTTAGTAATGTGGCAGGATACAAGATCAACTCCAAAAAATCAGTCGCCCTCTTATACACAAAGGATAGGGAAGCAGAGAGGGAAATCAGAGAAGCTTCACCATTCACGATAGCCACAAACAGCATTAAATATCTTGGGGTAAATCTAACCAAGGAAGTGAAAGATCTATTTGACAAGAACTTTAAGGCATTGAAGAAAGAAATTGAAGAGGATACCAAAAAATGGATGGATCTACCTTGGTCTTGGATTGGGAGGATCAACATAGTAAAAATGGCAATTCTACCTAAGGCAATTTATAGATTCAATGCAATCCCCATCAAGATCCCATCAAAATTCTTCACAGATCTGGAGAGGACAATAATCAACTTTATATGGAAAAACAAAAAACCCAGGATAGCCAAAACAATCCTATACAATAAAGGATCTTCTGGAGGCATTACCATCCCTGACTTCAAACTCTATTACAGAGCTACAGTAATGAAAACAGTGTGGTACTGGCATAAAAACAGAGAAGTCGACCAATGGAATCGTATAGAAGACCCGAATTTTAACCCACACACCTATGAACACCTCATTTTTGATAAAGGAGCTAAAAGTATACAATGGAAGAAAGAAAGCATCTTCAACAAATGGTGCTGGCACAACTGGATGTCAACCTGTAGAAGAATGAAAATAGACCCACATCTTTCACCGTGCACAAAACTCAAGTCCAAATGGATTAAAGACCTCAATATCAGCCCGAACACACTGAAAAGGATAGAAGAGAAAGTGGGAAATACCCTACAACAGATGGGCACAGGAGATCGCTTCCTATGTATAACCCCAGAAGCACAGACATTAAGAGCAACATTGAATAAATGGGACCTACTAAAACTGAGAAGCTTCTGCAAAGCAATGGACACTGTCACTAAGACACAAAGGCAACCTACTGACTGGGAGAAGATCTTCACCAACCCCGCAACAGACAAAGGTCGGATCTCCAAAATATATAGAGAACTCAAGAAACTAGACTTTAAAATGCTAATTAACCCAATTAAAAAATGGGGCACTGATCTGAACAGAGAATTCTCAACAAAAGAAGTTCAAATGGCCAAAAGACACATAAGGTCATGCTCAACTTCCTTAGCAATCAGGGAAATGCAAATCAAAACAACTTTGAGATATCATCTTACACCTGTGAGAATGGCTAAAGTCAAAAACAACAACGATAACCTTTGCTGGAGAGGTTGTGGAGGAAGGGGTACCCTCATCCATTGCTGGTGGGAATGCAATCTTGTGCAACCACTGTGGAAGTCAGTGTTTCGGTTTCTTAGGAAATTCGGGATCAACCTACCCCTGGACCCAGCAATACCACTCTTGGGAATATACCCAAGAAATGCCCTATCATATGACAAAAGCATTTGTTCAACTATGTTCATAGCAGTATTATTTGTAATAGCCAGAACCTGGAAACAACCTAGATGCCCTTCAATGGAAGAATGGATGAAGAAAGTATGGAATATCTACACATTAGAGGACTACTTAGCGGTAAAAAACAATGACTTCTCGAATTTTGCATGCAAATGGATGGAAATAGAAAACACTATCCTGAGTGAGGTATCCCAGACCCAAAAAGATGAACATGGGATGTACTCATTCATAATTGGTTTCTAGCCATAAATAAGGGTCACGGAGTCTACAATAGGTGAATCTAAAGAAGCTAAGTAAGAAGGGGAACCCAAGGAAAAACATATAGTTATCCTCTTGGCTAAGGGAAGTAGACAAAAGTGCCGGGGAGAAAATTGGGATCTTGGGGTGGGGAGGGTTGGGAGTAAGGGGAGATGGGGAGAGAAAAGTTAGAAGGGAAGGAGGTCGGGCCTTGGGAAAGCAGGAGGATTGGGATAAAGGAAGGTTGGACAGGGGAGCACGGAACCACAATTCTTAGTTAAGAGAACCACTTTAGGGTTGGCAAGAGACCTGACCCTAGAGGGGCTCCCAGGTGCCCAAGCTGAGGTCCCCAGTTAGTTCCTTGGGCAGTTGAGAATAGGGAACCTGAAATGACCCTATCCTTGAGCAATACTGACGAATATCTTTTTTTTTCCTTTTTTTTTTATTGAGAAAAGGAGAAAAAAAACAAGTTTCCACCTCCTCCCAGCCTCCCATTTCCCTCCCCCTCCTCCCCCCCTACGCCCCCTCCTCCCACCCTTCTCCCCCTCCCCCCACTCCTTTCCCCCTCCCTGTCCAGTCCAAAGAGCAGTCAGGGTTTTCTGCCCTGTGGTAAGACCTAGGACCTCCCACCTCCGTCCATATCTAGGAAGGTGAACATCCAAACTGGCTGGGCTCCCACAAAGCCATCACATTACGTAGGATCAAACCCCCGTGCCATTGTCCTTTGCGTCTCATCAGCCCTCATAGTTCGCCATGTTCAGAGAGTCCAGTTTTATCCCATGCTTTTTCAGTCACAGTCCAGCTGGTCTTGGTGAGCTCTCAATAGATCAGCTCCACTGTCTCAGTGGGTGGGTGAATCCCTCGTGGTCCGGACTTCTTTGCTCATGTTCTGACGAATATCTTGCATATCATCATAGAACCTTCATCTGGTGATGGATGGAGATAGAGACAGAGACCCACACTGGAGCACTGGACTGAGCTCCCAAAGTCCCAATGAGGAGCATTATTTTAACTTTAAGAACTTCAACTTTTAGCCTGCACATATTTTTAACACACTGTAAATCATTTAAAATTTTTCTTTGTCTTTGAATCTCTCTGTACTCAATATCTCTCTTTGTTTTTTTGACCACATGAATCCTTAATTTACACAGCAATCTCAATATGACGAAAAGGTGGCTTTGCCAGCTAGATGTAGCCTATTCCTTAGCTTTCTGCCATTGCAAACTTATGGCTGAGGTACCGGCCAGAGCCACATTCAGTGCCACAAGTCTACAGTGTTTCAAGGTCCTTGCCATCAAACAAGCTGCAAAAGACAACACTCAAGCCCTCTCTTTGTAGCTGGCCCTCCTGACTCAAACAGTCAGAGTTTGTTCTGGCAGGATGGCCCAGAATTCCGGCATTTTAAAACAACACAGTTTTTTTTTTCCTGCTACTGCTGAAAACAAACAAGCATTCAGCTGGCTTTTATCAACACCATTTAAATGTTTCGTGGCAGGACCACTTAACAGCTGCAGGGTTTTGCAGCTGAAGGTGAGTCAGGAATCTTCTCTTAAATGAGTGTGCTTGCTTGCTACTAGCAAGTAGTGCAGACCAGAGATATAGCTGCTAAAAAGAAAACATGCTTTACTCGTTCCCGGGCTTTCTCAGGCTTTCAGTGGATTCAGTTTTCCACATGTCTGAGTGCCATTCTGTAGTAATCTGAGCAGCAGAGCTGTGTAACCAGCACCAGGGCAGCCTCGCTAGCTAATGTCCAGAAATAATTACACACAAACGATTCCTTTAAACACCGCCTGGCCCATTAGTTTAGCCTATTAGCCCATTTTTAATAATCTATGTAGCATCACGAGTGTGCTCACCAGGAAAGATTCAACAGGTCTAACCTGGTTGCTGGCTGCATTGCCCTCTGCCTCAGAGAGGAGAGCTATCACGTCTTCCCACGAGAGTGGATCATGGTGTCTCTGAGCACACTGCTTCTTGCTCCCAGCATTCTGTTCTCTTTCTCCTCCCACCTATGTTCTAAATTAACAGGGGAAGCAGTTTCTTTATTTAATTAAGCAATGAATTACTACCATCACTTTATCCTTTCAAGAGCTTGCCCTAATAAATCTTCCATGTCTCTTCTGCTGTATAATCTTTCATTTGAAAAGAACTTGCCTTTTCAGGGGAGGATTTTTTTGACATCTCTGTGGATGGAGATCATAAGAAGAGGATCAGATGAGCAACCATGACAACTCTTATGCTGTAGAGTTAGGTGGACCAGAGATTGATTGCTGACAATCCTGTGCTATGCGTCAGATGCCCATGAACTCTGCCCCTGTTGTCAGACAGGCAGACATCAAGGTGGTCACACATACTTAACTCATTCAGTGTTCACAGACATTTATATTGAGTTTTAATCTTGTCCTAAACTAATAAAAAAAAACAAGAATAGGAGAAGAGAGGAGCCTGAAGTAGGGCCTCCAAATGGGTCATTTGCAAAGGTAAGGTTTCCTGCCTCTATGTATGCTTTCTCCTTTCCTTAGTCAAATAATCCCCCACACCAGTTTAGAATTGTGATTAATAGAATGATTATATCTTTAAAGGGCAAAAACTTACAGATGACCATCCCTGACAACAGCCCTCAGCGGGATCAGGAAAGAAGCATAGAGGCCGGAAGGGAAACTGGAAGCAAGAGATCAAGCTGAAGGTAAATGTTGGTTTTTGAAAGAGAGAGAGACCACACCTCAATGTGCTGGTATCTCAGTGGCTATTGGCTTAAGGAGTGGAAGAAACTCATGCAACACACTTATTTGGATATAGCAAAAAAAAAAATGTTACTAGAAGGTGAGAAAAAAAAACTATTTTAGTTTATTTATTTCAGTCCTTCCAGACACATCACAGAGATAGGATCTCTTCATGCATGAGAGTCACCGATGATTTCCCTTTAAGAAAATACCCACAAAACTCCCAATAACATCATCAGCATTCAACAACATGTCTATGATTGCTTTGCCTTGCCTTTGCTTCTCAGTAAATGATGCTGTTAGTTAATCTCTGCAAACAATGCAAATTTCCCTGTACCTAAATAGACAGAATTGACAGGTTATCTTGAACACAACAGGGAGTCACACTACGATGGAATGGGTTAATCATCACCAGTGTGGCAGTGACATATTTAGGATCTTTCCTTTGTCTAAAAATCACAGAATTGTAAACATGATATGTTGTCATACAGATTTCTTAGGGTTTTGTCCCCCTGGTGGTTTCCTTGGTATGCTTCCATAATTTTTGCCAGATCCAATCAGTTTTGCCATGCACTCTCAGCTCCACATCATTGTGTTCCCCTTATGTTCTAGTCCAGGCATTTTTGACATCTTGAAACTGTTGCAAGAGTATCTCATGTTCCACCTAAATGATTTGGAGTGTTATTTAGGCTGAGTTTTATCTTCCATCCATGAGTTCATTGACTTTCCTTGGGCGTAATTCCCGGGACACTGAGCCTAACTCCTGGTGGATTCCTCTAGTTACTTCTCCTTGCTGAGACAGCTTACACTCTCAGTACTACTATGACAGTATTTCTGTAGCAAACATTCTTCTCAAGATGAGAAGAAATTTCAATATTACAATCCATTTGTTTTTATTGTGATTTAAACACACACACGCACACACACACACACACACACAAGTTAATGCACATACACTGATGATATTAATTGAGTAGGCCATTCTGGGGTTGTCAAGATCATTATCTCTCGAGGGGTTCTTAGAGGCATGGGGTGACCCCCTAGAGGAACTTGGGCAGGTGAGGAGAGGTTGACTGCACTGTGCCATGTCTATAGTCACAATGGGTGCCTTATCCTATAGTCAGACTGATGACTATCTTGAATATCACCATGGAACTTTTGTATGGCCAAGATGGAGATCAAGTCAGGGTAAAAATCAGAAAACTAGATGGAGCTTCCAAGCTCCAGTTGAATAGCCGACTGATGGAGAATAAGAGCAAGGATGTCAGGAATAAAATGGCTTGGTCCACACACTGAGACACTGTGCCTGAACAAAGGGGGTTTCAACTAAACCATTGGCCTGGGAATGAAAGAACATGGAATCAAAGTGGAAGCTCTGAATGTGGCTGACAATTGGACCAGACTGAGAAGCCAATGATAATGGCACTGAAATTTGTCTGCACTTCATATACAGGCATTTTTGTGATCATATTCTATGTGGATGCTTGCCTTCCTAAATCTCGATGGATGCAGGGTAGGCTTGGACTTCAAACAGGTCAAGGTACCCCGCCCTCAATTTAAATTGGAGTAGGAGTGGAGAGGTTTGGTGGGGGAGTGAGAAGAAAGTGGGAGGAGGAGACGAAGTGGAAATTTTGATATTCATTATTATGAAGTAATATAAAAATCAATAGTAGATAACCAATAAAGAGATTGGAGCTAGAAAAAAAAAACATTCATGTGAGTTGTTGACTCAGACACCAAAGACTTTTTTACAGAAAAGGCACAAAAAGAGATTGGGTTACCTGGCAAAATATGACTCATGTATTTGGGAAGATGAGTGAGGTTTTATTTTGGGTCTCCAGGGGGCTGTGTGAGCAACATTATAGGACATGTATGCTGGATATTTCTGTGGGTTAGTAGGGAAGAAAACTGCCTATGAGGGGTTTAATGACCTAAGTAGAGTCTTGATGATGTCACAAAGCTTTGGTTGGGGGTGGCAACACTGTTCCACATGAAGCACTAGTCTTCTGTGAAGGTGGGCTGACTATCTTCACGGTGGCTGAGGAGGTGAGTTCAGCTCTTGGGCTCCACAACTGTTCAACAGGATTAGGCAGCTGAACATTTCCAGAAGATGGAATCTGGAGAGCCAAGACATTTTCTTTTGGTAAATATGTTTAGGAAGAAAGAGGGACCTCTGTAGTCCCTGAGAGGTTTCCTTCAAATCTCCTGTGAGTCTAAAATTTATGTTGTTAACAGCTTCTATATTTGATAGCTGTGGGGACAGTGAATGCCAGGTATTCTTCCCACTTTATCTTTGCTATCAATGTCCAATTCATCAGTTCACGAAAGGGGCGAAGATCCTCTTTGTCCATATGTGTTTTAAAAGATATTAATTATTTCTAAATGGTGCTGTTGCCCAGATTAATGAGTCTTTATTTTTGCAGTTTGTCTCACAAAACTCACTTCTCTAGTGAAGACATGGAATGGCTTTATGTAATAAACCTGGGTCTGGATCAGGAGACACAATACATAGAACCAGTGGACTGGAGTGCCATGACCTTGGGCAGGTGGTTTTGGATCAACCACCTAACCAACAGCTTGAGTGGGAAGGAGAGAAGTGGCTGTCCTTCGAATTCTTTGCCATCTGTTCAGATTTTTCTTTCTCACTTTGGGCATAGGCATCCAGTCTCCTCTCATTGACACAGTCAGTCCGGAATTAGGTTTCTCAGTAGAGGTCCATTGCCTTTGGGCAGCAGGAATATGTCTCTGATACACATATACTGAGCTGTAGACAATAGTTTGATAATTTTCCTATGAATTTCTTAAGACCAAATTACATTTAGGCAGCCCAAATCTATTCAGCACTGCCTTTATCACCTTCCCCAAAGATCTTCCAGAAAAGAATCTTGACATCGCATCCTCCCCTTCTTAACCTTGCAGGCACTTATGGTGTAGGAAACCACTTTGTGTCTGATTGAAACTGAAGACTTCTTCCAATGCAGAGATTGGCAGCTATGAAGCCCAAGCACAGAAAGAGAGCCAAGAGACAGTGGAACAGGAGTGTTGTGGCCTATCTCAGTAAATCTACCACCATGATAAAGATGCCTCTTAGTATGAGATGCATGCCACCTCTCCAGAAGAAGAATGGGCCAACTCTCCAGAAGCAAAAACTGAGTAAGCCTTTTGAGGCCCTGGAGAATATTGTTGGCCGCCGAATTTCTCATGGCTGGAAGGAAGCCAATGAACCAGTCACCCAGTGGAAAGCCATCATTCTAGATCAACTGCCAACATATCCCTCTCTCTATTTGTTGAAATATGATGGGATTGATTGTGTCTATGGCTTGGAGCTTCACAGCGATGAAAGGATTTTAAACCTTAAGATCCTGCCTAATAATGTGCCATTTCCTCTGGTGACAGACACTCATCTGTCAAACACCATAGTTGGCAGAGCAGTGAAACATACATTTACGGGCACAAATGGCTCTAAGGAAGACTGGAATGGGATGGTCCTAGAGGAGGTGCCAATCATGAAGACCTGGTTCTATATTACCTACAAGAAAGATCCGGTCTTGTATATTTACCACCTCCTGGATGACTACCTTGAAGGCAACCTCCACATCATGCCAGGCTCTAAGGAGGAGTGCAGTGTCATGGTCCCAGATGAGGTGCAGACCAGGATGACCTGTTTCTACATTGTCAAGGAGAATGATCCAGTCCTGTACCTTTACCACCATCTTGATGACTCCATTGAAGGCAACGTCCACATCATGCCTGAATGTCCTCCAGTAGAGGTGACTTTGGCATTAGGCAGGGATTCCTTGGCAGGCAAAGGTGTGCAGTACAACAAAAAAGATGGAACCCAAGAGATAGGTAAAATTATTTGCCAAGTTCCCACCAAACCTTCTGTGTATTTCATCAAGTTTAATAATGACTTCCATATCTATGTCTACGATTTGGTGAAGATTTGTTAAAGTGAAATTCTCAAAATTTGAGGGGCACACTTACAACTGTGTTTGGGGAATGTGTTTTTTTCAGAGATACCGCAGGTCTTCTATTAATCCTGGTATTATTTTCCAATGGAATATTCTTGCTCGAAAAATAAAAATTTGTGAACATGTTTTGTTCTTTGGTGAATGATGGATTATTTTTGGTGGATGGGACATCACAGAAATACATGCCTCAAAACAAAGCAGGATTTATGGTCTTTCCCCATGGAGAGGATGGACTGGGAATGCTTGGTGTGGTAAAGGACAAGATGGCAGTCTAGGGAGTAGTGGAGAGGGGACAAAAGTTGTAGGATCTCGGGACGGGATAAAGCTTGAGGGAAAAACATGTCAACTGGAAAGATGTGACAGATATCAGAGTGAGGTATTGGGACTTAAGAGGATAAAGAGTAGATTAATCAGGAAGGGACACAAATGTATACTCAAAATCAGAGGAAATTAGGTTTCATTTGGTGAATAGTTTAATTCGTACTGGCTGTAAGTCACTGGATGTTTGAACTCCACTGGAGCATGTTGAGTGACCAGGAGCCTCCTGCTTAGAGAAAAGTGTCTCCGCCCAGTTGCTCTTCTGCAGTGGGATGGACGTCACGCTATCTACTTCCTTTTGTCAGAATTCTGTCTGCCACCTACTTTGTCATGCCTGGATTCGGTATTCCTTGAACTCTCATTGGTCCTTTGCATGCCATCCAACCCTTATGAGTTCATTTAAATAATTGCCCTGTCATATCTGGAAAACAGTGTTCCCTTTCATTGATCATGTTCTGTAGGACTTGGGCTATAAATCTCATCGACAGACGCATCCACACACAGGATAAACATGTACACATTGATGCCCACTAATGTGTGACATGCACACATATGATGAATGCACCGATCTCCATCAAATCAGTAAACGAGGGAATCCCTGATGCTAGGTGGAGTGTGGCAAAGACCCCACAAACCCATCAGACCCCCAAATACCAGTATGGTATTGATGTCTGACTCCCATCATGTAAGGATCCTGCCATCCTGTAACGGGGCGATTTTTGCTTCCTTGATCTTCACAAACTTGGTTAAAATGTTAGAGTTGTCAAACTGCCAGTTAGGGTCCAGCATGTAGATCAGCTGTCTCAGGTCAGGTGATTTGGCTACAATTTGGGTGATAACTTATACCAGGGAATTCTGGTACACCCTCACCTCTTCTTCTCCCAGTCCTCATCATCACTCTTGTGGCTGGGCTTGGAGCACAAAGAAGGCAAAATGGAAAAATCCTCCTCCTCAGTTTCAAAACAATGTCCATCTTTCATATGACCTGACTCTCACAGGGAATGCAGCACATTTTATCCTTCTAGGTCTCCTCATTCTTTGGTTCACTCATTTTTCCAATGAATGATTGAATTCATCGATTCTTCCATCTCTCCCTCTCTCTCTCTCTCTCTCTCTCTCTCTCTCTCTCTCTCTCTCTCTCTCTCTCTCCTTACTTCCCTTCTTCAATTATCCCCTTTATAGTAGTAATTTGAGCAGCGGGGCTGCAACCCCTGCACCATGGCCGCCTACCTAGCTTATGCCCCTAAATAAGAACACACAAACTGTATTCTTTTAAACACTTCCTGGCCCAGTATTTTCAGCCTCTTAACCCATTTCTAATAATGTATGTTGCAGCATGAGGTGCGCTTACCAGGAAAGATTCAGCATGTCTGACCTGGTGGCTGGCTGCATTGCCATCTGCCTCAGGGAGCAGAGCTCCCGTGTCTGCCCCGGAGAGGGGTGCATGGCATCTCTGAGCTCACTTCCTCTTTCTAGCAGCATTCTGTTCTCTTTACTCCTCCCACCTATGTTCTAACCTATCAAGGGAAGCAGATTCTTTATTTAATTAAGCAATGACCTTCTTCCATCACTTTATCCTTTCAACAGCTTGCCCAAATAAATCTTCCACGTCTCTTCTGTTGTATAATCTTTCATTTGTAAAGAACTTGCCCTCTTAGGGAAGGATTTTTCTGACATCTCTGTGGACGGAGGTCATATGAGGAAAGTCGTGATCCGTAATACCATATTGGGATAGCGGCAGTCCACAGACTCTCACCCTCTCTGAAAACAAAATAAGAACCTCCTTTCCAAAGCATCATGTCCTTAGATCCAAATTTTAAAGTCAAGGCACTTTCAAAATATCTATGTGGGATTAGTTCAGCAGCATTTATAAACAAATATCTTTTAGCAGCTATTGCTCCTTCCTCAGCATTCAAATGATTCAAACATAGCACAATAGCATACAGTATCAAAATTCTCTGTGTATTTTCCATCTTTGTTAGCTTCAATTTAAGCTCTAATTTATTTTTCCTTTTTATATTTTGCCTTTTGAGACAGGTTCTCTGTATCTTTGACCTGGAATAACTCTGTAGAACAGGCTGTCCTTGAAGTTTCAGAGATCCACATGTCTCTGCCTCCCAGCATTGGGATCAAAGGTGTATGGTACTACACCTGAATTCACAGAGACCTGTTTGTCTCTGCCTTCTCGGCACTGGGATTAAAGGTATGTGCTACCACACCTTGATGTTACAGAGGTCAATCTCTCTCTGCCTCCCAAGTGTTGGGATTAAAGGTGTGTACTACTGCAACCAACAACTTTCTTCATTTTATTTTAACTTTAAGAACTTCAACTTTTAGCCTGCACATATTTTTAACACACTGTAAATCATTTAAACATTTTCTTTGTCTTTGAATCTCTCTTTACTCAATATCTCTCTTTGTTTTTTTGACCACATGAATCCTTAATTTACACAGCAATCTCAATATGACGAAAAGGTGGCTTTGCCAGCTAGATGTAGCCTATTCCTTAGCTTTCTGCCATTCCAACCTTATGGCTGAGGTACCGGCCAGAGCCGCATTCAGTGCCACAAGTCTACAGTGTTTCAAGGTCCTTGCCATCAAACAAGCTGCAAAAGACAACACTCAAGCCCTCTCTTTGTAGCTGGCCCTCCTGACTCAAACAGTCAGAGTTTGTTCTGGCAGGATGGCCCAGAATTCCGGCATTTTAAAACGTCACAGTTTTTTTTTCCTGCTACTGCTGAAAACAAACAAGCATTCAGCTGGCTTTTATCAACACCATTTAAATGTTTCGTGGCAGGACCTCTTAACAGCAGCAGGGTTTTGCAGCTGAAGGTGAGTCAGGAATGTTCTCTTAAATGAGTGTGCTTGCTTGCTACTAGCAAGTAGTGCAGACCAGAGATATAGCTGCTAAAAAGAAAACATGCTTTACTCGTTCCCGGGCTTTCTCAGGCTTTCAGTGGATTCAGTTTTCCACATGTCTGAGTGCCATTCTGTAGTAATTTGAGCAGTGGAGCTGTGTAACCAGCACCAGGGCAGCCTCGCTAGCTAATGTCCAGAAATAATTACACACAAACGATTCTTTTAAACACTGCCTGGCCCATTAGTTTAGCCTATTAACCCATTTCTAATAATCTATGTAGCATCACGAGTGTGCTCACCAAGAAAGATTCAACAGGTCTATCCTGGTTAGTGGCTGCATTGCCCTCTGCCTCAGAGAGGAGAGCTATCACGTCTTCCCACGAGAGTGGATCATGGTGTCTCTGAGCACACTGCTTCTTGCTCCCAGCATTCTGTTCTCTTTCTCCCCCACCTGTGTTCTAAATTAACAGGGGAAGCAGTTTCTTTATTTAATTAAGCAATGAATTACTACCATCACTTTATCCTTTCAAGAGCTTGCCCTAATAAATCTTCCATGTCTCTTCTGCTGTATAATCTTTCATTTGAAAAGAACTTGCCTTTTCAGGGGAGGATTTTTTTGACATCTCTGTGGATGGAGATCATATGAAGAGGATCAGATGAGCATCCATGACAACTGTTTTGCTGTAGAGTTAGGTGGACCAGAGATTGATTGCTGACAATCCTGTGCTATGCGTCAGATGCCCATGAACTCTGCCCCTGTTGTCAGACAGGCAGACATCAAGGTGGTCACACATACTTAACTCATTCAGTGTTCACAGACATTTATATTGAGTTTTAATCTTGTCCTAAACTAATAAAAAAAAAACAAGAATAGGAGAAGAGAGGAGCTTGAAGTAGGGCCTCCAAAAGGGTCATTTGCAAAGGTAAGGTTACCTGCCTCCATATATGCTGTCTCCTTTCCTTAGTTAAATCCATCCTTCCATAGAGCATCTAAAGGCAAACAAATGTCTAGCCAACAGCTAAGCATAGGTTTGAACGCAACAGCCTTTGATCTGAAATAAGTGCTGTCCCTTTAATGTCTCTAACAACACAGAAATGTTTGTAAGAATGGCCCAACCACACTTTTAAGCAATTCTGGGACCCCAAAGATGCAGCAAGTTATGTTTATTGGTAATAAACATGGTTCTTATGGGACAAAAGAATGTAGCATTAAAAAGCAGATCGGTGTACTCACGATGATTCATGTGATATGGCACACACAGGATTCTGGTTCTGAATACTTCATGCTCAGTGGGTTTTGGAGATTGTGGTGACCCTGAACCTAGCTGGAGGCTTTGGGGCCTGAAAGGACAAGCCTTGGTATTTGAGGACATCCTTGTACTTGGCCCCCACTGTTTACTGATTTCCTTACAGAGAATGAGCAGCCATCTACTCCTGCTGCCATGCCTTCCCCACATGAACAAAGAGAACACCCTCCAACCCAGGTGGCTTGCGTCACATATGAAGGCATAAGTCACAAACAATCTCCCACACGTGTTTAAAATTATGATTAATATAATGATTATTTCTTTAAAGGGGAAAAACTTACAGATGACCATCCCTGACAAAAGCCCTCCACGGGATGAGGAAAGGAGCCTAGTAGCTGGAAGGGAAACTGGAAGCAAGAGATCAATCTGATGGTAAATGTTGCTTTTTGAAAGAGAGAGAGACCACACCACAATGGGATGGTATCTCAGTGGCTATTAGCTGTAGGAGCGGAGGAGGTCGTGCAAAACACTTATTTGGCTATAACAAAAAAAAATGTTAGTAGTATGTGAGAAAAAAAAACAATTTTTGTTTATTTATTTCAGTCCTTCCAAATACATCACAGAGATAGAATCTCTTCATGCATGAGAGTCACCGATGTTTTCCCTTTAAGAAAAACCCCACAAAACTCCCAATAACATCATCAGCATTCAACAACATGTCTATGATTGCTTTGCCTTGCCTTTGCTTGTCAGTAAATGATGCTGCTAGTTAATCTGTGCAAGCAATGCAAATTTCCCTGTAACTAAATAGACAAAATTGACAGGTTATCTTAAACACATCAGGGAGTCACACTACGATGGATTGGGTTAATCATCACCAGTGTGACAGTGACATATTTAAGATCTTTTGTTTGTCTATAAATATCAGAATTGTCAACATAATATGTTGTCATTGAGATTTCTTTTGGTTTTGTCCCACTGGTGGTTTCCTTGGAATGCTTCCATAATTTTTGCCAGATCCAATCAGTTTTGCCATGCACTCTCAGCTCCACATCATTGTGTTCCCCTTATGTTCTAGTCCAGGCATTTTAGACATCTTGTAACTGTTGCAAGAGTATCTCATGTTCCACCTAAATGATTTGGAGTGTTATTTAGGCTGAGTTTTATCTTCCATCCATGAGTTCATTGACTTTCCTTGGGCGTAATTCCTGGGACACTGAGCCTAATTCCTGGGGAATTCCTCCAGTTACTTCTCCTTGCTGAGACAGCTTAGACTCTCAGTACTACTGTGACAGTGTTTCTGTAGCAAACTTCCTTCTCAAATTGAGGAGAAATTTCAATATTATAATCCATTTGTTTTTAATGTGATTTAAACACGCACACACACCCACAAGTTAATGCACATACACTGATGATTAGCGGGCCATTCTGGGGATGTCACGATCATTATCTCTCAAGGGGTTCTAAGCCATGGAGTGACCCATTCTAGGAACTTGGGCAGGTGGGGGGATGTTGTACTTCTTGTCAACAGATGATGTTGTCTGTACTTAATATACAGGCTTTTTTTGTGATCCTATTCTATGTGGATGCATACCTTCCTAAAACTGGATGGATGAAGGGTGGACTTGGACTTCCCACAGGTCATGGTAGCCTGCTGGATATTTGGACTGGAGTTGGAGTGGAGAGGTTTGGTGGGGCAGCGAGAAGAAAGTGGGAGAGGAAACGAAGTGGAAATTTTGATATTTATTATTATGAAGTAATATAAAAATCAATAGAAGATAACCAATGAAGAGATTGGAGCTAGGTGAAAAAAACATTCATGTGAGTTGTTGATTCAGACAAGACTTTTTACAGAAAAAAACACATAACTGTGTTGAGATACTTGGCAAAATATGACTCTTGTATTTGGGAAGATCTGTACGGTTTTTATTTTGGTTCTCCAGGGGGGTGTATGAGCAGCATTATAGGACCTGTATGCTGGATATTTCTGTGGGTTAGTAGAAAAGAAACCTGCCTATGAGGGGTTTTATTACATAAGTAGAGCCTTGGTGATGTCACAAAGTAGTGGTTGGGGGTGGCCAATCTGTTCCACATGAAGCACTAGTCTTCTGTGAAGGTGGGCTTACTATCTTCTCGGTGGCTGAGGAGGTGAGTTCAGCTCTTGGGCTCCACAACTGTTAAACAGGATTAGGCAGCAGAAGATTTCCAGAAGATGGAATCTGGTGAGCCAAGACATTTTCTTTTGGTAAATATGTTTAGGAAGCAACTGGGACCTCTGTCATCCCAGAAAGGTTTCCGTCAAATCTCCTGCGAGTCTAAAATTTATGTTGTTAACAGCTACTATATTTGATGGCTGTGGGGATGGTGAACGCCAGGTATTCTTCCCACTTTATCTTTGCTATAAATGGCCAATTCATCAGTCCACTAAAGTGGCAAAGATCCTCTTTGTCCATATGTGTTTTAAAAAATTTTAATTATTTCTAAATGGTGCTGTTGCCCTGATTAATGAGTCTTTAAATTTGCAGTCTGTCTCACAATACTCACTTCTCTAATGAAGACACGGAATGGCATTATGTAATAACCCTGGGTCTGGATGATGAGACACAATAGAGAGAGGGAGTGGACTGGAGTGCCATGACCTTGGGCAGGTGGTTTTGGATCAACCACCTAACCAACAGCTTGAGTGGGAAGGAGAGAAGTGGCTGTCCTTCGAATGCTTTGCCATCTGCTCAGATTTTTCTTTCTCACTTTGGGGATAGGCATACAGTCTCCTTTCATTGACACAGTCATTCAGAAATTAGGTTTCTCAGTAGAGGTCCATTTCCTTTGGACAGAAGGAATGTGTCTCTAATACACATATACTGAGCTGTAGACAATAGTTTGGTAATTTTCCTATAAATTTCTTAAGACCAAATTACATTTAGGCAGCCCAAATCTATTCAGCACTGCCTTTGTCACCTGCCCCAAAAAGCTTCCAGAAAGTGTCTTGACCTCACATCCTCACCTTCTTATCCCTGCAGGCACTTATGTTGGAGGAAACCACTTTGTGTCTTATTGAAACTGAAGAATTCTTCCAATGCAGAGATTGGCAGCTATGAAGCCTATGCACAGAAAGAGAGCCAAGAGACAGTGGAAAGAAATGCTATGGCCTGTCTCAGTAAGTCTACCGCCATGATGAAGATGCCTCTTAGTATGAGATGCATGCCACTTCTCCAGAAGAAGAATGGGCCATCTCTCCAGAAGCAAAAACTGAGTAAGCCTTTTGAGGCCCTGGAGAATATTGGTGGCTGCAGAATTTCTCATGGATGGATGGAAGCCAATGAAGCAGTCACCCAGTGGAAAGCCATCATTCTAGATCAACTGCCAACATATCCTTCTCTCTATTTGTTGAAATATGATGGGATTGATTGTGTCTATGGCTTGGAGCTTCACAGCGATGTAAGGATTTTAGATCTTAAGATCCTGCCTAATAATGTGCCATTTCCTCAGGTGACAGACACTCATCTGTCAAACTCCACAGTTGTCGGAGCAGTGAAACATACATTCATGGGCAAAAATGGCTCTAAGGATGACTGTAAAGGGATTGTCCTAGAGGAGGTGCGACTCATGAATCCCTGGTTCTATATTACCTACAAGAAAGAACCGGTCTTGTCCATTACCACCTCCTGGATGACTACCTTGAAGGAAACATGCACATCATGCAAGGATCTAAGAAGGAGTGGAGTGGCATGGTCCCAGATGAGGTGCAGACCATGACGACCTGTTTCTACATTGTCAACGAGAATGATCCAGTCCTGTATCTTTACCACCATCTTGATGACTCCATTGAAGGCAACCTCCACATCATGCCTGAATGTCCTCCAGTAGAGGAGACTTTGGAATTAGGCAGGGATTCCTTGGCAGGCAAAAGTGTGCAGTACAACAAAAAAGATGGAACCCAAGAGATAGGTAACATTATTTGCCATGTTCCCAACAAACCTTCTGTGTATTTCATCAAGTTTGATAATGACATCCATATCTATGTCTATGATTTGGTGAAGATCTGTTAAAGTGAAATTCACAAATTTTGAGGGGCAGACATAAAACTGTGTTTGGGGAATGTGTTCTTTTCAGAGATACCTCAGGTCTTCTATTAATCCTGGTAATTTTTCCAATGGAATATCCTGCTCGAAAAATAAAAACTTGTGAACATGTTGTGTTCTTTGGTCAATGATGGATTGTGTTTGGTGGATGGGACATCACAGAAATACATGCCTCAAAACAAAGCAGGATTTATGGTTTTTTCCCCTTGGAGAGGATGGACTGGGGATGCTTGGTGTGGTAAAGGACAAGATGGCTGTCTAGGAAGTAGTGGAGAGGGACAAAAAGTAGGATCTCGGGGCGGGATAAAGCTTGAGGGAAAAACATGTCAAATGGAAAGATGTGACAGATATCAGAGTGAGGTATTGGGACTTAAGATGATAAAGAGTAGATTAATCAGAAAGTGATACAAATGTATACTCAAAATCAGAGAAAATTAGGTTTCATTTGATGAATGGTTTAATTCGTACTGGCTGTAAGTCACTGGATGTTTGATCTCCATTGGAGCATGTTCAGTGACCAGGAGCCCCCTGCTTAGAGAAAAGTGTCTCCTCCTAGTTGCTCTTCTGCAGTGGGATGGACGTCAAGCTACTTACTTCCTTTTGCCAGAATTCTGTCTGCCACCTACTTTGTCATGCCTTGATTCGGTATGCCTTGAACTCTCATAGGTCTTATGCATGCCATCCAACCCTTGTGAGTTCATTTAAATAATTGTCTTGCCATATCTGGAAAACAGTGTTCCCTTTCATTGATCATGTTCTGTAGGACTTGGGCTATAAAACTGATGAACAGACGCACCCACACACAGGAAAAACATGTACACATTGATACCCACTATTGTGTGTCATGCACAAATATGACGAATGCACCGAGCTCCATCAAATCAGTAAACTAGGGAATCCATGATGCTAGGTGGACTGTGGCAAAGACCCCACAAACCCATCAGACCCCAAATACCAGTATGGTATTGATGTCTGACTCCCATCATGTAAGGATCCTGCCATCATTTAATGGGGCGATTTTTGGTTCCTTCATCTTCACAAACTTGGTTAAAATGTTAGAGTTGTCAAACTCCCAGATAGGGTCCAGGAAGTAGATCAGCTATCCCAGGTCAAGTGATTTGGCTACAATTTGGGTGAGAACTTTACCAGGCCATTCTGGTACACCCTTACCTCTTCTTCTCCCTGTCCTAATCGTTACTCTCATTGGTGGGTCTGGAGCACAATGAAGGAAAAATGGAATAAGCCTCTTCCTTTGTGGAAAATCTTGTCAATCCTTCATTTGGCCTGACTCTCAGAGGGAATGCAGCACATTTTATCCTACTATGTCTCCTCATTCATTGGTTCACTCATTTTTCCAATGAATGATTGAATTAATCCATTCTTCCATCTCTCTCTCTCTCTCTCTCTCTCTCTCTCTCTCTCTCTCTCTCTCTTCTTCCTTCCTTCTTCCATTTCCCCCTTTATAATAGCAATTTGCGCGGCGGGGCCGCGTCCCCAGCACCATGGCCGCCTTGCTAGCTAATGCCTGGAAATATCAACACCAAAACTGTATTCTTTTAAACACTCCCTGGCCCATTAGTTTCAGCCTCTTAACCCATTTCTAATAATGTATGTTGCAGCACGAGTTGCACTTACCATGAAAGATTCAGCATGTCTGACCTCGTGGATGGCTGCATCGCCATCTGCCTCAGAGAGCAGAGCTACCATGTCTGCCCGGGAGAGGTGAGCATGGCGCCTCTGAACTTACTTCTTCTTCCCCTCAGCATTCTGTTATGTTTACTCCACCCAACTATGTTCCTACCTATCAGGGCAAAGAGTTTCTTTATTTAATTAACCAATGACCAATCCTACATCATTTCCCCTATTTCTGTTTAAAAAAGAATGGAATCTTTAACTTTAACATAGTAAAATTACATATAACAAAACAATTCTCAAGCATGAATTATAGTTACAATATTTATATCTATTTTATCTTTTATCATGACATTGGAAAACTATAACTATGTATCTATTCTTCAACTCCATCAAAGATTCCAGAAGAATACAATATTACCTAAGAAAACAAAAAGTAAGCCATTTTCAAACTCTAGAAAGTCAGAGACATCTCACTGCCTGGACAGTCACCGAAAGTTCCTCTGTACCATTGGGGTATCCATCTTCAGTATACAGGCCCATAGTTTCCAGGAGATATTTCCATGAAGCAGGACATTTCAAAGGCAGTCACTATCTGCTTGTCTTAAAGAATGTCTTGCAGACTCTTTCATGAATCAGGAACACCAAAAGATCATCTCACCTTTAGAAAAGTTCAGTAGTCCTCTCTCTGCGTGTTCTCTGTGTCCAGGTTAGGCTATCGTCCAGGCAAGAGCAGTTTCTTGCGCAAAAGGCTATCAAACTCCAGAAGGATACTCTTTGATGGCCATCTTCTTCCTGAAGTAGATTGGTGTTGCCAATATTAGAGTGTCTCATTGCCATGAAAATCCCTGAGGTATAAAAACATTAAATAGTATATATCGTTGTCTAAGAAAGATATGTAGAATGCCAATCTAACTGAAATATATATGTATATAGCTAGAAAATCTAACTAACATGACTATAAACTTGACTGTTATTGATGATTATCCATTAACAACCTATATACATTACATTTTTAAATGAACTACACAATCACAATACCTTAATAAAGATCAAAATTGAATATACATATAACAAAATTGACCTTAAATCTCTATCAAAAAAGCAAAATCTATAATAATGCAAATTATTCATATCTATATCACATCTGCCATTAGATGTAAAAGAACATTTATAAGCCATATTTGGGAACATGGGTGCAGTTTTTTCTCTCCAAACTGCTTTCTGCTGAATGGGGGCGACGTTAGTTTGGTCTTTCATGGTATAAGCTGTGTGCTAGTTTCATCTCACTTGGCAGTTGAGCGAAGCAATTTTTTGAAGGTATGCACAGCAACCTTTCAGGAGGGCATCGTCCATCATATCATATTGGGATAGATGCATCCACAGACTCTCACCCTCTTTGAAACAAAATAAGAAACTCCTTTCCAAAGCATCATGTCCTTAGATCTGAATTTCAAAGTCAAGGCATTTTTAAAATATCTATGTTGGATTAGTTCAGCAGCATTTGTAAAAAAATATCTTTTAGCAGCTATTGCTCCTTCCTCAGAATTCAAACAATTCAAACAGAGCATAATAGCATACAATAACAAAATTCTCTGTGTATTTTCCATCTTTGTGAGCTTTAATTTAAGCTCTATTTTGTTTATTTTTTCCTTTTTATTTTTTGCCTTTTAATACAGGTTCTCTGTATCTTTGACCTGGAATAACTCTGTAGACCAGGCTGTCATTTAAGTTTCAGAGATCCACCTGTCTCTGCCTCCCATGATTTGGGATTAAAGGTGAATGCTCCTACACGTTGAACTCACAGAGATCTGTTTGTCTCTGCCTTCTAGGCACTGGGATTAAAGGCGTGTGCTACCACACCTTGAAGTCACAGAGGTTAATCTTGCTCTGCCTCCCATGTGATGGGATTAAAGGTGTATACTACCACACCCAACAACTCTCTTCTTTTTTTTAACTTTAAAACGTCAACTTTTAGCGTGCACATATTTTTTACACACTGTAAATCATGTAAAATTTTCTTTGTCTTTGAATCTCTCTTTACTCTATATCTCTCTCTGTTCCTCTGACCTCAGGAGTCTTTAATTTACCAAGCAATCTCAGTAGGACTTAAGTCGTGTCTTTGTGGGCTAGATGTAGCCCATTCCTTAGCTTTCTGCCATTCCAAAATTTTTGGCTGAGGTACCGGCCTGAGCCACACTCAGTGCCACAAGTGTACCGTGTTTCAAGGTCCTTGCCATCAAACAAGCTGCAACAGACAACACTCAAGCCCTCTCTCTGTAGCTGGCCCTCCTGCCTCAAACAGTCAGAGTTTGCCCTGGCGGGACAGCCCAAAAATCGGCATTTTAAAACAACACAGGTATTTTTCCTGCTTCTGCTGAAAACAAACAAGCATTCAGTTGGATTTTATCAACACCATTTAAATGTTTCATGGCAGGACCTCTTAAGTGCTGCAGCGTTTTGCAGATGGAGCTGAATCAGGAAGCCTCTTTTAGATGAGAGCCCTTGCTTGCTTGTAGCAAGCAGAGCAGACCCGAGAAATCGCTGCTACCAAGAAAACATGCTTTACTCTTTGCCACGCTTTCTCAGGCTTTCAGTGGATTCAGTTGTCCACACAGCTGTGTCCCATTCTGTAGTAATTGGAGGAGCGTGGCTGCATCCCCAGCACCACAGCTACCTCACTAGCTTACAACCTGAAATTATTACACACAAACAGTATTCTTTTAAACACTACCTGGCCCATTAATTTAGCCTCTTAACCTATTTCTAATAAACTTTGTAGCATCACGAGTGCGCTCACCCGGAAAGATTCAGCATGTCTGACCTGGTGGCTGTCTGCATCGCCATCAGCCTCAGAGAGCAGAGCTATCACATCTGCCTGGTAGAGGGGAGCATGGCTTCTCTGAGCTCACTTACTGTTCCTCCCATCATTCTGTTCTCTTTACTCCTCCCACCTATGTTCTAACCTATCAGTGGAAGCAGATTCTTTATTTAATTAAGCAATGACCTTCCATCACTTTATCCTTTCAACAGCTTGCCCAAATAAATATTCCATGTCTCTTCTGTTGTATAATCTTTCATTTGTAAAAAACTTGCCCTCTCAGGGAAGGATTTTTCTGACATCTCTGTGGATGGAGATCGTATGAGGAAGATCAGATGAGCAACCATGACAACTCTTATGCTGTAGAGTTAGGGGGACCAGAGATTGATTGCTGACAATCCTGTGCTATGCGTCAGATGACCATGAACTCTGCCCCTGTTGACAGACAGGCAGACATCAAGGTAGTCACACATACTTAACTCATTCAGTGTTCACAGATCCTATAGATTTATTTTCAATTCTTCTCCTAAACTAAAAAGGAACCAATATTAAGAGTAGAAAGAGGCCTGAAGAAAGGCCTCAAAATGGGTCATTTTGCAAAGGTAAGGTTACCTGACTCCATTTATGCTGTCTCCCTTTCTTAGTCAAATCCATCCTTCCATAGAGTAGCTATAAGCAAAACAAAGTCTAGCCAAGAGCTAAGCATAGGTTTGAACCTAACAGCATTTGATCTCTGAAATAAGTGCTGTCCCCTTAAGGTCTCATAACAACACAGGAAAGTTTGTAGGACTGTCCCAGCAACAATTTAAAGCAATTCAAGGACACCAAAGAAGCAGCAAGTTATGTTTATTGGTAATAAAGATAGTTTTGATGGGACAAAAGAATGTAGCATTAAAAAACAGATTGGTGTACTCACGATGATTTCATGTAATATGGCATACACAGGATTCTGGTTCTGAATACTTCATGCTCAGTGGGTTTTGGAGATTGTGGTGACCCTGAACCTAGCTGTAGGCTTTGGGGCCTGAAAGGACAAGCCTTGATATTTCAGGACATCCTTGTACTTGGTCCCCACTGTTTACTGATTTCCTTACAGAGAATGAGCAGCCATCTACTCCTGCTGCCATGCCTTCCCCACAATAACAGAGAGAACACCCTCCACACCCAGGTTGTGGCATATAAAGGCATAAGTCACAAACAATCTCCCACACCAGTTTAGAATTGTGATTAATAGAATGATTATTTCTTTAAAGGGGAAAATTTTCAGATGACCATCCCTGACAAAAGCCCCCTGTGGGATCAGGAAAGGAGCCTAGTAGCCGAAAGGGAAACTGGAAGCAAGAGATCAAGCTGATGGTAAATGTTGCTTTTTAAAAGAGAGAGAGACCACACCTCAATGGGCTGATATCTCAGTGGCTATTGGCTGAAGGAGCGGAAGGAGCTCACACAACACACTTATTTGGGTATAGCAAAAAAAACAAAATGTTATTAGTGTGTGAGAAAAAAAAACTATTTTAGTTTATTTATTTCAGTCATTCCAGATGCATAACAGAGACAGGGTCTGCTTCATTTATGAGAGTCACCGATGATTTCCCTTTAAGAAAAACCCCACAAAACTCCCAATAACATCATCAGCATTCAACAACATGTCTATGATTGCTTTGCCTTGCCTTTGCTTCTCAGTAAATGATGCTGTTAGTTAATCTGTGCGAGCAATGCAAATTTCCCTGTAACTAAATAGACAGAATAGACAGGTTATCTTAAACACATCAGGGAGTCACACTACGATGGAATGGGTTAATCATCACCAGTGTGATAGTGACATATTTAAGATCTTTTGTTTGTCTATAAATCTCAGAATTGTCAACATGATATGTTGTCATACAGATTTCTTAGGGTTTTGTCCCCCTGGTGGTTTCCTTGGTATGCTTCCATAATTTTTGCCAGATCCAATCAGTTTTGCCATGCACTCTCAGCTCCACATCATTGTGTTCCCCTTATGTTCTAGTCCAGGAATTTAGGCATCTTGTAACTTTTGCAAGAGTATCTCATGTTCCACCTAAATGATTTGGAGTGTTATTTAGGCTGAGTTTTATCTTCCATCTGTGAGTTCATTGACTTTCCTTGGGCGTAATTCCTGGGACACTGAGCCTAACCCCTGGGGGATTGCTCCAGTTACTTCTCCTTGCTGAGACAGCTTAGACTCTCAGTACTACTGTGACAGTGTTTCTGCAGCAAACATTCTTCTCAAGATGAGAAGAAATTTCAATATTACAATCCATTTGTTTTTATTGTGATTTAAACACACACACACACACACAAGTTAATGCACATACACTGACAATATCTCAATTTAGCGGGCCATTCTGGATTTGTCAAGATCATTATCTCTCGAGGGGTTCTTAGAAAGCCATGGGGTGACCCCTTCTAGGAACTTGGGCAGTTGAGGAGAGGTTGACTGCACTGTGCCATGTCCATAGGCACTATGGGTGCCTTGTCCTATAGTCAGACTGATGACTATCATGAATATCACCATGGAACTTTTGTTTGGCAAATGATGGAGATAAAGTCAGGGTAAAAATCAGAAAACTAGATGGAGTTTCCAAGCTCCAGTTGAATAGCCAACTGATGGAGAATAAGAGCATGGATGTCAGGAATAAAATGGCTTGGTCCACACACTGACACACTGTGCCTGAACTAAGGGGATTTCAACTAAACCAGTGGTCTGGGAATGAAAGAACATGGGATCAAAGTGGAAGCTCTGAATGTGGCTGACAATTGGGGCAGACAGAGAAGCCAATGATAATGCCACTGGCATTTGTCTGCACTTCATATACAGGCTTTTTTGTGATCCTATTCTATGTGGATGCATACCTTCCTAAATCTGGATGGATGAAGGGTGGGCATGGACTTCCCACAGGTCAAGGTACCCAGCCCTCCATTTGGATTGGAGTAAGAGTAGAGAGGTTTTGTTGGGGAGCGAGAAGAAAGTGGGAAGAGGAAACGAAGTAGAAATTTTGATATTTATTATTATGAAGTAATATAAAAATCAATAGAAGATAACCAAAGAAGAGCTTGGAGCTTGGAAAAAAAACATTCATGTGAGTTGTTGACTCAGACACCAAAGACTTTTTTACAGAAAAAAAAAACATAAAATGATTGAGTTACTTGGCCAAATATGACCCATGTATTTGGGAAAATGAGTCGGGTTTTTATTTTGGGTCTCCAGGGGGCTGTTTGAACAGCATTATAGGACCTGTATGCTGGATATTTCTGTGGGTTAGTAGGGAAGATACCTGCCTATGAGGAGATTAATGACATAAGTAGAGCTTTGTTGATGTCACAAAGCTGTAGTTGGGGGTTGCAACTCTGTTCCACATGAAGCACTAGTCTTCTGGGAAGGTGGTCTTACTATCTTCACAGAGGCTGAGGAGGTGTGTTTCGCTCTTGGGCTCCACAATTGTTCAACAGGATTCGGCAGCTGAACATTTCCAGAAGATGGAATCTGGTGAGCCAAGACATATTATTTTGGTAAATAAGTTTAGGAAGCAACTGGGACCTCTGTAGTCCCGGAAAGGTTTCCTTCAAATCTCCCGTGAGTCTAAAATTTATGTTGTTAACAGCTTCTATACTTGATAGCTCTGGGGATGGTGAATGCCAGGTATTCTTCCCACTTTATCTTTGCTATCAATGTCCAATTCATCAGTTCACTAAAGTTGCAAAGATCCTCTCTGTCCATATGTGTTTTAAAAGATATTAATTATTTCTAAATGGTGTTGTTGCCCAGATTAATGAGTCTTTATTTTTGCAGTTTGTCTCACAATACTCACTTCTCTAATGAAGACATGGTATGGCTTTATGCAATAAACATGGGTCTGGATCAGGAGACACAATACAGAGAGCCAGTGGACTGGAGTGCCATGACCTTGGGCAGGTGGTTTTGGATCAACCACCTAGCCAATAGCTTGAGTGGGAAGGAGAGAAGTGGCTGTCCTTCGAATTCTTTGTCATCTGTACAGATTTTTCTATCTCAATTTGGGGATAGGCATAGAGTCTCCTCTCATTGACACAGTCAGTCAGGAATAAGGTTTCTCAGTAGAGGTCCATTGCCTTTGGGCAGCAGGAATGTGTCTCTGATACACAGATACTGAGCTGTAGACAATAGTTTGATAATTTTCCTATGAATTTCTTAAGACCAAATTACATTTAGGCAGCCCAAATCTATTCAGCACTGCCATTGTCACCTGCTCCAAAAATCTTCCAGAAAAGAGTCTTGACCTCACATCCTCACCTTCTTATCCTGGCAGGCAAATATAGTGGAGGAAACCACTTTGTGTCTGATTTTAACTGAAGACTTCTTCCAATGCAGAGATTGGTAGCTATGAAGCCTATGCACAGAAAGAGAGCCAAGAGACAGTGGAACAGGAGTGCTGTGGCCTATCTCAGTATGTCTACCGCCATGATGAAGATGGCTCTTAGTATGAGATGCATGCCACCTCTCCAGAAGAAGAATGGGTTATCTCTCCAGAAGCAAAAACTGAGTAAGCCTTTTGAGGCCCTGGAGAATATTGTTGGCCGTAGAATTTGTCATGGCTGGACAGAAGCCAATGAACCAGTCACCCAGAGGAAATCCATCATTCTAGATCAACTGCCAACATATCCCTCTCTCTATTTGTTGAAATATGATGGGATTGATTGTGTCTATGGCTTGGAGCTTCCCAGCGATGAAAGGATTTTAAACCTTAAGATCCTGCCTAATAATGTGCCATTTCCTCAGGTGACAGACACTCATCTGTCAAACACCATAGTTGGCAGAGCAGTGAAACATACATTCACGGGCACAAATGGCTCTAAGGAAGACTGGAATGGGATGGTCCTAGAGGAGGTGCCAATCATGAAGACCTGGTTCTATATTACCTACAAGAATGATCCGGTCTTTTATATTTACAACCTGCCAGATGACTACCTTGAAGCCAACGTCCACGTCATGCCAGGCTCTGAGGAGGAGTGGAGTGGAGATGTCCCATATGAGGTGCAGACCATGAGGATCTGTTTCTACATTGTCAACGAGAATGATCCAGTCCTGTACGTTTACCACCATCTTGATGACTCCATTGAAGGCAACCTCCACATCATGCCTGAATGTCCTCCAGTAGAGGTGACTTTGGAATTAGGCAGGGATTCCTTGGCAGGCAAAAGTATGCAGTACAACAAAAAAGATGGAACCCAAGAGATAGGCAAAATTATTTGCCAAGTTCCCACCAAACCTTCTGTGTATTTCATCAAGTTTGATAATGACTTCCATATCTATGTCTATGATTTGGTGAAGATATGTTAAAGTGAAATTCTCAACTTTTGAGGGGCACACTTAAAACTGTGTTTGGGGAATGTGTTCTTTTCAGAGATACCTCAGGTCTTCTATTAATCCTGGTAATTTTTCCAATGGAATATCCTGCTCGAAAAATAAAAATTTGTGAACATGTTGTGTTCTTTGGTCAATGATGGATTATGTTTGGTGGATGGGACATCACAGAAATACATGCCTCAAAACAAAGCAGGATTTATGGTCTTTTCCCCTTGGAGAGGATGGACTGGGGATGCTTGTTGTGGTAAAGGACAAGATTGCTGCATAGGAAGTAGTGGAGAGGGCACAAAAAGTTGTAGGATCTCGGGGAGGCATAAAGCTTGAGGGAAAACCATGTCAAATGGAAAGATGTGACAGATATCAGAGTGAGGTATTGGTACTTAAGAGGATAAAGAGTAGATTAATCAGGAAGGGACACAAATCTATACTCAAAATCAGAGAAAATTAGGTTTCATTTGATGAATGTTTTAATTCGTACTAGCTGTAAGTCACTGGATGTTTGATCTCCACTGGAGCATGTTGTGTGACCAGGAGCCTCCTGCTTAGAGAAAAGTGTCTCCTCCCAGTTGCTCTTCTGCAGTGGGATGGACATCAAGCTACCTACTTCCTTTTGCCAGAATTCTGTCTGCCACCTTCTTTGTCATGCCTGGATTCGGTATGCCTTGAACACTCATAGGTCTTATGCATGCCGTCCAACCCTTGTGAGTTAATTTAAATAATTGCCCTGCCATGTTTGGAAAACAGTTTTCCCTTTCATTGATCATTTTCTGTAGAACTTTTGCTATAGAAGTCATCAACAGACGCACCCCACACAGGTTAAACATGTACACATTGATGCCCACTAATGTGTGACATGCACACATATGATGAATGCACCGATCTCCATCAATTCAGTAAACTAGGGAATCCATGATGCTAGGTCGAGTGTGGCAAAGACCCCACAAACCCTTCAGACCCAAAATACCAGTATGGTATTGATGTCTGACTCCCATCATGTAAGGATCCTGCCATCCTGTAACGGGGCGATTTTTGCTTCCTTCATCTTCACAAACTTGCTTAAAATGTTAGAGTTGTCAAACTGCCAGTTAGGGTCCACATGTAGATCAGCTGTCCCAGGTCAGGTAATTTGGCTACAATTTGGGTGAGAACTTGTACCAGGGCATTCTGGTACACCCTCACCTCTTCTTCTCCCAGTCCTCATCATCATTCTTGTGGCTGGGCTTGGAGCACAAAGAAGACAAAATGGAAGAAGCCTCCTCCTCAGTGGAAAACATTGTCAATCCTTCATTTGGCCTGACTCTCAGAGGGAATCCAGCACATTTTATCCTTCTAGGTCTCCTCATTCATTGGTTCACTCATTTTTCCAATGAATGATTGAATTCATCCATTCTTCCATGTCTCTCTCTCTCTCTCTCTCTCTCTCTCTCTCTCTCTCTCTCTCTCTCTCTTCTTCCTTCACTTTTTCCCTTTCCCTTTTTATAGTAGTCATTTGAGCAGTGGGACTGCATCTCCAGCACTGTGGCTGCCTTGCAAGCTTATGCTTGCAATAACAACACCAAAACTGTATTCTTTTAAACACTACCTGGCCCATTAGTTTCAGCCTCTTAACCCATTTCTAATAATCTATGTAGCACCACAAGGTGCACTTTTCAGGAAAGATTCAGCATGTCTGACCTGGTGGCTGGTTGCATCGCCATCTCCCTCACAGAGCAGAGCTGTAGTATCTGCCCGGGAGATGGGAATATGGGGTCTCTGATATTACTTCCTCTTCCACCCAGCATTCTGTTGTGTTTACTCCACTCACCTATATTCTAACCAATCAGGGCAAGCAGTTTCTTTATTTAATTAACCAATGACCTATCCTCCATCATTTCCCCTTTTCCTTTTTAAACAAAAAAGAAGGCTTTAACTTTAACATAGCAAAATTACATATAACAAAGCAGTTATCAAGCAAGAATTACAGTTACAATACTTATATCTATTTTATCTTTTTTCATAACAATGGAAAACTATAGCAACCTATCTATTCTTCAACTCCATCAACGACTCCAGAAGAATACAATATTACCTAAGCAAAAACAAGTAAGCCATTTTCAAACTCTAGAAATGACAGAGACATTTCGCTGCTTGGACAGTCACCCAAAGTTCCTATGTACCATTGGGGTATCCATCTTCAGTATACAGGCCCGCAGTGTCCAGCAGAAATTTCCATGAAGCAGGAAATTTCAAAGGCAGTCACTATCTGCTTGTCTTGAAGAATGTCTTGCAGACTCTTTTTGAATTAGGAACCACAAAAGACCATCTCCTTTTTAGTCAAGTTCAGTCGTTCTCTCTCTGCGAGCTCTCTGTGTCCAGGTTATGCAATCATCCAGGCAAGAGTAATTTCTTGCCCAAATGGCTATCAAACTCCATAAGAATCCTCTTTGATGTGCTTTTTCTTCCTGAAGTAGATTGGTTCTGACAGGATCAGAGTGTCACATTTTAACAAAAAACCCTAAGTTCTTAAAACATTAAATAGCATATTTCATAGTCTTTGAAAGATATGATGAATGCCTATCTAACTGAAATATATATCTATATAGCTAGAAAATCTAACTAAAATGACTACAAACTTGAATATTATTAATGATTTTCCATTAACAACCGATATACATTACATTTTTAAATGAACTACACAATCACAATACCTTAAAAAAGATCAAAAATGGTTATACTTATAGCAAAATTGACCTTTAATCTCTATCAATAAAGCAAAATCTATACTAATGCAAATTATTCATAGCTATACCACATCTCCCTTTAGATGTAAAAGAACATTTATAAGCCATATTTGGGAACATGGGTGCAGTTTTTTCTCTCCAAACTGCTTCCTGCTGAATGGGGGCATCGTTAGTTAGGTCTATCATGGTATAACCTGTGTCTTAGTTTCATCTCAGTTGGCAGTTGACCGAAGCTATTTTTTGAAGGTGTTCACAGCAACCTTTCATGAGGCCATGGTCCATCATACCATATTGAGACAGAGGCAATCTACAGACTCTCACCCTCTGTGAAAACAAAATAAGAAACTCTTTTCCAAAGCATCATGTCCTTAGATCCAAATTTCAAAGTCAAGGCATTTTCAAAAGGTCTATGTTGGATTAGTTCAGCAGCATTTATTAAAAAATATCTTTTAGCAACTATTGCTCCTTCCTCAGAATTCAAATGATTCAAACAGTGCGTAATAGCATACAATATCAAAATTCTCTGTGTATTTTCAATCTTTGTGTGCTTCATTTTAACATCTCTTTCATTTATTTAGTTATTTTTTTTATTTTTTGTCTTTTGAGAAGGGTTCTGTGTATCTGGAATAACTCTGTAGACCCTGCTGTCCTTGAAGTCTCATTGATCTGCCTGCCTCTTCCTCCCAGGCATTGGGATTAAAGTTGTATGCTACTACACCTTGAACTCACAGAGATCTGTTTGTCCCTGCCTTCTAGGCACTGGGATTAAAGGTGTTTGCTACAACACCTTGAAGTCACAGAGGTCAATCTCCCTCTGCCTCCCAAGTGTTGGGATTAAAGATGTGTACTACCTCACCCAACTACTCTCTTTCTTCCCTTTTTTTGTTTTTTACTTTAAGAACATTAATCTTTAGCATACATATATTTCTAACACACTGTAAACCATTTAAACATTTCTTTGACTTTGAATCTTTCTTTTACTGTATATGTCTCTTTTTTGACCACATGAGTCCTTAATTTACCAAGCAATATCAGTAGGATTAAAGCTGTGGTTTGCCAGCTAGATCCAGTCCATTCCTTAGCTTCCCAGCCTTATGGCTGAGGTACTGGTTGTATCCATGTTTACTGCCACAACTCTATGGCATTTCAAGGTCTCTGCGAGCAAGTAAGTTGCAGCATAATGTCCACAGACAACACACAAGTCCTCTCTCTGTAGTTGGCCCTCCTGCCTCAAACTGTCAGAGTTTGCCCTGGCAGGATGGCCCAGAAAGCCAGCATTTTTAAATGGCGTAGCTTTTTTCCTTCTATGGCTGAAAACCAAAAAGCATGCATTCAGCATTTCATCAACACCATTTAAGTGTTTCCTTTCAGGACCTCTTAATGTGCTGCAGAATTTTGCAGCTAAAGCTGAGTCAGGAAGCCTCTCTTAGATGAGAGCTCTTGCTTGCCTCAAGCAAGCAGAGTAGACCCGAGAAATTGTTGCTATCAGGAAAACATGCGTTGCTCTTTCCCAAGCTTTTTCAATCTTCCTGTGGATTCAGTAGTCCACACGTGTGGGTGCCATTCTACAGTAATAGGAGCAGCAGGGCTGTGTCCCTGGCACCCCGGCCACCTGCTAGTTTATGCCAGAACTAACAACACACAAACTGTATTCATTTAAACACTGCTTGGTCCATTTCAATCTAGCCTCTTCTCGGCTATCTCTCGCACATGGACTAGCCCATTTCTCATAATCTGTGTAGCCTACGAGGTGGCTAACAGGGAGCTTCTAGCCTACGTCCATCCTGGGTTGGAACTACATCCTGTTCCTCTGGCCTGGTTGGGGAGCATGGCGTCTCTGCTCCAGAGAGCAGAGCTGTCGAGTCTGAGCTCACTTCCTCTTCCTCCCTGAATTCTGTTATGTTTACTCCTCCCACTTATGTTTTAACCTATGAGTCCAAGCAGTTTCTTTATTACTTAACCAATGACCTTCCCCCATCAGAGATGGAAAATCTGGGAAAACAAACAGGAACTACAAAGACAAGTACTACCAACAGATTACAAGATATAGAAGAAAGAATGTCAGACACTGAAGATAACATAGAGAAAATAAAAACACTGATCAAAGAAAACAGCAAAACCAACAAATTCTCTTCACAAAACAATTGGGAAATCTGGGAAACAATAAAAGAAAACATACCAAAGAATTATAGGGGTAGAGAAAGAGAAGAAGTACAGCTCAACAGTCCAGAAAATATATTTAATAAAATTATAGAAGAAAAATTTCCCATCCTAAAGAAAGATATTCCTTTGAAGGTTCAAGAAGCATACAGAGCACCAAACAGGCTGGACAAAAAAATATCTCCTTGCCATATAGAAATCAAAACACAAAACATACAGAATAAAGAAAGAATATTAAGATCTGCAAAGAAATAAGGCCAAGTTACTTATGAAGGTAAAACTCTCATACTTACACCTGACTTCTCTATGGAAAGCATGAAAGGCAGAAGGTTTGGATAGATGTACTGCAGAAAAATAGAGAACATGGATGCAAGCCCAGTTTACTATACCCAGCACAGCTTTCATTCAGTAGAAATGGAGAAAACAAAATTTTCCAGGATAAAAACAAATTTAAAAAACACGTAGCCACAAATCCAGCCTCATAGAAAGTTATAGAAGAAAAATCACAACACAAGAAGTCCAACAATGCCCAGAATAAATCAGACATCTAGTGAACCTTCACCAGCACAACTAGAAGAAGGGAGAAACACAAACTCTATTACAAAAAAAAAATTACCGGAGTTAACAACCACTAGTCTTTAATATCACTTAATATCAATGGACTCAATTCACCTATAAAAATGCACAGGCTAAGAGATTGGATCCAAAAACAGAATCCAACATTCTGCTGTTTACAGGAAACACACCTCAACCACAAAGACAGACACCTATTCAGAGTAAAGGACTGGGAAAAGGTTAATCAAGCAAATGGACCTAAGAAACTAGCAGGTGTAGCCATACTAATTTCAAACAGAGTTGACTTCAAAGTAAAATCAATCAGAAGAGATGGAGGTGGCCATTTTTACTCATAACAGAAAAAATTCATGAGGACAAAATCTCAATCCTGAATATCTATGCTCCTAATATAAAAGCACCCACTTATGTAAAAGAAACATTACTAAAACTCAAGGCAGTCATCAAACCACACACACAAATAGTAGGAGATTTCAACACTCCTCTCTCACCAATGGACAGGTCAATCCGACAAAAAACTAACAGAGAAATAAGAGGATTAAGGGAGGTAATGAATCAAATGGAATTAACAGACATCTATAGACCATTCCACCCAAATAGGAAAGAATATACCTTCTTCTCTGAAGCTCATGGAACCTTCTCAAAAATCGACCTCATAGTCGGTAACAAAGCAAACTTACACAGTTACAAAAAAATATTAATAACCACATGTATCTTATCGGTTCACCATGGATTAAAGTTAGAATTCAAGAACAATGCTACCCCGAGAAAGCCTATGAACTCATGGAAACTGGACAGTCAACTACTGAACTACACCTGGATCAAGGAAGAAATAAAGAAAGAATTTACAGTCTTTCTTACAATCAATGAAAATAAAGACTCAACATACTCAAACCTATGGGACACTAGGAAAGCTGTGCTAAGAGGAAAGTTCATAGCACTGAGTACCCACTTAAAGAAAACAGAGAAAGCACACGTTGGAGACTTTCACTATGCTGGACTGAATATGGACAAATCTGATTCTCACTTCTACAGTGTCAGTAGTGTAATGATTATTTAATCTGTGCCCTTTGTATTCAAAGGTAAAGCTTGAGGGTTTTGCCAAAAAATGAATCCTTAAGACCACCTTTGGCAAATGGCGAAAGTCTGGAGTAAGCTTTGTCCCAGGAGGGAGGTCTGACAGTTTATTCAGTGAAATAAATGGAGTAAGCTAACTTGAGGGGAGTCAAGGCATTGGCTCTTCGTGAGAAAAGGTAAATGTTGAGATCTTTGTAGGGAAAGTGTATAAGTTGGAAAACCCTTGAACACGGGAGAAATATCATACACCATCCTGTTATAGGTGAATGCCCTTACTAACCCATTCAGAGAAGGAAGGTCCCATTATGGCACTTCAACTTCCAATACTTCTTTAGAACTTTCTCATCTTTTAGTGACTCTTGGAGAGTTAGGCATCAGCAAGAGCTTTCTTCATTATGCCTTGGTGCCTGTCAGCAGCGAGATTTCGTCTTCTTTCTCAGGTTGTTTTCTTATCCCATGTATGGGCACCAGTGATGTGGCAAGTTGGTTTCTAGTGATTGGATTTAAAAACATAGCTTAGGATTCAGTTTCTAATTTTAAAATTAAGACAGTGACCCAAAACCTACCATGGAGCAATGCATTTCACTAGCTACCTGTACCAAATATTAAATTAATATTAAAATTTAAATCATTTTTATTTAGAGCAGCATATTTGGGGGGTACTTTGAAACAGAATAAAAATCTTGAGAGTTATTGACAGAATCCTTCAAGGTAGGATGCCGTATTATTCAAAATAACATCTCTAATGTCACCTTATGAATAAAAGAATGTATGAGTTTCCTTGAGTCAAAGACAATGCTTCCTAATCTTCCTGAGATAGGTGGATTAGGTGTAAGAACACATTCTTAATGGAGAGAAGGATGATGGCCCAGTTTGAACCAGAGTAGTTTTCATGAAAACTTCATTAAACTAAGTATACATGAGGTATCTTGGAAACAGGACTACAGAAAACCTCTTCTTAGAATGGAAAGTTATGAGTCTATCTTCAGCAAATGAGAAATTCCAATTGTCTTTATCACAGGGAGGAGGGCTCCAGTCATATTTGGTAAAATAGTAATATGCAATTCACTCATGATCAAAAGTGGAGGGTTGCAAGGCATCATGGGTAATGAATAAGTGTCTGGCTCTGCACTAGCATCCAGCAAATTTTCACAATGCAATCATACATACCCAATGAGAAATATTTGATAGTCTAAGGCAAATCTCATAACAATCTTCCAAAAGACTAAGTAGTAATGCAAGCATTAATATTTCCTCAAGGATGTGTTCAGCTGTACATATCTGTGCATATAGAAACAGTGCATTTTTGTTTTTTTTCCTTTTATTTATTTATTAAAGATTTCTGTCTTTCCCCGCTACTTCTTCCTATTTCCCTCTCCCTCCACCAGTCAAGTTCCCCTGACTTGTCAGCCCATAGAGCTATCAGGATTCACTGCCCAGTGGGAGGTCCAAGGACCACACACCTCCATCCAGGTCTAGTAAGTGAGCATCCAAATTTCCTAGGCTCCCACAAAGCCAGTACGTGCAGTAGGATCAAAAACCCACTGACATTGTTCTTGAATTCTCAGTAGTCCTCATTGTCCGCTATGTTCAGCGAGTCCGGTTTTCTCCCAGGTTTTTTCAGACCCAAGCCAGCTGGCCTTGGTGAGTTCCCTATAGAACATCTCCATTGCCCCATGTGTGGTTACACCCCTCGCGGTCCTGAGTTCCATGCTCATACTCTTTCTCCTTCTGCTCCTGATTTGGACCTTGAGATATCTTTGAATATTCAAGAAACATACAGAACACCAAAAAGACTGGATCAAAGAAAAACATGCCCTCACCATATAATAATCAAAACACTAAATACACAGGTTAAAGAAAGAATATTAAGAAACAGTGCATTTTTGAAAAACACACTTGGAGACAGATGGCTTGAGAGCCAATTTTCTCTTTCCACCTTTTGTCCTGTGATCTAAAAGCAGAAAGTTGTCAGATCCCATGGATCACATATGTGTTTGTATGATTATCTTTGTCAGAGGGGTTTCTTTCCCTTTTGGCAGATGAAACATGTCTAAATCCTCTTTGAGACAAAGGGAGATGATTACAGCCACCATGTTCTCTATGGGAAGCATGAATATCTGCTTTGTTAGAGCCTGTCCCAATGTAGTTTTGATAGGTCTTGAATGTTTTTGGCTGCCTTTGGGAGGAGCAATACCTCTACCACACTTCTCATGAGATTGTGAGGATCTGCAGCCTCCCTTAGACACAGAAGGTTCTCTGCACATTTGAGAAGTAGCTTTTTATTTCTGGCTCACTTTTGGAGGATGAATGCTTGAACTCTGTTTAGGACAAAGAGCATATAAGGCAGCCTTCATGTTCTGAATGGGAAACATGAACAACTGCCTTGTTAGTGGGGACCTGTTCCAATTTGATTTTGGTAGATTTGGAATATCTAGGAATTCCTTGGGAAGAAGGAGAAAACCTGAGGCCCTCCTCATAAGGTTGTGAGGATCTCAAACTCCCTTTGCAGAAGTAGTATTGAGGCTCTCTTTAGGCTCAGTTTTAAGCCTTGCAGCAACATTGTTATAAACCAAACCTCTGCCCCGTTTTTGGGAGAATGGTGCAATTTTAAGCCTTCATCTTCTGTTGGCACAGATTTGAGGCATGATTCTTTAGAATCAAGTTTTGATTTTGTTTCTTTGATTACACATATTTGGAACCATCTTGTCGATAGAGAGAACATCTTTGATATTTTGTAGGAGGGGAACTAGGTTTGAAGTTCAATTCTGATTATACTTGGTTTGGAAACAATCCTTGGAGGGGTTGCAATAGAACGTGAGTACTTTCTGATATATATGGAAAATGTGAGCCTACCTTTGTCGGATGTGAATGATATTAAAGCATCCAAATCTAAATGTAAATATCTGATACTTCATTTAAGAAACGCATCATGCCTCACTATTTTTTGGTAGAATTTGTACTTCAATGGCTTTTTATTGGGACAGTCTCCATGAGAAGGAATAGGAATGAACTGTCATGTGCACAAGTAGAAATTCTTAAAGATTCCATTGAAAAGAAAGTTACCACTCCTTCTTGGGTAGATAGTATAGGTTCTAGAAGCCCTTGGGATGGTGTGGGATTTCCAAATGTATCATAAATAGGACTTGCGGACTCCATATTCTTGTGGTTATATACTGAAGGGCTTTGAGTACATTTTTCAGAATTACAATGTCTCAGAGCCTCTACAAAGGATGGTAAAATTTCTAGAGCACCTGACACAGGTTCAGAGGTCTTACAAACCTCTTTTGCTGTGGGCAAAATTTCTGAGGTCTCTGGTGTAAGGGAAGGTATCAGAGTCTACATTGAAGGAGGTTGATATTCTAAGGAAGTTTTCAGGGATTCCTCCAGAGATACTGATTGTCCTAAGTTTCTTTCTCAGATATAGATGGTCCCACAGTACTTTGGCCGAGAATGAAATTTCCAGAGATCGTGAGGTAAATGGAAAAGTTTCTGAAGTTCTTCGGGAAGCTTCTGATATATTACAAGCCTCTTTGTTAGATGAAAAAGTTCTGATGTCTCTGGCATTCTGGGAGGTTGTTTTAGAATCTGCACTGAAGGAAGGAGATGTGCTAGAGAATTTTGGGCAGATAGTGTAGTTTCTATATTCCTTTCATTTGAAGATGCTATTTCTAGAGTGCTATGGGTAGATTGTGGAGTTTCTAAGTGTCGCCTGTGAATATTCTGATAGCCCAAAATCTCCTAGATCAGATAATGCTAATGATAAGGATTGCCCTGGATGCCCTTGTTTCAAACAGGTTCCTGAAGCCTCTTCAAGTGACAAGGAAGTATATGAAGACCATGAAAAGATGGTGAGTGTCAAAGAGATACTTGTGCTGATATGGACATTCCTAGAGCCCCTTGTGCAGACAGTGCATTTCCTGGAAGAGTTTTGCTGCAGTGGTTTTATAAAGTCACCTGTTTGCATGAAAGACATTTGTTTTAAATCTTTGTCCATTAATGAAATTCTATCAGGCCCCATTTGAGATGAGGCAGTATTCACAAAGTGTTGGTTAGATGGAGAAAATCCCAGAGCTCTATAGGAAATTGTTGGTGATCTCAGTGTCACTTGTTCAGTTATAGAGGGCCTGTGCACCTTTGGCAATTGTTGAAAATCTCATTGTCTCTAAAATAGATGTCTGAGTGTCTATAGACCTTGAGAGAGGTTTCAAAATACCACAAATCTCTATATAAAATGGCAAAGGATCTGTTGTCTCTTAAGCAATATTGGGAAGAACACAGAGGCCACTCCAAAGAAGCTGAATATCTAGAACACTTTGAGGTAATAATGGTGCTGTTACTATAGACTTTTGGATAGCACCTTGTGTAGATAGTGATGTTCCTAAAGGATCTTTTGAAGATTGAGAAATTCCACAATCTTGTGGAATAGATGATGAATGTACAACAGCCTCTTGGGCTAAAGAAGGTTCTAGGTCCTCTTGAGAAGAAATGAACATTTCTAGATGTTCTTCATCAGATTTTGAATGTCCTACAATTGCTTTTGCTGATATGGAAGTTCCAAGAGCTTTTTGCATGAATAATGAATCTCCAAAACACACTTACTGAAGTGTTGATGATCTGAGAATCCCTTTGCAACTCTAGACAATTTTGAGTACAATTGAGCTGATAATAAATATTGGGTTGTCCATAGTACAGATGGAGTACCTCTCAGGGAAAATTTAGAAGATAGAGAAAATTGAACAGATTTTTGGAGAGATGATGATTCCTGAATTTATTAGTCAGAAATGGAAAGGAACAGAGCAGAGCACTTCCGGCAGATATTGAACGTACCAGAATTTCTGGGAGAAGTGTCAAAGTTTCTAGACTCACAGATGAAGACTCTGAATATTTAAGTACCATTAAGGGAGATGTCAAAGTTTCTGACGACTTTGGAATCCATTGGGAATTTCCCAACTACTCTGTGAATGAGGTTGAAGTTGCCAAGCACCATGCACATCTAAAGAACCTTCTACTTTGTGGAGAAAAGATGATGTTTCTAGAATAACTAGAGAAGCTGAAAAATATTACAATATTCCCTGGGCAGGGAAAAATGTGTTTCTTGTGGGACAGATGGGAACTTTGCCACAGACCCTAGTTTAAAAGAAGAGTCTTGCACTTTGTGGGAATATCTGGATCATTCTGGAGACCCTTGGACAAATGAGCAATGTCCTAGAGACCCTTGTCCTGATATAGACACTCACAAAGTTCCTTGGAGAGATAATGAAGTCCTTCATATGCCTTCTGATGTGTTGTTTATCCTAGAGTCACTTTTGTGGATACAGAAATTTTCTATGACATTTGATCTACTGGGGAATGTTCCAGAGTACCTGGTTTAAGTTGGGTAGGTCTCAGAGACTCTTGGGAAGATAGAGAATGTTTGAGAGAAGTTTGGACCTTTGTTGAAGATTCTACATGCTTCTAGAAAGGTGTGCACAGTTCTGATTAATTTTGGGAAAATAGAGAAAATCTCCCAGTATGTTGGAGTGTAGAACTGAAAAGCCATTGTGTCCTTGAGGCAGATAGAAATTTTTCTACATGCCCTGATATAGACAGAGCAGGTTTAAACACCCCTTGGGCAGATGACCAGTCTTTTAATTTCCCCTTTGAAAATTAAGTATTTCCCTCAGTTCCTTGGGAAAGAGATCATCATTGGCATATGGCAAAGATTCTGTTCTCCTCTGATAAACGATGGATTCCTATACCTCTTGGGAAGATGGAGGTGTTCCTGAAACACCCTGAGTAGACACAGGAGGTCTGAGCGTCCATGAAACAGATGGAGACATTCCTAAATTTATTTTGTTAGGTGGAAAAAAATCCTAGAGTCACGGGAGTAGATAATGAAGATCTCAAATCCACTCTTGAGTAATTGGATAACACTAGATTGCCATGTGTCCAGGTAGAAACTTCCAGAGTCATTTTCCCACATGAATAAAGGCAAGATTTCACAGCTTCTAATAAAGATAATGAATGTCTGGAACTCATTTGAACAGATAAGGAAATTTCCAAAGACTCTAGGGAAGAGGATAGAGTGCATTGCCCAGATAAAGAAATCATCATTTGCCCTTTTCAAGAAGTCAAAGTTCCTAAAGTTTCTGGAGCAGACGGATCTCTTTGGTGAACCCTTTGTGCAGACTTCCAATATCCAAGAGGTACCATAGAATGAAACATAGGGCCCTAGATAGCTTGCATAGGTTTAGAGTAATGAAAAGTTTCTTCTTCCGACAGTTTAGGTTTCAAAAGGCACTGGAAAGAATGGAAATAACTCAAGTTTTCTGGGGCATATTCAGAATGTTCCTATAGCCCATCAGATACCACATGCCATCTAGTAGTTGTAGAACTTTTGCATACACGTGGTGAAGATGATGAATATCTTGGGGAGTCCCAGGCAGTTAGCAAAGGTTCTACAAAAATGTTGGAGACCCTGGAACAGATTTCAAAGTTTCTACCATTTTTTGGCATGCTGGCTTTATCCCTGAGACACTGGGGTAGATGTTGAATATGCTAATGTACTTTGTGCAGAAGTTTACTGTGATAATGTATGTTGTGTATGCGAGGAAGTTCCTGAGAGCCCTTGAGCATGTAGGATGTCCTAGACACCTTTGTGCAGAGGTGGACAGACCCTTGTGTAAGTACACAGGAACCTACGTTTTTTGAGCACATTGAGAAGTTGATTAACTCACCTGGCAAAAGGAGGAAAGTCCCAGTGTCTCTTGAGGACAAGGACCATTTACTGAAATTCCTTCATGTGATGGAGAATTTTCCAATGTCTCTCTTTTATGTGACATTGCCCATGATAACTATGTGTTTTTTGGACTTTTCCTTGGATGTCTGCAGAAGATAGCAAAGGCTCCAGAGTTCCTTTTGAAGATGCTGATGGACTCAGTGATCAGAAACATTAACTTCTAGAGGCAGATGAGCAGAGATTAGAAATGCTGGATCACTTGGGACATGCGATGAAAATCTTCTAGGCACTTTATTAAATGGTGAAGACTATGTAGGGCCTGGGCTAGATGGACAGATTACCACAGGTTCTCTGACAGAAGACAAATGGCTGAGATTCATTTGGACAAGTTGAGATGATTATAGATTTCCAGAAATAAATGTAAAGGATAAAGTTCTCCTTGAGGAAATGAAAAAAATCACAGAGTTCCTTGTGCACAATGGAAATTTCCAGAGGTGATCCAAAATACAGAAAATGTTCAGGACACCCTGACCTCGCAGAAATTTGGAACATTTCCTGCAAACCATGGCTCATGGAGAAGACAAAGATCCTCGTGTCCTCTTTTCAGATTGAGAAGGTTTCAGGGATCCTGGGACAGATGGTGGATACTATAAAGAGTTTTGCACAGAATGAGACGTTTTCTGAGGGATTTGAGATGAAGCAGGATGCTTCCTAGTTCCTCGATTACACAGCAATGTCGCGAGAGTTCCTTGTGCAGACATAGATAAGTCCAAAGACCGTTGAGGAAATAAAGAAGGGTACAAAAAAGCCCTTCTGCATCCTGATACTCACAAAGATATCTGACTAGATTGCAAAGATTCTAACAGTGTCTGGGTATTTTGAATAAACATCAGAGGTTCTGTCCTTAATGCAAAATGTCCTACTGTATGTTGTAGTGATGTCAAATCCAATTGTGCCTTTGGGAGGTATGAGAATCTCCACAGTGTCCTGGGAAGCAGAGGAAGACTCTAAGATTCCCTTGTGCAGATTTGGACATTTTCAGAGTTCCTTGTGATGGTGGGCATGTTTCCACAATCATTTCATCAGAACAAGAAGATGCTGGAGTTGTTTATCTTGAGGACAAAACACCCAGATGCCCTGGTACAGATGGCATGTTCCCCTGGTCATTTGGGTAGATGAAGAATTTGTATATGACACTGGAACTGCTTTGAAAAGTGTAGAAACTTGTAGAGTTTCTTCAGCAAATTGTGCTAATTTCAGCATTTCCTCAGATGACATAACTTGTTCCAGAGGCCCATTTGCAGGTTTCAACGCACTTATATTCCCTTGGCCAGAAGGGAAAAAATCTGCAGATCTTTGGCCAAACTTAAAAATCATCTAGGCACTAGAGTTTGTTACAAAGCTTCTATTATGCTTTTAGCAGACCAAGTTTCCACACTTTCTCTCACACTTGAAAAATGCCCCAAGGATTCGGGAAATATTGCTATTGTCTCAAAATTTTTGAAGAATATACTGACTGTTTTGAAGACCTTTGCATAAATGACAAAGAACTTGGGCAAGCAAAGTTACCTCTGTAGCTTTTGAGACTACTTTAGGAAATTTCAAAATAGCAAATTTCCTAGAGACCATGGATTATATAAAGGATTTTCTGAGCACCTAGAGAAAATGATAAATATTCTATGTGCACTAGTGAAGACAAAATTTCCCTGAGGTTTCTGGCTAGATTTGTTATGTCCCATAGTCCTTGAAATCCTTGTAGTATGTTGGATAGATGAAGGAATAATTTTAGACTATTGGGAAGAAATTAGATGTTTCAAAGCCCTATTAGATGGTACCAGAGTCCCTACAATTCATTGTGTTGATATAGATAGTTTTAGAGATCCTTGTTCAGATAGTGAAGATCCTACATTCTTGGGCAGATGCCAAAAAATTCTACAGTTCCTTTAGTAGGTAAAGAAATTACCAGCAGCGTTTGAGCAGGTGGAGAAACACTGAGTTCCTTATGGGCACATTGATTAGTCTCTAACTTAGAAGGCGGATGTCTTTCTGTGCTTTGTGCCTGTGTGTGCTTTACAAAATTGGGTTCTGCATAAGGAATAGTTTTTTCAGGAATTTGAGTAGTAGGTGAAGTTTTTAGCATCACCTGCCCTTATGTTTTCACTTTCAGTTTCTTGTGAAGATGGTCAAAATTCGTTCTCTTTTTTCAAAGATGGAGAAGGAGGTGCTTTGAGCTACCAGGCATCCCTGTTTAGGTGCTGAGGAGATTCATCTGTAGTGGTGAGTGTGTGTGATCCAAGGGCGGACTGTCCCAGTAGAGAGCACAAAGCCTCTCCCCCAGCTGCTTCTGAAGGGCTGTCTTTCTTACACATAATCCCCCAAACTTGCTTGTTCTGAAGGATCCTTCTAAGGAACAGGTTTCTGCTCCTACACTAAGGCTACCCACCCAGAGAGGTGAGTGCCTGCCTAACGGCCAGGCCTCAAAAATCCCCAAAGTTAGCACGGGCACCTTCAACTTGGCAGCATGGTTTCCTGTGCTCTTCTGGACACCACCCTGCCTGTCACATTCTTCCTTTTGTCCCAGGCTTATTGGGTTACCAGCTGTCCCTCTTTAGGTGATGAGGAGCTCCATCTGGATTGGTGAGTGTGTGCTATCCAGGGGCGGATTGTCCCAGAAGTGAGCACAAACCCTTTTCCCCCAGCCTCTTCTGCAGGGGTGTCTTTTTCACACACCCCCAAGCCTGTGTGGTCTGCAAGGTCCTTTCCTCAGAACAGGTTTCTGCTCCTACAGTAAGGCTACCCACCCAGAGAGGTGAGTGTCTGCCTACTGGGCAGGCCTCTACGACCCCCAAAGATAGCACGGGCACCTTCAGCTTGGAGGCAGGGTCTCCTGTGCTCTACTGGATCCAGCCCTGCCCCACAAGTTTGCCCAGTTGTCTGTGGGTCATTGAATTACGAGGCGTACATGTTTCGGTGCTGAGGAGTTTCATATGGGGGAATGGTTTCTGCTTCTACACTGAGGAGATACACCCAGAGAGTCAGTCACAGCAAAGTCTCTACCAGGACACCAGGCCTCTTCTGGCTCCATTTGAAGGAAGAGATTGGAAAGCGCCAATGCAAGCATTCCTCCAACAACCTGAATGGCAACATGACATCACCAGAATCCAGGGATCCTGAAATAAGAATTGTACAGCCTACTCCAGAACAATTAGAAGAAATCGACTCAAAGGTGAATTATATGAAAATAATAGAGGACCTTTAACAGGAGGTGAAAAACTGCCATAAACAATTAGAGATTACAAACAAAAAGGTAGAGGAAATATATAAATTGCTCAAAGATACCCAAGACAACCAAGAGAAACAAGAAAAGGCAATCAAAAATGTAAGAAAAGTAGTTCAAGACATTAAGAATGAAATGGAAGTAATGAAGAATAGACAAACCAAGGAAAGAATGGAGATGGAAAATCTGGGTAAACAAACAGGAACTACCAAGACAAGTACTACCAACAGATTACAAGAAATAGAAGAAAGAATGTCAGACACTGAAGATAACATAGGGAAAATAAAAACACTGGTCAAAGAAAACAGCAAAACCAACAAATTCTCATCACAAAACCATTGGGAAATATGGGAAACAATAAAAAAAACATACCAAAGAATTATAGGGGTAGAGAAAGAGAAGAAATACAGCTAAACATTCCAGAAAATTTATTTAATAAAATTATAGAAGAAAAATTTCCCATTCTAAAGAAAGATATTCCTTTGAAGGTTCAAGAAGCATACAGAACACCAAATAGGCTAGACCAAAAAGAAATATCTCCTTGCCATATAGAAATCAAAACACAAAACATACAGAATAAAGAAAGAATATTAAGATCTGCAAAGAAATAAGGCCAACTTACGTATGAAGGTAAACCTATCATACGTACACCTGAATTTTCGATGGAAAGCATGAAAGGCAGAAGGTTTGGATAGATGTACTGAAGAAAAAAAGAGAGCATGGATGCAAGACCAGATTACTATACCCAGCCCAGCTTTCATTCAGGAGAAATGGAGAAAACAAAATTTTCCAGGATAAAAACAAATTTAAACAACACGTAGCAACAAATCCAGCCTTACAGAAAGTAATAGAAGGAAAATCACAACACAAGGAGTCCAACAATGCACACAATAACTCAGACATCTAGTGACCCTACACCAGCACAACTACAAGAAGGGAAAAACACAAACTCTATTACCAATATAATAAAAAAAGTGACCAGCGTAAACAACCACTGTTCTTTAATATCACTTAATATCAATGGACTCAACTCACCTATAAAAATGCACAGGCTAAGAGATTGGATACAAAAACAGGATCCAACATTCTGCTGTTTACAAGAAACACACCCCAACCACAAAGACAGTGTAAAGGACTGAGAAAACTTTTGTCAAGCAAATGTAACTAAGAAAGAAGCAGGTGTAGGCATACTAATTTCTAACAGAGTTGACTTCAAACTAAAATGAATCAGAAGAGAGAGAGATGGACATTTTTACTCATAATAGAAACAATACATGAGGACAAAGTCTCAATCCTGAATCCTATGCTCCTAATATAAAAGCACGCACTTATGCAAAAGAAACATTACTAAAACTCAAGGCAGTCATCTATCCACAACTAATAATTGTAGGAGATTTCAACAATCCTCTCTCACCAATAGACAGGTCAATCTGACAAAAAACTAACAGAGAAATAAGAGGATTAAGGGAGGTAATGAATCAAATGGAATTAACAGACATCTATTGATCATTCCACCCAAATCGGAAAGAATATACATTCTTCTCTGCAGCTCATGGAACCTTCTCTATAATTGACCACATAATTGTTAACAATGCAAACTTACACAGTTACAAAAAAATATCAGGAACAACCTGTATCTTATTGGATCACCATGGATTAAATTGAGAATTCATCAACAGTGCTACCCCAAGAAAGCCTACAAACTCATGGCAACTGACAGTCAACTACTGAACCACACCTGGATCAAGGAAGAAATAAAGAAAGAAATTAATGTCTTTCTTGAACTCAATTAAAATAAAGACTCAACATAAATAAACCAATGGGACACTATGCAAGCTGTGCTAAGAGGAAAGTTCATAGCACTAAGTGCCCACTTAAAGAAAACAGAGAAAGCACACATTGGAGACTTAACAGCCCACTTGAAAGGTTTAGAAAAAAAGAAGCAGACTCACATAGAAGGAGTAGAAGACTAGAAATAAACTGAGGGCTGAAATCAACAAAAAAGATTCACAAAAAACAATTCAAAGAATCAATGAAACAAAAAGCTGGTTCCTGTAGAAAATAAACAAGATTGATAAACCCCTAAGCAAACTAATCAAACAGCGGAGAGGGAATATGCAAATTAATAAGATCAGAAATGAAAAGGGGGACATAACAATAGACACAGAGAAAATTCAGAAAATCATTAGATCTTTCTACAAAAGTCTATATGCCATAAAATTTTAAAATGTTAAAGAAACAGACACTTTGTTAGATAAGTTCCATATACCAAATTTGACCAGAACCAGGTGAACAATCTGAATAAACATGTTAGTCTCGAAGAATTACAAGTTGTTATACAAAATCTCCCTACCAAAAAAAAGCCCATGTCCAGATGATTTCAATGCAGAAATCTCCCAGAACTTCCAAGAAGACCTAATACTTATACTCCTTAATGTATTTCACAATAAAGAATCAGAAAAGTCATTGCCTTGTATGAAGCTACAGTTACCCTGATACTGAAACCACACAAAGACTCAACCAGGAAAGGTAATTACAAGCCAATCTCACTCATGAACATCGACACGAAAATCCTCAATAAAATAGTGGCAAATCGAATCCAAGAACACATTAGAAAAATTATCCATTATTATCAGGTAGGCTTCATCCTAGGGATGCAGGGCTGGCTCAACATATGCAAATATGTCAATGTAATCCATCATATAAATAAACTGAAAAAAATATGATCATTTCATTAGATGCTGAAAAAACATTTGACAAATTTCAACATCCCTTCATGATAAAGGTCTTAGAGACATTAAGGATACAAGGGTCATACCTAACTGTAATAAAAGCCATTTATAGCGAGCCAACAACTTAAATCAAATTAAATGCAGAGAAACTCAAAGCTATCCCACTAAAATCAGAAGCACGACAAGGCTGTCCACTCTCCATACATCTTCAATATAGTGCTTGAAGTTCTCGCCATAGCAATAAGGCAACATAAGAAGATCCAAAGGATTTGAATTGGAAAGGAAGAAGTTAAACTTTCATTATTTGTAGATGATATGATAGTGTACATGAGTGAGTCTAAAAACTCCAGCAAAGAACTCCTAAAGCTGATAAACCCCTTTAGTAGCATGGCAGGATACAAGACCAATTCCAAAAAATCAGTTGTCCTCCTATACACAAAGGATAAGGAAGCAGAGAGAGAAATCAGAGAAGCTTCATCTTTCATGAGAGCCACAAATAGCATAAAATATCTTGGTGTAACTCTAACCAAGGATCTGAAGGACCTATTTGACAAGAATTTTAAGTCTTTGAAGAAAGAAATTGAGGAGGATACCAGAAAATGGAAGGACCTCCCTTGCTCTTGGATTGGGGGGATCAACATAGTAAAAGTGGCAATTCTACCAAGGGTAATTTATAAATTCAATGCTATCCCCATTAAAATCCCATCGAAATTTTACACAGACCTTGAGAGGACATTAATCAACTTTATCTGATAACACAAAGAACCCAGGATAGTCAAAACAATCTTATACAATAAAGGAACTTCTGGAGACATTACGATCCCTGACTTCAAACTCTATTACAGAGCTTCAGTAATGAAAACACTTTGGTATTGGCACAAAAACAGAGAAGTTGATCAATGGACTAGAGTAGAAGACCTGGATTTTATCCCACAAACCTATGAACACCCGATATTTGATAATGGAGCTAAAACTATTCAATGGAAGAAAGAAAGCATCTTCAACAAATGGTGCTGGCAGATCTGGTTGTCAACTTGTAGAAAAATGAAAATAGATCTATATCTATCACCATGGACAAAAACCTATTCCAAATGGATTAAAGACCTCAATATCAGGCTGAACACATTGAACCTGATAGAAGAGAATTTGGGAAGTACTCTACAACATATGGGCACAAGAGATCACTTCCTAGGCATATCCCCAGCAGCACAGACATTAAGGACAACATTGAATAAATGGGACCTCCTAAAACTGAGAAGCTTCTGTAAAGCAAAGGACACTGTCAGTAAGACAAGAAGGCAACCCACTGACTGGGAGAAGATCTTCTCCAAATAGCAAGAGATAAATGTCTTATCTCTAAAATATATAAAAATCTCAAGAAACTAGACTTTAAAATGCTAATAAACACAATTAAAAATGGGCCACTGAACTGAAAGGAGAATTCCAAACAAAAGAAGTTCAGATGGCCAAAAAACAATCAAGGTCATGTTCATCCTCCTTGGTGATCAGGGAAATGCAAATTACAACAAATTTGAGATGTCATCTTACACCTGTCAGAATGGCTAAAATCTAAAAGACAAATGATAGCATTTACTGGAGAGGTTGTGGAGTAAGGGGCACACTCGTCCATTGCTGGTGGGAATGCAAACATGTGCAACCACTTTGGAAATCTGTGTTGCGATTTCTCAGGAAATTTGGGATCAACCTACACCAAGATCCAGTAATACCACTCTTGAGACATGCCCTATCATATGTCAAAAGAATTTCTTCAACTATGTTCATAGCATCATTATTTGTAATAGCCAGGACCTGGAAACAACCTAGTTGCCCTTCAATGGAAGAATGGATGAAGAGAGTGTGGAATATATACATATTAGAGTACTACTCAGCGGCAAAAAAAAAATGATTTCGCAAATTTTGCATGAGAATGGATGGAAATAGAAAACACTATCTTGAGTGAGGTATACCAGACGCAAAAAGATGAACATGGGATGTACTCACTCAAAATTGGTTTCTAGCCATAAATTAAGGACATTGAGCATATAATTTATGATCCTAGAGTAGCTAAATAAGAACGTGACCCCCCCCCCAAAAAAAGGACATATAGTCATCTGCCTGGATATGGGAAGTAGACAAGATTGCAGGGCAAAACCTGGGATCTTGTGGGAGAGGTGGCTTGGGGCTAAGGGGATAAGGAGTAAGAAATGTGAGAAGGGGAGAATGGGGGGAACATGGGGGAATGGGATGGTTGGGATAAAGGAAGGGTGGACACTGGAGCATAGAAATTTATATCCTAATTAAGGGAGCCATCTTAGGGTTGGCAAAAGACTTGACTCTAGAGGGGTTCACAGGTGTCACGGGAGATGTCCCTAGAAACTGAGGAGAGGGAACCTGAAATGACACTATTCTATAGTCATACTGATGTATATCTTGCATATCTCCTTAGAGCCTTCATCTGGCGATGGATCGAGATATAGACAGAGACCCAAATTGGAGCACTGGACTGAGCTGAAGATCCCAAGGCCAGCTGGACTGTGACTGAAAAAGCATGGGATAAAAGTGGACTCTCTGAATATGGTGGACAATAGGGCTGCTGAGAAGCCAAGGACAATGTCTCTGGGTTTTGATCCTACTTCATGTTCTGACTTTTTGGGAGCCTAGCCATTATGGATGTTCATCATCCTAGGCCAGGATGGAAGGGGGAGATCTTTGGACTTTCCACAGAGCAGAAACCCTGACTGCTCTTCAGTCTGGAGAGGGAGAGGGAGAGCAGTGCAGGGGAGGGGAAGAAGGGTGGGAGGATGGTGAGGGAAATGGGAGGCTGGAAAAAGGCAGAATTTTTTTTTCAATTAAAAAATAATATCCAAACAGGAGCAGAAGGAGAGAGAACATGAGCAAGGAAGTCAGGACAATGAGGGGTGCACCCACCCACTATGACATTGGAAATGATCTATTGGGAGCTCACCATGGCCAGCAGGACTGGGACTGAATAGCATGGGATGAAACCGGACTTTCTGAATCTGACAGAGAATGAAGGCTGATAAGAAGCCAAGAACATTGGCAATAGGTTACGATTCTAATACATGAACTGGCTTTGTGGGAGCCTAGCCTATTTGGATGCTCACTTTCCTGGTCCTTGATAGAAGTAGGAGAACCTTGGACTTCTGGCAGGTCAGAGAATTTGGACTTCTCTTAATTCTTGAGAGGGAGGGGGAATGGTGTGGGGGGAGGTGATAGGGTTATGCGAGTGAAGGAAGGGGGTAATGTGTGCAAGAAGGGGGAGGGAAATGGAAAACGGCAAGGAGGTGGAAATTTTTTTTTGCAACAACTAAAAAAATACAATAAAAAAATGATGGAGAAGGAACTAGAGTTGCTTGTGTTAGAGAGGAAAGTCCTTGAGTCATTGGTGTTGGTGGCAATGTGTTTGTAATCATTGGGACAAATGGAGACATTCCCAAATCCTCTGGTATAGAAGACAGATTTCTATGTATGCACTGGTCAATCTTATATAGTCCCAACTATATATATGCTGTCTCTTGTAGTGATTGTTGATTATATGATGAATAAGGTAGAGCTCCCTGTGTAGATATGTAAAGTTGGTCCTATAGAAAATGTGCAAGATCTTTGGATGTTGATAAAAAAGACTCATGGGATCTGGTGCCATGCTGTAAATGTCCTGTATTTCCAGAAGGAAATCCATGGCCCTGTAGGCCCTTTGAAAAAATGGTGATAAATCTGTGAAAACAAATGTCCTAACTTCTTTTGGAAAGATTCTGGTGGACCCAGAATTAATGTGGAAGATGCTCAATATTCTACAGTTCCTGATCTTGATGAGAAAGAACTCAGTGTATTTTGGAGAGACATAGAATTTTCCCAATGCCTTTGATAACACATGCAAGTTGGTTGATTCCTTAGAGTTGTTTGAAGAGTTAAATGTGCATCTGGTGAGTTCGTTTAAATATCTGCCCTACCATATCTGGAATACACTGATGCCTTGCATTGATCATGTTCTGTGGGACTTGGGCTATAAAACTCATGAACAGTCTCACTGGCACACAGGATGAACATGTACACATTGATGCACACTGCTGTGTGATATGAACACTTATGGTGAATGCATGCGATCTCCATAAAATCAGTTAACTAGGGAATCTGTGATGTTAGGGGAATGTGGCAAAGACCCAACAAACCCATTAGACCCCAAAATACCAGTGTTATATTGATGCCTGCCTCCTATCATGCAAGGATCCCGCCCTCTTGTAATGGGGCAATTTTTGGTTCCTTCATCTTCACAAACTTTGTTGAAAAGTTGGAGGTATCAAACTGCCAGTCAGCATTCAGCATATAGATCAGCTCCTGGGCTCCACAACTGTTCAACAGGATTAGGCAGCTGAACATTTCCAAAAGATGGAATATGGAGAGCCAAGACATTTTCTTTTGGTAAATATGTTTAGGTAGCAAGTGGGACCTCTGTAGTCCCAGAAAGGTTTCCATCAAATCTCCCTTGAGTCTAAAATTTTTGTTGTTAACAGCTTCTATATTTGATAGCTGTGGGGATGGTGAATGCCAGGTATTCTACCCACTTTATCTTTGCTATCATTGTCCAATTCATCAGTCCACTAAAGTGGCAAAGATCCTCTTTGTCCATATGTGTTTTAAAACATATTATTTCTAAATGGTGCTGTTGCCCAGATTAATGAGTCTATATTTTTGCAGTTTGTCTCACAAAACTCACTTTTCTTATGAAAACACAGAATGACTTTATGTAATAAACCTGGCTCTGGATCAGGAGACACAATACAGAGAGCCAGTGGACTGGAGTGCCATGACCTTGGGCAGGTGGTTTTGGATCAACCACGTAACCAAGAGCTTGAGTGGGAAGGAGAGAAGTGGCTCTCCTTCAAATTCTTTGCCATCTGTTCAGATTTTTCTTTCTCACTTTGGGGATAGGCATACAGTCTCCTCTCATTGACACAGTCAGTCAGGAATTAGATTTCTCAGTAGAGGTCCATTGCCTTTGGGCAGCAGGAATGTGTCTCTGATAAATATATACTGAGCTGTAGACAATAGTTTGATAATTTTCATATATAATTTATTAAGACCAAATTACATTTAGTCAGCCAACATCTATTCAGCACTGCCTTTGTCACCTTCCCCAAACATTTTCCAGAAAAGAGTCTTAACCTCGCATCCTCCCCTTCTTATCCTTGCAGGCACTTATGGTGGAGGAAACCACTTTGTGTCTGATTGAAACTGAAGAATTCTTCCAATGCAGAGATTGGCAGCTATGAAGACCAAGCACAGAAAGAGAGCCAAGAGACAGTGGAACAGGAGTGCTGTGGCCTATCTCAGTAAGTTTACTGTCATGATAAAGATGACTCTTAGCATGAGATGCATGTCACCTCTCCAGTGGGCCATCTCTCCAGAAGAAAAACTGACTAAGCCTTTTGAGGCCCTGGAGAAAATTGTTGGCCTCAGAATTTTTCATGGCTGGAAGGAAGCCAATGAACCAGTCACCCAGTGGAAAGCCATCATTCTAGATCAACTGCCAACATATCCCTCTCTCTATTTGTTGAAATATGATGGGATTGATTGTGTCTATGGCTTGGAGCTTCAGAGCGATGAAAGGATTTTAAACCTTAAGATCCTGCCTAATAATGTGCCATTTCCTCAGGTGACAGTCACTCATCTGTCAAACACCATAGTTGGCAGAGCAGTGAAACATACATTCACGGGCACAAATGGCTCTAAGGAAGACTGGAATGGGATGGTCCTAGAGGAGGTGCCAATCATGAAGATCTGGTTCTATATTACCTACAAGAAAGATCCTGTCTTGTACATTTACCACCTCCTGGATGACTACCTTGAGGCAACCTCCACATCATGCCAGGCTCTAAGGAGGAGTGCAGTGTCATGGTCCCAGATGAGGTGCAGACCATGATGACCTGTTTCTACATTGTTATCGAGAGTGATCCAGTCCTGTACCTTTACCACCGTCTTGATGACTCCATTGAAGGCAACGTCCACATCATGCCTGAATATCCTCCAGTAGAGGTGACTTTGGAATTAGGAAGGGATTCCTTGGCAGGCAAAAGTGTGCAGTACAACAAGAAAGATGGAACCCAAGAGATAGGTAAAATTATTTGCCAAGTTCCCACCAAACCTTCTGTGTATTTCATCAAGTTTGATAATGACATCCATATCTATGTCTATAATTTGGTGAAGAACTGTTAAAGTGAAATTCTCAAATTTTGAGGGGCACACTTAAAACTGTGTTTGGGGAATGTGTTTTTTTCAGAGATACCTCAGGTCTTCTATTAATCCCGGTATTTTTTCCAATGGAATATTCTTGCTCGAAAAATAAAAATTTGTGAACATGTTGTGTTCTTTGGTCAATGATGGATTGTGTTTGGTGGATGGGACATCACAGAAATACATGCCTCAAAACAAAGCAGGATTTATGGTCTTTTCTCCTTGGAGTGCATGGACTGGGGATGCTTGGTGTGGTAAAGGACAAGATGGCTATCTAGGAAGTAGTGGAGAGGGACAAAAAGTTGTAGGATCTCGGGGCGGGATAAATCTTGAGGGAAAATCATTTCAAATGGAAAGATGTGACAGATATCAGAGTGAGGTATTGGGACTTAAGATGATAAAGAGTAGATTTATCAGGAAGGGACACAAATATATGCTCAAAATCAGAGAAAATTAGGTTTCATTTTATGAATAGTTTAATTCGTACTGGCTGTAAGTCACTGGATGTTTGATCTCCGCTGGATCATGTTGAGTGACCAGGAGCCTCCTGTTAGAAAAAAGTGTCTCCTCCCATTTGCTCTTTTGCAGTGGGATGGACGTCAAGCTACCTACTTCCTTTTGCCAGAATTCTGTCTGCCACCTACTTTGTCATGCCTGGATTCGGTATGCCTTGAACTCTCATTGGTCTTATGCATGCCATCCCACCCTTGTGAGTTCATTTAAATAATTGCCCTGCCATATGTGGAAAACAGTGTTCCCTGTCATTGATCATGTTCTGTAGGACTTGGGCTATAAAACTCATCAACAGATGCACCCACACACATGATAAACATGTACACATTGATGCCCACTAATGTGTGACAGGCACACATATGATGAATGCACCGAACTCCATAAAATCAGTGAACTAGGGAATCCCTGATGCTAGGTGGAGTGTGGCAAAGACCCACAAACCCATCAGACCCCCAAATACCAGTATGGTATTGTTGTCTGACTCCCATCACGTAAGAATCCTGCCACACTCTAATGGGCGATTTTTACTTCCTTCATCTTCACAAACTTGGTTAAAATTTTAGAGTTGTCAAACTGACATTTAGGGTCCAGCATGTAGATCAGCTGTCCCAGGTCAGGTGATTTGGCTACAATTTGGGTGAGAACTTGTACCGGGGCATTCTGGTACGCCCTCACCTCTTCTTCTCCCAGTCCTCATCATCACTCTTGTGGCTGGGCTTGGAGCACAAAGAAGGCAAAATGGAAGAAGCCTCCTCCTCAGTGGAAAACATTGTCAATCCTTCATTTGCCCTGACTCTCAGAGGGAATGCAGCACATTTTATCCTTCTAGGTCTCCTCATTCATTGGTTCACTCATTTTTCCAATGAATAATTGAATTCATCCATTCTTCCATGTCTCTCTCTCTCTCTTCTTCCTTTCCTTCTTTCATTTCCTCCTTTATAGTAGTAATTTGAACAGCAGTGCTATGTCCCCAGCAACATGGCCACCTCGCTAGCTTATGCCCTGAAATAACAGCACAAAAACTGTGTTCTTATAAACACTGCCTGGCCCATTATTTTCAGCCTCTTAACCCATTTCTAATAATGTTAGTTGCAGCACGAGGTGTTCTTACTGGGAAAGTTTCAGCATGTTTATCCTGGTGGCTGGCTGCATTGCCTTCTGCCTCAGAGAGCAGAGCTACCGTGTCTGCCCGGGAGAAGGGAGCATTGCGTCTCTGACCTCAATTCCTCTTCCTCCCAGTATTCTGTTATGTTTACTCCACCCACCAATGTTCTAACCTATCAGGGAAAACAGTTTCTTTATTTAATTTATCAATGACCTATCCTCCTTCATTTCCCCTATTTCTGTTTAAGCAAGAATAAAATCTTTAACTTTAAAATAGCAAAATTACACATAACAAAACAGTTCTCTAGCAAGAATTAAAGTTACAATATTTATATCTATTTTATCTTTTCTCATAACAATGGAAAACTATAACTATCTCTATTCTTCAACTCCATCAAAGACCCCAGAAGAAAACAATATTACCTAAGCAAACAAAATGTAAGTCATTTTCAAACTCTAGAAATGACAAGACATCTCACTGCCTAGACAGTCACCCAAAATTCCTCTGTACCGTTGGGGTATCCATCTTCAGCCTACAGCCCCATAGTTTCCAGGAGATATTTCCATGAAGCAGGAAATTTCAAAGGCAGTCACTATCTGCTTGTCTTGAATATTGTCTTGCAGACTCTTTCATAAATCATTGACACCAAAAGATCATCTCACCTTTAGGCAAGTTCAGTAGTCCTCTCTCTGCGTGTTCTCTGTGTCCAGTTTATGCAATCGTCCAGACAACGGCAGTTTTTTGCCCAAATGGCTATCAAACTCCAGAAGGATCCTCTTCGATGCCCATCCTCTTCCTGAACTCGATTCGTGCTGCCAGGAGCAGAGTGTCTCATTGTCACGAAAAACCCTAAGGTATTAAAACACTAAATAGCATATTTCTTAGTTTTGAAAAATATGAAAAATGCCTATGAAAATGAAATATATATCTATATAGCTAGAAAATCTAACTAACACGACTACAAACTTGAATATTATTAATGGTTATCCATTAACAACCTATATACATTACATTTTTAAATGAACTACACAATCACAATACCTTAATAAAGATAAAAAATGCATATACATAAAACAAAATTGACCTTAAATCACTATCAATAAAGCAAATCTATACTAATGGAAATTATTCATATCTATATTACATGTCACTTTAAATGTAAAAGAATGTTTATAAACCATATTTGGGAAAATGGGTGCAGTTTTTTCTCTCCAAACTGCTTCCTGCTGAATGGGGGCGTCATTAATTAGGTGTTTCATGGCATAACCTATGTGCTTGTATCCTCTCAGTTGGTAGTTGAGCGAAACAATGTTTTGAAGGTGTTCACAGCAACCTTACAGGAGGGTGTGGTCCATCATACCATATTGGGATAGAGTCAATTCACAGACTCTCACCCTCTGTGAAAACAAAATAAGAAACTCCTTTCCAAAGCATCATGTCCTTAGATCCAAATTTCTAAGCCAAGGCATTTTCAAAATATCTATGTTGGATTAGTTCAGCAGCATTTATAAACAAATATCTTTTAGCAGCTATTGCTCCTTCCTCAGAATTCAAACGATTCAAACAGATCATAATACCATACTATATGAAAATTCTCTGTGTACTTTCCATCTTTGTGAGCTTCAATTTAAGCTCTATTTTGTTTACTTTTTCTTTTCATTTTTTTGCCTTTTGAGACAGGTTCTCTGTGTATTTCACCTGGAATAAAACTCTGTAGATCAGGCTGTCCTTTAAGTCTCATAGATCCACCTGTGTCTTCCTCCCAGGCATTGGGATTAAAGGTGTATGCTCCTACACGTTGAACTCACAGATATCTGTTTGTCCCTGCCTTCTAACACTGGGAATAAAGGCGTGTGCTACCACACCTTGAAGTTAAAGAGGTCAATCTCCCTCTGCCTCCCAAGTTATGGGATTAAAGGTGTATACTACCACACCCAACAACTCTCTTCTTTTTTTTTAACTTTAAAACTTCAACTTTTAGCCTGCACATATTTTTTACACACTGTAAATCATAAAAAATTTTTCTTTGTCTTTGAATCTCTCTTTACTCTATATCTCTCTCTGTTTCTCTGACCACAGGAGTCTTTAATTTACCAAGCAATCTCCGCAGGACTAAAGCCATGGCTTTGTGTGCTAGATGTAGCCCATTCCTTAGCTTTCTGCCATTGCAAACTTGTGGCTGAGGTACCAGCCTGAGCCGCATTCAGTGCCACAAGTCTACAGTGTTTCAAGGTCCTTGCCATCAAACAAGCTGCAACAGACAACACTCAAGCCCTCTCTCTGTAGCTGGCCCTCCTGCCTCAAACAGTCAGAATTTGCCCTTGCAGGACAGCCCAGAAATCCAGCATTTTAAAACAACACAGTTTTTTTTTTCCTGCTACTGAAAACAAACAGGAATTCAGTTGACTTTTATCAACACCATTTAAATGTTTCATAGCAGGACCTCTTAAGAGCTGCTGGGTTTTGCAGCTGAAGCTGAGTCAGAAAGCCTCTTTTAGATGAGAGTGCTTGCTTGCTTCTAGCAAGCAAAGCAGACCCGAGAAATCGCTGCTACCAAGAAAACATGCTTTAGTCTTTGACAAGCTTTCTCAGGCTTTCAGTGAGTCTGTGACTCAGTTTCTTCATCTGATTTAGGTCAATCCACATATTCGAAGTGTTGTATAGGTCTGTGCATATTCATCAATGTAAGTGATGTAGGATGCCCTTGTATATGTGTTTTTCTTTCCTGGTTAATGAATAAATCTGCTTTGACCTATGGCAGGGTGGAATTCAGTCAGGCTAGAAGGGATATATAAAGAGATTAGGTGGCTGCTGAGGTAGAAGTATACCAGAATTTTCCTGTAGGCCTCAGCCATACGGTGATACAAAGATTAACAGAAATGTGTTAAGATGTAAGAGTTAGCTAAAAAGAAGAGTGAGTTAATAGGTTAAGTGATATTATAATTTTCTGTGTAATTATTTAGGTTGGGGCAGTTGGGAAACATAAAGGCAGTCTTCATTTACATGATTGACATGAACATTTTGCATTTCTGACTGGTACATTTTAGGCAGAGTCCATGATTATTAGTTTTAGCTTTTTATATTTTTCCCTCTACCTAAAGTCTTGTGAGGTCCCATGATTATGAAAGTGTTTCCCTAGCAGTCGTAGACCCTGGGATTGACACTAAGCTAATATGAGTCCAATGGTCAAGTTAAATGTGTCCATGGAAGCAGGGGGATGCTCTAAGGCTTCCCAGGGTCAGTGGCTAGATCTGAATCTCATTTTATACTAAGTGAATGATTTGAAATCCCTTTGATCAGGGAATCCAATTCTGACATGTTATTCATCACCGTGGACTATTCCAGACACCCTATGGAGAAAATGGGATCTTTGTAAATTTTGTGATTGAAGTTTGTAATCATAGTTCCCCCTTTCACTACACTGGACTGAATATGGGCAAATATGATTCTCTCTTTTTCAGTGTCAGTGGTGAAAGGATTATTTAATCTGGGCCCTTTGTATTCAAAGGTAAAGCTTGAGGGTTTTTGCCAAAAAATGAATCCTTGAGACCACCTTTGGCACATGATGAAAGTCTTGATTAAGCTTTGTCTTAGGAGGGATGTCTGACAGTTTCTTCAGTGAAATAAATGGAGTAAGGTAACTTGAGGAGAGTCGAGGCATTGGCACTTTTGTGAGAAAGTGTAAATTTTGAGACTTTTTTAGGGCAAGTGTATAAGTTGGAAAACCCTTGAACACAGGGGAGAAGTATCATGCACCATCCTGTAATAGGTGAATGTTCTTACTAACCCATTCAAAGAAGGAAGGTCCCATTATTGCACTTCAACTTCCAATACCTCTTTAGAGCTTTCTCATCTTTTGTTGACTCTTGGAGAGTTAGGCATCAGCAAGAGCTTTCTTCATTATGCCTTGGTGCCTGTCAGCAGCTAGATTTCTTCTTCTTTCTCGGGCTGTTTACTTATTCCATGTATGGGCAGCAGTGATGGGGCCAGTTGATTTCTAGTGATTTGATTGAAAAACATAGCTTAGGATTCAGTTTCTAATTTTAAAGTTATGACAGGGACCCAAAACCTACAGGGAGCAATGCATTTCACTAGCTACCTGTACCAAATATTAAAGGTTTCAATCATTTTTATTTAGAGCAACATATTTTGGAGGTAGTTTAAAACAGAATAAAATTCTTGAGAGTTCTTGACAGAATCCTACAAGGTAGGATGCAGTATTATTCAAAATAACATCTCAAATGTCACCTTGTGAATAAAAGGAATGTATGAGTTTCCTTGAGTCAAAGACAATGCTTCCTAGATTTCCTGGGATAGGTGGATTAGGTGTAAGTACACATTCTTAATGGAGAGAAGGATGATGGCCCACTTTGACCCAGGGTTGTTCTCATGAAACCTTCATTAAACAAAGTATACATGAGGTCTCTTGAAAACAGGACTACAGAAAACCTCTTCTTAGAATGGAAAGTTATGAGTCTATCTTCAGCAAATGAGAAACCCCAATTGTCTTTATTCACAGGGAGGAGGGCTCCAGTCATATTTGGTAAAATAGTAATATGCAATTCATCCAGGATCAAAAGTGGAAGGTTGCAAGGCATCATGGGAAAAGAATAAGAGTCTGGTTCTGTACTAGCATCCAGCTAATTTTCACAATGCAAGCATACTTACCCAATGAGGAATGTTTAATAATCTAAGGCAAATCTCATAACAATCTTCCAAAAGACTAAGTAGTAATGCAAGCATTAATGTTTCCTCAAGGATGTGTTCAGCTGTACATATCTGTGCATATAGAAACAGTGCATTTTTGTTTTTTTCCTTTTATTTATTTATTAAAGATTTCTGTCTCTTCCCTGCCACCTCCTCCCATTTCCCCCCCCCTTCCCCAATCAAGTTCCCCTCCCATGTCAGCCATAGAGCTATCAGGGTTCCCTGCCCAGTGGGAGGTCCAAGGACCACCACCTCCATCCACGTCTAGTAAGGTGAGCATCCAAACTGCCTAAGCTTCCACAAAGCTAGAACGTGCAGTGGGATCAAAAACCCACTGACATTGTTCTTGAGTTCTCAGTAGTCCTCATTGTCTGCTATGTTCAGCAAGTCTAGTTTTATCCCAGGTTTTTTCAGACCCAAGCCAGCTGGCCATGGAGAGTTCCCGATAGAACATCCCCATTGTCTCAGTGTGTGGGTACACCCATCGCTGTCCTGAGTTCCATGCCATTATTCTCTCTCCTTCTGATCCTGATGTGGACCTTGAGATTTCTTTGAATAGTCCAGAATCATACAGAAAAAAAAACAGACTGGATCAAAGAAAAACATCCCCTCACATTATAATAATCAAAACACCAAATACACAGGTTAAATAAAAAATATTTTTAAAAAGTGCATTTTTGAAAAACACACTTGGAGACAGATGGCTTGAGAGCCAATTTTCTCTTTCCACCTTCTGTACTGTGATCTAAAAGCAGAAAGTTGTAATATCCCATGGATCACATATGTGTTTGTATGATTACCTTTGTCAGAGGAGTTTCTTTTCCCTTTTGGCAGATGAAACATGTTTACATCCTCCTAGTGTTAAAGAGAGATGCTTACAGTCCCCATGTTCTCTATGGGAAGCATGAATATCTGCTTTGTTAGAGCCTGTTCCAATTTAGTTTTGATAGTTCTTGAATGTTTATGGCTGCCATTGGGTGAAGCAATACCTCTACCACACTTCTCATGAGATTGCGAGGATCTGCAGCCTCCCTTAGACATGGAAGGTTTTGTGCACTCTTGAGGTGTTGCTTTTTGTATCTGGCTCACTTTTGGAGGATGAATGTTTGAATTCTGTTTTGGACAAAGAGCATATAAGGCAGCCTTCATGTTCTGAATGGGAAACATGAACAATTGCTTTGTTAGAGGGGACCTGTTCCAGTTTGATTTTGGTAGATTTGGAATATCTAGGAATTCCTTGGGAAGAAGGACAAAACCTGAGGCACTTCTGCTCCTGATTTGGACCTTGAGATTTCTTTGAATAGTCAAGAAGCATACAAAAAAAAACCTGACTGGATCAAAGAAAAACATCCCCTCACCTTATAATAATCCAAATACCAAATACACAGGTTTAATAAAGAATATTTTTAAAAAGTGCATTTTTGAAAAACACACTTGGAGACAGATGGCTTGAGAGCCAATTTTCTCTTTCCACCTTCTGTACTGTGATCTAAAAGGAGAAAGTTGTAAGATCCCATGGATCTCTTATGTGTTTGTATGTTTCTCTTTGTCAGAGGAGTTTCTTTTCCCTTTTGGCAGATGAAACATGTCTAAATCCTCTTAGTGATAGAGAGATGCTTCCAGTCCCCATGTTCTCTATGGGAAGCATGAATATCTGCTTTGTTAGAGCCTGTTCCAATTTAGTTTTGATAGGTCTTGAATGTTTATGGCTCCCTTTGGGAGAAGCAATACCTCTACCACACTTCTCATGAGATTGCGAGGATCTGCAGCCTCCCTTAGAGATGGAAGGTTTTGTGCACTCTTGAGGTGTTGCTTTTTGTATCTGGCTCACTTTTGGAGGATGAATGTTTGAACTCTGTTTTGGACAAAGAGCATATTAGGCAGCCTTCATGTTCTGAATGGGAAACATGAACAACTGCCATGTTAGAGGGGACCTGTTCCAGTTTGATTTTGGTAGATTTGGAATATCTAGTAATTCCTTGGGAAGAAGGAGAAAACCTGAGGCCCTCCTCATATGGTTGTGAGGATCTCAAACTCCCTTTGCAGAAGTAGTAGTGAGGCTCTTTTTAGGCTCAGTGTTAAGCCTTGCAGCAACATTGATAGAATCAAAATCTCTGCCCCGTTTTTGGGAGAATGGTGCAATTTTAAGCCTTCATCTTCTGTTGGCACAGATTTGAGGCATGAATCTTTAGAATCAAGTTTTGATTTTGTTTTATTTGATTACAAATGTTTGTAACCACCTAGTCGAGAGGGAGAATATCTTTGATATTTTGTAGCAGGAGAACTAGATTTGAAGTTCCATTCTGATGATACTTGGTTTGGTAACACTCCTTTGAGACTAGCAGTTGACTGCAAGTCCTTTCATATATATATATGGAAGATACCAGCCTACTTTTGGCAGATGTGAATGATCTTAAGGCATCCAATTCTAAAAGTAAATATCTGATACTTCATATAAGAAATGAAGTATGCTTCACTATTTTTGGGTGAATTGGAACTTGTATGGCTTTTATTGGGATAAGATTAATATCTCAGACAGTCTCCATGAGAAGGAATAGGAATGAACTTTCATGTGCACAAGTAGACATTCTTAAAGACTCCATTGAAAAGAACATTACCACTCCTTCTTGGGTAGATGGTATAGGTTCTAGAAGCCCTTGGGATGGTGTGGAATTTCAAAAGGTATCATAAAGTGGTCTTGGGGGCTTTATATTCTTTTGGTTACGTACTGAAGGCCTTGAGTACATTTTTCAAAATTCCAATATCTCAGAGCCTCTTGAAAGGATGGTAAATTTTCTAGAGATCCTGACACAGGTTCTGAGGTCTTACTAAGCTCTTTTGCTTTTGGCAAAGTTTCTTAGGTCTCTGGTGTAAGTTAAGGTTGCAGAGTCTATATTGATGGAGGTTGATATTCTAAGGAATCTTGGGAAGTTGTTGAAGTTTCTGTAACCTTATTGTAAGAAGATGTTATTTCTAGAAAACTATTGTGAAATGGTGGAGTTTCTATTGTACCCTAATGAGAGTCAGAAAGTTGAAACATTCCTGGATCAGATGATGAATGTCCTAAAGGCTCAAGGGTCAAAGGAGGGCCTGAAGCCTCTTGGGAGGATAAAAATGATCTGGAGACTCTTGAGCAGATGATGAATGTCCAAGTGATTCCTAAGCTGATATGGACAGTCCCAGAGCCTCTTGGAAATGCAATGAATTTCCTGTATAGCCTTGCTGAGAAGATAAACTTCTTGTACAAATTAAGAGAATTCCTGACAATGTTGTGCTAAAGGGGATAATTACCAAGTCCCAGATGCAGGTAGAGTGGGTCTTAGAAAACCTTTGTCCACTGGAGGAGGTCCCAGTGATTCATCCAGAGATACCGATGGTCCAAAAATTTATTTTGCAGATACAAATGGTCCAATAGTACTTTAGCAAGAGAATGAAATTTTGAGAGTTTCTAGGTTAGATAGAAATGTTTCTAAAATTCCTAGGTAAGAGTCTGATATATTACAAGCTTCTTGGGAGATGCCAAAGTTCTGATGTCTCTGGCATAAGGGGGGGGCCCTTTTAACTCTGTACTAAAAGAAACATATGTGCTACAGCATTTTGGGCAGGTGCTGAGGTATGTATAAACCCCTAGGTAGAAGAAACCTTTTCTAGAGTGCTATGAGTAGATGGTGATGTTTGCCATGGCCTTTTGAATATTCTGATAGTCCAAGATTTCCTAGATCAGTTAATGATAATGACTGTCCTTAATGCCATTGTTCCAAACAAGTGCCTGAAGACTATTTAGGTATAAGGAAATATCTGGAGACCCAGATGTATTTATTGAATGTCTATCTGCTGAAATAGACAATCTCAGAGCCTTTTGTGAATTCATAAAATTCTGGCTTAGGTTTGCTGAGATGGTGAATCTCTTTGTAATCCTAAAGATGTGTCCTGGCAACATTTTTTTCTGAGAGGGAGAGTGACCTTCTCCCAGACGCAGTTGGAGTGGAACTCATAGATGCTTGCTCAGGAGTAGATGTCTTCAGGGATTCCTCCAGAGATATTGATGGTCCTAAATTTCTTTCTCAGATATTGATGGCCCCACAGTACTTTGGCAGAGAATGAAATTTCCAGCGATCGTGAGGTAAATGGAAACGTTTCTGAAGTTCTTGGGGAAGTGTCTGATATATTACAAGCCTCTTTGTTAGATGAAATATTCTGATGTCTCTGGCATACGGGAGCCTGTTTTAGAATCTGCACTGAAGGAAGGAGATGTTCTAGAGTATTTTGGGCAGGTGGTGTAGTTCTATATTCCTTTGGGTAGAAGATGGTATTTCTAGAGTGCTATAGGTAGATCGTGGTGTTTCTAGTGCCCCCTTGAACATTCAGATAGCCCAAGGTCTCCTAGATCAGATAATGCTAATGATAAGGACTGCCCTGGATGCCCTTGTTCCAAATAAGTGCCTGAAGCCTCTTCAAGTGACAGAGAAATATCTGAAGAACCATGAAAATATAGTGGGTGTCAAAGAGATTCTTTTGCTGATATGGACATTCCTAGAGCCCCTTGTGCAGACAATGCATTTACTGGACAGTTTTGCTTCAGTGGTTTCATAAAGTCAACTGTTTGCATGAACACATTTGTTTTAAATCTTTGTCTATTAATGAAATTCTATCAAGCCTCCTTGAGATGAGGCAGTATTGACAAAGTGTTGGTTAGATGGAGAATATCCCAGTGCTCTTTAGGAAATTGTTTGTTATCTCAATATCACTTGTTCAGTTATTGAAGTCCTGTGCACCTTTGGCTATTGTTGAAAATCTCATTTTCTCTAAAATAGATGTCAGAGTGTCTATAGACCTTGAGAGAGATTTCAAAATACTACAAATCTCTATATAAAAAGGCAAAGGATCTGTTGTCTCTTAAGCAATATTGGGAAGAACACAGAGGCCACTCCAAAGAAGCCTGGATTTCTGGAACACTTTGAGCTAATAATGGTGCTGTTACTACAGAATTTGGAGAGCACCTTGTGTAGATATTGATGTTCCTAAAGGATCTTTTGAATATTGAGAAAGTCCACATTCTTGTGGAATAGATGATGAATGTACACCAGCCTCTTGGTCTAAAGAAGGTTCTAGGTTCTCTAGAGAAGATATGAACATTTCTAGAGGTTCTTTTTCAGATTTTGAATGTCCTACAAATGATTGTGCTGATATGGAAGTTCCAAGAGCCGTTTGCATGGATAATGAATCTCCTAAACACCCTTACTGAAGTGGTGATAATCTGAGAATCCCTTTGGCAGCTCTAGACAATTTTGAGTGTAATTGAGCTGATTATAAATATTGGGAGGTCCCTTGAACAGATGAGTTAGGTCTCAGTGTACATTTAGAAGAAGGAGAAAATTGAACAGATATTTGGAGAGATGATGTTTCCTGAATTTATTAATCAGAAACAGAAAGGAACAGAGCACTTTGGGCAGATATTGAATGTCACAGATTTACTGGGAGAGGTGTCAAAGTTTCTAGACTCACAGATGAAGACTCTGAACATTTAAAAACCATTAGGCGAGATGTTATAGTTTCTGATGACTTTGGAATCCTTTGGGAATTTCCCAACTACTCTGTGAATCAGATTGAAGTTACCGAGCAATGTGCACATCTATGAAACCTTCTACTTTCTGGAGAGAAGAAGATGTTTCTAGAATAACTTGAGAAGGTGAAATATATTACAATATTCCCTGGGCAGGAAATATGTGTTTCTTGTGGGACAGATGGGAACTTTGCCACAGACCCTTGATTATATGAAGTGTCTTGCACTTTGTGGGAAGATCAGGAAGATTCTGCAGACTCTTGGACAAATGGGCAATGTCCTATAGACTCTTGTCCTGATATAGACAATCACAAAGTTCCTTGGAGAGATAATGAATGTCCTTCATATGCCTTCTGATGTATTGTTTATCCTAGAGTCACTTTTGTGGATACAGAAAATTTTTTCCCACAACTGATCAAGTGGGGTTGTTCCAGGGACCTGGTTTAGGTTGGATGGGTCTCTGAGACTCTTGGGAAGATAGAGAATGTTTTAGATAATTTTGGAAATTTGGTGAAGACTCTAGATGCTTCTAGTAGGTGTGTACAGTTCTGATTTATTTTGGAAAGATAGAGAAAAGCTCCCAGTATGACGGAGGGTAGAAGTGAAAAGCCATCGTGTCTTGAGGCAGATAGAAATTTTTCTACAGGCCCTGAAATAGACAGAGCAGTTTTAAACACCCCTTGGGCAGATGACCAGTCTTTTAATTTCCCCTTTGAAAATTAAGAATTTGCATCAGTTCATAGGAAAAAGATCATCATTTGCATATGGAAAAGTTTCTGTTCTCCTCTGATAAACGATGGATTCCTATATTTTTGGGAAGATATAGGTGATACTGGAACATGCTGGGTAGACACAGGAGGTCTGAGCATCCATGAAAGAGATGGAGACATTCCTATATCCACTTTGTTATGTGGAAAAAAATCCTATAGTCATGGGAGTAGATATTGAAGATCTCAAATCCACTCTTGAGTAATTGGATAACTCTAGATTGCCATGTGCCCAGGCAGAAACTTCCAGAGTCCTTTTTCCACATGAATAAAGGCAAGATTCTACAACTTCTAGTAATGATAATGAATGTCTGAATCTCACTTGAACAGATAAGGAAATTTCCAAAGACTCTAGAGAAGAGGATAGAGGGCCTTGCCCAGATAAAGAAATCATCATTTGCCCTTTTCAAGAAGTCAAAGTTCCTAAAGTGTCTGGAGCAGATGGATCTCTTTGATGAACCCTTTGTGCAGACTTCCAATATCCAAGAGGTCCCATAGAATGAAACATAGGGCCCTAGATAGCCTTGCATATGTTTAGAGTAACAAAAAGTTTCTTCTTCCAACAGTTTAGGTTTCAAAAGGCACTGGAAAGAATGGAAATAACTCAAGTTTTCTTGGGCATATACAGAATGTTCCCATGGCTCATCAGATACCACAAGTCATCTATTAGTTGTATAACTTTTGCATACACGTGGTGAAGGCGAGTCCCAGGCAGTTAGCAACGGTTCTACAAAAATTATGGAGACCCTGGAACAGATTTCAAAGTTTCTACCATTTTGTGGCATGCTGGATATATCCCTGAGACTCTGTGGTGCATAATGCATATGCTAATGTACTTTGTGCAGATGTGAACTGGATAATGTATGTTGTGTATATGAGGAAGTTTCTGAGAGCCCTTGAGCACATACGATGTCCTAGACTCCTTTGTGCAAATGTGGACAGATCCTTGTGTAAATAAACAGGAACCTACAGTTTCTTGAGGACATTGAGAAGTTGATTAACTCACCTGGGAAAAGGAGTAAAGTCCCAGAGTCTCCTGAGGACAAGGATCATATACTGAACTTCCTACATGAGATGGAGAAGTTTCTAATGTCTCTCTTTTATGTGACAGCGAACGTTATTACTTAGTATATTTTGGACTTTTCCTTGGATGTCTGCAGAAGATAACAAAGGCCCCAGAGTACCTTTTGAAGATGCTGATGGACTCAGTGATCAGATACATTAACTTCTAGAGGCAGATGAGCAGAGATTAAAAATGCTAAATCACTTGGGAAATGTGATGAAAATCTTCTAGGCACTTTATTAAATGGTGAAGACTATGTAGGACCTGGGATAAATGGACAGATTACCACAGGCTCTCTGACAGAAGACAAATGGCTGAGATTCATTTGGAAAAGTTGAGATGATTATTGATTAGCAAAAAAAACGAGGTAAAGATAAAGTTCTCCCTGAGGAAATGAAAAAATAACAGATTTCCTTGTGCATACAAAGAAATTTCCAGAGGTGATCCAAAATATAGAAAATGTTCAGGCTATCCTGAACTCGCAGAAATTTCGAATATTTCCTGAGGACCAGAGCTAGATATTCCAGTACCTCAAGAAGAGGACAAAGATCCTCATGTGCTCTTTTCAGATTGAGAAGGTTTCAGAGATCCGGTGACAGATGGTGGATACTATAAAAAATTTTGCACAGACTGAGAAGTTTTCTGAGGGATTTGGAATGAAGCAGGATGCTTCCTAGTTCCTTGATTACACAGCAATGTCGCTAGAGTTCCTTGTGCAGACACAGATAAGTTGAAAGACCCTGGGAAAATAAAGAACGGTCCTCAAGCCCTTCTGCTCACTGACACTCACAAATATATCTGACTATATTTTAAAGATTCTAACAGTGTCTGTGTATTTGGAATAAACATCAGAGGTTCTGTCCTTGATGCAAAATGTCCTACTGTATTTCTTACAGATGTCAAATTTCCAATTGTGGCTTTGGCAGGTATTAGACTCTCCACAGTGTCCTTTGAAGCATAGGAATACTCTAAGAGTCCCTGTGCAGATTTGGACATTTTCAGAGTTTCTTGTGATATTGCGCATGTTCCCACAATCATTTCATCAGAAGAAGAAGATGCTGGAGTTGTTTATCTTGATGACAAAACACCCAGATACCCTGGTACACATGGAATGTTCCCCTGGTCACTTGGTTAGATGGAGAATTTGTATATGGCACTGGAACTGCTTTGAAAAGTATAGAAATTTGCAGAGTCTCTTCAGCAAATTATGCTAATTTCAGCATTTCCTCAGATGACATAACATGTTCCAGAGGCCCATTTGAAGGTTTCAAAGCTCTTATATTCCCTTAGCCTTCAGAAGGGAAAAAATTATGCAGATCTATGGTAGAACTTAGAATTCAATTAGGCACTAGAGTTTGTTACCAAGTTTCAATTATGCTTGTAGCAGACTGAGAATTTTCCACAATCTCTCTCACACCTGAAAAATGCCCCAAGGTATTCTGGGAATATTGCTATTGTCTCAAAATTTTTGAAGAATATACTGAATGTTTTGAAGTCCTTTGCATAAAAGACAAAGTACTTGGGCAAGCAAAGTTACCTCTGTAGCTGTCGAGACTACTTTAGGAAATTTCAAAATAGCAAATTTCCTAGAGACCATGGATTATATAAAGGATTTTCCTGAGCACCTAGAGAAAATGATAAATGCTCTATGTGATCTAGTGAAGGCAAAAATTTCCCTGATGTTTCTGGCTAGATTTGTTATGTTCTGTACTCCTTGTAATCCTTATAGTATGTTGGATAGATGAAGAAAAATTTTAGACTATTGGGAAGAAATTAGATGTTTCAAAGCGCTATTAGACGGTACCAGAGTCCCCACAATTCATTGCGTTGATATAGATAGTTTTAGAGACCCTTGTTCAGATAGTGAAGATCCTAGATTCTTGGGCAGATGCAAAATTCTACAGTTCCTTTAGAAGGTAAAGAAATTACCAGCAGTGTTTGAGCAGGTGGAGAAACACTGAGTTCCTTATGGGCACATTGTTTAGTCTCTAACTTAGAAGGTGGATGCTTTTCTGTGCTTTGTACCTGTGTGTGTTTTACCAAAGTGGGTTCTGTATAAGGAATAGCTTTTTCAGGAATTTGAGTAGTAGGTGAAGTTTTCAGCATCACCTGCCCTTATGTTTTCACTTTCAGTTTCTTGTGAAGATGGTCAATATTAACCATCTTTTTTCAAAGATGGAGAAGGAGGCTCATTGTGCTACCAGCTGTCCTGTTTAGGTGCTTAGCAGATCCATCTGGAGTGGTGAGTGTGTGCGATACAGGGGCGGATTATCCCAGAAGAGAGCACAAACCCCCTTCCCCAAGCTACTTCTGAAGGGCTGTCTTTCTTACCGACAACCCCCCCCAAGCCTGCTTGCTCTGCAAGGTCCCTGCTCAGGAACAGGTTTCTGCTCCTACACTGAGGCTACCCACCCAGGAGGTCAGTGCCTGCCTACTGGGCAGGCCTCAACAACCCCCAAAAGTTGCACGGGCACCTTCAGCTTGGAGGCAGAGTCTCCTTGCTATTCTGGACCCTGCTCTGCCAGCCACGTTCTTCCTTTTGTCCCAGGTTCATTGGGTTACCTGCTGTCCCTGTTTTGGTGCTGATGAATTCCATCTGGACTGGTGAGTGTGTGCTATCCAGGGCGGATTTTCCCAGAAGAGAGCACAAACCCTTCTCCCCCAGCTCCTTCTGCAAGGCTATCTTTTTTAACACTCCCCCAAAGCCGGTGTGTTCTGCCAGGTCCTTTGCTCAGAACAGGTTTCTGCTCCTACACTAAGGCTACCCCTTGGAGAGGTGAGTGCCTGCCTACCGGGAGTCCTCATGGACCCCAAAGGTAGCATGGGCATCTTCAGCTTGGGGGCAGGGTCTCCTGTGCTCTACTGGACCCAGCCCTGCCCCACAAGTTTGCCAAGTTGTCTGTGGGTTATTGTATTACCAAGCGTACATGTTTCGGTGCTGAGTTTCATATGGACTGGAATGATTTCTGCTTCTACACTGAGGAGATACACCAAGAGAGTGATCACAGCAAAGTCTGTACCAAGACAACAGGCCTCTCCTGGCTCCATTTGAAGGAAAAGATATGAAAGTGTCAATGCAAGAATTCCTCCAGCAACCTGAAAGGCAACATGACATCACCAGAATCCAGGGATCCCGAAATAAGAAGAATTGTACAGCCTACTCCAGAAGAATTAGAAGAAATCGACTCAAAATGAATTATATGAAAATAATAGAGGACCTTAAAAAGGAGGTAAAAACTGCCACAAACAATTAGAGATTACAAACTCAAAGGTAGAGGAAATATATAAGTCCCGCAAAGATACCCAAGAAAACCAAGAGAAACAAGAAAAAGCAATCAAAAATTTAAGGGAAGCGGTTCAAGACTTGAAGAATGAAATGGAAGTAATAAAGAAAACACAAACCAAAGAGAAAATGGAGATGGAAAATTTGGGTAAACAAACAGGAAGTACAGAGACAAATACTACAGACAGATTACAAGAGATAGCAGAAAGAATGTCAGAAACTGAAGATAACATAGAGAAAATAAACACACTGTTCAAAGAAAACAGCAAAACCAACAAATTCGCATCACAAAACGTTCAGGAAATATGGGACACAATAAAAAGAACAAACCTAAGAATTATAGGGGTAGAGAAAGAGAAGAAGTACAGCTCAATGGTCCAGAAAATATATTTAATAAAATTATAGAAGAGAACTTTCCCAACCTAAAGAAATATATTCCTTTGATGGTTCAAGAAGCATACAGAACACTGAATAGGATGGACCAAATATATATATCCTTGCCATATAATAATCAAAACACAAAACATACAGAATAAAGAAAGAATATTAAGATCTGCAAAGAAATAAGGCCAAGTTACTTATGAAGGTAAACCTATCAGACGTACATCTCACTTCTCTCTGGAAAGCATGACAGCCAGAAAGTTTGGATAGATGTACTGCAGAAAATAAGAGAACATAGATGCAAGCCCAGATTACTATACCCAGCCCAGCTTTCATTCAGTATAAATGGAAAAAAAAATTTTCCAGGATAAAAACAGATTTAAACAACACGTAGCAACAAATCCAGCCTTACAGAAAGTAATAGAAGGAAAATCACAACACAAAGAGTCCAACAATGCACACAATAACTCAGATATCTAGTGACGTTTCACCAGCACAACTCGAAAAGGGGAAAACACAAACTCTATTACCTCCTACCCCAAAAAAGTGACCGGAGTTAACAACCACTGGTCATTAATATCACTTAATATCAATGGACTCAACTCACCTATAAAAATGCACAGGCTAAGAGATTGGATACAAAAACAGGATCCAACATTCTGCTGTTTGCAAGAAACACACCTCAACCACAAAGACATACATCTATTCAGAGTAAAGGACTGGGAAAAGGTTTATCAAGCAAACGGACCTAAGAAATAAGCAGCTGTGGTCATACTAATTTCTAACAAAGTCGACTTCAAACTAAAATCAATCAGAGAAGATGGAGATAGACATTTTTACTCATAATAGAAACAATTCATGAGGACAAAATCTCAATACTGAATATCTATGCCCATAATATAAAAGCACCCACTTATGTAAAAGAAACAATACTAAAACTCAAGGCAGTCATCAAACAACACACACTAATAGTAGGAGATTTCAAGACTCCTCTCTCACCAATGGACAGGTCAATCAGACAGAAAAATAACAGAGAAATAAGAGGATTAAGGGAGGTAATGATTCAAATGGAATTAACAGACCTCCAAAGAGGAAAGAATATACTGTCTTATCTGCATCTTATGGTACCTTCTAGAAAATTGACCACATAATCGGTAACAAAGCAAACTTACACAGTTCAAAAAAATATTAGGAACAACCTGTGTCTTATGGGATCACCAGGGATTAAATTTAGATTTCAACATGATGCTACCCCTAGAAAGCATATGAATTCATGGAAACTGGACAGTCAACTACTGAACCACACCTGGATCAAGGAAGAAATAAAGAAAGAAATTAATGTCTTCCTTGAAATCAATGAAAAAACGACTCAACATGCTCAAACCTATGGGACACTATGAAAGCTGTGCTAAGAGGAATGTTCATAGTACTAAGTGCCCACTTAAAGAAAACAGAGAAACCACATTGGCGACTTAACAGCCCACTTGAAAGGTATAGAAAACAAGAAGCAGACTCACATAGTAGGAGTAGAAGACTGGAAATAATCAAACTGAGGGCTGAAATCAACAAAATAGAATCACAGAAAACAATCCAAAGAATCAATGAAACAAAAAGCCGATTTCTGGAAAAAATAAACAAGATTGATAAATCCCTATTCAAACTAAGCAAACGACCAGGAGAGAATACACAAATTAACATGATCAGTAATGAAAAGGGAGACATAACCCCAGACACAGAGGAAATTCTGAAAATCATTAGATCTTACTACAAAAGCCTATATGCCATAAAATTGGAAAATATTAAAGAAACAGGCACTTTTTAGATAAGTTCCATATACTAAAGTTTGCCGAGAAACAGGTGAACAATCTAAATAGACCTGTTATTCATGAAGAATTAGAAGTTGTTATACAAAAACTCCCTACAACAAAAAGCCCAGGTCCAAATAATTACAAAGAAGAATTCTACCAGAACTTCCAAGATGACCTAATACCTATACTCCTTAATGTATTTCACAATAAAGAAACAGAAAGGTCATTGCCAAATTTCTTTTATGAAGCTACAGTTACCCTGATACCAAAACCACACAAAGACTCAACCAAGAAAAATAATTACAGGCCAACCTCACTCATGAACATCAACACGAAAATCCTCAATAAAATAGGGGAAAACCAAATCCAAGAACACATTAGAAAAATTATCCATTATTATCAGGTAGGCTACATCCCAGGGATACAGGGCTGGATCACCATACGCAAATCTATCAATGTAATCCATCATATAAATAAACTGAAAGAAAAAAAACCATATGATCATTTCATTAGATGCAGAAGAAACATTTGACAAAATTCAACATCCCTTTATGATAAAGGTCTTAGAGAGATTAAGGATACAAGGGTCATACATAACTGTAATAAAAACCATTTATAGCAAGCCAACAACTTAAATCAAGTTAAATGCAGAGAAACTCAAATCTATCCCACTAAAATCATAAGCACGACAAGGCTGTCCACTCTCTACATACATCTTCAATATAGTGCTTGAAGTTCTCACAATAGGAATAAGACAACATAAGGGGATCCAAAGGATTGGAATTGGAAAGGGTGAAGTTAAACTTTCATTATTTGCAGATGATATGATAGTGTACATGAGCGAGTCTAAAAACTCCAGCAAAGAACTCCTACAGCTGATAAACCCCTTTAGTAGCATGGCAGGATACAAGAACAATTCCAAAAAATCAGTTGCCCTCCTATACACAAACGATAAGGAAGCAGAGAAGGAAATCAGAGAAGCATCCTGTTTCATGATAGCTACAAATAGCAAAAAATATCTTGGGGTAACTCTAACCAAGGATCTGAAGGACCTATTTGACGAGAACATTAAGTCTTTGAAGAAAGAAATTGAGGAGGATACCAGAAAATGGAAGGACCTCGCTTGCTCTTGGATTGGGAGGATCAACATAGTAAAAGTGGCAATTCTACCAGGAGTAATTTATAAATTCAATGCTATCCCAATTAAAATCCCATCGAAATTCTTCACAGATCTTGAGAGGATATTAATCAAGTTTATATGAAAAACAAAGAACCCAGGATTGTCAAAACAATCTCATACAATAAAAGATCTTCTGAAGACATTACCATCCCAGACTTCAAATCTATTACAGAACTTCAGTAATGAAAACACTTTGGTATTGGCACAAAAACAGAGAAGTTGATCAATGGACTAGAGTAGAAGACCTCGATTTTATCCCACAAATCTATGAACATCTGATATTTGATAAAGTAGCTAAAAGTATTCAATGGAAGAAAGAAAGTGTCTTCAACAAATAGTGCTGGCAGATCTGGTTGTCAACTTGTAGAAAAATGAAAATAGATCTATATCTATCGCCATGAACAAAAATCAAGTCCAAATGGATTAAAGACCTCAATATCAGGCTGAACACACTGAACCTGATAGAAGAGAAAGTGGGAAGTACTCTACCACATATGGGCACAGGAGATCACTTCCTAGGCATATCCCCAGCAGCACAGACATTAAGGACAACATTGAATAAATGCAACCTCCTGAATCTGAGAACCTTCTGTAAAGCAATGGACACTGTCACTAAGATAAGAAGGCAACCCACTGACTGGGAGAAGATCTTCACCAAATAACAACAGACAAATATCTCATCTCCAAAATATATAAAGATACTAGACGTTAAAAAGCTAATAAACACGATTCAAAAATGGGGCACTGAACTGAAAGGAGAATTCTCAACAAAGGAAGTTCAAATGACCAAAAGACAAGGACATGCTCATCATCCTTGGTGGTCAGGGAAATCCAAATTACAACAAATTTGAGATATCATCTTACACCTGTCAGAATGGCTAAAATCTGCAACACAAATGATAGCCTTTGCTGGAGAGGTTGTGGAGTAAGGGGCACACTCGTCCATTGCTGGTGGGAATGCAAACTTGTGCAACCACTTTGGAAATCTGTGTTTTGATTTCCAAGGAAATTCGGGATCAACCTATCCCAAGATCCAGTAATACCACTCTTGGGAATATACCCAAGAGATGCCATATCATATGTCAAAAGCATTTCTTCAACTATGTTCATAGCATCATTATTTGTAATAGTCAGAACCTGGAAACAACCTAGTTGCCCTTCAATGAAAGAATGGAAGATGAATGTGTGGAGTATATACATATACTACTCAGCGGTAAAAAAAAATGACTTTGTGAATTTTGCATGAGAATGGATGGAAATAGAAAACACTATCCTAAGTGAGGTATCCCTGACCCAAAAAGATGAGCATGGGATGTACTCACTCAAAATTGGTTTCTAGCCATAAATTAAGTACATTGAGCATATAATTTATGGTCCTTGAGAAGCTAAATAAGAAGGTGACTCCCCCCTCCCCCCAAAAAAACATATAGTGGTCCACCTGGATATGGGAAGTAGACAAGATTGCAAGGCAAAACCTCTGATCTTGGCGGTGAGGTGGCTTGGGGCTAAGGGAAATGGGCTGAGTAATGTGAGAAGGGGAGAATGGGGGCAGCATTGGGGAATGGGATGTTTGGGTTAAAAGAAGGGTGGGCACGGGAGCAAACAAATTTATATCCTAATGAAGGAAGCCATCTTAGAGTTGGCAAGAGACTTGACTCTAGAGGGGCTCGCAGGTGTCCAGGGAGATGTCCCCAGCTAGTACCTTTAGCAACTGAGGAGAGGCAACCTGAAATGACCCTATCCTATAGCCATACTGATGAATATCTTTCATATCACCTTAGAGCCTTCATCTGGCGATGGATCGAGATATAGACAGAGACCAAAATTGGAGCACTTGACTCAGCTTAAGATCCCAAGGCCAGCTGGACTGTGACTGAAAAAGCATGGGATAAAAGGGCACTCTCTCAATATGGCGGACAATGATGGGTGCTGGGAAGCCAAGGACAATGACACTGTCAATGATCTTACTTCATGTTCTGGCTTTGTGGGAGCCTAGCCAGGTTGGATGTTCACCTTCCTAGGTTAGGATGGAGGGGGTAGCACTTTGGACTTTCCACAGGGCAGGGAACCCTGACTGCTCTTTAGTCTGGAGAAGGAGGGTAGAGCAGTGGGGGGTGGGGCAGAGGATTGGGATGAGGAGGAGGGAAATGGGAGGCTGGAAGAAGGCAGAATTTTTTTTCAATTATAAAATTAGATCCAAATGAGGAGCAGAAGGAGGGAGAACATGAGCAAGGAAGTCAGGACAATGAGGGGTGCACCCACCCACTATGATAGTGGAACTGTTCTATTGGAAGCTCACCATGGCCAGCGGGACTGGGACTGAATAGCATGGAATGAAACCATACTTTCGGAAACTGGCGGAGAAAGAAGGCTGATGAGAAGCCAAGGACAATGGCACTATGCTTTGATTCTAATACAGGAACTGGATTTATGGGAGCCTATCCTGTTTGGATGCTCACCTTCCTGGTTCTGCATAGAAGTGGGAGAACCTTGGACTTCGGGGAGGGAAGAGAATCTGGACTGCTCTTCAGTCTTGAGAGAAAGGGGGTATGGAGTGGGGGGAGGAGAGAGGGTTACATAAGTGAGGGAATGGGGCAATGTGTGTGAGGATGGGGAGGGTAATGGGGAATGGGAAGGAGGTGGAAATTTTTTTACAATAACTAAAAAACAAAAAAAAAGATGGAGAAGGAACTAGACTTGCTTCTGTTAGAGAGGAAAGTCATTGAGTCATTGGTGTTGGTGGAATTTTCCTGTAATCATTGGGAAAAATGGAGACATTCCCAAATCATCTGGTATAGAAGACAGATGGCTATTTGTGCAATGGTCAAACATATATAGTCACAACTACTCATGGAAAGATGCTGACTGTTGTAGTCTTTGTTGGTTATATGGTGAAGAAGGTAGAGTTTCCAAAGAAGATATGTAAAGTTGGTCATATAGAAAATGTGCTAGATATTTGGATGTAGATAAAAAAGATTCATTGGATCTGGTGCCGTGTTGTAAATGGCCTGTAGTTCCAGAAGGAAATCACCAAGGCCATGTAGGCCCTTTGAAAAATGGTGATAAATCTGTTCAAAACAAGTGTCCTCGCTTATTTTGCAAAGATGCTGGTGGACCCAGAATTGATGTGGAAGATGGTCAATATTCTTCATTCCCTGATCTTGATGAGAAAGAACTCAGTGTACCTTGGAGAGACATAGAATTTTCCCAATGCCTTTGATAACACATGCAAGTTGGTTGATTCCTTAGAGTTGTTTGAAGAGGTATATGAGCATCTGGTGAGTTCGTTTAAATATCTGCCCTACCATATCTGAGAAACACTGTTCCATTGTGATTCATCATGTTCTGTGGGACTTGGGCTATAAAATTCATGAACAGTCTCACTGGCACACAGGATAATTATGTACACATTGATGCACACTGCTGTGTGATATGAACACCTATCGTGAATGCACCGATCTCCATAAAATTACATCACTAGGGAATCTGTGATATTAGTTTTGAAAAATATGAAGAATGCCTATGTAAATGAAATATATATATATATATATCTATATAGCTAGAAAATCTAACTGACTACAAACTTGACTATTATTAATGATTATCCATTAACAACCTATATACATTACATTTTTAAATGAACCACACAATCACAATACCTTAATGAAGATCAAAAATGTTTAAGCATATTACAAAATTGACCTTATATCTCTATCAATAAAGCAAAATCTATACTAATGCAAATTATTCATATCTATATAATATCCCCCTTAAATGGAAAAGAACATTTATAAACCATATTTGGTGCAGTTTTTTCTATCCAAACTACTTCCTGCTGAATGGGGGCATCGTTAATTTGGTCTTTCATGGTATAACCTGTGTGCTAGTTTCATCTCAGTTGGCAATTGATCGAAGCAATTTTTTGAAGGTGTTCACAGCAACCTTTCAAGATGGCATGGTCCATCATAGCATATTGGGATAGAGGCAATCCACAGACTCTCACCCTCTGTGAAAACAAAATAAGAAACTCCTTTCCAAAGCATCATGTCCTTAGATCCAAATTTCAAAGTCAAGGCATTTTCAAAATATCTATGTTCGATGAGTTCAGCAGCATTTATAAACAGATATCTTTTAGCAGCTATTACTCCTTCCTCAGAATTCAAACGATTCAAACAGAGCATAATAGCATACAATAACAAAATTCTCTGTGTATTTTCCATCATTTTGTGCTTTATTTTAACTTGTATTTTGTTTATTTATGTCTTGAAGATCCACCTGTCTCTGCCTCCCAGTCATTGGGATTAAACGTGTATGCTACTACACCGTGAACTCACAGAGATCTGTTTGTCTCTGCTTACAAGGCACTGGGATGAAGGGCATGTGCTACCACACCTTGAAGTTACAGAGGTCAATCTCCCTCTGCCTCCCAAGTGTTGGGATTAAAGGTGTATACTACCGTACCCAACAACTCTCTTCCTTATTTTAACTTAAAAACTTCAAATTTTAGCCTTCACATATTTTTAAAACACTGCAAATCATTTAAAATTTTTCTTTGTCTTTAAATCTCTCTTTAAACCTTTCTCGGTTTTTCTGACCACATGAGCCCTAATTTATCAAGCAATCTCAGTAGGACCAAAGCTGTGGCTTTGCCAGCTAGATGTAGCCCATTCCTTAGTTTTCTGCCATTCCAAACTTGTGGCTGAGGTACCGTCCAGAGCCACATTCAGTGCCACAAGTCTACAGTGTTTTACGGTCCTTGCCATCAAACAATCTGCAACAGACAACACTCAAGCCCTCTCTCTGTAGCTGGCCCTACTGCCTCAAACAGTCAGAGTTTGCCCTGGCAGGATGGCCCAGAAATCTGGCATTTTAAAACAACACAGGTTTTTTCCTGCTACTGCTGAAAACAAACAAGCATTCAGTAGGCTTCTATCAACACCATTTAAATGTTTCGTGGCAGGACATCTTAAGTGCTGTAGGGTTTTGCAGATGAAGGTGAGTCAGGAAGCCTCTTTTAAATGTGTGTGCTTGCTTGCTTCTAGCAAGAAGAGCAGACCCGAGAAGTCGCTGCTACCAAGAAAAATTGGTTTACTCTTTCCCGAGCTTTCTCAAGCTTTCAGTGGATTCAGTTGTCCACACGACTGAGTGCCATTCTGTAGTAATTTGAGCAGCGGGGCTGCATCCCCACCACCACGGCCACCTTGGAGGCTTATGTACTGAAATAATTACACACAAACTGTATTCTTTAAACACTGCCTGGCTCATTAGTTTAGCCACTTAACCTATTTCTAATAATCTATGTAGCACCACAAGGTGCGATTACCAGGAAAGATTCAGCATTTCTGATCTTGTGGCTGGCTGCATCGCCTTCTGTCTCAGAGCAGACCTACCGTGTCTGCCCTTTAGAGGGGAGTATGGTGTCTCTGAGCTCACTTACTGTTCATCACAGCATTCTGTCCTTTTTACTCCACCCACCGATGCTCTAACCTATCAGGGCAAGCAGTTTCTTTATTTAATTACCCAATGACTTACTCCATCATTTCCCCTATTTCTGTTTAAACAAGAACAGAATCTTTAACTTTAACATAGCAAAATTACATATAACAAAACAGTTATCAAGCAAGAATTACAGTTACAATATTTTTTTTTAAATTTGGAACATTAATCTTTTTTTTTAATTTTTTTTATTGAGAAAAGGAGAAAAAAAACAAGTTTCCACCTCCTCCCAGCCTCCCATTTCCCTCCCCCTCCTCCCCCCCTACGCCCCCTCCTCCCACCATTCTCCCCCTCCCCCCACTCCTTTCCCCCTCCCTCTCCAATCCAAAGAGCAGTCAGGGTTTTCTGCCCTGTGGTAAGACCTAGGACCTCCCACCTCCGTCCATATCTAGGAAGGTGAACATCCAAACTGGCTGGGCTCCCACAAAGCCATCACATTACGTAGGATCAAACCCCCGTGCCATTGTCTTTGCGTCTCATCAGCCCTCATAGTTCGCCATGTTCAGAGAGTCCAGTTTTATCCCATGCTTTTCCAGTCACAGTCCAGCTGGTCTTGATGAGCTCTCAATAGATCAGCTCCACTGTCTCAGTGGGTGGGTGCATCCCTCGTGGTCCGGACTTCTTTGCTCATGTTCTCCCTCCTTCTGCTCCTCATTGGGACTTTGGGAGCTCAGTCCAGTGCTCCAGTGTGGGTCTCTGTCTCTATCTCCATCCATCACCAGATGAAGGTTCTATGATGATATGCAAGATATTCGTCAGCATTGCTCAAGGATAGGGTCATTTCAGGTTCCCTATTCTCAACTGCCCAAGGAACTAACTGGGGACCTCCGCTTGGGCACCTGGGAGCCCCTCTAGGGTCAGGTCTCTTGCCAACCCTAAAGTGGTTCCCTTAACTAAGAATTGTGGTTCCGTGCTCCCCTGTCCAACCTTCCTTTATCCCAATCCTCCTGCTTTCCCAAAGCCCGACCTCCTTCCCTTCTAACTTTTCTCTCCCCATCTCCCCTTACCCCCAACCCACCCCACCCCAAGATCCCAATTTTCTCCCCGGCAATTTTGTCTACTTCCCTTAGCCAAGAGGATAACTATATGCTTTTCCTTGGGTTTCCCTTCTTACTTAGCTTCTTTAGATTCACCTATTGTAGACTCCGTGACCCTTATTTATGGCTAGAAACCAATTATGAGTGAGTACATCCCATGTTCATCTTTTTGGGTCTGGGATACCTCACTCAGGATAGTGTTTTCTATTTCCATCCATTTGCATGCAAAATTCGAGAAGTCATTGTTTTTTACCGCTGAGTAGTACTCTAATGTGTAGATATTCCATACTTTCTTCATCCATTCTTCCATTGAAGGGCATCTAGGTTGTTTCCAGGTTCTGGCTATTACAAATAATACTGCTATGAACATAGTTGAACAAATGCTTTTGTCATATGATAGGGCATTTCTTGGGTATATTCCCAAGAGTGGTATTGCTGGGTCCAGGGGTAGGTTGATCCCGAATTTCCTAAGAAACCGAAACACTGACTTCCATAGTGGTTGCACAAGATTGCATTCCCACCAGCAATGGATGAGGGTACCCGTTCCTCCACAACCTCTCCAGCAAAGGTTATCGTTGGTGTTTTTGACGTTAGCCATTCTCACAGGTGTAAGATGATATCTCAAAGTTGTTTTGATTTGCATTTCCCTGATTGCTAAGGAAGTTGAGCATGACCTTAAGTGTCTTTTGGCCATTTGAACTTCTTCTGTTGAGAATTCTCTGTTCAGATCAGTACCCCATTTTTTAATTGGGTTAATTAGCATTTTAAAGTCTAGTTTCTTGAGTTCTCTATATATTACAGTCACAATATTTATATCTATTTTATCTTTTATCATAATAATGGAAAACTATAACTATCAATCTATTCTTCAACTTCATCAAAGACTCTAGAAGAATACAAAATTACATAAGCAAAAAAAAGTAAGAAGTTTTCAATCTCTAGAAATGGCAGAGACATCTCACTGCCTGTACAGTCATCCAAAATTCCTCTGTACCATTGGGGTATCCATCTTCATCCAACAGGCCCATAGTTTCCAGCAGACATTTCCATGAAGCAGGACATTTCAAAGGCAGTCACTGTCTGCTTGTCTTGAAGAATGTCTTCAGACTCTTTCATAAATCAGGAAACCCGAAAGACCATCTCCCGTTTAGGCAAGTTCAGTAGTCCTCTCTCTGCGGGTTCTCTGTGTCCAGTTTATGTAATCGTCCAGGCAACAGCAGTTTTTTGCCCAAATGGCTATCAAACTCCAGAAGGATCCTCTTCGATGCCCATCTTCTTCCTGAAATAAATTGGTTCCGCCGGAAGCAGAGTGTCTCATTTTAATGAAAAACCCTAAGGTATTAAATCATTAAATAGCATATTTTGTAGTCTATGAAAGTTATGAAGAATGCCTATCTAACTGAAATATATATCTATATAGCTAGAAAATCCAACTAACATTACTACAAACTTGACTATTATTAATGATTATCCATTAACAACCTATATACATTACATTTTTAAATTAACTACACAATCACTATACCTTAATAATGATCAAAAATGCATATACATATAACAAAATTGACCTTAAATCACTATCAATAAAGCAAAATCTATACTAATGCAAATTATTCATATCTTTATCATATCCCCCTTTAAATGTAAAAGAATGTTTATAATCCATATTTGGGAACATGAGTGCAGTTTTTTCTCTCCAAACTGCTTCCTGCTGAATGGGGGCGTCATTAATTATGTCTTTCATGGTATAACCTTGTTGCGGGAGGTCCTCCACTTCCTCCAGCCTACAGGTGCTGAGATACCAGCCAATTGGGGCATGGTCTCTCTCTCTTTAAAAAAGCGGCAACTTCCCTCTCCTCGCTCTCTTCACTTCCTGCTCACCAGCGACTATACTCCCTTCCTGGTTGTGCAGAGGGCTGATGGTGATCTGTAAGTTTTTTCCCCTTTAAATAAATACCACCCTATTAATCATAATTCCAAACTGGTGTGGCATTGTTTATGACTTACACCTTCCGTAGGCACCCAACATTTGGTGTTAGGACCTCTCCTTCCCCCGCTTTGCTGCCCGCTGCGAGTTCGGCTAGGCGTAAGCCTCCCTTCCTCAGCCACCGTGGCCAGCAGGCGGCCTTGTGGCCTGTGTCTTGTGTGTGGAGCCAGCAGCTTAATATAAATCACCATGCACTGGCTTTTATTGCTGCAGTTCTTTATATTTTCTCTTTAGACACCTCAGATTGACTTCTCGTCCCCATGCACCCTATCGTCTGACTGCCCACGTGGATTTAAACTCCATAGGCCTGCTTCGTCTCTGCCTGAGTGGTTTGCTCTTTTCTGAGTCATTTTTAAATCTCACTTGCAAGCACTGCTCTTAAGTGGCATGAACCAGAGCACGCAGTTGCTGAAAGCTGCAACCCCTCAGGGTGACTCTGTCATGTGGAGGCATAAGCGGCTTCCAGGTTGCACTTCTCTACCCCTGGATTCTGGGTTTCTGGTTCCATCTCTGGAATTGATTTAATTACATTTACTTTGTTGAGCAACTTACATTTTCCAATTTTTAACAAACACTAGGAAGACTCTGAGAAAGGACCCTGTTTTCCTCGCGAGTTGGCAACAGCGCCACCTGCTGGATAATAGGAAATATGACAGTTTTTATTTCCAACACGAATTTTACTGTTCTGGTTATCACTACAATGGGTTATATCATGCAAGGTTTATATGACGATGGGGATAACTTAATTTACTGGTTACTGGGTTTCAGTATTCTTTTGCATATTCTATCATTTAGGAAGAATATGGAACTCCTAAGAACCACACAATCTTTACTAGAAACTCATGCAGGCCAGGAGATTCAGGTTTCAAAAGAGACAATAATAAAGACAATAATAAAAAGACTTGAAATGATTGAAGAAATGATTGGAGCTGGTGAACAGAGTAATAAGGCACAAGGACAGGATATAGTGCCAACACCAGCTATTAGAACTGGCTTACCCAAGGTTTTAGCGGCATAAACTATACTTAATTCTGACAAAGTGTCTACTTCTAAAGGCTCAAAGGGAGTCAGAGAAGCAAGATGGAAGCCAATAGCAATGAATGATATGAAAGAAATTAAGCAAGCTATTGTTAATTTTGGCTTGCACTCTGCATATGTAAAGGAAATGATAAGGATTTGTGCTTCTAATGCTAGTGCTACCCCCCCATGATTTCCATCAGTTAGTGTCTGCAGTTTTAGATAATGGACCTTCCTTGATGTTTGGTATTTATCTCAGAGAAGAATCCAAACATATGGAACAGCAAGGAAGAGCAAAAGGTGTCAACATTTCCCAAGATCAAATTCTTGGTGCAGGAGAATATGCTGATCCACAGGTCCAAGTTCTTTATGACGATGAAGTACTTTATCTATGTCACCAAGCAGCTTTAAATGCTTGGAATAGGATACAAGATCCAGAAAAAAAGGTAGAATCATATACCAGAATTAGGCAGGGACAGAGAGAACCCTTTATTGACTTTTTGCAAAGATTAATGAAGGCTCTGGACGTAGGGGTAACAGACCCAGAGGGTAGACGAATTCTTCTTGAATCTCTAGCTTTTGAGAATGCAAACATAGAATGCAAAAAGATAACTGGGCCTTTAAAGTCTAGATCAGCACCTATGGATGAATGGATTCAGCATACGATGAATGTTGAGACGTTTAGCAATAACGTTGAATCTTGGGTAGGAGTAGCGATTTCCACAGCAATGAGGAGACATCAAACTGCCAGGTGTTTTAATTGTGGTAAATTAGGACATCTGAGAAGTGATTGCAGGCGCAGAATTTCTAGGAATAATATCTCCTCTAGGAATGGCAAAAATAGGAGACCTAGTCCTTCAGGTATATGTAGGATATGTTGTAAAGGCCTTAATTGGTCAAACAAATGCAGGTAAACAACAGACAAACAAGGCAACCCGATACCATGGGGAAACTCCTTGTGGGGCCTCTCGCAGGCCCCCAAGCCAACAGTGGCCCCGTCATTCCCAGTCTCAGTGGAAAACATGCCTCACCAAGAAAATTAAAAGCTCCAATTTCTGCTGTAAAAAGTAATACTGGTCTAAATGATGAATTACGTGTGGAGGATGAGTCAAAAAACCCAGTAGGACAGAGTAAACGTATATTTTTGCAGACTTCTATTAACGAACAAAGACCAAATCTAAGAGTCTGTATAAATGGCACTTTTATTGAAGACTTATTAGACACAGGTGCGGATGTAAGTATCATTACCCCAGAATCTTAGCTTCTGAATTGGCCTCTTCAAGAGGTAGATGTTCAGTTCTTGGGAATTGGAACCTTATCTCGTGTAAAACAAAGCACAAGATGAGTTGAATGCATAGGGCCCGAAGGACAAATAGGAAGACTAAAGCTATCTATAGCCAATATTGCCATAAATTTGTGGGACTGTGACATGCTACAGCAATGGAATACCCAGATTAACATTCCTGTAGTTCCAGGAACTCATAATTCTGGGAAAGATATGATGAGGTATTATGGAAAAAGGTCACCAGCCATTCAGGCTCTACAAGAACATACAGCAAATATCAAACTTTTAGAGGTATCAACAGCCCTACCTTTAAAATGGCTAACTGAGAAGCCAATATGGATCAAACCGTGGCCTCTAGCTGAAGATAAAATACAGGCATTGGAATGGCTATTTCAAGAGCAACAACATGCTCACCATATTGAAGAATCAACCAGCCCTTGGAATTCTCCTGTGTTTGTTGTAAAAAAGAAATCGGGTAAATGGAGAATGGTGACAGATCTAAGAGCTGTCAACAAAGTAATTCAACCTATGGGCCCACTACAATCTGGAATTCCTTTGCCTTCTCTGTTACCAAAAGGATGTCCTCTTAGAGTTATTGATTTGAAATATTATTTTTTCACGATAACGTTGCAAGAAAAGGACAGAGAAAAAATTTGCCTTCACAGTGCCTACTTATAATAATACTGAGCCTAATAGGAGATATCAATGGACTCTGCTCCCACAGCGTATGCTCAATAGTCCTACATCGTGCTAATATTTTGTAAGTAATCCATTGGAAATAATTCATAAAAAATTCCCCAAGTCCATAATTTATCATTACATGGATGACATCTTGTTATCTCATTCAAATAAAGATACTTTAGAAAGGATGTTTGAAGAAGTAAAGAAAGTCTTGCCTAGGTGGGGATTACAAATTGCCCCTGAAAAGATTCAAAGAGGAAATTCTATTAATTACCTAGGTTACAGAATAGGGTTAGAGAAAATTAAAACGCAAAAGGCACAAATTATGAGAGACCAGTTAAACACCCTTAATGACTTCCAAAGATTGTTAGGAGACATTTCCAGTCTACGACCAGATGTTGGGATAACACCTGATTGATCTAATAGTTCATTTAAAAAAACCTTAGATGGTGATAAAGATTTGATTAGTCCAAGAAAACTGACAGCTGAAGCAGAAAAGGAACTGAAAATGATTGAGGAAAAATTACAGGAGGCACATGTGGATAGGGTGAACCCAAATCTTAGCTGCATCCTAGTCAAATTACCTTCCAGAATTTTTCCTACAGGGATTCTAATGCAGAGGGAAGATATTATTTTAGAGTGGATATTTATACCTAAGAAACCAAGTAAAAAATTAAAAACTTATGTGGAAAAAGTCTCTGAATTAATAATAAAATGTAAGCTGAGACTTAGTCAACTAGCAGGTATAGACCCAGCAGAAATTATAGTGCCTTTTACTACTGAAGAAATAAAAAAGTTATGGCTTCATCAGGCGATGAAAGGAGACAGAGACAGAGACCCACACGGGAGCACCGGACAGAAACCTCAAGGTCCAAATCAGGAGCAGAAGGAGACGGAGCACGAGCAAGGAACTCAGGACCACAAGGGGTGCACCCACACACTAAGACAATGGGGATGTTCTATTGGGATCTCACCAAGGCCAGCTGGCCTAGGTCTGAAAAAGCATGGGATAAATCCGGACTAGCTGAACATAGCGGACAATGAGGAATACTGAGAATTCAAGAACAATTGCAGTGGGTTTTTGATCCTACTGCACGTACTGGCTTTGTGGGAGCCTAGGCAGTTTGAATGCTCACCTTACGAGACCTGGATAGAGGTGGGCAGTCCTTGGGCTTCCCACAGGTCAGGGAACCCTGATTGCTCTTCGTGCAGATGAGGGGGGGGGACTTGATCGGGGGGAGGGGGAGGGAAATGGGAAGCTGTTGTGGGGACGAGGCAGAAATCCTTAATAAATAAATAAATTTAAAAAAAAAATAAAAAAGTTATGGGAAGACAACGAACCGTGGCAAAGAACTTGTGCTAATTTTGCGGGAGAAATTAATAGCAACTATCCCAAAATGGTAGACTTAACCTTATAAAAATGTACTTCTTGGATTCTTCCTAGAATTGTAAGTGATACTCCAATAACTGGAGCCCGTACATTCTATACTGATGCAAATAAATCAGGGAAAGCAGGTTACAAGTCAGATGAATTGAGTAAGGTGAAACAAAGCCCTTATAATTCTGACCAGAAGGCAGAATTATATGCCATTCTTATGGTGCTAAGGGATTTTAAAGAACCTCTTAATATAGTTACAGATTCACAATATGCAGAAAGAGTTATCTTGCATATTGAAACCGCTGAATTTATACCAGATGACACAGAGTTGACTTCATTGTTTATCCAGGTACAAGAGATAGTCAGGAATAGGCTTTGTCCAATGTACATAACACACATCCGGCCCCATACAGGTCTGCCTGGTCCTCTAGCCCAAGGCAACGCTGAGATTGATCAATTATTGATTGGAAGTGTGTTGCAGGCCTCAGAATTTCATAAGAAGCATCATGTCAATAGTAAAGGCCCAAAGAAAGAATTTTTCATTACTTGGCAACAAGCTAAGGACATTATAAAGAGATGTCCCACTTGTTCTTTTAATAATCAAACACCGTTGCCTGCAGGGTGTAACCCAAAGGGCACTAAGAGAAATGAAATCTGGCAGATGGATGTGTTCCACTTTCTGTAATTTGGTAAATCAAAACAAGTACACCACACCATAGACACATATTCAGGTTTTCAATGGGCTACTGCCATGAGTTCAGAAAAGTAATCACACATTTATTGTCAGTTATGGCCATCATGGGTATACCTGCAGAAATAAAGACAGATAATGGTCCAGCATATATATCTAAGAAAATGAAATGCTTTTTTTGATTATTATAGTATAAAACACATTACAGGTATACCAAATAATCCTAGAGGTCAGGCAGTAATAAAAAGATCAAATCGTACTATAAAGGATGTGCTGAACAAACAGAAAGGGACCGAAACTACCCCAAGAAATAGATTACATAATGCTTTATTAACCTTGAATTTTCTTAATGCTAATTAGAAAGGAACGACAGCAGCAGAAAGACTTTGGATAATGGAAAAGTCTGCTGAGCTAAATCAACCAATTTATTTCAAAGATGTGCTGACCTCTAAGTGGAAGCCAGGAGATGTGCTACGTTGGGGAATGGGATTTGCTCTTGTTTCCACAGAGGAGGAAAAAATGGGGATACCATCAAAATTAATAAAGTTTCAATTTGAAGAGGAGAAACATCTTGGAAAGGAGAAATGACAACTCATCCACAATGATGATATGCATACAGGTAGTAAGAAAAATATATAAAATGGGGGCAGGGTTCTGTTCTTATCTCCACAGGGAAACACTCATCTTTGAAAAATTCAATGGACACTGGATGTTTGGATACTGACAGATGGAAAAATACCTGACCAATAGGAAATATCAAGAAAACTGAATGAGTAGTATAAGTAAAATATATTAAACCATATTTCTAAATTTATAAAGCTGGTGTTGAAGTTGGACTCTAGCTCAGTCCCTCTCTATTTCCAAGCCCGTTAGAAAGAGAAAAACCCAGAATTTCTGGAGTTTCTGTCTCATATTAAGAGCCATGATATGGGACAAAAAGAAATATGAGTTTAGAAAACATCTTTGCTTTTCTTCATATCTATCATACTTTTCATTGAATATATCTATCATGCCTTTCATATATATATATATATATATATATATATATATATATATATATATATATGACTAAAGTTTAAGTTTTTCACAATGAACAATGAGTTTTCCATGAAGTGACATTTGAAGTTTCCAGGAAGAAGATGGGGCCCCATAAAAACAACTCCACCTGGTTGATATGATGTCATGATACTGATAGTGCTACTACAAGACCTGCTTTGGGTACCAGCTGCACAAGACAATTCCAACTTGGTTAACTGAAAAGGTGCACATCTTATACAACATTTTGGCCAGACCAGCACAAAATACTCAGAGACTGACGGCGCCAGCCTGGGACGGGGAGCTCGGGGGTCTCTTGGCCCCCTGTCCTGCTTGGGCTCTCTGCTGCCTCTTTCTTCCTGGCCCACCCAGCTTCCGTCCAGACCCCTCCCCACTTCGCCCCCACTGCCCTCTTTTGGCGTGTAGCATCGCCCAGCGCAGCCTATCTGGGCGCTGGGTCCGAGTACCCGGGGCTCCCGGGCGGGCAGCAGTTCCTTTGTTTCTGTGGCCTGCCTGCACCAAGCGGGGTAGGCGCTTTGTCTGCGGGCTGCCCAACCAGCACGGAGGCCTGATCTTTCGGCGCCAGGAGACCCAGCATTGGGGTGAGTTTCTGGCCCACGGCGCCAGCCTGGGACGGGGAGCTCGGGGGTCTCTTGGCCCCCTGTCCTGCTTGGGCTCTCTGCTGCCTCTTTCTTCCTGGCCCACCCAGCTTCCGTCCAGACCCCTCCCCACTTCGCCCCCACTGCCCTCTTTTGGCGCGTGGCATCGCCCAGCGCAGCCTATCTGGGCGCTGGGTCCGAGTACCCGGGGCTCCCGGGCGGGCAGCAGTTCCTTTGTTTCTGTGGCCTGCCTGCACCAAGCGGGGTAGGCGCTTTGTCTGCGGGCTGCCCAACCAGCACGGAGGCCTGATCTTTCGGCGCCAGGAGACCCAGCATTGGGGTGAGTTTCTGGCCCACGGCGCCAGCCTGGGACGGGGAGCTCGGGGGTTTCTTGGCCCCCTGTCCTGCTTGGGCTCTCTGCAGGGCCTCTACTCCCCGGGTGCTGCCTCTTTCTTCCTGGCCCACCCAGCTTCCGTCCAGAGCCCTCCCCACTTCACCCCCACTACCCTCTTTTGGCGCGTGGCATCGCCCAGCGCAGCCTATCTGGGCGCTGGGTCCGAGTACCCGGGGCTCCCGGGCGGGCAGCAGTTCCTTTGTTTCTGTGGCCTGCCTGCACCAAGCGGGGTAGGCGCTTTGTCTGCGGGCTGCCCAACCAGCACGGAGGCCTGATCTTTCGGCGCCAGGAGACCCAGCATTGGGGTGAGTTTCTGGCCCACGGCGCCAGCCTGGGACGGGGAGCTCGGGGGTTTCTTGGCCCCCTGTCCTGCTTGGGCTCTCTGCAGGGCCTCTACTCCCCGGGTGCTGCCTCTTTCTTCCTGGCCCACCCAGCTTCCGTCCAGAGCCCTCCCCACTTCGCCCCCACTGCCCTCTTTTGGCGCGTGGCATCGCCCAGCGCAGCCTATCTGGGCGCTGAGTCCGAGTACCCGGGGCTCCCGGGGGGGCAGCAGTTCCTTTGTTTCTGTGGCCTGCCTGCACCAAGCGGGGTAGGCGCTTTGTCTGCGAGCTGCCCAACCAGCAAGGAGGCCTGATCTTTCGGCGCCAGGAGACGCAGCATTGGGAGAGCCAACATTGGGGAGAGACAGCGTTTGGTAGGCAAGGAGACCTAATCCGGTAAAAGAAGATCCATAGGGAGCATTTGGAAGAAGAGATGGGCCGACGTCAAGGCAAGAATTCGCCCAACAAGCTGAAAAGCAACATGAAGCTACCAGAAACAAGCGACCCCACAACGGGAGGACAAGAACCCCTTAATCAAGAGGAAGGAGAAAAGATTGACTTCATGAAAGTGATTGACACCCTTAAACAGCATGTAAAAAACGCCCTTATAGAAATGGATGAGAAATATAACAGAAAGTTTGAAGAATTGAATAAATCAGTGAATGATACCCTAGAAAACCAAGGAAAAACAATCAAACAGATAATGGAAACAGTTCAAGACCTGAAAACTGAAATGGAGGCAAAGAAGAAAACACAAACAGAGGGCCTTCTGGACATGGAAAATCTAGGTAAACGAATAGAGACTACAGAAACAAGCATAACCAGCAGAATACAAGAGATAGAAGAAAGACTCTCGGATTCTGAAGATACCATAGAGAAAATAAACACACTGATCAAAGAAAACAGCAAGTCCAACAAACTCTCATCACAAAACATTCAGGAAATATGGGACACAATAAAGAGACCAAACCTAAGAATAATAGGAGTAGAAGAAGGAGAAGAAGGGCAGCTCAATGGTCCAGAAAATCTATTTAATAAAATTATAGAAGAAAACTTTCCCAACCTAAGGAAAGATTTTCCTATGAAGGTGCAAGAAGCATACAGAACACCGAATAGGCTGGATCAAAAAAAAACATCCCCTCGCCATATAATTATCAAAACACAAAGCATACAGAATAAGGAAAGAATATTAAGAGCTGCAAAGGAAAAAGGCCAAATTACTTATAAAGGTAAACTTATCAGACTTACACCTGACTTCTCCATGGAAACCATGAAAGCCAGAAGGTCCTGGATAGATGTAATGCAGAAACTGAGAGACCATGGGTGCAAGCCCAGATTACTATACCCAGCCAAGCTTTCATTCACTATAAATGGAGAAAATAAAATTTTCCAGGATAAAAACAAATTTAAACAATACGCAGCCACAAATCCAGCCTTACAGAAAGTAATTGAAGGAAAATCACTAACCAAGGAGTCCAACAATGACCACAATAACTCAGACATCTAGAGACCCTTCACCAACACAAAACAAAGAAGGGAAACACACAAACTCTACGACTAAAAAAAAATGACCGGAGTTAACAACCACTGGTCATTAATATCACTTAATGTCAATGGACTCAACTCACCTATAAAAAGGCACAGGCTAAGAGATTGGATAAGAAAACAGGATCCAACATTCTGCTGTTTACAAGAAACACACCTCAACCACAAAGACAGGCACCTACTCAGAGTAAAGGGCTGGGAAAAGGCCTATCAAGCAAATGGACCTAAGAAACAGGCAGGTGTGGCCATACTAATCTCTAACAAAGTTGACTTTAAACTTAAATCAATCAGAAGAGATGGAGAGGGGCATTTTATACTCATAACAGGAACAGTTCATCAGGATGAAGTCTCAATCCTGAACATCTATGCCCCTAATATAAAAGCACCCACGTACATAAAAGAAACATTGCTAAAATTCAAGGCAGCCATCAAACCGCACACACTAATAGTAGGAGACTTCAACACTCCTCTCTCACCAATGGACAGGTCAATCAGAAAGGAACCTAACAGAGAAATAAGAGAATTAGTGGAGGTAATGAATCAAATGGACTTAACAGACATCTATAGAACATTCCATCCAAATAGGAAAGAATATACCTTCTTCTCTGCAGCTCATGGAACCTTCTCGAAAATCGACCACATAGTCGGTAACAAAGCAAACATCCACAGTTACAAAAAAATATTAGTAACCACCTGTGTCTTATCAGATCACCATGGATTAAAGTTAGAATTCAACAATAATGCTACCCCCAGAAAGCATACAAAGTCATGGAAACTGAACAGTCAACTATTGAACCATAGCTGGATTAAGGAAGAAATAAAGAAAGAAATTAAAGTCTTCCTGGAATTCAATGAAAATAAAGAAACAACATACTCAAACTTATGGGACACTATGAAAGCAGTCCTTAGAGGAAAGTTCATAGCACTAAGTGCCCACTTAAAGAAAACAGAGAAAGCTCACATTGGAGACTTAACAGCCCACCTGAAAGCTCTAGAAAAAAAAGAAGCAGACTCACCTAGGAGGAGTAGAAGACTGGAAATAATCAAAATGAGGGCTGAAATCAACAAAATAGAAACACAGAAAATAATACAAAAAATCAATGAAACAAAAAGCTGGTTCCTGGAGAAAATCAACAAGATTGACAAACCACTATCCAAGCTAATCAAACGGCAGAGAGAGAATTTGCAAATTAATATGATCAGAAATGAAAAGGGGGACATAACCACAGACACAGAGGAAATTCAGAGAATCATTAGATCTTACTACAAAAGCCTATATGCCACAAAATTGGAAAATGTAAAGGAAATGGATACTTTTTTAGATAAATATCATATACCAAAGTTAAATCAGGACCTGGTGAACAATCTAAATAGACCTGTTAGTCGCGAAGAATTAGAAGAGGTTATCAAAAACCTCCCTACCAAAAAAAGCCCAGGACCAGATGGTTTCAATGCGGAATTCTACCAGATCTTCCAAGAAGATCTAATACCTATACTCCTTAATGTATTCCACAAGATAGAAACAGAAGGGTCATTACCAAACTCCTTTTATGAAGCCACAATTACTCTGATACCAAAACCACTCAAAGACTCAACCAGGAAAGAGAACTACAGGCCAATCTCACTCATGAATATCGACGCAAAAATCCTCAACAAAATACTGGCAAATCGAATCCAAGAACACATCCGAAAAATTATCCATTATGATCAAGTAGGCTTCATTCCTGAGATGCAGGGCTGGTTCAACATACGAAAATCTATCAATGTAATCCAGCATATAAATAAACTGAAAGAAAAAAACCATATGATCATTTCATTAGATGCTGAAAAAGCATTTGACAAAATTCAACATCCATTTATGTTAAAAGTCTTGGAGAGATTAGGGATACAAGGGTCATACCTAAATATAATAAAAGCTATATACAGCAAGCCGACAGCTAACATCAAATTAAACGGAGAGAAACTCAAAGCCATCCCACTTAACTCAGGAACACGACAAGGCTGTCCACTCTCCCCATACCTCTTCAATATAGTGCTTGAAGTTCTAGCAATAGCAATAAGACAACATAATGGAATCAAGGGGATTCGAATTGGAAAGGAAGAAGTTAAACTTTCGTTATTTGCAGATGATATGATAGTGTACATAAGCGACCCCAAAAACTCCACCAAAGAACTCCTACAGCTGATAAACAGCTTTAGTAATGTGGCAGGATACAAGATCAACTCCAAAAAATCAGTCGCCCTCTTATACACAAAGGATATGGAAGCAGAGAGGGAAATCAGAGAAGCTTCACCATTCACAATAGCCAAAAACAGCATAAAATATCTTGGGGTACATCTAACCAAGGAAGTGAAAGATCTATTTGACAAGAACTTTAAGGCATTGAAGAAAGAAATTGAAGAGGATACCAAAAAATGGATGGACCTCCCTTGCTCTTGGATTGGGAGGATCAACATAGTAAAAATGGCAATTCTACCAAAGGCTATTTATAGATTCAATGCAATCCCCATCAAGATCCCATCAAAATTCTTCACAGATCTGGAGAGGACAATAATCAACTTTATATGGAAAAACAAAAAACCCAGGATAGCCAAAACAATCCTATACAATAAAGGATCTTCTGGAGGCATTACCATCCCTGACTTCAAACTCTATTACAGAGCTACAGTAATGAAAACAGTGTGGTACTGGCATAAAAACAGAGAAGTCGACCAATGGAATCGTATAGAAGACCCGGATTTTATCCCACAAACCTATGAACACCTGATTTTCGATAAAGGAGCTAAAAGTATAAAATGGAAGAAAGAAAGCATCTTCAACAAATGGTGCTGGCACAACTGGATGTCATCTTGTAGAAGAATGAAAATAGACCCTTATCTATCACCGTGCACAAAACTCAAGTCCAAATGGATTAAAGACCTCAATATCAGCCCGAACACACTGAACCTGATAGAAGAGAAAGTGGGAAGTACCCTACAGGAGCTGGGCACAGGAGATCGCTTCCTATGTATAACCCCAGAAGCACAGACATTAAGGGCAACATTGAATAATTGGGACCTACTTAAACTGAGAAGCTTCTGTAAAGCAAAGGACATAGTCAATAAGACACAAAGGCAACCTACTGATTGGGAGAAGATCTTCACCAACCCCACAACAGACAAAGGTCTGATCTCCAAAATATATAAGGAACTCAAGAAACTAGACTTTAAAATGCTAATTAACCCAATTAAAAAATGGGGCACTGAACTGAACAGAGAATTCTCAGCAGAGGAAGTTCAAATGGCCAAAAGACACTTAAAGTCGTGCTCAACTTCCTTAGCAATCAGGGAAATGCAAATCAAAACAACTTTGAGATATCATCTTACACCTGTCAGAATGGCTAAAGTCAAAAACACCAAGGATAACCTTTGCTGGAGAGGCTGTGGAGGAACGGGTACCCTCATCCATTGCTGGTGGGAATGCCATCTTGTGCAACCACTGTGGAAGTCAGTGTTTCGGTTTCTCAGGAAATTCGGGATCAACTTACCCCTGGACCCAGCAATACCACTCCTGGGAATATACCCAAGAGATGCTCTATCATATGACAAAAGCATTTGTTCAACTATGTTCATAGCTGTATTATTTGTAATAGCCAGAACCTGGAAACAACCTAGATGCCCTTCAATGGAAGAATGGATGAAGAAAGTATGGAATATATACACGCTAGAGTACTACGCTGCGGTAAAAAACAATGACTTCTCGAATTTTGCAGGCAAATGGATGGAAATAGAAAACACTATCCTGAGTGAGGTGTCCCAGACCCAAAAAGATGAACATGGGATGTACTCGCTCATAATTGGTTTCTAGCCATAAATTAGCGCCACGGAGTCTACAATAGGTGAACCTAAAGAAGCTAAGTAAGAAGGTGAACCCAAGGAAAAACATATAGTTATCCTCTTGGCTAAGGGAAGTAGACCCAATTGCCGGGGAGAAAATTAGGATCTTGGGGGTGGGGTGGGATGGGGGTAAGGGGAGATGGGGAGAGAAAAGGTAGAAGGGAAGGAGGGGGGATTTGGGGAATCAGGAGAATTGGGATAAAGGAAAGGTGGATAGGGGAGCACGGAACCACAATTCTTAGTTAAGGGAACCACTTTAGGGTGAGCAAGAGATTTGACCCTAGAGGGGCTCCCAAGTGCCCAACATGAGGTTCCCAGTTAGTTCCTTGGGTAGCTGAGGATTGGGAACCTGAAATGACCCTATCCGAGAGCAATACTGACGAATATCTTGCATATCACCATAGAACCTTCATCTGGTGATGGATGGAGACAGAGACAGACCCACACTGGAGCACTGGACTGAGCTCCCAAGGTCCCAATGAGGAGCAGAAGGAGGGAGAACATGAGCAAAGAAGTCGGGACCACGAGGCGTGCACCCACCCACTGAGACAGTGGAGCTGATCTACTGGGAGCTCACCAAGGCCAGCTGGACTGTGACCGAAAAAGCATGGGATAAAACCGGACTCTCTGAACATGGCGAACAATGAGGGCTGATGAGACGCCAAGGACAATGGCACGGGGTTTTGATCCTACTTAATGTGCTGGCTTTGTGGAAGCCTAGCCAGTTTGGATGTTCACCTTCCTAGATATGGACGGAGGGGGGAGGACCTAGGACTTACCACAGGGCAGGGAACCTGGACTGCTCTGTGGACTGGAGAGGGAGGGGGAGAGGAGTGGGGGGAGGGGTAGAAGGGTGGGAGGAGGGGGAGAAGGGTGGGAGGAGGGGGAGGGAAATGGGAGGCTGGGAGGAGGTGGAAACTTGTTTTTTGTTTATGTTTTTTTTTTCTTCTTTTCTTAATAAAAAAAAATTATTTAAAAAAAAAAATACTCAGAGACTATTGGCAATTTAAAAGACATTGATCTTGAAATTTAACCATCATTTTACTTTCACAGGATCCCCCAGAGAGAACGTCACCCCCATGACAGCTGGGAGTAATTCTAGAGGACAACGCCCCTCTCCCAGTAAAGTTTGCCCTTGGGTTTAGGGACATCATTTAGGGGTTGATTATAATTAGTATACGATTGAGGGTTGGGGGAGGAATTTTATAAGGTCAGGAATCATTTTAAAAAAAGGGGGATGATAGGATAATATATTTGTAATTCTGAGTTACTGTTTTTAGACAAATATATTGGTATAGATACTTGTATATTGATAAAAAGTTAAATTGTATTGACTGTTGTATGCATGCATGTTTCTACCTCTGTTTAAAACATTTTTATGTATTGACATATATTGTATTGATATATATATTGTATATATTTAACATATTGTAGTGTACATTTCTACCTCTGATAAAGATACTTATATAATGTTTGTGTATTGATATATATTTAACTACTGCAATAAATATTTGTACACTGTTTATATTTGGAGGTCATTGTCCTCATTTGTTTCATAGTCGTTTATTGTCTTAGTCTTTAAGTTAGATAGATATTGAGAATTATATAGACTAATAGTCATCTAAGTTTGTCATTTATAATTAGACTAATCAGTTTCTTTAGATATATAGAGATTATACTCAGTATAGATAGATAATCTTCAACTTCTTCAAAGAGCTGTAGAAAATGGCCTTTAATCTAACTCAGAGTTTAGTGGTTTTGAGACACAATTGCTCCTGGCAACACCACTCTATTCCCGAAAGAATGTTGAGCACCAAGGACACTCAACCTGGAGCCTTTCTTTTTGGCAGAACTGGCCTTGGGGCAAAGAAATGCCCATACCTCAACCATTGACAGAGATACAGAACGTGCATCAATGGATAAAACAAGACGGTCATATCCTGCCTAGACAGGGTAAGATAGTTTTGAAAAGTTACCTGCCTTTGAAAGTGGTTTGTCAGTTATGTTAGGCCTTAGCCAAAGTTGGTTGCTTCAATGCTGGTAACGTGAATTTGGGTGATTGTCCAGGTAGCTAGTTGTCTCTGTGATTTGTTGCATGTTTTGGAAGTTGTTTTACTGAACTTCCTAATTAACCAGATAACATTATTTCCCTTCGCAGATCTTTGATGGGGTTGAAGACTATATAAATGGAGTTACTTTCTCTCATGACTTGGAAAAGTTATTTATTATACAAGACCTAAGCTAGTTAGAATAGGATATTTGTACTTATTGTATATAATTTCATAGTAGGTTTAGAACTCTCATATTTAAACGAAAGGGGGAGGTGTTGTGGGAGGTCCTCCCGTTCCTCCAGCCTATAGCTTCTGAGATACCAGCCAATTGGGGCGTGGTCTCTCTCTCTTTAAAAAAGTGGCCACTTCCCTCTCCTCGCTCTATTCATTTTCTGCTCTGCCGGTGACTAGACTCCCTTCCTGGTTGCGCAGAGGGCTGACGGTGATCTGTAAGTTATTTCCCCTTTAAGTAAATACCAACCTATTAATCATAATTCCAAACTGGTGTGGCATTGTTTATGACTTACGCCTTCATAACCTGTGTGCTAGTTTCATCTCAGTTGGCAGTTGACCGAAGCTATTTTTTGAAAGTGTTCACAGCAACCTTTCAGGAAGGCGTGATCCATCATACCATATTGGGATAGCGGCAATCCACAGACTCTCACCCTGTGTGAATACAAAATAAGAACCTCCTTTCCATAGCATCATGTCCTTATATCCAAATTTTAAAGTCAAGGCACTTTCAAAATATCTATGTTGGATTAGTTCAGCAGCATTTATAAACAAATATCTTTTAGCAGCTATTGCTCCTTCCTCAGCATTTAAATGATACAAAGAGAGCACAATAGCATACAGTAAAAAAATTCTCTGTGTATTTTCCATCTTTGTTAAATTCCATTTAAGCTCTATTTTATTTTTCCTTTTTATTTTTTGCCTTTTGAGACAGGTTCTCTGTATCTTTGACCTGGAATAACTCTGTAGAACAGGCTGTCCTTGAAGTTTCAGAGATCCACATGTCTCTGCCTCCCAGCATTGGGATCAAAGGTGTATGGTACTAAACCTTGAACTCACAGAGACCTGTTTGTCTCTGCCTTCTTGGCACTGGGATTAAAGGTGTGTGCTACCACACCTTGAAGTTACAGAGGTCAATCTCCCTCTGCCTCCCAAGTGTTGGGATTAAAGGTGTGTACTACTGCAACCAACAACTTTTTTCCTTTTTTTAACTTTAAGAACTTCAACTTTTAGCCTGCACATATTTTTAACACACTGTAAATCATTTAAAAATTTTCTTTGTCTTTGAATCTCTCTTTACTCTATATCTCTCTTTGTTTTTTTGACCACATGAGTCTTTAATTTACACAGCAAACTCATTAGGACTAAAGAGATGGCTTTGCCAGCTAGATGTAGCCCATTCCTTAGCTTTCTGCCATTCCAACCTTATGGCTGAGGTACCGGCCAGAGCCGCATTCAGTGCCACAAGTCTATAGTGTTTCAAGGTCCTTGCCATCAAACAAGCTGCAAAAGACAACACTCAAGCCCTCTCTTTGTAGCTGGCCCTTCTGACTCAAACAGTCAGAGTGTGCCCTGGCAGGACGACCCAGAAATCCGGCCTTTTAAGACAACACAGGTTTTTTTCCTGCTACTGCTGAAAACAAACAAGCTTTCAGCTGGCTTTTATCAACACCATTTAAACGTTTCGTGGAAGTACCACTAACAGCTGCAGGGTTTTGCAGCTGAAGGTGAGTCAGGAATCTTCTCTTAAATGAGTGCGCTTGTTTGCTACTAGCAAGTAGAGCAGATCCGAGATATAGCTGCTAAAAAGAAAACATGCTTTACTCTTTCCCGAGCTTTCTCAGGCTTTCAGTGGATTCAGTTTTCCACATGTCTCAGTGCCATTCTGTAGTAATTTGAGCAGCAGTGCTGCATCACCAGCACCAGGGCAGCCTCGCTAGCTAATGGCCAGAAATAATTAAACACAAACTATTCTTTTAAACACTGCCTGGGCCATTAGTTTAGCCTCTTAACCTATTTCTAATAATCTATGTAGCATCACGAGTGTGCTCACCAGGAAAGATTCAAAAGGTATGACCTGGTTGCTGGCTGCATCGCCATCTGCCTCAGACAGGAGAGCTATCACGTCTTCCCGCGAGAGAGGATCATGGCGTCTCTGAGCTCACTGCTTCTTCCTCCCAGCATTCTGTTCTCTTTCTCCTCCCACATATGTTCTAAACTAACAGGGGAAGCAGTTTCTTTATTTAATTAACCAATGAATTACTACCATCACTTTATCCTTTCAAGAGCTTGCCCAAATAAATCTTCCATGTCTCTTCTGCTGTATAATCTTTCATTTGAAAAGAAATTGCCCTCTCAGGGAAGGATTTTTTTGGCATCTCTGTGGATGGAGATCATATGAAGAGGATCAGATGAGCAACCATGACAACTCTTATGCTATAGAGGTAGGTGGACCAGAGATTGATTGCTGACAATTCTGTGCTCTGCGTCAGATGCCCATGAACTCTGCCCCTCTTGAGGACAGGCAGACACCAAGGTGGTCACACATACTTAACTCATTTAGTGTCCACAGATCATGTAGATTGAGTTCTAATTCTTGTAATAAACTAATAAAATAAACAAGAATAGGAGAAGAGAGGAGCCTGAATTAGGGCCTCCAAATGGGTCATTTGCAAAGGTAAGGTTACCTGCCTCCATGTATGCTTTCTCCTTTCCTAAGTCAAATCCATCCATGCATAGAGTAGCTATAGGCAAACCAATGTCTAGCCAAAACGTAACAACAGGGTTGCACCCAACAGACTTGCAGCAAGTTATATTTATTAGTAATAAAAATGGTTCTGATGGGACAAAAGAATGTAGCATTAAAAACAAATTGGTGTACTCAAGCTGATTTCATGTGTTTTGGCACACAGAGGCTTCTGGTTCTGAATACTTCACGCTCAGTGGGTTTTGGAGATTGTGGTGACCCTGAACCTAGCTGGAGGCTTTGGGGCCTGAAAGGACAAACCTTGATATTTCAGGACACCCTTGTCCTTGGTTTCCACTGTTTACTGATTTCCATACAGAGAATGAGCAGCCATCTACTCCTGCTGCCATGCCTTCCCCACATGAACAGAGAGAACATTCTCCACACCCAGGTTGCTTGTATCACATATGAAGGCATAAGTCACAAACAATCTCCCACACCAGTTTAGAATTGTGATTAATAGAATGATTATTTCTGTAAAGGGCAAAAACTTACAGATGACCATCCCTGACAAAAGCCCTCTGCGGGATCAGGAAAGGAGCCTAGAAGCCAGAAGGGAAACTGGAAGCAAGAGATCAAGCTGAAGGTAAATGTTGAATTTTGAAAGAGAGAGTGAACACACCTAAATGGGCTAGTATCCCAGTTGCTATTGGCTGAAGGTGTGGAAGAAACTCATGCAACACACTTATTTGGATATAGCAAAACAAAAATGTTACTAGAATGTGAGAAAAAAAAACTATTTTAGTTTATTTATTTCAGTCCTTTCAGATACATCACAGAGATAGGATTTCTTCATTCATGAGAGTCACCGATGATTTCCCTTTAAGAAAAACCCCACAAAACTCCCAATAACATCATCAGCATTCAACAACATGTCTATGATTGTTTTGCCTTGCCTTTGCTTGTCAGTAAATGATGCTGCTAGTTAATCTGTGCTAGCAATGCAAATTTCCCTGTAACTAAATAGACAGAATTGACAGGTTATCTTAAACACATCAGGGAGTCACACTACAATGGAATGGGTTAATCATCACCAGTGTGACAGTGACATATTTAAGGTCTTTCGTTTGTCTATAAATCTCAGAATTGTCAACATGACATGTTGTCATACAGATTTCTTAGGGATTTGTCCCACTGGTGGTTTCCTTGGTATGCTTCCATAATTTTTGCCAGATCCAATCAGTTTTCCCATGCATTCTCAGCTCCACATCATTGTGTTCCCCTTATGTTCTATCCAGGCATTTTAGACATCTTGTAACTGTTGCAAGAGTATCTCATGTTCCACCTAAATGATTTGGAGTGTTATTTAGAACGAGTTTTATCTTCCATCCATGAGTTCATTGACTTTCCATGGGCGTAATTCCTGGGACACTGAGCCTAACTCCTGGGGAATTCCTCTAGTTACTTCTCCTTGCTGAGACAGCTTACACTCTCAGTACTACTATGACAGGATTTCTGTAGCAAACATTCTTTTCAAGATGAAAAGAAATTTCAATATTATAATCCATTTGTTTTTATTGTGATTTAAACACATACACACACACAGACACACACACAAGTTAATGCACATACACTGATGATATCAATTTAGTGGGCCATTCTGGGGTTGTCAAGATCATTATATCTTGAGGGGTTCTTAGAGAGCCATGGGGTGATCCCCTCTAGGAACTTGGGCAGGTGAGGAGAGGTTGACTGCACTGTGCCATGTCCATAGGCACTATGGGTGACTTGTCCTACAGTCAGACTGATGACTATCTTGAATATCACCATGGAACTTTTGTATGGCAAATGTTGGAGATCAAGTCAGGGTAAAAATCAGAAAACTAGATGGAGTTTCCAATCTCCAGTTGAATAGCCGACTGATGGAGAATAAGAGCAAGGATGTCAGGAATAAAGCTTGGTCCACACACTGAGACACTGTACCTTAACGAAGGATATTTCAACTAAACCAGTGGCCTCGGAATGAAAGAACATGGGGTCAAAGTGGAAGCTCTGAATGTGGCTGACAATTGGGGCAGACTGAGAAGCCCATGATAATGACACTGGCATTTGTCTGCACTTCATATACAGGCTTTTTTGTGATCCTATTCTATGGGGATGCATACCTTCCTAAATCTGGATGGATGAAGGGTGGGCTTGGACTTCCCACAGGTCAAGGTACCCCGCCCTCAATCTGGATTGTAGTAGGAGTGGAGAGGTTTGGTGAGGGAGTGAGAAGAAAGTGGGAGGAGGAAACGAAGTGGACATTTTGATATTCATTATTATGAAGTAATATAAAAATCAATAGAAGATAATCAATGAAGAGATTGGAGCTAGCAACAAAAAATATTCATGTGAGTTGTTGACTCAGACACCAAAGACTTTATTACAGAAAAAAACTCATAAAGGGATTGAGTTACTTGGCAAAATATGACTCATGTATTTGGGAAGATGAGTGGGGTTTTTATTTTGGGTCTCCAGGGGGCTGTGTGAGCAACATTATAGGACCTGTATGCTGGATATTTCTGTGGGTTAGTAGGGAAGAAACCTGCCTATGAGGGGTTTTATGACATAAGTAGAGCCTTGGTGGTGTCACAAAGCTGTGGTTGGGGGTGGCCACTCTGTTCCACATGAATCACTAGTCTTCTGTGAAGGTGGGCTTACTATCTTCACGGTGGCTGAGGAGGTGAGTTCAGCTCTTGGGCTCCTCAACTGTTCAACAGGATTAGGCTGATGGAGGAAGGTCATTGGCTAATTAAGGAACTGCCTTGGCCCATTTTATTGGTTGAAGGATAGGTGGGAGGAGTAGGCAGAACAGGACACTGGGAGGTAGTGGAAGTGAGCTCAGACTCAAAAGTCCTCCTCTCAGGAGCAGACGCCTGAGAGAGATGCCATGCCCTGCTCCCGGGATGAAGCTCCGACCCAGGATGGACATAGGCTAGAATCTTCCTGGTAAGCGCACATTGGGGTGCCATACACAGATGATAAGAAATGGGCTAAATTAATATGTGAGAATTAGCCTAGAAGAGAATGGTCCAAGCAGTGATTAAATGAATACAGTGTCCGTTTAATTATTTTTCGGGCATAAGCTAGTCGAGCAGGCAGCCGGTGTGCTGGGGACGCAGCCCCGCCGCCCTTATTACTACAGATTGGCGCCCAACATGATGGACTAAACCCACTTAGAAAACCTGAGAAGGCTTAAATATAAGGGAGAGAGAGTTTAACACAAATTTTTGCTGTTTGTTGGTGGCGTGCTATAGAGGGATTTCCTGATTCGGCAACAGTAGCAGAAAAAATGCTGTGTCATTTTAAAGCGCCACTTCTTGGGGCTATGCTGCCATGGCAATCTCTGTCTGGCTCTTGCGGGAGACAGAGCTTTTGAATAGAGCATTTGGAGTAAAGTGCTACGATTTGTTTGATGGCAACTAGACTCGCTGTGTTCTCGGGTCTGCTCTGCTTGTTAGAGGCAAGCATGCACTTTCTTCTAAGAGAAGCTTCCTGACTCAGCTTTAGCTGGAAAGCCTGCAGCTCATTAAGAGGTCCTGCCATGAAACACTTAAATGGTGTTGACGAAAAGCTGAACGCATGCTTTTCGGTTTTCAGCCGTAGCAGGAAAAAAGCTGCGCCGTTTAAAAATGCCAGCTTTCTGGGCTATCCTGGCAGGGCAAACTGACTGTTTGAGGCAGGAGGGCTGGCTACCGAGAGAGGACTTTAGTGTTGTCTGTTGTAGCTCACTTGTTGGCAGGGACCTTGAAATGCCATAGAGTTGTTGTAGTAAACATGGCTACAGCCTGTATATCCACCATGAGGCTGGAAAGCTAAGGAATGGACTGAATCTAGCTGGCAAAGCCACGCCTTTAGTCCTACTGAGATTGCTTGGTAAATTAAAGATTCATGTGGTCAGAAAAAGAGAGATATACAGTAAAGAGAGATTCAAAGACAGAGAAAGTTTCCGAATGGTTTAAAGTGTGTTAAAAATATATGCAGACTAAAAGTTGAAGTTCTTAAAGTAAAAAAAAAACAAAAAAGGAAGAGAGTTGTTGTGTGTGGTAGCACACGCCTTTAATCCCAGTGCCTAGAAGGCAGAGGCAAACAGATCTCTGTGAGTTCAAGGTGTAGTAGCTTACACCTTTAATCCCAATGCCTGGGAGGCAGAGACAGGTGGCTCTCTGAGAGTTCAAAGACAGCCTGGTCTACAGAGTTACTTCAGGTCAAAGATACAGAGAACCTGTCTCAAAAAGTTAAAAATAAAAATAAACAAAATAGAGGTTAAAACAAAGCTGCACAAAGATGGAAAATACACAGAGAATTTTGATACTGTTTGCTATTATGCCCTCTTTGAATTATTTGAATGCTGAGGAAGGAGAAACAGCTGCTAAAAGATATTTGTTTATAAATGCTGCTGAACTAATCCAACATAGATATTTTGAATTTGGATCTAAGGATATGATACTTTGGAAAAGAGATTCTTCTTTTGTTTTCACAGAGGATGAGACGCTGTTCATTTCTTCTAATCCGATTTGGTATGATTGACCATGCCCTCCTGAAGGGTTGTTGTGAACATCTTCAGAAAATTGCTTCGCTCAACTGCCAAGTGAGGTGAAACTAGCACACAGGTTATACCATGAAAGACCTAATTAACGACGCCCCCATTCAGCAGGAAGCAGTTTGGAGAGAAATAAGTGCGCCCATATTCCCAAATAATGTTTATAAACGTTCTTTTACATTTTAAGGGGGATATGATATAGATATGAATAATTTACATTAGTATAGATTTTGCTTTATTGATAGAGATTTAAGGTCAATTTTGTTATATGTATAAGTGTTTCTGATTTTGATTAAGGTATTGTGATTGTGTAGTTCATTTAAATATGTACTGTATAATTAAGAAGTATAGGTTGTTAATGGATAATCATCAATAATAGTAAAGCTTGTAGTCATGTTAGTTAGATTTTCTAGATATATAGAGATATATTTTAGATAGACATTCTTCATGTCTTTCAAAGATTACAGAATAGGACATTTAATGTTTTAATAACTGAGGACTTTTCATGACAATGAGACACTCTGCTCCTGGCAGCACCAATGTACGTCAAGAGGAAGATGGGCATCGAAGAGGCACCTTATGGAGTTTGATAGCCATTTGTGCAAGAAACTGTTCTTGCCTGGACTATTGCATAAACTGGACACAGAGAACCCGCAGAGAGAGGACTACTGAACTTGCCTAAGGTGAGATGATCTTTCGGGGTTCCTGATTCATGAAAGAGTCTGCGAGACATTCTGCAGGACACAACAGATAGTGACTGAACTGACTTTGAATTTTCCTGCTTTATGGAAATGTATGCTGGATACCATGGGCCTGAAGGCTGAAGATGGATGCCCCAACGGTACAGAGGAACTTTGAGTGACTGTCCAGGCAGCGAGATGTCTCTCTCATTTCTAGAGTATTAAAAGTTGCTTTTTTCTTGTTTGATTAGGTAGTATTGTATCTTTCTGGAGTCTTTGATGGAGTTACGAATAGTATTATAGTTATAGTTTTTCTTAGTTATGATAAAGATTGTTGTAACTTTTACTTGATAACTGTTTTGTTATATGTAATTTTTCTATGTTAAAGTTAAAGCCTTTTTTTGTTTAAAAAGAAAAAGGGGAAGAGATGGAGGAAGGTCATTGGCTAATAAAGGAACTGACTTGGCCCATTTTATTGGTTGAAAGATAGGTGGGAGGAGTAGGCAGAACAGGACGCTGGGAGGAAGAGGAAGTGAGCTCAGACTCAAAAGCTCTCCTCTCAGGAGCAGACGCCTGAGAGAGATGCCATGCCCCGCTCCCGGGATGAAACTCAGACCCAGGATGGACATAGGCTAGAATCTTCCTGGTAAGCGCACCTTGGGGTGCCATACACAGATGATTAGAAATGGGATAAATTAATATGTGAGAATTAGCCTAGAAGAGAATGGGGCAAGCAGTGATTAAATGAATACAGTGTCCGTTTAATTATTTTGGGATATAAGCTAGTCAAGCAGGCAGCCAGTGTGCTGGGAACGCAGCCTCGCTGCCCTTATTACTTCATTAGGCAGCTGAACATTTCGAAAAGATGGAATCTGGAGAGCCAAGACATTTTCTTTTGGTAAATATGTTTAGGAAGCAACTGGGACCTCTGTCATCCCAGAAAGGTTTCCTTCAAATATCCCGTGAGTCTAAAATTTATGTTGTTAACAGCTTCTATATTTGATAGCTGTGGGGACGGTGAATGCCAGGTATTCTTCCCACTTTATCTTTGCTATCAATGTCCAATCCATCAGTCCACTAAAGTGGCAAAGATCCTCTTTGTCCATATGTGTTTTAAAAGATATTAATTATTTCTAAATGGTGCTGTTGCCCAGATTAATGAGTCTTTACTTTTGCAGTTTGTCTCACAAAACTCACTTTTCTAATGAAGACACAGGATGGCTTTATGTCATAAACCTGTGTCTGGATCAGGAGACACAATACATAGAACCAGTGGACTGGAGTGCCATGACCTTGGGCAGGTGGTTTTGGATCAACCACCTAACTAACAGCTTGAGTGTGAAGGAGAGAAGTGGCTGTCCTTCGAATTCTTTGCCATCTGTTCAGATTTTTCTTTCTCACTTTGGGCATAGGCATCCAGTCTCCTCTCATTGACACAGTCAGTCTGGAATTAGGTTTCTCAGTAGAGGTCCATTGCCTTTGGGCAGCAGGAATATGTCTCTGATACACATATACTGAGCTGTAGACAATAGTTTGATAATTTTCCTATGAATTTCTTAAGACCAAATTACATTTAGGCAGCCCAAATCTATTCAGCACTGCCTTTATCACCTTCCCCAAAGAACTTCCAGAAAAGAATCTTGACATCGCATCCTCCCCTTCTTAACCTTGCAGGCACTTATGGTGTAGGAAACCACTTTGTGTCTGATTGAAACTGAAGAATTCTTCCCAGGCAGAGATTGGCAGCTATGAAGCCCAAGCACAGAAAGAGAGCCAAGAGACAGTGGAACAGGAGTGTTGTGGCCTATCTCAGTAAATCTACCACCATGATAACAATGCCTCTTAGTATGAGATGCATGCCACCTCTCCAGAAGAAGAATGGGCCAACTCTCCAGAAGCAAAAACTGAGTAAGCCTTTTGAGGCCCTGGAGAATATTGTTGGCTGCCGAATTTCTCATGGCTGGAAGGAAGCCAATGAACCAGTCACCCAGTGGAAAGCCATCATTCTAGATCAACTGCCAACATATCCCTCTCTCTATTTGTTGAAATATGATGGGATTGATTGTGTCTATGGCTTGGAGCTTCACAGCGATGAAAGGATTTTAAACCTTAAGATCCTGCCTAATAATGTGCCATTTCCTCAGGTGACAGACACTCATCTGTCAAACACCATAGTTGGCAGAGCAGTGAAACATACATTCACGGGCACAAATGGCTCTAAGGAAGACTGGAATGGGATGGTCCTAGAGGAGGTGCCAATCATGAAGACCTGGTTCTATATTACCTACAAGAAAGATCCGGTCTTGTACATTTACCACCTCCTGGATGACTACCTTGAAGGCAACCTCCACATCATGCCAGGCTCTAAGGAGGAGTGCAGTGTCATGGTCCCAGATGAGGTGCAGACCAGGATGACCTGTTTCTACATTGTCAAGGAGAATGATCCAGTCCTGTACCTTTACCACCATCTTGATGACTCCATTGAAGGCAACGTCCACATCATGCCTGAATGTCCTCCAGTAGAGGTGACTTTGGAATTAGGCAGGGATTCCTTGGCAGGCAAAATTGTGCAGTACAACAAAAGGATAGAACCCAAGAGATAGGTAAAATTATTTGCCAAGTTCCCACCAAACCTTCTGTGTGTTTCATCAAGTTTAATAATGACTTCCATATCTATGTCTATGATTTGGTGAAGATCAGTTAAAGTGAAATTCTCAAATTTTGAGGGGCACACTTAAAACTGTGTTTTGGGAATGTGTTTTTTTTTTCAGAGATACCTCAGGTCTTCTATTAATCCTGGTATTTTTTCCAATGGAATATTCTTGCTCGAAAAATAAAAATTTGTGAACATGTTGTGTTCTTTGGTGAATGATGGATTGTGTTTGGTGGATGGGACATCACAGAAATACATGCCTCAAAACAAAGCAGGATTTATAGTCTTTCCCCTTGGAGAGGATGGACTGGGGATGCTTGGTGTGGTAAAGGACAAGATGGCTGTCTAGGAAGTAGTAGAGAGGGGACAAAAAGTTGTAGGATCTCGGGGCGGAATAAAGCTTGAGGGAAAAACATGTCAAATGGAAAGATGTGACAGATATCAGAGTGAGGTATTGGGACTTTAGAGGATAAAGAGTGGATTAATCAGGAAGGGACACAAATGTATACTCAAAATCAGAGAAAATTAGGTTTCATTTGATGAATAGTTTAATTCGTACTGGCTGTAAGTCACTGGATGTTTGATCTCCACTGGAGCATGTTGAGTGACCAGGAGCCTCCTGTTTAGAAAAAAGTGTCTCCTCCAAGTTGCTCTTCTGCAGTGGGATGGACGGCAAGCTACCTACTTCCTTTTGTCAGAATTCTTTCTGCCACCTACTTTGTCATGCCTGGATTGGGTATGCCTTGAACTCTCATAGGTCCTTTGCATGCCATCCAACCCTTGTGAGTTCATTTAAATAATTGCCCTGCCATATTGGAAAACAGTGTTCCCTTTCATTGATCATGTTCTGTAGGACTTGGGCTATAAAACTCATCGACAGACGCACCCACACACAGGATAAACATGTACACATCGATGCCCACTAATGTGTGACATGCACACATATGATGAGTGCCATCAAATCAGTAAACGAGGGAATCCCTGATGCTAGGTGTAGTGTGGCAAAGACCCCACAAACCCATCAGACCCTCAAATACCAGTATGGTATTGATGTCTGACTCCCATCATGTTAGGATCCTGCCATCCTGTAACGGGGCGATTTTTGCTTCCTTCATCTTCACAAACTTGGTTAAAATGTTAGAGTTGTCAAACTGCCAGTTCGGGTCCATCATGAAGATCAGCTGTCCCAGGTCAGGTGATTTGGCTATAATTTGTGTGAGAACTTGTACCAGGGCATTCTGGTACACCCTCAACTCTTGTTCTCCCTGTCCTCATCATCACTCTTGTTGCTGGGCTTGGAGCACAAAGAATACAAAATGGAAGAACCCTCCTCCTCCAGTGGAAAACAATGTCCATCTTTCATTTGACCTGACTCTCACAGGGAATGCAGCACATTTTATCCTTCTTGGTCTCCTCATTCATTGGTTCCCTCATCTTTCCAATGAATGATAGAATTCATCCATTCTTCCATATCTCTCTCTCTCTCTCTCTCTCTCTCTCTCTCTCTCTCTCTCTCTCTCTCTCTCTCTCTCTCTCTCTTCTTCCTTCCCTTCTTGCATTTCCCCCTTTATCGTAGTAATTTGAGCAGCCGGGCTGCGTTCCCAGCTCCATGGATGCCTAGCTAGCTTATGCCCCGAAATAACAACACAAAAACTGTATTCTTTTAAACACTCCCTGGCCCATTATTTTCAGCCTCTTAACCCATTTCTAATAATATATGTTGCAGCACGTGGTGTGCTTACCAGGAAAGACTCAGCATGTCTGACCTGGTGGCTGGCTGCATCACCATCTGCCTCAGAGAGCAGAGCTACCCTGTCTGCCCGGGAGAGGGATAACATGGCGTCTCTAAGCTCACTTCCTATTCCTCCCAGCACTCTGTTATATTTACTCCACCCAACTATTTTCTAACCTATCAGGGCAAACAGTTTCTTCATTTAATTAACCAATGACCTATCCTCCATCATTTCCCCTATTTCTGTTTAAACAAGAAAGGAATCTTTAACTTTAACATAGGAATATAACACATAACAAAACAGAACAGTTATCAAGCAAGAATGTCAGTCACAATATTTATATCTATTTTATCTTAAATCATAATATTTGAAATCTATAACTATCTATCTATTTTCAACTCCATCAAAGTCTCCAGAAGAATACAATATTCCCTAAGCAAACAAGAAGTAAGCCATTATCAAAGCCTAGAAATGACAGAGACATCTCACTGCCTGGTCAGTCACCCAAAGTTCCACTGTACCATTAGGGTATCCATCCTCAGCCTACAGGCCCACAGACATTTCCACAAAGCAGAAAATTTCAAAGGCAGTCACTATCTGCTTGTCTTGAAGAATGTCTTGCAGACTCTTTCGTGAATCAGGAATACCAAAAGACCATCTCACCTTTAGGCAAGTTCAGGAGTCCTCTCTCTGCGTGTTCTGTGTGTCCAGTTTATGCAATCGTCCAGGTAAGAGCAGTTTCTTGCCCAAATAGCTATAAGACTCCATAAGGATCCTCGTTGATGCCCACCTTCTTCCTGAAGTAGATTGTTGCTGCCAGGAGCAGAGTGTCTCATTGTCACAAAACCCTAAGGTATAAAAACATTAAATAGCATATTTCGTAGACTAAGAAAGATATGAAGAATGCCTATCTAACTGAAATATATATCTATATAGCTAGAAATCTAACTAACATGACTACAAACGTGACAATTATTAATGATTATCCATGAACAACCTATATACATTACATTTTTAAGTGAACTACACAATCACAATACCTTAATAAAGATCAAATATGCATATACATATAAGAAAATTGACCTTAAATCTCTACCAATATTGCAAAATCTATACTAATGCAAATTATTCATATCTATATTACATCCCCCTTTAAATATAAAAGAACATTTATAAAGCATATTTGGGGACATGGGTCTGTTTTTTTCTCTCCAAACTCCTTCCTGTTGAATGGGGGCATCATTAATTAGATGTTTCATGGTATAACCTGTGTGCTAGTTTCATCTCAGTTGGCAGTTGAGCGAAGCAGTGTTTCAAAGATGTTCACAGCAACCTTTCAGGAGGGCGTGGTCCTTCATACCGTGTTGGGATAGACGCAATCCACAGACTCTCACCCTCCGTGAAAACAAAATAAGAAACTCCTTTCCAATGCATCATGTCCTTAGATCTAAATTTCAAAGTCAAGGCATTTTCAAAGTATCTATGTTGGATTAGTTCAGAAGCATTTATAAACAAATATCTTTTAGCAGCTATTACTCCTTCCTCAGAATTCAGACGATTCAAACAGAGCATAATAGCATTCAATATCAAAATTCTCTGTGTATTTTCCATCATTGTGAGCTTCAATTTAAGCTCTATTTTGTTTTTTTTCCATTATCCTTGGCTTCTCAGCAGCCCTCATTGTCCACCTTATTCAGAGAGTCCGGTTTTATCCCCTGCTTTTTCAGTCACAGTCCAGCTGGCCTTGGTGAGCTCCCAATAGATCAGCCCCACTGTCTCCGTGGGTGGGTGCACCCCTCTTGGTCCTGACTTCCTTGCTCATCTTCTCCCTCCTTCTGTTTCTCATTGGGACTTTGGGAGCTCAGTCCAGTACTCCAGTGTGGATCTCTGTCTCTTTCTCCATCCATCGCCAGATGAAGGTTCTATGGTGATATGCAAAATATCCATCAGTATGGCTATAGGATACGATCATTTCAGGTTCCCTATCTTCAGCTGCCCCAGGAACTAACTGGGGACCTCGCCTTGGGCACCTGGAAGCCCCTCTAGGTCCAAGTCTCTTCCCAACCCTAAGATGGCTCCCTTAATTAAGATATGTGCTTCCCTGCTCCCCTATCCAACCTTCCTTTATCCCAATTATCCTGTTGCCCCAAGTTCTCCCCATCCTACCATTCTCACTTTTCTCTCCCCTCCCTTCATCCCCCTACCCGTCCACCCTTAATTCCCGATTTTTGCCTGGCAATATTGTCTACTTCCCCTACCCAAAGGATAGCTATATATTTTTCTTTGTGTTCACCTTCTTATTTAGATTCTTTAGAATATCAAATTATAGACTCACTGACCTTTATTTAAGTCTAGAAACCAATTATGAGTGAGTACATCCCATGTTCATCAGGATACTCAGGATAGTATTTTCTATTTCCATCCAATTCCATGCAAAATTTAGAATTCATTGTTTTTTACCGCTGAGTAGTACTCTAATGTGTAGATATTCCACACTTTCTTCATCCATTCTTCCATTGAAGGACATCTAGGTTGTTTCCAGGTTCTGGCTATTAAAATAATGCTGCTATGAACATAGTTGAACAAATGCCCTTTTCAGATGATCGGGCATCTCTTGGGTATATTCCTAAGAGTGGTATTGTGGGGTCCAGGGGTAGGTTGATCCCGAATTTCCTGAGAAACCGAAACACTGCTTTCCAAAGTGGTTGCACAATTTTGCATTCCCACCAGCAATGGATGAGGGAACTCATTCCTCCACAACCTCTCCAGCAGAGGCTATCATTGGTGCTTTTGATTTTAGCCAATCTGACAGGTGTAAGATGATATCTCATAGTTGTTTTGATTTGCATTTCCCTGATTGCTAAGGAGGTTGAGCATGACCTTAAGTGTCTCTTGGCCATTTGAAGTTCTTCTGTTGAGAATTCTATGTTCAGATCAGTGCCCCATTTTTTAATTGGGTTAATTAGCATTTTAAAGTCTAGTTTCTTGAGTTCTTTATATATTTTGGAGATCAGACCTTTGTCTATTGCAGGGTTGGTGAAGATCTTCTCCCAGTCAGTAGGTTGCTTTATTGTCCTAGTGACAGTATCCTTTGCTTTACAGAAGGTTCTCAGTTTCAGTAGGTACCATTTATTCAATGTTGCCCTTAATGTCTGTGCTTCTGTGGTTATAAATAGGAAGCGATCGCCTGTGCCCATCTGTTCTAGGGTACATCCCAATTTCTCTTCTATCAGGTTCAGTGTGCTTGGACTGATATTGAGGTCTTTGATCCATTTGGACTTGAGTTGTGTGCATGGAAATAGATATGGGTCAATTTTCATTCTTCTACAGGTTGACATCCAGTTGTGCCAGCACCATTTGTTGAAGATGCTGTCTTTCTTCCATTGTATACTTTTAGCTCCTTTATCGAAAATGAGGTGTTCATAGGTTTGTGGTTTAAAATCTGGGTCTTCTATACGATTCCATTGGTCGACTTCTCTGTTTTTATACCAATACCAAGCTGTTTTCAATACTGTAGCTCTGTATTAGAGTTTGAAGTCAGGGATGGTAATGCCTCCAGACAATCCTTTATTGTATAGGATTGTTTTGGCTATCCTGGGTTTTTGGTTTTTCCATATAAAGTTGATTATTGTCCTCTCAAGATTTGTGAAGAATTTTGATGGGACTTTGATGGGCATTGCATTGAATCTATAAATTGCCTTTGGTAGAATTGCCATTTTTACTATGTTGATCCTCCCTATCCAAGAGCAAGGGAGATCTTTCCACTTTCTGGTATCCTCTTCAATTTCTTTCTTCAATTCCTTAAAGTTCTTCTCAAATAGATCTTTCACTTACTTGGTTAGAGTTACCACAAGATATTTTATGCTATTTTTGGCAATCGTGCAAGGTGATGTTTCTCTGATTTCCCTCTCTGCTTCCATATCCTTTGTGTATAGGAGGGCGATTGATTATTTGGAGTTGATCTTGTATCATGCCACATTACTAAATGTGTTTATCAGCTGCAAAAGTTCTTTTGTGGAGTTTTTGGAGTCGCTTATGTACACTATCATATCATCTGCAAATAATGAAAGTTTAATCTCTTCCTTCCCAATTCTAATCCCCTTGATCCCCTTATGTTGTCTTATTGCAATTGCTAAAACTTCAAGCACTATATTAAAAAGGTATGGAGAAAGTGGACAGCCTTGCCATGTTCCTGATTTTAGTGGGATGGGTTTGAGTTTCTCTCCAGGTAGTTTGATGTTAGCTGTCGGTTTGCTGTAAACAGCTTTTATTATATTTAGGTATGACCCTTGTATCCCTAATCTCTCCAAGACTTTTATCATAAAAGGATGTTGAATTTTGTCAAAAGCTTTTTCAGCATCTAATGAAATGATCATATGTTTTTTTTTCTTTAAGTTTCTTTATATGATGGATTACATTGATAGATTTTCGTATGTTGAACCAGCCCTGCATCTCAGGAATGAAGCCTACTTTATCAAAATGGGTATTTTTTCTAATATGTTCATGGATAAAGTTTGCCAGCATTTTGTTGAGGATTTTTGTGTCAATGTTCATGAGTGAGATTGGCGTGTAATTCTCTTTCTTGGTTGAGTCTCTGTGTAGTTTTGGTATCAGGGTAACTGTAGCTTCATAAAAGGAATTTGGCAATGAGTCTTCTGTTTCTATAATGTGAAATACATTAAGGAGTATTCGTATCAGCTCTTCTAGGAAGTTTGTTTGGCAATTGATGGAGATCAAGTCAGGGTAAAAATCAGAAAACTAGATGGAGCTTCCAAGCTCCAGTTGAATAGCCGACTGATGGAGAATAAGAGCAAGGATGTCAGGAATAAAATGGCTTGGTCCACACACTGAGACACTGTGCCTGAACGAAGGGGATTTCCACTAAACCAGTGGCCTGGGAATGAAAGAACATGGGATCAAACTGGATGCTCTGAATGAGGATGAAAATTGGGGCAGACTGAGAAGCCAATGATAATGGCACTGGCATTTGTCTGCACTTCATATACAGGCTTTTTTGTGATCCTATTCTATGTGAATGCATACCTTCCTAAATCTCGATGGATGAAGGGTGGGCTTGGACTTACCACAGGTCAAGGCACCCTGCCCTCTATTTAGAATGGAGTTGGAGTAAAGCGGTTTGATGGAGGAGAGAGAAGAAAGTGGGAGGAGGAAAGGTAATGGAAATTTTGATATTTATTATTTATGAAGTAAAAATCAATAGAAGATAACCAATGAAGAGATTGGAGCTAGGAAAAAAAAAACATTCATGTGAGATGTTGACTCAGACACCAAAGACATTTTACAGAATAAAACACATAAAAGGATTGAGTTACTTGGCAAAATATGACTCATATATTTGGGAAGATGAGTGGGGTTTTTTTGGGGTCTCAGGGGGTTTTATGAGCAGCATTATAGGACCTGTATGCTGGGTATTTCTGTGGGTTAGTAGGGAAGAAACCTGCCTATGAGGGGTTTTATGTCATAAGTAGAGCCTTTTTCTACCGTGTTCCCTTTCATTCATAATGTTCTGTAGGACTTGGGCTAGAAAACTAATGAACAGACTCACCCACACACAGGATAAACATAAACAAATTGATGCATACTGGTTTGTGACATGTAAACATATGATGTATGCTCTGAACTCCATAAAATCAGTTAACTAGGGAATCTATGATGTGAAGTGGAGTGTGACAAAGACCCCACAAACCCATCAGAACCTAATATACCAGTATGGTATTGATATCTGACTTCCATCATGTAAGGATCCTGCCATACTGTAAAGTGGCGATTTTTCGTTGTTCGTCTTCACAAAGTTAATTAAAATATTAGAGTTTTCAACCTGCCAGTTAGGGTCCAGCATGTAGATCAGCTTTCCCATGTCAGGTGATTTGGCTACAATTTAGGTGAAAACTTATACCAGGTTATGATGGTACACCCTCCCCCTTCTTCTCCCTGTCCTCATCGTCACTCTCATGTGTGGGCCTGGAGCACAAAGAAGGCAAAATGGAATAAGCCTCCTCTTTAGTGGAAAACCTTGTCAATCCTCAATTTGGCCTGACTCTCAAAGGGGATGCAGCACATTTTATCCTACTTGGTCTCCTCATTCATTGCTTCACTCATTTATCCAAAGAATGATTGAATTCATCCATTCTTCCATGTCTCTCTCTCTTCTTCCTTACCTTCTTCCATTTCCCCGTTTATTGTAGTAACTTGAGCAGCGGGGCTGCATCCCCAGCACCATGGCTGCCTCGCTAGCTAATGCCCTGAAATAACAACACAAAAACTGTATTCTATTAAACGCTGCCTGGCCCATTATTTTCAGCCTCTCAATGCATTTCTAATAATGTATGAAGCACCACGAGGTGACAGTAAAAATTCAGCATGTCTGACCTGATGGCTGGCTGTATTGCCATCTGCCTCAGAGAGCAGAGCTATAGCGTCTGCCCGAGTAGGGGAGCATGGCATCTCTGAGCTCACTGCCCATGCAAGGTGATTTGTTGAGATTCCGTCTCAATTGCCATTGGCTCCATTAGATATGTGCTCAACAATTTAGAAAGCCCTGTCTGTGGTGATGACATTACTTGTGTCTTGAAGAGGAGGACACACTCATGGTCATCTGCTGCTCTCACCCATCTAAATGCATCTCACCTTAGCAGAGACTGATTTTGTTTTATCATAAAAAGAATTCCACTTTACTGCCTTAAAGAAAAACTTAATGAAGATCAGTCAAAAAGAATGGGAAACAAGTCAAAGGTGGTTACCAGGTGGAGTGGATTTCCGAAAATAAACTGTATATTCAGAGTATCCCTTTAGAATCTCCTTTTTAATATCATCCTGCATCTGGAAGGCCACACAGCTCTCTATTAAGCCATATTTATATATATTTTCAGGGAAAAAGGTTGCATACAGAAAATATACACAGGATCTGGAATATGGTTTCTTTCTTCTCTGTTATGCTTGAAAAACTATTTTATGTTTCATTTTATTTGAAGCACAAAATATAAGATTAACTGTATTAAAATGAACACTTGATTGGTAATATAGAAAAATTTTTCTTTATGTTTTTACAATATAATTCTTCTGTGGTTCGTTAGTGTCTGCTTATCATCTATTGCCCCAACATGATTAGTTAAAGTTTAACATCAGGATGTATGTAATGTAGAATGGTGTCTAATGGGGTTCAACCTGGTGGTGTCAATTGCCTTTTCTGGTCACAGAAGGTATTCGTGAGAAATAAGGACACTCTTTAACAATTCATTATGTGATTATATTTTTCATTTTTCAGAGAAAGTAAGCTTGACACCTCTAACAAGTGAGGTCTAATATTTGCTTGTCCAATAAGAATATCCCAATTTGGTGGTCACAGGAAGAAAATTGTAGACCTTCTGGGTCAAAGGTATGGCATACCAATATTCAGGCAAAGCTTGAAAATACCAGTGGAACCTTGGCTATCAGGTTTTTTTTTTTGAAATTCTCTTGGCAAAAAATGAGCTTCCTGGGGCAGAATGGGAATTTCCAAGTATCATTACCTCCTGGAAGGGTCAATGGAGCTCTTATAACCACAGAGGCAATATTGCTCAGAGATGGATATCTGTATCACCCTTTATTAACATGGGAAAGATTGATGTTACATATTTTCTAAGCCCACCCTTATCTGGAACACAACTCCTTTGAATTACATTTTAAAATGCTTTACTTCAATAGACCTCTGTGTAGGACAGGACAAAAAAGAGGCTCCATAGGAACAAAGTCTTTTTATCCTCTCTTCTGGACAGCATACAGTAGTCCATCCACCCTGGAGAGCCACTTCTTCCCTCTCCTCCCACAACTTTCATTATCAAATCATACATTGGTTCTTCCTCATGATAACTGCATACAGTATCTCTGCCCCAGCAAATTCATTGTGCTTATCCCTTCTTAGACCCTGGTCAAAACTGCTCTTTCTCTCATGTAAGAACCTTCTACTTCACGTAATGCTTCTCCTTCTCACACTCTCTCTCTCTCCTTTGGTTCTGCTTAGTGTTGCTATGCCATCCTTGTTTCACTTGGTCTCAGAGCTGGCAAGCTCATTCTACCCCCATGAAGACTTAAGCCAGTTTTATCCTAAAGCAAATTTCCTTGCACAAAGAATGTTTGAGTTGGTCGGTGGTGACACACCCTTTTAATCCCAGCACCCTGGGTGCAGAGGCAGGACGATCTCTGGGAGTTCAAGGCAAGTCTGGTCTACAAGAGCTAGTTCCGGGACAGGAACCAAAGCTAAAGAAAAAACCCTGTTTCAAAAAAAAAAAAGTAATGTTTAAATTCAGAGATGAAAGCTGTCCTCGGCTTTCCCAAGAATGAACCAGAGAGTATCAGAAAGATTTTCTTAGTCATAAAATGTTGTCTGTGTTTTATTCATCTTATTTCTGAATAAGTCACCTATAGCATAATTCTTACCTCAGGGAAATTGCAGAAGAAAGGGTTAGCATATATAAAACCTAGAAGATAACATAAAATGTTCTGAAAAGTATTCTCTAGCTACATTGGAAGCTAGAGATGGAATGGCCTATTTGAAGATAACTTGAAGAATGAGAAGATATGAGGCTTTCTGGTAAATCATAGGCAGTAGAATGAAACTTCTTTGGTCACATCACAGTGGTATGTGGCCCAAGTATATTTACCTAGAGAGTGTACTCCCATATATTCAGAAGATCTGGGAACACTTTTTTATGTTGGTGGGCTGTACCTCTATATTAGAGCAGGCAGGTCTGAAACCGTTTTTCAGAAGACAATACCACGGAGTATAATTGGGTGAGGGAATAATCTAAAAGCAACTTCAGGAAGAAAAAGAGGACACTCTCAAAATTCTCTAGGTAGGTGGACCATATCCATGATTGTGGAGTTTCCTCTGTGTTCTGTGAATATGATAAATAAATAAAAAACAATACTGTTTTGGACCTCTAGAAAGGCAGAACTTAGGTAGACACGGAAAGCTTAAGTGGTCAGGAGAATTCCTGCTTCCACTTTAGGAGCAGGTGAAAGAGCTAAGAATCTCTAGCTTAGAAGGAGGAGTCAGATGCTTCTTAAGAACGGGTGGAATAATCTCAGCATCCCTAGGTCATATTTCTATGAGCTTATTGGCCAGAAGCTAAAACTTGAATGATACCCTGTGAAAGAGAGGAAGTCCCAGGCCCTTACTTCTTCATCGGCACCAAACTTGAAATCACACTCTATAATACATATTTTCTGAATGTGCACGTCAGGCATGTCAGAAGTCGTAGAAGTCTGTGACTCAGTTTCTTCATCTGATTTAGGTCCATCCACAAATTCCTCTTCATGTAGGATAGGAAATTTCTGTCAAAGGGGCTAGAGTGAAGACATTAATCTGTGTTATACTCAGCTTGCGGTTGTGTTCAGGGACCTCGGTCCAGAGAGCTGAGATCTATTGAGTCAGAACAGCACTATATAGGCCACCCAAATTAGAAGTTATAGGTATGAAATCAAATGAAAATTACCTTGATCACACATTGCAGGCCTGAGGCACTCTTTATTGATGTGAATCTAACTCTCACTAAGTAAGATAGAATGAAGCCTTGGTGATTTGGACAGAAATAAAAGGACAATTACAATCTTCCTCAAAAATATAATGTGGCTGAATTCATGGGAATAATGAGATATATTAATGCACTCTGGCCAGAACTAGAACTTATGAGACATTTGTGCACAGGTAAGGTCTACACCATTTTGTCAGAGATGTGAAGTCTATGGCAATGTGCAATAAAACAGGAATGGCAATTTTCCATCAAGTGTAAAATAAGCACCTTGTAGAGCAGAGGAATGTCTTGTCGGGGCTAATCAGCTTCCAAATGTTTTTCAGTATTGAGAATATCCATTGTGAGCTTGTGAAATGCTGGGAAGTAATCAATGCATATTTTCCAAGTGGATGGATGATGGTTTTCTGTGTAAGAAGCCATTGGTCAGATAAGAAATTCCCATATTTATAGATGAAAGAAAGTCTGAAGAATCCTAGAAAGTTGGATATATACCAGACATAAATTATCAAGAGAACAAGATCTATAGGCCGCATTGTAGAGGTGGTAGACCTGAGTCATTTTTGTGCAAAATAGTGTATATTTCATGCCATCTTGGTCTTTGTGAGTAAGCTCTATTTCACCATAGATAGAGTGGAAACACACATATTTCCAAAGAGTGTATGATGCTATATTATTCTGAGTAAGACATTCTTATTCTCTATGAAAGCAAGGCATTTTCAGACTTCTGAAAAGACGACAGGAATTTGAGGACCCTGGGAAAAAAAACAAGGATAATGATGATGGTAACAGGTGATGTACTGGAGGTGAAACATATTTTAGTAAAAGGGGAGAAGGTCTTGCCATCCTTCATCAAGAAATAAATGATTGGATGCATGTTAAGTGACAGTAAGTTTTGAATGCCTTTTTGTGGAATTTGAATGTTTTGGGCCTTGAGAAGATAAAGACCTTCCCTGGCCCCCTCAGTCAGGCAGGGTAAGTGTAAGGCTCTCTTGATTACCAAGTGTGCATTTGAGGTCTATTTGACCAAATAGATGGTGGTGATGAATGGAAGACTTTGGCAGACATAAAGATAAATCCAAAGTCACAAACCACTTAGGTAACAGGTAGTATCCTAGTCGACCTTGTGCAGTGGAGGAAGGACTGCATCACAGTCTAGAAGATTCACTTCTTGAGGCAACTGTGGAAGGGCTGGCAGCAATCTGAACATCATGTATCAGTCATTGGCAGGCTCCAGTTCTCATCAGCTACATTGATGTGTGAATGAAGGATGAGACCTCTTCAATCTGGTGACTTTAATGATGCAAAGATGTCCTAATTTCAGACTCTGTCACTTCAAAGCAGAACAAGATTAAATTTCTTTGGGTACTCATGTATTTTTAAAGTGGATGTAGTTAGAGGGGAAAGATCTCCATTATGTGGATATTTCTGAGGCCCACAAGCAAAGAGGGGATGATCTGAGGATCCTTTGATCCTGTTCACCTTGAGAAAAATGGAAATTCTGGGATGACTTTAGTAAAAACCACATATTTTTATGAATTTCCTTAAACAGAGTGATAAAGCCTTGAGTGCTATTTGTAATTGCAGAAAGGCCAAACAGCTATTTTAATCATAAAGATCTTCAGATAACCAGTCATCAAAAATGCACAGTGTGAGATGCCTTGATAAAAGGAACATTTTGGGGAGATGATATTCATGGGGGAAACTTCTGAGGTCATTCTGAATAGTCTTGCTATGTGAGAAAATGCCTGACAATGTATGACCAAATATCAAGTTTTAATCACACCATTGTGATTAAAGGGAAAGAACAAGTTTAACTTGAGTAAGAATATTTTAGTCATCATTTGCTTCCTACTGTGTTTCCAACTTCCATGACCCATATATTACATCAAATATTGGGAAGATTACAAGAAACAATTACAATGCTCTTTCCTCATCATTAGTGGTGGTATAAACTTTCCTGTTCCTGAAGAGTTGTATTGGTCTGTGCATATCCATCAATGTAAGTGATGTAGGATGCCCTTGTATATGTGTTTTTCTTTCCCGGTTAATGAATAAATCTGCTTTGACCTATGGCAGGCTGGAATTTAGTCAGGCTGGAAGAGATATAGAAAGAGATTAGGTGGATTCCAGGAGATGCCATGTGCCTGCTCAAGGAGAAGTATACCAGAATTATCCAGTAGGCCAGAGCCATACGGTGATACAAAGATGAACAGAAATGGGTTAATTTAAGATGTAAGAGTTAGCTAAAAAGAAGACTGAGTTAATTCATTAAGTGATACTGTAACTTTCTCTGTAATTATTTGGGTGGGGGCAGTTGGGAAACATAAGGTCAGTCTTCATTTACATGAATGATATGAACATTTTGCATTTCTGACTGGTACATTTTAGGCAGAGTCCATGATTATTAGTTTTAGCTTTTTATATTTTTCCCTCTACCTAAAGTCTTGTGAGGTCCAATGGTTACGAATGTGTTTCCCTAGCAGTCGTAGACCCTGGGATTGGCACTAAGGTAATATGAGTCCAATGGTCAAGTTAAATGTGTCCATGGAAGCAGGGGGATGCTCTAAGGCCTCCAGGGTCATTGGCTAGATCTGAATCTCTATTTATACTAAGTGAATGATTTGCAATCCCTTTGGTCATGGAAACCAATTCTGACATGTTATTCACCATTATGGACTATTCCAGACACCCTATGGAAAAAATGAGATCTTTGTAAATTTTGTGGTTAAAGTTTGTATTCATAGTACCCCTTTCACTATACTGGACTGAATATGGGCAAATCTGAATCTCACTTTTACAGTGTCAGTGGTGAAAGGATTATTTAATCTGGGCCCTTTATATTCAAAGGTAAAGCTTGAGGGTTTTTGCCAAAAAATGAATCCTTGAGACGACCTTTGGCAAATGGTGAAAGTCAGGAGTAAGCTTTGTCCTAGGATGGATGTCTGACAGTTTCTTCAGTGAAATCAATGGAGGAAGCTAACTTGAGGAGAGTCGAGGCATTGGCTCTTCATGAGAAAGGGTAAATTTTGAGACCTCTGTAGGGCAAGTGTATAAGTTGGAAAACCCTTGCACACAAGGGAGAAGTATTATTCACCATCCTTTATAGGTACATGTTCTTACTAACCCATTTAGAGAAGGAAGGTCCCATTATTGCACTTCAACTTCCAATACTTCTTTAGAGCTTTCTTATCTTTTTTGTCTCTTGGAGAGTTAGGCATCAGCAAGAGCTTTCTTCATTATGCCTTGTTGCCCGTCAGCAGCTAGATTTTTTCTTCTTTCTCTGGTTGTTTACTTATTCCATGTATGGGCAGCAGTGATGGGGCCAGTTGATTTCAGGTGATTCGATTGAAAAACATAGCTTAGGATTCAGTTTCTAATTTTAAAGTTATGACAAGGACCCAAAACCTACAGGGAGCAATGCATTTCACTAACTACCTGTACCAAATATTAAAGGTTTAAATCTTTTTTTTTAGAGCAGCATAATTTGGAGTTAGTTTAAAACAGAATAAAATTCTTGAGAGTTCTTGACAGAATCCTATAAGGTAAGATGCAGTATTATTCAAAATAACATCTCAAATGTCACCTTGTGAATAAAAGGAATGTATGAGTTTCCTTGAGTCAAAGACAATGCTTCCTAAACTTCTTGAGATAGGTGGATTAGGTGTAAGTACACATTCTTAATGGAGAAAAGGATGATGGCCCAGTTTTACACAGGGTAGTTCTCATGAAACCTTTGTTAAACAAAGTATATATGATGTCTCTTGGAAACAGGACTATAGAAAACCTCTTCTTAGAATGGAAAGTTATGAGACTATCTTCAGCAAATGAGAAATCCCAATTGTTTTTATTCAAAGAGAGGAGGGCTCCAGTCATATTTGGTAAAATATTAATATGCAATTTATCCAGGATCAAAGTGGAAGGTCGCAAGGCATCATGGGTAATCAATAAGAGTCTGGCTCTGCACTAGCATCCAGCTAATTTTCACAATGCAAACATACATACCCAATGAGAAATATTTGATAGTCTAAGGCAAATCTCATAACAATCTTCCAAGAGCCTAAGTAGTAATGCAAGATTTATTGTTTCCTCAAGGATATGTTGAGCTGTACATATCTGTACATATAGAAACACTGCATTTTTTTGTTTATGTCCGTTTATTTATTTATTAATTATTTCTGTCTCCTCCCCACCACCTCCTCCTATTTCCCGCCCCCTCCCCCAATCAAGTTCCTTTTTCTTGTCAGGCCATAGAGCTATCATTGTACCCTGCCCAGTGGAAGGTCCAAGGACCACCCACCTCCATCCATGTCTAGTAAGGTGATCATCCATACTGCCTAGGCTCCCACAAAGCCAGTACGTGCAGTAGGATCAAAAACCCACTGACATTGTTCTTGAGTTTTCAGTAGTCCTTATTGCCTGCTATGTTCAGTGAGTCCGGTTTGATCCCAGTTTTTTTCAGACCCAAGCCAGCTGGCCTTGGTGAGTTCACGATAGAACATCCCCATTATCTCAGTGTGTGGGTGCACCCCTTGCGTTCCTGACTTCCATGCTCGTTCTCTCTCTCTACTTCTGCTCCTGATTTGAACCTTGAGATTTCTTTGAAAAGTCAAGAAGCATACAGAAAACCAAAAAGACTGGATCAAAGAAAATCATCCCCTCACCATATAATAATCAAAACACTAAATATACAGGTTAAAGAAAGAATATTAAGAAACAGTGCATTTTTGGAAAACATATTTGGAGACAGATGGCTTCAGAGCCAATTTTCTCTTTCCACCTTCTGTCCTGTGATCTAAAAGCAGAAAGTTGTAAGATCCCATTGATCACATATGTGTTTGTCTGATTATTTTTGTCAGAGGGGTTTCTTTGCCTTTTGGACATGAAAAATGTCTAAATCCTCTTTGTGACAAAGAGAGATGATTACAGCCCCCATGTTCTTTATGGGAAGCATGAATATCTGCTTTGTTAGAGCTGGTTCTAATTTAGTTTTGATAGGTCTTGAATATTGATGGCTGCCTTTGGGAGAAGCAATACCTCTACCACACTTCTCATGTGTTTGCAAGGATCTGCAGCCTCTTTTAGACATGGAAGGTTCTATGCACACTTGAGGAGTAGCTTTTTGTTTCTGGCTCACTTTTGGAGGGTGAATCCTTGAACTCTATTTTGGACAAAGAGCATATTAGGCAGCCTTCATGTTCTGAATGGGAAACATGAACAACTTCCATGTTAGAGGGGACCTGTTCCAATTTGATTTTGGTAGATTTGAAATATCTAGGAATTGCTTGGGAAGAAGGAGAAAATCTGAGGCCCTCCGAATAAGGTTGTGAAGATTTCAAACTCCTTTCGCAGAAGTAGTAGTGAGGCTCTCTTTAGGCTCAGTGTTAATCCTTGCAGCAACATTGATAGAAATAAAATCTCTGCCCGTTTTTGGGAGAATGGTGAAATTTCAAGCCTTCATCTTCTGTTGGCACAGATTTGAGGCATGATTCTTTAGAATCAAGTTTTGATTTTGTTTTCTTTGATTACAAATGTTTGGAAATACCTAGTTGAGAGGGAGAATATCTTTGATATTTTGTAGGAGTGGAACCAGATTTGAAGTTCAATTCTGATGATACTTTGTTTGGAAACAATTCTGGGAGGGGTTGCAGTAGAGCGTGAGTCCTTTCTGATATATATGCAAGTGCGAGCCTACTTTTGGCAGACATGAATGATCTTAAGGCATCCAATTCTAAAAGTAAATATCTGATACTTCATTTAATAAATGAAGCATGCTTCACTATTTTTTGGTTGAATTGGAACTTCAATGTCTTTTATTGGGATAAGAGTAATAGCTCAGACAGTCTCATGAGAAGGAATAGGAACGAACTGTCATGTGCACAAGTAGACATTCTTAAAGACTCCATTGAAAAGAAAGTTCCCACTCCTTCTTGGGTAGACAGTATAGGTTCTAGAAGCCATTGGGATGGTGTGGTATTTCCAAAAGAAAAATAAATAGGGTTGGGGGCTGCATATTCTTGTGGTTATATACTGAAGGGCCTCGAGTACATTTTTCAGAATTACAATGTCTCAGAGCCTCTACAAAGAATGGTAAAGTTTCTAAAGCACCTGACACAGTATCTGTGGTCTTACAAACCTCTTTTGCTGTTGGCAAAGTTTCTGAGGTCTCTTGTGTAAGGGAAGGTTGCAGAGTCTACATTGAATGAGGTTGATATTCTAAGGAATCTTGGGAAGTTGTTGAAGTTTCTGTAACCTTATTGTAAGAAGATGTTATTTCTAGAAAACTTTTGTGAAATGGTGGAGTTTAGTTGTACCATAATGAGAGTAAGAAAGTTGAAGCGTTCCAGTATCAGATGATGACTGTCCTAAAGTCTCAAGGGTCAAAGGAGGGACTGAAGCCCCTTGGGAGGACAAAAAATTATCTGGAGACTCTTGAGCAGATGATGAATGTCCAAGTGATTCCTATACTGATATGGACAGTTCCAGAGCTTCTTGGGAATGCAAGGAATTTCCTGTATAGCCTTGCTGAGAGGATAATCTTCTTGGAAAACTTAAGATATTTCCTGAAAATGTTGTGCTGAATGGGATAATGACCAAGTCCCAGATGCAGGTAGAGTGCGTCTTAGAAAACCTTGGTCCAGTGGAGGAGGTCCCAGAGATTCATCCAGAGATACTGATGGTCCAAACATTTCTTTTGCAGATACAGATGGTCCTATAGTACTTTGGCAAGAGAATGAAATTTTGAGAGTTTCTAGGGTAGATGGAAAAGTTTCTGAAATCCCTAGGTAAGAGTCTCATATATTTCCAGCTTCTTGGGGGATGCCAAATTTCTTATGTCTCTCGCATAAGGGGGACCCCTTTTAGACTCTGTACTGAAAGACCCACATGTGCTACAGCATTTTGGGCAGGTGCTGAAGTATCTATAATCCCCTGGGTAGAAGATGCCTTTTCTAGAGTGCTATGCATAGATGGTGATGTTTCTCATGGTCCTTTGAGTATTCCCTAGTCCAAGATTTCCTAGGTCAGATAATGATAATGACTGTCATTAATGTCATTATTCAAAACAAGTGCCTGAAGCCTATTTAGGTATAAGGAAATATCTGGAGACCCAAAAGCATTTATTGAATGTCTATATGCTGAAATAGACAATCTCAGAGCCTTTTGTGAAATCATAAAATTCCGGCTTATGTTTTCTGGGTTGGTGAATCCTTTTGTAAACCTAAAGATGTGTCCTGACAACATTTTTTCTGAGAGGGAGAGTGACCCTCTTTCCAGATGCAGGTGGAGTGGAACCCATAGATGCTTGCTCAGGAGTTTTCAGGGATTCCGCTAGAGATACTGATGGTCCTAAATTTCTTTCTCAGGTATAGATGGTCCCACAGTACTTTGGCAGAGAATGAAATTTCCAGAGATCGTGAGGTAAATCGAATAGTTTCTGAAGTTCTTGGGGAAGTTCTGATATATTTCAAGCCTCTTTGGTAGATGAAATATTCTGATGTCTCTGGCATATGTGAGCCTGTTTTAGAATCTACATTGAATAAAGGAGATGTGCTAGAGTATTTTGGACAGGTGGTGTAGTTCTATATTCCTTTTGGTAGAAGATGGTATTTCTAGAGTGCTATGGGTAGTTCATGGTGTTTCTAGTGCACCCATGAATATTCAGATAGCCCAAGGTCTCCTAGATCAGATAATGCTAATGATAAGGACTGCCCTGGATGCCCTTGTTCCAAACAAGTGCCTGAAGCCTCTTCAAGTGACAGGGAAGTATCTGAAGAACTACGAAAATATGGTGAGTGTCAAAGAGATTCTTTTGCTGATATGGACATTCCTAGAACCCCTTGTGCAGATAATACATTTACTGGACAGTTTTGCTTCAGTGGTTTCATAAAGTAACCTGTTTGCATGAACACATTTGTTTTAAATCTTTGTCCATAAATGAAATTCTATCAGGCCCCCTTTGAGATGAGGCAGTATTCACAAATTGTTGGTTAGATGGAGAAAATCTCAGAGCTCTATAAGAAATTATTGGTTATCTCAATGTCACTTGTTCAGTTATAGGAGGCTTGTGCACCTTTGGCAAATGTTGAAAATCTCATTGTCTCTAAAATAGATGTCAGAGTGTCTATAGACCTTGAGAGAGATTTCAAAATACTACAAATCTCTATATAAAATGGCAAAGGATCTGTTGTCTCTTAAGCAATATTGGGAAGAACGCAGAGGCCACTCCAAAGAAGCATGAATTTTTGGAATACTTTGAGCTAATAATGGCGCTGTTACTACAGACTTTTGGAGAGCACCATGTGTAGATATTGATGTTCCTAAAGGATCTTTTGAAGATTGAGAAGGTCCAAAATCTTGTGGTATAGATGATGAAAGTACACCAGCCTCTTGGGAAAAAGAATGTTCTAGGTCTTCTTTAGAAGAGATGAAAATTTCTAGAGGTTCTTTTTCAGATTTTGAATGTCCTACAAATGATTGTGCTGATATGGAAGTTCTAAGAGCCCTTTGCATGGATAATGAATCTCCTAAACACCCTTACTTAAGTGGTGATAATCTGAGAATCCCTTTGGCAGCTCTAGACAATTTTGAGTACAATTGAGCTGATAATAAATATTGGGAGGTCCCTAGTACAGATGGGGTAGGTCTCAGTGAACATTTAGAAGATAGAGAAAATTGGACAGATTTTTGGAGAGATGATGATTCCTGAATTTATTAGTCAGAAACAGAAAGAAACAGAGCACTTAGGGCAGACCTTGAATGTCCCAGATTAAATGGAAGAGGTGTCAATGTTTCAAGACTCACAGATGAAGACACTGAACATTTAAAAACCATTAGGCGAGATGTTATAGTTTCTGATGACTTTGGAATCCATTGGGAATTTCCCAACTACTCTGTGAATCAGGTTGAAGTTGCCGAGCACCGTGCACATCTAAAGAACCTTCTACTTTCTGGAGAGAAGAAGATGTTTCTAGAATAACTTGAGAAGCTGTAAAATATTACAATATTCCCTGGGCAGGAAATATGTGTTTCTTGTGGGAGAGATGGGAACTTTGCCACAAACCCTTGATTATAGGAAGTGTCTTACACTTTGTGGGAAGGTCTGGATGATTCTGTAGACCCTTGGACAAATGGGCAATGTCCTAGAGACTCTTGTCCTGATATAGACTATCACAAAATACCTTGGAGAGATAATGAATGTCCTTCATATGCCTTCTGATGTGTTTTTTATCCTAGAGTCACTTTTGTGTATACAGATATTTTCTACCACAACTGATCAAGTGGGGAATGTTCCAGAGTACCTGGTGTAGGTGGGGTAGGTCCCAGAGACTCTTAGGAAAATAGAGAATGTTTTAGATAAGTTTTGACATTTGGTGAAGAATCTAGGTGCTTCTAGTAATTGTGAACAGTTCTGATTTATTTTGGGAAGACAGAGAAAAGCTCCCAGTATGTTGGAGTTTAGAACTGAAAAGCCATTGTGTCCTTGAGGCAGATAGAAATTTTTCTACAGACCCTGAAAAAGACAGAACAGTTTTAAACACCCCTTTGGCAGATGACCAGTCTTTTAATTTCCCCTTGGAAAATTAAGAATTTGCATCAGTTCATATGAAAGAGATCATCATTGGCATATGGAAAAGTCTCTGTTTTCCTCTGATTAACAATGGATTCCTATACCTCTTGGGAAGATGTAGGTGTTCTTGGAACACCCTGAATAGACACAGGAGGTCTGAGCATCCATGAAACATATGGAGATATTCCTAAATCCACTTTGTTATGTGGAAAAAATCCTAGAGTCATGGGAGTAGATAATGAAGATCTCAAATCCACTCTTGAGTAATTGGATAACACTAGATTTCCATGTGCACAGGTAGTAACTTCCAGAGTCTTTTTTCCACATGAATAAAGGCAAGATTCCACAACTTCTAGTAAAGTTAATGAATGTCTGGAACTCACTTGAACAGATAAGGTAATTTCCAAAGACTCTAGGAAAGTTGATAGAGTGCTTTGCCCAGATAAAGGAATCAGCATTTGCCCTTTTCAAGAAGTCAAAGGTCCTAAAGTGAATGGAGCAGATGGATCTCTTTGCTGAATCATTTGTGCAGCATTCCAATATTCAATTGGTCCCATAGAATGAAACATAGGGCCCTAGATAGCATGCATAGATTTAGAGTAACGAAAAGTTTCTTCTTCCAACAGTTTAGCTTTCAAAAGGCACTGGAAAGAATGGAAATAACTCATGTTTTCTGGGGCATATACAGAATGTTCCCAAAGCTCATCAGATTCCCCACGTCATCTGGTAGTTGTAGATCTTTTGCATATACCTGATGAAGATGATGAATATGTTGGGGAGTCCCAGGGTGGTAGCAAAAGTTCTGCAAAAATTTTGGAGAGCCTGGAACAGATTTCAAAGTTTCTACCATTTTTGGCATGCTGGCTATATCCCTGAGACTCTGTGGTACATGATGCATATGCTAATGTACTTTGTGCAGAGGGGAACTTGATATTGTATGTTGTGTATATGAGGAAGTTCCTGGTAGCCCTGGAGCATGTAGGTTGTCCTAGACTCCTTTGTGCAGTGTGGACAGACCCTTGTGTAAATACACAGGAATCTAAAATTTCTTGAGGACATTGAGAAGTTGATTAACTCACCTGGGAAAAGGAGTAAAGTCCCAGAGTCTCCTGAGGACAAGGATCATATACTGGACATCCTTCATGAGATGGAGAAGTTTCTAATGTCTCTCTTTTATGTGACATTGCCCGTGATAACTATTTGTATTTTGGACTTTTCCTTGGATGTCTGCAGAAGATAATAAAGGCATCAGAGTTCCTTTTGAAGATTCTGATGGACTCAGTGATCAGATACATTAACTTCTAGAGGCAGATGAGCAGAGATTAGAAATGCTGGATCACTTGGGACATGTGATGAAAATCTTCTAGGCACTTTATTAAATGGTGAAGGTTATGTAGGACCTGGGATAAATGGACAGATTACCACAGGCTCTCTGACAGAAGACAAATGGCTGAGATTCATTTGGACAAGTTGAGATGGTTATAGATTAGCAAAAAAAATGAGGTAAAGATAAAGTTCTCCACGAGGAAATGAAAAAATCACAGAGTTCCTTGTGCATACAATGAAATTTCCAGAGGTGATCCAAAATATAGAAAATGTTCAGAATATCCTGAACTCACAGAAATTTGGAATATTTCCTGAGAAGCAGTGCTAGATATTCCAGTACCTCGAAGGGAGGACAAAGATCCTCGTGTGCTCTTTTCAGATTGAGAAGGTTTCAGAGATCTGCCAACAGATGGTGGATACTGTAAAGAATTTTGCACAGACTGGGAAGTTTTCTGAGGGATTTGGGATGAAGCAGGATACTTCCTAGTTCCTTGATTACACAGCAACGTCACTAGAGTTCCTTGTGCAGACACGGATAAGTCCAAAGACCCTTGGGGATACAGAAGGGGCCACAAGCCCTTCTGCACCCTGACACTCACAAGTATACCTGACTAGATTGCAAAGATTCTAACAGTGTCTGGGTATTTTGTATAAACATCAGAGGTTCTGTCCTTGATGCAAAATGTCCTACTGTATTTCTTACAGATGTCAAATTTCCAATTGTGCCTTTGGCAGGTAAGGGACTCTCCACAGTGTCCTTTGAAGCATAGGAATACTCTAAGAGTCCCTGTGCAGATTTGGACATTTTCAGAGTTCCTTGTGATGGTGGGCATGTTCCCACAATCATTTCATCAGAACAAGAAGATGCTGGAGTTGTTTATCTTGATGACAAATCACCCAGATGCCCTGGTACACATGGAATGTTCCCCTGGTCACTTGGGTAGATGGAGAATTTCTATATGGCACTGGAACTGCTTTGAGAAGTGTAGAAATTTGCAGAGTCTCTTCAGCTAATTATGCTAATTTCAGCATTTCCTCAGATGATATAACATGTTTCAGAGGCAAATATGCAGGTTTCAAAGCACTTATATTCCCATAGCCAGAAGGGAAAACAAAATCTGCAGATCTATGGCGCAACTTAGAAATCATCTAGGCATTAGAGTTTGTTAAAAAGGGTCTATTATGCTTGTAGCAGACTGAGAAGTTTCCACAAATCTCTCACACCTGAAAAATGCCCCAAGGTATTCTGGGAATATTGCTATTGCCTCAAAATTTTTGAAGAATATACAGACTGTTTTGAAGTCCTTTGCAATAAAGACAAAGTACTTGGGCAAGCAAAGTTACCTCGGTAGCTGTAGAGACTCCATTAGGAAATTTCAAAATAGCAAATTTCCTAGAGTCCCTGGATTATATAAAGGATTTTCCTGAGCACCTAGAGAAAATGATAAATGTTCTATGTGTTCTAGTGAAGACAAAAATTTCCCTGATGTTTCTGGCTAGATTTGTTATGTTCTGTACTCCTTGTAAACCTTATAGTATGTTGGATAGATGAAGAAAAATTTTAGACTATTGGGAAGAAATTAGATGTTTCAAAGCCCTATTAGAAGGTAGCAGATTCCCCACAATTCATTGTGTTGATATAGATAGTTTTAGAGACCCTTGTTCAGATAGGGAAGATCCTAGATTCTTGGGCAGATTCCCAAAATTCTACAGTTCCTTTTGTAGGTAAAGAAATGACCAGCAGCATGTGAGCAGATGGAGAAACACTGAGTTCCTTATGGGCACATTGATTAGTCTCTAACTTAGAAGGTGGATGTCTTTCTGTGCTTTGTGCCTGTGTGGGCTTTACCAAAGTAGGTACTATATAAGGAATAGATTTTCAGGAATTTGAGCAGTTTTCAGCATCACCTGCCTGATGTGTTCACTTCCAGTTTTTTGTGAAGATGGTCAAAATTAACCATCTTTTTTTCAAAGATGGAGAAGGAAGCTCATTGGGCTACCAGCTGTCCTGTTTAGGTGCTGAGGAGATCCATCTGGAGGGGTGAGTGTGTTCGATCCAGGGACGGATTATCCTGGAAGAGAGCAAAAACCCCCCTCCCCAAGCTCCTTCTGAAAAGCTGTCTTTCTTACCGACAACCCCCACCCCAAGCCTGCTTGCTCTGAAAGGTCCTTGCTCAGGAACAGGTTTCTGCTCCTACACTGAGGCTAGCCACCCCGAGAGGTGAGTGCCTGCCTACCAGGCTGGCCTCAACAACCCCCAAAATTAGCACGGGCACCTTCAGCATGGAGGCAGAATCTCCTTTGCTATTCTGGACCCTGCCCTGCCTGCCACATTCTTCCTTTTATCCCAGGTTCATTGGGTTACCTGTTGTCCCTGTTTTGGTGCTGAGGAATTCCATCTGGACTGGTGAGTGTGTGTAATCCAGGGGCAGATTTTCCCAGAATTGAGCACCAACCCTTCTCCCTCAGCTCCTTCTGCAAGGCTATCTATTTTAACACTCCCCCAAAGCTGGTGTGGCTTGCAAGTTCCTTTGCTCAGAACAGGTTTCTGCTCCTACACTAAGGCTACCCACCCAGAGAGGTGAGTGCCTGACTAGCGGGCAGGCCTCAAGGACCCCAAATGTAGTATGGGCATCTTCAGCTTGGTGGCAGGGTCTCCTGTGCTCTACTGGACCTAGCCCTGCCCCACAAGTTTGCCCAGTTGTCTGTGGGTCATTGGATTACAAGGCATAATTTTTTCGGTGCTGAGGAGTTTCATATGGAGTGGAATGTTTCCTGCTTCTACACTGAGGAGATACACCCAGAGAGTCATCACAGCAAAGTCTGTACCAAGACATCAGGCCTCTCCTGGCTCCATTTGAAGGAAAAGATGGGAAAGTGCCAATGCAGGAATTCCTCCAGCAACCTGAAAGGCAACATGACATCACCAGAATCCAGGGATCCTGAAATAAGTAGAACTGTCCAGCCTACTCCAGAAGAATTAGAAGAAATCGACTCAAAATGAATTATATGAAAATAATAGAGGACCTTAAAAAGGAGGTAAAAACTGCCATAAACAATTAGAGATTACAAAGACAAGGTCAACTTCAAACTAAAATCAATAAGAGTAGATGGAGATGGACATTTTTACTCTTAACAGAAACAATTCATGAGGACAAAGTCTCAATCCTGAATATCTATGCCCATAATATAAAAGCACCCACTTATGTAAAAGAAACATTACTAAAACTCAAGGCAGTCATCAAACCACACACACTAACAGTAGGAGATTTCAACAATCCTCTCTCACCAATGGACAGGTCAATCAGACAGAAAACTAACAGAGAAAGAAGAGGATTAAGGGAGGTATTGAATCAAAAGGAATTAACAGACCTCTATCGATCATTCCACCCAAATAGGAAAGAATATACCTTCTTCTCTGCAGCTCATGGAACCCTCTAAATAATTGACCACATAATTGTTAACAATGCAAACTTACACAGTTACAAGAAAATATTAGGAACAACCTGTATCTTATCGGATCACCATGGATTAAATTTAGAATTCAACAATGATGCTACCCCTAGAAAGCCTATGAACTCATGGAAACTGGACAGCCAACTACTGAACCACACCTGGATCAAGGAAGAAATAAAGAAAGAATTAAAGTCTTTCTTGAACTCAATGAAAATAAAGACTCAATATACTCAAACCAATGGGACACTATGACAGCTGTGCTACGAGGAAAGTTCATAGCACTAAGTGCTCACTTAAAGAAAACAGAGAAAGCACACATTGGAGACTTAACAGCCCAACTGAAAGCTCTAGAAAAAAAGAAGCAGACTCACATAGTAGGAGTAGAGGACTGGAAATAATCAAACTGAGGGATGAAATCAACAAAACAGAATCACAGAAACAATACAAAGAATCAACGAAACAAAAAGCTGGTTCCTGGAGAAAATAAACAAGATTGATAAATCCCTATTCAAACTATGGAAACGACCAGGAGAGAATACACAAATTAACATGATCAGTAATAAAAAGGGAGACATTACCCCAGACACAGAGGATATTCAGAAAATCATTAGATCTTACTACAAGGGCCTATATGCCATAAAATTGGAAAATATTAAAGAAACAGACACTTTTTAGATAAGTTCCATATACAAAAGTTTGCCCAGAACCAGGTGAACAATCTAAACAGACCTGTTAGTTGTGAAGAATTAGAAGTAGTTATACAAAAACTCCCTACCACAAAAAGCCCATGTCCAAATAATTTCAAGGAAGAATTCTACCAGAAATTCCAAGAAGACCTAATACCTATTCTCCTTAATGTATTTCACAATAAAGAAACAGAAAAGTCATTGCCAAATTTCTTTTATGAAGCTACAGTTACCCTGATACCAGAACCACACAAAGACTCAACCAAAAAAAAATAATTACAGGCCAATCTAACTCATGAACATCAACGCGAAAATTCTCAATAAAATAGTGGCAAACCGAATCCAAGAACACATTAGAAAAATTATCCATTATTATCAGGTAGGCTACATCCCATGGATACAGGGCTGGTTCTACATATGCAAATCTATCAATGTAATCCATCATATAAATAAACAGAAAGAAAAAAATATGATCATTTCATTAGATGCTGAAAAAACATTTGACAAAATTCAACATCCCTTTATGATAAAGGTCTTAGAGAGATTAAGGCTACAAGGGTCATACCTAACTATAAAAAAAAGCCATTTATAACAAGCCGACAAGTTACATGAAATTAAATGCAGAGAAACTCAAAATTATCGCACTAAAATCAGAAGCACGACAAGGCTGTCCACTCTCTACATACATCTTCAATATAGTGTTTGAAGTTCTCACAATAGCAATAAGGCAACATAAGGGGATCCAAAGGATTTGAATTGGAAAGGAAGACAAACTTTCATTATTTGCAGATGATATGATAGTTTACATGAGCGAGTCTAAAAACTCCAGCAAAGAACTCCTACAGCTGAAAAACACCTTTAGTAGAATGGCAGGATACAAGACCAATTCCAAAAAAATCAGTTGCCCTCCTATACACAAAGGATAAGGAAGCAGAGAAGGAAATCAGAGAAGCATCCTCTTTCATGATAGCCACAAACAGCATAAAATATCTTGGGGTAACTCTAACCAAGGATCTGAAGGACCCATTTGACAAGAACTTTAAGTCTTTGAAGAAAGAAATTGAGGAGGATACCAGAAAATGGAAGGACCTCTCTTGATCATGGATTGGGAGGATCAACATAGTAAAAATGGCAATTCAACCAAGGGTAATTTATAAATTCAATGCTATTCCCATTTAAGTCCCATCAAAATTCTTAAAGATCTTGAGAGGATATTAATCAACTTTATATGAAAAACAAAGAACCCAGGATTGTCAAAACAGTCTTATACAATAAAAAATCTTCTGAAGACATTACCATCCCTGACTTCAGTTCTATTACAGAACTTCAGTAATGAAAACACCTTGGTACTGGCACAAAAACAGAGAAGTTGAACAATGGAATAGAATAGAAGACCTGGATTTTATCCCACAAATGTATGAACATCTGATCTTTGATAAAGGAGCTAAAATATTCAATGGAAGAAAGAAACCATCTTCAACAAGTGTTGCTGGCAGATCTGGTCATCAACTGTAGAAAAATGAAAATAGATCTATATCTATCGCCATGGACAAAAATCAAGTGAAAATGGATTAAAGACCTCAATATCAGGCTGAACACACTGAACCTGATAGAAGAGAAAGTGGGAAGTACTCTACCACATATGGGCACAGGAGATCACTTCCTAGGCATATCCCCAGCAGCACAGACATTAAGGACAACATTGAATAAATGGAACCTCCTGAAACTGAGAAGCTTCTGTAAAGCAAAGGACACTGTCACTAAGAAAAGAAGGCAACCCACTGACTGGGAGAAGATCTTCACCAAATAGCAACAGACAAATATCTGATATCCAAAATATATAAAGAAACTGAATTTTAAAATGCTAATAAATACAATTCAAAAGTAGGGCACTGAACTGAAAGGAGAATTCAAAACAAAAGAAGTTCAAATGACCAAAAGACACTTAAGGTCATGCTCGTCCTCCATGGTGATCAGGGAAATGCAAATTACAACAAATTAGAGATATCACCTTACACCAGTCAGAATGGCTAAAATCTAAAAGACAAATGATAACCTTTGCTCGAGAGGTTGTGGAGTAAGGGGCACACTCATTCATTGTTGGTGGGAAGGCAAACTTGTGCAACCACTTTAGAAATCTGTGTCGCGATTTCTCAGGAAATTCAGGATCAACCTACCCCAAGATCTAGTAATACCACACTTGGGAATATACCCAAGAGATGCCATATCATATGTCAAAAGCATTTCTTCAACTATGTTCATAGCAGCATTATTTGTAATAGCCAGAACCTGGAAACAACCTAGATGCCCTTCAATGGAAGAATGGATGATGAAAGTGTGGAGTATATACATATACTATTCAGCGGTTAGAACAAAAAAAATTGACTTCGCGAATTTTGCCTGAGAATGGATGGAAATAGAGAACACTATCCTAAGTGAGGTATCCCTGACCCAAAAAGATGAGCATGGGATGTACTCACTCCTAATTGGTCTCTAGCCATAAATTAAGGACATTGAGCATATAATTTATGATCCTAGAGAAGCTAATAAATAATATGAACTCCCCCTCCCCAAAAAAAAGACATATAGTCATCTGCTTGGATATGGGAAGTAGACAAAATTGCAGGGCAAAACCTGGGATCTTGGGGGTGAGGTGGCTTGGGGCTATGGGGAAATGGGGTGAGAAATGTGAGAAGGGGAGAATGGGAGCATCATGGGAGAATGGGATGTTTGTGATATAGGAAAGGTGGGCACGGGAGCAGAGAAATTTATATCCTAATTAAGGGAGCCATCTTAGAGTTGGCAAGAGACTTGACTCTAGTGGGGCTCGCAGGTGTCCAGGGAGATGTCCCCAGCTAGTACCTTTAGCAACTGAGGAGAGGGAACCTGAAATGACCCTATCCTATAGCCATACTGATGAATATCTTTCATATCACCTAAGAGCCTTCATCTGGCGATGGATCGAGATATAGACAGAGACCCAAATTGGAGCACTTGACTTAGCTTAAGATCCCAAGGCCAGCTGGAATGTGACTGAAAAAGCATGGGATAAAACCGGACTCTCTGAATCTGGCGGACAATGATGGGTGCTGGGAAGCCAAGTACAATGACACTGTCAATGATCCTACTTCATGTTCTGGCTTTGTGGGATCCTAGCCAGGTTGGATGTTCACCTTCCTAGTTTAGGATGGAGGCAGGAGCACTTTGGACTTTCCACAGGGCAAGGACCCCTGATTGCTCTTCAGTCTGGAGAAGGAGGGTAGAGCAGTGGGGGGAGGGGAAGAAGAGTGGAATGAGGAGGAGGGAAATGGGAGGCTGGAAGAAGGCAGAATTATTTTTCAAATAAAAAAAATTAGATCCAAATGAGGAGCAGAAGGAGGGAGAACATGAGCAAGGAAGTCAGGACATTGAGGGGTGCACCCACCCACTATGATAGTGGAACTGATATTTTGGGAGCTCACCGTGGCCAGCGGAACTGGGACTGAATAGCATGGAATGAAACCGTACTTTCTGAAACTGGCAGAGAAAGAAGGCTGATGAGAAGCCAAGGAAAATGGCACTAGGTTTCGATCCTAATACATGAACTGGCTTTGTGGGAGCCTACCCTGTTTGGATTCTCACCTTCCTGGTCCTGGATAGAAGTGGGAGAACCTTGGACTTCGGGGAGGGCAGAGAATCTGGACTGCTCTTCAGTCTTGAGAGAGAGGGGGAATGGAGTTGGGGGAGGGGAAAGGGTTACAGAAGTGACGGAATGGGACAATGTGTGTGAGGATGGGGAGGGTAATGAGAAATGGGAATGAGGTGGAAATTTTTTGCAATAACTAAAAAATAAAATAAACAAAAAAAGATGGAGAAGGAACTAGAATTGCTTCTGTTAGAGAGGAAAGTCCTTGAGTCATTGGTGTTGGTGGCAATGTTCCTGTAATCATTGGGACAAATGGAGGCATTCCCAAATCATCTGGTATAGAAGACAGATGGCTATGTGTACACTGGTCAAACTTATATAGTCCCAACTATTCATGGAAAGATGCTGACTGTTGTAGTGTTTGTTGGCTATATGGTGAAGAAGGTAGAGTTTCCAAAGTAGATATGTAAAGTTGGTCATATAGAAAATGTGCTAGATCTTTGGATGTAGATAAAAAAGATTCATTGGATCTGGTGCCATGTTGTAAATATCCTGTAGTTCCAGAAGGAAATCACCAAGGCCCTGTAGGCCCTTTGAAAAATGGTGATAAATCTGTGCAAAACAAGTGTCCTCGCTTATTTTGCAAAGATGCTGGTGGACCCAGAATTGATGTGCAAGATGCTCAATATTCTTCATTCCCTGATCTTGATGAGAAAGAACTCAGTGTACCTTGGAGAGACATAGAATTTTCCCAATGCCTTTGATAACACATGCAAGTTGGTTGATTCCTTAGAGTTGTTTGAAGAGGTATATGAGCATCTGGTGAGTTCGTTTAAATATCTGCCCTACCATATCTGAGAAACATTGATCCATTGTCATTGAACATGTTCTGTGGGACGTGGGCTATAAAACTCATGCACAGTCTCACTGGCACACAGGATAAATATGTACACATCGATGAACACTGCTGTGTGATATGAACACCTATGGTGAATGCACCGATCTCCATAAAATTACTTAACTAGGGAATCTGTGATATTAGGTGGAGTGTGGGAAAGACACCACAAACTCATCATACCCACAAATACCAGTGTTATATTGATGCCTGACTCCTATCATGCAAGGATCCTGCCCTCTTGTAATGGGGCAATTTTTGGCTCCTTCATCTTCTCAAACTTGGTTAAAAATTTGGAGGTATCAAACTGCCAGTCAGCATTCAGCATGTAGATCAGCTGTCCCTGGAAATGTGATTTGGCTAAAATGTGGTTGAGAACCTGTACCAGGAAACCCTGATACATCCTCATTCATTATACTCATCCTCATTGTTACTCTCCTGGGTGGGCCTGAAGCACAAAGAAGAAAAAATTCAATAAGCCTCCTCCTTAGTAGAAAAGCATGTAAATCCTCAATTTAGATTACTGTCAGAGGGAATGCAGCACATTTTATCTTACAAGGCATACTCATCCATTGGTTCACTCACTTATCCAATGAATGTTAAAATTCATCCATTTTTCCATGTCTCTCTCTCTTTTCTTCAATCCTTCTTCTATTTCCTCCTGTATCCTGTCAACATCTTGCCTAGATAAATCTTCTATGTCTCTTCTGCTCTAGAACCTATCATTTGTAAAGAACTTGCCCTCTCAGGGAATTTTTTTCTCTTCTCTATGGATGGAGACCATATGAGGAAGATCTGATGAGCAACCATGACAACTCCTGTGCTGTAAAGATAGGCAGACCATATAATGATCGCAGGCATTCCTATACAATGAGTCAGAGGTCCATGAGCTCTGCCCCTCTTAACAGATATGCAGGCATCACTGTGGCCACACATACTTAACTCACTCAGTGTTCACAAATTCTGGAGATTGAGGTTTAATTCTTGTCCTAATCTGATGAATAAACCAAAATGAAGAGAACATAGGAGCCTGAAGTAAGGTCTTCCATAGAGTACCAATGTCCAGCCAACTGCTAACCACACGTTGGAACCCAACTGCCTTTGATTTCTGAAACAATTGCTGTCTGCGTAAGGTCTCATAACAACACAAAAAGGTACATCAAATGTCTCCAGCACAAAATTAGACCAATTATAAGACCCAAAAGATGCAGCAAGTTATGTTTATTGGTAAGAAATATGGTTCTAGTGGGACAAAATGATGTAGCATTAAAAAACAGATTGGCCTTATCAATATGATTGCATGTGATATAGCCCACACAGGGTTCTGGTTCTGAATACTTGGACCTCAGCAGGTTTTGGATGTTGTGGACACCCAGAATTTAGCTGTAGGCATTGGGGTCTGAAAGGAAAATCCTTGATGTTTCAGGACATCCTTTCACTTGATCTCCACTGTTTACTGATTCCCTTACAGACAACAAGCAGCCTCCTATTACTGGTGCCATGCCTTCTCCAACAAGAACACAGAGTACCCCCACCACACCCTAGTTGCTTTCATCACATATGAAGGCATAAGTCAGAAACTCTCTCCCACACCAGTTTATAATTATGATTAATTGAATGGTTATTTCTTTAAAGGGGAAAAATTTACAGATCACCATCCAAGTCAAGAGCCTTCTGCAGTATCAGGAAAGGAGCCTAGTAGTCGGAAGTGAAGCTTTCTATCTATCTATCTATCTATCTATCTATCTATCTATCTATCTATCTATCTATCTAACTATCATGTCCATCAAAGATTCCAGAAGTATACAATATTACGTAAGCAAAAAAAAAAAGGGAAGCCATTTTCAAACTCTAGAAATGACAGAGTCATGTTTCTTCCTGGACAGGCATTGAAAGTTCCTCCGTACTGTTGGGGTATCCATCAACAGCCTACAGGCCCATAGTTTATAGCAGACATTTCCGTGAAGCTGGAAATTTCAAAGACAGTCACTATCAGCTTGTCTTGAAGAATGTCTTGCAGAATCTTTCATGAATCAGGAACACCAAAAGATCATCTACCTTTAGGCAAGTTCAGTATTCCTCTCTCTGTGTGTTCTCTGTGTCCATATTATGCAGTATTCCAGGCAAGAGCAGTTTCTTGCCCAATTGGCTATCAAACTCCATAAAGATCCTTTTCATTGTCCATCTTCTTTCTGAAGTAGTTTGGTGCAGCCAAGAGCAGAGTGTCTCATTATCATGAAAAACACTAAGTTATTAAAACATTAAATAGCATATTTTTTAGTTTTGAAAAATATGAAAAATGCCTATGTAAATGAAATATATATATATATATTTATATATATATATATATATATAGCCAGAAAATCTATATTGGACTAGAGGCAATCCACAGACACTCACCCTTTGTGAAAACAAAATAAGAAACTCCTTTCCAAAGCATGTCCTTGGATCCAAATTTCAAAGTCAAGGCATTTTCAAAATATCTATGTTGGATTAGTTCACAAGCATTTATAAAAAAAATATCTTTTAGCAGCTATTACTCCTTCCTCAGAATTCAAATGATTCAAACAGAGCATAATAGCATACAATATCAAAATTCTCTGTGTATTTTCCATCATTGTGTGTTTTATTTTGACCTCTATTTTGTTTATTTTTCTTTTTGAAAGGTTCTCTGTATCTTTGACCAGGAATAATGCTGTAGATCTCAGAGATCCACCTGTCTCTGCCTCCCAGTCATTGGGATTAAAGGTGTATGCTACTACACCTTGAACTCACAGAGATATGTTTGTCTCTGCTAACTAGGCACTGGGATTAAGGATGTGTGCTACCACACCTTGAAGTTACAGAGGTCAATCTCCCTCTGCCTCCCAAGTGTTGGGATTAAAGGTGTATACTACCGCACCCAACAACTCTCTTCCTTATTTTAACTTTAAGAACTTCAACTTTTAGCCTGCACATATTTTTAACACACTGTAAATCATTTAAAAATTTTCTTTGTCTTTGAATCTCTCTTTATATCTCTCTCGGTTTTTCTGACCACAGGAGTCATTAATTTACCATAGCAATCTCAGTAGGAAAAAAGCCATGGCTTTGCCGGCTAGATGTAGCCCCTTCCTTAGCTTTCTGCCATTCCAAACTTGTGGCTGAGGCACAGGCCAGTGCCGCATTCAGTGCCACAAGTCTACAGTGTTTCACGGTCCTTGCCAACAAACAATCTGCAACAGACAACACTCAAGCCCACTCTCTGTTGCAGGACCTCCTGCCTCAAACAGTCAGAGTTTGCCCTGGCAGTACGGCACAGAAAGCCGACATTTGAAAACAACAAAGGTTTTTTTCCTGCTATTGATGAAAACAAACAATCATTCAGTTGTCTTTTATCAACACCATTTAAATGTTTCGTGGCAGGACCTCTTAAGTGCTACAGGGTTTTGCAGCTGAAGCTGAGTCAGGAAGCCTCTTTTAAATGAGTGTGCTTGCTTGCTTCTAGCAAGCAGAGCAGGCCCAAGAAATTGCTGCTACCAAGAAAACATGCTTTACTCTTTCCCGAGCTTTCTCAGGCTCTCAGTGGATTCAGTTGTCCACGCGACTGAGTGCCATTCTGTAGTAATTTGAGCAGCAGGGCTGCATCCCCAGCACCACAGCTGCCTTGGAGGCTTATGTCCCGAAATAATTACACACAAACAGTATTCTTTTAAACACTGCCTGGCCCATTAGTTTAGCCTCTGATCCCATTTCTAATAATTTATGTAGCAACACAAGCTGAGATTACCAGGAAAGATTCAGCATTTCTGACCTTGTGGCTGGCTGCATCACCTTCAGTCTCAGAGCAGAGCTATCATGTCTGCCCGGGAGAAGGGAGCATGGTGTCTCTGAGGTCACTTACTCTTCCTCCCAGCAATCTGTTCATTTTACTCCACCCACCAATGTTCTATCCTATCAGGGCAAGCAGTTTCTTTATTGAATTAACCAATGACCATACTACATCATGTTCCCTATTTCTGTTTAAACAAGAACGGAATCTTTAACTTTAATATAGCAAAATTACATATAACAAAACAGTAATCAAGCAAGAATTACAGTTACAATATTTATATCTATTTTATTTTTTACATAACAATGGAAAACTATAACTATCAATCTATTCTTTAACTCCATCAAAGACTCTAGAAGAATACAATATTACATAAGCAAAAAAAAGTAAGCAATATTCAATCTCTAGAAATGACAGAGACCTCTCCCTGCCTGTACAGTCAACCAAAATTCCTCTGTACTGTTGGGGAATCCATCTTCAGTCAACAGGCCCATAGTTTCCAGCAGACATTTCCATGAAGCAGGACATTTAAAAGGAAGTCACTATCTGCTTGTCTTGAAGAATGTCTTTCAGACTATTTCATAAATCAGGAAACCCGAAAGATCATCTCAACTTTAGGCAAGTTCAGTAGTCCTCTCTCTGCGTGTTCTCTGTGTCCTTTATGCAATCGTACAGGCAAGAGAAGTTTCTTGCCCAAATGGCTATCAAACTCCAGAAGGATCCTCTTCGATGCCCATCTTTTTCCTGATGTAGGTTGGTGCTGCCAGGAGCAGAGTGTCTCATTGTCACGAAAAACCCTAAGGTATTAAAACATTAAATAGCATATTTTGTAGTCTAAGAAAGATATGAAGAATGCCTATCTAACTGAAATATATATCTATAGAGCTAGAAAATCTAACTAACATGACAACAAACTTGACTATTATTAATGATTATCCATTAACAACCTATATACATTACATTTTTAAATGAACTACACAATCACAATACCTTAATAAAGATCAAAAATGCATATACATATATAACAAAATTGACCTTAAATCTCTATCAATAAAGTAAAATCTATACTAATGCAAATTATACATATCTATATCATATCCCCATTTAAATGTAAAAGAACGTTTATAAGCCATATTTGAGAACATGAGTTCAGTTTTTTATCTCCAAACTTCTTCCTGCTGAATTGGTGCCTCGTTAATTATGTCTTTAATGGAATAACCTTGTTGCGGTAGGTCTCCCCTTTCTCCAGCCTATAGCTGCTGAGATACCAGCCAATTGGGGCATGGTCTCTCTCTCTTTTAAAAAGCCGCAACTTCCCTCTCCTCGCTCTCTTCACTTCCTGCTGACCAGCGACTAGACTCCCTTCCTGGTTGCGCAGAGGGCTGATGGTGATCTGTACGTTTTTTCCCCTTTAAATAAATACCACCCTATTAATCATAATTCCAAACTGGTCTGGCATTGTTTATGACTTCCGCCTTCAGTTGGCACGCAACGTTTGGTGTTAGGACCTCTCCTTCCATTGATCAGCTGCGGGTTGAGAGTTCAGCTTGGCGCGAGCCTCCCTTCCTCAGCTTCCGGGGCCAGCAGGAGGCCTTGTGGCCTGTGTCTTATATGTGGAGCTTGCAGAATAATATAAATCTTCATGCACTGGCTTTTATTGCTGCAGTACTTTAGATTTTCTCTTTATACACCTCAGATTGACTTCCAGTCCACATGCACCCTATCATATACACAGGCCTGCATAGTCTCCGCCCGCATGGTTTGCTCTTTTCTGAGTCATTTTTATATCTCACTTGCAAGCACAGCACTTAAGTGGCATGAACCAGAGCATGTGGTTGCTGAAAGCTGCAACCCCTCAGGGTGACTCTGTCATGTGGAGGCATAAGGGGTTTCCAGGTTGGTCTTCTCTACCCTTGGATTCTGGGTTTCTGGTTCCATCTCTGGAAATGATTTAATTACATTTACTTTGTTGAGCAACTTACATTTTCCAGTTTTTAACAAATACTAGGCAGATTCTGAAAAAGGACCCTGTTTTCCTCGCGACTTGGCAACAGCGCCACCAGCTGGATGATAGATAATATGGCAGTTATCGTTTCCAACGAGAATTTTACTGTTCTGGTTACCAATACAATGGGTTATATAATGCAAGGTTTATATGACAATGGGAATAACTTAATTTACTGGTTACTGGGTTTCAGTATTCTTTTGCATATTCTATCATTTAGGAAGAATATGGCACTCCTAAGAACCACACAATCTTTACTAGAATCTCATGCATGTCAGGAGATTCAGGATTCAAAAGAGACAAAAATAAAGACAATTATAAAGAGACTTGAAATGATTGAAGAACTGATTGGAGCTGGTGAACAGAGAAATAAGGCACAAGGACAGGATATAATGCCAACACTGGCTATTAGTACTGGCTTACCCAAGGATTTAGCGGCATAAACTATACTTAATTCTGACAAAGTGTCAACTTCTAAAGGCTCCAAGGGATTCAGAAAAAGCTAGATGGACGCCAATAGCAATGAATGATCTAAAAGTAATTACACAAGCTATTGTTAATTTTGGCTTGCACTCTGCATATGTAAAGGAAAGGATAAGGAGTTGGGCTTCAAATGCTAGAGCTACCCCCCATGATTTCCATCCGTTAGTGTCTGCAGTTTTAGATAATGGAACTTCCTTGATGTTTGGGATTTATTTCAGTGAAGAATCCAAACATATGGAACAGCAAGGAATAGCAAAAGGTGTGGAGGTTTCCCAAGATCAAATTCTTGGTCCAGGTGAATATGCTGATCCAAAGGTCCAAGTTCGTTATGACGATGAAGTACTGTCACCATGTCAGCTTTAAATGAAGTACTGTCACCAAGCAGCTTTAAATACTTCGAATAGTATACAAGATCCACCGAAAAGGGTAGAATCATATACCAGAATTAGGCAGGGACAGAGAGAACCCTTTATTGACTTTTTGCAAAGATTAATGAAGGCTCTGGACGTAGGGTTAACAGACCCAGAATCTAGACGAATACTTCTTGAATCTCTAGCTTTTGAGAATGCAAACATAGAATGCAAAAAGATAACTGTGCCTTTAAAGTCTAGATCAGCACCTATGGATGAATGTATACAGCATACGATGAATGTTGAGACGTTTAGCAATAACGATGAATCTTGGGTAGGAGAAGCGATTTCCATAGCAACGAGGAGACATCAAACTGCCAGGTGTTTTAATTGTGGTAAATTAGGACATCTGAGAAGTGATTGCAGGCACAGAATTTTTGGAATAATATCTCCTCTAGGAATGGCAAAAATAGGAGACTTCGGCCTTCAGGTATATGTAGGAGATGTGGTAAAGGCCTTAATTGGTAGAACGAATGCAGGTCAACAACAGACAAACAAGGCAACCCAATACCGTCGGGAAACTCCTTGAGGGGCCTCTCACAGGCCCCCAAGCCAACAGTGGCCCAGTCTTTCCCAGTCACAGAGGAAAACATGCCTCACCAAGAAAATTAAAAGCTCCAATTTCTGCTGTAAAAAGTAATACTGGTCTAAATGATGAATTACGTGTGGAGGATGAGTCAAAAAAACCCAGTAGGACAGAGTAAACATATATTTTGGCAGACTTCTATTAACGATCAAAGACCAAAGCTAAGGGTCTGTATTAATGGCATTTTATTGAAGGCTTCTTAGACACAGGTGCGGATGTAAGTATCATTGCCCCAGAATCTTGGCATCCGAATTGGCCACATCAAGGGGTAGATGTTCAGTTTCTGGGAATTTGAACCCTATCTCGTGTAAAACAAAGCACAAGATGCGTTGAATGCATAGGGGTTTATCTATCTTGTTGATTTTCTCCGGGAACCAGCTTTTTGTTTCATTTATTCTTTGGATTGTTTTCTGTGTTTCTATTTTGTTGATTTCAGCCCTCAATTTGATTATTTCCAGTCTTCTACTCCTCCTAGGTGAGTCTGCTTCTTTTTTTTCTAGAGCTTTCAAGTGGGCTGTTAAGTCTCCAATATGTGCTTTCTCTGTTTTCTTTAGGTTGGCACTTAGTGCTATGAACTTTCCTCTCAGGACTGCTTTCATAGTGTCCCATAAGTTCGAGTATGTTGTTTCTTTATTTTCATTGAATTCAAGGAGGACTTTAATTTCTTTCTTTATTTCTTCCTTAATCCAGATATGGTTCAGTAGATGACTGTTCAGTTTCCATGAGTTTGTAGGCTTTCTGGGGGTAGCATTGTTGTTGAATTCTAACTTTAATCCATGGTGATCTGATAAGACACAGGTGGTTACTAATATTTTTTTGTAACTGTGTAAGTTCGCTTTGTTACCAAGTATGTGGTCAATTTTTGAGAAGGTTCCATGAGCTGCAGAGAAGAAGGTATATTCTTTCCTCTTTGGATGGAATAATCTATAGATGTCTGTTAAGTCCATTTGCTTCATTACCTCCATTAAATTCTTATTTCTCTGTTAGGTTTCTGTCTGATTGACCTGTCCATTGGTGAGAGAGGAGTGTTGAAGTCTCCTACTATTAGTGTGTGCGGTTTGATGGCTGCCTTGAGTTTTAGTAATGTTTCTTTTACGTATGTGGGTGCTTTTATATTAGGGGCATAGATATTCAGGATTGAGACTTCTTCCTGATGAATTGTTCCTGTTATGAGTATAAAATGTCCCTCTCCATCTCTTCTGATTGATTTAAGTTTGAAGTCAACTTTGTTAGAAATTAGTATGGCCACACCTGCTTGTTTCTTAGGTCCATTTGCTTGATAAGCCTTTTCCCAGCCCTTTACTCTGAGTAGGTGCCTGTCTTTGTGGTTGAGGTGTGTTTCTTGTAGACAGCAGAATGTTGGATCCTGTTTTCTTATCCAATCTCTTAGCCTGTGCCTTTTTATAGGTGAGTTGAGCCCATTGATATTAAGTGATATTAATGACCAGTGGTTGTTAACTCTGGTCATTTTTTTTAGTAGTAGAGTTTGTGTGTTTCCCTTCTTTGAGTTGTGCTGGTGGAGGGTCTCTAGATGTCTGAGTTATTGTGGTCATTGTTGGACTCCTTGGTTAGTGATTTTCCTTCTATTACTTTCTGTAAGGCTGGATTTGTGGCTACGTATTGTTTAAATTTGTTTTTATCCTGGAAAATTTTGTTTTCTCCATTTATAGTGAATGAAAGTTTGGCTGGATATAGTAGTCTGGGCTTGCATCCGTGGTCTCTTAGTTTTTGGAGAACATCTATCCAGGACCTTCTGGCTTTCATGGTTTCCATAGAGAAGTCAGGTGTAAGTCTGATAGGTTTACCTTTATAAGTAACTTGGCCTTTTTCCTTTGCGGCTCTTAATATTCTTTCTTTATTCTGTATATTTTGTGTTTTGATTATTATATGGCGAGGGGATGTTTTCTTTTGATCCAGCCTATTTGGTGTTCTGTATGCTTCTTGAACCTTCATAGGTACATCTGTCTTCAGGTTGGGAAAGTTTTCTTCTATAATTTTATTAAGTATATTTTCTGTACCGTTGGGCTGCACTTCTTCTCCTTCTTCTACTCCAATTATTCTTAGGTTTGGTCTTTTTATTGTGTCCCATATTTCCTGAATGTTTTGTGATGAGAGTTTGTTGGACTTGCTGTTTTCCTTGATCAGGGTGTTTATTTTCTCTATGTTATCCTCAGAATCTGAGATTCTTCTATCTCTTGTATTCTGCTGGTTATACTTGATTCTGTAGTCTCTATTCATTTACCTAGATTTTCCATGTCCAGTCGGCCCTCTGTTTGTGTTTTCTTCTTTGCCTCCATTTCAGTTTTCAAGTCATGAACTGTTTCCTTTATCTGCTTGATTGCTTTTCCTTGGTTTCCTTGGGTATCATTCACTGATTTACTCAATTCCTCGAACTTTCTATTATACTTCTCATCCATTTCTATAAGGGCATTTTTTATATGCTGTTTAAGGGTGTCAATCACTTTCATGAAGTCAGTTTTTTCTACTTCTTCTTGATTAAGGTGTTCATGTCCTCCTGTTGTGGGGTCACTGGCTTCTGGTGGTTTCGTGTTGTTTTTCAGATTGTTGGGAGAATTCCTGCATTGGCGTCTTCCCATCTCTTCCTCCCAATACTCCCCTTTGGATCTTCTTTTATAGGATCAGGTCTTCTTGCCCACTGATATACCTTCCCAGTGATGTCACTCCCCAGAGATGTTTCTCCACAATGATGTTTCACTCGGTGCCCAGAACGAAACTCCACGCTGCTTGGTTAGCTCGCGAACAAAGGGCCCACCCTGCTCGCTGCGGGCAGGCTATGGGAACAAAGGAGCTACCGGCCACCCCTATGTCCTCCTGGTTCAGATTCGGTCCCAGCGCCCTAGCAGGCTGGGCAGGGAGGCGCTATGCCCCAAAGGAGGGAGGGAGACAGGGGGTGTGGGGATCTGGATGTAAGCTGAGTGGGATAGGAAGAGAGAGGTGTTTTGGGCAGTATAGCCCCTGTAGGATGGCCAGGAAGTGTGGGCGGGCTGAGGTATGATCCCAGCTGCCGCAGCACTCACTCACCACAATGATGTTTCACTCGGTGCCCAGATCGAAACTCCACGCTGCTTGGTTAGCTCGTGAACAAAGGGCCCACCCTGCTCGCTGCGGGCAGGCTATGGGAACAAAGGAGCTACCGGCCACCCCTATGTCCTCCCGGTTCAGATTCGGTCCCAGCGCCCTAGCAGGCTGGGCAGGGAGGCGCTATGCCCCAAAGGAGGGAGGGAGACAGGGGGTGTGGGGATCTGGATGTAAGCTGAGTGGGATAGGAAGAGAGAGGGGGTTTGGGCAGTATAGCCCCTGTAGGATGGCCAGGAAGTGTGGGCGGGCTGAGGTATGATCCCAGCTGCCGCAGCACTCACTCACCACAATGATGTTTCACTCGGTGCCCAGATCGAAACTCCACGCTGCTTGGTTAGCTCGCGAACAAAGGGCCCACCCTGCTCGCTGCGGGCAGGCTATGGGAACAAAGGAGCTACCGGCCACCCCTATGTCCTCCCGGTTCAGATTCGGTCCCAGCGCCCTAGCAGGCTGGGCAGGGAGGCGCTATGCCCCAAAGGAGGGAGGGAGACAGGGGGTGTGGGGATCTGGATGTAAGCTGAGTGGGATAGGAAGAGAGAGGGGTTTTGGGCAGTATAGCCCCTGTAGGATGGCCTCCTTTGAATTTCTTAAGAACAAATTACTTTTAGGCAGCCCAAATCTATTTAGCTACGCCTTAGTGACTTGCCCAAAAGATCTTCCAGAAAAGAGTCTTGACCTCACATCCTCCCCTTCTTATCTTTGCAGGCACTTATGGTGGAGGAAACCACTTTGTGTCTGATGGAAACTGAAGAATTCTTCCAAGGCAGAGATTGGGCTATGAAGCCCAAGCACAGAAATAGAGCCAAGAGACAGTGGAACAGGAGTGTTGTGGCCTATCTCAGTAAATCTACCACCATGATAAAGATGCCTCTTAGTATGAGATCATGCCACCTCTCCAGAAGAAGAATGGGCCAACTCTCCAGAAGCAAAAACTGAGTAAGCCTTCTGAGGACCTGGAGAATATTGTTGGCCGCAGAATTTCTCATGGCTGGAAGGAAGCCAATGAACCAGTCACCCAGTGGAAAGCCATCATTATAGGTCAACTGCCAACATATCCCTCTCTCTATTTGTTGAAATATGATGGGATTGATTGTGTCTATGGCTTGGAGCTTCACAGCGATGAAAGGATTTTAAACCTTAAGATCCTGCCTAATAATGTGCCATTTCCTCAGGTGACAGACACTCATCTGTCAAACACCATAGTTGGCAGAGCAGTGAAACATACATTCACGGGCACAAATGGCTCTAAGGAAGACTGGAATGGGATGGTCCTAGAGGAGGTGCCAATCATGAAGTTTTGGTTCTATTTTACCTACAAGAAAGATCCGGTCCTGTACATTTACAACCTCCTGGATGACTACCTTTAAGGCAACCTCCACATCATGCCAGGCTCTAAGGAGGAGTGCAGTGGCGTGGTCCCAGATGAGGAGCAGACCAGGATGACCTGTTTCTACATTGTGAATGAGAATGATCCAGTCCTGTACCTTTACCACCATCTTGATGACTACATTGAAGACACGTCCACATCATGCCTGAATGTCCTCCAATAGAGGTGACTTTGGAATTAGGCAGGGATTCCTTGGCAGGCAAAATTGTGCAGTACAACAAAAAAGATGGAATCCAAGAGATAGGTAAAATTATTTGCCAAGTTCCCACCAAAACTTCTATGTATTTCATCAAGTTTGATAATGATTTCCATATCTATGTCTACGATTTGGTGAAGATCTGTTAAAGTGAAATTCTCAAATTTTGAGGGTCACACTTAAAACTGTGTTTTGGGAATGTGTTTTTTTCAGAGATACCTCAGGTCTTCTATTAATCCTGTTATTTTTTCCAAAGGAATATTCTTGCTCGAAAAATTAAAATTTGTGAACATGTTGTGTTCTTTGGTGAAAGATGGATTGTGTTTGGTGGATGGGACATCACAGAAATACATGCCTCAAAACAAAGCAGGATTTATGGTCTTTCCCCTTGGAGAGGATGGACTGGGAATGCTTGGTGTGGTAAAGGACAAGATGGCTGTCTAGGAAGTAGTGGAGAGGGGACAAAAAGTAGGATCTCGGGGCGGGATAAAGCTTGAGGGAAAAACATGTCAAATGGAAAGATGTGACAGATATCAGAGTGAGGTATTGGGACTTTAGAGGATAAAGAGTAGATTAATCAGGAAGGGACACAAATGTATACTCAAAATCAGAGGAAATTAGGTTTCATTTGATGAATAGTTTAATTCGTACTGGCTGTAAGTCACTGGATGTTTGATCTCCACTGGAGCATGTTGAGTGACCAGGATCCTCCTGCTTAGAGAAAAGTGTCTCCTCCAAGATACTCCTCTTCAGTGGGATGGACGTCAAGCTACCTATTTCCTTTTGTCAGAATTCTGTCTGGCACCTACTTTGTCATGCCTGGATTGGGTATGCCTTGAACTCTCATATGTCTTTAGCATGCCATCCCTCCCTTGTGAGTTCATTTAAATAATTGCCCTGCCATATCTGGAAAACAGTGTTCCCTTTCATTGATCATGTTCTGTAGGACTTTGGCTATAATACTCATCTACAGATGCAGCCACACACAGGAGAAACATGTACACATTGATGCCCACTAATGTGTGACATGCACACATATGATGAATGCACCGATCTCCATCAAATCAGTAAACTAGGGAATTCCTGATGCTAGGTGGAGTGTGGCAAAGACCCCACAAACCCATCAGACACCCAAATATCAGTATGGTATTGATGTCTGACTCCCATCATGTAAGGATCCTGCCAACCTGTAACGGGGCGATTTTTGCTTCCTTCCTCTTCACAAAATTGCTTAAAAAGTTAGAGTTGTCAAACTGCCAGTTCGGGTCCAGCATGTAGATCAGCTGTCCCAGGTCAGGTGATTTGGCTACAATTTGGGTGAGAACTTGTACCAGGGCATTCTGGTATACCCTCACCTCTTCTTCTCCCAGTCCTCATCATCACTCTTGTGGCTGGGCTTGGAGCACAAAGGAGGCATAATGGAAGAATCCTCCTCCTCAGTGCAAAACAATGTCCATCTTTCATATGACCTGACTCTCACAGGGAATGCAGCACATTTTATCCTTCTAGGTCTCCTCATTCATTGGTTCACTCATTTTTCCAATGAATGATTGAAGTCATCCATTCTTCCATGTCTCTCTCTCTCTCTTTCTCTCTCTCTCTCTTCTTCCTTCCCCTCTTCCATTTCCCCCTTTAGAGTAGTAATGTGAGCAGCGGGGCTGCGTCCCCAGCACCATGGCTGCCTAACTAGCTTATGCCCCGAAATAAGTACATAAAAACTGTACTCTTCAATTTGCATGCAAAATTTGAGAAGTCATTGTTTTTTACCACTGAGTAGTACTCTAATGTTTATATATTCCACACTTTCTTCATCCATTCTTCCATTGAAGGACATCTAGGTTGTTTCCAGGTTCTGGCTATTACAAATTGTGCTGCTATGAACATAGTTGAACAAATGCCCTTGTCAGATGATCGGGCATCTCTTGGGCATATTCCCAAGAGTAGTATTGCTGGGTCCAGGGGTAAGTTGATCCCGAATTTCCTGAGAAACCGAAACACTGCTTTCCAAAGTGTTTGCACAAGTTTGCATTCCCACCAGCTATGGATGAGGGAACCCATTCCTCCACAACCTCTCCAGCAGAGGCTATCACTGGTGTTTTTGATTTTAGCCAATCTAGCAGGTGTAAGATGATATCTCAAAGTTGTTTTGATTTGCAATTCCCTGATAACTAAGGAGGTAGAGCATGACCTTAAGTGTCTTTTGGCCATTTGAACTTCTGTTGAGCATTCTCTGTTCAGATCAGTGCCCCATTTTTTAATTGGGTTAATTAGCATTTTAAAGTCTAGTTTCTTGAGTTCTTTATATATTTTGGAAATCAGACCTTTGACTGTTGCGGGGTTGGTGAAGATCTTCTCCCAGTCAGTAGGTTGCCTTTTTGTCCTAGTGACAGTATCCTTTGCTTTACAGAAGGTTCTCAGTTTCAGTAGGTACCATTTATTCAATGTTGCCCTTAATGTCTGTGCTTCTGTGGTTATACCTAGGAAGCGATCACCTGTGCCCATCTGTTGTAGAGTACCTCCCAATTTCTCTTCTATCAGGTTCAGTGTGCTTGGACTGATATTGATGTCTTTGATCCATTTGGACTTGAGTTTTGTGCATGGAGATAGATATGGGTCAATTTTCATTCTTCTAGAGGTTGACATCCAGTTGTGCCAGCACCATTTGTTGAAGATGCTGTCTTTCTTCCATTGTATACTTTTAGCTCCTTTATCGAAAATGAGGTGTTCATAGGTTTGTGGTTTAAAATCTGGGTCTTCTATATGATTCCATTGGTCGACTTCTCTGTTTTTATTCCAATACCAAGCTGTTTTCAATAATGAAGCTCTGTAGTAGAGTTTGAAGTGAGGGATGGTAATGCCTCCAGACAATCCTTTATTGTATAGGAATGTTTAGGCTATCCTGGTTTTTTTTTTGTTTTTTTTCCATATAAAGTTGATAATTGTCCTCTCAAGATCTGTGAAGAATTTTGATGGGACCTTGATGGGGATTGCATTGAATCTATAAATTGCCTTTGGTAGAATTGCCATTTTTACTAAGTTGATCCTCCCAATCCAAGAGCAAGGGAGATCTTTCCACTTTCTGGTATCCTCTTCAATTTCTTTCTTCAATTCCTTAAAGTTCTTCTCAAATAGATCTTTCACTTCCTTGGTTAGAGTTACCCCAAGATATTTTATGTTATTTGTGGCTATCGTGAAAGGTGATGTTTCTCTGATTTCCCTCTCTGCTTCCATATCCTTTGTGTATAGGAGGGCGACTGATTATTTGGAGTTGATTTTGTATCCTGCCACATTACTAAAGGTGTTTATCAGCTGTAAAATTTCTTTGGTGGAGTGTTTGGGGTCGCTTATGTACATATCATATGCAAATAATGAAAGTTTAATCTCTTACTTCCCAATTCGAATCCCCTTGATCCCCTTATGTTGTCTTATTGCAATTGCTAAAACTTCAAGCACTATATTGAAGAGGTATGGAGAAAGTGGACAGCCTTGCCATGTTCCTGATTTTAGTGGGATGTGTGTGAGTTTCTCTCCAGTTAGTTTGATGTTAGCTGTCGGTTTGGTGTAAATAGCTTTTATTATATTTAGGAATGACCCTTGTATCCCTAATCTCTCCAAGACTTTTATCATAAAGTGATGTTGAATTTTGTCAAAATCTTTTTCAGCATCTAATGACATGCTCATATGATTTTTTTTCTTTATGTTTCTTTATATGATGGATTACATTGATAGATTTTCATATGTTTAACCAGCCCTGCATCTCTGGGATGAAGCCTACTTAATCAAAATGGATAATTTTTCTAATATGTTCATGGATACAGTTTGCCAGTATTTTGTTGAGGATTTTTGCGTCGATGATCATGAGTGAGATTGGCGTGTAATTCTCTTTATTGGTTGTGTCTTTGTGTAGTTTTTGTATTAGAGTGACTGTAGCTTCATAAAAGGAATTTGGCAATGACACTTCTGTTTCTATATTGTGAATTACATTAAGGAGTATAGGTATCAGCTCGTCTAGGAAGTTTCTTTGGCAAATGATGGAGATCAAGTCACGGTAAAAATCAGAAAACTAGATGGAGCTTCCAAGCTCCAGTTGAATAGCCGACTGATGGAGAATAAGAGCAAGGATGTCAGGAATAAAATGGCTTGGTCCACACACTGAGACACTGTGCCTGAACGAAGGGGATTTCAACTAAACCAGTGGCCTGGGAATGAAAGAACATGGAATCAAACTGGAAGCTCTAAATGAGGATGAAAATTGGGGCAGACTGATAAGCCAATGATAATGGCACTGGCATTTGTCTGCAATTCATATACAGGCTTTTTGTCATCCTATTCTATGTGGATGCTTATCTTCCTAAATTTGGATGGATGAAGGGTGGGCTTGGACTTCCCACAGGACAAGGTAACCTGCCCTCTATTTAGACTGTAGTTGGAGTAGAGCGGTTTGATGGAGGAGTGAAAAGAAAGTGGGAGGAGGAGAGGTAATGGAAATTTTGATATTTATTATTTATGAAGTAAAAATCAATAGAGGATACCCAATGAAGAGTTTGGAGCTAGGAAAATAAAAACATTCATTTGAGATGTTGACTCAGACACCAAAGATATTTTACAGAATAAAACACATAAAAGGATTGAGTTACTTGGCATAATATGACTCATGTATTTGGGAAGATGAGTGGGGTTTTTAATTTGGGTCTCCAGGAGGCTGTATGAGCAGCTTTATAGGACCTGTATTCTGGTTATTTCTGTGGGTTAGTAGGGAAGAAACCTGCCTATGAGGGGTTTTATGTCATAAGTAGAGCCTTTTTCTACAGTGTTCCCTTCATTCATCATGTTCTGTAGGACTTGGGCTAGAAAACAAATGAACAGACTCACCCACACACATTATAAACATATACACATTGATGCATACTGGTGTGTGATATGTAAACATATGATGTATGCTCTGAACTCCATAAAATCAGTTAACTAGGGAATCTATGATGTGAAGTGGAGTGTTACAAAGACCCCACATACCCATCAGACCCTAATATACCAGTATGGTATTGGTATCTGACTTCCATCATGTAAGGATCCTGCCATACTGTAAAGGGGCGATTTTTGGTTGTTCGTCTTCACAAAGTTAATTAAAATATTAGAGTTTTCAAACTGCCAGTTAGGGTCCAGCATGTAGATCAGCTTTCCCATGTCAGGTGATTTGGCTACAATTTGGGTGAAAACTTATACCAGGTTTTGCTGGTACACCCTCCCCCTTCTTCTCCCTGTCCTCATTGTCACACTCATGTGTGGGCCTTGAGCACAAAGAAGGCAAAATGGAATAAGCCTCCTCTTTAGTGGAAAACCTTGTCAATCCTCAATTTGGCCTGACTCTCAAAGGGAATGCAGCACATTTTATCCTACTAGCTCTCCTCATTCATTGGTTCACTCATTTATCCAATGAATGATTGAATTCATCCATTCTTCCATGTCTCTCTCTCTCTCTTCTTCCTTTCCTTCTTTCATTTCCCCCTTTATTGTAGTAACTTGAGCAACAGGGCTGCGTCCCCAGCAACATGGCCGCCTCGCTAGCTTATGCCATGAAATAACAACACAAAAACTGTATTCTATTAAACACTGCCTGGCCCATTATTTTCAGCCTCTCAATGCATTTCTAATAACGTATGAAGCACTACAAGGTGCCTGTAAAAATTAAGCATGTCTGACCTGTTGGCTGGCTGTATCACCATCTGCCTCAGAGAGCAGAGCTATAGTGTCTGCCCGAGTAGGGGAGCATGGCGTCTCTGAGCTCACTGCCCATGCAAGGTGATTTGTTGAGATTCCATCTCAATTGCCATTAGCTCCATGAGATATGTGCTAAACAATTTAGAAAGCCCTGTCTGTGATGATGACATTATTAGTGTCTTGAAGAGGAGGACACACTCATGGTCATCTGCTGATTTCACCCATCTAAATGCATCTCACCTTAGCAGAGACTGATTTTGTTTTATCATTAAAAGAATTCCACTTTACAACCTTAAAGAAAAAACTTAATGAAGATCAGTCAAAAAGAATGGGAAACAAGTCAAAGGTGGTTACCAGGTGGAGTGGATTTCTGAAAATAAACTGTATATTCAGAGTATCCCTTCAGAATCTCCTTTTTAATATCATTCTGCATCTGGAAGGCCACACAGCTCTCTATTAAGCCATATATATACATATTTTCAGGGAAAAAGGTTGCATAGAGAAAATATACACAGGATCTGGAATATGGTTTCTTTCTTCTCTGTTATGCTTGAAAAACTATTTTATGTTTCATTTTATTTGAAGCACAAAATATAAGATTAACTGTATTAAAATGAATACTTGATTGTTAACATAGAAAAGTTATTCTTTATGTTTTTACAATATAATTCTTCTGTGGTTTGTTAGTGTCTGTTTATTATCTATTGCCCCAGCATGATTAGTTAAAGTTTAACATCAGGATGTACATAATGTAGAATGGTGTCTAATGGGGTTCAACCTGGTGGTGTCAATTGCCGTTTGTGGTCACAGAAGGGATTCATTGGAAATAAGGACACTCTTTAACAATTCATTATGTGATTATATTTTTCATTTTCCAGAGAAAGTAAGCTTGACACCTCAAACAAGTGAGGTCTAATATTTGCTTGTCCAATAAGAATATCCCAATTTGGTGGTCACAGGAAGAAAATTGTAGACCTTCTGGGTCAAAGGTATGGTATACCAATATTCAGGCAAAGCTTGAACATATCTGTGGAACCTTGGCTATCAGGGTTTTTTTTGAAATTCTCTTGGCAAAAAATGAGCTTCTTGGGGCAGAATGGGAATGTCCAAGTATCATTACCTCCTGGAAGGGTCTATGGGGCTCTTATAAGCACAGAGGCAATATTGCTCAGTGGTGGCTTTCTGTATCACCCGTTATTAACATGGGAAAGATTGATGTTCCATATTTTCTAAGCCCACCCATATCTGGAACACAACTCCTTTGAATTACTTTTTAAAATGGTTTACTTCAATAGACCTCTATGTAGGACAGGACAAAAAAGAGGCTCCATAGATACAAAGTCTTTTATCCTCTCTTCTGGACAGCATACAGTAGTCCATCCACCCTGGACAGCCACTTCTTCCCTCTCCTCCCACAACTTTCATTATCAAATCATACATTGGTTCTTCCTCATGATAACTGCATACAGGATCTCTGCCCAAGCAAATTCATTGTGCTTATCCATTCTTAGATCCTGGTCAAAACTGCTCGTTCTCTCATGTAAGAACCTTCTACTTCACGCAGTGCTTCTCCTTCTCACTCTCTCTCTCTCCTTTGGTTCTGCTTAGTGTTTCTATGCCATCCTAGTTTCACTTGGTCTCAGAGCTGGCAAGCTCATTCTACCCCCATGAAGACTTAAGCCAGTTTTACCCTAAAGCAAATTTCCTTGCACAAAGGAATGTTTGAGTTGGGCAGTGGTGACACACACTTTTAATCCCAGTACCCTGGTTGCAGAAGCTGGAGGATCTCTCGGAGTTCGAGGCAAGTCAGGTCTACAAGAGCTAGTTCTGGGACAGGAACCAAAGCTAAAAAAAACGCTGTTTAAAAAAAAGAGTAATGTTTAAATTCAGAGATGAAAGCTGTCCTCGGCTTTCCAAGAATGAACCAGTGATTATCAGAAAGATTTTCTTAGTCATAAAATGCTGTCTGTGTTTTATTCATCTTGTTTCTGAATAAGTCACCTATAGCATAATTCTTACCGCAGGGAAATTGCAGAAGAAAGGATTAGCATATGTAAAACCTGGAAGATAACATAAAATGTTCTGAAAAGTATTCTCTAGCTACATTGGAAGCTAGAGATGGAATGGCCTATTTGAAGATAACTTGCAGAATGAGGAGATCTGAGGCTTTCTGGTAAATCATAGGCAGTAGAATGAAAGTTCCTTGGTCACATCACAGTGGTATGTGGCCCAAGTATATTTACCTAGAGAGTGTACTCCCATATATTCAGAAGATCTGGGAACCCTTTGTATGTTTTGGGCTGTACCTCTATATTAGAGCAGGCAGGTCTGAAAGCATTTATTCAGAAGAAACTACCAGGGAGTATATTTGGGTGAGGGAATAATCTAAAAGCAACTTCAGGAAGAAAAAGAAGACACTCTCAAAATTCTCTAGGTAGGTGGACCATATCCATGATTGTGGAGTTTCCTCTGTGTTCTGTGAATATGATAAATAAATAAAAAACAAAACTGTTTTGGACCTCTAGAAAGGCAGAACTTAGGTAGACATGGAAAGCTTAAGTGGTCATGAGAATTTCTGCTTCCACTTTAGGAGGAGGTGAAAGAGTTAAGACTCTCTAGATTAGAAGGAAGAGTCTGATGTTTCTTAGGAATGGGTGGAATAATCTCAGCCTCCTTGGTTATATTTCTATGAGCTTATTGGCCAGAAGCTAAAACTTGAATGATACCCTGTGAAAGAGAGGAAGTCCCAGGCCCTTACTTCTTCATCGGCACCAAACTTGAAATCACAATCTATAATACATATTTTCTGAATGTGCACGTCAGGCATGTCAGAAGTCGTAGAAGTCTGTGACTCAGATTCTTCATCTGATTTAGGTCCATCCACAAATTCCTCTTCATGTAGGATAGGAAATTTCTGTCAAAGGGGCTAGAGTGAAGACATTAGTCTGTGTTATACTCATCTTGCGGTTGTATTCAGGGTCCTCGGTCCAGAGAGCTGAGATCTATTGAGTCAGAACAGCACTATATAGGCCACCCAAATTAGAAGTTATAGGTATGAAATCAAATGAAAATTACCTTGGTCACACATTGCAGGCCTGAGGCACTTTTATTGATGTGAATCTAACTCTCACTAAGTAAGATAGAATGAAGCCTTGGTGATTTGGACAGAAATAAAAGGACAATTACAATCTTCATCAAAAATGTAATGTGGCTGAATTCATGGGAATAATGAGAAATATTAATGCACTCTGGCCAGAACTTGAACTTATGAGACATTTTGTGCACAGGTAAGGTCTACACCTTTTTGTCAGAGATGTGAAGTCTATGGCAATGTGCAATAAAACAGGAATGGCAATTTTCCATCAAGTGTAAAATAAGCACCTTGTAGAGCAGAGGAAGGTCTTGTCGGGGCTAATCAGCTTCCAAATGTTTTTTCAGAATTGAGAATATCCATTGCGGGCTTGTGAAATGCTGGGAAGTAATCAGTGCATATTTTCCAAGTGGATGGATGATGGTTTTCTGTGTAAGAAGCCATTGGTCAGATAAGATATTCCCATATATGTAGATGAAAGAAAGTTTGAAGAATCCTAGAAAGTTGGATGTATACCAGACATACATTGTCAAAAGAACAAGATCTATAGGCCGCATTGTAGAATGGTAGGCCTGAGTCTTTTTTGTGCAAAATAGTGTATATTTCATGCCATCTTGGTCTTTGTGAGTAAGTTCTATTTCACCGTAGATAGTGTGGAAACACAAGTATTACCAAAGAGTGTGTGATGCTATATTATTCTGAGTAAGACATTCTTAATCTCTATTAAAAGAAGGCATTTTCAGACTTCTGACAAGAAGACAGGAGTTTGAGAACCCTGGGAAAATACAAGGATCATGATGATGGTAACAGGTGATGTACTGGAGGTGAAACATATTTTAGTAAAAGGGGAGAAGGTCTTGCCATCCTTCATCAAAAAATAAATAATTGGATGCTTGTTAAGTGACAGTAAGTTTTGAATGCCTTTTGGATTGGAATTTGAATGTATTGGGCCTTGAGAAGGTATAGACCTTCCCTGGCCCCCTCAGTCAGGCAGGGTAAGTGTAAGGCTCTCTTGATTACCAAGTGTGCATTTGAGGTCAATTTGACTAAATAGATGGTGGTGATGAATGGAAGACTTTGGCAGACATAAAGAGAAAACCAAAGTCACAAACCACTTAGGTAACAGGTAGTATCCTAGTTGACCTTGTGCAGTGGAGGAAGGACTGCATCACAGTCTAGAAGATAAACTTCTTGAGGCAACTGTGGAAGGGCTGGCAGCTATCTGAACATCATGTATCAGTCATTGGCAGGCTCCAGTTCTCATCAGCTACATTGATGTGTGAATGAAGGATGAGACCTCTTCATTCTGGTGACTTTAATGAAGCAAAGATGTCCTAATTTCAGACTCTGTCACTTCAAAGCAGAGCAAGATTAAATTTCTTTGGGTACTCATGTATTTTTAAAGTGGATGTAGATAGAGGGGGAAGATCTAAATTATGGGGATATTTCTGAGGCCCACAAGCAAAGAGGGGATGATCTGAGGATCTTTTGATGCTGTTCACCTTGAGAAAAATGGAAATTCTGGGATGACTTTAGTAAAAACCACATATTTTTATGAATTTCCTTAAACAGAGTGATAAAGCCTTGAGTGCTATTTGTAATTGCAGAAAGGCCAAACAGCTATTTTAATCATAAAGATCTTCAGATAACCAGTCATCAAAAATGCAGAGTGTGAGATGCCTTGATAAAAGGAACATTTTGGGGAGATGATATTCATGGGGGAAACTTCTGAGGTCATTCTGAATAGTCTTGCTATGTGAGAAAATGCCTGACAATGTATGACCAAATATCAAGTTTTAATCACACCATTGTGATTAAAGGGAAAGAACAAGTTTAACTTGAGTAAGAATATTTTAGTCATCATTTGCTTCCTACTGTGTTTCCAACTTCCATGACCCATATATTACATCAAATATTGGGAAGATTAAAAGAAACTATTACAATGCTCTTTCCTCATGATTAGTGGTGGTATAAACTTTCCTGCTTCCGAAGAGCTGTATTGGTCTGTGCATATCCATCAATGTAAGTGATGTAGGATGCCCTTGTATATGTGTTTTTCTTTCCTGGTTAATGAATAAATCTGCTTTGACCTATGGCAGGCTGGAATTTAGTCAGGCTGGAAGAGATATAGAAAGAGATTAGGTGGATTCCAGGAGAGGCCATGTGCCTGCTCACGGAGAAGTATACCAGAATTTTCAAGTAGGCCAGAGCCATACGGTGATACAAAGATGAACAGAAATGGGTTAATTTAAGATGTAAGAGTTAGCTAAAAAGAAGACTGAGTTAATTCATTAAGTGATATTGTAATTTTCTCTGTAATTATTTGGGTGGGGGCAGTTGGGAAACATAAGGGCAGTCTTCATTTGCATGAATGATATGAAACTTTTGCGTTTCTGACTGGTACATTTTAGGCAGAGTCCATGATTATTAGTTTTAGCTTTTTATATTTTTCCCTCTACCTAAAATCTTGTGAGGTCCCATGGTTATGAAAGTGTTTCCCTAGCAGTCGTAGACCCTGGGATTGTCACTAAGGTAATAGGAGTCCAATGATCAAGTTAAATATGTCCATGGAAGTAGGGGGATGCTCTAAGGCCTCCCAGGGTCATTGGCTAGATCTGAATCTCTATTTATACTAAGTGAATGATTTGCAATCCCTTTGGTCATGGAAACCAATTCTGACATGTTATTCACCATTATGGACTATTCCAGACACCCTAAGGAAAAAATGGGATCTTTGTAAATTTTGTGGTTGAAGTTTGTATTCATAGTACCCCTTTCACTATACTGGACTGAATATGGGCAAATCTGAATCTCACTTTTACAGTGTCAGTGGTGAAAGGATTATTTAATCTGGGCCCTTTGTATTCAAAGGTAAAGCCTGAGGGTTTTTGCCAAAAAATGAATCCTTGAGACCACCTTTTTGCACATGATGAAAGTCTTGATTAAGCTTTGTCTTAGGAGGGATGTCTGACAGTTTCTTCAGTGAAATAAATGGAGTAAGCTAACTTGAGGAGAGTCACGGCATTGGCTCTTAGTGAGAAAGGGTAAATTTTGAGACCTCTGTAGGGCAAGTGTATACGTTGGAAAAACCTTGCACACAAGGGAGAAGTATTATTCACCATCCTGTTGTAGGTACATGTTCTTACTAACCCATTTAGATAAGTAAGGTCCCATTATTGCACTTTAACTTCCAATACTTCTTTAGAGCTTTCTTATCTTTATTTGTCTCTTAGAGAGTTAGGCATCAGCAAGAGCTTTCTTCATTATGCCTTGGTGCCCGTCAGCAGCTAGGTTTTTTCTTCTTTCTCTGGTTGTTTACTTATTCCATGTATGGGCAGCAGTGATGAGGCCAGTTGATTTCAGGTGATTTGATTGAAAAACATAGCTTAGGATTCAGTTTCTAATTTTAAAGTTATGACAGGGACCCAAAACCTACAGGGAGCAATGCATTTCACTAACTACCTGTACCAAATATTAAAGGTTTAAATCATTTTTATTTAGAGCAGCATATTTTGGAGTTAGTTTAAAACAGAATAAAATTCTTGAGAGTTCTTGACAGAATCCTACAAGGTAGGATGCAGTATTATTCAAAATAACATCTCAAATGTCACCTTGTGAATAAAAGGAATGTATGAGTTTCCTTGAGTCAAAGACAATGCTTCCTAATCTTCCTGAGATAGGTGGATTAGGTGTAAGTACACATTCTTAATGGAGAAAAGGATGATGGCCCAGTTTTACACAGGGTAGTTCTCATGAAACCTTCATTAAACAAAGTATATATGAGGTCTCTTGGAAACAGGACTACAGAAAACCTCTTCTTAGAATGTAAAGTTATGAGACTATCTTCAGCAAATGAGAAATCCCAATTGTTTTTATTCAAAAAGAGGTGTGCTCCAGTCATATTTGGTAAAATAGTAATATGCAATTCATCCAGGATCAAAAGTGGAAGGTCGCAAGGCATCATGGGTAATCAATAAGAGTCTGGCTCTGCACTAGCATCCAGCTAATTTTCACAATGCAAACATACATACCCAATGAGAAATATTTGATAGTCTAAGAAATCTCATAACAATCTTCCAAGAGCCTAAGTAGTAATGCAAGAATTAATGTTTCCTCATTGATGTGTTGAGCTGTACATATCTGTACATATAGAAACACTGCATTTTTTTGTTTATGTCCGTTTATTTATTTATTAAAAATTTCTGTCTCCTCCCCACCACCTTTTCCTATTTCCCTCCCCCTCACCCAATCAAATTCCTTTTCCTTGTCAGCCATAGAGCTATCATTGTACCCTGCCCAGTGGAAGGTCCAAGGACCACCCACCTCCATCCATGTCTAGTAACGTGAGCATCCATACTGCCTAGGCTCCCACAAAGCCAGTACTTGCAGTAGGATCAAAAACCCACTGGCATTGTTCTTGAGTTCTCAGTAGTCCTTATTGCCTGCTATGTTCAGTGAGTCTGGTTTGATCCCAGTTTTTTTCAGACCCAAGCCAGCTGGCTTGGTGAGTTCACGATAGAACATCCCCATTATCTCAGTGTTTGGGTGCACCCCTCGCGTTCCTGAGTTCCATGCTCGTTCTCTCTCTCTACTTCTGCTCCTGATTTGGACCTTGAGATTTCTTTGAATAGTCAAGAAGCATACCGAAAACCAAAATTACTGGATCAAAGAAAATCATCCCCTCACCATATAATAATCAAAACACTAAATACACTGGTTAAAGAAAGAATATTAAGAAACAGTGCATTTTTGAAAACATATTTGGAGACAGATGGCTTAAGAGTCAATTTTCTCTTTCCACCTTCTGTCCTGTGATCTAAAAGCAGAAAGTTGTAAGATCCCATGGATCACATAAGTGTTTGTCTGATTATCTTTGGCAGACTGGTTTCTTTGCCTTTTGGAGATGAAAAATATCTAAATCCTCTTTGTGACAAAGAGAGATGATTACAGCCCCCATGTTCTTTATGGGAAGCATGAATATCTGCTTTGTTAGAGCTGGTTCTAATTTAGTTTTGATAGGTCTTGAATATTGATGGCTGCCTTTGGGAGAAGCAATACCTCTACCACACTTCTCATGTGATTGCAAGGATCTGCAGCCTCCCTTAGACATGGAAGGTTCTATGCACACTTGAGGAGTAGCTTTTTGTTTCTGGCTCACTTTTGGAGGGTGAATCCTTGAACTCTATTTTGGACAAAGAGCATATTAGGCAGCCTTTATGTTCTGAATCGGAAACATGAACAACTTCCATGTTAGAAGGGACCTGTTCCAATTTGATTTTGGTAGATTTGAAATATCTATGAATTCCTTGGGAAGAAGGAGAAAATCTGAGGCCCTCCTAATAAGGTTGTGAGGATTTCAAACTCCCTTTGCAGAAGTAGTAGTGAGGCTCTCTTTAGGCTCAGTGTTAATCCTTGCAGCAATATTGATAGAAACAATATCTCTGCCCCGTTTTTGGGAGAATGGTGAAATTTCAAGCCTTCATCTTCTGTTGGCACAGATTTGAGGCATGATTCTTTAGAATCAAGTTTTGATTTTGTTTTCTTTGATTACAAATGTTTTGAACCACCTAGTCGAGACAGAGAACATCTTTGATATTTTGTAGGAGTGGAACTAGATTTGAAGTTCAATTCTGATGATACTTTGTTTGGAAACAATCCTGGGAGGGGTAGCGGTAGAGCATGAGTCCTTTCTGATATATATATGCAAGTGCGAGCCTTCCTTTGGCAGACGTGAATGATCTTAAGGCATCCAATTCAAAAGTAAATATCTGATACTTCATTTAATAAATGAAGCATGCTTCACTATTTTTTGGTTGAATTGGAACTTCTATGGCTTTTATTGTGATAAGAGTAAGAGCTCAGACAGTCTCATGAGAAGGAATAGGAATGAACTGTCATGTGCACAAGTAGACATTCTTAAAGACTGGATTGAAAAGAAAGTTCCCACTCTTTCTTGGGTAGATGGTATAGGTTCTAGAAGGCATTGTTGTTGAAATACGAGCGGTGGGCTGTGTCCCGCCACCCGGCTAGCTTTACCCGAAATAATTACACGGAAACTGTATTCTTTTAAACACTGCCTGACCCATTAGTTTCAGTTTCTTATTGGCTAGCTTTTACATATTGATCTAATCCATTTCTATTAATCTGTGTAGCCCACGAGCTGGCTTACCAGGAATGATCTTAACCTGCGTCTGTCTGGAGTGGGAGAATCATGGCGACTCCTTGACTCAGCTTCTTTCTCCCAGCATTCCGTTCTGTTTACTCCGCCTACCTAAGGGCTGGCCTATCAAATGGGTCTAGGCAGTTTCTTTATTAATAAGAAATCACTCCCACATCACATTGTGATGGTTTGGTATTTCCAAATGTAAAATAAATAGGTCTTGAGGGCTGCATATTCTTGTGGTTATATACTGAAGGGCCTCGAGTACATTTTTCAGAATTACAATGTCTCAGAGCCTCTACAAAGAGTGGTAAAGTTTCTAAAGCACCTGACACAGTATCTGAGGTCTTACAAACCTCTTTTGTTGTTGGCAAAGTTTCTGAGGTCTCTTGTGTAAGGGAAGGTTGCAGAGTCTACATTGAATGAGGTTGATATTCTAAGGAATCTTGGGAAGTTGTTAAAGTTTCTGTAACCTTATTGTAAGAAGATGTTATTTCTAGAAAACTTTTGTGAAATGGTGGAGTTTAATTGTACCATAATGAGAGTAAGAAAGTTGAAGCGTTCCAGTGTCAGATGATGAATGTCCTAAAGTCTCAAGTGTCAAAGGAGGGACTGAAGCCCCTTGGGAGGACAAAAAATTATCTGGAGACTCTTGAGCAGATGATGAATGTCCAAGTGATTCCTATGCTGATATAGACTGTCCCAGAGCTTTTTGGGAATGCAAGGAATTTCCTGTATAGCCTTGCTGAGAGGATAATCTACTTGTACAAGTTAAGATATTTCCTGACAATGTTGTGCTGAATGGGATAATGACCAAGTCCCAGATGCAGGTAGAGTGGGTCTTAGAAAACCTAGGTCCAGTGGAGGAGGTCCCAGAGATTCATCCAGAGATACTGATGGTCCAAAAATTTCTTTTGCAGATACAGATGGTCCTATAGTACTTTGGCCAGAGAATGAAATTTTGAGAGTTTCTAGGGTAGACGGAAAAGTTTCTGAAATCCCTAGGTAAGAGTCTGATATATTACCAGCTTCTTGGGGGATACCAAATTTCTTATGTCTCTCGCATAAGGGGGACCTATTTTAGAATCTGTACTGAAAGACCCATATGTGCTACAGCATTTTGGGCAGGTGCTGAAGTATCTATAATCCCCTGGGTAGAAGATGCCTATTCTAGAGTGCTATGCGTAGATGGTGATGTTTCTCATGGGCCTTTGAGTATTCCCTAGTCCAAGATTTCCTAGGTCAGATAATGATAATGACTGTCCTTAATGCCATTGTTCAAAACAAGTGCCTGAAGCCTATTTAGATATAAGGAAATATCTGGAGACCCAAAAGCATTTATTGAATGTCTATCTGCTGAAATAGACAATCTCAGAGCCTTTTGTGAAATCATAAAATTCCGGCTTAGGTTTTCTGAGTTGGTGAATCCTCTTGTAAACCTAAAGATGTGTCCGGACAACATTTTTTCTGAGAGGGAGAGTGACCATCTTTCCTGATGCAGGTGGAGTGGAACCCATAGATGCTTGCTCAGGAGTAGAAGTTTTCAGGGATTCCTCCAGAGATACTGATGATCCTAAATTTCTTTCTCAGATATACATGGTCCCACTGTGATTTGGCAGAAAATGAAATTTCCAGAGATCGTGAGGTAAATGGAAAAGTTTCTGAAGTTCTTGGGGAAGAGTCTGATATATTACAAGCCTCTTTGGTAGATGAAATATTCTGATGTCTCTGGCATACAGGAGCCTGTTTTACAATCTGCACTTAATAAAGGAGATGTGCTAGAGTATTTTGGAGAGGTGGTGTAGTTCTATATTCCTTTTGGTAGAAGATGGTATTTCTAGAGTGCTATGGGTAGGTAGATCATGGTGTTTCTAGTGCCCCCATGAATATTCAGATAGCCCAAGGTCTCCTAGATCAGATAATGCTAATGATAAGGACTGCCCTGGATGCCCTTGTTCCAAACAAGTGCCTGAAGCCTCTTCAAGTGACAGGGAAGTATCTGAAGAACTATGAAAAAATGGTGAGTGTCAAAGAGATTCTTTTGCTGATACGGACATTCCTAGAGCCCCTTGTGCAGACAATGCATTTACTGGACAGTTTTGCTTCAGTGGTTTCATAAAGTAAACTGTTTGCATGAACACATTTGTTTTATATCTTTGTCCATAAATGAAATTCTATCAGGCCCCCTTTGAGATGAGGCAGTATTCACAAATTGTTGGTTAGATGGACAAAATCCCAGAGCTCTATAAGAAATTGTTGGTTATCTCAATGTCACTTGTTCAGTTATAGAAGGCCTGTGCACCTTTGGCAAATGTTGAAAATCTCATTGTCTCTAAAATAGATGTCAGAGTGTCTATAGACCTTGAGAGAGATTTCAAAATACTACAAATCTCTATATAAAATGGCAAAGGAACTGTTGTCTCTTTAGCAATATTCCGAAGAACGCAGAGGCCACTCCAAAGAAGCATGAATTTTTGGAACACTTTGAGCTAGTAATGGTGCTGTTACTATAGACTTTTGGAGAGCACCATGTGTAGATATTGATGTTCCTAAAGGATCTTTTTAAGACTGAGAAGGTCCACAATCTTGTGGAATATATGATGAATGTACACCAGCCTGTTGAGATAAAGAAGGTTCTAGGTCTTCTTGAGAAGATATGAACATTTCTAGAGGTTCTTTTTCAGATTTTGAATGTCCTACAAATGATTGTGCTGATATGGAAATTCCAAGAGCCTGGGTAATGAATCTCCTAAACACCCTTACTTAAGTGGTGATAATCTGAGAATCTGTTTGGCAGCTCTAGACAATTTTGAGTACAATTGAGCTGATAATAAATATTGGGAGGTCCCTAGTACAGATGGGGTAGGTCTCAGTGAACATTTAGAAGATAGAGAAAATTGGACAGATTTTTGGAGAGATGATGTTTCTTGAATTTATTAGTCAGAACCAGAAAGGTACAGAGTATTTAGGACAGACATTGAAAGTCCCAGATTAAATGGAAGTGGTGTCAATGTTTCAAGACTCACAGATGAAAACTCTGAACTATTAAAAACCATTAGGCGAGATGTTATAGTTTCTGATGACTTTGGAATCCATTGGGAATTTCCCAACTACTCTGTGAATCAGGTTGAAGTTGCCGAGCACCGTGCACATCTAAAGAACCTTCTACTTTCTGGAGAGAAGAAGATGTTTCTAGAATAACTTGAGAAGCTGAAAAATATTACAATATTCCCTGGGCAGGAAATATGTGTTTCTTGTGGGAGAGATGGGAACGTTGCCACAAACCCTTGATTATAAGAAGTGTCTTGCACTTTGTGGGAAGGTCTAGAAGATTCTGTAGACCCTTGGACAAATGGGCAATGTCCTAGAGACTCTTGTCCTGATATAGACTATCACAAAGTACCTTGGAGAGATAATGAACGTCCTTCATATGCCTTCTGATGTGTTGTTTATCCTAGAGTCACTTTTGTGTATACAGGTATTTTCTACCACAACTGAACAAGTGGGGAATGTTCAGAGTACCTGGTGTAGGTGGAGTAGGTCCCAGAGACTCGTGGGAAAATAGAGAATGTTTTAGGTAAGTTTGGACATTTGGGGAAGATTCTAGATGCTTGTAGTAGGTGTGTACAGTTCTGATTTATTTTGGGAAGATAGAGAAAAGCTCCCAGTATGTTGGAGTGTAGAACTGAAAAGCCATTGTGTCCTTGAGGCAGATAGAAATTTTTCTACAGGCCCTGAAATAGACAGAACAGTTTTAAACACCCCTTTGGCAGATGACCAGTCTTTTAATTTCCACTTGGAAAATTAAGAATTTGCATCTGTTCATATGAAAGAGATCATCATTGGCATATGGAAAAGTCTCTGTTCTCCTCTGATTAACGTTGGATTCCTATACCTCTTTGGAAGATGTAGGTGTTCTTGGAACAGCCTGAGTAGACACAGGAGGTCTGAGCATCCATGAAACAGTTGGAGATATTCCTAAATCCACTTTGTTATGTGGAAAAAATCCTAGAGTCATGGGAGTAGATAATGAAGATCTCAAATCCACTCTTGAGCAATTGGATAACACCAGATTTCCATGTGCACAGGTAGTAACTTCCAGTTCTTTTTTCCACATGAATAAAGGCAAGATTCCACAACTTCTAGTAAAGATAATGAATGTCTGGATCTCACTTGAACAGATAAGGAAATTTCCAATGACTCTAGGAAAGAGGATAGAGTGCTTTGCCCAGATAAAGGAATCATCATTTGCCCTTTTCAAGAAGTCAAAGTTCCTAAGGTGTCTGGAGCAGATGGATCTTTTTGGTGAACCCTTTGTGCAGAATTCCAATATCCAAGAGGTCCCATAGAATGAAACAGAGGGCCCTAGATAGCCTTGCATATGTTTAGAGTAACGAAAAGTTTCTTCTTCCGACAGTTTAGATTTCAAAAGGCACTGGAAAGAATGGAAATAACTCAAGTTTTCTGGGGCATATACAGAATGTTCCCATGGCTCATCAGATTCCACATGTCATCTGGTAGTTGTAGAACTTTTGCATATACCTGATGAAGATGATGAATATCTTGGGGAGTCCCAGGGAGGTAGCAAAAGTTCTACAAAAATATTGGAGACCATGTAATAGATTTCAAAGTTTCTACCATTTTTGGCATGCTGGCTATATCCCTGAGACTCTGCGGTACATGATGCATGTGCTAATGTACTTTGTGCAGAGGGTAACTTGATAATGTATGTTGTGTATATGAGGAAGTTCCTGGTAGCCCTTGAGCATGTTGGTTGTCCTAGACTCCTTTGTGCAGTGTGGACAGAACCTTGTGTAAATACACAGGAACCTAAAGTTTCTTGAGGACATTGAGAAGTTGATTAACTCACCTGGGAAAAGGAGTAAAGTCCCAGAGTCTCCTGAGGACAAGGATCATATACTGAACTTCCTTCATGAGATGGAGAAGTTTCTAATGTCTCTCTTTTATGTGACATTGCCCGTGATAACTATTTGTATTTTGGACTTTTCCTTGGATGACTGCAGAAGATAACAAAGGCCCCAGAGTTCCTTTTGAGGATGCTGATGGACTCAGTGATCAGATACATTAACTTCTAGAGGCAGATGAGCAGAGATTCGAAATGCTGGATTACTTGGGACATGTGATGAAAATCTTCTAGGCACTTTATTAAATGGTGAAGACTATGTAGGACCTGGGATAAATGGACAGATATCCACAGGCTCTCTGACAGAAGACAAATGGCTGAGATTCATTCCGACAAGTTGAGATGATTATAGATTAGCAAAAAAAAAAAATGAGGTAAAGATAACGTTCCCCATGAGGAAATGAAAAAATCACAGAGATCCATGTGCATACAAAGAAATTTCCAGAGGTGATCCAAAATATAGAAAATGTTCAGGATATCCTGAACTCACAGAAATTTGGAATATTTCCTGAGAACCTGAGCTAGATATTCCAGTACCTCGTAGAGAGGACAAAGATCCTCGTGTGCTCTTTTCAGATTGAGAAGTTTTCGGATATTCGGGGACAGATGGTACATACTGTAAAGATTTTGCACAGACTGAGAAGTTTTCTGAGGCATTTGGGATGTAGCAGGATGCTTCCTCGTTCCTTGATTGCACAGCAATGCCACTAGAGTTCCTTTTGCAGACACAGATATGTCCAAAGACCCTTGGGGATAAAGAAGGTGCCACAAGCCCTTCTGCACCCTGACACTCACAAATATACCTGACTAGATTGCAAAGATTCTATCAGAGTCTGGGTATTTTGTATAAACATCAGAGGCTCTGTCCTTGATGCAAAATGTCCTACTGTATTTCTTACAGATGTCAAATTTCCAATCGTGTCTTTGGCAAATATGAGACTCTTCACAGTGTCCTTTGAAGCATAGGAACACTCTAAGAGTCCCTGTGCAGATTTGGACATTTTCAGAGTTCCTTGTGATCGTGGGCATGTTCCCACAATCATTTCATCAGAACAAGAAGATGCTGGAGTTGTTTATCTTGATGACAAAACACCCAGATGCCCTGGTACACATGGAATGTTCCCCTGGTCACTTGGGTAGATGGAGAATATTTATATGGCACTGGAACTGCTTTGAAAAGTGTAGAAATTTGCAGAGTCTCTTCAGCTAATTATGCTAATTTCAGTATTTCCGCAGATGATATAACATGTTCCAGAGGACCATATGAAGGTTCCAAAGCTCTTATATTCCCTTAGCCAGAAGGGAAAAAATTCTGCAGATTTATGGCAGAACTTAGAAATCATCTAGGCATTAGAGTTTGTTACCAAGTTTCTATTATGCTTGTAGCAGACTGAGACGTTTCCACACCCTCTCTCACACTTGAAAAATGTACCAAGGTATTCTGGGAATATTGCTATTGCCTCAAAATTTTTGAAGAATATACTGACTGTTTTGAAGACTTTGCATAAAAGACAAAGTACTTGGGCAAGCAAAGTTACCTCTGTAGCTCTCGAGACTACTTTAGGAAATTTCAAAATAGCAAATTTCCTAGAGACCATGGATTATATAAAGGATTTTCCTGAGCACCTAGAGAAAATGGTAAATGTTCTATTGAAGACAAAAATTTCCCTGATGTTTCTGGCTAGATTTGTTATGTTCTGTACTCCTTGTAATCCTTACAGTATGTTGGATAGATGAAGAAAAATTTTAGACTATTGGGAAGAAATTAGATGTTTCAAAGCCATATTAGACGGTAGCAGAGTCCCTACAATTCATTGTGTTGATATAGATAGTTTTAGAGACCCTTGTTCAGATAGGGAAAATCCTAGATTCCTGGGAAGATTGCCAAAATTCTACAGTTCCTTTTGTAGGTAAAGAAATTACCAGCAGCGTTTGAGCAGATGGAGAAACACTGAGTTCCTTATGGGCACATTGATTAGTCTCTAACTTAGAAGGTGGATGTCTTTCTGTGCTTTGTGCCTGTGTGGGCTTTACCAAAGTAGGTTCTATATAAGGAATAGCTTTTTCAGGAATTTGAGCAGTTTTCAGCATCACCTGCCTGATGTGTTCACTTCCACTTTTTTGTGAAGGTGGTCAAAATTAACCATCTTTTTTCAAAGATGGAGAAGGAGGCTCATTGGGCTACCAGCAGACCTCTCGCTGCCTGTAAAGTCAAACAAAATTCCTCTGTACCGTTGGTGTATCCATCTTCAGTCAACAGGCCCATAATTTCCAGCAGACATTTCCATGAAGAAGGACATTTCAAACGCAGTCACTATCTGCTTGTCTTGAAGAATGTCTTTCAGACTCTTCCATAAATCAGGAAACCCGAAAGATCATCTCACCTTTAGGCAAGTTTGGTAGTCCTCTCTCTACGTGTTCTCTGTGTCCTTTATGCAATCGTTTAGGCAAGAGCAGTTTCTTGCCCAAATGTCTATCACACTCCAGAAGGATCCTCTTTGATGCCCATCTTCTTCCTGATGTAGATTGGTGCTGCCAGGAGCAGAGTGTCTCATTGTCTGGAAAAACCCTAAGGTATTAAAACATTAAATAGCATATTTTGTAGTCTAAGAAAGATATGAAGAATGCCTATCTAACTGAAATATATATCTATAGAGCTAGAAAATCTAACTAACATGACTACAAACTTGACTATTATTAAAGATTATCCATTAACAACCTATATACATTACATTTTTAAATGAACTATACAATCACAATACCTTAATAAAGATCAAAAAATGCTGTCTCAGGTCAGGTGATTTGGCTACAATTTGGGTGATAACTTATACCAGGGAATTCTGGTACACCCTCACCTCTTCTTCTCCCAGTCCTCATCATCACTCTTGTGGCTGGGCTTGGAGCACAAAGAAGGCAAAATGGAAAAATCCTCCTCCTCAGTGCACAACAATGTCCATCTTTCATATGACCTGACTCTCACAGGGAATGCAGCACATTTTATCCTTCTAGGTCTCCTCATTCTTTGGTTCACTCATTTTTCCAATGAATGATTGAATTCATCCATTCTTCCATATCTCTCTCTCTCTCTCTCTCTCTCTCTCTCTCTCTCTCTCTCACTCTCTCTCTCTCTCTTCTTCCTTCCCTTCTTCAATTTCCCCCTTTATAGTAGTAATTTGAGCAGCGGGGCTGCGTCCCCAGCACCATGGCCGCCTACCTAGCTTATGCCCCTAAATAAGAACACAAAAACTGTATTCTTTTAAACACTTCCTGGCCCAGTATTTTCAGCCTCTTAACCCATTTCTAATAATGTATGTTGCAGCATGAGGTGCGCTTACCAGGAAAGATTCAGCATGTCTGACCTGGTGGCTGGCTGCATTGCCATCTGCCTCAGGGAGCAGAGCTCCCGTGTCTGCCCGGGAGAGGGGTGCATGGCATCTCTGAGCTCACTTCCTCTTTCTAAAGGCATTCTGTTCTCTTTACTCCTCCCACCTATGTTCTAACCTATCAAGGGAAGCAGATTCTTTATTTAATTAAGCAATGACCTTCTTCCATCACTTTATCCTTTCAACAGCTTGCCCAAATAAATCTTCCATGTCGCTTCCTTTGTATAATCTTTCATTTGTAAAGAACTTGCCCTCTTAGGGAAGGATTTTTCTGACATCTCTGTGGACGGAGGTCATATGAGGAAAGTCGTGATCCGTAATACCATATTGGGATAGCGGCAGTCCACAGACTCTCACCCTCTCTGAAAACAAAATAAGAACCTCCTTTCCAAAGCATCATGTCCTTAGATCCAAATTTTAAAGTCAAGGCACTTTCAAAATATCTATGTGGGATTAGTTCAGCAGCATTTATAAACAAATATCTTTTAGCAGCTATTGCTCCTTCCTCAGCATTCAAATGATTCAAACAGAGCACAATAGCATACAGTATCAAAATTCTCTGTGTATTTTCCATCTTTGTTAGCTTCAATTTAAGCTCTAATTTATTTTTCCTTTTTATTTTTTGCCTTTTGAGACAGGTTCTCTGTATCTTTGACCTGGAATAACTCTGTAGAACAGGCTGTCCTTGAAGTTTCAGAGATCCACATGTCTCTGCCTCCCAGCATTGGGATCAAAGGTATATGCTCCTACACGTTGAACTCACAGAGACCTGTTTGTGTCTGCCTTCTCGGCACTAGGAATAAAGGTGTGTGCTACCACACCTTGAAGTTACAGAGGTCAATCTCCCTCTGCCTCCCATGTGTTGGGATTAAAGGTGTGTACTACTGCAACCAACAACTCTCTTCCTTTTTTTTTATCTTTAAGAACTTCAACTTTTTGCCTGCACATATTTTTAACACACTGTAAATCATTTAAAAATTTTCTTTGTCTTTGAATCTCTCTTTACTCTATATCTCTCTTTGTTTTTTTGACCACATGAGTCTTTAATTTACACAGCAATCTCAGTAGGACTAAAGAGGTGGCTTTGCCTTCTAGATGTAGCCCATTCCTTAGCTTTCTGCCATTCCAACCTTATGGCTGTGGTACCAGCCAGGGCCGCATTCAGTGCCCCAAATCTATAGTGTTTCAAGGTCCAAAGACAACACTCAAGCCCTCTCTTTGTAGCTGGCCCTCCTGACTCAAACAGTCAGAGTTTGTTCTGGCAGGATGGCCCAGAATTCCGGCATTTTAAAACATCACAGTTTTTTTTTCCTGCTACTGCTGAAAACAAACAAGCATTCAGCTGGCTTTTATCAACACCATTTAAATGTTTCTTGGCAGTAGCCCTTAACAGCTGCAGGGTTTTGCAGCTGAAGGTGAGTCAGGAATCTTCTCTTAAATGAGTGTGCTTGCTTGCTTCTAGCAAGTAGAGCAAACCCGAGATATAGCTGCTAAAAAGAAAACATGCTTTACTCTTTCCCGAGCTTTCTCAGGCTTTCAGTGGATTCCTCCCAGCATTCTGTTCTCTTTTTCTCCCCACCTATGATCTAAACTAACAGGGGAAGCAGATTCTTTATTTAATTAAGCAATGTCCTTCTTCCATCACTTTATCCTTTCAAGAGTTGCCCAAATAAATCTCCCAAGTCTCTTCTGCTGTATAATCTTTCATTTGTAAAGAACTTGCCTTTTCAGAGGAGGATTTTTTCTGACATCTCTGTGGATGGAGATCATATGAAGAGTATCAGATGAGCAACCATGACAACTCTTATGCTGTACAGTTAGGTGGACCAGAGATTGATTGCTGACAATCCTGTGCTATGTGTCAGATGCCCATGAACTCTGCCCATGTTGAGGACAGGCAGACATCAAGGTGGTCCCACATACTTAACTCATTCAGTGTTCACAGATCATGTAGATTGAGTTCTAATTCTTGACCTAAACTAATAAAAAAAACAAGATTAGGAGAAGAGAGGAGCCTGAAGTAGGGCCACCAAATGGGTCATTTGCAAATGTACGGTTACCTGCCTCCATGTGTGCTTTCTCCTTTCATTAGTCAAATCCATCCTTCCATAGATTAGCTATAGGCAAACCAATTTCTCGCCAACAGCTAAGCATAGGTTTGAACCCAACAGCCTTTGATTTCTGAAATAAGTGCTGTCCCCTTAAGGTCTCATAACAACAGAGGAAGTTCCGTAAGACTGTCCCAACAACAATTTAAAGCTATTTTAGGACACCACAGATGCAGCAAGTTATGTTTATTGGTAATAAACATGGTTCAGATGGGACAAAAGAAAAACAGATTGGTGTACTCACGATGATTTCATGTGATTTGGCACACACAGGCTTCTGGTTCTGAATACTGCATGCTCAGTGGGTTTTGGAGACTGTGGTGACCCTGAACCTAGCTGGAGGCTTTGGGGCCTGATAGGACAAGCCTTGATATGTCAGGACATCCTTGTCCTTGGTTTCCACTCTTTACTGATTTCCATTCAGAGAAGGAGCAGACATCTACTCCTGCTGCCATGCCTCCCCACATGAACAGAAAGAACACCCTCCACACCCAGGTTGCTTGTATCATATATGAAGGCATAAGTCACAAACAAGCTCCTACACCAGTTTAGAATTGTGATTAATAGAATGATTATTTCTTTAAAGGGCAAAAACTTACAGATGACCATCCCTGAAAAAAGCCCTCAGCGGGATCAGCAAAGAAGGCTAGCAGCTGGAAGGGACACTGGAAGCAAGAGAACCAGCTGAAGGGAAATGTTGGTTTATGAAAGAGAGGGAGACCACACCTCAATGGGCTGGTATCTCAGTGGCTATTGGCTGAAGGAGTGGAAGAAACACATGCAACACACTTATTTGGATATTGCAAAAAAAAAATGTTACTAGATTGTGAGAAAAAAAACTATATTAGTTTATTTATTTCAGTCCTTCCAGATACATCACAGAGATAGGATCTCTTCATGCATGAGAGTCACCGATGATTTCCCTTTAAGAAAAACCCCAAAAAACTCCCAATAACATCATCAGCATTCAAAAACATGTCTATGATTGCTTTGCCTTGCCTTTGCTTGTCAGTAAATGATGCTGCTAGTTAATCTGTGCAAGCAATGTAAATTTCCCTGTAACTAAATAGACAGAATTGACAGGTTATCTTAAACACATCAGGGAGTCACTACGATGGAATGGGTTAATCATCACCACTGGGAGAGTGACATATTTAAGATCTTTCCTTTGTGGATATGTTGTCATACAGATTTCTTAGGGTTTTGTCCCACTGGTGGTTTCCTTGGTATGCTTCCATAATTTTTGCCAGATCCAATCAGTTTTGCCATGCACTCTCAGCTCCACATCATTGTGTTCCCAATATGTTCTTGTCCAGGCATTTTAGACATCTTGAAACTGTTGCAAGAGTATCTCATGTTCCACCTAAATGATTTGGAGTGTTATTTAGGCTGAGTTTTATCTTCCATCCATGAGTTCATTGACTTTCCATGGGCGTAATTCCTGGGACACTGAGCCTAACTCCTGGGGGATTCCTCTAGTTACTTCTCCTTGCTGAGACAGCTTACACTCTCAGTACTATTATGACAGTATTTCTGTAGCAAACATTCTTCTCAAGATGAGAAGAAATTTCAATATTACAATCCATTTGTTTTTATTGTGATTTAAACACACACACGCACACACACACACACACAAGTTAATGCACATACACTGATGATATTAATTGAGTAGGCCATTCTGGGGTTGTCAAGATCATTATCGCTCGAGGGGTTCTTAGAGGCATGGGGTGACCCCCTAGAGGAACTTGGGCAGGTGAGGAGAGGTTGACTGCACTGTGCCATGTCTATAGTCACAATGGGTGCCTTATCCTATAGTCAGACTGATGACTATCTTGAATATCACCATGGAACTTTTGTATGGCCAAGATGGAGATCAAGTCAGGGTAAAAATCAGAAAACTAGATGGAGCTTCCAAGCTCCAGTTGAATAGCCGACTGATGGAGAATAAGAGCAAGGATGTCAGGAATAAAATGGCTTGGTCCACACACTGAGACACTGTGCCTGAACAAAGGGGGTTTCAACTAAACCAGTGGCCTGGGAATGAAAGAACATGGAATCAAAGTGGAAGCTCTGAATGTGGCTGACAATTGGACCAGACTGAGAAGCCAATGATAATGGCACTGACATTTGTCTGCACTTCATATACAGGCTTTTTTGTGATCATATTCTATGTCTATGCTTGCCTTCCTAAATCTCGATGGATGAAGGGTAGGCTTGGACTTCAAACAGGTCAAGGTACCCCGCCCTCAATTTAAATTGGAGTAGGAGTGGAGAGGTTTGGTGGGGGAGCGAGAAGAAAGTGGGAGGAGTAACCAAAGTGGAAATTTTGATATTCATAATTATGAAGTAACATAAAAATCAATAGTAGATAACCAATAAATAGATTGGAGCTAGAAAAAAAAACATTCATGTGAGTTGCTGAATCAGACACCAAAGACTTTTTTACAGAAAAAAAACACATAAAGGGATTGAGTTACTTGGCAAAATATGACTCATGTATTTGGGAAGATGAGTGGGGTTTTTATTTTGGGTCTCCAGGGGGCTGTGTGAGCAGCATTATAGGACCTGCATGCTGGATATTTCTGAGGGTTAGTAGGGAAGAAACCTGCCTATGAGGGGTTTTACGACATAAGTAGAGCCTTGGTGATGTCACAAAGCTATGGTTGGGGGTGGCAACTCTGTTCCACATGAATCACTAGTCTTCTGTGAAGGTGGGCTGACTATCTTCACGGTGGCTGAGGAGGTGAGTTCAGCTCTTGGGCTCCACAACTGTTCAACAGGATTAGGCAGCTGAACATTTCCAGAAGATGGAATCTGGAGAGCCAAGACATTTTCTTTTGGTAAATATGTTTAGGAAGCAACTGTGAACTCTGTAGTCCCAGAGAGATTTCCTTCAAATCTCCTGTGAGTCTAAAATTTATGTTGTTAACAGCTTCTATATTTGATAGCTGTGGGGACGGTGAATGCCATGTATTCTTCCCACTTTATCTTTGCTATCAATGTCCAATTCATCAGTCCACGAAAGTGGCAAAGATCCTCTTTGTCCATATGTGTTTTAAAAGGTATTAATTATTTCTAAATGGTGCTATTGCCCAGATTAATGAGTCTTTATTTTTGCAGTTTGTCTCACAAAACTCACTTCTCTAATGAAGACATGGAATGGCTTTATGTAATAAACCTGGGTCTGGATCAGGAGACACAATACAGAGAGCCAATGGACTGGAGTGTCATGACCTTGGCCAGGTGGTTTTGGATCCACCACCTAACCAACAGCTTGAGTGGGAAGGAGAGAAGTGGCTGTCCTTCGAATTCTTTGCCATCTGTTCAGATTTTTCTTTCTCACTTTGGGCATAGGCATACAGTCTCCTCTCATAGACACAGTGAGTCAGAAATTAGGTTTCTCAGTAGAGGTCCATTGCCTTTGGGCAGCAGGAATGTGTCTCTGATACACATATACTGAGCTGTAGACAATAGTTTGATAATTTTCCTATGAATCTCTAAAGACCAAATTACATTTAGGCAGCCCAAATCTATTCAGCACTGCCTTTGTCACCTTCCCCAAAGATCTTCCAGAAAAGAATCTTGACATCGCATCCTCCCCTTCTTAACCTTGCAGGCACTTATGGTGGAGGAAAAGACTTTGTGTCTGATTGAAACTGAAGAATTCTTCCAATGCAGAGATTGGCAGCTATGAAGCCCAAGCACAGAAAGAGAGCCAAGAGACAGTGGAACAGGAGTGTTGTGGCCTATCTCAGTAAATCTACCACCATGATAAACATGCCTCTTATTATGAGATGCATGCCACCTCTCCAGAAGAAGAATGGGCCAACTCTCCAGAAGAAAAACCTGAGTAAGGCTTTTGAGGCCCTGGAGAATATTGTTGGCCACAGAATTTCTCATGGCTGGAAGGAAGCCAATGAACCAGTCACCCAGTGGAAAGCCATCATTCTAGATCAACTGCCTACATATCCCTCTCTCTATTTGTTGAAATATGATGGGATTGATTGTGTCTATGGCTTGGAGCTTCACAGCGATGAAAGGATTTTAAACCTTAAGATCCTGCCTAACAATGTGCCATTTCCTCAGGTGACAGACACTCATCTGTCAAACACCATAGTTGGCAGTGCAGTGAAACATATATTCACGGGCACAAATGGCTCTAAGGAAGACTGGAATGGGATGGTCCTAGAGGAGGTGCCAATCATGAAGACCTGGTTCTATATTACCTACAAGAAAGATCCGGTCTTGTACATTTACCACCTCCTGGATGACTACCTTGAAGGCAACCTCCACATCATGCCAGGCTCTATGGGGGAGTGCAGTGGCGTGGTCCCAGATGAGGTGCAGACCATGATGACCTGTTTCTACATTGTCAAGGAGAATGATCCAGTCCTGTACCTTTACCACCATCTTGATGACTCCATTGAAGGCAACATCCACATCATGCCTGAATGTCCTCCAGTAGAAGTGACTTTGGAATTAGGCAGGGATTCCTTGGCAGGCAAAAGTGTGCAGTACAACAAAAAAGATGGAACCCAAGAGATAGGTAAAATTATTTGCCAAGTTCCCACCAAACCTTCTGTGTGTTTCATCAAGTTTAATAATGACTTCCAATTCTATGTCTATGATTTGGTTAATATCTGATAAAGTGAAATTCTCAAATTTTGAGGGGCACACTTAAAACAGTGTTTGGGGAATGTGTTTTTTTTTCAGAGATACCTCCGGTCTTCTATTAATCCTGGTATTTTTTCCAATGGAATATTCTTGCTCGCAAAATCAAAATTTGTGAACATGTTGTGTTCTTTGATGAATGATGGATTGTGTTTTGTGGATGGGACATCACAGAAATACATGCCTCAAAACAAAGCAGGATTTATGGTCTTTCCCCTTGGAGAGGATGGACTGGGGATGCTTGGTGTGGTAAAGGACAAGATGGCTGTCTAGAAAATAGTGGAGAGGGGACAAATAGTTGTAGGATCTCGGGGAGGGATAAAGCTTGAGGGAAAAACATGTCAAATGGAAAGATGTGACAGATATCAGAGTGAGCTATTGAGACTTTAGAGGATAAAGAGTAGATTAATCAGGAAGGGACACAAATGTATACTCAAAATCATAGAAAATTAGGTTTCATTTGATGAATAGTATAATTCGTACTGGCTGTAAGTCACTGGATGTTTGATCTCCACTGGAGCCTGTTGAGTGACCAGGAGCCTCCTGCTTAGAGAAAAGTGTCTACTCCCAGTTGCTCTTCTGCAGTGGGATGGACGTCAAGCTACCTACTTCATTTTGTCAGAATTCTATCTGCCACCTACTTTGTCATGCCTGGATTCGGTATGCCTTGAACTCTCATAGGTCCTTTGCATGCCATCCAACCCTTGTGAGTTTATTTAAATAATTGCCCTGCCATATCTGGAAAACAGTGTTCCCTTTCATTGATCATGTTCTGTAGGACTTGGGCTATAAATCTCATCGACAGACGCATCCACACACAGGATAAACATGTACACATTGATGCCCACTAATGTGTGACATGCACACATACGATGAATGCACCGATCTCCATCAAATCATTAAACTAGGGAATCCCTGATGCTAGTTGGAGTGTGGCAAAGACCCCACAAACCCAACATAACCCCAAATACCAGTATGGTATTGATGTCTGACTCCCATCATGTAAGGACCCTGTCATCCTGTAAAGGGGCGATTTTTTCTTCCTTCATCTTCACAAACTTGGTTAAAATGTTAGAGATGTCAAACTGCCAGTTCGGGTCCAGCATGTAGATCAGCTGTCCCAGGTCAGGTGATTTGGCTACAATTTGCGTGAGAACTTGTACCATGGCATTCTGGATAATTTTTCTAATATGTTCATGGATACAGTTTGCCAGTATTTTGTTGAGGATTTTTGTGTCGACGATCATGAGTGAGATTGGCGTGTTATTCTCTTTATTGGTTGAGGCTTTGTGTAGTTTTTGTATCAGAGTGACTGTAGCTTCATAAAAGGAATTTGGCAATAACACTTCTGTTTCTATATTGTGAAATACATTAAGGAGTATAGGTATCAGCTCTTCTAGGAAGTTTGTCTGGCAAATGATGGAGATCATGTCAGGGTAAAAATCAGAAAACTAGATGGAGCTTCCAAGCTCCAGTTGAATAGCCGACAGATGGAGAATAAGAGCAAGGATGTCAGGATTAAATGGCTTGTTCCACACACTGAGACACTGTGCCTGAACGAATGGGATTTCAACTAAACCAGTGGCCTGGGAATGAAAGAACATGGGATCAAACTGGAAGCTCTAAATGAGGATGAAAATTGGGGCAGATTGAGAAGCCAATGATAATGGCACTGGCATTTGTCTGCACTTCATATACAGGCTTTTTGTCATCCTATTCTATGTGGATGCTTATCTTCCTAAATCTGGATGGATGAAGTGTGGGCTTGGACTTCCCACAGGTCAAGGTACCCTGCCCTCTATTTAGACTGGAGTTGGAGTAAAGCGGTTTGATGGAGGAGCGAGAAGAAAGTGGGAGGAGGAAAGGTAATGGAAATTTTGATATTTATTATTTATGAAGTAAAAATCAATAGAAGATACCCAATGAAGAGATTGGAACTAGGAAAATAAAAACATTCATTTGAGATGTTGACTCAGACACCAAAGACATTTTACAGAATAAAACACATAAATAGATTGAGATACTTGGCAAAATATGACTCATGTGTTTGGGAAGATGAGTGGGGTTTTTATTTTGGGTCACAGGTGGCTGTATGAGCAGCATTATAGGACCTGTATGCTGGGTATTTCTGTGGGTTAGTAGGGAAGAAACCTGCCTATGAGGGGTTTTATGTCATAAGTAGAGCCTTTTTCTACCGTGTTCCCTTTCATTCATCATGTTCTGTAGGACTTGGGCTAGAAAACTAATGAACAGTCTCACCCACACACAGGATAAACATAAACACATTGATGCATACTGGTTTGTGACATGTAAACATATGATGTATGCTCTGAACTCCATAAAATCAGTTAACTAGGGAATCTATGATGTGAAGTGGAGTGTGACAAAGACCCCACAAACCCATCAGAACCTAATATACCAGTATGGTATTGATATCTGACTTCCATCATGTAAGGATCCTGCCATACTGTAAAGGGGCGATTTTTCATTGTTCGTCTTCACAAAGTTAATTAAAATATTAGAGTTTTCAAGCTGCCAGTTAGGGTCCAGCATGTAGATCAGCTTTCCCATGTCAGGTGATTTGGCTACAATTTGGGTGAAAACTTATACCAGGTTATGATGGTACACCCTCCCCCTTCTTCTCGCTGTCCTCATCGTCACTCTCATGTGTGGCCCTGGAGCACAAAGAAGGCAAAATGGAATAAGCCTCCTCTTTAGTATAAAACCTTGTCAATCCTCAATTTGGCCTGACTCTCAAAGGGAATGCAGCACATTTTATCCTACTAGGTCTCCTCATTCATTGGTTCACTCATTTATCCAATGAATGATTGAATTCATCCATTCTTCCATGTCTCTCTCTCTCTTCTTCCTTACCTTCTTCCATTTCCCCGTTTATTGTAGTAACTTGAGCAGCGGGGCTGCATCCCCAGCACCATGGCCGCCTCGCTAGCTAATGCCCTGAAATAACAACACAAAAACTGTATTCTTTTAAACACTGCCTGGCCCATTATTTTCAGCCTCTCAATGCATTTCTAATAATGTATGAAGCACCACGAGGTGACAGTAAAAATTCAGCATGTCTGACCTGTTGGCTGGCTGTATCACCATCTGCCTCAGAGAGCAGAGCTATAGCATCTGCCTGAGTAGGGGAGCATGGCGTCTCTGAGCTCACTGCCCATGCAAGGTGATTTGTTGAGATTCCGTCTCAATTGCCATTGGCTCCATTAGATATGTGCTCAACAATTTAGAAAGCCCTGTCTGTGGTGATGACATTACTTGTGTCTTGAAGAGGAGGACACACTCATGGTCATCTGCTGCTCTCACCCATCTAAATGCATCTCACCTTAGCAGAGACTGATTTTGTTTTATCATAAAAAGAATTCCACTTTACTGCCTTAAAGAAAAACTTAATGAAGATCAGTCAACAAGAATGGGAAACAAGTCAAAGGTGGTTACCAGGTGGAGTGGATTTCTGAAAATAAACTGTATATTCAGAGTATCCGTTGAGAATCTCCTTTTTAATATCATCCTGCATCTGGAAGGCCAACAGCTCTCTATTAAGCCATATTTATACATATTTTCAGGGAAAAAGGTTGCATACAGAAAATATACACAGGATCTGGAATATGGTTTCTTTCTTCTCTGTTATGCTTGAAAAACTATTTTATGTTTCATTTTATTTGAAGCACAAAATATAGGATTAACTGTATTAAAATGAACACTTGATTGGTAACATGGAAAAGTTTTTCTTTATGTTTTTACAATATAATTCTTCTGTGGTTCGTTAATGTCTGCTTATCATCTATTGCCCCAACATGATTAGTTAAAGTTTAACATCAGGATGTACGTAATGTAGAATGGTGTCTAATGGGGTTCAACCTGTTGGTGTCAATTGCCTTTTGTGGTCACAGAAGGTTTTCATGAGAAATAAGGACACTCTTTAACAATTCATTATGTGATTATATTTTTCATTTTTCAGAGAAAGTAAGCTTGACACCTCTAACAAGTGAGGTCTAATATTTGCTTGTCCAATAAGAATATCCCAATTTGGTGGTCACAGGAAGAAAATTGTAGACCTTCTGGGTCAAAGTTATGGCATACCAATATTCAGGCAAAGCTTGAAAATACCTGTGGAACCTTGGCTATCAGGGTTTTTTTTAAATTCTCTTGGCAAAAAATGAGCTTCCCGGGGCAGAATGGGAATGTCCAAGTATCATTACCTCCTGGAAGGGTCAATGGGGCTCTTATAACCACAGAGGCAATATTGCTCAAAGGTGGATATCTGTTTCACCCTTTATTAACATGGGAAAGAATGATGTTCCATATTTTCAAAGCCCACCCTTATCTGGAACACAACTCCTTTGAATTACATTTTAAAATGCTTTACTTCAATAGACCTCTGTGTAGGACAGGACAAAAAACAGGCTCCATAGGTACAAAGCCTTTATCCTCTCTTCTGGACAGCATACAGTAGTCCATCCACACTGGAGAGCCACTTCTTCCCTCTCCTCCCACAACTTTCATTATCAAATCATACTTTGGTTCTTCCTCATGATAACTGCATACAGTAACTCTGCCCCAGCAAATTCATTGTGCTTATCCCTTCTTAGATCCTGGTCAAAACTGCTCTTTCTCTCATGTAAGAACCTTCTACTTCATGCAATGCTTCTCCTTCTCACTCTCTCTCTCTCCCCTTTGGTTCTGCTTAGTGTTTCTATGCCATCCTTGTTTCACTTGGTCTCAGAGCTGGCAAGCTCATTCTACCCCCATGAAGACTTAAGCCAGTTTTACCCTAAAGCAAATTTCCTTGCACAAATGAATGTTTGAGTTAGGCAGTGGTGACACACCCTTTTAATCCCAGCACCCTCGGTGCAGAGGCAGGAGGATCTCTGGGATTTCGAGGCAAGTCTGGTCTACAAGAGCTAGTTCCGGGACAGGAACCAAAGCTAAAAAAACCCTGTTTCAAAAAAAAAAAGTAATGTTTAAATTCAGAGATGAAAGCTGTCCTAGGCTTTCCCAAGAATGAACCAGGGAGTATCAGAAAGATTTTCTTAGTCATAAAATGTTGTCTGTGTTTTATTCATCCTATTTCTGAATAAGTCACCTATAGCATAATTCTTACCGCAGGGAAATTGCAGAAGAAAGGATTAGCATATGTAAAACCTGGAAGATAACATAAAATGTTCTGAAAAGTATTCTCTAGCTACATTGGAAGCTAGAGATGGAAGGGCCTATTTGAAGATAACTTGTAGAATGAGGAGATCTGAGGCTTTCTGGTAAACCATAGGCAGTAGAATGAAAATTCTTTGGTCACATCACAGTGGTATGTGGCCCAAGTATATTTACCTAGAGAGTGTACTCCCATATATTCAGAAGATCTGGGAACCCTTTGTATGTTTTGGGCTGTACCTCTATATTAGAGCACGCAGGTCTGAAACCATTTATTCAGAAGACACTACCAGGGAGTATATTTGGGTGAGGGAATAATCTAAAAGCAACTTCAGGAAGAAAAAGAAGACACTCTCAAAATTCTCTAGGTAGGTGGACCATATCCATGATTGTGGAGTTTCCTCTGTGTTCTGTGAATATGATAAATAAATAAAAAACAAAACTGTTTTGGACCTCTAGAAAGGCAGAACATACGTAGACATGGAAAGCTTAAGTGGTCATGAGAATTCCTGCTTCCACTTTAGGAGCAGGTGAAAGAGCTAAGCCTCTCTAGCTTAGAAGGAGGAGTCAGATGCTTCTTAGGAATGGGTGGAATAATCTCAGCCTCCCTTGGTCATATTTTTATGAGCTCATTGGCCAGAAGCTAAAACTTGAATGATACCCTGTGAAAGAGAGGAAGTCCCAGGCCCTTCCTTCTTCATCGGCACCAAACTTGAAATCACAATCTATAATACATATTTTCTGAATGTGCACGTCAGGCATGTCAGAAGTCGTAGAAGTCTGTGACTCAGTTTCTTCATCTGATTTAGGTCCATCCACAAATTCCTTTTCATGTAGGATAGGAAATTTCTGTCAAAGGGGCTAGAGTGAAGACATTAATCTGTGTTATACTCAGCTTGCGGTTGTGTTCAGGGACCTCGGTCCAGAGAGCTGAGATCTATTGAGTCAGAACAGCACTATATAGGCCACCCAAATTAGAAGTTATAGGTAAGAAATCAAATGAAAATTACCTCGGACACACATTGCAGGCCTGAGGCACTCTTTATTGATGTGAATCTAACTCTCACTAAGTAAGATAGAATGAAGCCTTGGTGATTTGGACAGAAATAAAAGGACAATTACAATCTTCCTCAAAAATGTAATGTGGCTGAATTCATGGGAATAATGAGAAATATTAATGCACTCTCAGAAGTGGAACTTATGAGATATTTTGTGCACAGGTAAGGTCTACACCTTTTTGTCAGAGATGTGAAGTCTATGGCAATGTGCAATAAAACAGGAATGGCAATTTTCCATCAAGTGTAAAATAAGCACCTTGTAGATCAGAGGAAGGTCTTGTCGGGGCTAATCAGCTTCCAAATGTTTTTCAGTATTGAGAATATCCATTGTGTGCTTGTGAAATGCTGGGAAGTAATCAATGCATATTTTCCAAGTAGATGGATGATGGTTTTCTGTGTAAGAAGCCATTGATCAGATAAGAAATTCCCATATATGTAGATGAAAGAAAGTTTGAAGAATCCTAGAAAGTTTGATATATACCAGACATACATTGTCAAGAGAACAAGATCTTTAGGCCGCATTGTAGAGGTAGTAGGCCTGAGTCATTTTTGTGCAAAATAGTGTATATTTCATGCCATCTTTGTCTTTGTGTGTAAGCTCTATTTCACCATAGATAGAGTGGAAACACACGTATTTCCAAAGAGTGTATGATGCTATAATATTCTGAGTAAGACATTCTTAATCTCTATGAAAGCAAGGCATTTTCAGACTTCTGAAAAGAGAACAGGAGTTTGAGGACCCTGGGAAAAAATCAAGGATAATGATGATGGTAACAGGTGATGTACTGGAGGTGAAACATATTTTAGTAAAAGGGGAGAAGGTCTTGCCATCCTTCATCAAGAAATAAATGATTGGATGCATGTTAAGTGACAGTAAGTTTTGAATGCCTTTTTGATTGGAATTTGAATGTTTTGGGCCTTGAGAAGGTAAAGACCTTCCCTGGCACCCTCAGTCAGGCAGGGTAAGTGTAAGGCTCTCTTGATTACCAAGTGTGCATTTGAGGTCTATTTGACTAAATAGATGGTGTTGATGAATGCAAGACTTTGGCAGATATAAAGATAAATCCAAAGTCACAAACCACTTAGGTAACAGGTAGTATCCTAGTCGACCTTGTGCAGTGGAGGAAGGACTGCATCACAGTCTAGAAGATTCACATCTTGAGGCAACTGTGGAAGGGCTGGCAGCAATCTGAACATCATGTATCAGTCATTGGCAGGCTCCAGTTCTCATCAGCTACATTGATGTGTGAATGAAGGATGAGACCTCTTCATTCTGGTGACTTTAATGAAGCAAAGATGTCCTAATTTCAGACTCTGTCACTTCAAAGCAGAGCAAGTTTAAATTTCTTTGGGTACTCATGTATTTTTAAAGTGGATGTAGTTAGAGGGGAAAGATCTCCATTACGGGGATATTTCTGAGGCCCACAAGCAAAGAGGGGATGATCTGAGGATCCTTTGATCCTGTTCACCTTGAGAAAAATGGAAATTCTGGGATGACTTTAGTAAAAACCACATATTTTTATGAATTTCCTTAAACAGAGTGATAAAGCCTTGAGTGTTATTTGTAATTGCAGAAAGGCCAAACAGCTATTTTATTCATAAAGATCTTCAGATAATCAGTCATCAAAAATGCAGAGTGTGAGATGCCTTGATAAAAGGAACATTTTGGGGAGATGATATTCATGGGGGAAACTTCTGAAGTCATTCTGAATAGTCTAGCTATGTGAGAAAATGCCTGACAATGTATGACCAAATATCAAGGTTTAATCACACCATTGTGTAGAAGGGAAAGAACAAGTTTAACTTCAGTAAGATTATTTTAGTCATCATTGGCTTCCTACTGTGTTTCCAACTTCCATGACCCATATATTACATCAAATATTGGGAAGATTACAAGAAACAATTACAATGCTCTTTCCTCATGATTAGTGGTGGTATAAACTTTCCTGCTTCCGAAGAGTTGTATTGGTCTGTGCATATCCATCAATGTAAGTGATGTAGGATGCCCTTGTATATGTGTTTTTCTTTCCCGGTTAATGAATAAATCTGCTTTGACCTATGGCAGGGTGGAATTTAGTCAGGCTGGAAGACATAGAGAAAGAGATTAGGTGGATTCCAGGAGAGGCCATGTGCCTGCTCAAGGAGAAGTATACCAGAATTTTCCAGTAGGCCAGAGCCATACGGTGATACAAAGATGAACAGAAATGGGTTAATTTAAGATGTAAGAGTTAGCTAAAAAGAAGACTGTGTTAATTCCTTAAGTGATATTGTAATTTTCTCTGTAATTATTTTGGTGGGGGCAGTTGGGAAACATAAGTGCAGTCTTCATTTACATGAATGATATGAAACTTTTGCATTTCTGACTGGTACATTTTAGGCAGAGTCCATGATTATTAGTTTTAGCTCTTTATATTTTTCCTCTATCTAAAGTCTTGTGAGGTCCCATGGTTACGAAAGTGTTTCCCTAGCAGTCGTAGACCCTGGGATTGGCACTGAGGTAATATGAGTCCAATGGTCAAGTTAAATGTGTCCATGGAAGCAGCGGGATGCTCTAAGGCCTCCCAGGGTCATTGGCTAGATCTGAATCTCTATTTATACTAATTGAATGATTTGCAATCCCTTTGGTCATGGAAACCAATTCTGACATGTTATTCACCATTATGGACTATTCCAGACATCCTATGGAAAAAATGGGATCTTTGTAAATTTTGTGGTTGAAGTTTGTATTCATAGTACCCCTTTCACTATACTGGACTGATTATGGGCAAATCTGAATCTCACTTTAACAGTGTCAGTGGTGAAAGGATTATTTAATCTGGGCCCTTTATATTCAAAGGTAAAGCTTGAGGGTTTTTGCCAAAAAAAATGAACCCTTGAGACCACTTTTGGCAAATGGCGAAAGTCAGGAGTAAGCTTTGTCCTAAGAGGGATGTCTGACAGTTTCTTCAGTGAAATAAATGGGGGAAGCTAACTTCAGGAGAGTCAAGGCATTGGCTCTTCGTGAGAAAGGGTAAATTTTGAGACCTCTGTAGGGCAAGAGTATAAGTTGGAAAACCCTTGCACACAAGGGAAAAGTATTATTCACCATCCTGTTGTAGGTACATGTTCTTACTAACCCATTTAGAGAAGTAAGGTCCCATTATTGCACTTTAACTTCCAATACTTCTTTAGAGCTTTATTATCTTTATTTGTCTCTTGGAGAGTTAGGCATCAGCAAGAGCTTTCTTCATTATGCCTTGTTGCCTGTCAGCAGCTAGATTTTTTCTTCTTTCTCTGGTTGTTTACTTATTCCATGTATGGGCAGCTGTGATGGGGCCAGTTGATTTCTAGTGATTCGATCAAAAAACATAGCTTAGGATTCAGTTTCTAATTTTAAAGTTATGACAAGGACCCAAAACCTACAGGGAGCAATGCATTTCACTAACTACCTGTAACAAATAGTAAAAGTTTAAATCATTTTTATTTAGAACATGATAATTTGAGTTAGTTTAAAACAGAATAAAATTCTGGAGAGTTCTTGACAGAATGCTACAAGGTAGGATGCAGTATTATTCAAAATAACTTCTCAAATGTCACCTTGTGAATAAAAGGAATGTATGAGTTTCCTTGAGTCAAAGACAATGCTTCCTAATCTTCCTGAGATAGGTGGATTAGGTGTAAGTACACATTCTTAATGGAGAAAAGGATGATGGCCCAGTTTTACACAGGGTACTCCTCATGAAACCTTCATTAAACAAAGTATATATGAGGTCTCTTGGAAACAGGACTACAGAAAACCTCTTCTTAGAATGGAAATTTATGAGACTATCTTCAGCAAATGAGAAATCCCAATTGTTTTTATTCAAAGAGAGGAGGGCTCCAGTCATATTTGTAAAATAGTAATATGCAATTCATCCAGGATCAAAAGTGGAAGGTCGCAAGGCATCATGGGTAATCAATAAGAGGGCTCTGCACTAGCATCCAGCTAATTTTCACAATGCAAACATACGTACCCAATGAGAAATATTTGATAGTCTAAGGCAAATATCATAACAATCTTCCAAGAGCCTAAGTAGTAATGCAAGAATTAATGTTTCCTCAAGGATGTTTTGAGCTGTACATATCTGTACATATAGAAACACTGCATTTAGGCAGCCTTCATGTTCTGAATGGGAAACATGAACAACTTCCATGTTAGAGGGGACCTGTTCCAATTTGATTTTGGTAGATGTGAAATATCTTGGAATACCTTGGGAAGAAGGAGAAAATCTGAGGCCCTCCTAATAAGGTTGTGAGGATTTCAAACTCCCTTTGCAGAAGTAGTAGTGAGGCTCTCTTTAGGCTCAGTGTTAAGCCTTGCAGCAACATTGATAGAAAAAAAATCTCTGCCCCGTTTTTGGGAGAATGGTGAAATTTCAAGCCTTCATCTTCTGTTGGCACAGATTTGAGGCATGATTCTTTAGAATCAAGTTTTGATTTTGTTTTCTTTGATTACAAATGTTTTGAACCACCTAGTCGAGAGGGAGAACATCTTTGATATTTTGTAGGAGTGGAACTAGATTTGAAGTTCAATTCTGATGATATTTTGTTTGGAAACAATCCTGGGAGTGGTAGCAGTAGAGCGTGAGTCCTTTCTGATATATATGCAAGTGTGAGCCTACTTTTGGCAGACGTGAATGATCTTAAGGCATCCATTTCTAAAAGTAAATATCTGATACTTCATTTAATAAATGAAGTATGCTTCACTATTTTTTGGTTGAATTGGAACTTCTATGGCTTTTATTGTGATAAGAGTTTGAGCTCAGACAGTCTCATCAGAAGGAATAGGAATGAACTGTCATGTGCACAAGTAGACATTCTTAAAGACTCCATTGAAAAGAAAGTTCCCACTCCTTCTTGGGTAGATAGTATAGGTCCTAGAAGCCATTGGGATGGTGTGGTATTTCCAAATGTAAAATAAATACGTCTTGGGGGCTCCATATTCTTGTGGTTATATACTGAAGGGCCTCGAGTACATTTTTCAAAATTACAATGTCTCAGAGCCTCTACAAAGAATGGTACAGTTTCTAAAGCACCTGACACAGTATCTGAGGTCTTACAAACCTCTTTTGCTGTTGGCAAAGTTTCTGAGGTCTCTTGTGTAAGGGAAGGTTGCAGAGTCTACATTGGGGGAAGTTGATATTCTAAGGAATCTTGGGAAGTTGTTGAAGTTTCTGTAACCTTATTGTAAGAAGATGTTATTTCTAGAAAACTTTTGTGAAATGGTGGAGTTTAATTGTACCATAATGAGAGTAAGAAAGTTGAAGCGTTCCAGTATCAGATAATGAGTGTCCTAAAGTCTCAAGTGTCAAAGGAGGGCCTGAAGCCCCTTGGGAGGACAAAAAATTATCTGGAGACTCTTGAGCAGATGATGAATGTCCAAGTGGTTCCTATGCTGATATGGAGAGTCCCAGAGCTTCTTGGGAATGCAATGAATTTCCTGTGTAGCCTTGCTGAGAGGATAATCTACTTGTACAACTTAAGATATTTCCTGACAATGTTGTGCTGAATGGGATAATGACCAAGTCCCAGATGCAGGTAGAGTGGGTCTTAGAAAACTTAGGTCCAGTGGAGGAGGTCCCAGAGATTCATCCAGAGATACTGATGGTCCAAAAATTTCTTTTGCAGATACAGATGGTCCTATAGTACTTTGGCCAGAGAATGAAATTTTGAGAGTTTCTAGGGTAGACGGAAATGTTTCTGAAATCCCTAGGTAAGAGTCTGATATATTACCAGCTTCTTGGGGGATGCCAAATTTCTTATGTCTCTCACGTAATGGGGGCCGGTTTTAGACTCTGTACTGAAAGACCCATATGTGCTACAGCATTTTGGGCAGGTGCTGAAGTATCTATAATCCCCTGGGTAGAAGATGCCTTTTCTAGAGTGCTATGCGTAGATGGTGATGTTTCTCATGGTCCTTTGAGTATTCCCTAGTCCAAGATTTCCTAGGTCAGATAATGGTAATGACTGTCCTTAATGCCATTGTTCAAAACAAGTGCCTGAAGCCTATTTAGGTATAAGGAAATATCTGGAGACCCAAAAGCATTTATTGAATGTCTATCTGCTGAAATAGACAATCTCAGAGCCTTTTGTGAAATCATAAAATTCCGGCTTAGGTTTTCTGAGTTTGTGAATCCTCTTGTAAACCTAAAGATGTGTCCGGACAACATTTTTTTCTGAGACGGAGAGTGACCCTCTTTCCTGATGCAGGTGGAGTGGAACCCATAGATGCTTGCTCAGGAGTAGAAGTTATCAGGGATTCCTCCATAGATACTGATGGTCCTACATTTCTTTCTCAGATATAGATGGTCCCACAGTACTTTGGCAGAGAATGAAATTTCCAGAGATCGTGAGGTAAATGGAAAAGTTTCTGAAGTTCTTGGGGAAGAGTCTGATATATTACAAGCCTCTTTGGTAGATGAAATATTCTGATGTATCTGGCATACGGGAGCCTGTTTTAGAATCTGCACTGAATAAAGGAGATATGCTAGAGTATTTTGGACAGGTGGTGTAGTTCTATATTCCTTTTGGTAGAAGATGGTATTTCTAGAGTGCTATGGGTAGATCATGGTGTTTCTAGTGCCCCCATGAATATTCAGATAGCCCAAGGTCTCCTAGATCAGATAATGCTAATGATAAGGACTGCCCTGGATGCCCTTGTTCCAAACAAGTGCCTGAAGCCTCTTCAAGTGACAGGGAAGTATCTGAAGAACTATGAAAATATGGTGAGTGTCAAAGATATTCCTTTGCTGATATGGACATTCCTAGAGCCCCTTGTGCAGACAATGCATTTACTGGACAGTTTTGCTTCAGTGGTTTCATAAAGTAACCTGTTTGCATGAACACATTTGTATTAAATCTTTGTCCATAAATGAAATTCTATCACGCCCCCTTTGAGATGAGACAGTATTCACAAAGTGTTGGTTAGATGGAGAAAATCCCAGAGCTCTATAAGAAATTGTTGGTTATCTCAATGTCACTTGTTCAGTTATAGAAGGCCTGTGCACCTTTGGCAATTGTTGAAAATCTCATTGTCTCTATAATAGATGTCAGAGTGTCTATAGACCTTGAGAGAGATTTCAAAATACTACAAATCTCTATATAAAATGGCAAAGGATCTGTTGTCTCTTAAGCAATATTGGGAAGAATGCAGAGGCAAGTCCAAAGAAGCATGAATTTTTGGAACAATTTGAGCTAATAATGGTGCTGTTACTGCAGACTTTTGGAGAGCACCATGTGTAGATATTGATGTTCCTAAAGGATCTGTTGAAGATTGAAAAGGTCCACAATCTTGTGGAATTGATGATGAATGTACACCAGCCTCTTGGGATAAAGAAGGTTCTAGGTCTTCTTGAGAAGATATGAACATTTCTAGAGGTTCTTTTTCGATTTTGAATGTCCTACAAATGATTGTGCTGATATGGAAGTTCCAAGAGCCAGGATAATGAATCTCCTAAACACCCTTACTTAAGTGGTGATAATCTGAGAATCCCTTTGGCAGCTCTAGACAATTTTGAGTACAATTGAGCTGATAATAAATATTGGGAGGTCCCTAGTACAGATGGGGTAGGTCTCAGTGAACATTTAGAAGATAGAGAAAATTGAACAGATTTTTGGAGAGATGATGATTGGTGAATTTATTATTCAGAAACAGAAAGGAACAGAGCACTTAGGGCAGACATTGAAAGTCCCAGATTTACTGGAAGAAGTGTCAATGTTTCAAGACTCACAGATGAAGACACTGAACATTTAAAAACCATTAGGCGAGATGTTATAGTTTCTGATGACTTTGGAATCCATTGGGAATTTCCCAACTACTCTGTGAATCAGGTTGAAGTTGCCGAGCACCGTGCACATCTAAAGAACCTTCTACTTTCTGGAGAGAAGAAGATGTTTCTAGAATAACTTGAGAAGCTGAAAAATATTACAATATTCCCTGGGCAGGAAATATGTGTTTCTTGTGGGAGAGATGGGAACTTTGCCACAAACCCTTGATGATAAGAAGTGTCTTGCACTTTGTGGGAAGGTCTGGAAGATTCTGTAGACCCTTGGACAAATGGGCAATGTCCTAGAGACTCTTGTCCTGATATACACTATCACAAAGTACCTTGGAGAGATAATGAACGTCCTTCATATGCCTTCTGATGTGTTGTTTATCCTAGAGTCACTTTTGTGTATACAGATATTTTCTACCACAACTGATCAAGTGGGGAATGTTCCAGAGTACCTGGTGTAGGTGGGGTAGGTCCCAGAGACTCTTGGGAAGATAGAGAATGTTTCAGATAAGTTTGGACATTTGGTGAAGAATCTAGATGCTTCTAGTAGGTGTGTACAGTTCTGATTTATTTTGGGAAGATAGAGAAAAGCTCCCAGTATGTTGGAGTGTAGAACTGAAAAGCCATTGTGTCCTTGAGGCAGATAGAAAGTTTTCTACAGACCCTGAAATAGACAGAGCAGTATTAAACACCCCTTTGGCAGATGAGCAGTCTTTTAATTTCCACTTTGAAAATTAAGAATTTGCATCAGTTCATAGGAAAGATATCATCATTGGCATATGGAAAAGTCTCTGTTCTCCTCTGATTAACGATGCATTCCTATACCTCTTGGGAAGATGTAGGTGTTCTTGGAACACCCTGAATAGACACAGGAGATCTGAGCATCCATGAAACAGATGGAGATATTCCTAACTCCACTATGTTATGTGGAAATAATCCTAGAGTCATGGGAGTAGATAATGAAGATCTCAAATCCACTCTTGAGTAATTGGATAACACTAGATTTCCATGTGCACAGGTAGTAACTTCCAGAGTGTTTTTTCCACATGAATAAAGGCAAGATTCCACAACTTCTAGTAAAGATAATGAATGTCTGGATCTCACTTGAACAGATAAGGAAATTTCCAATGACTCTAGGAAAGAGGATAGAGTGCTTTGCCCACATAAAGGAATCATCATTTGCCCTTTTCAAGAAGTCAAAGTTCATAAAGTGTCTGGAGCAGATAGATCTCTTTGGTGAACCCTTTGTGCAGAATTCCAATATCCAAGAGGTCCCATAGAATGAAACATAGGGCCCTAGATAGCCTTGCATAGATTTAGAGTAACAAAAAGTTTCTTCTTCTGAAAGTTTAGATTTTAAAAGGCACTGGAAAGAATGGAAATAAGTCAAGTTTTCTGGGGCATATACAGAATGTTCCCATGCCTCATCAGATTCCACATGTCATCTGGTAGTTGTAGAACTTTTGCATATACCTGATGAAGATGATGAATATCTTGGGGAGTCCCAGAGAGGTAGCAAAAGTTCTACAAAAATATTGGAGACCCTGTAACAGATTTCAAAGTTTCTACCATTTTTGGCATGCTGGCTATATCCCTGAGACTCTGCGGTACATGATGCATGTGCTAATGTACTTTGTGCAGAGGTGAACTTGATAATGTATGTTGTGTATATGAGGAAGTTCCTGGTAGCCCTTGAGCATGTATGTTGTCCAAGACTCCTTTGTGCATTATGGACAGATCCTTGTGTAAATACACAGGAACCTAAATTTTCTTGAGGACATTGAAAAGTTGATTAGCTCTTCTGGGAAAAGGAGTAATATCCCAGAGTCTCCTGAGGACAAGGATCATATACTGAACTTCCTTCATGAGATGGAGAAGTTTCTAATGTCTCTCTTTTAAGTGACATTGCCCGTGATAACTATTTGTATTTTGAACTTTTCCTTGGATGTCTGCAGAAGATAACAAAGGCCACAGAGTTCCTTTTGAAGATGCTGATGGACTCAGTGATCAGATACATTAACTTCTAGAGGCAGATGAGCAGAGATTAGAAATGCTGGATTACTTAGGACATGTGATGAAAATCTTCTAGGCACTTTATTAAATGGTGAAGACTATGTCGGACCTGGGATAAATGGACAGATTACCACAGGCTCTCTGACAGAAGACAAATGGCTGAGATTCATTCGGACAAGTTGAGATGATTATAGATTAGCAAAAAAATGAGGTAAAGATAAAGTTCTCCATGAGGAAATGAAAAAAATCACAGAGTTCCTTGTGCATACAAAGAAATTTCCAGAGGTGATCCAAAATATAGAAAATGTTCAGGATATCCTGAACTCACAGAAATTTGGAATATTTCCTGAGAACCAGAGCTAGATATTCCAGTACCTCGAAGAGAGGACAAAGATCCTCGTGTGCTCTTTTCAGATTGAGAAGTTTTCAGAGATCTGGCGACAGATGGTGGATACTGTAAAGAATTTTGCACAGACAGGGAAGTTTTCTGAGGGATTTCGGATGAAGCTGGATACTTCCTAGTTCCTTGATTACACAAAAATGTCACTAGAGTTCCTTTTGCAGACACAGATAAGTCCAAAGACCCTTGGGGATACAGAAGGGGCCACAAGCCCTTCTGCACCCTGACACTCACAAATATACCTGACTAGATTGCAAAGATTCTAACAGTGTCTGGGTATTTTGTATAAACATCAGAGGTTCTGTCCTTGATGCAAAATGTCCTACTGTATTTCTTACAGATGTCAAATTTCCAATTGTGCCTTTGGCAGGTAAGAGACTCTCCACAGTGTCCTTTGAAGCATAGGAATACTCTAAGAGTCCCTGAGCAGATTTGGACATTTTCAGAGTTCCTTGTGATGGTGGGCATGTTCCCACAATCATTTCATCAGAACAAGAAGATGTTGGAGTTGTTTATCTTGATGACAAAACACCCAGATGCCCTGGTACACATGGAATGTTCCCCTGGTCACTTGGGTATATGGCGAATTTTTATATGGCACTGGAACTGCTTTGAAAAGTGTAGAAATTTGCAGAGTCTCTTCAGCTAATTATGCTAATTTCAGCATTTCCTCAGATGATATAACATGTTCCAGAGGCCCATATGCAGGTTTCAAAGCTCTTATATTCCCATAGCCAGAAGGGAAAAAAAATCTGCAGATCTATGGCAGAACTTAGAAATCATCTAGGCATTAGAGTTTGTTACCAAGTGTCTATTATGCTTGTAGCAGACTGAGAAGTTTCCACACCCTCTCTCACACCTGAAAAATGCCCCAAGGTTCTGGGAATATTCCTATTGCCTCAAAATTTTTGAAGAATATACTGACTGTTTTGAAGTCCTTTGCATAAAAGACAAATTACTTGGGCAAGCAACGTTACCTCTGTAGCTGTCGAGACTCCATTAGGAAATTTCAAAATAGCAAATTTCCTAGAGACCATGGATGATAAAAAGGATTTTCCTGAGCACCTAGAGAAAATGATAAATGTTCTATGTGTTCTAGTGAAGGCAAAAATTTCCCGGATGTTTCTAGCTAGATTTGTTATGTTCTGTACTCCTTGTAAACCTTATAGTATGTTGGATAGATGAAGAAAAATTTTAGACTATTGGGAAGAAATTAGATGTTTCAAAGCCCTATTAGACGGTAGCAGAGTCCCTACAATTCATTGTGTTGATATAGATAGTTTTAGAGACCCTTGTTCAGATAGGGAAGATCCTAGATTCTTGGGCAGATTCCCAAAATTCTACAGTTCCTTTTGTAGGTAAAGAAATTACCAGCAGTGTTTGAGCAGATGGAGAAACACTGAGTTACTTATGGGCACATTGATTAGTCTCTAACTTAGAAGGTGGATGTCTTTCTGTTCTGTGTGCCTGTGTGGGCTTTACCAAAGTAGGTTCTATATAAGGAATAGCTTTTTCAGGAATTTGAGCAGTTTTCAGCATCACCTGCCTGATGTGTTCACTTCCAGTTTTTTGTGAAGATGGTCAATATTAACCACCTTTTTTCAAAGATGGAGAAGGAGGCTCATTGGGCTACCAGCTGTCCTGTTTAGGTGCTGAGGAGATCCAGCTGGAGGGGTGAGTGTGTGTGATCCAGGGGCGGATAATCCCGGAAGAGAGCAAAAACACCCATCCCCAAGCTCCTTCTGAAGGGATGTCTTTCTTACCGACAACCCCCAGCCCAAGCCTGCTTGCTCTGAAAGGTCCTAGCTCAGGAACAGGTTTCTGCTCCTACACTGAGGCTAGCCACCCAGTGAGGTGAGTGCGTGCCTACTGGGCAGGCCTCAACAACACCAAAAGTAGCACGGGTACCTTCAGCTTGGAGGCAGAGTCTCCTGTGCTATTCTGGACCCTGCCCTGCCTGCCACGTTCTTCCTTTTATCCCAGGTTCATTGGGTTACCTGCTGTCCCTGTTTTTGTGCTGAGGAATTCCATCTGGACTGGTGAGTGTGTGTTATCCAGGGGCTGATTGACCCAGAAGAGAGCACAAACCCTTCTCCCCGAGCTCCTTCTGCAAGGCTATCTTTTATGACACTCCCCCAAAGCCAGTGTGGTCTGCAAGGTCCTTTGCTCAGAACAGGTTTCTGCTCCTACACAAAGGCTACCCACCCAGAGAGGTGAGTGCCTGATTACCGGGCAGGCCTCAAGGACCCCAAAGGTAGTATGGGCATCTTCAGCTTGGTGGCAGGGTCTCCTGTGCTCTACTGGACCTAGACCTGCCCCACAAGTTTGCCCTGTTGTCTGTGGGTCATTGGATTACAAGGCGTACATTTTTCAGTGCTGAGGGGTTTCATATGGAGAGGAATAATTCCTGCTTCTACACTGAGGAGATACACCCAGAGAGTCATCACAGCAAAGTCTGTACCAAGACACCAAGCCTCTCCTGGCTCCATTTGAAGGAAAAGATGGGAAAGTGCCAATGCAGGAATTCCTCCAGCAACCTGAAAGACAACATGACATCACCAGAATCTAAGGATCCTGAAATAAGAAGAATTGTACAGCCTACTCCAGAAGAATTAGAAGAAATCGACTCAAAATGAATTATATGAAAATAATACAGGACCTTATAAAGGAGGTAAAAACTGCCATAAACAATTAGATATTACAAACAAAAAGGTCAACTTCAAACTAAAATCAATAAGAGTAGATGGAGATTGACATTTTTACTCTTAACAGAAACAATTCATGAGGACAAAGTCTCAAACCTGATTATCTATGCCCATAATATAAAAGCACCCACTTATGTAAAAGAAACATTACTAAAACTCAAGGCAGTCATCAAACCACACACACTAACAGTAGGAGATTTCAACAATCCTCTCTCACCAATGGACAGGTCAATCAGACAGAAAACTAACAGAGAAAGAAGAGGATTAAGGGAGGTAATGAATCAAATGGAATTAACAGAAATCTGTAGATCATTCCACCCAAATAGGAAAGAATATACCTTCTTCTCTGCAGCTCATGGAACCTTCTCGATAATTGACCACATAATTGTTAACAATGCAAACTTACACAGTTACAAAAAAAAAAATATTAGGAACAACCTGTATCTTATCGGATCACCATGGATTAAATTTAGAATTCAACAATAATGCTTCCCCTAGAAAGCCTATGAACTCAGGGAAACTGGACAGCCAACTACTGAACCACACCTGGATCAAGGAAGAAATAAAGAAAGAAATTAAAATCTTTCTTGAACTCAATGAAAGTAAAGACTCAACATACTCAAACCTATGGGTCACTATGAAAACTTTGCAAAAAGGAAAGTTCATAGCACTAAGTGCTCACTTAAAGAAAACAGAGAAAGCACACATTGGAGACTTAACAGCCCACCTGAAAGCTCTAGAAAAAAAGAAGCAGACTCACATAGTAGGAGTAGAAGACTGGAAATAATCAAAATGAGGGATGAAATCAAGAAAATAGAATCACAGAAAACAATCCAAAGAATCAATGAAACAAAAAGCTGGTTCCTGGAGAAAATAAACAAGACTGATAAATCCCTATTCACACTACACAAATGACCAGGAGTGAATACACAAATTAACATGAACAGTAATGAAAAGGGAGCCATAACCCCAGACACAGAGGAAATTCAGAAAATCATTAGATCTTACTACAAAAGCCTATATGCCATAAAATTGGAAAATATTAAAGAAACAGACACTTTTTAGATAAGTTCCATATACAAAAGTTTGCCCAGAACCAGGAGAACAATCTAAACAGACCTGTTAGTTGTGAAGAATTAGAAGTTGTTATACAAAAACGCCCTACCACAAAAAGCCCACGTCCAAATAATTTCAATGAAGAATTCTACCAGAACTTCCAAGAAGACCTAATACCTATACTCCTTAATATATTTTACAATAAAGAAACAGAAAAGTCATTGAAAAATTTCTTTATGAAGCTACAGTTACCCTGATACCAAAACCACACAAAGACTCAACCAAGAAAAATAATTACAGGCCAATATCACTCATGAACATCAACGCGAAAATTCTCAATAAAATAGTGGCAAACTGAATCCAAGAACACATTAGAAAAATTATCCATTATTATCAGGTAGGCTACATCCCAGGGATACAGGGCTGGTTCAACATACGCAAATCTATCAATGTAATCCATCACATAAATAAACTGAAAGAAAAAAATATGATCATTTCATTAGATGCTGAAAAAAACATTTGACAAAATTCAACATCCCTTTATGATAAAGGTCTTAGAGAGATTAAGGCTACAAGGGTCATACCTAACTATAATAAAAGCCATTTATAGCACGCTGACAGCTTACATCAAATTAAATGCAGAGAAACTCAAAATTATCCCACTAAAATCAGAAGCACGACAAGGCTGTCCACTCTCTACATACATCTTCAATATAGTGCTTGAAGTTCTCACAATAGCAATAAGGCAACACAAGGGGCTCCAAAGGATTTGAATTGGAAAGGAAGAAGTTAAACTTTCATTATTTGCAGATGATATGATAGTGTACATGAGCGAGTCTAAAAACTCCAGCAAAGAACTCCTACAGCTTATAAACATCTTTAGTTGCATGGCAGGATACAAGACCAATTCCAAAAAATCAGTTGCCCTCCTATACACAAAGGATAAGGAAGCAGAGAAGGAAATCAGAGAAGCATCCTCTTTCATGATAGCCACAAATAGCATAAAATATCTTGGGGTAACTCTAAGCAAGGATCTGAAGGACCTATTTGACAAGAACTTTAAGTCTTTGAAGAAAGCAATTGAGGAGGATACCAGAAAATGGAAGGACCTCCCTTGATCATGGATTGGGAGGATCAACATAGTAAAAATGGCACTTCTACCAAGGGTAATTTATAAATTCAATGCTATTCCCATTTAAGTCCCATCAAAATTTTTCAAGATCTTGAGAGGATATTAATCAACTTTATATGAAAAACAAAGATCCCAGGATTGTCAAAACAGTCTTATACAATAAAAAATCTTCTGAAGACATTACCATCCCTGACTTCAAATCTATTACAGAACTTCAGTAATGAAAACACCTTGGTATTGGCCCAAAAACAGAGAAGTTGATCAATGGAATAGAGTAGAAGAGCTGGATTTTATCCCACAAATCTATGAACATCTGATATTTGATAAAGCAGCTAAAATTATTCAATGGAAGAAAGAAAGCGTCTTCAGCAAGTGGTGCTGGCAGATCTGGTCGTCAACCTGTAGAAAAATGAAAATAGATCTATATCTATTGCCATGGACAAAAATCAAGTGAAAATGGATTAAAGACCTCAATATCAGGCTGAACACACTGAACCTGATAGAAGAGAAAGTGGGAAGTACTCTACCACATATGGGCACAGGAGATCACTTCCTAGGCATATCCCCAGCAGCACAGACATTAAGGACAACATTGAATAAATGGAACCTCCTGAAACTGAGAAGCTTCTGTAAAGCAAAGGACACTGTCATTAAGACAAGAAGGCAACCCACTGACTGGGAGAAGATCTTCACCAAATAGCAACAGACAAATATCTGATATCCAAAATATATAAAGAAACTGAATTTTAAAATGCTAATAAATACAATTCAAAAGTAGGGCACTGAACTGAAAGGAGAATTCCAAACAAAAGAAGTTCAAATAACCAAAAGACACTTAAGGTCATGCTCGTCCTCCATGGTGATCAGGGAAATGCAAATTACAACAAATTAGAGATATCACCTTACACCAGTCAGAATGGCTAAAATCTAAAAGACAAATTATAGCCTTTGCTCGAGAGGTTGTGGAGTAAGGGGCACACTCATTCATTGTTGGTGGGAAGGCAAACTTGTGCAACCACTTTAGAAATCTGTGTCGCTATTTCTCAGGAAATTCGGGATCAACCTACACCAAGATCCAGTAATACCACACTTGGGAATATACCCAAGAGATGCCATATCATATGTCAAAAAACATTTCTTCAACTATGTTCATAGCATCATTATTTGTAATAGCCAGAACCTGGAAACAACCTAGATGCCCTTCAATGGAAGAATGGATGACGAAAGTGTGGAGTATATACATATACTATTCAGCGGTTAAAAAAAAAAAAAGACTTCGCGAATTTTGCCTGAGAATGGATGGAAATAGAGAACACTATCCTAAGTGAGGTATCCCTGACTGAAAAAGATGAGCATGGGATGTACTCACTCCTAATTGGTCTCTAGCCATAAATTAAGGACATTGAGCATATAATTTATGATCCTAGAGAAGCTAAATAAGAACGTGAACCCCCCCCAAAAAAAAAGACATATAATCATCTGCCTGGATATGGGAAGTAGACAAAATTGCAGGGCAAAACCTGGGATCTTGGGAGTGAGGTGGCTTGGGGCTACGGGAAAATGGAGTGAGAAATGTGAGAATGGGAGAATGGGACCATCATGGGAGAATGGGATGTTTGGGATATAGGAAGGGTGGGCACAGGAGCAGAGAAATTTATATCCTAATTAAGGGAGCCATCTTAGAGTTGGCAAGAGACTTGACTCTAGTGGGGCTCGCAGGTGTCCAGGGAGATGTCCCCAGCTAGTACCTTTAGCAACTGAGGAGAGGGAACCTGAAATGACCCTATCCTATAGCCATACTGATGAATATCTTTCATATCACCTTAGAGCCTTCATCTGGCGATGGATCAAGATATAGACAGAGACCCAAATTGGAGCACTTGACTTAGCTTAAGATCCCAAGGCCAGCTGGAATGTGACTGAAAAAGCATGGGATAAAACCGGACTCTCTGAATCTGGCGGACAATGATGGGTGCTGGGAAGCCAAGGACAACGACACTGTCAATGATCCTACTTCATGTTCTAGCTTTGTGGGATCCTAGCCAGGTTGGATGTTCACCTTCCTAGTTTAGGATGGGGGGGCACTTTGGACTTTCCACAGGGCAGGGAACCCTTACTGCTCTTCAGTCGGGAGAAGGAGGGTAGAGCAGTGGGGGGAGGGGAAGAAGAGTGGGATGAGGAGGAGGGAAATGGGAGGCTGGAAGAAGGCAGAATTTTTTTTTCAATTAAAAAATTAGATCCAAATGAGGAGCAGGAGGAGGGACAACATGAGCAAGGAAGTCAGGACAATGAGTGGTGCATCCACCCACTATGATAGTGGAACTGATCTATTGGGATCTCAACATGGCCAGTGGGACTGGGACTGAATAGCATGGAATGATACCGTACTTTCTGAAACTGGCGGAGAAAGAAGGCTGATGAGAAACCTAGGAAAATGGCACTAGGTTTCGATCCTAATACATGAACTGGCTTTGTGGGAGCCTACCCTGTTTGGATGCCCACCTTCCTGGTCCTGGATAGAAGTGGGAGAACCTTGGACTTCGGGGAGGGCAGAGAATCTGGACTGCTCTTCAGTCTTGAGAGAGAGGGGGAATGGAGTTGGGGGAGGTGAAAGGGTTACAGAAGTGAGGGAATGGGACAATGTGTGTGAGGATGGGGAGTGTAATGAGAAATGGGAATGAGGTGGAAATTTTTTGCAATAACTAAAAAATAAAATAAACAAAAAAAGATGGAGAAGGAACTAGAATTGCTTCTGTTAGAGAGGAAAGTCCTTGAGTCATTGGTGTTGGTGGCAATGTTCCTGTAATCACTGGGACAAATGGAGACATTCCCAAATCATCTGGTATAGAAGACAGATGGCTATGTGTGCACTGGTCAAACTTATATAGTCCCAACAATTCATGGAAAGATGCTGACTGTTGTAGTGTTTGTTGGCTATATGGTGAAGAAGGTAGAGTTTCCAAAGTAGATATGTAAAGTTGGTCATATAGAAAATGTGCTAGATCTTTGGATGTAGATGAAAAAGATTCATTGGATCTGGTGCCATGTTGTAAATGTCCTGTAGTTCCAGAAGGAAATCACCAAGGCCCTGTAGGCCCTTTGAAAAATGGTGATAAATCTGTGCAAATCAAGTGTCCTAGCTTATTTTGCAAAGATGCTGGTGGACCCAGAATTGATGTGCAATATGCTCAATATTCTTCATTCCCTGATCTTGATGAGAAAGAACTCAGTGTACCTTGGAGAGACATAGAATTTTCCCGATGCCTTTTATAACGCATGCAAGTTGGTTGATTCCTTAGAGTTGTTTGAAGAGGTAAATGAGCATCTGGTGAGTTCGTTTAAATATCTGCCCTACCATATCTGAGAAACATTGATCCATTGTCATTGAACATGTTCTGTGGGACTTGGGCTATAAAACTCATGAACAGTCTCACTGGCACACAGGATAAATATGTACACATCGATGAACACTGCTGTGTGATATGAACACCTATGGTGAATGCACCGATCTCCATAAAATTACTTAACTAGGGAATCTGTGATGTTAGGTGGAGTGTGGGAAAGACACAACAAACTCATCATACCCGAAAATACCAGTGTTATATTGATGCCTGACTCCAATCATGCAAGGATCCTGCTCTCTTGTAATGGAGCAATTTTTGGCTCCTTCATCTTCTCAAACTTGGTTAAAAATTTGGAGGTATCAAACTGCCAGTCAGCATTCAGCATGTAGATCAGCTGTCCCTGGAAACATGATTTGGCTAAAATGTGGGTAAGAACTTGTACCAGGAAACCCTGATACATCCTCCCCCATTATGCTCGTCCTCATCGTTACTCTCCTGGGTGGGCCTGAAGCACAAAGAAGAAAATAGGCAATAAGCTTCCTCCTTAGTAGAAAAGCATGTAAATCCTCAATTTAGATTACTGTCAGAGGGAATGCAGCACATTTTATCTTACAAGGCATACTCATCCATTGGTTCACTCACTTATCCAATGAGTGTTAAAATTCATCCATTTTCCCATGTCTCTCTCTCTTTCCTTCAATCCCTCTTCTATTTCCCCCTGTATCCTGTCAACATCTTGCCTAGATAAATCTTCTATGTCTCTTCTGCTCTAGAACCTTTCATTTGTAAAGAACTTGCCCTCTCAGGGAATTTTTTTCTCTCTTCTCTATGGATGGAGACCATATGAGGAAGATCTGATGAGCAACCATGACAACACCTGTGCTGTAAAGATAGGCAGACCATATAATGATGGCTGACATTGCTATACAATGAGTCAGAGGTCCATGAGCTCTGCCCCTGTTAACAGATATGCAGGCATCACTGTGGCCACACATACTTAACTCACTCAGTGTTCACAAATCCTGGAGATTGAGGTTTAATTCTTGTCCTAATCTGATGAAGAAACCAAAATGAAGAGAACAGAGGAGCCTGAAGTAAGGCCTTCCATAGAGTACCAATGTCCAGCCAACTGCTAACCACACATTGGAACCCAACTGCCTTTGATTTCTGAAACAATTGCTGTCTCCTTAAGGTCTCATAACAACACAAAATGTACATCAGACGTCTCCAGCACAAAATTAGACCAATTATAAGACCCAAAAGATGCAGCAAGTTATGTTTATTGGTAAGAAAGTTGGTTCTAGTGGGACAAAATGATGTAGCATTAAAAAACAGATTGGCATTATCAATATGATTGCATGTGATATGGCCCACACAGGCTTCTGGTTCTGAATACTTGGACCTCAGCAGGTTTTGGAGATTGTGGTCTCCCAGAATTTACCTGTAGGCATTGGGGTCTGAAAGGACAAGCCTTGATGTTTCAGAACATCCTTTCACTTGATCTCCAATGTTTACTGATTCTCTTACAGGGAACAAGCTGCCTCCTATTACTGGTGCCATGCCTTCCACAACAAGAACAGAGAGAATCCCCTCCACACCCTAGTTGCTTTCATCACATATGAAGGCATAAGTCAGAAACTTTCTCCCACACCAGTTTATAATTATGATTAATTGAATGGTTATTTCTTTAAAGGGGAAAAATTTACAGATCACCATCCAAGTCAAGAGCCTTCTGCAGTATCAGGAAAGGAGCCTAGTAGTCGGAAGTGAAGCTTTCTATCTATCTATCTATCTATCTATCTATCTATCTATCTATCTATCTATCTATTATTCATGTCCATAAAAGAGTCCAGAAATATTCAATATTACGTAAGCAAAAAAAAAAGTAAGACTTTTTCAAACTCTAGAAATGACAGAGTCATGTTGCTACCTGGAAAGGCATTGAAAGTACCTCCATACTGTTGGGGTATCCATCATCAGCCTACAGGCCCATTGTTTACAGCAGACATTTCCATGAAGCTGGAAATTTCAAAGACAGTCACTATCTGCTTGTCTTGAAGAATGTCTTGCAGAATCTTTCATGAATCAGGAACACCAAAAGATCATCTCACCTTTAGGCAAGTTCAGTAGTCCTCTCTCTGTGTGTTCTCTGTGTCCATATTATGCAATATTCCAGGCACAAGCAGTTTCTTGCCCAATTGGGTATCAAACTCCATAAAGAACCTTTTCGTTGTCCATCTTCTTTCTGAAGTAGATCGGTGCTGCCAAGAGCAGAGTGTCTCATTATCATGAAAAACACTAAGTTATTAAAATATTAAATAGCATATTTTGTAGTTTTGAAAAATATGAAGAATGCCTATGTAAATGAAATATATATCTATATAGCTAGAAAATCTAACTGACTACAAACTAGACTATTAATGATTATCTATTGAGAACGTATATACATTACATTTTTAAGTGAACTACACAATCACAATAACTTAATAAAGATCAAAAATGCAAATACATATTACAAATATGACCTTAAATCTCTATCAATAAGGCAAAATCTACACTAATGCAAATTATTCTTATCTATATCATATCCCCCTTTAAATTTAAAAGAACGTTTATAAACCATATTTGGGAACATGGGTGCAGTTTTTTTTTTCTTTCCAAACTGCTTCCTGCTGAATGGGGGCATTGTTATTTTGGTCTTTCATGGTATAAGCTGTGTGCTAGTTTCATCTCAGTTAGCAGTTGAGCGTAGCAATTTTTTGAATGTATGCACAGCAACCTTTCAGGATGGCATGGTCCATCATCCTATATTGGACTAGAGGCAATCCACAGACTCTCACCCTTTGTGAAAACAAAATAAGAAACTCCTTTCCAAAGCATGTCCTTAGATCCAAATTTCAAAGTCAAGTTATTTTCAAAATATCTATGTTGGATTAGTTCATAAGCATTTATAAAAATATATCTTTTAGCAGCTATTACTCCTTCCTCAGAATTCAAACGATTCAAACAGAGCATAATAGCATACAATACCAAAATTCTCTGTGTATTTTCCATCATTGTGTGTTTTATTTTAACCTCTATTTTGTTTATTTTTCTTTTTTTTTTGCCTTTTGAGACAGGTTCTCTGTAGCTTTGACCAGGAATAACTCTGTAGATCTCGGAGATCCACCTGTCTCTGCCTTCCAGTCATTGGGATTAAAGCTGTATGCTACTACACCTTGAACTCACAGAGATATGTTTGTCTCTGCTTACTAGGCACTGGGATTAAGGATGTGTGCTACCACACCTTGAAGTTACAGAGGTCAATCTCCCTCTGCCTCCCAAGTGTTGGGATTAAAGGTGTATACTACCACACCCAACAACTCTCTTCCTTATTTTAACTTTAAGAACTTCAACTTTTAGCCTGCACATATTTTTAACACACTGTAAATCATTGAAAAATTTTCTTTGTCTTTCAATCTCTCTTTTTATCACTCCCAGTTGTTCTGACCACATGAGTCATTAATTTTCCAAGCAATCTCAGTAGAAATAAAGCCGTGGCTTTGCAGGCTAGATGTAGCCCCTTCCTTAGCTTTCTGCCATTCCAAACTTGTGGCTGAGGTACAGGCCAGAACTGCATTCAGTGCCACAAGTCTACAGTGTTTCACGGTTCTTGCCATCAAACAATCTGCAACAGACAACATTCAAGCCCTCTCTGTAGCTGGCCCTCCTGCCTCAAACAGTCAGAGTTTGCCCTGGCAGGATGGCTCAGAAACCGACATTTTAAAACAACACAGGATTTTTTCCTGCTACTGCTGAAAACAAACAAGCATTCAGTTGGCTTTATCAACACCATTTAAATGTTTCGTGGCAGGACCTCTTAAGTGCTGCAGGGTTTTGCAGCTGAAGCTGAGTCAGGAAGCCTCTTTTAAATGAGTGCGCTTGCTTGCTTCTAGCAAGCAGAGCAGGCCAGAGAAATCGCTGCTACCAAGAAAACATGCTTTACTCTTTCCCAAGCTTTCTCAGGCTTTCAGTGGATTCAGTTGTCCACACGACTGAGTGCCATTCTGTAGCAATTTGAGCAGCAGGGCTGCATCCCCAGCACCACGTTTGCCTTGGAGGCTTATCTCCCGAAATAATTACACACAAACAGTATTCTTTTAAACACTGCCTGGCCCATTAGTTTAACCTCTTAACCCATTTCTAATAATCTATGTAGCACCACAAGCTGTGATTATCAGGAAAGATTCAGCATGTCTGACCTTGTGGCTGGCTGCATCTCCCTCTGTCTCAGAGCAGAGCTATCATGTCTGCCCGGGAGAGGGGAGCATGGTGTCTCTGAGCTCACTTACTGTTCCTCCCAGCATTCTGTTCTTTTTACTCCACCCACATATGTTCTAACCTATCAGGGCAAGCAGTTTCTTTATTGAATTAACCAATGACCTTACTCCATCATTTCCCCTATTTCTGTTCAAACAAGAACGGAATCTTTAACTTTAATATAGCAAAATTACATATAACAAAACAGTTATCAAGCAAGAATTACAGTTACAATATTTATATCTATTTTATCTTTTACATAACAATGGAAAACTATAACTATCAATTTATTCTTCAACCCCATCAAAGACTCTAGAAGAATACAATATTACATAAGCAAAAAAAAGTAAGCAATACTCAATCTCTCGAAATGACAGAGACCTCTCGCTGCCTGTACAGTCAACCAACGTTCCTCTGTACTGTTGGGGTATCCATCTTCAGTCAACAGGCCCATAATTTCCAGCAGACATTTCCATGAAGCAGGACATTTCACAGGCAGTCACTATCTGCTTGTCTTGAAGAATGTCTTGCAGACTCTTTCATAAATCAGGAAACCCGGAAGATCATCTCAACTTTAGGCAAGTTCGGTAGTCCTCTCTCTACGTGTTCTCTGTGTCCTTTATGCAATCATTTAGGCAAGAGCAGTTTCTTGCCCAAATGTCTATCACACTCCAGAAGGATCCTCTTTGATGCCCATCTTCTTCCTGATGTAGATTGGTGCTGCCAGGAGCAGAGTGTCTCATTGTCTCAAAAAACCCTAAGGTATTAAAACATTAAATAGCATATTTTGTAGTCTAAGAAAGATATGAAGAATGCCTATCTAACTGAAATATATTTCTATAGAGCTAGAAAATCTAACTAACATGACTACAAACTTGACTATTATTAATGATTATCCATTAACAACCTATATACATTACATTTTTAAATGAACTACACAATCACAATACCTTAATAAAGATCAAAAATGCATATATATATATATATATATATAACAAAATTGACCTTAAATCTCTATCAATAATGCAAAATCTATACTAATGCAAATTATACATATCTATATCATATCCCCATTTAAATGTAAAAGAACATTTATAAGCCATATTTGAGAACATGAGTTCAGTTTTTTATCTCCAAACTGCTTCCTGCTGAATTGGTGCCTCGTTAATTATGTCTTTAATGGAATAACCTTGTTGCGGTAGGTCTCCCCTTTCTCCAGCCTATAGCTGCTGAGATACCAGCCAATTGGGGCATGGTCTCTCTCTCTTTTAAAAATCCGCAACTTCCCTCTAATCGCTCTCTTCACTTCCTGCTGACCAGCGACTAGAATCCCTTCCTAGTTGCGCAGAGGGCTGATGGTGATTTGTACATTTTTTCCCCTTTAAATAAATACCACCCTATTAGTCATAATTCCAAACTGGTGTGGCATTGTTTATGACTTCCGCCTTCAGTTGGCACCCAACATTTGGTGTTAGGACCTCTGCTACCCTTGCTCGGCCTCCGGGCACGAGTTCAGCTTGGCGCGAGCCTCCCTTCCTCAGCTGCCGAGGCCGGCAGGCGGCCTTGTGGCCTGTGTCTTGTATGTGGAGCCAGCAGATTAATATAAATCTTCATGCACTGGCTTTTATTGTGCAGTTCTTTATATTTTCTCTTTAGACACCTCAGATTGACTTCCAGTCCACATGCACCCTATCATATCCACAGGCCTGCATAGTCACCGCCCGCATGGTTTGCTCTTTTCTGAGTCATTTTTAAATCTCACTTGCAAAGCACAGCTCTTAAGTGTCATGAACCAGAGCATGTGGTTACGTAAAGCTGCAAACCCTCAGGGTGACTCTGTCACGTGGAGGCATAAGGGGCTTCCAGCTTGGTCTTCTCTACCCTTGGATTCTGGGTTTCTGGTTCCATCTCTGGAAATGATTTAATTACATTTACTTTGTTGAGCAACTTACATTTTTCAGTTTTATCAAATACTAGGCAGATTCTGAAAAAGGACCCTGTTTTCCTCGCGAGTTGGCAACAGCGCCACCAGCTGGATGATAGGTAATATGGCAGTTATTGTTTCCAAAGCGAATTTTACTGTTCTTGTTACCAATACAATGGGTTATATCATGCAAGGTTTATATGACTATGGGGATAACTTAATTTACTGGTTACTGGGTTTCAGTATTCTTTTACATATTCTATCATTTCGGAAGAATATGGCACTCCTAATAACCACACAATCTTTACTAGAAACTCATGCAGGTCAGGAGATTCAGGATTCAAAAGAGACAAAAATAAAGACAATAATAAAAAGACTTGAAATGATTGAAGAAATGATTGGAGCTGGTGAACAGAGTAATAAGGCACAAGGACAGGATATAATGCCAACACCGGCTATTAGTACTGGCTTGCCCAAGGATTTAGCGGCATAAACTATACTCAATTCTGACAAAGCGTCAACTTCTAAAGGCTCAAAGGGAGTCACAGAAGCTAGATGGACGCCAATAGCAATGAATGATCTAAAAGAAATTAAGCAAGCTATTGTTAATTTTGTCTTGCACTCTGCATATGTAAAGGAAAGGGTAAGGACTTGGGCTTCTAATGCTAGAGCTACCCCCCATGATTTCCATCCGTTAGTGTCTGCAGTTTTAGATAATGGAACTTCCTTGATGTTTGGAATTTATTTCAGTGACGAATCCAAGCATATGGAACAGCAAGGAAGAGCAAAAGGTGTGGAGGTTTCCCAAGATCAAATTCTTGGTGCAGGAGAATATGCTCATCCACAGGTCCAAGTTCTTTATGACAATGAAGTACTGTGTCTAAGTCACCAAGCAGCTTTAAATGCTTGGAATAGGATACAAGATCCAGCAAAAAGGGTAGAATCATATACCAGAATTAGGCAGGGACAGAGAGAACCCTTTCTTGACTTTTTGCAAAGTTTAATGAAGGCTCTGGACGTAGGTGTAACAGACCCAGAAGCTAGACGAATACTTCTTGAATCTCTAGCTTTTGAGAATGCAAACATAGAATGCAAAAAGATAACTGGGCCTTTAAAGTCTAGATCAGCACCTATGGATGAATGGATTCAGCATACGATGAATGTAGAGACGTTTAGCAATAACGATGAATCTTGGGTAGGAGAAGCGATTTCCATAGCAATGAGGAGACATCAAACTGCCAGGTGTTTTAATTGTGGTAAATTAGGACATCTGAGAAGTGATTGCAGGCACAGAATTTCTAGGAATAATATCTCCTCTAGTAATGGCAAAAATAGGAGACCTTGGACTTCAGGTATATGTAGGAGATGTGGTAAAGGCCTTAATTGGTCCAACGAATGCAGGTCAACAAGAGACAAACGAGGCAACCCAATACCGTCGGGAAACTCCTTGAGGGGCCTCTCACAGGCCCCCAAGCCAACAGTGGCCCAGTCATTCCCAGTCACAGTGGAAAACGTGCCTCACCAAGAATATTCAAAGCTCCAATATCTGCTGTAAAAAGTAATACTGGTCTAAATGATGAATTACATGTGGAGGATGAGTCAAAAAACCCAGTAGGACAGAGTAAACATAAATTTTGGCAGACTTCTATTATCGACCAATGACCAAAGCTAAGGGTCTGTATAAATGGCATTTTATTGGAGGCTTCTTAGACACAGGTGTGGATGTAAGTATCATTACCCCAGAATCTTGGCATCCGAATTGGCCACATCAAGGTGTAATTGTTCAGTTCCTGGAAATTTGAACAATATCTCGTGTAAAACAAAGCACAAGATGGTTTGAATGCATAGGGCCCGAAGGACAAATAGGAAGACTAAGGCAATATATATCCAATATTGCCATAAATTTGTGGGGCCGTGACCTGCTACAGCAATGGGATACCCAGATTAACATTCCTGTAGTTCCTGGAACTCATAATTCTGGGACAATATGATGAGATATTATGGAAAAGGTCACCAGCCATTCAGGCTCTATAAGAACATACAGCAAATATCAAAACTTTAGAGGTCCCAACAGCCCTACCTTTAAAATGGCTGAGAAGCCAATATGGAAGAAACAGTGGCCTCTAGCTGAATATAAACTACAGGCATTGGAACAGCTGTTGCAAGAGCAACTAGATACTCACCCTATTGAAGAATCAACCAGCCCTTGGAATTCTCCTGTGTTTGTTGTAAAAAAGAAATCTGGTAAATGGAGAATGGTGACAGATCTAAGAGCTGTCAACAAAGTAATTCAACCTATGGGCCCACTACAATCTGGAATTCCTTTGCCTTCTCTGTTACCAAAAGGATGGCCTCTTATAGTTATTGATTTGAAAGATTGTTTTTTCACTATACCGTTACAAGAAAAGGATAGAGAAAAATTTGCCTTCACAGTGCCTACTTATAATACTTCTCAGTCTAATAGGATATCAATGGATTATCCTCGGACAGGGTATGCTCAATAGTCCTACACCGTGCTAATATTTTGTAGGTAAGCCATTGAAAATAATTAGTAAACAATTCCCCAAGTCCATAATTTATCATTACATGGATGACATCTTGTTATCTGATTCAAAAAAAGATACATTAGAAAGGATGTTTGAAGAAGTAAAGAAAGTCTTGCCTAGGTGGGTATTACAAATTGCCCCTGAAAAGATTCAAAGAGAAAATTCTATTAATTACCTAGGTTACAGAATCGGGTTAGAGAAAATTAAAATGCAAAAGGCACAAATTAGGAGAGACCAGTTAAACACCCTTAATGACTTCCAAAGATTGTTAGGAGACATTTCCAGTCTACGACCAGCTGTTGGGATAACACATGATCATTTAAACAAAACCTTAGATGGTGATAAAGATTTGAATAGTCCAAGAAAACTGACAGCTGAAGCAGAAAAGGAAGTGATAATGATTGAGGAAAAATTACAGGAGGCACATATGGATAGGGTGAACCAAAATCTTAGCTGCATCCTAGTCATATTGCCTTCCAGAATTTTTCCTACAGGGATTCTAATGCAGAAGGAAGATATTATTTTAGAGTGGACATTTATACCTAAGAAACCAAGTAAAACATTAAAAACTTATGTGGAAAAAGTCTCTGAATTAATTATAAAAGGTAAGCTGAGACTTCGTCAACTAGCATGTATAGACCGAGAAGAAATTATAGTGCCTTTTACGAATGAAGAAATAAAAAAAAGTTATGGGAAGACAATAAACCGTGGCTAAGAGCTTTTGCTAATTTTGGGGGAGAAATTAATAGCAACTATACTAAAATGGTAGACTTAACCTTATTCAAAGAACTTCTTGGATTCTTCCTAGAATTGTATGTGATGCTCCCATAACTGGAGGCCTCACATTCTATACTGATGCAAATAAATCAGGGAAAGCAGGTTACAAGTCAGATGAATTGAGTAAGGTGGAACAAAGCCCTTATAATTCTGTCCAAAAGTCAGAATTATCTGCCATTCTTATGGTGCTAAGGGATTTTAAAGAACCTCTTACTATAATTACAGATTCACAATATGCAGAAAGAGTTATCTTGCATATTGAAACCGCTGAATTTATACCAGATGACACAGAGATGACTTCATTGTTTATCCAGGTACAAGAGATATTCAGGAATAGGCTTTGTCCGATGTACATAACACACATCCGGAAAAAAGAAATGACAACTCATCCACAATGATGATATTCATACAGGTAGTAAGAAAAACATATAAAGTGGGGGCAGGGTTCTGTTCTTATCTCCACAGGAAGACACTCATCTTTGAAAAATTCAAGGGACCCTGGATGTTTGGATACTGACAGATGGAAAAATACCTGCCCAATAGGAAATATCAAGAAAACTGAATGAGTAGTATAAGTAAAATATATTAAACCATATTTCTAAATTTATAAAGCTGGTGTTGAAGTTGGACTCTGGCTCAGTCCCTCTCTATTTCCAAGCCTGTTAGTAAGAGAAAAACCCAGAATGTGTGGAGTTTCTGTCTCATATTAAGAGAAATGATGTGGGACAGAAAGAAATATGAGTTTAGAAAACATCTTTGCTTTTCTTCATATCTATCATAATTTTCAATGAATATTTCTATCATGACTTTCAATGAATATATATATATATATGTATGACTAAATTTTAAGTTTTTCACAATGAACAATGAGTTTTTCCTGAAGTGACATTTGAAGTTTCCAGGAAGAAGATGGGGCCCCATAACAACAACTCCACCTGGTTGATATGATGTCATGATACTGATAGTGCTACTACAAGACCTGATTTGGGTACCAGCTGCACAAGACAATTCCAACTTGGTTAGCTGAAATGGTGCACATCTTATACAATATTTTGGCCAGACCAGCACAAAATACTCAGAGACTATTGGCAATTTTAAAAGACATTTATCTTGAAATTTAACCATCATTTTACTTTCACAGGATCCCCCAGAGAGAACGTCACCCCCATGACAGCTGGAAGTAATTCTAGAGGACAACGCCCCTCTCCCAGTAAAGTTTGCCCTTGGGTTTAGGGACATCAGTTAGGGGTTGATTATAATTATTATACGATTGAGGGTTGGGGGAGGAATTTAATAAGCTCAGGAATCATTTTTAAAAAAGTGGATGATAGGATAATAGATTTGTAATTCTGAGTTACTTTTTTTAGACTAATATATTGCTATAGATACTTGTATATTGATACAATTTACAATAAATGTAAATTTTATTGACTATTGTATGCATGCATGTTTCTACCTCTGTTTAAAACATTTTTATGTATTGTCATACATTGTATTGATATATATATATACATATATATATATTTACCATATTGTAGTGTACATTCCTACCTCTGATTAAGATGCTTATATAATGTTTGTGGATTGATATATATTTGCCTACTGCAAAGTATATTTGAACTTGCATTGGGGCAAAAAATGCCCATACCTCAACCACTGACAGACATACAGAGCGTGCATCAATGGATAAAACAAGATGGTCATATCCTGCCTAGACAGGGTAAGATAGTTTTGAAAAGTTGCCTGCCTTTGAAATGGTATGTCAGTTATGTTAGGCCTTAGCCAAAGTTGGTTGCTTCAACGCTGCTACCGTGAATTTGGGTGATTGTCCAGGTAGCTAGTTGTCTCTGTGATTTGTCGCATGTTTTGGAAGTTGTTTTACTGAACTTCCTAATTAACCAGATAACATTATTTCCCTTCTCAGATCTTTGATGGGGTTGAAGACTATATAAATGTAGTTACATTCTCTCATGACTTGGCCAAGTTATTTATTATACAAGACCTATCTAGTTAGAATAGGATGTTTGTACTTATTGTATATAATTTCATAGTAGGTTTAGAACTCTCTTATTTAAACGAAAGGGGGAGTTGTTGTGGGAGGTCCTCCCATTGCTCCAGCCTATAGCTGCTGAGATACCAGCCAATTGGGGCGTGGTCTCTCTCTCTTTAAAAAAGCGGCCACTTCCCTCTCCTGGCTCAATTCATTTTCTGCTCTGCCGGTGACTAGACTCCCTTCCTAGTTGCGCAGAGGGCTGACAGTGATCTGTAAGTTATTTCCCCTTTTAGTAAATACCAGCCTATTAATCATAATTCCAAACTGGTGTGGCATTGTTTATGTCTTATGCCTTCATAACCTGTGTGCTAGTTTCATCTCAGATCGCAGTTAACTGAAGCTAATTTTTAAGGTGTTCACAGCAACCTTTCAGGAGGGAGTGATCCATCATACCATGTTGGGATAGACGCAATCCACAGACTCTCACCCTCTGTGAAAACAAAATAAAAACCTCCTTTCCAAAGCATCATGTCCTTAGATCCAAATTTCAAAGTCAAGGCACTTTCAAAATATCTATGTTGGATTAGTTCAGCAGCATTTATAAACAAATATCTTTTAGCAGCTATTGCTCCTTCCTCAGCATTCAAATGATTCAAACAGAGCACACTAGCATACAATATCAAAATTCTCTGTGTATTTTCCATCTTTGTTAGCTTCAATTTAAGCTCTAATTTATTTTTCCTTTTTATTTTTTGCCTCTTGAGACAGGTTCTCTGTATCCTTTGACCTGGAATAACTCTGTAGAACAGGTTGTCCTTGAAGTTTCAGAGTTCCACATGTCTCTGCCTCCCAGCATTGGGATCAAAGGCGTATGCTCCTACACGTTGAACTCACAGAGACCTGTTTGTCTCTGCCTTCTCCGCACTGGGATAAAAGGTGTGTGCTACCACACCTTGATGTTACAGAGGTCAATCTCCCTCTGCCTCCCATGTGTTGGGATTAAAGGTGTGTACTACTGCAACCAACAACTCTCTTCCTTTTTTTTATCTTTAAGAACTTCAACTTTTAGCCTGCACATATTTTCAACACACTGTAAATCATTTAAAAATTCTCTTTTCTTTGAATCTCCCTTTACTATATATCTCTCTTTGTTTTTTTGACCACATGAATCTTTAATTTACACAGCAATCTCAGTATGACGAAAAGGTGGCTTTGCCAGCAAGATGTAGCCCATTCCTTAGCTTTCTGCCATTCCAACCTTATGGCTGAGGTACCGGCCAGAGCTGCATTCAGTGCCACAAGTCTACAGTGTTTCAAGGTCCTTGCCATCAAACAAGCTGCAAAAGACAACATTCAAGCCCTCTCTTTGTAGCTGGCCCTCCTGACTCAAACAGTCAGAGTTTGCCCTGGCAGGATGGCCCAGAATTCCGGCAGTGTAAAACAACACAGTTTTTTTTTTCCTGCTACTGCTGAAAACAAACAAGCATTCAGTTGGCTTTATCAACACCATTTAAATGTTTCATGGCAGGACCTCTTAACAGCTGCAGGGTTTTGCAGCTGAAGGTGAGTCAGGAATCTTCTCTTAAATGAGTGTGCTTGCTTGCTTCTAGCAAGTAGAGCAGACCTGAGATATAGCTGCTAAAAAGAAAACATGCTTTACTCTTTCCCGAGCTTTCTCAGGCTTTTAGTGGATTCAGTTTTCCACATGTCTGAATGCCATTCTGTAGTAATTTGAGCAGCGGGGCTGCGTCCCCAGCACCAGGGCAGCCTCGCTAGCTAAAGTCCAGAAATAATTACACACAAACGATTCTTTTAAACACAGCCTTGCCCATTAGTTTAGCCTCTTAACCTATTTCTAATAATCTATGTAGCATCACGAGTGTGCTCACCAGAAAAGATTCAACAGGTCTGACCTGGTTGCTGGCTGCATCGCCATCTGCCTCAGAGAGGAGAGATATCACGTCTTCCCGCGAGAGGGTATCATGGTGTCTCTGAGCTCACTGCTTCTTCCTCCCAGCATTTTGTTCTCTTTCTCATCCCTCCTATGTTCTAAATTAACAGGGGAAGCAGTTACTTTATTTAATTAAGCAATGAAATACTACCATAACTTTATCCTTTTAAGAGTTTACCCATATAAATCTTCCATGTCGATTCTGTTGTATAATCTTTCATTTGTAAAGAACTTGCCTTTTCAGGGGAGGATTTTTTTGACATCTCTGTGGATGGAGATCATATGAAGAGGATCAGATGAGCAACCGTCACAATTTCGATTGGATTAGGAGTGGAGAGGTTTGGAGGGGGAGCGAGAAGAAAGTGGGAGGAGGAAATGAAGTGGAAATTTTGGTATTCATTATTATGAAGTAATATAAAAATCAATAGAAGATAACCAATGAAGAGATTGGAGCTAGGAAAAAAAAAACATTCATGTGAGTTGTTGACTCAGACACCAAAGACTTTTTTACAGAAAAAAACACATAAAGGGATTGAGTTACTTGGCAAAATGTGACTCATGTATTTGGGAAGATGAGTGGGGTTTTTATTTTGGGTCTCCAGGGGGCTGTGTGAGAAGCATTATATGACCTGCATCCTGGATATTTCTGAGCATAAGTAGGGAAGAAACCTGCCTATGAGGGGTGTTATGACGTAAATATAGCCTTGATGATGTGACAAAGCTGTGGTTGGGGTTGGCAACTCTCTTCCACATGAAGCACTAGTCTTCTGTGAAGGTGGGCTTACTATCTTCACGGTGGCTGAAGAGGTGAGTTCAGCTCTTGGGCTCCACAACTGTTCAACAGGATTAGGCAGCTGAACATTTCCAGAAGATGGAATCTGGAGAGCCAAGACATTTTCTTTTGGTAAATATGTTTAGGAAGCAACTGGGACCTCTGTAGTCCCAGAGAGGTTTCCGTCAAATCTCCTGTGAGTCTAAAATTTATGTTGTTAACAGCTTCTATATTTGATAGCTGTGGGGACGGTGAATGCCAGGTATTCTTCCAAGTTTATCTTTGCTATCAATGTCCAATTCATCACTCCACGAAAGTGGCAAAGATCCTCTTTGTCCATATGTGTTCTAAAAGATATTATTTATTTCTAAATGGTGCTGTTGCCCAGATTAATGAGTCTTTAATTTTGCAGTTTGTCTCACAAAACTCACTTCTCTAATGAAGACATGGAATGGCTTTATGTAATAAACCTGGGTCTGGATCAGTAGACACAATACACAGAGCCAGTGGACTGGAGTGCCATTACCGTGGGCAGGTGGTTTTGGATCAACCACCTATCCAACAGCTTGAGTGGGAAGGAGAAAAGTGGCTGTCCTTTGAATTCTTTGCCATCTGTTCAGATTTTTCTTTCTCACTTTGGGCATAGGCATACAGTCTCCTCTCATTGACACAGTGAGTCAGGAATTAGGTTTCTCAGTAGAGGTCCATTGCCTTTGGGCAGCAGGAATGTGTCTCTGATACACATATACTGAGCTGTAGACAATAGTTTGATAATTTTCCTATGAATTTCTTAAGACCAAATTACATTTAGGCAGCCCAAATCTATTCAGCACTGCCTTTTCACCTTCCCCAAAGATCTTCCAGAAAAGAGTATTGACCTCGCATCCTCCCCTTCTTATCCTTGCATGCACTTAAGGTGGAGGAAACCCTTTGTGTCTGATTGAAACTGAAGAATTCTCCCAATGCAGAGATTGGTAGCGATGAAGCCCAATCACAGAAAGAGAGCCAAGAGACAGGGGATCAGGAGTGTTGTGGCCTATCTCAGTAAGTCTACCACCATGATAAAGATGCCTCTTAGTATGAGATGCATGCCACCTCTCCAGAAGAAGAATGGGCCAACTCTCCAGAAGTAAAAACTGAGTAAGCCTTTTGAGGCCCTGGAGAATATTGTTGGCCGCAGAATTTCTCATGGCTGGAAGGAAGCCAATGAACCAGTCACCCAGTGGAAAGCCATCATTCTAGATCAACTGCCAACAATTCCCTTTCTCTATTTGTTGAAATATAATGGGATTGATTGTGTCTATGGCTTGGAGCTTCACAGTGATGAAAGGATTTTAATCCTTATGGTCCTGACTAATAATGTGCCATTTCCTCAAGTGACAGACACTCATCTGTCATACACCATTGTTGACAGAGCAGTGAAACATACATTCACTGGCACTAATGGCTCTAAGGAAGACTGGAATGGGATTTCCTAGAGGAGGTGCCAATCATTATGAATTGGTTCTATATTACCTACAAGAAAGATCCGGTCTTGTACATTTACCACCTCCTGGATGACTACCTTGAAGGCAAGATCCATATCATGCCAGGCTCTAAGGAGGAGTGCAGTGGCGTGGTCCCAGATGAGGAGCAGACCATGATGACCTGTTTCTACATTTTCAAGGAGAATGATCCAGTCCTGTACCTTTACCACTATCTTGATGACCCCATTGAAGGCCATGTCCACATCATGCCTGAATGTCCTCCAGTAGAGGTGACTTTGGAATTAGGCAGGGATTCCTTGGCAGGCAAAATTGTGCAGTACAACAAAGAAGATGGAACCCAAGAGATAGGTAAAATTATTTGCCAAGTTCCCACCAAACTTTCTGTGTGTTTCATCAAGTTTAATAATGACTTCCATATCTATGTCTATGATTTGGTGAAGACCTGTTAAAGTGAAATTCTCAAATTTTGAGGGGCACACTTAAAACTGTGTTTCGGGAATGTGTTTTTTTTTTCAGAGATACCTCAGGTCTTCTATTAATCCTGGTATTTTTTCCAATGGAATATTCTTGCTTGAAAAATAAAAATTTGTGAACATGTTGTGTTCTTTGGTGAATGATGGATTGTGATTGGTGGATGGGACATCACAGAAATACATGCCTCAAAACGAAGCAGGATTGATGGTCTTTCCCCTTGGAGAGGATGGACTGGGGATGCTTGGTGTTTTAAAGGACAAGATGGCTGTCTAGGAAGTAGTGGAGAGGGGACAAAAAGTTGTAGGATCTCGGGGCGGGATAAAGCTTGAGGGAAAAACATGTCATATGGAAAGATGTGACAGATATCAGAGTGAGGTATTGGGACTTTAGAGGATAAAGAGTAGATTAATCAGGAAGGGACACAAATGTATACTCAAAATCAGAGAAAATTAGGTTTCATTTGATGAATAGTTTAATTCGTACTGGCTGTAAGTCACTGGATGTTTGATCTCCACTGGAGCATGTTGAGTGACCAGGAGCTTCCTGCTTAGATAAAAGTGTCTACTCCCAGTGGCTCTTCTGCAGTGGGATGGAGGTCAAGCTACCTACTTCCTTTTTTCAGAATTCTTTCTGCCACCTACTTTGTCATGCCTGGATTGGGTATGCCTTGAACTCTCATAGGTCCTTTGCATGCCATCCAACCCTTGTGAGTTCATTTAAATAATTGTCCTGCCATATCTGGAAAACAGTGTTCCCTTTCATTGATCATGTTCTGTAGGACTTGGGCTATAAAACTCATCAACAGACACACCCACACACAGGATAAACATGTACACATTGATGCCCACTAATGTGTGACATGCACACATATGATGAATGCACCGATCTCCATCAAATCAGTAAACGAGGGAATCCCTGATGCTAGGTGGAGTGTGGCAAAGACCCCACAAACCCATCAGACCCCCAAATACCAGTATGGTATTGATGTCTGACTCCCATCATGTAAGGATCCTGCCATCCTGTAACGGGGCGATTTTTGCATCCTTGATCTTCACAAACTTGGTTAAAATGTTAGAGTTGTCAAACTGCCAGTTAGGGTCCAGCATGTAGATCAGCTGTCCCAGGTCAGGTGAGTTGGCTACAATTTGGGTGAGAACTTCTACCAGGGCATTCTGGTACACCCTCACCTCTTCTTCTCCCAGTCCTCATCATCACTCTTGTGGCTGGGATTGGAGCTCAAAGAAGGCAAAATTGGAAAAGCCTCCTCCTCAGTGGAAACCAATGTCCATCTTTCATATGACCTGACTCTCACAAGGAATGTAGCATATTTTATCCTTCTAGGTCTCCTCATTCATTGGTTCACTCATCTTTCCAATGAATGATTGAATTCATCCATTCTTCCATCTCTCTCTCTCTCTCTCTCTCTCTCTCTCTCTCTCACTCTATCTCTCTCTCTTTTCTTCCTTCCCTTCTTGCATTTCCCCCTTTATAGTAGTAATTTGAGCAGCGGGGCTGCGTCCCAGCACCATGGCTGCCTAGCTAGCTTATGCCCCAAAATGAGAACACAAAAAAACTGTACTTTTTAAACACTCCCTGGCCCATTATTTTCAGCCTCTTAACCCATTTCTAATAATATATGTTGCAGCACGAGGTGTGCTTACCAGGAAAGATTCAGCATGTCTGACCTGCTGGCTGGCTGCATTGCCATCTGCCTCAGAGAGCAGAGCTCCCGTGTCTGCCCGGGAGAGTGGTGCTTGGCATCTCTGAGCTCACTTCCTCTTTCTCACAGCATTCTGTTCTCTTTACTCCTCCCACCTATGTTCTAACCTATCAAGGGAAGCAGATTCTTTATTTAATTAAGCAATGACCTTCTTCCATCACTTTATCCTTTCAACAGCTTGCCCAAAGAAATCTTCCATGTCTCTTCTGTTGTATAATCTTTCATTTGTAAAGAACTTGCCCTCTCAGGGAAGGATTTTTCTGACATCTCTGTGGATGGAGGTCATATGAGGAAGATCAGATGAGCAACCATGACAACTCTTATGCTGTAGAGTTAGGTGGACCAGAGATTGATTGCTGACAATCCTGTGCTATGCGTCAGATGCCCATGAACTCTGCCCCTGTTGTCAGACAGGCAGACATCACGGTGGTCCCACATACTTAACTCATTCAGTGTTCACAGATCATGTAGTTTGAGTTCTAATTCTTCTCCTAAACTAATAAAGAAACCAAGATTAGGAGAAGAGAAGAGCCTGAAGTAAGGCCTCAATATGGGCCATTGTGCAAAAGTAAGGTTACCTGCCTCCATTTATGCTCTCTCCCTTTCTTAGTCAAATCCATCCTTCCATAGGCAAACCAATTTCTCGCCAACAGTTAAGCATAGGTTTGAACCCGACAGCCTTTGATTTCTGAAATAAGAACTGTCCCCTTTAGGTCTCATAACAACACAGGAAGTTTTGTAAGACTGTCCCAGCAACAATTTAAAGAAATTCTAGGAAACCAAAGATGCAGCAATTTATGTTTAATGGTAATAAACATGGTTTGGATGAGACAAAAGAAAAACAGATTTGTGGACTCACAATGATTTCATGTGATTTGGCCCACACAGGATTCTGGTTCTGAATACTTCACGCTCAGTGGGTTTTGGAGATTGTGGTGACCCTGAAACTAGCTGGAGGCTTTGGGGCCTGAAAGGACAAGCCTTGATATTTCAGGACATCCTTGTCCTTGGTTTCCACTCTTTACTGATTTCCATACATAGAATGAGCAGCCATCTACTCCTGCTGCCATGCCTTCCCACATGTACAGAGAGAACACCCTCCACACCCAGGTTGCTTGTATTATATATGAAGGCATATGTCACAAACAATCTCCCACACCAGTTTAGTATTGTGATTAATAGAATGATTATTTCATTAAAGGGCAAAAACTTGCAGATGACCAGCCCTGACAAAAGCCCTCAGCGGGATCAGGAAAGGAGCTTAGAAGCCAGAAGGGAAACTGGAAGCAAGAGATCAAGCTGAAGGCAAATGTTGGTTTTTGAAAGAGAGAGAGACCACACCTCAATGGGCTGGTATGTCAGTGGCTATTGGCTGAAAGAGTGGAAGAAACTCATGCAACACACTTATTTGGATATAGCAAAAAAAAAATACTAGGATGTGAGAAAAAAAACTATTTTAGTTTATTTATTTCAGTCCTTCCAGATACATCACAGAGATAGGATCTCTTCATGCATGAGAGTCACCAATGATTTCCCTTTAAGAAAATACCCACAAAACTCCCAATAACATCATCAGCATTCAACAACATGTCTATGATTGCTTTGCCTTGCCTTTGCTTGTCAGTAAATGATGCTGCTAGTTAATCTGTGAAAGCAATGCAAATATCCCTGTAACTAAATAGACAGAATTGACAGGTTAATTTAAATACATCAGGGAGTCACACTACGATCGAATGGGTTAATCATCACCAGTGAGACAGTGACATATTTAAGATCTTTCCTTTGTCTATAAATCTCAGAATTGTCAACATCTGTTGTCATACATATTTCTTAGGGTTTTGTCCCCCTGGTAGTTTCCTTGGTATGCTTCCATAATTTTTGTCAAATCCAATCAGTTTTGCCATGCACTCTCAGCTCCACATCATTGTGTTCCCCTTGTATTCTAGTCCAGGCATTTTAGACATCTTGAAACTGTTGCAAGATTATCTCATGTTCCATCTAAATGATTTGGAGTGTTATTTAGGCTGAGTTTTATCTTCCATCCATGAGTTCATTGACTTTCCTTGGGCATAATTCCTGGGACACTGAGCCTAACTCCTGGGGGATTTCTCTAGTTACTTCTCCTTGCTGAGACAGCTTATACTCTCAGTACAGCTATGACAGTATTTCTGTAGCAAAAATTCTTCTCAAGATGAGAAGAAATTTCAATATTACAATCCATTTGTTTTTATTGTGACTTAAACACACACACACTCACACACACAAGTAATGCAAATACACTGATGATAACAATTTAGTGGGCCATTCCGGGGTTGTCAAGATCATTATCTTTCGAGGGGTTCTTAGAGAGCCATGGGGTGAACCCCTCTAGTAACTTGGGCAGGTGAGGAGAGGTTGATTGCACTGTGCCATGTCCATAGTCACCATGGGTGCCTTGTCCTATAGTCAGACTGATGACTATCTTGAATATCAACATGGAACTTTTGTATGGCAAATGATGGAGATCAAGTCAGGGTAAAAATCACAAAACTAGATGGAGCTTCCAAGCACCAGTTGAATAGCTGACTGATGGAGAATAAGAGCAAGGATGTCAGGAATAAAATAGCTTGGTCCACACACTGAGACACTGTGCCTGAACGAAGGGGATTTCAACTAAACCAGTGGCCTGGGAATGAAAGAACATGGGATCAAAGTGGAAGCTCTGAATGTGGCTGACAATTGGGGCAGACTGAGAAGCCAATGGTAATGGCACTGGCATTTGTCTGCACTTCATATACAGGCTTCTTTGTGATCCTATTCTATGTGGATGCATACCTTCCTAAATCTCGATGGATGAAGTCTAGGCTTGCACTTCCCACAGGTCAAGGTATCCCGCCCACAATTTGGATTGGTGTAGGAGTGGAGAGGTTTGGTGGGGAAGCGAGAAGTATGTGGGAGGAGGAAATGAAGTGGAAATTTTGATATTCATTATTTTTTTTATTAAGAAAAGAAGAAAAAAACATAAACAAAAAACAAGTTTCCACCTCCTCCCAGCCTCCCATTTCCCTCCCCCTCCTCCCACCCTTCTCCCCCTCCCCCCACTCCTCTCCCCCTCCCTCTCCAGTCCACAGAGCAGTCCGGGTTCCCTGCCCTGTGGTAAGTCCTAGGTCCTCCCCCCTCCGTCCATATCTAGGAAGGTGAACATCCAAACTGGCTAGGCTTCCACAAAGCCAGCACATTAAATAGAATCAAAACCCCGTGCCATTGTCCTTGGCGTCTCATCAGCCCTCATTGTTCGCCATGTTCAGAGAGTCTGGTTTTATCCCATGCTTTTTCGGTTACAGTCCAGCTGGCCTTGGTGAGCTCCCAGTAGATCAGCTCCACTGTCTCAGTGGGTGGGTGCACCCCTCATGGTCCCGACTTCTTTGCTCATGTTCTCCCTCCTTCTGCTCCTCATTGGGACCTTGGGAGTTCAGTCCAGTGCTCATGTGTGGGTCTCTGTCTCTATCTCTATCCATCACCAGGTGAAGGTTCTATGATGATATGCAAGATATTTGTCAGTATTGCTCTAGGATAGGGTCATTTCAGGTTCCCAATCCTCAGCTGCCCAAGGAACTAACTGGGAACCTCATCTTGGGCCCTTGGGAGCCCGTCTAGGGTCAAATCTCTTGCCCACGCTAAAGTGGCTCCCTTAACTAAGAATTGTGGTTCCGTGCTCCCCTATCCACCTTTCCTTTATCCCAATTCTCCTGATTCCCCAAGTCCCCCCTCCTTCCCTTCTACCTTTTCTCTCCCCATCTCCCCTTACCCCCATCCCACCCCAACCGCAAGATCCTAATTTTCTCCCCGGCAATTTGGTCTACTTCCCTTAGCCAAGAGGATAACTATATGTTTTTCCTTGGGTTCACCTTCTTACTTAGCTTCTTTAGGTTCACCTATTGTAGACTCCGTGGCCCTTATTTATGGCTAGAAACCAATTATGAGCGAGTACATCCCATGTTCATCTTTTTGGGTCTGGGACACCTCACTCAGGATAGTGTTTTCTATTTCCATCCATTTGCATGCAAAATTCGAGAAGTCATTGTTTTTTACCGCAGCGTAGTACTCTAGCGTGTTTATATTCCATACTTTCTTCATCCATTCTTCCATTGAAGGGCATCTAGGTTGTTTCCAGGTTCTGGCTATTACAAATAATACTGCTATGAACATAGTTGAACAAATGCTTTTGTCATATGATAGAGCATCTCTTGGGTATATTCCCAGGAGTGGTATTGCTGGGTCCAGGGGTAAGTTGATCCCGAATTTCCTGAGAAACCGAAACACTGACTTCCACAGTGGTTGCACAAGATTGCATTCCCACCAGCAAAGGATGAGGGTACCCGTTCCTCCACAGCCACTCCAGCAAAGGTTATCCTTGGTGTTTTTGAGTTTAGCCATTCTGACAGGTGTAAGATGATATCTCAAAGTTGTTTTGATTTGCATTTCCCTGATTGCTAAGGAAGTTGAACACGACCTTAAGTGTCTTTTGGCCATTTGAACTTCTTCTGTTGAGAATTCTCTGTTCAGTTCAGTGCCCCATTTATTAATTGGGTTAATTAGCATTTTAAAGTCTAGTTTCTTGAGTTCTCTATATATTTTGGAGATCAGACCTTTGTCTGTTGTGGGGTTGGTGAAGTTCTTCTCCCAGTCAGTAGGTTGCCTTTGTGTCTTATTGACTATGTCCTTTGCTTTACAGAAGCTTCTCAGTTAAAGTAGGTCCCATTTATTCAATGTTGCCCTTAATGTCTGTGCTTCTGGGGCTATACATAGGAAGTGAACTCCTGTGCCCATCTCCTGTAGGGTACTTCCCACTTTCTCTTCTATCAGATTCAGTGTGTTCGGGCTGATATTGAGGTCTTTAATCCATTTGGACTTGAGTTTTGTGCATGGTGATAGATAAGGTCTATTTTCATTCTTCTACAGGATGACATCCAGTTGTACCAGCACCATTTGTTGAAGATGCTTTCTTTCTTCCATTGTATACTTTTAGCTCCTTTATAAAAAATGAGGTGTTCATAGATTTGTGGGATAAAATCCGGGTCTTCTATACAATTCCATTGGTCGACCTCTCTGTTTTTATGCCAGTACCACACTGTTTGCATTACTGTAGCTCTGTAATAGGGTTTGAAGTCAGGGATGGCAATGCCTCTAGAAGATCCTTTATTGTATAGGATTGTTTTGGCTATCCTGGGTTTTTTTGTTTTTCCATATAAAATTGATTATTGTCCTCTCCAGATCTGTGAAGAATTTTGATGGGATCTTGATGGGGATTGCATTGAATCTATAAATTGCCTTTGGTAGAATTGCCATTTTTACTATGTTGATCCTCCCAATCCAAGAGCAAGGGAGGTCCATCCATTTTTTGGTATCCTCTTCAATTTCTTTCTTCGATGCCTTAAAGTTCTTGTCAAATAGATCTTTCACTTCCTTGGTTAGATTTACCCCAAGATATTTTATGCTGTTTTTGGCTATTGTGAATGGTGAAGCTTCTCTGATTTCCCTCTCTGCTTCCATATCCTTTGTGTATAAGAGGGCGACTGATTTTTTGGAGTTGATCTTGTATCCTGCCACATTACTAAACCTGTTTATCAGCTGTATAAGTTCTTTGGTGGAGTTTTGGGGGTCACTTATGTACACTATCATATCATCTGCAAATAACGAAAGTTTAACTTCTTCCTTTCCAATTCGAATCCCCTTGATTCCCTTATGTAGTCTTATTGCTATTGCTAGAACTTCAAGCACTATATTGAAGAGGTATGGCGAAAGTGGACAGCCTTGTCGTGTTCCTGAGTTAAGTGGGATGGCTTTGAGTTTCTCTCCGTTTAACTTGATGCTAGCTGTCGGCTTGCTGTATATAGCTTTTATTATCTTTAGGTATGACCCTTGTATCCCTAATCTCTCCAAGACTTTTAACATAAATGGATGTTGAATTTTGTCAAATGCTTTTTCAGCATCTAATGAAATGATCATATGGTTTTTTTCTTTCAGTTTATTTATATGCTGGATTACATTGATAGATTTTCATATGTTGAACCAGCCCTGCATCTCAGGAATGAAGCCTACTTGATCATAATGGATAATTTTTTGGATGTGTTCTTGGATTCGATTTGCCAGTATTTGGTTGAGTATTTTTGCGTCGATATTCATGAGTGAGATTGGCCTTTAGTTCTCTTTCCTGGTTGAGTCTTTGAGTGGTTTTGGTATCAGAGTAATTGTGGCTTCATAAAAGGAGTTTGGTGATGACCCTTCTGTTTCTATATTGTGGAATACATTAAGGAGTATAGGTATTAGATCTTCTTGGAAGTTCTGGTAGAATTCCGCATTGAAACCATCTGGTCCTGGGCTTTTTTTGGTAGGGAGGTTTTTGATAACCTCTTCTAATTCTTCGTGAATAACAGGTCTATTTAGATTGTTCACCAGGTCCTGATTTTACTTTGGTATTTATCTAAAAAAGTATCCATTTTCTTTACATTTTCCAATTTTGTGGCGTATAGGCTTTTGTAGTAAGATCTAATGATTCTCTGAATTTCCTCTGTATCTGTGGTTATGTCCCTTTTCATTTCTGATCTTATTAATTTGCAAATTCTCTCTCTGCCGTTTGATTAGCTTGGATAGTGGTTTGTCAATCTTGTTGATTTTCTCCAGGAACCAGCTTTTTGTTTCATTGATTCTTTGTATTGTTTTCTGTGTTTCTATTTTGTTGATTTCAGCCCTCATTTTGATTATTTCCAGTCTTCTACTCCTCCTAGGTGAGTCTGCTTCTTTTTTTTTTTCTAGAGCTTTCAGGTGGGCTGTTAAGTCTCCAATGTGAGCTTTCTCTGTTTTCTTTAAGTGGGCACTTAGTGCGATGAACTTTCCTCTTAGCACTGCTTTCATAGTGTCCCATAAGTTCGAGTATGTTGTTTCTTTATTTTCATTGAATTCCAGGAAGACTTTAATTTCTTTCTTTATTTCTTCCTTAATCCAGGTATGGTTCAATAGTTGACTGTTCAGTTTCCATGACTTTGTATGCTTTCTGGGGGTAGCATTATTTTTGAATTCTAACTTTAATCCATGGTGATCTGATAAGACACAGGTGGATACTAATATTTTTTTGTAACTGTGGATTTTTGCTTTGTTACAGACTATGTGGTCGATTTTCGAGAAGGTTCCTTGAGCGGCAGAGAAGAAGGTATATTCTTTCCTATTTGGATGGAATGTTCTATAGATGTCTGTTAAGTCCATTTGATTCATTACCTCCATTAATTCTCTTATTTCTCTGTTAGGTTTCTGTCTGATTGACCTGTCCATTGGTGAGAGAGGAGTGTTGAAGTCTCCTACTATTAGTGTGTGCGGTTTGATGGCTGCCTTGAATTTTAGCAATGTTTCGTTTATGTACGTGGGTGATTTTATATTAGGGGCATAGATGTTCAGGATTGAGACTTCATCCTGATGAACTGTTCCTGTTATGAGTATAAAATGCCCCTCTCCATCTCTTCTGATTGATTTAAGTTTGAAGTCAACTTTGTTAGAGATTAGTATGGCCACACCTGCCTGTTTCTTAGGTCCATTTGCTTGATAGGCCTTTTCCCAGCCCTGTACTCTGAGTAGGTGCCTGTCTTTGTGGTTGAGGTGTGTTTCTTGTAAACAGCAGAATGTTGGATCCTGTTTTCTTATCCAATCTCTTAGCCTGTGCCTTTTTATAGGTGAGTTGAGTCCATTGACATTAAGTGATATTAATGACCAGTGGTTGTTAACTCCGGTCATTTTTTTTTAGTCGTAGAGTTTGTGTGTTTCCCTTCTTTGTTTTGTGTTGGTGAAGGGTTTCTAGATGTCTGAGTTATTGTGGTCATTGTTGGACTCCTTGGTTAGTGATTTTCCTTCAATTACTTTCTGTAAGGCTGGATTTGTGGCTGCGTATTGTTTAAATTTGTTTTTATCCTGGAAAATTTTATTTTCTCCATTTATAGTGAATGAAAGCTTGGCTGGGTATAGTAATCTGGGCTTGCACCCATGGTCTCTCAGTTTCTGCAGTACATCTATCCAGGACCTTCTGGCTTTCATGGTTTCCATGGAGAAGTCAGGTGTAAGTCTGATATGGTTACCTTTATAAGTAATTTGGCCTTTTTCCTTTGCAGCTCTTAATATTCTTTCCTTATTCTGTATGCTTTGTGTTTTGATAATTATATCGCGAGGGGTTTTTTTTTTTGATCCAGCCTATTCGGTGTTCTGTATGCTTCTTGCACCTTCATAGGTATATCTTTCTTTAGGTTGGGAAAGTTTTCTTCTATAATTTTGTTAAATATATTTTCTGGACAATTGAGCTGCCCTTCTTCTCCTTCTTCTACTCCTATTATTCTTAGGTTTGGTCTTTTTATTGTGTCCCATATTTCCTGAATGTTTTGTGATGAGAATTTGTTGGACTTGCTGTTTTCTTTTATGAGTGTGTTTATTTTCTCTATGGTATCTTCAGAATCCGAGAGTATTACTTCTATCTCTTGTATTCTGCTGGTTATGCTTGTTTCTGTAGTCTCTATTCGTTTACCTAGATTTTCCATGTCCAGCCCGCCCTCTGTTTGTGTTTTCTTCTTTGCCTCCATTTCAGTTTTCAGGTCTTGAACTGTTTCCATTATCTGTTTGATTGTTTTTCCTTGGTTTTCTAGGGTATCATTCACTGATTTATTCAATTCTTCAAACTTTCTGTTATATTTCTCATCCATTTCTATAAGGGCGTATTTTACATGCTGTTTAAGGGTGTCAATCAGTTTCATGAAGTCAATCTTTTCTCCTTCTTCTTGATTAAGGGGTTCTTGTCCTCCCGTTGTGAGGTCGCTTGTTTCTGGTGGCTTCATGTTGCTTTTCAGCTTGTTGGGCGAATTCTTGCCTTGACGTCGGCCCATCTCTTCTTCCAAATGCTCCCTATGGATCTTCTTTTACCGGATCAGGTCTCCTTGCCTACCAAACGCTGGCTCTCCACAATGTTGGCTCTCCTGGCGCCGAGAGATCAGGCCTCCATGCTGGTTGGGCAGCTCACAAACAAAGCACCTACCCCGCTTGGTGCAGGCAGGCCACAGAAACAAAGGAACTGCTGCCCGCCCGGGAGCCCCGAGTACTGGGACCCAGCGCCCAGATAGGCTGGCCTGGGCGATGCCACACGCCAAAAGAGGGCGGTGGGTCTGAAGTGGGGAGGGCTCTGGATGGAAGCTGGGTGGGCGAGGAAGAAAGAGGCATCACCCAGGGAGTAGAGGCCCTGCAGAGAGACCAAGAAGGACAGGGGGCCAAGAAACCCCCGAGCTCCCCGTCCCAGGCTGGCGCCGAGGGCCAGAAACTCACCCCAATGCTGGGGCTCCTGGTGCCGAAAGATCAGGCCCTTGATATTCATTATTATGAAGTAATATCAAAATCAATAGAAAATAACCAATGAAGAGATTGGATCTAGGAAAAAAAAACATTAATGTGAGTTGTTGACTCAGACACCAAAGACTTTTTTTACAGAAAAAAAAACACACATAAAGGGATTAAGTTACTTGGCAAAATATGACTCATGTATTTGGGAAGATGAGTGGGGTTTTATTTTGGGTCTCCAGGCGGCTGTGTGAGCAGCATTATAGGACCTGCATGCTGGATATTTCTGTGGGTAAGTAGGGAAGAAACCTGCCTATGAGGGGTGTGATGACATAAGTATAGCCTTGGTGATGTCACAAAGCTATGGTTGGGGTTGGCAACTCTCTTCCACATGAATCACTAGTCTTCTGTGAAGGTGTGCTTACTATATTCACGGTGGATGAGGAGGTGAGTTCAGCTCATGGGCTCCAAAACTGTTCAACAGGATTAGGCAGCTGAACATTTCCAGAAGATGGAATCTGGAGAGCCAAGACATTTTCTTTTGGTAAATATGTTTAGGAAGCAACTGGGACCTCTGTAGTCCCAGAGAGGTTTCCTTCAAATCTCCTGTGAGTCTAAAATTTTTGTTGTTAACAGCTTCTATATTTGATAGCTGTGGGGACGGTGAATGTCAGGTGTTCTTCCCACTTTTTCTTTGCAATCAATGTCCAATTCATCAGTCCATGAAAGTGGAAAAGATCCTCTTTGTCCATATGTGTTTTAAAAGATATTAATTATTTCTAAGTGGTGCTGATGCCCAGATTAATGAGTCTTTATTTTTGCAGTTTGTCTCACAAAACTCACTTCTCTAATGAAGACATGGAATGGCTTTATGTAATAAACCTGGGTCTAGATCAGGAGACACAATACAGAGAGCCAGTGGACTGGAGTGCCATGACCTTGGGCAGGTGGTTTTGGATCAACCACCTAACCAACAGCTTGAGTGGGAAGGAGAGAAGTGGCTGTCCTTCGAATTCTTTGCCATCTGTTCAGATTTTTCTTTCTCACTTTGGGCATAGGCATACAGTCTCCTCTCATTGACACAGTCAGTCAGGAATTAGGTTTCTCAGTAGAGGTCCATTGCCTTTGTACAGCAGGAATATGTCTCTGATACACATATACTGAGCTGTAGACAATAGTTTGATAATTTTCCTATGAATTTCTTAAGACCAAATTACATTTAGGCAGCCCAAATCTATTCAGCACTGCCTTTTCACCTTCCCCAAAGATCTTCCAGAAAAGAGTCTTGACCTCGCATCCTCCCCTTCTTAACCTTGCAGGCACTTATGGTGGAGGAAACCACTTTGTGTCTGATTGAAACTGAAGAATTCTTCCAATGCAGAGATTGGCAGCTATGAAGCCCAAGCACAGAAAGAGAGCCAAGAGACAGTGGAACAGGAGTGTTGTGACCTATCTCAGTAAATCTACAACCATGATAAAGATGCCTCTTAGTATGAGATGCATGCCACCTCTCCAGAAGAAGAATGGGCCAACTCTCCAGAAGCAAAAACTGAGTAAGCCTTTTGAGGCCCTGGAGAATATTGTTGGCCGCAGAATTTCTCATGGCTGGAAGGAGCCAATGAACCAGTCACCCAGTGGAAAGCCAACATTCTAGATCAACTGCCAACATATACCTCTTTCTATTTGTTGAAATATGATGGGATTGATTGTGTCTATGGCTTGGAGCTTCGCAGCAATGAAAGGATTTTAAACCTTAAGATCCTGCCTAATAATGTGCCATTTCCTCAGGTGACAGACACTCATCTGTCAAACACCATAGTTGGCAGAGCAGTGAAACATACATTCACGGGCACAAATAAATGGCTCTAAGGAAGACTGGAATGGGATTTCCTAGAGGAGGTGCCAATCATGAAGACCTGGTTCTATATTACCTACAAGAAAGATCCGGTCTTGTACATTTACCACCTCCTGGATGACTACCTTTAAGGCAACCTCCACATCATGCAAGGCTCTAAGGAGGAGTGCAGTGGCGTGGTCCCAGATGAGGTGCAGACCATGATGACCTGTTTCTACATTGTCAAGAAGAATGATCCAGTCCTGTACCTTTACCACCATCTTGATGACTCCATTGAAGGCAACGTCCACATCATGCCTGAATGTCCTCCAGTAGAGGTAACTTTGGAATTAGGCAGGGAATCCTTGGCAGGCAAAATTGTGCAGTACAACAAAAAAGATGGAACCCAAGACATAGGTAAAATTATTTGCCAAGTTCCCACCAAACTTGTGTTTCATCAAGTTTAATAATGACTTCCATATCTATGTCTATGATTTGGTGAAGATCTGTTAAAGTGAAATTCTCAAATTTTGAGGGGCACACTTAAAACTGTGTTTGGTGAATGTGTTTTTTTCAGAGATACCTCAGTTCTTCTTTTAATCCTGGCATTTTTTTCCAATGGAATATTCTTGCTCAAAAAATAAAAATATGTGAACATGTTGTGTTCTTTGATGAATGATGGATTGTGTTTGGTGGATGGTACATCACAGAAATACATGCCTCAAAACAAAGCAGGATGTATGGTTTTTCCCCTTGGAGAGGATGGACTGGGGATGCTTGGTGTTTTAAAGGACAAGATGGCTGTCTAGGAAGTAGTGGAGAGGGGACAAAAAGTTGTAGGATCTTGGGGCGGGATAAAGCTTGAGGGAAAAACATGTCAAATGGAAAGATGTGACAGATATCAGAGTGAGATATTGGGACTTTAGAGGATAAACAGTAGATTAATCAGGAAGGGACACAAATGTATACTCAAAATAAGAGAAAATTAGGTTTCATTTGATGAATAGTTTAATTCGTACTGGCTGTAAGTCACTGGATGTTTGATCTCCACTGGAGCATGTTGAGTGACCAGGAGCCTCCTGCTTAGAGAAAAGTATCTACTCCCAGTTGCTCTTCTGCAGTGGGATGTATGTCAAGCTACCTACTTCCTTTTGTCAGAATTCTTTCTGCCACCTACTTTGTCATGTCTGGATTGGGTATGCCTTGAACTCTCATAGGTCCTTTGCATGCTATCCAACCCTTGTGAGTTCATTTAAATAATTGCCCTGCCATATCTGGAAAACAGTGTTCCCTTTCATTGATCATGTTCTGTAGGACTTGGGTAATAAAACTCATCTACAAACGCACCCACACACAGGATAAACATGTTCACATTGATGCCCACTAATGTGTGACATGCACACATATGATGAATGCACCGATCTCCATCAAATCAGTAAACGAGGGAATCCCTGATGCTAGGTGGAGTGTGGCAAAGACCCCACAAACCCATCAGACCCCCAAATACCAGTATGGTATTGATGTCTGACTCCCATCATGTAAGGATCCTTCCATCCTGTAACGGGGCGATTTTTGCTTCCTTCCTCTTCACAAACTTGCTTAAAATGTTAGAGTTGTCAAACTGCCAGTTCGGGTCCAGCATGTAGATCTGCTCTCCCAGTTCAGGTGATTTGGCTACAATTTGGGTGAGAACTTCTACCAGGGCATTCTGGTACACCCTCACCTCTTCTTCTCCCCGTCCTCATCATCACTCTTGTGGCTGGGCTTGGAGCACAAAAAAGGCAAAATGGAAGAAGCCTCCTCCTCAGTGGAAATAAATGTCCATCTTTCATATGACCTGACTCTCACAGGGAATGCAGCACATTTTATCCTTCTAGGTCTCCTCATTCATTGGTTCACTCATCTTTCCAATGAATGATTGAATTCATCTATTCTGCCATATCTCTCTCTCTCTCTTCTTCCTTCCCTTCTTCCATTTCCGTCTTTATAGTAGTAATTTGAGCAGCGGGGCTGTGTCCCCAGCACCATGGCCGCCTAGCTAGCTTATGCCCCGAAATAAGAACACAAAAACTGTATTCTTTTAAACACTCCCTGGCCCATTATTTTCAGCCTCTTAACCCTTTTCTAATAATGTCTGTTGCAGCACAAGGTGCGCTTACCAGGAAAGATTCAGCATGTCTGACCTGCTGGCTGGCTGCATCGCCACCTGCCTCAGAGAGCAGACCTACAGTGTCTGCCCGGGAGAGGGGTGCATGGCATCTCTGAGCTCACTTCCTCTTTCTCACAGCATTCTGTTCTCTTTACTCCTCCCACCTATGTTCTAACATTTCAAGGGAAGCAGATTCTTTATTTAATTAAGCAATGACCTTCTTCCATCACTTTATCCTTTCAACAGCTTGCCCAAATTAATCTTCCATGTCTCTTCTGTTGTATAATCTTTCATTTGTAAAGAACTTGCCCTCTCAGGGATGGATTTTTCTGACATCTCTGTGGATGGAGGTCATAGGGGGAAGATTAGATGAGCAACTATGACAACTCTTATGCTGTAGAGTTTGTTGGACCAGAGATTGATTGCTGACAATCCGGTGCTATGTGTCAGATGCCCATGAACTCTGCCCCTGTTGTCAGACAGGCAGACATCAAGGTGGTCACACATATTTAACTCATTCAGTGTTCACAGATCATGTAGATTGAGTTCTAATTCTTCTCCTAAACTAATAAAGAAACCAAGGTTAGGAGAAGAGAGGAGCCTGAAGTAAGGCCTCAAAATGGGTCGTTGTGCAAAAGCAAGGTTACCTGCCTCCATTAATGCTCTCTCCCTTTCTTAGTCAAATCCATCCTTCCATAGATAGCTATAGGCAACCGATTTTTCACCAACAGCGAAGCATAGGTTTGAACCCAACAGCCTTTGATTTCTGAAATAAGTGCTGTCCCCTTAAGGTCTCATAACAACACAGGAAGCTTTGTAAGAGTGTCCCTGCAACAATTTAAAGCAATTCTAGGACACCCAAGATGCAGCAAGTTATGTTTATTGGTAATAGACATGGTTCTGATGGGAGAAAAGAATGTAGCATTAAAAAGCAGATTGGCGTACTCGCGATGATTTCATGTGATTTGCACACACAGGCTTCTGGTTCTGAATACTATACGCTCAGTGGGTTTTGGAGATTGTTGTGACCCTGAACCTAGCTGGAGGCTTTGGGGCCTGAAAGGACAAGCCTTGATATTTCAGGACACCCTTGTCCTTGGTTTCCACTGATTACTGATTTCCATTCAGAGAATGAGCAGCCATCTACTCCTGGTGCCATGCCTTCCCACATGAACAGAGAGAACACCATTCACACCAAGGTTGCTTGAATCACAAATGAAGGCATAAGTCATAAACAATCTCCCACACCAGTTTAGAATTTTCATTAATAGAATGATTATTTCGTTAAAGGGCAAAAACTTACAGATGACCAGCCCTGACAAAAGACCTCAGCAGGATCAGGAAAGGAGCCTAGAAACCAGAAGGGAAACTGGAAGCAAGAGATCAAGCTGAAGGTAAATGTTGGTTTTTGAACGAGAGAGAGACCACACCTCAATGGGCTGGTATGTCAGTGGCTATTGGTTGAAAGAGTGGAAGAAACTCATGCAACACACTTATTTGGATATAACAAAAAAAAAGGTTACTAGAATGTGAGAAAACAAAAACTATTTTAGTTTATTTATTACAGTCCTTCCAGATACATCACAGAGATAGGATCTCTTCATGCATGAGAGTCACCGATGATTTCCCTTTAAGAAAAAAAACCCACAAAAAAATAAAAAAAGAAAAAAAAAGAAAAAACCCACAAAACTCCCAATAACATCATCAGCATTCAACAACATGTCTATGATTGCTTTGCCTTGACTTTGCTTGTCAGTAAATGATGCTGCTACTTAATCTCTGCAAACAATGCAAATTTCCCTGTAACTAAATAGATAGAATTGACAGGTTATCTTAAACACATCAGGGAGTCACACTACGATGTAATGGGTTAATCATCACCAGTGTGACAGTGACATATTTAAGATCTTTCCTTTGTCTATAAATCTCAGAATTGTCAACATGATATGTTGTCATAGAGATTACTTAGGGTTTTGTCCCACTGGTGGTTTCCTGGGTATGCTTCCATAATTTTTGCCAGATCCAATCAGTTTTGCCATGCAGTCTCAGCTCCACATCATTGTGTTCCCCTTATGTTCTAGTCCAGACATTTTAGAGATCTTGAAACTGTTGCAAGAGTATCTCATGTTCCACCTAAATGATTTGGAGTGTTATTTATGCTGAGTTTTATCTTCCATCCATGAGTTCATTGACTTTCCTTGGGCATAATTCCTGGGACACTGAGCCTAACTCCTGGGGGATTCCTCTAGTTACTTCTCCTTGCTGGAAAGCTTACACTCTCAGTACTACTATGACAGTATTTCTGTAGCAAACATTCTTCTCAAGAAGAGAAAAAATTTCAATATTACAATCCATTTGTATTTATTGTGATTTATACACACACACATATACAAATTAATGCAAATGCACTGATGATATCAATTTAATGGGCCATTCTGGGGTTGTCAAGATCATTACCACTCGAGGGGTTCTTAGAAAGCCATGGGCTGACCCCATCTAGGAACTTGGGCAGGTGAGGAGAGATTGACTGCACTATGCCATGTCCATAGTCACCATGGGTGCCTTTTCCTATAGTCAGACAGAGGACTATCTTGAATATCACCATGGAACATTTGTATGACAAATAATGTAGATCAAGTGGGTAAAAATCAGAAAACTAGATGGAGCTTCCAAGCTCCAGTTGAATTGCCGACTGATGGAGAATAAGAGCAAGGATGTCAGGAATAAAATGGCTTGGTCCACACACTGTGACACTGAGACACTGTGCCTGTATGAAGGGGATTTCAACTAAACCATTGGCCTGAGAATGAAAGAACATGGGATCAAAGTGGAAGCTATGAATATGGCTGACAATTGGACCAGACTGAAAAGCCAATGATATTGGCACTGGCATTTGTCTGCACTTCATATACAGGCTTTTATGTGATCCTATTTGATGTGGATGCATGCCTTCCTAAATCTCGATGGCTGAAGTTTGTGCTTGGATTTCAAACAGGTCAAGGTACCCCACCCTCAATTTGGATTGGAGAAGGAGTGGAGATGTTTGGTGGGGGAGCGAGAAGAAATTGGGAGGAGGAAACGAAGTAGAAATTTTGATATTCATTATTATGAAGTAATATAAAAATCAATAGAAAATAACCAATGAGGAGATTGGAGCTAGGAAAAAAAAACATTCATGTGAGTTGTTGACTCAGACACCAAAGACTTTTTACAGAAAAAAAAATAAAAAAAATAAAAAAAACACATATAGGGATTGAGTTACTTGGCAAAATATGACTCATGTATTTGGGAAGATGAGTGGGGATTTTATTTTGGGTCTCCAGGGGGCTGTGTGAGCAGCATTATAGGACCTGCATGCTGGATATTTCTGTGGGATAGTAGGGAAGAAACCTGCCTATGAGGGGTTTTATGACATAAGTAGAGCCTTGGTGATGTCACAAAGCTGTGGTTGGGGTTGGAAACTCTCTTCCACATGAAGCACTAGTCTTCTGTGAAGGTGTGCTTACTATCTTCATGGTGGCTGAGGAGGTGAGTTCAGCTGTTGGGCTCCACAACTGTTCAACATGATTAGGCAGCTGAACATTTCCAGAAGATGGAATCTGGAGAGCCAAGACATTTTCTTTTGGTAAATATGTTTAGGAAGCAACTGAGACCTCTGTAGTCCCAGTGAGTTTTCCGTCAAATCTCCTCTGAGTCTAAAATTTATGTTGTTAACAGCTTCGATATTTGATAGCTGTGGGGACAGTGAATGCCAGGTATTCTTCTCACTTTATCTTTGCTATCAATGTCCAATTCATCAGTTCATGAAAGGGGCGAAGATCCTCTTTGTCCATATGTGTTTTAAAAGATATCATTTATTTCTAAATGGTGCTGTTGCTCAGATTAATGAGTCTTATTTTTGCAGTTTGTCTCACAAAACTCACTTCTCTAATGAAGACATGGAATGGCTTTATGTAATAAACCTGGGTCTGGATCAGGAGACACAATACAGAGAGCCAGAGGACTGGAGTGCCATGACCCTGGGCAGGTGGTTTTGGATCAACAACCTAACCAACAGATTGAGTGGCAAGGAGAGAAGTGGCTGTCTTTCGAATTCTTTGCCATCTGTTCAGATCTCTCTTTCTCTCTTTGGGCATAGGCATATATTCTCCTCTCATTGACACAGTCAGTCCGGAATTAGGTTTCTCAGTAGAGGTCCATTGCTTTTGGGCAGCAGGAATATGTCTCTGATACACATATACTGAGCTGTAGACAATGGTTTAATAATTTTCTATAAATTTCTTAAGACCAAATGACATTTAGGCAGCCCAAATCTATTCAGCACTGCCTTTGTCACCTTCCCCAAAGATATTCCAGAAAAGAGTCTTGACCTCGCATCCTCCCCTTCTTAACCTTGCAGGCACTTATGGTGGAGGAAACCACTTTGTGTCTGATTGAAACTGAAGAATACTTCCAAGGCAGAGATTGGCAGCTATGAAGCCCAAGCACAGAAAGACTGCCAAGAGACAGTGGAACAGGAGTGTTGTGGCCTATCTCAGTAAGTCTACCACCATGATAAATATGCCTCTTAGTATGAGATGCATGCCACCTCTCCAGAAGAAGAATGGGCCAACTCTGCAGAAGAAAAAACTGAGTAAGCCTTTTGAGGCCCTGGAGAATATTGTTGGCCGCAGAATTTCTCATGGCTGGAAGGAAGCCAATGAAACAGTCACCCATTGGAAAGCCATCATTCTAGATCAACTGCCAATATTTCCCTCTCTCTATTTGTTGAAATATGATGGGATTGATTGTGTCTATGGCTTGGAGATTCACAGCGATGAAGGGATTTTAAACCTTAAGATCCTGGCTAATAATGTGCCATTTCCTCAGGTGACAGACACTCATCTGTCAAACACCATAGTTGGCAGAGCAGTGATAAACATGTACACATTGATGCCCACTAATATGTGACCTGCACACATATGATGAGTGCCATCAAATCAGTAAACTAGGGAATCCCTGATGCTAGGTGGAGTGTGCCAAAGACCCCACAAACCCATCAGACCCCCAAATACCAGTATGGTATTGATGTCTGACTCCCATCATGTAAGGATCCTGCCATCCTGTAACAGGGCGATTTTTCCTTCCTTCATCTTCACAAACTTGGTTAAAATGTTAGAGTTGTCAGACTGCCAGTTCGGGTCCAGCATGTAGATCAGCTGTCCCAGGTCAGGTGATTTGGCTACAATTTGGGTGAGAACTTCTACCAGGGCATTCTGGTACACCCTCACCTCTTCTTCTCCCAGTCCTCATCATCACTCTTGTGGCTAGGCTTGGAGCACAAAGAAGGCAAAATGGAAGAAGCCTCCTCCTCAGTGCAAAACAATGTCCATCTTTCCTTTGACCTGACTCTCACAGGGAATGCAGCACATTTTATCCTTCTAGGTCTCCTCATTCATCGGTACACTCATTTTTCCAATGAATGATTGAATTCATCCATTCTTCCTTATCTCTCTCTCTCTCTACTTCCTTCCCTTCTTCCATTTCCCCCTTTATAGTAGTAATTTGAGCAGCGGGGCTGCGTTCCCAGCACCATGGACGCCTAGCTAGCTTATGCCCCGAAATGACAACACAAAAACTGTATTCTTTTAAACACTCCCTGGCCCCTTATTTTCAGCCTCTTAACCCCTTTCTAATAATATATGTTGCAGCACGTGGTGTGCTTACCAGGAAAGATTCAGCATGTCTGACCTGGTGGCTGGCTGCATCGCCATCTGCCTCAGAGAGCAGAGCTACCCTGTCAGCCCGGGAGAGGAATAACATGGCGTCTCTAAACTCACTTCCTCTTCCTCACAGCATTCTGTTATGTTTACTCCACCCACCTTTGTTCTAACCTATCAGGGCAAAGAGTTACTTCATTTAATTAACCAATGACCTATCCTCCATCATTTCCCCTATTTCTGTTTAAACAAGAAAGGAATCTTTAACTTTAACATAGGAATATAACACATAACAAAACAGAACAGTTATCAAACAAGAATGTCAGTTACAATATTTATAACTATTTTATCTTGTATCATAATATTTGAAATCTATAACTATCTATCTATTTTCAACTCCATCAAAGTCTCCAGAAGAATACAATATTCCCTAAGCTAACAAAAAGTAAGCCATTATCAAAGTCTAGAAATGACAAAGACATCTCGCTGCCTGGTCAGTCACCCAAAGTTCCACTGTACCATTAGGGTATCCATCCTCAGCCTACAGGCCCACAGACATTTCCACAAAGCAGAAAATTTCAAAGGCAGTCACTATCTGCTTGTCTTGAAGAATGTCTTGCAGAATCTTTCATGAATCAGGAATACCAAAAGACCATCTCACCTTTTGGCAAGTTCAGTAGTCCTCTCTCTGCGTGTTCTGCGTGTCCAGTTTATGCAATCGTCCAGGTAAGAGCAGTTTCTTGCCCAAATAGCTATCAAACTCCATAAGGATCCTCGTCGATGCCCACCTTCTTCCTGAAGTAGATTGTTGCTGCCAGGAGCAGAGTGTCTCATTGTCACAAAACCCTAAGGTATAAAAACATTAAATAGCATATTTCGTAGTCTAAGAAAGATATGAAGAATGCCTATCTAACTGAAATATATATCTATATAGCTAGAAATCTAACTAACATGACTACAAACGTGACAATTATTAATGATTATCCATGAACAACCTATATACATTACATTTTAAGTGAAGTACACAATCACAATTCCTTAATAAAGAGCAAATGTGCATATACATATAAGAAAATTGACCTTAAATCTCTATCAATATTGCAAAATCTATACTAATGCAAATTATTCATATCTATATTACATCCCCCTTTAAATATAAAAGAACATTCATAAAGCATATTTGGGAACATGGGTCAGTTTTTTTCTCTCCAAACTCCTTCCTGTTGAATGGTGGCGTCATTAAGGAGGTGTTTCATGGTATAACCTGTGTGCTAGTTTCATCTCAGTTGGAAGTTGACCGAAGAAGTGTTTCGAAGATGTTCACAGCAACCTTTCAGGAGGGCGTGGTCCTTCATACCATGTTGGGATAGATGGAATCCACAGACACTCACCCTCTGTGAAAACAAAATAAGAATCTCCTTTCCAATGCATCATGTCCTTAGATCTAAATTTCAAAGTCAAGGCATTTTCAAAATATCTATGTTGGATTAGTTCAGAAGCATTTATAAACAAATATCTTTTAGCAGCTATTGCTCCTCCCTCAGAATTCAGACGATTCAAACAGAGCATAATAGCATACAATATCAAAATTCTCTGTGTATTTTCCATCATTGTGAGCTTCAATTTAAGCTCTATTTTGTTTTTTTTTTTCATTGTCCTTGGCTTCTCAGCAGCCCTCATTGTCTGCCATATTCAGAGAGTCCGGTTTTATCCCCTGCTTTTTCAGTCACAGTCCAGCTGGCCTTGGTGAGCTCCAAATAGATCAGACCCACTGTCTCCGTGGGTGGGTGCACTCCTCTTGGTCCTGACTTCCTTGCTCATCTTCTCCCTCCTTCTGTTCCTCATTGGGACTTTGGGAGCTCAGTCCAGTACTCCAGTGTGGATCTCTGTCTCTATCTCCATCCATCGCCAGATGAAGGTTCTATGGTGATATGCTAAATATTCATCAGTATGGCTATAGGATAGGATCATGTCAGGTTCCCTATCTTCAGCTGCCCCAGGAACTAACTGGGGACCTTGCTTTGGGCACCTGGAAGCCCCTCTAGGTCCAAGTCTCTTCCCAACCCTAAGATGGCTCCCTTAATTAAGATATGTGCTTCCTGCTCCCCTATCCAACCTTCCTTTATCCCAATCATCCTGTTGCCCCAAGTTCTCCCCATCCTACCCTTCTCACTTTTCTCTCCCCTCCCTTTATCCCCCTACCCCTCCACCCTTAAGATCCTGATTTTTGCCTGGCAATCTTGTCTAATTCCCCTACCCAAAGGATAGCTATATGTTTTTCTTTATGTTCACCTTCTTATTTAGATTCTTTAGAATATCCAATTATAGACTCACTGACCTTTATTTAAGTCTAGAAACCAATTATGAGTGAGTACATCCCATGTTCATCAGGATACTCAGGATAGTATTTTCTATTTCCATCCAATTGCATGGAAAATTTAGAATTCATTGTTTTTTACTACTGAGTAGTACTCTAATGTGTAGATATTCCACACTTTCTTCATCCATTGAAGGACATCTAGGTTGTTTCCAGGTTCTGGCTATAAAAATAATGCTGCTATGAACATAGTTGAACAAATGCCCTTTTCAGATGATCGGGCACCTCTTGGGTATATTCCCAAGAGTGGTATTGCGGGGTCCAGGGGTAGGTTGATCCCGAATTTCCTGAGAAACTGGAACACTGCTTTCCAAAGTGGTTGCACAATTTTGCATTCCCACCAGCAATGGATGAGGGAACCCATTACTCCACAACCTCTCCAGCAGAGGCTATCATTGGGGTTTTTGATTTTAGCCAATCTGACAGGTGTAAGATGATATCTCATAGTTGTTTTGATTTGCATTTCCCTGGTCGCTAAGAAGGTAGAGCATGACATTAAGTGTCTCTTGTCCATTTGAACTTCTTCTGTTGAGAATTCTTTGTTCAGATCAGTGCCCCATTTTTTAATTGGGTTAATTAGCATTTTAAAGTCTAGTTTCTTGAGTTCTTTATATATTTTGGAGATCATACCTTTGTCTGTTGCAGGGTTGGTGAAGATCTTCTCCCAGTCAGTAGGTTGTTTTTTGTCCTAGTGACAGTATCCTTTGCTTTACAGAAGCTTCTCAGTTTCAGTAGGTACCATTTATTCAATGTTGCCCTTAATGTCTGTGCTTCTGTGGCTATACCTAGGAAGCGATCACCTGTGCCCATCTGTTGTAGGGTACATCCCAATATCTCTTCTATCAAGTTCAGTGTGCTTGGACTGATATTGAGGTCTTTGATCCATTTGGACTTGAGTTTTGTGCATGGAAATAAATATGGGTCAATTTTCATTCTTCTACAGGTTGACATCCAGTTGTGCCAGCACCATTTGTTGAAGATGCTTTCTTTCTTCCATTGTATACTTTTAGCTCCTTTATCGAAAATGAGGTGTTCATAGGTTTGTGGTTTAAAATCTGGGTCTTCTATACGATTCCATTGGTCGACTTCTCTGTTTTTATACCAATACCAAGCTGTTTTCAATACTGTAGCTCTGTAGTAGAGTTTGAAGTGAGGGATGGTAATGCCTCCCTACAATCCTTTATTGTATCGGATTGTTTTGGCTATCCTGGGTTTTTTGTTTTTCCATATAAAGTTGATTATTGTCCTCTCAAGATCTGTGAAGAATTTTGATGGGACCTTGATGGGGATTGCATTGAATCTATAAATTGCCTTTGGTAGAATTGCCATTTTCACTATGTTGATCCTCCCAATCCAAGAGCAAGGGAGATCTTTCCACTTTCTGGTGTCCTCTTCAAATTCTTTCTTCAATTCCTTAAAGTTCTTCTCAAATAGATCTTTCACTTCCTTGGTTAGAGTTACCCCAAGATATTTTATGCTGTTTGTGCCTATCGTGAAAGTTGAAGCTTCTCTGATTTCCCTCTATGCTTCCATATCCTTTGTGTATAGGAGGGCAACTGATTATTTGGAGTTGATCTTGTATCCTGCCACATTACTAAATGTGTTTATCAGCTGTAAAAAGTTCTTTTGTGGAGTTTTTGGGGTCGCTTATGTACACTATCATATCATCTGCAAATAATGAAAGTTTAATCTCTTCCTTTTCAATTCGAATCCCCTTGATCCCCTTATGTTGTCTTATTGCAATTGCTAAAATTTCAAGCACTATATTGAAGAGGTATGGAGAAAGTGGACAGCCTTGCCATGTTCCTGATTTTAGTGGGATGGGTTTGAGTTTCTCTCCAGTTAGTTTGATGTTAGCTGTCGGTTCGCTGTAAATAGCTTTTATTATATTTAGGTATGACCCTTGTATCCCTAATCTCTCCAAGACTTTTATCATAAAGGGAGGTTGAATTTGTCAAAAGCTTTTTCAGCATCTAATGAAATGATCTTATGTTTTTTTTTCTTTAAGTTTCTTTATATGATGGATTACATTGATAGATTTTCATATGTTGAACCAGCCCTGCATCTCTGGGATGAGGCCTACTTGATCAAAATGGGAAATTTTTCTAATATGTTCATGAATACAGTTAGCCGGTATTTTGTTGAGGATTTTTGCGTCGATGTTCATGAGTTAGATTGGCGTGTAATTCTCTTTCTTGGTTGAGTCTCTGTGTAGTTTTGGTATCAGGGTAACTGTAGCTTCATAAAAGGAATTTGGCAATGAGTCTTCTGTTTCTATATTGTGAAATACATTAAGGAGTATTCGTATCAGCTCTTCTAGGAAGTTTGTTTGGCCAATGATGGAGATCAAGTCAGGGTAAAAATCAGAAAACTAGATGGAGCTTCCAAGCTCCAGTTGAATAGCCGACTGATGGAGAATAAGAGCAAGGATGTCAGGATTAAATGGCTTGGTCCACACACAGAGACACTGTGCCTGAACGAATGGGATTTCAACTAAACCAGTGGGTTGGGAATGAAAGAACATGGGATCAAACTGGAAGCTCTGAATGAGGATGAAAATTGGGGCAGACTGAGAAGCCAATGATAATGGCACTGGCATTTGTCTGCACTTCATATACAGGCTTTTTTGTGATCCTATTCTATGTGGATGCATACCTTCCTAAATCTCGATGGATGAAGGGTGGGCTTGGACTTCCCACAGCTAAGGCACCCTGCCCTCTATTTATAATGGAGTTGGAGTGGAGCGGTTTGATGAAGGAGAGAGAAAAATGTGGGAGGAGGAAAGGTAATGGAAATTTTGATATTTATTATTTATGAAGTAAAAATCAATAGAAGATAACCAATGAAGAAATTGGAGCTTGGAAAAAAAAACATTCATGTGAGATGTTGACTCAGACACCAAAGACATTTTACAGAATAAAACACATAAAAAGATTGAGTTACTTGGTAAAATATGACTCATGCATTTGGGAAGATGAGTGGGGTTTTTATTCTGGGTCTCTGGGGGCTGTGTGAGCAGCATTATAGGACCTGTATTCTGGTTATTTCTGTGGGTTAGTAGGGAAGAAACCTGCCTATGAGGGGTTTTATGTCATAAGTAGAGCCTTTTTCTACCGTGTTCCCTTTCAATGATCATGTTCTGTAGGACTTGGGCTAGAAAACTAATGAACAGACTCAACCACACACAGGATAAACATAAACACATGGTGCATACTGGTTTGTGACATGTAAACATATGATGTATGCTCTGAACTCCATAAAATCAGTTAACTAGGGAATCTATGATGTGAAGTGGAGTGTGACAAAGAACCCACAAACCCATTAGACCCTAATATACCAGTATGGTATTGATATCTGACTTCCATCATGTAAGGATCCTGCCATACTGTAAAGTGGCGATTTTTCGTTGTTCGTCTTCACAAAGTTAATTAAAATATTAGAGTTTTCAACCTGCCAGTTAGGGTCCAGCATGTAGATCAGCTTTCCCATGTCAGGTGATTTGGCTACAATTTGGGTGAAAACTTATACCAGGTTATGATGGTACACCCTCTCCCTTCTTCTTTCTGTCCTCATCGTCACTCTCATGTGTGGGCCTGGGGCACAAAGAAGGCAGAATGGAATAAGCCTCCTCTTTAGTGGAAAACCTTGTCAATCCTCAATTTGGCCTGACTATCAAAGGGAATGCAGCACATTTTATCCTACTAGGTCTCCTCATTCATTGGTTCACTCATTTATCCAATGAATGATTGAATTCATCCATTCTTCCATGTCTCTCTCTCTCTTCTTCCTTACCTTCTTCCATTTCCCCCTTTATTGTAGTAACTTGAGCAGTGGGGCTGCATCCCCAGCACCATGGCCGCTTCACTAGCTAATGCCCTGAAATAACAACACAAAAACTGTATTCTTTTAAACACTGCCTGGCCCCTTATTTTCAGCCTCTCAATGCATTTCTAATAATGTATGAAGCACCACGAGGTGCTGGTAAAAATTCAGCATGTCTGACCTGTTGGCTGGCTGTATCGCCATCTGCCTCAGAGAGCAGAGCTATAGTGTCTGCCCAGTAGGGGAGCATGGCGTCTCTGAGCTCACTGCCCATGCAAGGTGATTTGTTGAGATTCCATCTCAATTGCCATTGGCTCCATTAGATATGTGGTCAACAATTTAGAAAGCCCTGTCTGTGGTGATGACATTACTTGTGTCTTGAAGAGGAGGACACACTCATGGTCATCTGCTGCTATCACCCATCTAAATGCATCTCACCTTAGCAGAGACTGATTTTGTTTTATCATAAAAAGAATTCCAATTTACTGCCTTAAGGAAAAACTTAATGAAGATCAGTCAAAAAGAATGGGAAACAAGTCAAAGGTGGTTACCAGGTGGAGTGGAATTCTGAAAATAAACTGTATATTCAGAGTATCCCTTCAGAATCTCCTTTTTAATATCATTCTGCATCTGGAAGGCCACACAGCTCTCTATTAAGCCATATTTATATATATATTTTCGGGGAAAAAGGTTGCATACAGAACTCTCTGGGAGTTCAAGGCAAGTCTGGTCTACAAGAGCTAGTTCCGGTACAGGAACCAAAGCTAAAAAAAAAAACCTGTTTAAAAAAAAAAGTAATGTTTAATTTCAGAGAGGAAAGCTGTCCTCGGCTTTCCCAAGAATGAACCAGGGAGTATCAGAAAGATTTTCTTAGTCATAAAATGCTGTCTGTGTTTTATTCATCTTATTTCTGAATAAGTCACCTATAGGATAATTCTTACCTCAGGGAAATTGCAGAAGAAAGGGTTAGCATATGTAAAACCTAGAAGATAACATAAAATGTTCTGAAAAGTATTCTCTAGCTACATTGGAAGCTAGAGATGGAAGGGCCTATTTGAAGATAACTTTCAGAATGAGAAGATCGGACGCTTTCTGGTAAATCATAGGCAGTAGAATGAAACTTCTTTGGTCACATCACAGTGGTATGTGGCCCAAGTATATTTACCTAGAGAGTGTACTCCAATATATTAAGAACATCTGGGAACCCTTTTTATGTGGGTGGGCTGTACCTCTATATTAGAGCAGGCAGGTCTGAAACCGTTTTTCAGAAGACACTACCAGGGAGTATATTTGGGTGAGGGAATAATCTAAAAGCAACTTCAGGAAGAAAAAGAGGACACTCTCAAATTTCTCTAGGTAGGTGGACCATATCCATGATTGTGGAGTTTCCTCTGTGTTCTGTGAATATGATAAATAAATAAAAAAACAAAACTGTTTTTGACCTCTAGAAAGGCAGAACTTAGGTAGACACGGATAGCTTAAGTGGTCAGGAGAATTCCTGCTTCCACTTTAGGAGCAGGTGAAAGAGCTAAGCCTCTCTAGCTTAGAAGGAGGAGTCAGATGCTTCTTAGGAATGGGTAGAATAATCTCAGCCTCCTTTGGTCATATTTCTATGAGCTTATTGGCCAGAAGCTAAAACTTGAATGATACCCTGTGAAAGAGAGGAAGTCCCAGGCCCTTCCTTCTTCATCGGCACCAAACTTGAAATCACAATCTATAATACATATTTTCTGAATGTGCACGTCAGGCTTGTCAGAAGTCGTAGAAGTCTGTGACTCAGTTTCTTCATTTGATTTAGGTCCATCCACAAATTCCTCTTCATGTAGGATAGAAAATTTCTGTCAAAGGGGCTAGAGTGAAGACATTATTCTGTGTTATACTCAGCTTGCGGTTGTGTTCAGGGACCTCGGTCCAGAGAGCTGATATCTATTGAGTCAGAACAGCACTATATAGGCCACCCAAATTAGAAGTTATAGGTATGAAATCAAATGAAAATTACCTTGATCACAGAGTGCAGGCCTGAGGCACTCTTCATTGATGTGAATATAACTCTCACTAAGTAAGATAGAATGAAGCCTTGGTGATTTGGACAGAAATAAAAGGACAATTACAATCTTCCTCAAAAATGTAATGTGGCTGAATTCATGGGAATAATGAGAAATATTAATGCACTCTGGCCAGAACTGGAACGTATGAGACATTTTGTGCACAGGTACGGTCTACACCTTTTTGTCAGAGATGTGAAGTTTACGGCAATGTGCAATAAAACAGGAATGGCAATTTTCCATCAAGTGTAAAATAAGCACCTTGTAGATCAGAGGAAGGTCTTGTCGGGGCTAATCAGCTTCCAAATGTTTTTCAGTATTGAGAATATATATTGCGGGCTTGTGAAATGCTGCGAAGTAATCAATGCATATTTTCCAAGTGGATGGATGATGTTTTTCTGTGTAAGAAGCCATTGGTCAGATAAGATATTCCCATATATGTAGATGGAATAAAGTTTGAAGAATCCTAGAAAGTTGGATGTATACCAGAAATACATTGTCAAGAGAACAAGATCTATTGGCCGCATTGTGGAGGTGGTAGGCCTGAGTCACTTTTGTGCCAAATAGTGTATATTTCATGCCATCTTGGTCTTTGTGTGTAAGTTCTATTTCACCATAGATAGAGTGGAAACACAAGTATTTCCAAAGAGTGTATGATGCGATATTATTCTGAGTAAGACATTCTTAATCTCTATTAAAGGGAGGCATTTTCAGATTTCTGACAAGAGGACAGGAGTTTGAGGACCCTGGGGAAATACAAGGATAATGATGATGGTAACAGGTGATGTACTGGAGGTGAAACATATTTTAGTAAAAGGGGAGACGTTCTTGCCATCCTTCATCAAGAAATAAATGATTGGATGCATGTTAAGTGACAGTAAGTTTTGAATGCCTTTTTGATTGGAATTTGAATGTTTTGGGCCTTGAGACGGTATAGACCTTCCCTGCCCCCCTCAGTCAGGCAGGGTCAGTGTAAGGCTCTCTTGATTACCAAGTGTGCATTTGAGGTCTATTTGACTAAATAGATGGTGGTGATGAATGCAAGACTTTGGCAGACATAAGGAGAAAAACAAAGTCACAAACCACTTGGTAACAGGTAGTATCCTTGTTGAGCTTGTGCAGTGGAGGAAGGACTGCATCACAGTCTAGAAGATTCACATCTTGAGGCAACTGTGGAAGGGCTGGCAGCAATCTGAACATCATGTATCAGTCATTGGCAGGCTCCAGTTCTCATCAGCTACATTGATGTGTGAATGAAGGATGAGACCTCTTCAATCTGGTGACTTTAACGAAGCAAAGATGTCCTAATTTCAGACTCTGTCACTTCAAAGCAGAGCAAGATTAAATTTCTTTGGGTACTCATGTATTTTTAAAGTGGATGTAGTTAGAGGGGAAAGATCTCCATTATGGGGATATTTCTGAGGCCCACAAGCAAAGAGGGGATGATCTGAGGATCCTTTGATCCTGTTCACCTTGAGAAAAATGGAAATCTGGGATGACTTTAGTAAAAACCACATATTTTTATGAATTTCCTTAAACAGAGTGATGAAGCCTTGAGTTCTATTTGTAATTGCAGAAAGGCCAAACAGCTATTTTAAACATAAAGATCTTCAGATAACCAGTCATCAAAAATGCACAGTTTGAGATGTGTTGATAAAAGGAACATTTTGGGGAGATGATATTCATGGGGGAAACTTCTGAGGTCATTCTGAATAGTCTTGCTATGTGAGAAAATGCCTGACAATGTATGACCAAATATCAAGGTTTAATCACACCATTGTGTAGAAGGGAAAGAACAAGTTTAACTTGAGTAAGATTATTTTAGTCATCATTTGCTTCCTACTGTGTTTCCAACTTCCATGACCCATATATTACATCAAATATTGGGAAGATTACAAGAAACAATTACAATGCTCTTTCCTCATGATTAGTGGTGGTATAAACTTTCCTGCTTCCGAAGAGTTGTATTGGTCTGTGCATATCCATCAATGTAAGTGTTGTAGGATGCCCTTGTATATGTGTTTTTCTTTCCCGGTTAATGAATAAATCTGCTTTGACCTATGGCAGGGTGGTATTTAGTCAGGCTGGAAGAGATATAGAAAGAGATTAGGTGGATTCCAGGAGAGGCCATGTGCCTGCTCAAGGAGAAGTATACCAGAATTTTCAAGTAGGCCAGAGCCATACAAGGATGAACAGAAATGGATTAATTTAAGATGTAAGAGTTAGCTTAAAAGAAGACTGAGTTAATTCATTAAGTGATATTGTAATTTTCTCTGTAATTATTTGGGTGTGGGCAGTTGGGAAACTTAAGGGCAGTCTTCATTTACATGAATGATATGAATATTTGGCATTTCTGACTGGTACATTTTAGGCAGAGTCCATGATTATTAGTTTTAGCTTTTTATATTTTTCCCTCTACCTAAAGTCTTGTGAGGTCCCATGGTTACGAAATTGTTTCCCTAGCAGTCGTAGACCCTGGGATTGGCACTGAGGTAATATGAGTCCAATGGTCAAGTTAAATGTGTCCATGGAAGCAGCGGGATGCTCTAAGGCCTCCCAGGGTCATTGGCTAGATCTGAATCTCTATTTATACTAAGTGAATGATTTGCAATCCCTTTGGTCATGGAAACCAATTCTGACATGTTATTCACCATTATGGACTATTCCAGACACGCTATGGAAAAAATGGGATCTTTGTAAATTATGTGGTTGAAGTTTGTATTCATAGTACCCCTTTCACTATACTGGACTGAATATGGGCAAATCTGAATCTCACTTTTACAGTGTCAGTGGTGAAAGGATTATTTAATCTGGGCCCTTTATATTCAAAGGTAAAGTTTGAGGGTTTTTGCCAAAAAATGAACCCTTGAGACCACATTTGGCAAATAGCGAAAGTCAGGAGTAAGCTTTGTCCTAAGAGGGATGTCTGACAGTTTCTTCAGTGAAATAAATGGAGGAAGCTAACTTGAGGAGAGTCAAGGCATTGGCTCTTAGTGAGAAAGGCTAAATTTTGAGACCTCTGTAGGGCAAATGTATAAGTTGGAAAACGCTTGCACACAAGGGAGAATTATTATTCACCATTCTGTTGTAGGTACATGTTCTTACTAACCCATTTAGAGAAGGAAGGTCCCATTATTGCACTTTAACTTCCAATACTTCTTGAGAGCTTTTTTATCTTTATTTGTCTCTTGGAGAGTTAGGCATCAGCAAGAGCTTTCTTCATTATGCCTTGTTGCCCGTCAGCAGCTAGATTTTTTCTTCTTTCTCTGGTTGTTTACTTATTCCATGTATGGGCAGCTGTGATGGGGCCAGTTGATTTCTAGTGATTCGATTGAAAAACATAGCTTAGGATTCAGTTTCTAATTTTAAAGTTATGACAGGGACCCAAAACCTACAGGGAGCAATGCATTTCACTAACTACATGTACCAAATAGTAAAAGTTTAAATCATTTTTATTTAGAGCAGCATAATTTGGAGTTAGTTTAAAACAGAATAAAATTCTTGAGAGTTCTTGACAGAATCGTACAAGGTAGGATGCAGTATTATTCAAAATAACTTCTCAAATGTCACCTTGTGAATAAAAGGAATGTATGAGTTTCCTTGAGTCAAAGACAATGCTTCCTAATCTTCCTGAGATAGGTGGATTAGGTGTAAGTACACATTCTTAATGGAGAAAAGGATGATGGCCCAGTTTTACACAGGGTAGTTCTCATGAAACCTTCATTAAACAAAGTATATATGAGGTCTCTTGGAAACAGGACTACAGAAAACCTCTTCTTAGAATGGAAAGTTATGAGACTATCTTCAGCAAATGAGAAATCCCAATTGTTTTTATTCAAAGAGAGGAGGGCTCCAGTCATATTTGGTAAAATAGTAATATGCAATTCATCCAGGATCAAAAGTGGAAGGTCGCAAGGCATCATGGGTAATCAATAAGAGTCTGGCTCTGCACTAGCATCCAGCTAATTTTCACAATGCAAACATACATACCCAATGAGAAATATTTGATAGTTTAAGGCAAATATCATAACAATCTTCCAAGAGCCTAAGTAGTAATGCAAGAATTAATGTTTCCTCAACGATGTGTTGAGCTGTACATATCTGTACATATAGAAACATTGCATTTAGGCAGCCTTCATGTTCTGAATGGGAAACATGAACAACTTCCATGTTAGAGGGGACCTGTTCCAATTTGATTTTGGTAGATTTGAAATATCTAGGAATTCCTTGGGAAGAAGGAGAAAATCTGAGGACCTCCTAATAAGGTTGTGAGGATTTCAAACTCCTTTTGCAGAAGTAGTAATGAGGCTCTCTTTAGGCTCAGTGTTAAGCCTTGCAGCAACATTGATAGAAACAAAATCTCTGCCCCGTTTTTGGGAGAATGGTGAAATTTCAAGCCTTCATCTTCTGTTGGCACAGATTTGAGGCATGATTCTTTAGAATCAAGTTTTGATTTTGTTTTCTTTGATTACAAATGTTTTGAACCACCTAGTCGAGAGGGAGAACATCTTTGATATTTTGTAGGAGTGGAACTAGATTTGAAGTTCAATTCTGATGATACTTTGTTTGGAAACAATCCTGGGAGTGGTAGCAGTAGAGCGTGAGTCCGTTCTGATATATATGCAAGTGCGAGCCTACTTTTGGCAGACATGAATGATCTTAAGGCATCCATTTCTAAAAGTAAATATCTGATACTTCATTTAATAAATGAAACATGCTTCACTATTTTTGGTTGAATTGGAACTTCTATGGCTTTTTTGTGATAAGAGTAAGAGCTCAGACAGTCTCATGAGAAGGAATAGGAATGAACTGTCATGTGCACAAGTAGACATTCTTAAAGACTCCATTGAAAAGAAAGTTCCCACTCCTTCTTGGGTAGATAGTATAGATTCTAGAAGCCATTGGGATGGTGTGGTATTTCCAAATGTAAAATAAATAGGTCTTGGGGGCTCCATATTCTTGTGGTTATATACTGAAGGGCCTCAAGTACATTTTTCAGAATTACAAATTGTCTCAGAGCCTCTATAAAGAATGGTAAAGTTTCTAAAGCACCTGACACAGTATCTGAGGTCTTACAAACCTCTTTTGTTGTTGGCAAAGTTTCTGAGGTCTCTTGTGTAAGGGAAGGTTGGAGAGTCTACATTGGGGGAAATTGATATTCTAAGTAATCTTGGGAAGTTGTTGAAGTTTCTGTAACCTTATTGTAAGAAGATGTTATTTCTAGAAAACTTTTGTGAAATGGTGGAGTTTAATTGTACCATAATGAGAGTAAGAAAGTTGAAGCATTCCAGTATCAGATGAAGACTGTCCTAAAGTCTCAAGTGTCAAAGGAGGGACTGAAGCCCCTTGGGAGGACAAAAAATTATCTGGAAACTCTTGAGCAGATGATGAATGTCCAAGTGGTTCCTATGCTGATATGGACAGTCCCAGAGCTTCTTGGGAATGCAATGAATTTCCTGTATAGCCTTGCTGAGAGGATAATCTACTTGTACAACTTAAGATATTTCCTGACAATGTTGTGCTGAATGGGATAATGACCAAGTCCCAAATGCAGGTAGAGTGGGTCTTAGAAAACCTAGGTCCAGCGGAGGAGGTCCCAGAGATTCATCCAGAGATACTGATGGTTCAAAAATTTCTTTTGCAGATACAGATGGTCCTATAGTACTTTGGCCAGAGAATGAAATTTTGAGAGTTTCTAGGGTAGACGGAGAATTTTCTGAAATCCCTGGGTAAGAGTCTGATATATTACCAGCTTCTTGGGGGATGCCACATTTCTAATGTCTCTCGCATAAGGGGGGGCGGTTTTAGACTCTGTACTGAAAGACCCATATGTGCTACAGCATTTTGGGCAGGTGCTGAAGTATCTATAATCCCCTGGGTAGAAGACGCCTCTTCTAGAGTGCTATGCGTAGATGGTGATGTTTCTCATGGTCCTTTGAGTATTCCCTAGTCCAAGATTTCTTAGATCAGATAATGATAATGACTGTCCTTAATGCCATTGTTCAAAACAAGTGCCTGAAGCCTATTTAGGTATAAGAAAATATCTGGAGGCCCAAAAGCATTTATTGAATATCTATCTGCTGAAATAGACAATCTCAGAGCCTTTTGTGAAATCATAGAACTCTGGCTTAGGTTTTCTGAGTTGGTGAATCCTCTTGTAAATATAAAGATGTGTCCTGACAACATTTTTTCTGAGAGGGAGAGTGACCCTCTTTCCAGATGCAGGTGGAGTGGAACCCATAGATGCTTGCTCAGGAGTAGAAGTTTTCAGGGATTCCTCCAGAGATACTGATGGTCCTAAATTTCTTTCTCAGATATAGATGGTCCCACAGTACTTTGGCAGAGAATGAAATTTCCAGAGATCGTGAGGTAAATGGAAAAGTTTCTGAAGTTCTTGGGGAAGAGTCTGATATATTACAAGCCTCTTTGTTAGATGAAATATTCTGATGTCTCTGGCATACGGGAGCCTGTTTTAGAATCTGCACTGAATAAAGGAGATGTGCTAGAGTATTTTGGACAGGTGGTGTAGTTCTATATTCCTTTTGGTAGAAGATGGTATTTCTAGAGTGCTATGGGTAGGTAGATCATGGTGTTTCTAGTGCCCCCATGAATATTCAGATAGCCCAAGGTCTCCTAGATCAGATAATGCTAATGATAAGGACTGCCCTGGAGGCCCTTGTTCCAAACAAGTGCCTGAAGCCTCTTCAAGTGACAGGGAAGTATCTGAAGAACTATGAAAATATGGTGTCAAAGATATTCCTTTGCTGATATGGACACTCCTAGAGCCCCTTGTGCAGACAATGCATTTACTGGACAGTTTTGCTTCAGTGGTTTCATAAAGTAACCTGTTTGCATGAACACATTTTTTTTTAAATCTTTGTCCATAAATGAAATACTATCAGGCCCCCTTTGAGATGAGGCAGTATTCACAAAGTGTTGGTTAGATGGAGAAAATCCCAGAGCTCTATAAGAAATTGTTGGTTATCTCAATGTCACTTGTTCAGTTATAGAAGGCCTGTGCACCTTTGGCAATTGTTGAAAATCTCATTGTCTCTATAATAGATGTCAGAGTGTCTATAGACCTTGAGAGAGATTTCAAAATACTACAAATCTCTATATAAAATGGCAAAGGATCTGTTGTCTCTTAAGCAATATTGGGAAGAACGCAGAGGCCACTCCAAAGAAGCATGAATTTTTGGAACAATTTGAGCTAATAATGGTGCTGTTACTGCAGATTTTTGGAGAGCACCATGTGTAGATATTGATGTTCCTAAAGGATCTTATGAAGATCGAGAAGGTCCACAATCTTGTGGAATATATGATGAATGGACACCAGCCTCTTGGGATAAAGAAGGTTCTAGGTCTTCTTGAGAAGATATGAACATTTCTAGAGGTTCTTTTTCGATTTTGAATGTCCTACAAATGATTGTGCTGATATGGAAGTTCCAAGAGCCAGGATAATGAATCTCCTAAACACCCTTACTTAAGTGGTGATAATCTGAGAATCCCTTTGGCAGCTCTAGACAATTTTGAGTACAATTGAGCTGATAATAAATATTGGGAGGTCCCTAGTACAGATGGGGTAGGTCTCAGTGAACATTTAGAAGATAGAGAAAATTGAACAGATTTTTGGAGAGATGATGATTCCTGAATTTATTATTCAGAAACAGAAAGGAACAGAGCACTTAGGGCAGACATTGAAAGTCCCAGATTTACTGGAAGAAGTGTCAATGTTTCAAGACTCACAGATGAAGACACTGAACATTTAAAAACCATTAGGCGAGATGTTATAGTTTCTGATGACTTTGGAATCCATTGGGAATTTCCCAACTACTCTGTGAATCAGGTTGAAGTTGCCGAGCACCGTGCACATCTAAAGAACTTCTACTTTCTGGAGAGAAGAAGATGATTCTAGAATAACTTGAGAAGCTGAAAAATATTACAATATTCCCTGGGCAGGAAATATGTGTTTCTTGTGGGAGAGATGGGAACTTTGCCACAAACCCTTGATGATAAGAAGTGTCTTGCACTTTGTGGGAAGGTCTGGATGATTCTGTAGACCCTTGGCAATGTCCTAGAGACTCTTGTCCTGATATAGACTATCACAAAGTACCTTGGAGAGATAAAGAACGTCCTTCATATGCCTTCTGATGTGTTGTTTATCCTAGAGTCACTTTTGTGTATACAGATATTTTCTACCACAACTGATCAAGTGGGGAATGTTCCAGAGTACCTGGTGTAGGTGGGGTAGGTCCCAGAGACTCTTGGGAAGATAGAGAATGTTTTAGATAAGTTTGGACATTTGGTGAAGAATCTAGATGCTTCTAATAGGTGTGTACACTTCTGATTTATTTTGGGAAGATAGAGAAAAGCTCCCAGTATGTTGGAGTGTAGAACTGAAAAGCCATTTTGTCCTTGAGGCAGATAGAAATTTTTCTACAGGCCCTGAAATAGACAGAGCAGTTTTAAACACCCTTTGGCAGATGACCAGTCTTTTAATTTCCACTTTGAAAATTAAGAATTTGCATCAGTTCATCGGTAAGAGATAATCATTGGCATATGGAAAAGTCTCTGTTCTCTTCTGATTAACGATGCATTCCTATACCTCTTGGGAAGATGTAGGTGTTCTTGGAACACCCTGCATAGACACAGGAGGTCTGAGCATCCATGAAACAGATGGAAATATTCCTAACTCCAATTTGTTATGTGGAATTAATCCTAGAGTCATGGGAGTAGATAATGAAGATATCAAATCCACTCTTGAGGAATTGGATAACACTAGATTTCCATGTGCACAGGTAGTAACTCCCAGAGTGTTTTTTCCACATGAATAAAGGCAAGATTCCACAACTTCTAGTAAAGATAATGAATGTCTGGAACTCACTTGAACAGATAAGGACATTTCCAAAGACTCTAGGAAAGAGGATAGAGTGCTTTGCCCAGATAAAGGAATCATCATTTGCCCTTTTTAAGAAGTCAAAGGTCATAAAGTGTTGGAGCAGATGGATCTCTTTGGTGAACCCTTTGTGCAGAATTCCAATATCCAAGAGGTCCCATAGAATAAAACATAGGGCCCTAGATAGCCTTGCATAGATTTAGAGTAATGAAAAGATTCTTCTTCTGACAGTTTAGATTTTAAAAGGCACTGGAAAGAATGGAAATAACTCAAGTTTTCTGGGGCATATACAGAATGTTCCCATGGCTCATCAGATTCCACATGTCATCAGGTAGTTGTAGATGTTTTGCATATACCTGATGAAAATGATGATTATCTTGGGGAGTCCCAGGGTGGTAGCAAAATTCTACAAAAATTTTGGAGACCCTGGAACAGATTTCAAAGTTTCTACCATTTTTGGCATGCTGGCTATATCCCTGAGACTCTGCGGTACATGATGCATATGCTAATGTACTTTGTGCAGAGGTGAACTTGATAATGTATGTTGTGTATATGAGGAAGTTCCTGGTAGCCCTTGAGCATGTATGTTGTCCTAGACTCCTTTGTGCAGCGTGGCTAGACCCTTGTGTAAATACACAGGAACCTAAAGTTTCTTGAGGACATTGAAAAGTTGATTAGCTCACCTGGGAAAAGGAGTAATATCACAGAGTCTCCTGAGGACAAGGATCATATACTGAACTTCCTTCATGAGATGGAGAAGTTTCTAATGTCTCTCTTTTAAGTGACATTGCCCATGATAACTATTTGTATTTTGGACTTTTCCTTGGATGCCTGGAGAAGATAACAAAGGCCCCAGAGTTCCTTTTGAAGATGCTGATGGACTCAGTGATCAGATACACTAACTTCTAGAGGCAGATGAGCAGAGATTAGAAATGCTGGATTACTTGGGACATGTGATGAAAATCTTCTAGGCACTTTATTAAATGCTGAAGACTATGTAGGACTTGGGATAAATGGACAGATTACTACAGGCTCTCTGACAGAAGACAAATGGCTGAGATTCATTCGGACAAGTTGAGATGATTATAGATTAGCAAAAAAATGAGGTAAAGATAAAGTTCTCCATGAGGAAATGAAAAAAAATCACAGAGTTCCTTGTGCATACAAAGAAATTTCCAGAGGTGATCCAAAATATAGAAAATGTTCAGGATATCCTGAACTCACAGAAATTTGGAATATTTCCTGAGAACCAGAGCTAGATATTCCAGTACCTCGAAGAGAGGACAAAGATCCTCGTGTGCTCTTTTCAGACTGAGAGGGTTTCAGAGATCTGGCGACAGATGGTGGATACTGTAAAGAATTTTGCACAGACAGGGAAGTTTTCTGAGGGATTTCGGATGAAGCAGGATACTTCCTAGTTCCTTGATTACACAGCAATGTCACTAGAGTTCCTTTTGCAGACACAGATAAGTCCAAAGACCCTTGTGGATACAGAAGGGGCCACAAGCCCTTCTGCACCCTGACACTCACAAATATACCTGACTAGATTGCAAAGATTCTAACAGTGTCTGGGTATTTTGTATAAACATCAGAGGTTCTGTCCTTCATGCAAAATGTCCTACTGTATTTCTTACAGATGTCAAATTTCCAATTGTGCCTTTGGCAGGTAAGAGACTCTCCACAGTGTCCTTTGAAGCATAGGAATACTCTAAGAGTCCCTGTGCAGATTTGGACATTTTCAGAGTTCCTTGTGATGGTGGGCATGTTCCCACAATCATTTCATCAGAACAAGAAGATGCTGGAGTTGTTTATCTTGATGACAAAACAGCCAGATGCCCTGGTACACATTGAATGTTCCCCTGGTCACTTGGGTAGATGGAGAATTTTTATATGGCACTGGAACTGCTTTGAAAAGTGTAGAAATTTGCAGAGTCTCTTCAGCTAATTATGCTAATTTTAGCATTTCCTCAGATGATATAACATGTTCCAGAGGCCCATATGCAGGTTTCAAAGCTCTTATATTCCCATAGCCAGAAGGGAAAAAAGAATCTGCAGATCTATGGTAGAACTTAGAAATCATCTAGGCATTTGAGTTTGTTACCAAGTGTCTATTATGCTTGCAGCAGACTGGGAAGTTTACACACCCTCTCTCACACCTGAAAAATGCCCCAAGGTATTCTGGGAATATTGCTATTGCCTCAAATTTTTTGAAGAATATACTGACTGTTTTGAAGTCCTTTGCATAAAAGACAAAGTACTTGGGCAAGCAAAGTTACCTCTGTAGCTGTTGAGACTCCATTAGGAAATTTCAAAATAGCAAATTTCCTAGATGGATTATATAAAGGATTTTCCTGAGCACCTAGAGAAAATGATAAATGTTCTATGTGTTCTAGTGAAAACAAAAATTTCCCTGATGTTTCTAGCTAGATTTGTCATGTTCTGTACTCCTTGTAAACCTTATAGTATGTTGGATAGATGAAGAAAAATTTTAGACTATTGAGAAGAAATTAGATGTTTCAAAGCCCTATTAGACGGTAGCAGAGTCCCTACAATTCATTGTGTTGATATAGATAGTTTTAGAGACCCTTGTTCACATAGGGAAGATCCTAGATTCTTGGGCAGATTCCCAAAATTCTACAGTTCCTTTTGTAGGTAAAGAAATTACCAGCAGTGTTTGAGCAGATGGAGAAACACTGAGTTACTTATGGGCACATTGATTAGTCTCTAACTTAGAAGGTGGATGTCTTTCTGTTCTGTGTGCCTGTGTGGGCTTTACCAAAGTAGGTTCTATATAAGGAATAGCTTTTTCAGGAATTTGAGCAGTTTTCAGCATCACCTGCCTGATGTGTTCACTTCCAGTTTTTTGTGAAGATGGTCAAAATTAACCATCTTTTTTCAAAGATGGAGAAGGAGGCTCATTGGGCTACCAGCTGTCCTGTTTAGGTGCTGAGGAGATCCATCTGGAGGGGTGAGTGTGTGTGAGAGCACAAACCCCATCCCCAAGCTCCTTCTGAAGGGATGTCTTTCTTACCGACAACCCCGCCACCAAGCCTGCTTGCTCTGAAAGGTCCCTGCTCAGGAACAGGTTTCTGCTCCTACACTGAGGCTAGCCACCCAGAGAGGTGAGTGCCTGCCTACCGGGCTGGCCTCAACAACCACAAAAGTAGCACGGGCACCTTCAGCTTGGAGGCAGAGTCTCCTGTGCTATTCTGAACCCTGCCCTGCCTGCCACGTTCTTCCTTTTATCCCAGGTTCATTGGGTTACCTGCTGTCTCTGTTTTGGTGCTGAGGAATTCCATCTGGACTGGTGAGTGTGTGTTATCCAGGGGCAGACTGTCCCAGAAGAGAGCACAAACCCTTCTCCCACAGCTCCTTCTGCAAGGCTATCTTTCTTAACACTCCCCCAAAGCCGGTGTAGTCTGCAAGTTCCTTTGCTCAGAACAGGTTTCTGCTCCTACACTAAGGCTACCCACCCAGAGAGGTGAGTGCCTGCCTACCGGGCAGGCCTCAAGGACCCCAAAGGTGGTATGGGCATCTTCAGCTTGGTGGCAGGGTCTCCTGTGCTCTACTGGACCTAGCCCTGCCCCATAAGTTTGCGCAGTTGTCTGTGGGTCATTGAATTACAAGGCATACATTTTTCGGTGCTGAGGAGTTTTATATGGAGTAGAATGATTCCTGCTTCTACACTGAGGAGATACACCCAGAGAGTCATCACAGCAAAGTCTGTACCAAGACACCAGGCCTCTCCTGGATCCATTTGAAGGAAAAGATGGGAAAGTGCCAATGCAGGAATTCCTCCAGCAACCTGAAAGGCAACATGACATCACCAGAATCCAGGGATCCCGAAATAAGAAGAATTGTACATTCTACTCCAGAAGAATTAGAAGAAATCGACTCAAAATGAATTATATGAAAATAATAGAGGACCTTAAAAAGGAGGTAAAAACTGCCATAAACAATTAGAGATTACAAACAAAAAGGTCAACTTCAAACTAAAATCAATCAGAGTAGATGGAGATGGACATTTTTACTCTTAACAGAAACAATTCATGAGGACAAAGTCTCAATCCTGATTATCTATGCCCATAATATAAAAGCACCCACTTATGTAAAAGAAACATTACTAAAACTCAAGGCAGTCATCAAACCACACACACTAACAGTAGGAGATTTCAACAATCCTCTCTCACCAATGGACAGGTCAATCATACAGAAAACTAACAGAGAAAGAAGAGGATTAAGGGAGGTAATGAATCAAATGGAATTAACAGACCTCTATCGATCATTCCACCCAAATAGGAAAGAATATACCTTCTTCTCGGCAGCTCATGGAACCTTCTCGATAATTGACCACATAATTGTTAACAATGCAAACTTACACTGTTACAAAAAAAATTAGGAACAACATGTATCTTATTGGATCACCATGGATTGAATTTGGAATTCAACAATAATGCTACCCCTAGAAAGCCTATGAACTCATGGAAACTGGACAGCCAACTACTGAACCACACCTGGATCAAGGAAGAAATAAAAAAAGAAATTAAAGTCTTTCTTGAACTCAATGAAAATAAAGACTCAACATACTCAAACCTATGGGTCAATATGAAAACTTTGCAAAAAGGAAAGTTCATAGCACTAAGTGCTCACTTAAAGAAAACAGAAAAAGCACACATTGGAGACTTAACAGCCCAACTGAAAGCTCTAGAAAAAAAGAAGCAGACTCACATAGTAGGAGTAGAAGACTGGAAATAATCAAACTGAGGGATGAAATCAACAAAATAGAATCACAGAAAACAATCCAAAGTATCAATGAAACAAAAAACTGGTTCCTGGAGAAAATAAACAAGAATGATAAATCCCTATTCACACTACGCAAATGACCAGGAGTGAATACACAAATTAACATGAACAGTAATGAAAAGGGAGACATCACCCCAGACACAGAGGAAATTCAGAAAATCATTAGATCTTACTACAAAAGCCTATATGCCATAAAATTGGAAAATAATAAAGAAACAGACACTTTTTAGATAAGTTCCATATACAAAAGTTTGCCCAGAACCAGGTGAACAATTTAAACAGACCTGTTAGTCATGAAGTATTAGAAGTTGTTATACAAAAACTCCCTACCACAAAAAGCCCACGTCCAAATAATTTCAATGAAGAATTCTACCAGAACTTCCAAGAAGACCTAATACCTATACTCCTTAATATATTTTACAATAAAGAAACAGAAAAGTCATTGCCAAATTTCTTTATGAAGCTACAGTTACCCTGATACCAAAACCACACAAAGACTCAACCAAGAAAAATAATTACAGGCCAATCTCACTCATGAACATCAACGCGAAAATCCTCAATAAAATAGTTGCAATACGAATCCAAGAACACATTAGAAAAATTATCCATTATTATCAGGTAGGCTACATCCCAGGGATACAGGGCTGGTTCAACATACGCAAATCTATCAATGTAATCCATCATATAAATAAACTGAAAGAAAAAAAATATGATCATTTCATTAGATGCTGAAAAAACATTTGACAAAATTCAACATCCCTTTATGATAAAGGTCTTAGAGAGAATAATTCTACAAGGGTCATACCTAACTATAATAAAAGCCATTTATAGCAAGCTGACAGCTTACATCAAATTAAATGCAGAGAAACTCAAAATTATCCCACTAAAATCAGAAGCACGACAAGGCTGTCCACTCTCTACATACATCTTCAATATAGTGCTTGAAGTTCTCACAATAGCAATAATGCAACACAAGGGGATCCAAAGGATTTGAATTGGAAAGGAAGAAGTTAAACTTTCATTATTTGCAGATGATATGATAGTGTACATGAGCGAGTCTAAAAACTCCAGCAAAGAACTCCTACAGCTGATAAACACCTTTAGTTGCATGGCAGGATACAAGACCAATTCCAAAAAAATCAGGTGCCCTCCTATACACAAATGATAAGGAAGCAGAGAAGGAAATCAGAGAAGCATCCTCTTTCATGATAGCCACAAATAGCAGAAAATATCTTGGGGTAACTCCAACCAAGGATCTGAAGGACCTATTTGACAAGAACTTTAAGTCTTTGAAGAAAGAAATTGAGGAGGATACCAGAAAATGGAAGGACCTCCCTTGATCATGGATTGGGAGGATCAACATAGTAAAAATGGCAATTCTACCAAGGGTAATTTATAAATTCAATGCTATTCCCATTTAAGTCCCATCAAAATTCTTCAAGATCTTGAGAGGATATTAATCAACTTTATATGAAAAACAAAGAACTCAGGATTGTCAAAACAGTCTTATACAATAAAAAATCTTCTGAAGACATTACCATCCCTGACTTCAAATCTATTACAGAACTTCAGTAATGAAAACACTTTGGTATTGGCACAAAAACAGAGAAGTTGATCAATGGAATAGAGAAGAAGAGCTGGATTTTATCCCACAAATGTATGAACATCTGATATTTGATAAAGGAGCTAAAATTATTCAATGGAAGAAAGAAAGCGTCTTCAGCAAGTGGTGCTGGCAGAGCTGGCCGTCAACCTATAGAAAAATGAAAATAGAATAATATCTATCGCCATGGACAAAAATCAAGTGAGAATGGATTAAAGACCTCAATATCAGGCTGAACACACTGAACCTGATAGAAGAGAAAGTGGGAAGTACTCTACCACATATGGGCACAGGAGATCACTTCCTAGGCATATCCCCAGCAGCACAGACATTAAGGACAACATTGAATGAATGGAACCTCCTGAAACTGAGAAGCTTCTGTAAAGCAAAGGACACTGTCACTAAGACAAGAAGGCAACCCACTGACTGGGAGAAGATCTTCACCAAATAGCAACAGACAAATATCTGATATCCAAAATATATAAAGAAACTGAATTTTAAAATGCTAATAAATACAATTCAAAAGTAGGGCACTGAACTGAAAGGAGAATTCCAAACAAAAGAAGTTCAAATAACCAAAAGACACTTAAGGTCATGCTCGTCCTCCATGGTGATCAGGGAAATGCAAATTACAACAAATTAGAGATATCACCTTACACCAGTCAGAATGGCTAAAATCTAAAAGACAAATGATAGCCTTTGCTGGAGAGGTTATGGAGTAAGGGGCACACTCATTCGTTGTTGGTGGGAAGGCAAACTTGTGCAACCACTTTAGAAATCTGTGTCGCAATTTCTCAGGAAATTTGGGATCAACCTACCCCAAGATCCAGTAATACCACACTTGGGAATATACCCAAGAGATGCCATATCATATGTCAAAAGCATTTCTTCAACTATGTTCATAGCAGCATTATTTGTAATAGCCAGAACCAGGAAACAACCTAGATGCCCTTCAATGGAAGAATGGATGATGAAAGTGTGGAGTATATACATATACTATTCAGCGGTTAAAAAAAAAGAAAAAGAAAAGAATTTGTGAATTTTGCCTGAGAATGGATGGAAATATAGAACACTATCCTAAGTGAGGTATCCCTGACTGAAAAAGATGAGCATGGGATGTACTCACTCCTAATTGGTCTCTAGCCATAAATTAAGGACATTGAGCATATAATTTATGATCCTAGAGAAGCTAAATAAGAACGTGAACCCCCCCAAAAAAAAGACTAAAAAATAAAATAAACAAAAAAAGATGGAGAAGGAACTAGACTTGCTTCTGTTAGAGAGGAAAGTCCTTGAGTCATTGGTGTTGGTGGCAATGTTCCTGTAATCACTGGGACAAATGGAGACATTCCCAAATCATCTGGTATAGAAGACAGATGGCTATGTGTGCACTGGTCAAACTAATATAGTCCCAACTATTCATGGAAAGATGCTGACTGTTGTAGTGATTGTTGGTTTTATGGTGAAGAAGGTAGAGTTTCCAAAGTAGATATGTAAAGTTGGTCATATAGAAAATGTGCTAGATCTTTGGATGTAGATGAAAAAGATTCATTGGATCTGGTGCCATGTTGTAAATGTCCTGTAGTTCCAGAAGGAAATCACCAAGGCCCTGTAGGCCCTTTGAAAAATGGTGATAAATCTGTGCAAATCAAGTGTCCTAGCTTATTTTGCAAAGATGCTGGTGGACCCAGAATTGATGTGCAATATGCTCAATATTCTTCATTCCCTGATCTTGATGAGAAAGAACTCAGTGTACCTTGGAGAGACATAGAATTTTCCCGATGCCTTTTATAACGCATGCAAGTTGGTTGATTCCTTAGAGTTGTTTGAAGAGGTAAATGAGCATCTGGTGAGTTCGTTTAAATATCTGCCCTACCATATCTGAGAAACATTGATCCATTGTCATTGAACATGTTCTGTGGGACTTGGGCTATAAAACTCATGAACAGTCTCACTGGCACACAGGATAAATATGTACACATCGATGAACACTGCTGTGTGATATGAACACCTATGGTGAATGCACCGATCTCCATAAAATTACTTAACTAGGGAATCTGTGATGTTAGGTGGAGTGTGGGAAAGACACCACAAACTCATCATACCCACAAATACCAGTGTTATATTGATGCCTGACTCCTATCATGCAAGTATCCTGCTCTCTTATAAAGGGGCAATTTTTGGCTCCTTCATCTTCTCAAACTTGGTTAACAATTTGGAGGTATCAAACTGCCAGTCAGCATTCAGCATGTAGATCAGCTGTCCCTGGAAACGTGATTTGGCTAAAATGTGGGTGAGAACTTGTACCAGGAAACCCTGATACATCATCACCCATTATCCTCTTCCTCATCGTTCCTCTCCTGGGTGGGCCTGAAGCACAAAGAAGAAAAAATGCAATAAGCCTCCTCCTTAGTAGAAAAGCATGTAAATCCTCAACTTAGATTACTGTCAGAGGGAATGCAGCACATTTTATCTTACAAGGCATACTCATCCATTGGTTCACTCACTTATCCAATGAATGTTAAAATTCATCCATTTTCCCATGTCTCTCTCTCTTTCCTTCAATCCCTCTTCTATTTCCCCCTGTATCCTGTCAACATCTTGCCTAGATAAATCTTCTATGTCTCTTCTGCTCTAGAACCTTTCATTTGTAAAGAACTTGCCCTCTCAGGGAATTTTTTTTCTCTCTTCTCTATGGATGGAGACCATATGTGGAATATCCCATGAGCAACCATGACAACTAGTGTGCTGTAAAGATAGGTAGACCATATAATGATGGCAGACATTCCTATACAATGAGTCAGAGGTCCATGAGCTCTGCCCTTGTTAACAGATATGCAGGCATCACTGTGGCCACACATACTTAACTCACTCAGTTTTCACAAATCCTGGAGATTGAGGTTTAACTCTTGTCCTAATATGATGAAGAAACAAAAATGAAGAGAACAGAGGAGGCTGAAGTAAGGCCTTCCATAGAGTACCAATGTCCAGCCAACTGCTAACCACACATTGGAACCCAACTGCCTTTGATTTCTGAAAGAATTGCTGTCTCTTTAAGGTCTCATAACAAGACAAAAAGGTACATCAGATGTCTCCAGCACAAAATTAGACCAATTATAAGACCCAAAAGATGCAGCAAGTTATGTTTATTGGTAAGAAAGATGGTTCTAGTGGGACAAAATGATGTAGCATTAAAAAACAGATTGGCGTTATCAATATGATTGCATTTGATATGGCCCACACAGGCTTCTGGTTCTGAATACTTGGACCTTAGCAGGTTTTGGAGATTGTGGACTCCCAGAATTTAGCTGTAGGCATTGGGGTCTGAAAGGACAAGCCTTGATGTTTCAGGACATCCTTTCACTTGTTCTCCACTGTTTACTGATTCTCTTACAGGGAACAAGCAGCCTCCTATTACTGGTGCCATGCCTTCCCCAACAAGAACAGAGAGAATCCCCTCCACACCCTAGTTGCTTTCATCACATATGAAGGCATAAGTCAGAAACTGTCTCCCACACCAGTTTATAATTATGATTAATTGAATGGTTATTTCTTTAAAGGGGAAAAATTTACAGATCACCATCCAAGTCAAGAGCCTTCTGCAGTATCAGGAAAGGAGCCTAGTAGTCGGAAGTGATGCTTTCTATCTATCTATCTATCTATCTATCTATCTATCTATCTATCTATCTATTATTCATGTCCATAAAAGAGTCCAGAAATATTCAATATTACGTAAGCAAAAAAAAAAAGTAAGACTTTTTCAAACTCTAGAAATGACAGAGTCATGTTGCTACCTGGAAAGGCATTGAAAGTACCTCCATACTGTTGGGGTATCCATCATCAGCCTACAGGCCCATTGTTTACAGCAGACATTTCCATGAAGCTGGAAATTTCAAAGACAGTCACTATCTGCTTGTCTTGAAGAATGTCTTGCAGAATCTTTCATGAATCAGGAACACCAAAAGATCATCTCACCTTTAGGCAAGTTCAGTAGTCCTCTCTCTGTGTGTTCTCTGTGTCCATATTATGCAATATTCCAGGCACAAGCAGTTTCTTGCCCAATTGGGTATCAAACTCCATAAAGAACCTTTTCGTTGTCCATCTTCTTTCTGAAGGAGATCGGTGCTGCCAAGAGCAGAGTGTCTCATTATCATGAAAAACACTAAGTTATTAAAATATTAAATAGCATATTTTGTAGTTTTGAAAAATATGAAGAATGCCTATGTAAATGAAATATATATCTATATAGCTAGAAAATCTAACTGACTACAAACTAGACTATTAATGATTATCTATTGAGAACGTATATACATTACATTTTTAAGTGAACTACACAATCACAATAACTTAATAAAGATCAAAAATGCAAATACATATTACAAATTTGACCTTAAAACATCTATCAATAAGGCAAAATCTACACTAATGCAAATTATTCTTATCTATATCATATCCCCCTTTAAATGTAAAAGAACGTTTATAAACCATATTTGGGAACATGGGTACAGTTTTTTTTTCTTTCCAAACTGCTTCCGGCTGAATGGGGGCATTGTTATTTTGGTCTTTCATGGTATAAGCTGTGTGCTAGTTTCATCTCAGTTAGCAGTTGAGCGTAGCAATTTTTTGAATGTATGCACAGCAACCTTTCAGGATGGCATGGTCCATCATCCCATATTGGAATAGAGGCAATCCACAGACTCTCACCCTTTGTGAAAACAAAATAAGAAACTCCTTTCCAAAGCATGTCCTTGGATCCAAATTTCAAAGTCAAGTTATTTTCAAAATATCTATGTTGGATTAGTTCACAAGCATTTATAAAAAAATATCTTTTAGCAGCTATTACTCCTTCCTCAGAATTCAAACGATTCAAACAGAGCATAATAGCATACAATACCAAAATTCTCTGTGTATTTTCCATCATTGTGTGTTTTATTTTAACCTCTATTTTGTTTATTTTTCTTTTTTTTGCCTTTTGAGACAGGTTCTCTGTAGCTTTGACCAGGAATAACTCTGTAGATCTCGGAGATCCACCTGTCTCTGCCTCCCAGTCATTGGGATTAAAGCTGTATGCTACTACACCTTGAACTCACAGAGATATGTTTGTCTCTGCTTACTAGGCACTGGGATTAAGGATGTGTGCTACCACACCTTGAAGTTACAGAGGTCAATCTCCCTCTGCCTCCCAAGTGTTGGGATTAAAGGTGTATACTACCACACCCAACAACTCTCTTCCTTATTTTAACTTTAAGAACTTCAACTTTTAGCCTGCACATATTTTTAACACACTGTAAATCATTGAAAAATTTTCTTTGTCTTTGAATATCTCTTTTTATCACTCTCAGTTGTTCTGACCACATGAGTCATTAATTTTCCAAGCAATCTCAGTAGAAATAAAGCCGTGGCTTTGCAGGCTAGATGTAGCCCCTTCCTTAGCTTTCTGCCATTCCAAACTTGTGGCTGAGGTACAGGCCAGAGCTGCATTCAGTGCCACAAGACTACAGTGCTTCACGGTTCTTGCCATCAAACAATCTGCAACAGACAACGTTCAAGCCCTCTCTCTGTAGCTGGCCCTCCTGCCTCAAACAGTCAGAGTTTGCCCTGGCAGGATGGCTCAGAAACCGACATTTTAAAACAACACAGGATTTTTCCTGCTACTGCTGAAAACAAACAAGCATTCATTTGGCTTAATCAACACCATTTAAATGTTTCGTGGCAGGACCTCTTAAGTGCTGCAGGGTTTTGCAGCTGAAGCTGAGTCAGGAAGCCTCTTTTAAATGAGTGTGCTTGCTTGCTTCTAGCAAGCAGAGCAGGCTCGAGAAATCGCTGCTACCAAGAAAACATGCTTTACTCTTTCCCAAGCTTTCTCAGGCTTTCAGTGGATTCAGTTGTCCAGACGACTGAGTGCCATTCTGTAGCAATTTGAGCAGCAGGGCTGCATCCCCAGCACCACGTTTGCCTTGGAGGCTTATCTCCCGAAATAATTACACACAAACAGTATTCTTTTAAACACTGCCTGGCCCATTAGTTTAACCTCTTAACCCATTTCTAATAATCTATGTAGCACCACAAGCTGTGATTATCAGGAAAGATTCAGCATGTCTGACCTTGTGGCTGGCTGCATCGCCTTCTGTCTCAGAGCAGAGCTATCATGTCTGCCCGGGAGAGGGGAGCATGGTGTCTCTGAGCTCACTTACTGTTCCTCCCAGCATTCTGTTCTTTTTACTCCACCCACATATGTTCTAACCTATCAGGGCAAGCAGTTTCTTTATTGAATTAACCAATGACCTTACTCCATCATTTCCCCTATTTCTGTTCAAACAAGAACGGAATCTTTAACTTTAATATAGCAAAATTACATATAACAAAACAGTTATCAAGCAAGAATTACAGTTACAATATTTATATCTATTTTATCTTTTACATAACAATGGAAAACTATAACTATCAATTTATTCTTCAACCCCATCAAAGACTCTAGAAGAATACAATATTACATAAGCAAAAAAAAGTAAGCAATACTCAATCTCTCGAAATGACAGAGACCTCTCGCTGCCTGTACAGTCAACCAACGTTCCTCTGTACTGTTGGGGTATCCATCTTCAGTCAACAGGCCCATAATTTCCAGCAGACATTTCCATGAAGCAGGACATTTCAAAGGCAGTCACTATCTGCTTGTCTTGAAGAATGTCTTGCAGACTCTTTCATAAATCAGGAAACCCGGAAGATCATCTCAACTTTAGGCAAGTTCGGTAGTCCTCTCTCTACGTGTTCTCTGTGTCCTTTATGCAATCGTTTAGGCAAGAGCAGTTTCTTGCCCAAATGTCTATCACACTCCAGAAGGATCCTATTTGATGCCCATCTTCTTCCTGATGTAGATTGGTGCTGCCAGGAGCAGAGTGTCTCATTGTCTCGAAAAACCCTATGGTATTAAAACATTAAATAGCATATTTTGTAGTCTAAGAAAGATATGAAGAATGTCTATCTAACTGAAATATATATCTATAGAGCTAGAAAATCTAACTAACATGACTACAAACTTGACTATTATTAATGATTATCCATTAACAACCTATATACATTACATTTTTAAATGAACTACACAATCACAATACCTTAATAAAGATCAAAAATGCATATATATATATATATATATATATATGTAACAAAATTGACCTTAAATCTCTATCAATAATGCAAAATCTATACTAATGCAAATTATACATATCTATATCATATCCCCATTTAAATGTAAAAGAACATTTATAAGCCATATTTGAGAACATGAGTTCAGTTTTTTATCTCCAAACTGCTTCCTGCTGAATTGGTGCCTCGTTAATTATGTCTTTCATGGAATAACCTTGTTGCGGTAGGTCTCCCCTTTCTCCAGCCTATAGCTGCTGAGATACCAGCCAATTGGGGCATGGTCTCACTCTCTTTTAAAAAGCCGCAACTTCCCTCTAATTGCTCTCTTCACTTCCTGCTGACCAGCGACTAGACTCCCTTCCTAGTTGCACAGAGGGCTAATGGTGATCTGTACATTTTTTCCCCTTTAAATAAATACCACCCTATTAGTCATAATTCCAAACTGGTGTGGCATTGTTTATGACTTCCGCCTTCAGTTGGCACCCAACATTTGGTGTTAGGACCTCTCCTACCCTTGCTCGGCCTCCGGGCACGAGTTCAGCTTGGTGCGAGCCTCCCTTCCTCAGCTGCCGAGGCTGGCAGGCTGCATTGTGGCCTGTGTCTTGTATGTGGAGCCAGCAGATTAATATAAATCTTCATGCACTGGCTTTTATTGCTGCAGTTCTTTATATTTTCTCTTTAGACACCTCAGATTGACTTCCAGTCCACATGCACCCTATCATATCCACAGGCCTGCATAGTCACCGCCCGCATGGTTTGCTCTTTTCTGAGTCATTTTTAAATCTCACTTGCAAGCACAGCTCTTAAGTGTCATGAACCAGAGCACGTGGTTACGGAAAGCTGCAACCCCTCAGGGTGACTCTGTCACGTGGAGGCATAAGGGGCTTCCGGTTGGTCTTCTCTACCCTTGGATTCTGGGTTTCTGGTTCCATCTCTGGAAATGATTTAATTACATTTACTTTGTTGAGCAACTTACATTTTTCAGTTTTATCAAATACTAGGCAGATTCTGAGAAAGGACCCTGTTTTCTTCGCGAGTTGGCAACAGCGCCACCAGCTGGATGATAGGTAATATGGCAGTTATTGTTTCCAACGCGAATTTTACTGTTCTTGTTACCAATACAATGGGTTATATCATGCAAGGTTTATATGACTATGGGGATAACTTAATTTACTGGTTACTGGGTTTCAGTATTCTTTTACATATTCTATCATTTCGGAAGAATATGGCACTCCTAATAACCACACAATCTTTACTAGAAACTCATGCAGGTCAGGAGATTCAGGATTCAAAAGAGACAAAAATAAAGACAATAATAAAAAGACTTGAAATGATTGAAGAAATGATTGGAGCTGGTGAACAGAGTAATAAGGCACAAGGACAGGATATTATGCCAACACCGGCTATTAGTACTGGCTTACCCAAGGATTTAGCGGCATAAACTATACTTAATTCTGACAAAGCGTCAACTTCTAAAGGCTCAAAGGGAGTCACAGAAGCTAGATGGACGCCAATAGCAATGAATGATCTAAAAGAAATTAAGCAAGCTATTGTTAATTTTGTCTTGCACTCTGCATATGTAAAGGAAAGGGTAAGGACTTGGGCTTCTAATGCTAGAGCTACCCCCCATGATTTCCATCCGTTAGTGTCTGCAGTTTTAGATAATGGAACTTCCTTGATGTTTGGAATTTATTTCAGTGACGAATCCAAGCATATGGAACAGCAAGGAAGAGCAAAAGGTGTGGAGGTTTCCCAAGATCAAATTCTTGGTGCAGGAGAATATGCTCATCCACAGGTCCAAGTTCTTTATGACAATGAAGCACTGTGTCTAAGTCACCAAGCAGCTTTAAATGCTTGGAATAGGATACAAGATCCAGCAAAAAGGGTAGAATCATATACCAGAATTAGGCAGGGACAGAGAGAACCCTTTCTTGACTTTTTGCAAAGATTAATGAAGGCTCTGGACGTAGGTGTAACAGACCCAGAAGCTAGACGAATACTTCTTGAATCTCTAGCTTTTGAGAATGCAAACATAGAATGCAAAAAGATAACTGGGCCTTTGAAGTCTAGATCAGCACCTATGGATGAATGGATTCAGCATACGATGAATGTAGAGACGTTTAGCAATAACGATGAATCTTGGGTAGGAGAAGCGATTTCCATAGCAATGAGGAGACATCAAACTGCCAGGTGTTTTAATTGTGGTAAATTAGGACATCTGAGAAGTGATTGCAGGCACAGAATTTCTAGGAATAATATCTCCTCTAGGAATGGCAAAAATAGGAGACCTAGGCCTTCAGGTATATGTAGGAGATGTGGTAAAGGCCTTAATTGGTCCAACGAATGCAGGTCAACAACAGACAAACAAGGCAACCCAATACCGTCGGGAAACTCCTTGAGGGGCCTCTCACAGGCCCCCAAGCCAACAGTGGCCCAGGCATTCCCAGTCACAGTGGAAAACGTGCCTCACCAAGAATATTCAAAGCTCCAATATCTGCTGTAAAACGAAATACTGGTCTAAATGATGAATTACATGTGGAGGATGAGTCAAAAAACCCAGTAGGACAGAGTAAACATAAATTTTGGCAGACTTCTATTATCGACCAATGACCAAAGCTAAGGGTCTGTATAAATGGCATTTTATTGAAGGCTTCTTAGACACAGGTGCGGATGTAAGTATCATTACCCCAGAATCTTGGCATCCGAATTGGCCACATCAAGGTGTAATTGTTCAGTTCCTGGGAATTTGAACCCTATCTCGTGTAAAACAAGCAAAAGATGGGTTGAATGCATAGGGCCCGAAGGACAAATAGGAAGACTAAGGCAATTTATAGCCAATATTGCCATAAATTTGTGGGGCTGTGACCTGCTACAGCAATGGAATACCCAGATTAACATTCCTGTAGTTCCAGGAACTCATAATTCTGGGACAATATGATGAGGTATTATGGAAAAGGTCACCAGCCATTCAGGCTCTATAAGAACATACAGCAAATATCAAAACTTTAGAGGTCCCAACAGCCCTACCTTTAAAATGGCTGAGAAGCCAATATGGAAGAAACAGTGGCCTCTAGCTGAAGATAAACTACAGGCATTGGAACAGCTGTTGCAAGAGCAACTAGATACTCACCATATTGAAGAATCAACCAGCCCTTGGAATTCTCCTGTGTTTGTTGTAAAAAAGAAATCTGGTAAATGGAGAATGGTGACAGATCTAAGAGCTGTCAACAAAGTAATTCAACCTATGGGCCCACTACAATCTGGAATTCCTTTGCCTTCTCTGTTACCAAAAGGATGGCCTCTTATAGTTATTGATTTGAAAGATTGTTTTTTCACTATACCGTTACAAGAAAAGGATAGAGAAAAATTTGCCTTTCCATAATCACCATGGGTGCCTTGTCCTATAGTCAGACTGATGACTATCTTGAATATCACCATGGAACCTTTGTATGGCAAATAATGCAGATTAAGTCAGGGTAAAAATCAGAAAACTAGATAGAGCTTCCAAGCTCCAGTTGCATAGTCGACTGATAAGAGCAAGGATGTCAGGAATAAAATGGCTTGGTCCACACACTGAGACACTGTGCCTGAACGAAGGGGATTGCAACTAAACCAGTGGCCTGGGAATGAAAGAACATGGGATCAAAGTGGAAGCTCTGAATGTGGCTGACAATTGGGGCAGACTGAGAAGCCAATGGTAATGGCACTGGCATTTGTCTGCACTTCATATACAGTCTTCTTTGTGATCCTATTCTATGTGGATGCATACCTTCCTAAATCTCGATGGATGAAGTCTGGGCTTGGACTTCCCACAGGTCAAGGTATCCCGCCCACAATTTGTTTGGAGTAGGAGTGGAGAGGTTTGGTGGGGGAGAGAGAAGAATGTGGGAGAAGGAAATGAAATGGAAATTTTGATATTCATTATAATGAAGTAATATAAATATCAATAGAAGATAACCAATGAAGAGATTGGAGCTAGGAAAAGAAAAACATTCATGTGAGTTTTTGACTCAGACACCAAAGACTTTTTTACAGAAAAAAAACAAAAACACATAACGGGATTGAGTTACTTGGCAAAATATGACTCATGTATTTGGGAAGATGAGTGGGGTTTTTATTTTGGGTCTCCAGGCGGCTGTGTGAGCAGCATTATAGGAACTGTACTGGATATTTCTGTGGATAAGTAGGGAAGAAACCTTCCTATGAGTGGTGTTATGACATAAGTATAGCCTTGATGATGTCACAAAGCTGTGGTTGGGCTTGGCAACTCTCTTCCACATGAAGCACTAGTCTTCTGTGAAGGTCTGCTTACAATCTTCACGGTGACTGAGGAGGTGAGTTCAGCTAAAGGGCTCCACAACTGTTCAACAGGACTAGGCAGCTGAACATTTCCAGAGGATGGAATCTGGAGTGCCAAGACATTTTCTTTTGGTAAATATGTTTAGGAAGCAACTGGGACCTCTGTAGTCCCAGAGAGGTTTCCGTCAAATCTCCTGTGAGTCTAAAATTTATGTTGTTAACAGCTTCTATATTTGATAGCTGTGGGGACGGTGAATGTCAGGTATTCTTCCCACTTTATAGTTGCTATCAATGTCCAATTCATCAGTCCACGAAAGTGGCAAAGATCCTCTTTGTCCATATGTGTTTTAAAAGATATTCTTTATTTCTAAATGGTGTTGTTGCCCAGATTAATGAGTCTTTATTTTTGCAGTTTGTCTCACAAAACTCACTTCTCTAATGAAGACATGGAATGGCTTTATGTAATAAACCTGGGTCTGGATAGGAGACACAATACAGGGAGCCAGTGGACTGGAGTGCTATGACCTTGGGCAGGTGGTTTTGGATCAACCACCTAACCAACAGCATGAGTGGGAAGGAGAGAAGTGGCTGTCCTTCGAATTCTTTGTCATCTGTTCCGATTTTTCTTTCTCACTTTGGGCATAGGCATCCAGTCTCCTCTCATTGACAGATGCAGTGTCAATATTTGATACAAATATACTGAGCTGTAGACAATAGTTTAATAATTTTCCTATGAATTTCTTAAGACCAAATGACATTTAGGCAGTCCAATTCTATTCAGCACTGCCTTTTCACCTTCCCCAAAGATGTTCCAGGAAAGAGTCTTGATCTCGCATCCCCCCCTTCTTATCCTTGCAGGCACTTATGTTGGAGGAAACCACTTTGTGTCTGATTGAAACTGAAGAATTCTTCCAAGGCAGAGATTGGCAGCTATGAAGCCCAAGCACAGAAAGAAAGCCAAGAGACAGTGGAACAGGAGTGTTGTGGCCTATCTCAGTAAGTCTACCACCATGATAAAGATGCCTCTTTGTATGAGATGCATGCCACCTCTCCAGAAGAAGAATGGGCCAACTCTCCAGAAGCAAAAACTGAGTAAGCCTTTTGAGGCCCTGGAGAATATTGTTGGCCGCAGGATTTCTCATGGCTGGAAGGAAGCCAATGAATCAGTCACCCAGTGGAAAGCCATCATTCTAGATCAACTGCCAACATTTACCACTCTATATTTGTTGAAATATGATGGGATTGATTGTGTCTATGGCTTGGAGCTTCACAGCGATGAAGGGATTTTAAACCTTAAGATCCTGCCTAATAATGTGCCATTTCCTCATGTGACAGAGACTCATCTGGCAAACACCATAGTTGACAGAGCAGTGAAACATACATTCACTGGCACTAATGGCTCTAAGGAAGACTGGAATGGGATGGTCCTAGAGGAGGTGCCAATCATGAAGACCTGGTTCTATATTACCTACAAGAAAGATCCGGTCTTGTACATTTACCACCTCCTGGATGACTACCTTGAAGGCAACCTCCACATCATGCCAGGCTCTAAGGAGCAGTGCAGTGGTGTGGTCCCAGATGAGGAGCAGACCATGATGACCTGTTTCTACATTGTCAAGGAGAATGATCCAGTCCTGTACCTTTACCACCATCTTGATGACTCCATTGAAGGCAACGTCCACATCATGCCTGAATGTCCTCCAGTAGAGGTGACTTTGGAATTAGGCAGGGATTCCTTGGCAGGCAAAATTGTGCAGTAAAACAAAAAAGATGGAACACAAGAGATAGGTAAAATTATTTTCCAAGTTCCCACCAAACTTTCTGTGTCTTTAATCAAGTTTAATAATGACATCCATATCTATGTCTATGATTTGGTGAAGATCTATTAAAGCGAAATTCTCAAATTTTGAGGGGCACACTTAAAACTGTGTTTCGGGAATTTGTTTTTTATTTTCAGAGATACTTCAGGTCTTCTATTAATCCTGGTATTTTTTCCAATGAAATATTCTTGCTTGAAAAATAAAAAAATTGTGAACATGTTGTGTTCTTTGGTGAATGATAGATTGTGATTGGTGGATGGGACATCACAGAAATACATGCCTCAAAACAAAGCAGGATTTATGGTCTTTCCCCTTGGAGAGGATGGACTGGGGATGCTTGGTGTAGTAAAGGACAAGATGGCTGTCTAGGAAGTAGTGGAGAGGGGACAAAAGTTGTAGGATCTCGGGGCGGGATAAACCTTGAGGGAAAAACATGTCAAAAGGAATGATGTGACAGATATCAGAGTGAGGTATTGGGACTTAAGAGGATAAAGAGTAGACTAATCAGGAAGGGACACAAATGTATACTCAAAATCAGAGAAAATTAGGTTTCATTTGATGAATAGTTTAATTTGTACTGGCTGTAAGTCACTGGATGTTTGATCTCCACTGTAGCATGTTGAGTGACCAGGAGCCTCCTGCTTTGAGGAAAGTGTCTCCGCCCAGTTCCTCTTCTGCAGTGGGATGGACGTCACGCTATCTACTTCCTTTTGTCAGAATTCTTTCTGCCACCTACTTTGTCATGCCTGGATTGGGTATGCCTTGAACTCTCATAGGTCCTTTGCATACCATCCAACCCTTGTGAGTTCATTTAAATAATTACCCTGCCATATCTGGAAAACAGTGTTCCCTTTCATTGATCATGTTCTGTAGGACTTGGGCTATAAAACTCATCGACAGACGCAACCACACATAGGATAAACATGTACACATTGATGCCCACTAATGTGTGACATGCACACATATGATGAATACACAGATCTCCATAAAATCAGTAAACGAGGGAATCCATGATGCTAGGTGGAGTGTGGCAAAGACACCACAAACCCATCAGACCCCCAAATACCAGTATGGTATTGATGTCTGACTCCCATCATGTAAGGATCCTGCCATCCTGTAACGGGGCGATTTTTGCTTCCTTCCTCTTCACAAACTTGGTTAAAATGTTAGAGTTGTCAAACTGCCAGTTAGGGTCCAGCATGTAGATCAGCTGTCCCAGGTCAGGTGAGTTGGCTACAATTTGGGTGAGAACTTCTACCAGGGCATTCTGGTACACCCTCACCTCTTCTTCTCCCAGTCCTCATCATCACTCTTGTGGCTGGGATTGGAGCTCAAAGAAGGCAAAATTGGAAAAGCCTCCTCCTCAGTGGAAAACAATGTCCATCTTTCATATGACCTGACTCTCACAGGGAATGTAGCATATTTTATCCTTCTAGGTCTCCTCATTCATTGGTTCACTCATCTTTCCAATGAATGATTGAATTCATCCATTCTTCCATCTCTCTCTCTCTCTCTCTCTCTCTCTCTCTCTCTCTCTCTCTCTCTCTCTCTCTTCTTCCTTCCCTTCTTGCATTTCCCCCTTTATAGTAGTAATTTGAGCAGCGGGGCTGTGTCCCAGCACCATGGCTGCCTAGCTAGCTTATGCCCCAAAATGAGAACACAAAAAAAACTGTATTCTTTTAAAAACTCCCTGGCCCATTATTTTCAGCCTCTTAACCCATTTCTAATGATATATGTTGCAGCACGAGGTGTGCTTACCAGGAAAGATTCAGCATGTCTGACCTGCTGGCTGGCTGCATTGCCATCTGCCTCAGAGAGCAGAGCTCCCATGTCTGCCCGGGATAGTGGTGCATGGCATCTCTGAGCTCACTTCCTCTTTCTCACAGCATTCTGTTCTCTTTACTCCTCCCACCTATGTTCTAACATATCAAGGGAAGCAGATTCTTTATTTAATTAAGCAATGTCCTTCTTCCATCACTTTATCCTTTCAACAGCTGCCCAAAAAAATCTTCCATGTCTCTTCTGTTGTATAATCTTTCATTTGTAAAGAACTTGCCCTCTCAGGGAAGGATTTTTCTGACATCTCTGTGGATGGAGGTCATATGAGGCAGATCAGATGAGCAACCATGACAACTCTTATGCTGTAGAGTTAGGTGGACCAGAGATTGATTGCTGACAATCCTGTGCTATGCGTCAGATGCCCATGAACTCTGCCCCTGTTGTCAGACAGGCAGACATCACGGTGGTCACACATACTTAACTCATTCAGTGTTCACAGATCATGTGGATTGAGTTCTAATTCTTCTCCTAAACTAATAAAGAAACCAAGATTAGGAGAAGAGAAGACCCTGAAGTAATGCCTCAAAATTGGTCGTTGTGCAAAAGTAAGGTGACCTGCCTCCATTTATGCTGTCTCCCTTTCTTAGTCAAATCCATCCTTCCATAGGCAAACCAATTTCTCGCCAACAGCTAAGCATAGGATTGAACCCGACAGCCTTTGATTTCTGAAATAAGAACTGTCCACTTTAGGTCTCATAACAACACAGGAAGTTTTGTAAGACTGTCCCAGCAACAATTTAAAGCAATTCTAGGACACCAAAGATGCAGCAATTTATGTTTAATGGTAATAAACATGGTTTGGATGAGACAAAAGAAAAACAGATTTATGGACTCACAATGATTTCATGTGATTTGGCCCACACAGGATTCTGGTTCTGAATACTTCACGCTCAGTGGGTTTTGGAGATTGTGGTGTCCCTGAACATAGCTGGAGGCTTTGGGGCCTGAAAGGACAAGCCTTGATATTTCAGGACATCCTTGTCCTTGGTTTCCACTCTTTACTGATTTCCAAACATAGAATGAGCAGCCATCTACTCCTGCTGCCATGCCTTCCCACATGAACAGAGAGAACACCCTCCACACCCAGGTTTCTTGTATCATATATGAAGGCATATGTCACAAACAATCTCGAACACCAGCTTAGTATTGTGATTAATAGAATGATTATTTCATTAAAGGGCAAAAACTTACAGATGACCATCCCTGACAAAAGCCCTCAGCGGGATCAGGAAAGGAGCCTAGAAGCCAGAAGGGAAACTGGAAGCAAGAGATCAAGCTGAAGGCAAATGGTGGTTTTTGAAAGAGAGAGAGACCACACCACAATGGGCTGGTATGTCAGTGGCTAATGCCTGAAAGAGTGGAAGAAACTCATGCAACACACTTATTTGGATATAGCAAAAAAAAATACTAGGATGTAAGAAAAAAAAACTATTTTAGTTTATTTATTTCAGTCCTTCCAGATACATCACAGAGATAGGATCTCTTCATGCATGAGAGTCACCGATGATTTCCCTTTAAGAAAATACCCACAAAACTCCCAATAACATCATCAGCATTCAACAACATGTCTATGATCGCTTTGCCTTGCCTTTGCTTCTCAGTAAATGATGCTGTTAGTTAATCTCTGCAAACAATGCAAATTTCCCTATACCTAAATAGACAGAATTGACAGGTTATCTTAAACACAACAGGGAGTCACACTACGATGGAATGGGTTAAACATCACCAGTGTGGCAGTGACATATTTAGGATCTTTCCTTTGTCTAAAAATCACAGAATTGTAAACATGATATGTTTTCATACAGATTTCATAGGGTTTTGTCCCCCTGATGGTTTCCTTGGTATGCTTCCATAATTTTTGCCAGATCCAATCAGTTTTGCCATGCACTCTCAGCTCCACATCATTGTGTTCCCCTTATGTTCTAGTCCAGGCATTTTTGACATCTTGAAACTGTTGCAAGAGTATCTCATGTCCCACCTAAATGATTTGGAGTGTTATTTAGGCTGAGTTTTATCTTCCATCCATGAGTTCATTGACTTTCCTTGGGCGTAATTCCTGGGACACTGAGCCTAACTCCTGGGGGATTCCTCTAGTTACTTCTCCTTGCTGAGACAGCTTACACTCTCAGTACTACTATGACAGTATTTCTGTAGCAAACATTCTTCTCAAGATGAGAAGAAATTTCAATATTACAATCCATTTGTTTTTATTGTGATTTAAACACACACACGCACACAAACAAACACAAGTTAATGCACATACACTGATGATATTAATTGAGTAGGCCATTCTGGGGTTGTCAAGATCATTATCTCTCGAGGGGTTCTTAGAGGCATGGGGTGACCCCCTAGAGGAACTTGGGCAGGTGAGGAGAGGTTGACTGCACTGTGCCATGTTTATAGTCACAATGGGTGCCTTATCCTATAATCAGACTGATGACTATCTTGAATATCACCATGGAACTTTTGTATGGCCAAGATGGAGATCAAGTCAGGGTAAAAATCAGAAAACTAGATGGAGCTTCCAAGCTCCAGTTGAATAGCCGACTGGTGGAGAATAAGAGCAAGGATGTCAGGAATAAAATGGCTTGGTCCACACACTGAGACACTGTGCCTGAACAGAGGGGGTTTCAACTAAACCAGTGGCCTGGGAATGAAAGAACATGGAATCAAAGTGGAAGCTCTGAATGTGGCTGACAATTGGACCAGACTGAGAAGCCAATGATAATGGCACTGACATTTGTCTTCACTTCATATACAGGCTTTTTTGTGATCATATTCTATGTGGATGCTTGCCTTTATAAATCTCGATGGATGAAGGGTAGGCTTGGACTTCAAACAGGTCAAGGTACCCCGCCCTCAATTTAATTGGAGTTGGAGTGGAGAGGTTTGGTGGGGGAGCGAGAAGAAAGTGGGAGGAGGAAACGAAGTGAAAATTTTGATATTCATTATTATGAAGTAATATAAAAATCAATAGTAGATAACCAATAAAGAGATTGGAGCTAGAACAAAAAAACATTCATGTGAGTTGTTGACTCAGACACCAAAGACTTTTTTACAGAAAAGGCACAAAAAGGGATTGGGTTACCTGGCAAAATATGACTCATGTATTTGGGAAGATGAGTGAGGTTTTATTTTGGGTCTCCAGAGGGCTGTGTGAGCAGCATTATAGGACATGTATGCTGGATATTTCTGTGGGTTAGTACGGAAGAAAACTGCCTATGAGGGGTTTAATGACCTAAGTAGAGCCTTGATGATGTCACAAAGCTTTGGTTGGGGGTGGCAACACTGTTCCACATGAAGCACTAGTCTTCTGTGAAGGTGGGCTGACTATCTTCACGGTGGCTGAGGAGGTGAGTTCAGCTCTTGGGCTCCACAACTGTTCAACGGGATTAGGCAGCTGAACATTTCCAGAAGATGGAATCTGGAGAGCCAAGACATTTTCTTTTGGTAAATATGTTTAGGAAGAAACAGGGACCTCTGTAGTCCCAGAGAGGTTTCCTTCAAATCTCCTGTGAGTCTAAAATTTATGTTGTTAACAGCTTCTATATTTGATAGCTGTGGGGACAGTGAATGCCAGGTATTCTTCCCACTTTATCTTTGCTATCAATGTCCAATTCATCATGTAACGAAAGGGGCGAAGATCCTCTTTGTCCATATGTGTTTTAAAAGATATTAATTATTTCTAAATGGTGCTGTTGCCCAGATTAATGAGTCTTTATTTTTGCAGTTTGTCTCACAAAACTCACTTCTCTAGTGAAGACATGGAATGGCTTTATGTAATAAACCTGGGTCTGGATCAGGAGACACAATACATAGAACCAGTGGACTGGAGTGCCATGACCTTGGGCAGGTGGTTTTGGATCAACCACCTAACCAACAGCTTGAGTGGGAAGGAGAGAAGTGGCTGTCCTTCGAATTCTTTGCCATCTGTTCAGATTTTTCTTTCTCACTTTGGGCATAGGCATCCAGTCTCCTCTCATTGACACAGTCAGTCCGGAATTAGGTTTCTCAGTAGAGGTCCATTGCCTTTGGGCAGCAGGAATATGTCTCTGATACACATATACTGAGCAGTAGACATTAGTTTGATAATTTTCCTATGAATTTCTTAAGACCAAATTACATTTAGGCAGCCCAAATCTATTCAGCACTGCCTTTATCACCTTCCCCAAAGATCTTCCAGAAAAGAATCTTGACATCGCATCCTCCCCTTCTTAACCTTGCAGGCACTTATGGTGGAGGAAACCACTTTGTGTCTGATTGAAACTGAAGAATTCTTCCAATGCAGAGATTGGCAGCTATGAAGCCCAAGCACAGAAAGAGAGCCAAGAGACAGTGGAACAGGAGTGTTGTGGCCTATCTCAGTAAATCTACCACCATGATAAAGATGCCTCTTAGTATGAGATGCATGCCACCTCTCCAGAAGAAGAATGGGCCAACTCTCCAGAAGCAAAAACTGAGTAAGCCTTTTGAGGCCCTGGAGAATATTGTTGGCCGCCGAATTTCTCATGGCTGGAAGGAAGCCAATGAACCAGTCACCCAGTGGAAAGCCATCATTCTAGATCAACTGCCAACATATCCCTCTCTCTATTTGTTGAAATATGATGGGATTGATTGTGTCTATGGCTTGGAGCTTCACAGCGATGAAAGGATTTTAAACCTTAAGATCCTGCCTAATAATGTGCCATTTCCTCAGGTGACAGACACTCATCTGTCAAACACCATAGTTGGCAGAGCAGTGAAACATACATTCACGGGCACAAATGGCTCTAAGGAAGACTGGAATGGGATGGTCCTAGAGGAGGTGCCAATCATGAAGACCTGGTTCTATATTACCTACAAGAAAGATCCGGTCTTGTATATTTACCACCTCCTGGATGACTACCTTGAAGGCAACCTCCACATCATGCCAGGCTCTAAGGAGGAGTGCAGTGTCATGGTCCCAGATGAGGTGCAGACCAGGATGACCTGTTTCTACATTGTCAAGGAGAATGATCCAGTCCTGTACGTTTACCACCATCTTGATGACTCCATTGAAGGCAACGTCCACATCATGCCTGAATGTCCTCCAGTAGAGGTGACTTTGGAATTAGGCAGGGATTCCTTGGCAGGCAAAGGTGTGCAGTACAACAAAAAAAGATGGAACCCAAGAGACAGGTAAAATTATTTGCCAAGTTCCCACCAAACCTTCTGTGTATTTCATCAAGTTTAATAATGACTTCCATATCTATGTCTACGATTTGGTGAAGATCTGTTAAAGTGAAATTCTCAAAATTTGAGGGGCACACTTAAAACTGTGTTTGGGGAATGTGTTTTTTTCAGAGATACCGCAGGTCTTCTATTAATCCTGGTATTTTTTTCCAATGGAATATTCTTGCTCGAAAAATAAAAATTTGTGAACATGTTTTGTTCTTTGGTGCATGATGGATTATGTTTGGTGGATGGGACATCACAGAAATACATGCCTCAAAACAAAGCAGGATTTATGGTCTTTCCCCATGGAGAGGATTGACTGGGAATGCTTGGTGTGGTAAAGGACAAGATGGCTGTCTAGGGAGTAGTGGAGAGGGGACAAAAGTTATAGGATCTCGGGGCGGGATAAAGCTTGAGGGAAAAACATGTCAACTGGAAAGATGTGATAGATATCAGAGTGAGGTATTGGGACTTAAGAGGATAAAGAGTAGACTAATCAGGAAGGGACACAAATGTATACTCAAAATCAGAGGAAATTAGGTTTCATTTGATGAATAGTTTAATTCGTACTGGCTGTAAGTCACTGGATGTTTGAACTCCACTGGAGCATGTTGAGTGACCAGGAGCCTCCTGCTTAGAGAAAAGTGTCTCCGCCCAGTTCCTCTTCTGCAGTGGGATGGACGTCACACTATCTACTTCCTTTTGTCAGAATTCTGTCTGCCACCTACTTTGTCATGCCTGGATTCGGTATTCCTTGAACTCTCATTGGTCCTTTGCATGCCATCCAACCCTTGTGAGTTCATTTAAATAATTGCCCTGTCATATCTGGAAAACAGTGTTCCCTTTCATTGATCATGTTCTGTAGGACTTGGGCTATAAATCTCATCGACAGACGTATCCACACACAGGATAAACATGTACACATTGATGCCCACTAATGTGTGACATGCACACATATGATGAATGCACCGATCTCCATCAAATCAGTAAACGAGGGAATCCCTGATGCTAGGTGGAGTGTGGCAAAGACCCCACAAACCCATCAGACCCCCAAATACCAGTATGGTATTGATGTCTGACTCCCATCATGTAAGGATCCGGCCATCCTGTAACGGGGCGATTTTTGCTTCCTTCCTCTTCACAAACTTGGTTAAAATGTTGGAGTTGTCAAACTGCCAGTTAGGGTCCAGCATATAGATCAGCTGTCTCAGGTCAGGTGATTTGGCTACAATTTGGGGGATAACTTATACCAGGGAATTCTGGTACACCCTCACCTCTTCTTCTCCCAGTCCTCATCATCACTCTTGTGGCTGGGCTTGGAGCACAAAGAAGGCAAAATGGAAAAATCCTCCTCCTCAGTGCAAAACAATGTCCATCTTTCATATGACCTGACTCTCACAGGGAATGCAGCACATTTTATCCTTCTAGGTCTCCTCATTCATTGGTTCACTCATTTTTCCAATGAATGATTGAATTCATCCATTCTTCCATCTCTCTCTCTCTCTCTCTCTCTCTCTCTCTCTCTCTCTCTCTCTCTCTCTCTCTCTCTTCTTCCTTCCCTTCTTCAATTTCCCCCTTTATAGTAGTAATTTGAGCAGCGGGGCTGCATCCCCAGCACCATGGCCGCCTACCTAGCTTATGCCCCTAAATAAGAACACAAAAACTGTATTCTTTTAAACACTTCCTGGCCCAGTATTTTCAGCCTCTTAACCCATTTCTAATAATGTATGTTGCAGCATGAGGTGCACTTACCAGGAAAGATTCAGCATGTCTGACCTGGTGGCTGGCTGCATTGCCATCTGCCTCAGGGAGCAGAGCTCCCGTGTCTGCCCGGGAGAGGGGTGCATGGCATCTCTGAGCTCACTTCCTCTTTCTAGCAGCATTCTGTTCTCTTTACTCCTCCCACCTATGTTCTAACCTATCAAGGGAAGCAGATTCTTTATTTAATTAAGCAATGACCTTCTTCCATCACTTTATCCTTTCAACAGCTTGCCCAAATAAATCTTCCATGTCTCTTCTGTTGTATAATCTTTCATTTGTAAAGAACTTGCCCTCTTAGGGAAGAATTTTTCTGACATCTCTGTGGACGGAGGTCATATGAGGAAAGTCATGATCCGTAATACCATATTGGGATAGCGGCAGTCCACAGACTCTCACCCTCTCTGAAAACAAAATAAGAACCTCCTTTCCAAAGCATCATGTCCTTAGATCCAAATTTTAAAGTCAAGGCACTTTCAAAATATCTATGTGGGATTAGTTCAGCAGCATTTATAAACAAATATCTTTTAGCAGCTATTGCTCCTTCCTCAGCATTCAAATGATTCAAACAGAGCACAATAGCATACAGTATCAAAATTCTCTGTGTATTTTCCATCTTTGTTAGCTTCAATTTAAGCTCTAATTTATTTTTCCTTTTTATTTTTTGCCTTTTGAGACAGGTTCTCTGTATATTTGACCTGGAATAACTCTGTAGAACAGGCTGTCCTTGAAGTTTCAGAGATCCACATGTCTCTGCCTCCCAGCATTGGGATCAAAGGTGTATGGTACTACACCTGAATTCACAGAGACCTGTTTGTCTCTGCCTTCTCGGCACTGGGATTAAAGGTATGTGCTACCACACCTTGAAGTTACAGAGGTCAATCTCTCTCTGCCTCCCAAGTGTTGGGGTTAAAGGTGTGTACTACTGCAACCAACAACTCTTTTCATTTTATTTTAACTTTTAGAACTTCAACTTTTAGCCTGCACATATTTTTAACACACTGTAAATCATTTAAAAATTTTCTTTGTCTTTGAATCTCTCTTTACTCAATATCTCTCTTTGTTTTTTTGACCACCTGAATCCTTAATTTACACAGCAATCTCAATATGATGAAAAGGTGGCTTTGCCAGCTAGATGTAGCCTATTCCTTAGCTTTCTGCCATTCCAACCTTATGGCTGAGGTACCGGCCAGAGCCGCATTCAGTGCCACAAGTCTACAGTGTTTCAAGGTCCTTGCCATCAAACAAGCTGCAAAAGACAACACTCAAGCCCTCCCTTTGTAGCTGGCCCTCCTGACTCAAACAGTCAGAGTTTGTTCTGGCAGGATGGCCCAGAATTCCGGCATTTTAAAACATCACAGTTTTTTTTTCCTGCTACTGCTGAAAACAAACAAGCATTCAGCTGGCTTTTATCAACACCATTTAAATGTTTCGTGGCAGGACCATTTAACAGCAGCAGGGTTTTGCAGCTGAAGGTGAGTCAGGAATCTTCTCTTAAATGAGTGTGCTTGCTTGCTACTAGCAAGTAGTGCAGACCCGAGATATAGCTGCTAAAAAGAAAACATGCTTTACTCGTTCCCGGGCTTTCTCAGGCTTTCAGTGGATTCAGTTTTCCACATGTCTGAGTGCCATTCTGTCGTAATTTGAGCAGTGGAGCTGTGTAACCAGCACCAGGGCAGCCTCGCTAGCTAATGTCCAGAAATAATTACACACAAACGATTCTTTTAAACACTGCCTGGCCCATTAGTTTAGCCTATTAACCCATTTCTAATAATCTATGTAGCATCACGAGTGTGCTCACCAGGAAAGATTCAACAGGTCTAACCTGGTTGCTGGCTGCATTGCCCTCTGCCTCCGAGAGGAGAGCTATCACATCTTCCCACGAGAGTGGATCATGGTGTCTCTGAGCACACTGCTTCTTGCTCCCAGCATTCTGTTCTCTTTCTCCTCCCACCTATGTTCTAAATTAACAGGGGAAGCAGTTTCTTTATTTAATTAAGCAATGAATTACTACCATCACCTTATCCTTTCAAGAGCTTGCCCTAATAAATCTTCCATGTCTCTTCTGCTGTATAATCTTTCATTTGAAAAGAACTTGCCTTTTCAGGGGAGGATTTTTTTGACATCTCTGTGGATGGAGATCATATGAAGAGGATCAGATGAGCAACCATGACAACTCTTATGCTGTAGAGTTAGGTGGACCAGAGATTGATTGCTGACAATCCTGTGCTATGCGTCAGATGCCCATGAACTCTGCCCCTGTTGTCAGACAGGCAGACATCAAGGTGGTCACACATACTTAACTCATTCAGTGTTCACAGACATTTATATTGAGTTTTAATCTTGTCCTAAACTAATAAAAAAAAAAACAAGAATAGGAGAAGAGAGGAGCCTGAAGTAGGGCCTCCAAATGGGTCATTTGCAAAGGTAAGGTTTCCTGCCTCTATGTATGTTTTCTCCTTTCCTTAGTCAAATAATCACCCACACCAGTTTAGAATTGTGATTAATAGAATGATTATATCTTTAAAGGGCAAAAACTTACAGATGACCATCCCTGACAAAAGCCCTCAGCGGGATCAGGAAAGAAGCATAGAGGCCGGAAGGGAAACTGGAAGCAAGAGATCAAGCTGAAGGTAAATGTTGATTTTTGAAAGAGAGAGAGACCACACCTCAATGGGCTGGTATCTCAGTGGCTATTGGCTGAAGGAGTGGAAGAAACTCATGCAACACACTTATTTGGATATAGCAAAAAAAAAAATGTTACTAGAAGGTGAGAAAAAAAACTATTTTAGTTTATTTATTTCAGTCCTTCCAGACACATCACAGAGATAGGATCTCTTCATGCATGAGAGTCACCGATGATTTCCCTTTAAGAAAATACCCACAAAACTCCCAATAACATCATCAGCATTCAACAACATGTCTATGATTTCTTTGCCTTGCCTTTGCTTCTCAGTAAATGATGCTGTTAGTTAATCTCTGCAAACAATGCAAATTTCCCTGTACCTAAATAGACAGAATTGACAGGTTATCTAAAAGACAACAGGGAGTCACACTACGATGGAATGGGTTAATCATCACCAGTGTGGCAGTGACATATTTAGGACCTTTCCTTTGTCTAAAAATCACAGAATTGTAAACATGATATGTTGTCATACAGATTTCTTAGGGTTTTGTCCCCCTGGTGGTTTCCTTGGTATGCTTCCATAATTTTTGCCAGATCCAATCAGTTTTGCCATGCAAATCAGCTCCACATCATTGTGTTCCCCTTATGTTCTAGTCCAGGCATTTTTGACATCTTGAAACTGTTGCAAGAGTATCTCATGTTCCACCTAAATGATTTGGAGTGTTATTTAGGCTGAGTTTTATCTTCCATCCATGAGTTCATTGACTTTCCTTGGGCGTAATTCCTGGGACACTGAGCCTAACTCCTGGGGGATTCCTCTAGTTACTTCTCCTTGCTGAGACAGCTTACACTCTCAGTACTACTATGACAGTATTTCTGTAGCAAACATTCTTCTCAAGATGAGAAGAAATTTCAATATTACAATCCATTTGTTTTTATTGTGATTTAAACACACACATGCACACACACACACACACACACACACACACAAGTTAATGCACATACACTGATGATATTAATTGAGTAGGCCATTCTGGGGTTGTCAAGATCATTATCTCTCGAGGGGTTCTTAGAGGCATGGGGTGACCCCCTAGAGGAACTTGGGCAGGTGAGGAGAGGTTGACTGCACTGTGCCATGTCTATAGTCACAATGGGTGCCTTATCCTATAGTCAGACTGATGACTATCTTGAATATCACCATGGAACTTTTGTATGGCTGATGGAGGAAGGTAATTAGCTAATAAAGATACTGCCCTGGCCCATTTTATTGGTTAGAGGATAGGTGGGAGGAGTAAACAGAACAAAATGCTGGGAGGAAGAGGAAGTGAGCTCAGAGACTACACAGCTCTCCTCTCGGGAGCAGACGCCTGAGAGAGACGCCATGCCCCGCTCCCGGGATGAAGCTCCGACCCAGTATGGACATAGGCTAGAAGACGCCTGAGAGAGACGCCATGCCCCGCTCCCGGCATGAAGCTCCAACCCAGGATGGACTAGGCTAGAATCTTCCCGGTAAGACCGGTTCTCACAGATTGTTAGAGATGGGTTGATCGGGATGTGAGAATTAGCCTGTAAGTGCTGGAGCTAAAGGGCCAAGCAGTGCTTGAAAGAATACAGTGTCTGTGTAATTATTTCGGGGCATAAGCTATCCCGGCAGGCGGCCGGGGGTGCTGAGAACGCAGCCCTGCCACCCTTATTACTACAGTTGGCGCCCAGACATGTGGACAACTAAACCCATTTAAAAAACCTGAGAAGGCTTAAAAATAAGGGAGAGAGAGTTTAACACAGATTTTTGCTGTTTGTTGGTGGCATGCTGTAGAGAGATTTCCTGATTTGGCAACAGTAGCAGAAAAAACGCTGTGTCATTTTAAAGCGCGACTTCCTGGGGCTGTGTCGCCATTGCGATCTCTGTCTGGCTCCTGTGGGGGACAGAGCTTTTGAATAGAGCATTTGGAGTAAAGTGCTACGATTTGTTTGATGGCAACTAGACTGGCTGTGTTCTCGGGCCTGCTCTGCTTGTTAGAGGCAAGCATGCGCTTTCATCTAAGAGAGGCTTCCTGACTCAGCTTTAGCTGCAAAGCCTGCAGCTCATTAAGAGGTCCTGCCACGAAACACTTAAACGGTGTTGACGAAAAGCTGAACACATGCTTTTTGGTTTTCAGCCGTAGCAGGAAAAAAGCTGTGCCGTTTAAAAATGCCGGCTTTCTGGGCTGTCCTGCCAGGACAAACTCTGACTCTTTTACACAGGCAGTTTGTGCGGTTTGCAAGCACAGGCTGCTGAAGCTCGCTTGCTGGCTACAGCCAGTACCTTAGCCATGAGGCTGGAAAGCTAAGGAATGGGCTGGATCCAGCCGGCAAAGCCACGCCTTTAATCCTACTGATATTGCTTGGTAAATTAAAGACTTGTGTGGTCAGAAATAGAGAGATTACAGTAAAGAGAGATTCAAAGACAAAGAAAATTTCTAAATGGTTTGAAGTGTTTTAAAAATATATGCAGACTAAAATTTAAAGTTCTTAAAGTAACAAAAAAAAAAGGAAGAGAGTTGTTGTGTGTGTTAGCACACGCCTTTAATCCCAGTACCTAGAAGGCAGAGACAAACAGGTCTCTGTGAGTTCAAGGTGTCGTAGTGTACACCTTTAATCCCAATGCCTGGGAGGCAGAGACAGGCGGATCTCTGAGAGTTCAAAGACAGCCTGGTCTACAGAGTTATTTCAGGTCAAAGATACAGAGAACCTGTCTCAAAAAGCAAAAAGTTAAAAGTAAAAATAAACGAAATAGAGGTTAAAACAAAGCTGTACAAAGATGGAAAATACACAGAGAATCTTGATACTGTATGCTATTATGCTCTCTTTGAATTATTTGAATGCTGAGGAAGGAGCAACAGCTGCTAAAAGATATTTATTTATAAATACTGCTGAACTAATCCAACATAGATATCTTGAATTTGGATCTAAGGATATGATACTTTGGAAAAGAGTTCCTTATTTTGTTTTCACAGAGGATGAGACGCTGTTTATTTCTTCTATTCCGATTTGGTATGATGGACCACGTCCTCCTGAATGGTTCCTGTGCACGCCTTCAGAAAATTGCTTTGCTCAACTGCCAACTTAGATGAAACTAACACACAGGTTATAACATGAAAGACCTAATTAACGACGCCCCCATTCAGCAGGAAGCAGTTTGGAGAGAAATAACTGCGCCCATATTCCCAAAAAATGTTTATAAATGTTCTTTTACATTTAAAGGGGGATATGATATAGGTATGAATAATTTACAATAGTATAGATTTTGCTTTATTGATAGAGACTTAAGGTCAATTTTGTTATATGTATAAGTGTTTCTGATTTTGATTAAGGTATTGTGATTGTGTAGTTCATTTAAATATGTACTGTATAATTAAGAAATATAGGTTGTTAATGGATAATCATCGATAATAGTAAAGCTTGTAGTCATGTTAATTAGATTTTCTAGATATATAGAGATATATTTTAGATAGACATTCTTCATGTCTTTCAAAGATTACAGAATAGGACTTTTCATGACAATGAGACACTCTGCTCCTGACAGCACCAATCTACTTCAAGAGGAAGATGGGCATCGAAGAGGCTCGTTATGGAGTTTGATAGCCATTTGGGCAAGAAACTGCTCTTGCCTGGACTATTGCATAAACTGGACACAGAGAACCCGCAGAGAGAGGACTACTGAACTTGCCTAAGGTGAGATGATCTTTCGGGGTTCCTGATTCATGAAAGAGTCTGCGAGACATTCTGCAGGACACAACAGATAGTGGCTGAACTGACTTTGAATTTTCCTGCTTTACGGAAATGTCTGCTGGATACCATGGGTCTGAAGGCTGAAGATGGATGCCCCAACGGTACAGAGGAACTTTGGGTGACTGTCCAGGCAGCGAGATGTCTCTATCATTTCTAGAGTTTTAAAAGTTGCTTTTTTCCTGTTTGCTTATGTAGTATTGTATCTTTCTGGAGTCTTTGATGGAGTTAAAAAATAGTTGGTTATAGTTATAGTTTTCCTTAGTTATGATAAAGATTATTGTAACTTTTACTTGATAACTGTTTTGTTATATGTAATTTTGCTATGTGAAAGTTAAAGCTTTTTTTTTGGTTTAAACCGAAAAAGGGGAAATGATGGAGGAAGGTAATTAGCTAATAAAGGTACTGCCCTGGCCCATTTTATTGGTTAGAGGATAGGTGGGAGGAGTAAACAGAACAAAATGCTGGGAGGAAGAGGAAGTGAGCTCAGAGACTACACAGCTCTCCTCTCGGGAGCAGACGCCTGAGAGAGACGCCATGCCCCGCTCCCGGGATGAAGCTCCGACCCAGTATGGACATAGGCTAGAAGACGCCTGAGAGAGACGCCATGCCCCGCTCCCGGCATGAAGCTCCAACCCAGGATGGACTAGGCTAGAATCTTCCCGGTAAGACCGGTTCTCACAGATTGTTAGAGATGGGTTGATCGGGATGTGAGAATTAGCCTGTAAGTGCTGGAGCTAAAGGGCCAAGCAGTGCTTGAAAGAATACAGTGTCTGTGTAATTATTTCGGGGCATAAGCTAGCCGGGTAGGCGGCTGGGGTTCTGGGAATGCAGCCCCGCCGCCCTTATTACTACATATGGCCAAGATGGAGATCAAGTCAGGGTAAAAATCAGAAAACTAGATGGAGCTTCCAAGCTCCAGTTGAATAGCCGACTGATGGAGAATAAGAGCAAGGATGTCAGGAATAAAATGGCTTGGTCCACACACTGAGACACTGCGCCTGAACAAAGGGGGTTTCAACTAAACCAGTGGCCTGGGAATGAAAGAACATGGAATCAAAATTACCAGCAGCGTTTGAGCAGATGGAGAAACACAGAGTTCCTTATGGGCACATTGATTAGTCTCTAACTTAGAAGGTGGATGTCTTTCTGTGCTTTGTGCCTGTGTGGGCTTTACCAAAGTAGGTTCTATATAAGGGATAGATTTTCAGGAATTTGATCAGATTTCAGCATCACCTGCCTGATGTGTTCACTTCCAGTTTTTGTGAAGATGGTCAAAATTAACCATCTTTTTTCAAAGATGGTGAAGGAGGCTCATTGGTCTACCAGCTGTCCTGTTGAGGTGCTGAGGAGATCCATCTGGAGGGGTGAGTGTGTGTGATCCAGGGGCGGAAATCCCGGAAGAGAGCAAAAACCCCCATCCCCAAGCTCCTTCTGAAGGGTTGTCTTTCTTACCGACAACCCCCATTCCAAGCCTGCTTGCTCTGAAAGTTCCTTGCTCAGGAACAGGTTTCTGCTCCTACACTGAGGCTAGCCACCCAGAGAGGTGAGTGCCTGCCTACCGGGCTGGCCTCAACAACCACAAAAGTAGCACGGGCACCTTCAGCTTGGAGGCAGAGTCTCCTGTGCTATTCTGGACCCTCCCTGCCTGCCACATTCTTCCTTTTATCCCAGGTTCATTGGGTTACCTGTTGTCCCTGTTTTGGTGCTGAGGAATTCCATCTGAACTGGTGAGTGTGTGTTATCCAGGGGAGGATTGTCCCAGAAGAGAGCACAAACCCTTCTCCCCCAGCTCCTTCAGCAATGCTATCATTTTTAACACTCCCCCAAAGCCAGTTTTGTCTGCAAGGTCCTTTGCTCAGAACAGGTTTCTGTTCCTACACTAAGGCTACCCACCCAGAGAGGTGAGTGCCTGCCTACCGGGCAGGCCTCAAGGACCCCAAAGGTAATATGGGCATCTTCAGCTTGGTTGCAGGGTCTCCTGTGCTCTACTGGACCCAGCCCTGCCCCACAAGTTTGCCCAGTTTTCTGTGGGTCATTGGATTACGAGGCATACATTTTTCGGTGCTGAAGAGTTTCATATGGAGTGGAATGATTCCTGCTTCTACACTGAGGAGATACACCCAGAGAGTCATCACAGCAAAGTCTGTACCAAGACACCAGGCCCCTCCTGGCTCCATTTGAAATAAAAGATGGGAAAGTGCCAATGCAGGAATTCCTCCAGCAACATGAAAGGCAACATGACATCCTCAGAATCCATGGACCCCAAAATAAGAAGAATTGTACAGCCTACTCCAGAAGAATTAGAAGAAATTGACCCAAAATGAATTATATGAAAATAATAGAGGACCTTAAAACTGAGGTAAAAACTGCCATAAACAATTAGAGATTACAAACAAAAAGGTCAACTTCAAACTAAAATCAATCAGAGTAGATGGAGATGGACATTTTTACTCTTCACAGAAACAATTCACAAGGACAAAGTCTCAATCCTGAATATCTATGCCCATAATATAAAAGCACCCACTTATGTAAAAGAAACATTACTAAAACTCAAGGCAGTCATCAAACCACACACACTAACAGTAGGAGATTTCAACAATCCTCTCTCACCAATGGACAGGTCAATCAGACAGAAAACTAACAGAGAAAGAAGAGGATTAAGGGAGGTAATGAATCAAATGGAATTAACAGACATCTATCGATCATTCCACCCAAATAGGAAAGAATATACCTTCTTCTCTGCAGTTCATGGAACCTTCTCGATAATTGACCACATAATTGTTAACAATGCAAACTTACACAGTTACAAGAAAATATTAGGAACAACATATAGCTTATCGGATCACCATGGATTAAATTTAGAATTCAACAATGATGCTATCCCTAGAAAGCCTATGAACTCATGGAAACTGGACAGCCAACTACTGAACCACACCTGGATCAAGGAAGAAATAAAGAAAGAAATTAAGGTCTTTCTTGAACTCAATGAAAATAAAGACTCAACATACTCAAACCAATGGGACACTATGACAACTGTGCTAAGAGGAAAGATCATAGCACTAAGTGCTCACTTAAAGAAAACAGAGAAAGCACACATTGGAGACTTAACAGCCCACCTGAAAGCTCTAGAAAAAAAGAAGCAGACTCACATACTAGGAGTAGAAGACTGGAAATACTCAAACTAAGGGATGAAATCAACAAAACAGAATCACAGAAAACAATCCAAAGAATCAATGAAACAAAAAGCTGGTTCCTGGAGAAAATAAACAAGATTGATAAATCCCTATTCAAACTAAGCAAACGACCAGGAGTGAATACACAAATTAACATGATCAGTAATGAAAAAGGAGACATAACCCCAGACACAGAGGAAATCAGAAAATCATTAGATCTTACTACAAAAGCCTATATGCCATAAAATTGGAAAATATTAAAGAAACAGACACTTTTTAGATAAGTTCCATATACAAAGGTTTGCCCAGAACCAGGTGAATAATCTAAACAGACCTGTTAGTCGTGAAGTATTAGAAGTTGTTATACAAAAACTCCCTACCACAAAAAGCCCACGTCCAAATAATTTCAATGAAGAATTCTACCAGAACTTCCAAGAAGACCTAATACCTATACTCCTTAATGTATTTCACAGTAAAGAAACAGAAAAGCCATTGCCAATTTTCTTTATGAAGCTACAGTTACCCTAACCCATAACCACACAAAGACTCAACCAAGAAAAATAATTACAGGCCAATCTCACTCATGATCATCAACGCCAAAATCCTCAATAAAACAGTGGCAAACCGAATCCAAGAACACATTAGAAAAATTATCCATTATTATCAGGTAGGCTACATCCCAGGTATACAGGGCTGGTTCAACATACGCAAATCTATCAATGTAATCCATCACATAAATAAACAGAAGGAAAAAAATATGATCATTTCATTAGATGCTGAAAAATCATTTGACAAAATTCAACATCCCTTTATGATAAAGGTCTTAGAGAGATTAAGGCTACAAGGGTCATACCTAACTATAATAAAAGCCATTTATAGCAAGCCGACAGGTTACATCAAATTAAATGCAGAGAAACTCAAAATTATCCAACCAAAATCAGAAGCACGACAAGGCTGTCCACTCTCTACTTACATCTTCAATATAGTGCTTGAAGTTCTCACAATAGCAATAAGGCTACATAAGGGAATCCAAAGGATTTGAATTGGAAAGGAAGAAGTTAAACTTTCATTATTTGCAGATGATATGATAGTGTACATGAGCGAGTCTAAAAACTCCAGCAAAGAACTCCTACAGCTGATAAACACCTTTAGTTGCATGGCAGGATACAAGACCAATTCCAAAAAATCAGTTGCCCTCCTATACACAAAGGATAAGGAAGCAGAGAAGGAAATCAGAGAAGCATCCTCTTTCATGATAGCCACTAATAGCATAACATATCTTGGGGTAACTCTAACCAAGGATCTGAAGGACCCATTTGACAAGAACTTTAAGTCTTTGAAGAAAGAAATTGAGGAGGATACCAGAAAATGGAAGGACCTCCCTTGATCATGGATTGGGAGGATCAACATAGTAAAAATGGCAATTCTACCAAGGGTAATTTATAAATTCAATGCTATTCCCATTTAAGTCCCATCAAAATTCTTCAAGATCTTGAGAGGATATTAATCAACTTTATATGAAAACAAAGAACCCAGGATTGTCAAAACAGTCTTATACAATAAAAAATCTTCTGAAGACATTACCATCCCTGACTTCAAATCTATTACAGAACTTCAGTAATGAAAACACCTTGGTATTGGCCCAAAAACAGAGAAGTTGATCAATGGAATAGAGTAGAAGACCTGGATTTTATCCCACAAATGTATGAACATCTGATATTTGATAAAGGAGCTAAAATTATTCAATGGAAGAAAGAAAGCATCTTCAACAAGTGGTGCTGGCAGATTTGGTCGTCAATCTGTAGAAAAATGAAAATAGATCTATATCTATTGCCATGGACAAAAATCAAGTGAGAATGGAGTAAAGACCTCAATATCAGGCTGAACACACTGAACCTGATAGAAGAGAAAGTGGGAAGTACTCTACCACATATGGGCACAGGAGATCACTTCCTAGGCATATCCCCAGCAGCACAGACATTATGGACAACATTGAATAAATGGAACCTCCTGAAACTGAGAAGCTTCTGTAAAGCAAAGGACACTGTCACTAAGACAAGAAGGCAACCCACTGACTGGGAGAAGGTCTTCACCAAATAGCAACAGACAAATATCTGATATCCAAAATATATAAAGAAACTGAATTTTAAAATGCTAGTAAATACAATTCAAAATTAGGGCACTGAACTGAAAGGAGAATTCCAAACAAAAGAAGTTCAAATGACCAAAAGACACTTAAGGTCATGCTCGTCCTCCATGGTGATCAGGGAAATGCAAATTACAACAAATTAGAGATATCACCTTACACCAGTCAGAATGGCTAAAATCTAAAAGACAAATGATAGCCTTTGCTGGAGAGGTTGTGGAGTAAGGGGCACACTCATTCATTGTTGGTGTGAAGGCAAACTTGTGCAACCACTTTAGAAATCTGTGTCGCGATTTCTCAGGAAATTCGGGATCAACCTACCCCAAGATCCAGTAATACCACACTTGGGAATATACCCAAGAGATGCCATATCATATGTCAAAAGCATTTCTTCAGTTATGTTCATAGCAGCATTATTTGTAATAGCCAGAACCTGGAAACAACCTAGATGCCCTTCAATGGAAGAATGGATGATGAAAGTGTGGAGTATATACATATACTACTCAGCGGTAAAAAAAAAAAAAAAAAAAAAAAATGACTTCGCGAATTTTGCCTGAGAATGGATGGAAATAGAGAACACTATCCTAAGTGAGGTATCCCTGACCCAAAACGATGAGCATGGGATGTTCTCTAGCCATAAATTAAGGACATTGAGCATATAATTTATGATCCTAGAGAAGCTAAATAAAAACATGAACCCCCCCCCCAAAAAAAAAGACATATAGTCATCCGCCTGGATATGGGAAGTAGACAAGATTGCAGGGCAAAACCTGGGATCTTGGGGGTGAGGTGGCTTGGGGCTATGGGGAAATGGGGTGAGAAATGTGAGAATGGGAGAATGGGAGCAGCATGGGAGAATGGGATGTTTGGGATATAGGAACTAATTTCCTGATATTTGTATCTACTGTTTTGTGCTTGTCATTAATTAGACAATTTCCGTCTTATACTAAAATATTTTTGCCATGATTATAGGCTTGATTTCTATATTCTATATATTACCTATATTCTATAGGTTAAAATAAGATATAGCAGAAACAGTTGCTATTAAGGAGTTTGGCAACCTGCTATTTTAATTTTTTTCTTTGCTTGTTGAAGTAGCCCTTACTGTGTGGCTCCAAATTCCTGAAAGTAGAGAGGGGCATCATTTCTGGCTCTATACATTTTTATATTATTAGGTGATAGCCTTGTAATATAGGTTTTTTTATATGTCAACTATATGCTGCTGTGCAGTGCCTCATGCATATCTTGGATTTTAAAATTTGAAAGAGGGTTTCACTCTGATTCCCAGGATACCATGTATTTATGGCATTAATACTGCCTTAGAATTCTGAGTCAGTTATTGGAGGTGCATGAATTTCTTCTGGATGGTTATGCTTGATTTGATTTTTCTTAAGTCAAATATGACTATTTTATATGTCTGCATGGATATTCATTACATGGGTATCTAGTCACCGAAGTGATCAAAAGATCTCAGAATTCCTGTTCATGGAACAAAGGAAAGTTGTGATCCCCATGTAAGTACTGGAAAATGTGCCCACCTCCATTCATGACCAGCAAGATCTCTGAATTCCTCTGCCTTTTCTCCAGCTCTCTGTTGATTATTTGTGACCAACATTTATATTTCTAGTGTTTTCATCTGTCCATTTTAACTGCTTTGGTTATTGGTATGACAGTTTAAATTATGGCACTTCAGATGTCTGGAAGATGAATACAGAACTGGAGTAAATGCAAAATTACTTGTTTTTTTTATTTTTTTTTATTTTTTTAATAATTTTTTTTATTAAGAAAAGAAGAAAAAAAACATAAACAAAAAACAAGTTTCCACCTCCTCCCAGCCTCCCATTTCCCTCCCCCTCCTCCCACCCTTCTCCCCCTCCTCCCACCCTTCTACCCCTCCCCCCACTCCTCTCCCCCTCCCTCTCCAGTCCACAGAGCAGTCCAGGTTCCCTGCCCTGTGGTAAGTCCTAGGTCCTCCCCCCTCCGTCCATATCTAGGAAGGTGAACATCCAAACTGGCTAGGCTTCCACAAAGCCAGCACATTAAGTAGGATCAAAACCCCGTGCCATTGTCCTTGGCGTCTCATCAGCCCTCATTGTTCGCCATGTTCAGAGAGTCCGGTTTTATCCCATGCTTTTTCGGTCACAGTCCAGCTGGCCTTGGTGAGCTCCCAGTAGATCAGCTCCACTGTCTCAGTGGGTGGGTGCACGCCTCGTGGTCCCGACTTCTTTGCTCATGTTCTCCCTCCTTCTGCTCCTCATTGGGACCTTGGGAGCTCAGTCCAGTGCTCCAGTGTGGGTCTCTGTCTCTGTCTCCATCCATCACCAGATGAAGGTTCTATGATGATATGCAAGATATTCGTCAGTATTGCTCTCGGATAGGGTCATTTCAGGTTCCCAATCCTCAGCTACCCAAGGAACTAACTGGGAACCTCATGTTGGGCACTTGGGAGCCCCTCTAGGGTCAAATCTCTTGCTCACCCTAAAGTGGTTCCCTTAACTAAGAATTGTGGTTCCGTGCTCCTCTATCCACCTTTCCTTTATCCCAATTCTCCTGATTCCCCAAATCCCCCCTACTTCCCTTCTACCTTTTCTCTCCCCATCTCCCCTTACCCCCATCCCACCCCACCCCCAAGATCCTAATTTTCTCCCCGGCAATTGGGTCTACTTCCCTTAGCCAAGAGGATAACTATATGTTTTTCCTTGGGTTCACCTTCTTACTTAGCTTCTTTAGGTTCACCTATTGTAGACTCCGTGGCCCTAATTTATGGCTAGAAACCAATTATGAGCGAGTACATCCCATGTTCATCTTTTTGGGTCTGGGACACCTCACTCAGGATAGTGTTTTCTATTTCCATCCATTTGCCTGCAAAATTCGAGAAGTCATTGTTTTTTACCGCAGCGTAGTACTCTAGCGTGTATATATTCCATACTTTCTTCATCCATTCTTCCATTGAAGGGCATCTAGGTTGTTTCCAGGTTCTGGCTATTACAAATAATACTGCTATGAACATAGTTGAACAAATGCTTTTGTCATATGATAGAGAATCTCTTGGGTATATTCCCAGGAGTGGTATTGCTGGGTCCAGGGGTAAGTTGATCCCGAATTTCCTGAGAAACCGAAACACTGACTTCCACAGTGGTTGCACAAGATGGCATTCCCACCAACAATGGATGAGGGTACCCGTTCCTCCACAGCCTCTCCAGCAAAGGTTATCCTTGGTGTTTTTGACTTTAGCCATTCTGACAGGTGTAAGATGATATCTCAAAGTTGTTTTGATTTGCATTTCCCTGATTGCTAAGGAAGTTGAGCACGACTTTAAGTGTCTTTTGGCCATTTGAACTTCCTCTGCTGAGAATTCTCTGTTCAGTTCAGTGCCCCATTTTTTAATTGGGTTAATTAGCATTTTAAAGTCTAGTTTCTTGAGTTCTTTATATATTTTGGAGATCAGACCTTTGTCTGTTGTGGGGTTGGTGAAGATCTTCTCCCAATCAGTAGGTTGCCTTTGTGTCTTAGTGACTATGTCCTTTGCTTTACAGAAGCTTCTCAGTTTAAGTAGGTCCCATTTATTCAATGTTGCCCTTAATGTCTGTGCTTCTGGGGTTATACATAGGAAGCGATCTCCTGTGCCCAGCTCCTGTAGGGTACTTCCCACTTTCTCTTCTATCAGGTTCAGTGTGTTCGGGCTGATATTGAGGTCTTTAATCCATTTGGACTTGAGTTTTGTGCACGGTGATAGATAAGGGTCTATTTTCATTCTTCTACAAGATGACATCCAGTTGTGCCAGCACCATTTGTTGAAGATGCTTTCTTTCTTCCATTTTATACTTTTAGCTCCTTTATCGAAAATCAGGTGTTCATAGGTTTGTGGGATAAAATCCGGGTCTTCTATACGATTCCATTGGTCGACTTCTCTGTTTTTATGCCAGTACCACACTGTTTTCATTACTGTAGCTCTGTAATAGAGTTTGAAGTCAGGGATGGTAATGCCTCCAGAAGATCCTTTATTGTATAGGATTGTTTTGGCTATCCTGGGTTTTTTGTTTTTCCATATAAAGTTGATTATTGTCCTCTCCAGATCTGTGAAGAATTTTGATGGGATCTTGATGGGGATTGCATTGAATCTATAAATAGCCTTTGGTAGAATTGCCATTTTTACTATGTTGATCCTCCCAATCCAAGAGCAAGGGAGGTCCATCCATTTTTTGGTATCCTCTTCAATTTCTTTCTTCAATGCCTTAAAGTTCTTGTCAAATAGATCTTTCACTTCCTTGGTTAGATGTACCCCAAGATATTTTATGCTGTTTTTGGCTATTGTGAATGGTGAAGCTTCTCTGATTTCCCTCTCTGCTTCCATATCCTTTGTGTATAAGAGGGCGACTGATTTTTTGGAGTTGATCTTGTATCCTGCCACATTACTAAAGCTGTTTATCAGCTGTAGGAGTTCTTTGGTGGAGTTTTTGGGGTCGCTTATGTACACTATCATATCATCTGCAAATAACGAAAGTTTAACTTCTTCCTTTCCAATTCGAATCCCCTTGATTCCATTATGTTGTCTTATTGCTATTGCTAGAACTTCAAGCACTATATTGAAGAGGTATGGCGAGAGTGGACAGCCTTGCCGTGTTCCTGAGTTAAGTGGGATGGCTTTGAGTTTCTCTCCGTTTAATTTGATGTTAGCTGTCGGCTTGCTGTATATAGCTTTTATTATATTTAGGTATGACCCTTGTATCCCTAATCTCTCCAAGACTTTTAACATAAATGGATGTTGAATTTTGTCAAATGCTTTTTCAGCATCTAATGAAATGATCATATGGTTTTTTTCTTTCAGTTTATTTATATGCTGGATTACATTGATAGATTTTCGTATGTTGAACCAGCCCTGCATCTCAGGAATGAAGCCTACTTGATCATAATGGATAATTTTTCGGATGTGTTCTTGGATTCGATTTGCCAGTATTTTGTTGAGGATTTTTGCGTCGATATTCATGAGTGAGATTGGCCTGTAGTTCTCTTTCCTGGTTGAGTCTTTGAGTGGTTTTGGTATCAGAGTAATTGTGGCTTCATAAAAGGAGTTTGGTAATGACCCTTCTGTTTCTATCTTGTGGAATACATTAAGGAGGTATTAGATCTTCTTGGAAGATCTGGTAGAATTCCGCATCTGGTCCTGGGCTTTTTTTGGTAGGGAGGTTTTTGATAACCTCTTCTAATTCTTCGCGACTAACAGGTCTATTTAGATTGTTCACCAGGTCCTGATTTAACTTTGGTATATGATATTTATCTAAAAAAGTATCCATTTCCTTTACATTTTCCAATTTTGTGGCATATAGGCTTTTGTAGTAAGATCTAATGATTCTCTGAATTTCCTCTGTGTCTGTGGTTATGTCCCCCTTTTCATTTCTGATCTTATTAATTTGCAAATTCTCTCTCTGCCGTTTGATTAGCTTGGATAGTGGTTTGTCAATCTTGTTGATTTTCTCCAGGAACCAGCTTTTTGTTTCATTGATTTTTTGTATTGTTTTCTGTGTTTCTATTTTGTTGATTTCAGCCCTCATTTTGATTATTTCCAGTCTTCTACTCCTCCTAGGTGAGTCTGCTTCTTTTTTTTCTAGAGCTTTCAGGTGGGCTGTTAAGTCTCCAATGTGAGCTTTCTCTGTTTTCTTTAAGTGGGCACTTAGTGCTATGAACTTTCCTCTTAGGACTGCTTTCATAGTGTCCCATAAGTTTGAGTATGTTGTTTCTTTATTTTCATTGAATTCCAGGAAGACTTTAATTTCTTTCTTTATTTCTTCCTTAATCCAGCTATGGTTCAATAGTTGACTGATCAGTTTCCATGACTTTGTATGCTTTCTGGGGGTAGCATTATTGTTGAATTCTAACTTTAATCCATGGTGATCTGATAAGACACAGGTGGTTACTAATATTTTTTTGTAACTGTGGATGTTTGCTTTGTTACCGACTATGTGGTCGATTTTCGAGAAGGTTCCATGAGCTGCAGAGAAGAAGGTATATTCTTTCCTATTTGGATGGAATGTTCTATAGATGTCTGTTAAGTCCATTTGATTCATTACCTCCACTAATTCTCTTATTTCTCTGTTAGGTTCCTGTCTGATTGACCTGTCCATTGGTGAGAGAGGAGTGTTGAAGTCTCCTACTATTAGTGTGTGCGGTTTGATGGCTGCCTTGAATTTTAGCAATGTTTCTTTTATGTACGTGGGTGCTTTTATATTAGGGGCATAGATGTTCAGGATTGAGACTTCATCCTGATGAACTGTTCCTGTTATGAGTATAAAATGCCCCTCTCCATCTCTTCTGATTGATTTAAGTTTAAAGTCAACTTTGTTAGAGATTAGTATGGCCACACCTGCCTGTTTCTTAGGTCCATTTGCTTGATAAGCCTTTTCCCAGCCCTTTACTCTGAGTAGGTGCCTGTCTTTGTGGTTGAGGTGTGTTTCTTGTAAACAGCAGAATGTTGGATCCTGTTTTCTTATCCAATCTCTTAGCCTGTGCCTTTTTATAGGTGAGTTGAGTCCATTGACATTAAGTGATATTAATGACCAGTGGTTGTTAACTCTGGTCATTGTTTTTTAGTCGTAGAGTTTGTGTGTTTCCCTTCTTTGTTTTGTGTTGGTGAAGGGTCTCTAGATGTCTGAGTTATTGTGGTCATTGTTGGACTCCTTGGTTAGTGATTTTCCTTCAATTACTTTCTGTAAGGCTGGATTTGTGGCTGCGTATTGTTTAAATTTGTTTTTATCCTGGAAAATTTTATTTTCTCCATTTATAGTGAATGAAAGCTTGGCTGGGTATAGTAATCTGGGCTTGCACCCATGGTCTCTCAGTTTCTGCAGTACATCTATCCAGGACCTTCTGGCCTTCATGGTTTCCATGGAGAAGTCAGGTGTAAGTCTGATAGGTTTACCTTTATAAGTAATTTGGCCTTTTTCCTTTGCAGCTCTTAATATTCTTTCCTTATTCTGTATGCTTTGTGTTTTGATAATTATATGGCGAGGGGATGTTTTTTTTTTGATCCAGCCTATTCGGTATTCTGTATGCTTCTTGCACCTTCATAGGAAAATCTTTCCTTAGGTTGGGAAAGTTTTCTTCTATAATTTTATTAAATAGATTTTCTGGACCATTGAGCTGCCCTTCTTCTCCTTCTTCTACTCCTATTATTCTTAGGTTTGGTCTTTTTATTGTGTCCCATATTTCCTGAATGTTTTGTGATGAGAGTTTGTTGGACTTGCTGTTTTCTTTGATCAGTGTGTTTATTTTCTCTATGGTATCTTCAGAATCCGAGAGTCTTTCTTCTATCTCTTGTATTCTGCTGGTTATGCTTGTTTCTGTAGTCTCTATTCGTTTACCTAGATTTTCCATGTCCAGACGGCCCTCTGTTTGTGTTTTCTTCTTTGCCTCTATTTCAGTTTTCAGGTCTTGAACTGTTTCCATTATCTGTTTGATTGTTTTTCCTTGGTTTTCTAGGGTATCATTCACTGATTTATTCAATTCTTCAAACTTTCTGTTATATTTCTCATCCATTTCTATAAGGGCGTTTTTTACATGCTGTTTAAGGGTGTCAATCACTTTCATGAAGTCAATCTTTTCTCCTTCCTCTTGATTAAGGGGTTCTTGTCCTCCCGTTGTGAGGTCGCTTGTTTCTGGTAGCTTCATGTTGCTTTTCAGCTTGTTGGGCGAATTCTTGCCTTGACGTCGGCCCATCTCTTCTTCCAAATGCTCCCTATGGATCTTCTTTTACCGGATTAGGTCTCCTTGCCTACCAAACGCTGTCTCTCCCCAATGTTGGCTCTCCCAATGCTGGGTCTCCTGGCGCCGAAAGATCAGGCCTCCGTGCTGGTTGGGCAGCTCGCAGACAAAGCGCCTACCCCGCTTGGTGCAGGCAGGCCACAGAAACAAAGGAACTGCTGCCCCCCCCGGGAGCCCCGGATACTCGGACCCAGCGCCCAGATAGGCTGGGCTGGGCAATGCCACGCGCCTAAAGAGGGCAGTGGGGGCGAAGTGGGGAGGGCTCTGGACGGAAGCTGGGTGGGCCAGGAAGAAAGAGGCAGCACCCGGGGAATAGAGGCCCTGCAGAGAGCCCAAGCAGGACAGGGGGCCAAGAAACCCCCGAGCTCCCCGTCCCAGGCTGGTGCCGTGGGCCAGAAACTCACCCCAATGCTGGGTCTCCTGGCGCCGAAAGATCAGGCCTCCGTGCTGGTTGGGCAGCTCGCAGACAAAGCTCCTACCCCGCTTGGTGCAGGCAGGCCACAGAAACAAAGGAACTGCTGCCCGCACGGGAGCCCCGGGTACTCGGACCCAGCGCCCAGATAGGCTGCGCTGGGCGATGCCACGCGCCAAAAGAGGGCCGCAAAATTACTTGTAAGAACTTCAGTAACAACCTTTAAGTTATTTCTATCCCATTTGTTTTTTTGTTTCACTGTTTTTTGCAATGGAGACAATTTAATGTGTACTTCTACCTGTCCTGGACCTGATTGCTTAGACTTGACTGGCATTCAACTCAGAGAGAAATATACCCACCTCTGTTTTCTGAGTGTTGTGGTTAAAGGCACAATACACCAATACACCCAGTGTGTCCATATTACTTTTTTTGTGTGGTCTGTAACTCTTTATACAATTTTCTCATGCATACTATATACAGTTGATCTTTTTTTTTTTCTGTTGATCTTTTTCAATACCTCTTCCTCTCAATAGATGTTGCTCTTATGGGGTGGTATCCCATACAAAGGGTACAGAAATGACAGAGTTCACTCTGCTTTTCAATTTTCCTCTAAAGTGACTGTCTAAGTCATGGAATAAGAGTGGGGAACACCAGAATCATATGACTATACTGTAAAAGAAGTATGTTTCTAACATTGTCACTGTCATGCTTTCCATTTTGAACATTTATGGTATATTTTAGGAGACAGTGACCTATGATGATGTGCATATCAACTTCACCCGGGAAGAGTGGAATTTGCTCAATCCTTCCCAGAAGAATCTCTATAAAGATGTAATGCTGGAAACCTACAAGAACCTCATTTCTATAGGTAAAAATGAATTTCCTTCATGTTTTAAAATATGGAAGCATCCGGGCAGTGGTGGTGCACGCCTTTAATCCCAGCACTCGGGAGGCAGAGGCAGGCGGATCTCTGTGAGTTTGAGACCAGCCTGGTCTACAAGAGCTAGTTCCAGGACAGGCTCCAAAACCACAGAGAAACCCTGTCTCAAAAAACCAAAAAATAAAAAATAAAATAAAATATGGAAGCAACTTTTCCTTGGTTAAGGATTTTGTTCTGCAATTTCATTTAGAAAAAGAATGAGGTGAATACAGCAGTCATAGTTCTTAGGTGCACTTAAGATAATAAGCTAAATCGTGCACATTGTTCAATGATATAACATATATTCTGGTCCTGTATTTTAGGATACATTGGGGAAGACCATTACACTGAAGAACATTGGCAATGTTCTAGAAGACATGCAAGGTAATTTTCATGTGCAAGTTGATAACAATGTGCCTCTGATGAGATCGCACTTTCTCCTAGAACTTTTAAACAAAAGCAGCAGTGCAAATAAGCACAGATAAGTGCATAGATGGTTATTAAATCCTCACAAATCCATATACCTCCATTTCATGTATGTGAATTATTCTTCCTTTACTAGGTGTATCATACAGTACCCTTGATATAAGCTTATGAGCATAGGGATATGGAAAGATTTAACATACCTCTCCTTAAGAACAAAAAGAAGATAAGCAGTAGTTCCCATGTAGAGTATACTTGTTGAATTTCATTCAAGTATGCAATAATGAAGGTTTTCTACCATCATTATTAATATATAAACATTACAAAAATTCCCCATGAATTATAGGTCTGTGCAAATACTTCTGAATGTCCTAGTTCACTTAGCAAATATAATATGATTCAAGTATAGTAAAATTTATGAATGCAGTAAAGTTTTTAAAGCTCTCAGTTTAATCAGTTGTCTTCTAAAATATGAATAATAACATATAAAATGTTTTTGTAAATGTCAAAAGGTAAACCATGAAACAAAGGAATTTATCATTATACTTATTTTCCTAGATGCAAACTGAACCCTAATTAAAAAGAAAGCATGATTTTATACAGAGTTATAAAACCTTAATAACTAATTCCATTTTAGAATTGGAACAAGTTATAAAATTAATTCATACAAATACCAAGGTTCAGCAGTGTATTGAATGTAGCAAAGCTTTTAAATGTGCCAATTATCCTTGTAGGATTGAAGAAAATCAAAATGGAGAGAAGAAACTTTCAGTGTATACTCACGGTGTTAAAGTCTTGTCTTATGACACTGACCTGCTAAGGAATGAAACCCATATAATGGAGCAAAACCCTCTAAAAGTAAGCAATGCAGTAAAGCCTTTGCTTATCACAGTCATATTCAAGTGCTTAGAAAACACACTGGAAAAAAACCCTATGAATATCGTCAAGGTGATAAAGACTTTGTTCTTTATGAGACTCATCAAAGTCATAAAAGAACACATACGGGAGAGAAAGACTATGAATGCAATCAGGGTGGTAAGGCCTATGCATGTCAAACTGATTTTCAAAAGCATAAGAGAACAGATACTGGAGAGAAACCCTATGAATGCAATCAGTGTGGTAAAGCCTATGCATGTCAAACTGATCTTCAAAAGCAGAAGAAAACACATGCAGGAGAGAAACCCTATGAATGTAATCAGTGTGGTAAGGCCTTTGCTGAAAATGATACTCTTCACAAGCATAAAAGAACACATACTGGAGAGAAACCCTATGAATGTAATCAGTGTGGTAAGGCCTTTGCAGATCAGAGTAATCTTCAAAAGCATAAAAGAATACATAGTGGAGAGAAACCCTATGAATGTAATCAGTGAGGTAAGGTCTTTGCTGACAACAGTAGTCTTCAAAAGCATAAAAGAATACATACTGGAGAAAAACCTCATAAATGTATCAGTGTGGTAAAGCCTTTGCACGACATACTCATCTTCATTTGCATAAAAGAACACATACTGGAGAGAAACCCTATGAATGTAATGAATGTGGTAAGGCCTTTGCGTATCAAAATAGTCTTCAATTGCATAAAAGAAAACTACTGGAGAGAAAGAAACTCTATGAATGTAATCAGTGTTGTAAGGCCATGCACATCACAGTAATCCTCAATTGCATAGAAGAACACATTCTAGAGAGAAATCCTATGATTGTAATATTTTTGGTAAGGCCGTTGCACAAAACAGCCATCTTCAAAAATACAAAACATCACAGACTAGATAGAACCCCTATGAATGTAGTCAGTGTGATTAGGCCTTTGGAGACCACTGTACTCTTCAAGGTAATAAAAGAACACACAGTAGAGGAAAACGTTATGAATGTATAGTAGTGTGAGAAAGCCTATTCACATCTTATCTTCAAATGCATAAAAGAACACAGACAGGGGAGATAACTGTGAATGGAGTCTGTGGTAAATCCTTTGTCACAACCATCTCCAAATGCATAAAATAAACCATCTTGCAGAAAACTATGAACTCGGTGTGTGTATTCTTCAAAAATATGAGAAAACTCATACTATAGTGAAACTCTAAGTGAATTTAGTGTTTTAATGTTTTGTACTTCATACAGGAGTAAGACTTTTGTGTGTAATCAATCTGAGAAAGCTTATGCATATTACCCTAATCATTTGGACCTGTGGAAGAAACGGAGGGCTTTTTATAACTTATTTTTTAAAGATCTTAAGCCCACACACATATAGTCAGTTAGCCAATAGCAGTTATTGTGTAGATAAAAATGGATAGTGTAAAAATCTGTTCAAGCACTATGATATCTCTTTATTTTGTTTGAACCAGCAAACTAATGGCCAAAACCTTTTTTTGAAGCCTTCTGGGTAAGAGAAATGGCTAGTCAAAGAAATACACCTTGGACCTGAAAGCAGAGCCAAAGGAAAGCACTTTTTCTCTGAATCTCGAACTAGTTAAAGAAACATCATCTCCCTGAAAACAGCCCAAACATTAAAATGTGCCAGTGAAAGAAACACACTCTCAAAACACAACTGTCAAGTTGGGAGCGTAGACCCCAGTTCCTCGCATCTATCCCAGCCCCCAGGCCTGGTCTGGACACTAATTCCCAGCTGGCCAGGTCCTGACCCCACCCCCAGGGATGGGTCAGGACCACTCTGCAGGGTCTGATTCCCCAAAAGAGGAACACGTGGTCTCCCTCTCTTCCTCCTGGGGGTAGCATTTCTGCGGCTTCCTGGTTCCCGCTCAGGGCCCCCTGAGAGCACAGATCGCCCATTAAACCTGGATATTTCTTAATTTGGCTTGTTTTGATTTGGCTTGATTGGGAATTTTGCGTCGGCAGGGAGCTAGTAGTAAGAAATATTCCTAGGGGCTGGAGAGATGGCTCAGTGGTTAAGAGCATTGCCTGCTCTTTCAAAGGTCCTGAGTTCAATTCCTGGCAATCACTTGGAGGCTCACAACCACCTGTAATGAGGTCTGGTGCCCTCTTCTGGCCTGCAGGCATACACACAGACAATTGTGTACATAATAAAGTAAATAAATACATTTTTTAAAAAATGAATATTCCTAACATTTTGGAGGTTCCCGCCAAGCTAGGCCAGGCCCTTTCCACTTCGCAGGCCATGTGTTGGAAGGCCCCTACTCTATAGTTTGAGCTCTCTACACCACGCTGACAAATGGCTTCTGGGCCACAGCGGCGTCTTGATGAGTCCCTTTTCTTATCGATGCTATAGAGTTCTAGGGGACCCATTCATACTTATTTTTGTCGTTTTCGGATTCCCGCTGAAGTCATGAACTCACACCGGGAAGTCAAGTCAGGTGGCAGTCAATCCCGTGGGATCAGGCTTGGCTGAGTTGGAGATCTGTCTGTCCTGGGACACCAGGCATCCAATATACAGTTGAGGACATGCTAAAATGGACTTAGGCCACGTGGTTGGGCATAGACTAAAATGGACACTTACAGTTCAAAGCCAGGTCTGTTGTTGCCCCTATGAGCCTCTTACAAAGATCTTTTTAAATTGAGCTTGTCTGATACAAATAAACAGAGCTTACATATATATGTCCATGATTTTTGGCCTCTGCACTCTTGCCCCCCCTCCCCCACTTAGTAGCCAGTGTCTCTCAGCACCACAGTGCCAGAGGCACTGGCCCCTCTCCAACTCCCTGAAACCCACACTTCCCAACCCCTCCCATGGAGCAACATTCTTTCCCCCTCCCTTTCCCAATTCAGAGGTTCAAGGTCAATTTCAACCTTCCCCTCCCCCTCCCACCTCTCTGCACTCCTGGATCCCTTATGCACACTGGGCTAGTCTCTCCCCTGTTCCCTTTTCTCTTCCAAATCTATCAGGTAGAAAAGTAGCTGCTTGGGCTGGAGAGATGGCTCAGTGGTTAAGAGCATTGCCTGCTCTTCCAAAGGTCCTGAGTTCAATTCCCAGCAACCACATGGTAGCTCACAACCATCTGAAATGAGATTTGATGCCCTCTTCTGGCCTGCAGGCAGACACACAGAATATTGTATACATAATAAATAAATAAATAAATATTTAAAAAAAAGAAAAGTAGCTGCTTTCCTTTTCTACTAATAATTCTGCTTCCTCAGTCAGAACCAGATATTAGGGAAAAAAAGTTGAGGATGGTCCCCAAACTCCTATATGGGAATTAGTGAAAATGGCCTTTAAAGTTTTTAATGCCTGAGAAGAATCAGCTGAGTCTTCCCGACAGACAAAGCTACAACAATCTACAGGCCCAGGCCTTAGCAACTGCCCTATGGTCACAGGAAGGGGGATAAGGGAAAAATAGCTGCCTACCAATAAAAATTGAAGAATCCAGTAGATTGCTTCTCAGCCTTTTCCCAAAGATCAAGTGAAGAATCTCGTAGTTGTTGATGTCTTCTACAGGCAAGAATTTTTTTCTCATTTCTTCTGTCTTGGCTGTTGAAATGGCTATTTTTGGTAGTCAAACGGACTTCCTCTGGAATTAACTAGTAGACAAAGAATTAATTATACCCGAGAGGGATTTTACTTAAATGTTTTTAAATGGGAAAATCCTCCATTAATCTGCATAGTCTGAGATAATAGGATACATCTTTAGCTGCTTGGTGGCCATGCACACCGTTAACACTGTGACTCAAGAGCCAGAGGCACTGGGATTTTCTGAGTTTGAGACCTGTCTGGCCTACCGAATGATTTCCACACCTACACAGAAAAATCCTGTCTTGAAATCACCAAAACAAGAAAATCTGAATCGAACAAGACTATGATCTAACTTTAACCTTCTCACCTTCTGGTAGCAGCAATTGCATATAAAGTATATTGAAGTAGAAAAGTCTCTTTTTTATCACCTTGCTCTGGCGACCAAACTCATTCCTTTACTAGTACTAGAGACTACTTCTTTGAAATTTTGGTGAATACTTAAAACCAGCTGAGGCATCAAGCCTCGTGGGCTGAAAAACCACTGTGTTCTTCACTTCATCTTTGGGAAAAGGCTGAGAAGCAATCTACTGGATTCTTTAATTGTCATTTATAAGTAGCTATTTTTAGACAACCTGAAACACAGCTTGTGAGACATTCTAATAAGCCCACTTTTTACGTACATGGTGAGATTCATTCTACCTCTCCTGTTCATGTGGAGAATCTTGAATACTGCAGTTGAATATTTTATTCACCTGACCATGGAGGAAGATGTGCTGGCAGACAATAGTGCTCATGAAGACATTCTCTACATATTCACATTTCCATGAACACTACCCTTTTTATTATTATTCATTTTCCTGGAGTTTGCTTCGAATTTCAGTAATAAAACCATCATCCAGCCTTCTGATGGGGAAAAGACCTATCATCTTGTTTGAGATCTGGTTCCTGCTTTTCACTTTTCTGTTGTGTGAAATATCTGTGAAAACCATGTAAAAAGTACCTTCAGTTCATCTGACCTCAGCGTGAAGCCACAGCATAAACATCTACTTTTATGACCTTAAAACTCTTTTTAGTTGTTAATATTCTGGGCATTCTTTCTCCTGTGGGACAGGAAATCCCTGCACCCACCTAGCACAGTGCACTGTACAAGCTAGCTAGCCACAGTGTGTCCTGGAGGAAAAAGGGAAAGTTCCTGTGGAGTTCAAGAAGATGGCAGTGTCTACTTTTGGAGCCAGGGAAAGTAATATTGAAATGCATACCTTGGTTAGTCTAGAAAAGATGTTTGACTGGGGTGGAAGAAATGACCAGAAACCTCTGTGCTGTGTCTTTAAGCACACTACAGCTCTGTGGGAGGTGTTCTTGTCACTCAGACCTCACTAGCCAATCAGGCCCTTTGGGTGACCTGCCAGTCAGGAGTAGTGCCGGGTTTTTCAGGACGTCCCATTCAGAACGGACTTTGCAGAGAACCTGGCGCCAGTGGCCTGGTGTGCTGCGGTGAAGTTGCTGTTGCAGGGAGATGATGAACTGAGAGCTTTGGCAATCTGGAAAACCACAACATGGTGAGCGGGGGAAATGCTGTCTCCTGAAGGGGAGGAGCAGAGGGTGAGGGGCGGGAGACAGCATGCTGCGCTCTCCCGGGATCCGTGTGGGAACCTGCCGCCAGATTCGCTGTGTTGTGAAGTCCCATGCGGTCCTGTTAATTTCTAAATCTAGGGACAGAACTCTGAATAACTTGCGCTTTGGGCTTAATCGGCTTAGAGAATTGGGAGCAGGGCGCTGTGTGTAAAAACATCTTTCTTGTCAATTTCAGTATGCCAAACTCGGAGAAGCCTAATTTCTCCAGTATTTTCTCAATATGGACCACTTTGCCTTTAACCTTTACATACAATCTCCATTTGTATTTAACTATGTGGACGGTGTCAAGGCCTGTTGCCTGGGCAAGGAGCCTCCGCTATTGGTGCCGGCGCGCTGGCGCTCAAACTTCTAGCGTCAACTCCCGAGCCCAGGGCGCATTACTCTTCCCTCAGTGCACTGAGCCTCCTCCGCACCCCACTCCACAGGGGAGCTCACTAACGGGAGAGCCATCTTAGCTGTATTAAAACCAAACAAAGGCTTTGGCTCCCTTAGTCGCTGCTCAGGAATAAGCCCAGCTGATGGCTCATCCCTCCTCTTGGGCTGTGTAATCCTGCCCACCTCTGCTCACAGCTAGTTCTCCCTGCTACAGCAGGTAGAGACTGGGGCCAGAGCATGCACGAGAGGGGAATGCTTGCCCCTGAAGTCCCTGTGCTGACTGGAGTCCACCAGCACGGTGCAGGAGGACTCGGGGGAGGAGGGCTTCCTTAAACAGTCCGGGGTGTTCCCTCCCCCTATAGCAGCCAATGCCAAGGTCTTCCCAGCTTTTACAAGCAGGAGTGTCTTCAAGGGCCTTCCTCTTCCACTTCTGCCCACTGCCTATGTGAAAAAGCTAACATTTCTCAGTGCCACCTAGCCAGGCCTGGTGCTCCCCAATCCTTGGGCTTAGTGTGAGGGCTCAAGAGGAGCCTCCCATGGTGAAGGATGTGGCCTTCCCAAGGAACTAAGTTGATGCTTCCAGATGGCCCACCAATCCTGACCTGAAAAGTTCCCTAGAATGGATTCCTCATGGGGCCTCTGGTGGTTTACTAGCTTTCCTCCCAGCCCACCAGTCAAGTCAGCCATTGATCATTTCCTCCCCAGTCTCTCTTTAGGGGTCTTTGAGAATGTGCCAGTTTGGCACAACTGTGATTCCCTTCATCCACTTCTGTTCCAAGTGGGGCTTCTGGAATCCCATTCAGAGAAAAGCTGCTAGCTTGCTGTGAGTACTGAGGTGGGGTGTGGGAAGCTTGTGCTATACAGCTAGGAGCTCACTGTGGATGGAGCTGAGGCTGGAGCCAGGTCCTGGGAGGATCCCCAATGGGGTTCCCGGAGTGGGGGAGGGTCTCCTTTCCAAAGAGAAGGCTTGTTCTCCCTGGAAACTAAGGTGCTAGGGACTGAATGGCAGCCTCCCCTCTGCAGGTGCCATGTGAAGCCTTGTGCCAAAGATCTGTGGCCCTTGCCCAGGGGAAGTAGCCTGTGCTAGTGCCAGGGTCACGGAACTAAGTCCTCCTGTAGAGGCACACATGCCAGCGGGGGTCCAAGCTGGTGCTAATTCCTCCCCACAGGACCCAGTAAGCCTGGGAACCTGCAGTAGGCTGTTTTACTGGGGTCAGAAAGCAAATGTCCCGTAAAGAGCCTGGACCTCTTCATTTTGACAGCAGGGCTAGAGATTTATTTTGCATCGTTAAGTGACTTGTTGGGCACAAAAACCTTACATAAGAGTAGAAATATATGTACAGTATGTTTTTATCAAAAATAACCTTGAATTTGCATAAATATACAAAAATATGTTAAAGAAGATTAGAAATATATACAGTATAACAAAAATATTCTCAAACATGTATTAATATACTAAAACCTATCATAATGTAAAATATTTAATAAAAATAGTTGGTTTTGATTTAAAGCCAATTTAGTAATCCATCATTTATCCTATAATTTCTATACCTTCCCTTTTTCTTCTCAGAACAAGATAACTGAATATAATCTTCTTCGTTTATATTTTTTACCGTAACCCGTAGTAACCTGTTACCACCGCCACCTCAATGATGACATAAATCATGACCTAATGGATGACCAAACAGCTTACCCCAACACTTGGGAATATGGGAACCATGCTTTTGAAATTATTTTTTGTTGTCTGTGGGCAATGGTATCTATCTATAAGGGTCCCTGAAATAAACCTAAGATAATTTCAATTCATGGGAGAATTGCCTGTATTATCTCTTGTCCAGTCTTTGTGTAATGGGAAAGTGGAGGAATTATCTCAAGTTCTGGCTAGTATAGTGCATGAGGACCATCTTAGATAGTAATCTTGGAAATTTCCTGAATAATTCATAGCCCAAAGTTGACCTTTGGGGGGGGGGGAGCAGACAGTTTAGTGGCATTACCACACTCTAGGAGGAATCAATGGTGTGGGGCCCCAAGATTTTAATGGTCACTGTTAAGAATGATCGTGGTTTACTATAGAAAACCTTTTAAGTGCTGTATGTAGTAAAGCTCAAAGAGGTTAAAAGAGCATAGTTTATTATTTACATACAGAATTCAAAAACTTAATTGTTAGTTACTTGCTAGTAGAGATTTAGACCCAAAATCATGAATAGGAATTAAGAAGAACCCCTTTTTTAAAAATTAGTTTTTAGGTGTTGTGCAAATTGATCTTATTTATAAACCCTGTAGTCAGAGAGTAGGGCTGAAAGCTGAAAGATCAGAGAAGCACAGCATCCAGCCCCTAGTTCTTAGCTCTATAAAATTCCCAGTCCAATGTGGGAGCCCACGTGTGACTCAGTTTCCATCTGGAATCATTTCAGACTTAAAAAAGCCTTTGAGTTCAAGCATGCCTGCTGTGCTTCTTCCAGTAACCTTGAGGGCTGTGAGTAACATCTGCGTTTCTCAACAGAAAAAGCATTTTGCCCAGCTGAAAGAGCTCATTTTTTTTTTCTTTTAAGATTGTGCTAGTGTAGGCCATCCAGAGGCACTTTTTGTTAGTGATTAGAAGCTGCTTAGCTGAATCAGATAATGCACAGGTTTGAGCTGCCTCCAAGCACAGTGCAGGGAGGTGGGGAGCTGACTGTACTGCTTTTGATCTGCCTTTTGACTGTGTTTAGTGTATATGCTGGCTGAGAAATAAACTCGGGCTGTTTCCTACTGACCTTTCATCCTCTCAATCTAACCTATGAGTCTGTCTTCATTTCTCTTAATCTAATTTATCCTCAGCCTCAGCCTCCCCTCCATGGGAACCCCCATATACATGGAACAACAAGTTAAATAAAGACTAGGCAGAATCCATATCAAGCCTGAATATAAAAACCCCGTATGAGGAAAGGGGTCTCAAGAACTATCAAATGAGTTAAAGTACACCCCACATATACACACCCAGTATTACAGGTCCCACAAAACACCAAAGTATGTACTGATAATGTATATGCAAAGCTTTTAGCACAGGCCCCTATAAGATCACGAGTCTCTGTGAGCACTAATAACTCCAGCTTAGTTGATTCTGTGGGCTGTGTTAACCTAGTGTCCTCAACCAAGGTGGGAGGTGGTTGCTATGGTACTTCCTCCCCATTGCCAGCAGGGTCTCCTTAGCTCCTCTTATTGTTTGAATGCCCGTGTCTGCTCCTGGTGCTTTCAGTTCCTGGAATAGGCCAGTCTGATAACAATTGGCTGAGGCACCATTCTATGAGAATAGCAGAATATCATGAAAAATCATTTCTTGGACTTTTTTCCTATCTTGTTTGGCTCTATCATAGACCTGTAGTGTAGTGAGCTCAGGTCTTGGACATCCAATTAGTATGGGCATTGTCTCCCTCTAATGGAATGGGCCTGAAGTTTCACGAGTTATTTGTTGTTTACTCCTACAAATTCTAAGAACAAGTAACTCAATATATCTTGCAAGCAGGACGAGTTGTAGATTGAAGATACTGTTGCTGGGTTGGTGTCCCAGTCCCAACATAGAAAACTTTGCCTGCTTAGAGAAGGCTCCACAGGCTTCTTATTCCCCTTTCCTACAAGTCCTTGCTAGGGGCATTTTCACACAATCTAATGAGTATTTACTGTACTAGGTACCATACCAACTTCCAAATGTTCTCCAATTCCTGTAGACTTTCTTCATTCTCACTACATCCAACTCTCCTGATCCTGCTTTCTCCTATACCCATCCCCACCTACCCCCATCAATCCAGAAGAAGACCTATTCTAGTTTCCCTTTTGAGGGAGATCCATGTATCCCCGCTTGAGCCTTTGTTGTTAACTAACCTCTCTGTGTCTGTGGGTTGTAGCATGATTACCCTTTACAACTAATATTAATGTATAAGGGAGTTCACACCACTGTCATTTGTGTCTGGCTTACCTCACTTAGAATGATTTTTTTTATATTTTTTTGTATATTTTTTGTATATTTTCAGAAGTAATTTGTAATCCCCAATGAGACAAAGTTTGCTCTACTTCTTCAAACATTTTCTCTAATGTATGTACATATGAATCAGCTAATAAAATTCTGTATAATGTTGAAAACCTACCTAACTTGAATATAATTTCAATTGCAATAACATGTACTAACATGCAGTACTTCATATTCTAGCTGATAATAATAACTTTCAAGGACTAGATATTTTCATTACATGTTTAAGTGAGTTGTGTTAGGTAAATATCTTGAGTAAGAATATAAAATTATAGACATTATGTTTTAACAAAAAATAATGTCAAATTAGTATCAAAAGGAAGCATCCATATCTATATCAATGTAAAATACATAAATCAGTAGTTACTTTTTAAAATTAATTTTAATGATCCACCCTTTTATCTTATCAGAATACATATATATGCCCCTTTATTCTTTTTAGATCATGAAGGCGTAAGTCACAAACAATGCCACACCAGTTTGGAATTATGATTAATAGGGTGGTATTTATTTAAAGGGGAAAAAACTTACAGATCACTGTCCCAGGCAACAGCCCTCTATGCAACCAGGAAGGGAGTCTAGTCACGAGTGGAGTAGGAAGTGGAGAGACGAGAGGGAAGTGGCCGCTTTTTTAAAGGGAGAGAGACCACGCCCCAATGGGCAGGTATCTCAGCAGCTATAGGCTGGAGGAGCAGGAGGACCTCCCGCAACAAGAGCAGATTCAATAATCTACACTTTTATCCTCATTTCATTGGGTGCCTTTTGTAGGTGGATGTATATTTATGAATCTATAGAGTTGGCTTTGGAGTTTGACACTGGCTCTGTCCCTCTATAAATCCAAGCATGTTGTTAAAATAAAAATCAGAGATTCTGTCTCCTGTTAAGAGCCATAATATGGGACAGAAAGAAAAAAAGAATTTAGAATAAAATTTTACTTTTCTTCATATCTAATTTTTGTCTCTGTTGTACATGTCATTGAATATATATGTCTGCATATGTCTATATAAATAAAGTTTAAGTTTTCCGCAATGAACAATGAATTTTCCTGCAGTAATTTTTGAAGTTTCCAGGAACAACAACTCAACCTGTTTGATATTACATCTTGATGATGATAGCACTACTACTAGACCTGTTTTGCCTAGCAGCTCATCAAGATGGCTCCAACTTGTTTAGCTGAAGTGGTGCACTTTTTTACAACGTTCTGGGCAGACCTCCCAATAGGAAGTCAGAATAACCCTACCAAGTACTCAGAGACTATTTGCAATTATACCAGATAGTAATCTTGGAACCTAACCATCATTTTACTTTCATAGGCTCCCATAGAAAGAATATCACCCCCATGACCGCTGGAAGTAATTCTAAAAGATGACATCCCCTCTCCAAACAAAGGTTGTCCTCAGGGTTAGGGACATCATTGAAGGGTTGATAATAATTGGTATAGGGTTGTGGGTTGGAAGGGAAATTTTATAGGCTCAATAATCTCTTTGAAAAAAAAAGGGAAAATTGGATGGCATAATAGAATAGTGTGAGCTTACTCACACTAATAATAGTGAGTAATAGAGTGAATGCTTGTGAGTTATAATTTACAGGCAATTACATTGGTATAGATTGTTGTACATTGATACAATGTTCAATTATATTGAATATTGAATGCATCCATGTTTCTACCTCTGCTTCAAACATTTTTATATATTGAAATATATTTATCATTTTGCAATGTACATTTCTACCTCTGATAAAGATACTTATACATTGTTTACATTTTGAATTCATTGTCCTCATTTGTTGCACAGTTGTTTATTGTATAATATTCTCATATGAAGTCTTAGTCTTTAAATTATATAGGTATTGAGAATTATAGATCAATAGTCATCTATGTTTGTCATACTTATAGTTAGACTAGTCAGGTTTTTTAGATAAGTAGAGATTATATTCTGCATAGATAAATAATCTTCAACCACTTCAAAGAGCTGTAGAATATGACATTTAAATAACTTAGGGTACTGTTGAAGTGAGACACAATTGCTCCTGGTAGCACGGATCTATTCCCCAGAGAATGTTGAGCACCAGTCATTTTACTTGGAGCTTGTTTTCTTCTTGGCAAAACTGGCCTTTAGGCAAAGACATGTTCATATCTCAACTACTGACAAAATACATGATATCCAAAAATGGATAAGCAGGACTGTTAAATCTTGCCAAGACAGGATAAGATGATTCTTAAAAATTTCCTACCTCCTTAAGTGGTCAGTCAGTTATTCTAGGTCTTTGCCAAAGTTGGTTGCTTCAACATTGCAAATGAGACTTTGGATGATTGCCCAGGGAGCCAGTTGTCTCTGTAATTTGTTGCACATTTTGAAAGTTGCTAGATTGCACTTCTTGCTTACTCAAGTAATATTATTTCCCTTCTTGGATCTTTGATGGGGTTAAAGACTAGATAGTTGAAGTTACTTTCCTCTCATGACTTGGCCAAGTTATTATACAAGACATAAACTAGTTAGGATAGGATAATTAATGAATATATTGTTCTTATTTATTGTATATAATTGTGTATTGGGCTTAGAACTCTCTTATTTAAACAAAAGGAGAATGTGCTGTAGGAAGTTTTACATCCAGTGGTTTCCTGACCACTGGGGCGTGGCCTCTTATACTATATATGCCAGTATAGAGCATGAGTCCAGCCTCTTTTCTGGCTGCATGATTCAGTTTCTGAACTCAGTTCAAGCATAGGATTCTGATTTGTGAGTCTATCCCTAATAAATAAACATCTATTTCTCATTTCTGAGCTAGTATTGCATTTCTTCTAAGAGTCCTTTAAGGATCATTAAATGTGAAGCTTTGATGTGATGAAATGATTTCTTTCAGTTGTTGACCATGGACCAGTAGTGACTGGGTTCAGAATGTCCTTGATTGAATGAACAACCCCCCAGAAAACATCATGTGTTTGAAGAACTTTCTCTCTTTATTGGTTTTATTTCAATTTTCTGTGGATCTTTAGTAGGAGAAGCCTTTCTAGATGAAATTCCTCATTGTATGCTATGAGTTTCAATACCCTAAAGTAATTTCCTGACATTTATATACTGTGTTGTGCTTGACATTAATCAGCCAACTTCCTACTTATACTGAAATGCTATTACCATCATTATAGGTTCGATCTCTAAATCACATAAGAAAGAGCAGAAACAGTTGTTATTCAGTGCACAAGAGTTTGGTAACCTGCTGTTTTAATTGTTTTTTTTTTTTTTTTTTGCTTATCTAAGTAATTGTGTGGCTCTAAATTCCTGAAACTAAAGGGAGGCATCATTCCTGGCTCTATTTGTTCCTATGTTATTGGATGATGGCCTTGGAATGCAGGTATTTTTTATGTCAAGTATATGCTGCTGTGCTGAGCTTCATGCTTATCTTGAATTTTAAAATTTGACAGAGGGGGCTGGAGAGATGGCTCAGAGGTTAAGAGCATTGGCTGCTCTTCCAGAGGTCCTGAGTTCAATTCCCAGCAACCACATGGTGGCTCACAACCATCTGTACTGAGATCTGGCACCCTCCTCTGGCGTGTGGGCATACATGGAGGCAGAATGTTGTATACATAATAAATAAATAAATCTTTAAAAAAAATTTGACAGAGGGTATCTCTCTGATTCCCAGGATGCCATCCCATGGATTGATAGCATTAATACTGCCTGAGTATTTTTAGTTATTAAATTACAGTTGTATGAACATCTTCTTGCTTGTTATGCTTGCTTTGATTTTTTAAATCAATATGACTGTTTTATATGCCTGCATGGATATGTACCATGAGAGTGATCAAAGGATATCAGAAATCCTGACCCTGGAAAAATGGATAGTTGTAATCCCCATGTAAGGACAGGCAAATTTGTCCATCTCCATTCAAGATCAGCAAGAGTGCTGAATTAATCTGCCCTCTCTCCAGGTCTGTGTTGATAATTTACGACCAACATTTATATTTCTACTGTTTTCATCTGTCCACTTGTAACTGTTTTATACAGGAAGTTGTTTTTCTTCAAAATGTTATTGGTATTGCAGTTTATATTAGGATACTTCAGGGTCTGGAAGAAGACTACAGAACTGGAGAGAAAACAACTCTTTGTAGAAACTTCAATAAAAGCCTGTTAGTTTTTCTATCCCATTGTTTGTAACACTGAGGTTTGCAATGGAGACAGAGTCTGTACTGCCACCTCTCCTGGACCTGATTGCATAGACTTGACTGGCATTCAACTCAGAGACAAATATACCCACCTCTGTTTTCTGAGTGTTGTGGTTAAAGGCACAATACACCAATTCACACATTTGTGTATCTTTTTTTCTTTCTATAATGAGTAATTTTTCATACAATTTTCTCATGCATACAATTTACTGTTGATCTTTTTTCTTGTCTCACCCTGTTAATAGATATTGTTCTTATAAGGTGAAATCCCATTCAAAGTGTATAGAAATGACAGAATTGACTCTCCTTTTCAATTTACTTCTAAAGTAACTGACTATATCACAGAATAAGAATGGGGAGCACCAGAATCATACAACTGTACTTTCAAAGAAGTATGCATTTCCAATGATGTCACTGTCATGCTTACATTGTATACATGTGTGGTATATTTTTGAAGGCAGTGACCTATGATGATCTACATATCAACTTCACTCAGGAAGAGTGGGATTTGCTGAGTCCTTCAAGAGAAATCTCTACAAAGATGTGATGCTGGAGACCTACAGGAACCTCACTACTATAGGTAAAAATGAATTTCCTTCATGTTTCAAAATATGGAGACAACCTTTCCTTGCCTTATAATGTTGTTCTGTAATTTGATTTAGAAAGAAGAAAATGAGATGAATAACACAATCATAGTTGTTAGGTGCACTTAAGATAATGAGCTAATTGTTGTACAATATTAAGTAATATAACATACATATTCTGGTACTGTATTTCAGGGTACATTTTGGAGGACTGTAACACTGAAGAACATAGTCAATGTTCTAGAAGACCTGAAAGGTAATTTTCCTGTGCAAGTTTATAACAATGTGCCTCGGATGAGTTTGTAATATGTCCTGGAACAATTAATCAGAAGCAACAGTGTAAATAAGCCCACCTTTAAATGCATTGATGGTTATTAAATTCTCACAAATCCATATTCCTCAATTTCTCATATGTGAATTGCATTTGCAAGGCATTCATTTAAGAAAAAGTCAAGGAAGCAATGACTCAACAGATATCACCATTTGAATCATAGCAATGTGAGAGCTATGTAGTAGATCTGTCAGTCCATTTCTTTCTTGCTACTCATGACAAAAACTGTATACACATTTCAGTGATGAGTGTAGATGCAAACTTTCTCCTAAATCAATAGCTCATGGTAAGACTTGGATTACTCATATACTTTTTGTGACTTGCTAAGTTTAGTGAAAGTGGCAATTAGAGTCAAGGGTCAAGGGGCAGTTGTTGTGGAGAAACCTTAATATCTATACCACAAGTCTATGAGGAACAGCAAGTGAAACCATGAGGATTCAATGTGGAAATCTTTTATTTACTATTCTTCCTTTACTATGTATATCATATGTTCCCCTTGATACAAGCATATGAGAATATGGATATGGAAAGATATAGCATACATCTCATTAAGAACAATTAGAAGATAAACTGTAGTTCCCATGGAGAGTATACTTGTTCAATTAAGTCCAAGTATACAGTAATTGGTTTTCTACCATCATTGTTAATACATAAACAACTTCACATTACAAAAAAGCCCAAAGAGTTCTAAGTCTGCCAATACTTCTTGGTGTCTTAGTTCACTTAGCCAATGTATAATGATTCATAGTAAAATTTATGAATGCAGTAAAGTTTGTAAGGCACTCAGTGTATGGAGTTTTTTTAAAAAATGTGAAAAATATCATAGAAAAAATATAGGGATAGGTATAGATGAAATGGTAAACCATGACGCAAAGGAATTTATCATCACAAATATTTTTCCTAATAAAAGAAGAAAACATGATTTAAATGAAGTTATAAGACATTAATATTTGATTCATTTTTACAATTGGAACAAATTATGAAATTAATTCATACAGATCTGAGGTTCAACAGTGTATTGAATGTGGTAAAGCTTTTACATGTGTAAATTATCCTTGCAGGATTGAAAGAAATCAAATTGGAGAGAAATTTTCAGTATGTTCTCACTGTGCTAAAGCCTTGTCTTATGACACTCACCTTCTAAGGAATGAAAAAACACATACCAGAGAAAAATGCTGTGAAATTAAGCAATGTGGTAAAGCCTTTGATTATCACAGTCATCATCAAATGCATGAAAGAACACACACTGGAGAGAAACTCTATGAATATAGTCAAGATGATAAAGACTTTGTTCTTTATGAAACTCATCAAAGTCATAAAAGAACACATAATGAAGAAAAATCATATGAACTTAATCTGCTTGGTAAGGCCTTTGCTGATCACAGTCATCTTCAAAAGAATAAAAGAGCACATACTGGAGAGAAACCCTATGAATGTAATCAATGTGGTAAATGCTTTGCACGTCAGGATAGTCTTCAAACACATAAAAGAACACATACTGGAGAGAAACCCTATGAATGTAAAGAGTGTGGGAAGGCCTTTGCATTTCACAGTAATCTGAAATGCCATAAAAGAATACATACTGGAGAGAAACCCTATGAATGTAATCAGTGTGGTAAGGCCTTTGCTCAGAACAGTAATCTTCAAAGCCATGAAAGAACACATAATGGAGAGAAGCCCTATGAATGTAATCACTGTGGTAAATACTTTGCACATCATAGTCAGCTTCAATACCATAAAAGAACACATACTGGAGAGAAACCCTATGAATGTAATCAGTGTGATAAGGCCTTTGCTCAACGTGGTACTCTTCAAATGCATAAAAGAACACATACTGGAGAAAAACCCTATGAATGTAATCAGTGTGGTAAGGCCTTTGCTCACCGTGGTACTCTTCAAATGCATAAAAGAATACATACTGGAGAGAAACCCTATGAATGTAATCAGTGTGGTAAGGCCTTTGCTCACAACAGTAATCTTCAAAGTCATAAAAGAACACATACTGGAGAGAAACCCTATGAATGTAATCAGTGGGATAAGGCCTTTGCTCTACGTGGTACTCTTCAAATGCATAAAAGAACACATACTGGAGAGAAACCCTATGAATGTAATCAGTGTGGTAAGGCCTTTGCTCAACACAGTCATCTTCAAAGGCACAAAAGAACACATACTGGAGAGAAAACCTTTGAATGTAATCAATGAGGTAAGGTCTTTGCTCACAACTGTGCTCTTCAAAATCATAAAAGAACACATACTGGCAATAAACCCTATGAATGCCATCAATGTGGTAAGGACTTTGCATGTCACAATCATCTTCAATTGCATAAAAGAACACATACTGGAGAGATACATGTGAATGGAATCTGTCCTGAATCCTTTTTCCCAATCATCTCCAAATATGTAAAATAAGACATCCTATAGAGAAACTCTGAGTTTAATATGTGTGTTCTTTAAAAACATGAGAAAAATCATACTGTAGTGATACTCTATGAAAATCAGTGTCAGAATGTTTTGTGCTTCATATAGGAGTAAGACTTTTTGTGTGTAATCAATCTGATTAAGTTTGTGGTGCATATTACCATAATCTTTGGACCTGAGGAAAAAACTGAGTGCTTATTGTAAACTATTCTTTAAACAAAAACAGTTATTGTATAGAAAAGAATTTTATAGTGTCAACAATTTGTTCAAGCATCATGATACCTCTTATTATTTTAGTTTGAAGTAGCAAACTAATGGACAAACATTTTATGAAGCATTACTGGTTGGAGAAAGGGTATTTAAAGAAACATACTTTTGTCCTGAAACCAAAGCCAAAAGAAAGTACCTTTTCTCTGAATCTAGAAGTAGTTAAAGAAACAACATCTCTCTGAAAAGAGCCAACATTAAAAGGGGCCAGTAAAGACACACAATTTGCCTCTCAAATCAGATCCATAAAAACAAACTCTATCCTTGTCCACTGAGCACAAAAGCAATGAATCCCTTGGCATAAAATCAAGCTCATCCCTGACCTTTTTCAGGATCAGGGATTGAAATCCAGCAAATTCCCACCATCAAAATCTCCTTTGCTCTCGGTTATTAAGAAGTCCTATTTGAGCCTTATGCTCATTAAGCATGCAGCTGTCCCTTTCCACACTTTGCAGAGGTATTCATACTCATGTTTTCTTCCTTCTCAAATAAATCTGATTCAAGATTTATGTGAATACCTCTTTTACTGGAATGTTTCAGAAACTCCTGGAGTTGAGCCAAGATACAATTGATGCCTCTGTTTGGGAACTTAGTTCAGAAGATGACAGAGGAATTGGTCATATATTATGAAATATTTCCTTGGGAGTGGAGGAGATCAGCACCAGATATTTCTACTGGGAAACTTTCTTTTTTTGGTTTTTTTTTTTTCTTCTGTTTTTTGAGACTGGGTTTCTCTGTAGCTTTGGGGCCTGTCCTGGAAATGCCTCTGCCTCCCAAGTGCTGGGATTAAAAATGTGCACCACCACTGCCCGGCCTGGAAAGCTTTCTTAGAAGAATTAATTTCTTTTACTTCAAGTCTAAGTTTGCTTTTTCTTTACATGAACCAATTCATTGTGTAAGTAAGCTGTACGATGACTCTCAGCTCCTCTTTTACAGAAATGAATGAATGTTTACAGGAGAAAAGTTTTCATGAGTGAAAAACTGTCTTAAAACTTGTGTTCATTGTAGATATGTGATGTATGTGTGTGTCTCTTGTGTCTATTTGTTTTTTTTTCTTTTTTTAAATTTATTTATTTATTAAAGATTTCTGTGTCTTCCCCACCACCGCCTCCCATTTCCCTCCCCCTCCCCCAACCAAGTCCCTCTCCCTGCTCAGCCCGAAGAGCAATCAGGGTTCCCTGCCCTGTAAAAAGTCCAAGGAACCCCCACCTCCATCCAGTTCTAATAAGATGAGCATCCAAACTGCCTAGGCTCCTACAAATCCAGTACGTGCAGTAGGATCAGAAACCCATTGCCATTGTTCTTGAGTTCTCAGTAGTCCTCATTGTCCGCTATGTTCAGTGAGTCCGGTTTTATCCCAGGCTTTTTCAGACCCAGGCCAGCTGGCCTTCGTGAGTTCCCAATAGAACATCCCCTTTGTCTCAGTGTGTGGGTGCACCCCTCGCGGTCCTGAGTTCCTTGCTCGTACTCTCTCTCCTTCTGCTCCTGATTTGGACCTTGAGATTTCTGTCCCGTGCTCCAATGTGTGTCTCTGTCTCTGTCTCCTTTCATCGCCTGATGAAGGTTAATATTCAGGAGGATGCCTATGTGTTTTTCTTTCTGTTCTCCTTATTTAGCTTCTCTAGGATCACTAACTATAGGCTCAATGTCCTTTGTTTATGGCTAGAAACCAAATATGAGTGAGTACATTCCATGCTCCTCTTTTTGGGTCTGGCTTACCTCACTCAGGATAGTGTTTTCTATTTCCGTTTATTTGCATGCAAAATTCAAGAAGTCCTTGTTTTTTTACTGCTGAGTAGTACTCTAATATGTATATATTCCATACTTTCTTCATCCATTCTTCTATTGAAGGGTATCTAGGTTGTTTCCAGGTTCTGGCTATTACAAACAATGCTGCTATGAACATAGTAGATCATATATTTTTGTTGTATGATAAGGCCTCTCTTGGGTATATTCCCAAGAGTGGTATTGCTGGATCCAGGGGTAGGTTGATCCCGAATTTCCTGAGAAACCACCACACTGCTTTCCAAAGTGGTTGAACAAGTTTGCATTCCCACCAGCAATGGATGAGTGTACCCCTTTCTCCACAGCCTCTCCAGCAAAGGCTATCCTTGGTGTTTTTTATTTTAGCCATTCTGACAGGTGTAAGATGGTATCTTAAAGTTGTCTTGATTTGCATTTCCCTGATCACTAAGGAAGTTGAGCATGACCTTAAGTGTCTTTTGGCCATTTGGACTTCTGTTGAGAATTCTCTGTTCAGCTCCGTGCCCCATTTTATAATTGGATTGATTAGCCTTTTATGGTCTAGTTTCTTGAGATCTTTGTCAGTTGCGGGATTGGTGAAGATCTTCTCCCAGTCAGTGGGTTGCCTTTGTTTCTTAGCGACAATATCCTTTGCTTTACAGAAGCTTCTCAGTCTCAGGAGGTCCCATTTATTCAATGAGGTCCTTAATGTCTGTGCTACTGGGGTTATACGTAGGAAGTGGTCTCCTGTGCCCATGTGTTGTAGAGTACTTCCCACTTTCTCTTCTATCAAGTTCAGTGTGTTCGGACTAATGTTGAGGTCTTTAATCCATTTGGACTTGAGTTTTGTGCATGGTGATAGATATGGATCTATTTTCATTCTTCTATAAGTTGACATCCAGTTTTGCCAGCACAATTTGTTGAAGATGCTCTCTTTTTTCTATTGTATACTTTTAGCTCCTTTATCGAAAATCAGGTGTTCATAGGTTTGTGGGTTAATGTCAGGGTCTTCTATTCGATTCCATTGGTCGACTTCTCTGTTTTTATTCCAATACCAAGCTGTTTTCAATACTGCAGCTCTGTAGTAGAGTTTGAAGTCAGGGGTGGTAATGCCTCCAGACGATCCTTTGTTGTATAAGATTGTTTTGGCTATCCTGGGTTTTTTGTTTTTCCATATAAAGTTGATTATTGTCTTCTCCAGATCTGAGAAGAATTTTGATGGGATTTTGATGGGGATTGCATTGAATCTATAGATTGCTTTTTGTAAAATTGCCATTTTTACTACGTTGATCCTCCCAATCCAAGAGCAAGGGAGGTCCTTCCATTTTCTGGTGTCCTCTTCAATTTCTTTCTTCAAAGACTTAAGGTTCTTGTCAAATAGATCTTTCACATCCTTGGTCAGAGTTACCCCAAGATATTTTATGCTATTTGTGGCTATCGTGAAAGGTGATGCTTCTCTAACTTCCCTCTCTGCTTCCTTATCCTTAGTGTATAGGAAGACCACTGATTTTTTGGAGTTGATCTTGTATCCTGCCACAATCCTAAAGGTGTTTATCAGCTGTAGGAGTTCTTTGGTAGAGTTTTTGGGGTCGCTTATGTGTACTATCATATCATCTGCAAATAACGAGAGCTTAACTTCTTCTTTTCTGATACGAATCCCCTTGATCCCCTTATGTTGTCTTATTGCTATTGCTAGAATTTCAAGCACTATATTGAAGAGGTATGGAGAGAGTGGACATCCTTGTTGTGTTCCTGATTTTAGTGGGATGGCTTTGAGTTTTTCTCCGTTTAACTTAATGTTAGCTGTCGGCTTGCTGTATATAGCTTTTATTATGTTTAGGTATGACCCTTGTATCCCTAATTTCTCCAAGACTTTTATCATAAAGGGGTGTTGAATTTTGTCAAATGCTTTTTCAGCTTCTAATGAAATGATCATATGGTTTTTTCTTTCAGTTTATTTATATGATGGATTACATTAATAGATTTTCATATGTTGAACCAGCCCTGCATCTTCTTGTGTGTATTTGAATGTGCATTCTGTATCCACTTAAAGATAATACCTTGGATATTATTGCAGAAGAAATTACAGGAAGCTGTCAAACATCTAACAATAGTTCTCACCTAGGCATGACTCTAGTGCTGATGTGGGAGTGATTTCTTATTAATAAAGAAACTGCCTAGACCCATTTGATAGGCCAACCCTTAGGTAGGCGGAGTAAACAGAACGGAATGCTGGGAGAAAGAAGCTGAGTCAGGGAGTCGCCATGATTCTCCCACTCCAGACAGAAGCAGGTTAAGATCATTCCTGGTAAGCCAGCTCGTGGGCTACACAGATTAATAGAAATGGGTTAGATCAATATGTAAAAGCTAGCCAATAAGAAACTGAAACTAATGGGTCAGGCAGTGTTTAAAAGAATACAGTTTCCGTGTAATTATTTCGGGTAAAGCTAGCCGGGTGCCGGGACGCAGCCCGCTGCTCATACTACAACATAGTGCCTCATATATTTTTAGTCTATTTATATCTTTCTGAAGTCTGGAAATAGGAACACACTCATAGAAAAAAGAAAGTTCAATTCATGACAACAATTGGATACTTTCTTTAGACATCACAGTTTTCTTTAGCTTTAAGTAAAAATTTTTATCATAACCTTGATACTCGCCCGTGTGTGTTCTCTGATGCTGGTTAAGGTGGGAGCTGCGGCTGAAGCCCTTGCCGCATTCTTAACACTTGTAGGCTCGGTGTCCCATGTGCGTTTATTGGTGTCGATTGAGGTCTGAAATCTGACTAAAGGCCTCCCCACACTGAGAACACATGTGATAGCGGATGCCTGTGTGAACTTCTTTGTGACCTGCTGGAGAGGGTAGCTGACCCACTCCTCTGCGATCAGCTCTCCCCACTGTCTTTCGGACCTGTCCCCACTTTCAAAGACGTCTTCGCTTTCCGGGTTCTTCTCAGCATCCCCAATAGGCTCTTCGGACATGGTCACAAACTCCACATCTTCACTAAGCTCCTCTTTCAAATTTGTTTCATTCTCACTCCAGATCTCAAAGTCCAGTGAGACAACATTTCCGTGATTCTCCTGCATCACGTCCCTGTAAAGGTCTCCTTGTGCATGATCCAGAGGTCTCCATTCTTCCCGAGTGAGGTACATGGCCATATCTTCAAACGTCACAGGGGCCTGAAATCACACAATGCTTCCTCACTACTTAGCATCTAGGAGTTTAGTCCCAGCCTTTCTTCTTGAAATTAGAGACATGGTTAGAAATGTCGAGAAGGCATTGGCATTAAGTCTGATCTGGGACCCAGCCATGAGCAGGGTGGCTGCCATCTCAGGCTCAAACGTTCGTCTCCTGGGAGAGAGAGCAGGAAAAGTAGCTAGTAGACAACGCTGAAGGAGAGGAAAAGCAGGGAGCGAGGCAGCTAGAGGCCCTGCCCACTCCCTAGGGCTGGAGTTCTGGTGGCCGCCGGGTATGCAGGAACAGCCCAGGACCGGTCACTCTCCTCCTTCTCTGATCCCTGAGCGAGACCAGCTCTCCGCATCTCGGTTAATACCAAGTACATGCAAGGCTAGAGTAAGGGAGGACAGCCCCTGGCTAGGTGCCCCCCGAACTGGGGGTCAGGCGGATGCTATTAGACAGAGACTTTCAACCCAGCCCTACAGAACGCCTCTGCTCTTCCAGAATGCCATTTTTAAACAGTCATTTCTTTCCTACATATCAGTTCAAAGTAACTACATAGAGGCTTTTAATAATTGAAAATACTTGACCAATATATCAGGCTTATTGCTAACTACCTGTGACATTTTAAAGTTAACACATATTCTCCACATAGTTGAACACTTATTAACGTGACACAATCTAGACATGCTCCCTCTGTCTCATGCCTATCTTGCTGGACAGTCATTGTTTTATTAAAGCAAGTTGAGTGACAAATCTTCAGAGGATACAACAGAATAATCACTCCACCACAGATGTTCCTTGTACATGGGATTTGCTTTGCAAAATATTCAAAACCTGTCACAAAGTTGATATCTTTTTTACATCAAACCTACTCAATAGCTGAGAATGTGTGTTACAAATATAAACCAGCATAAATAACCATAGAAAGACACAATCAAAGCTAGCAATGAATTGTATGGACTATTGTATGAATTTGTATGTGCTATTGTACAACTGTGTGTGCATGTTTGGGCATTCTGTGTGTATATACTTGTGGAAAAATAAGTATGTGATTATATATATATGTGTGTGTGTATATTTGGAAGACAGAAGTGAATCTCTGGTTTCAGGCCTTTGATTTGACCAAACTTTTATTTATTTTTTTTTAAAGATTTATTTATTAATTATGTATACAGCGTTCTGCCTGCATGTACACCTGCAGGCCAGAAGGGGGCACCAGGTATCATTACAGATGGTTGTGAGCCACCATGTGGTTGCTGGGAATTGAACTCAGGACCTCTGGAAGAACAGTCAGTGCTCTTAACCTCTGAGCCATCTCTCCAGCCCCCAAACTTTTATTTTCTATTTCTTTTCAGATAGGGTCTCTGATTGCTTTGTAACTTTCCAAGTAGACTAGGCTAGCTGACCAACAAGCCCCAGGTTCTCATTTGTCTCCATGACCTTTCCCATTACTAGCGTTAAAAGTCCTTGTGACTTTTTTCGTTTTCTCTTCAGCATGGATTCTTGGGCTCAAACTGAGTTCCTTCTTCTTACAAGAAAATCTCACCTGTCTTCTTAGGCCCTCTCAACTACAGATATTCTGTCAGCATTGTTTAGTTTTGGTTTAGTTTGTCAGATAGTTCCATGTAGCCGTGAGATTGGACTCCAAGTGCTTTATCTCCCTACCTATCTATGTACCTATCAATCTGTCTTCACTGATAAAATAAATAATAAGAAGCATTAAATACCTTATGTTTATTCAAAGAAGCATTTTCATTTATCTTTTATAGATGTAATAAAGTAGTATAATCAACAATCAACAGTTTATCTGACACCATAACTTAATGTCCTTTTCTTGTAAATTTTTTGATCTTTATTGAGCTCTACATTTTTTTGCTGCTCCCCTCCTGCCTCTTCCCTTCCCTTCAGTATTCCCACAAGGTCCCATCCTCCCAATTTATTCAGGAGATCTTGTCTTTTTCTAATTCCCATGTATATTAGAACTTTGTATGTCTCTTTAGTGTCCTCATGTTGTCTAAGTTCTCTGGTGCTGTGATTTGTAGGCTGGGTTTCTTTGCTTTATGATTAAAACCCACTTAATGAGTGAGTACATGTGATAATTGTCTTCTGTGTCTGGGTTACCTCCCTCAAAATGATGTTTTCTAGCTCCATCCATTTTCCTGAAAAATTCAAGATGTAATCGAGATTGGGATTCTAGTCTTGCCCATAAGAGTCCTTTCCCACTGAGTCATCTCATTGGTGCTCAAATTCAATTAGAAGAAATATTGTTATTTATGAAAACAATGATGTTCCCTTTTAAGTCTTTCATTATGTTTTTTGACTCAGTAAGTCCTTTAAAAACATTTCAGCTCAACTTAAAGATGCATGGCTCTAATTATGGAACATGGAGTCTCTGTGGGTCTAATCTCAGTGAGTTTGAGGCCAGCCTGTTCCACATAATGCATACCTGGCATCAATGGCCACATGGACATATCCTATCTCAAAAAGATCACAAAGGACAGCCTATCCCAAGTTAAAGATGTTTTCCTAATAAAATCTAGCTGGAATCAAATGGATTTCAACCAACCTTTAAATGTTCCCTCACATAGAGAGAGCTCTCTTAACAATGAAAATAAAAAATAATATACAAATTCCATTCACATTCCATCCATTGAATCTTTGACAACCATCTAGAGTGGATTTTATCCTTCAAGTGATGAGAGAGAGAAGGAGCAGTGTGACTCCTCTCCCTTAAGAATTATGACACATGTGGGACCTGGAGAGTTGTCTCAGGAGTACTGCTCCTCTTGGGTACCCAGGTTTGACTCATAGCACCATATCTTATTGGATAGAACTCCCTGTAATTGGAGGTCCTGAAGATCGGGTGCATTCTCTGGCCTCTTAGGGTACAAAATGGGCAAATACTGAAAAGACAGATCTGTATTTGATTCTATATTTTAACTAGGTTTTCTTCATGTGTCTGTTACCTTAAAAAGGAATGAAATTCAATTTAGATGTAGGAGTTTGAACAGTGAGTGTAGCAAGTGTATCTCAGGTACTAGTGATGACCAGAAGACAGTGTCTACTCTCCTCTGACCGGAGGTACAGACAGTTGTGAGCTGTATTGTGGGTGCTGGGTATCAAAGATTCTCTGGATGAGTCACCAATGTTCTAAGTGCTGAGCCTTCTTTTCAGCCTCATGAACATGTCATTAATAATAGTAAGGTATAAAAGGCTGATCTAAGTTCATCTTAACTCATCTTGGCCCAGAAGAAATAAAGGACTGATAGTATTGGAAACTAACTTAGTCTTTGTTCTTAAAGAATTCCTGAGCCCAAATGTTCCTCAACTGAGGGAAAAGTACAAAACAAATAATCAGGAAACAAGCTGAAAATGTAAGTCTTTAAAAGATAGTTGGCTATTGAACCAAAGCAATTGGCCATAATTGGAACATAAAAACTCACTATTCAGGTGTACCCTTGCTTAAGTTCATTCTACAAGGTTGTGGATCATTCTTGGCTGGCCAGAAAGAGCAATCATGTTATCATTTATTGGTGGCACCTACTAATGACAGCAAACACATCACTTTTGTATTCACAATTTAAAATTTTCTCTTATCCTGACTTTTGTTTATAGACCATAATCATCATGCATTTAAATAACTCAAAATTCTGAACTATCCAGAAATTGGACACAGAACTAAAAATGGGGAAAATACCGTTCCGCAGTAGAAGTCAGCAATCATATCTTTTTTAAAATTTTTTTTTTAAAATTTATTTATTTATTAAAGATTTCCTTCTCTTCCCCGGCAATCATATCTTTGAACACAGAACTTTATGATAAATTTCTATACGATATAGTGCACAGTAGCAAAGATCAGTGTACTGACTAAGAAAGGACATTTCTGTGAAGGTGTTGAAGGTAATTCCCAATAATGCTATCTAGAATCTATTCAAGATGCAGTCATGTCGAATAAAAGACCAAAGGTGGGCTTCAGCCACAAACACATGACCTTAACACCTGAGCATATCTGTCCTGGAGAACCAAGTCAGGGCTCCACACATTCTTTGATTTTTTTTTTTATTTGCAGAAATACAGGGGTGTGGCCAGCAGGTTCTTAACCTAGGTTCTCAGATCAGCAAGGGAAAGACGACACTGTATGAGTAAACTTGATGTCTCTTAAAAGAACTGCCTATTTTCTGGAAATGCTGATTGAGAATGCCATCTGTAAAAGGAGGCAAGCCTCTGATCACTGATCTCTAGCAAAGCCCACCAAAGAAAAGGCAGTTACCGAGAAGCTGCATTTGACTATGTAGTTTTGTGTTTAGATTCCTTTTCCAAGGTATTTCCGATTTTATCTGATAATTTTAGCCACACATTGGAATGACATTTTTTTTTTTTTTGGTTTTTTGAGACAGGGTTTCTCTGTGGTTTTGGAGCCTGTCCTGGAACTAGCTCTTGTAGACCAGGCTGGTCTCGAACTCACAGAGATCCGCCTGCCTTGGAACGCCATTTTTAAACCGTCATTTCTTTCCTACATACCACTTCAAAGTAACTACATCGAGGCTTTTAATAATTGAAAATACTTGACCAATATATCAGGCTTATTGCTAACTACCTGTGACATTTTAAAGTTAACACATATTCTCCACATAGTTGAACATTTACTAGCATGACACAATCTAGACATGCTCCCTCTGTCTCATGCCTATCTTGCTGGACAGTCATTGTTTTATTAAAGCAAGTTGAGTGACAAATCTTCAGATTATACAACAGAATAATCACTCCACCACAGAAGTTCCTTGTACATGGGATTTGCTTTGCAAAATATTCAAAACCTGTCACAAAGCTGATATCTTTTTTACATCAGACCTACTTAATAGCTGAGAATGTGTGTGTTACAAATATAAACCAGCATAAATAACCATAGAAAGACACAATCAAAGCTAGCAATGAATTGTATGGACTATTGTATGAATTTGTATGTGCTATTGTACAACTGTGTGTGCATGTTTGGGCATTCTGTGTGTATATACTTGTGGAAAAATAAGTATGTGATTGTATATATGTGTGTGTATATATTTGGAAGACAGAAGTGAATCTCTGGTTTCAGGCCTTTGATTTGATCAAACTTTTATTTTCTATTTCTTTTCAGATAGGGTCTCTGATTGCTTTGTAACTTTCCAAGTAGACTAGGCTAGCTGACCAACAAGCCCCAGGTTCTCATTTGTCTCCATGTCCCTTTCCCATTACTAGTGTTAAAAGTCCTTGTGACTTTTTTCGTTTTCTCTTCAGCATGGATTCTTGGGCTCAAACTGAGTTCCTTCTTCTTACAAGAAAATCTCACCTGTCTTCTCAGGCCTCTCAACTACAGATATTCTGTCAGCATTGTTTAGTTTTGGTTTAGTTTGTCAGATAGTTCCATGTAGCCGTGAGATTGGACTCCAAGTGCTTTATCTCCCTACCTATCTATGTACCTATCAATCTGTCTTTCTAATTTTTTTGAGATAGTATCTCAAAGTGGAGCGCTCAAATACTCCTACTCTAGCTAATCAATAAATCCCAGGAATCTTCTTGTCTGCTTCTTCTCCTGACCTGGAATTACAGGCATAGGCATCCAGAACCTGACATTTTATGGGGGTGCTGGGAACCCAAAATCAGGTATCTAATTCTTGCACTAAGGACTTTAACATCCCCCCCATGCCCCACTGCCATCTCCTTGAAAGCAGGTTTTGAAAACAGTGTGAACAGATGGATAGATGTTAGATAAACAGATGACACAGAATGGCTAGCAATTGTGAAGTCTAGCTTTAGTGCTTAGGAGTTCATTGCCATGGTTAGAGTTTGAAAATGAAATGAGCCCATAGTTCATATGATTATTGACTTGTTTCCCAGATGGTGGCACCATTTGGGGTTAGTGTGATCTTTAGAGTATAGTTGGAGGAAGTAGGTCACTGGAGATGTGCCGTGCAAGTTATACATTTTGCTGGCCTTTCGTGTATTCCTTCTCTCTGCTGTCTAGTCCCCATGTCATAAAGAAACTTCTCGGTAACCTTTCCAGTCATTGTGAATTTCTGCCTAATGGCACAGGACTAAACAACTGTGAACAGTTATTCCCAGAAGAACGCCACACCTACACTGGGCCTTCTGCAAGAATAATCAATTGATTAGAACTTTTGTGATTCTGGAGAGGTTTGGATGATGTAGGTTTAGAGCATAATTATAGTTTATCTTAGATTATCTTTAGTCCCTTTAATAGTTATTTGTCTTAGTGTTCTATTTTCTGTACTAAGGGATTTTAAAGGACCTCTCTGGTGGTCTCTGTATGGGGGTCATGATATGGGCACAACAAGAGGCACTGGGATTTTCTGAGTTTGAGACCAGTCTGGCCTACTTAATGATTTCCAAACATACACAGAAAAAATCCTGTCTTGACATCACAAAAACAAGAAAATGTGAATCAAACAAGACTATGATCTAGCTTTAACCTTCTCACCTTCTGGTAGCAGCAGTTACATAGAAAGTATATTGAAGTAGAAAAGTCTCTTTGTTGTCACCTTGCTCTGCCTACCAAGCTCATTTCTTTACTAGTACTAGAGACTACTTCTTTGAATTTTGGTGAATACTTAAAACCAGCTGAGACATCAAGCCTCATGGGCTGAAAAACCACTGGATTCTTCACTTGATCTTTGGGAAAAGGCTGAGAAGCAATCTACTGAATTCTTTAATTGTCATTTATAAGTAGCTATTTTTAGACAACCTGAAACAGAGCTTGTGAGACATTCTAATAAGCCCACTTTTTACATACATGGTGAAATTCATTCCCCCTGTCCTGTTCATGTGGAGAATCCTGAATACTGCAGTTGTATATTTTATTCACCTCCCATGGAGGAAGATGTGCTGGCTAACAATAGTGCTCATGAAGTCATTCCTTCTAGCTCCATTATTCTCTGTGTATTCACATTTCCATGAACACTACCCTTCTTATTATTATTCATTTTCCTGGAGTTTGCTTCAAATTTCAGTAATAAAACCATCATCCAGCCTTCTGATGGGGAAAAGACCTATCATCTTGTTTGAGATCTGGTTCCTGCTTTTCACTTTTCTGTTGTGTGAAATATCTGTGAAAACCATGTAAAAAGTACCTTCAGTTCATCTGACCTCAGCATGAAGCCACAGCATAAACATCTACTTTTATGACCTTAAAACTCTCTTTAGTTGTTAATATTCTGGGCATTCTTTCCCCTGTGGGACAGGAAATCCCTGCAGCCACCTAGCACAGTGCACTGTACAAGCTAGCTAGCCACAGTGTGTCCTGGAGGAAAAAGGGAAAGTTCCTATGGAGTGCAAGATTATGACAGTGTCTACTTTTGGAGCCAGGGAAAGTAATATTGAAATGCATACCTTAGTTAGTCTAGAAAAGATGTTTGACTGGAGTCGAAGAAATGACCAGAAACCTCTGTGCTGTGTCTTTAAGCACACTACAGCTCTGTGGGAGGTGTTCTTGTCACTCAGACCTCACTAGCCAATCAGGCCCTTTGGGTGACCTGCCAGTCAGGAGTAGTGCCGGGTTTTTCAGGGCGTCCGCTTTCAGAATGGACTTCGCAGAGGACCTGGCGCCAGTGGCTTCTGTGCTGCAGTGAATCTGCTGTTGCAGGGAGATGATGAACAGAGCTTTGGCGAGCTGAGGAACCACAACATGGTGAGCCAGGGAATGCTGTCTCCTAATGGGGAGGAGCAGAGGGTGAGGGGCGGGAGACAGCAGGGTGCGTCCTCCTGGGATCTGTGTGGGAACCTGCCGCCAGATTCCCTGTACTATGGAGTCCCATGCGGTCCTGTTAATTCCTAAATCTAGGGACAGAACTCTGAATAACTTGTGCTTTGGGCTTAATTACCTTAGAGAATTGGGAGCAGGGCGGTGTGTGTACAAACATCTTTCTTGTCAATTTCAATATGCCAAACTCGGAGAAGCCTAATTTCTCCTGTATTTTCTCAATATTGAGAACTTTGCCTTTAACTTTTACATAAATCTCCATTTATATTTAACTATGTGGAGGATATCAAGGGATATCACCTGTTGGGTAGCGCTGCACTTCTAAGCCGCAATGTAGAAGAGTAGAATTGCTGATATAAAGGATTTTCCAATGCCTTGGAAATAGTTCAGTCTCACAAAGAAGAATTAGCTGAGGGAGGACTGCCTCTACATCACCCAGATGATAAATGTGTTTTAATCAGGGCTGTTAGAGGTTAGGATGCTAGGGTACACATTGTTCAACTGGATTGTCCAGATATTTGGCTCCAAACCATGACAAAGAAGCCACCACGGATTTAAACCAGACACCAGGCACATCGCTGAAGGACTCTAAATGCATTTCTGAGGCCTCTCAGCTCTAAAGACATTTTCTGAAGCCTCTCAGCATTTGGAAACCCGACAGTCTCCCACACACATCCTGACTACTCATCCTCCAGTGTCCTTGTGAATAATCTTCAAACAGAACTCCATTCTGGGAATTGAGGCAAAGACAACCCACAGATGTTGACTCAGTTCCTGATGTGTTGATTTAGTCACTGGGACAAGGTCAGGATGGCTCACAGATGTTCCTCCTTATCTCGCCTGATCAGGAAGCTATTCTCCTGCCCTGGAATAGACCAGTCACTGTTAGTAACCCTGTGAATAAGCCAATCCAATAACTTGGAAAACAACCTTCAGGTTCCCCCCCTTGTGTCAATGGCTTTTCACTTTAAAAGATGGGCTGTAGCAGCTATCGGATGTCCTTTATATCCCGAACCTGAAGGACCCTGTCATAACAGCATAAATTCCTCTTGCTTTTGCATCAATTATGGTTATGTGAGTGGTGTCTGGAGCAACTCCTCCCTGATGTTTGGACTTCTAGTCCAACATTTTGGTGCATTGGCCGAGAAGTGAGTTGCTTCCAGACCCATTCCAGGCCCAGATGGAGGTAGGAGCGCTCATATTGTCTTTGTCTGCCTGTCTGCTTTGTTTCTGTGACTATTGTAGTTTGCGTTCGTTGGTATTCTGAGAAATTGTACCTATGTAGGGCCAGTATCTGAATGAAATCTGGAGGATGCTCCAGTAATCTGAAGGGGCTAAGAGTGACCAGGTCACTCCTCTAGTTCCCAGGAGGCATGACTTTTTGTCGCTTACCTCCATCTGAATCTGTAGTGGTGAGCAGCTTCTGATTTTGAGTTTGGTTTTGACTTTTCATGTCTTTTTCATGGAGCATCTCTGCTTTTGTATATCTGTTTGTACTCGAGTCTAAATCTGGTACCATGGGGCAGCAAGTGACCACCCCATCGACCCTGACTTTAGATCATTGGAAGGAGGTTAAAGATAGAGTCTTTGGAAATACGAAAGTAATGCTGGGAAGCGGTCTGCTCCTTGGAATGGCCCACTTTTAAACTGGACTGGCCACAGGGCGGGGCCTTCAATCTAGATACTGTTTTGCAGGTTAAAGAAAAAAATCTTCCAGCCTGACCCTTATGGCCAACTGGATCAGGTTCCCTATATTGTCACCTGGGAGAGCTTATCCATAGAATCCCCTCTCCTCTGGGTCAAACCATTACATCACAGAGCACAGGGCAGGTACTGTGCCAGCTTCCCTCTGACTTTGATAAAGGCAGTCTGCCCCTCCCCTGCCTGACACCCAGTCCGACCGACCGCCTGCTCTTTGACCCTCCTTCTGGGGAGCGCCCCCAGGCCAGGGTCGATGTGGGGGGGGGGAGCGCGGGAGTCCTGCACCTCACGGCAGGCCCTGGCTGTCCTTGTCTTGCCTGGGCTGCATTGCTGAACCGCACTGCTCTCTGTTGCGACTGCCGGCCTTGCTGCCTCCGCTGTCACCATAGGCGAAAAGACAGGCCCGGAAAGGCTCGCCAAGGGCTCCAGCTATGCTGCCTGGCCAAGCAGCCTCCGCTATTGTCGCCAGCGCGCTGACGCTCGAACTCCTAGCATCATCTCCCGAGCCCAGGGCGCATTACTCTTCCTTCAGAGCCCGGTCTTGGGACGGCACTGAGCCTCCTCCGCACCCCACTCCACAGGGGAGCTCACTAACGGGAGAGCCATCTTAGCTGTATTAAAACCAAACAAAGGCTTTGGCTCCCTTAGTCGCTGCTCAGGAATAAGCCCAGCTGATGGCTCATCACTCCTCTTGGGCTGTGTAATCCTGCCCACCTCTGCACACAGCTCCCTGCTACAGCAGGTAGAGACTGGGGCAGGAGCATCCACGAGAGGGGAATGCTTGCCCCTGAAGTCCCTGTGCTGACTGGAGTCCACCAGCACGGTGCAGGAGGACTCGGGGGAGGAGGGCTTCCTTAAACAGTCCGGGGTGTTCCCTCCCCCTATAGCAGCCAATGCCAAGGTCTTCCCAGCTTTTACAAGCAGGAGTGTCTTCAAGGGCCTTCCTCTTCCACTTCTGCCCACTGCCTATGTGAAAAAGCTAGCATTTCCCAGCGCCACCTCAGCCAGGCCTGGTCTCCCCAATCCTTGGGCTTAGTGTGAGGGCTCAAGAGGAGCCTCCCATGGTGAAGGATGTGGCCTTCCCAAGGAACTAAGTTGAGGCTTCCAGATGGCCCACCAATCCTGACCTGAAAAGTTCCCTAGAATGGATTCCTCATGGGGCCTCTGATGGTTTACTAGCTTTCCTCCCAGCCCACCAGTCAAGTCAGCCATTGATCATACCCTCCCCAGTCTCTCTTTGGGGGTTTTTGGGAATGTGCTAGTTTGGCACAACTGTGATTCCCTTCATCCACTTCTGTTCCAAGTGGGGCCTCTGGAATCCCATTCAGAGAAAAGCTGCTAGGTTGCTGTGAGTACTGAGGTGGGGGTGTGGGAAGCTTGTGCTATACAGCTAGGAGCTCACTGTGGATGGAGCTGAGGCTGGAGCCAGGTCCTGGGAGGATCCCCAATGGGGTTCCCGGAGTGGGGGAGGGTCTCCTTTCCAAAGAGAAGGCTTGTTCTCCCTGGAAACTAAGGTGCTAGGGACTGAATGGCAGCCTCCCCTCTGCAGGTGCCATGTGAAGCCTCGCGCCAAAGATCTGTGGCCCTTGCCCAGGGGAGGTAGCCTGTGCTAGTGCCAGGGTCACGGAACTAAGGCCTCCCGTGGAGGCACACATGCCAGCGGGGTCCAAGCTGGTGCTAATTCCTCCCCACAGGACCCGGTAAGCCTGGGAACCTGCAGTAGGCTGTTTTTCTGGGGTCAGATACCCTCTTAGAAAGAGCCTGGACCTCTTTATTTGGCAACAGGGCTAGAGATTTATTTTACATCGTTAAGTGACTTGTTGGGCACAAAACCTTACACAAGAGTAGAAATATATGTACAGTATGTTTTTATCAAAAATAACCTTGAATTTGCATAAATATATAAAAATATGTTAAACAAGATTAGAAACATATACAGTATAACAAAAATATCCTCAAATATGTATTAATATACAAAAACCTATAATAATGTAAAATATTTAATAAAAATGGTTGGTTTTGATTTAAAGCCAATTTAGTAATCTATCATTTATCCTATAATTTCTATATCTTCTTTTTTTCTTCTCAGAACAAGATAACTGAATATAATCTTCTTTGTTTTTATTTTTTTACCATAACACGTCATAACTTGTTACCACTGCCACCTCAATGATGACATAAACTGGCCTTTGGGCAAAGAAATGTTCATGTCTCAACCACTGACAAGATAGATGGTATCCGAAAATGAATAAGCAGGACTGTTAATTTCCTACCTCTGAAATTGGTCTGTCAGTTATTCTAGGTCTTAGCCAAAGTTGGTTGCTTCAACATTGCAAATGAGAATATGGATGATTGCCCAGGTAGCCAGTTGTCTCTGTAATTTGTTGCACATTTTGAAAGTTGCTTGATTGCACTTCCTGCTTACTCAAGTAATATTATTTCCCTTCTTGGATCTTCAATGGGGTTGAAGACTAGATAGTTGTAGTTAATTTCCACTCATGACTTGGTCAAGTTATTTATTATACAAAACTTAATCTAGTTAGGTGATAGGATAATTATTGAATATATTGTTCTTATTGTATATAATTTTGTATTGGGCTTAGAACTCTTATTTAAACAAAAGGGGGAGGTGCTGTAGAGAGACTTACAGCCAGTGGTTTCCTGCCCACTGGGGTGTGGCCTCTTATAGTATATATGCCAATGTAGAGCATGAGTCTGGTCGCTTTCTGGATGCACAATTCGGTTTTTGATCTTTGTTCAAGCATAGACTTGTGATTTGTGAGTCTACCCCCAAATAAATAACAATCTATTTTTCAATTCTGAGCTAGTGTTTAATTTCTTTTAAGTGTCCTTCAAAGATCTTTAAATGTGAGTCATTGAAATGACTAAATGCAGTTTTTTCATTGTTGACCATGAGCCAATAGTGACTGGAATCAGAATGTACTTGACTGAATGAACAACCTCCCAGAAAATATCATGTATGTGAACAAGTTTTTCTCTTTGGTGGGTTTTCTTTCATCTTTTTGTGAATCTTTAGTAGGAGAAGCCTTTCTAGATGAAATTCCTGATTATATGCTATGAGTCTCAATACTCATGGATTTCCTGACATTCATATCTGCTGTGTTGTGTTTGATATTAATCAACCACCTTCATACTTATACTGAAATGCTTTTATCATCATCATAGGCTCAATCTCTAAATCACATAAGATATAGAAGAAACAGTTACTATTCAGTGCTAAGGAGTTTTGTAACCTGCTGTTTTAATTGTTGTGTTTTCTTATCTGAGTCATTGTGTGGCTCTAAATTTCTGAAAGTAAAGGGAGGCATCATTCCTGGCTCTATTTTTTTTGTTATTGGATGATGGCCCTGGAATGTAGGTTTTATTCATATCAAGTATATGCTACTATGCTTAGCTTCATGTCCATTTTGAATTTTAAAATTTGACAGAGGGTATCACTCTGATTCCCAGGATGCCATGTATTCATAACATTAATACTGCTTGAGTATTCTGAGTCATTAAATTGCAGTTGCATGAACTGTTTCCTGCTTGTTATGCTTGCTTTGATTTTTTAAAATCACTATGAGTATTTTATATGTCTGCCTGAATATGCACCATATGGATACCTGGTCATCAGAGTGATCAAAGGATCTCAAAAATCCTGACCATGGAAAAATGGAAAGTTGTGATTCTCATGTAACTACTGGCAAATGTGTCCACTTCCATTCAAGATCAGCAAGAGCGCTGTATTACTCTGCCCTCTCTCCAGCTCTGTGTTGATTATTTATGACCAACATTTATATTTCTACTGTTTTCATCTGTCCACTTGTAACTGTTTTATACAGGAAGTTGTTTTTCTTCAAAATGTTATTTGTATTTCAGTTTATATTAGGGTACTTCAGGGGTCTGGAAGAAGACCACAGAACTGGAGTGAAAACAGTTCTTTGTAAGAACCTTAATAAAAGCCTTTCAGTTTTTCTACCCCATTGTTTGTTACATTGAGGTTTGCAATGGAGACAGAGTCTTAATGTGTACTGCCACCTTTCCTGGACCTGATTGCATAGAGTTGACTAGCATTCAACTCAGAGACAAATATTCCCACCTCTGTTTTCTGAGTGTTGTGATTAAAGGCACATTGCATCAATATACCCAGTTTGTCCATCTTTCTTTTCCCTTCTGTAGTCAGTAACTTTTCATACAATTTTCTCATGCATATGATATACTATTGATTTTTTTCTTGTCTCTCCCTGTTAATAGACATTGCTCTTAAAAGGTGAAATTCCATTTAAAGTGTAGAGAAATGACAGATTTGTCTCTCCTTTAAATGTCCTTCTAAAGTGACTGTCTACGTCTTAGAATAAGAGTAAGGAACACCAGAATCATACAACTATACTTTCTTTTTTTTATATTTATTTATTTATTATGCATACAATATTATCTTGTGTATATGCCTGATGGCCAGAAGAGGGCACCAGACCTCATTACAGATAGTTGTGAGCCACCATGTGGTTGCTGGGAATTGAAATCAGGACCTTTGGAAGAGCAGGCAATGCTCTTAACCTCTGAGCCATCTCTCCAGCCCACAACTGTACTTTCAAAGAAGTATGCATTTCCAATGTTGTCACTGTCATGCTTACATTGTATACATGTGTGGTATATTTTTGAAGGCAGTGACCTATGATGATGTGCATATAAACTTCACTCAGGAAGAGTGGGATTTGCTGGATCCTTCCCAGAAGAATCTCTACAAAGATGTGATGCTGGAGACCTACAGGAACCTCACTGCTATAGGGAAAAATGAATTTCCTTCATGTTTCAAAATAGGAGACAACTTTTCCTTGGTTTATTATGTTGTTCTGTAATTTGATTTAGAAAGAAGAAAATGGGGTATATAATGCAGTCATAATTCTTAGGTGCACTTAAGATAATAAGCTAATTGTTGCACAATGTTAAATAATATCACTTACATATTCTGGTACTGTATTTTAGGATACATTTGGGAAGACTGTAACAATGAAGAACATAGTCAATGTTCTAGAAGAGATGCAAGGTAATTTTCTTGTGCAAATTCATAACAATGTGTCTCTGATGAGTTTATAATGTCCTAGGACACATTATAAACTCATAAACAAAAGCAGCAGTGTAAATAAGCACAGCTTTAAAGCATTGATGGTTATTAAATTCTCACAAATCCATATACCTCAATTTCATGTATGTGAATTGCATTTGCAAGGCTTTCATTTAAGAAAAAGTCAAGAAAGCAATATTTATACAGCTATCACCATTTGATTCATAGCACCACGAGAGCTATGTTATTGATCTGCCGGTCCATTGGTTTCTTGCTACTCATGACAAAAAATGTGTACACATTTTAATGATGATGAGTAGAGCTGCAAAACTTTCTACTAAATCAATAACCCATGGTAAGTCTTGTATTACTCATATACTTTTTGTGACTATGCTAATTTTAGTGAAAGCAGCTGTTAGAGTCAAGGGTCAAGGGGCAGATGTTGTGGAGAAACCTTAATATCTATACCGCAAGTCTGTGAAGAACAGAAAGTCAAATTGTGAGAATTCAGTGTGGAAATCTTCCACTATTCTTCCTTTCCTATGTATATCATGTTATTCTTGACACAAGCATATGAGCATAGGGATATGGAAAGATTTATCATATCTCTCCTATAGAACAATTAGAAGATAAACTGTATTTCTCATGTAGAGTATACTTGTTGAGTTTAGTCCAATTATACAAGTAATTGGTTTTCTACCATCATTGTTAATACATAAACCAACTCACATCACAAAAACCCCCATGAGTTCTTGGTCTGTGCAAATACTTCTGTGTGTCTTAGTTCATTGGAAATGTATAATTCACAATATAGTAAAATTTATGAATGCAGAAAAGTTGAGTTGGTAAAGAACTCAGAGTATGCAGTTCTCTTCAAAAATGTGAAAAATAGGGCTGGAGAGATGGCTCAGTGGTTAAGAGCATTGCCTGCTCTTCCAAAGGTCCTGAGTTCAATTCCCAGCAACCACATGGTGGCTCACAACCATCTGTAATGACGTCTGATGTCCTCTTCTGGCCTGCAGACATACACACAGACAGAATATTGTAAAACATAATAATAAATAAATATTTAAAAAATGTGAAAAATATCATAGAAAAATATAGGGCTAGATATAGATGAAATGGTAAACCATGACACAAAGGAATTTATCACAAATATTTTTCCAGATGCAAAATGGCCCCTAAGGAAAGAACAAAAAACATGATTTCAAACAAAGTTATAAAACCTTAATATTTAATCCCTTTTTACAATTGGAAAGAATATGAAATTAATTTATATAGATATGAGGTTTAACAGTGCATTGAATGTGGTAAAGTTTTTACATGTGCCAATTATCCTTTCAGGATTGAAAGAAATCAAACTGGAGAGAAGTTTTTAGTATATTCTCACTGTGCTAAAGCCTTGTCTTATAACACTCATCCTTTAAGGAATGAAAAACCACATACCAGAGAAAAATGCTGTGAAATTAAGCAATGTGATAAAGCCTTTGCTTATCACAGTCATCTTCAAATGCGTAAAAGAACACATACTGGAGAGAAACCCTATGAATGTAATCAGTGTGGTAAGGCCTTTGCACGTCACAGTCTTCTTCAATTGCATAAAAGAATGCATACTGGAGAGAAACCCTATGAATGTAATCAGTGTGGTAAGGCCTTTGCATATCAAAATAACCTTCACAGTCATAAAAGAATGCATACCGGAGAGAAACCATATGAATGTAATCAGTGTGGTAAGGCCTTTGCTCAAAACTGTAATTTTCAAAATCATAAAAGAACTCATACTGGAAAGAAACCTTATGAATGTAATCAGTGTGGTATGGCATTTGCACGTAAGGATCATCTTCAAATGCATAAAAGAACACATACTGGAGAGAAACCCTATGAATGTAATCATTGTGGTAAGTCCTTTGCATATCAAAAGAATCTTCATGTTCATAAAAGAATACATACTGGAGAGAAACCCTATGAATGTAATCAGTGTGCTAAGGCCTTTGCAGCTAAGAGTAATCTTCAAAAGCATAATAGAACACATACTGGAGAGAAACCCTATGAATGTAATCAGTGTGGTAAGGCCTTTGCTCAACACAGTCATCTTCAAAAGCATAAAAGAACACATACTGGGGAGAAACCATATGAATTTTGATGGGAGTGTCATATATCAATCTGTTGATTTCATTGGTTAAGCAATAAAGAAACTGCTTGGTCCTCATAGGTTAAAACATAGGTGGGAGGAGTAAACAGAACAGAAGGCTGGGAGAAAGAAGCTGAGTCAGTGAGTCGCCATGATTCTCCCACTCCAGGCAGACGCAGGTTAAGATTATTCCTGGTAAGCCAGCTAGTGGGCTACAGCAGATTATTAGAAATGGGCTAGTCCAGTTGCGAGAGCTAGTCTAGAAGAGGCTAGATAGAAATGGCCCAAGCGATGTTTCAAAGAATACAGTTTCCGTGTAATTATTTCAGGTAAAGCTAGCCATGGGGGCTTCCGGGTGCTGGGGACGCAGCCCCGCAGCTCCTATTACAACAGAATTTAGCCATCCTGTAGAGAAACTCTGAACTTAATGTGTTTATTCTTCAAACACATGAGGAAAACCATACTGTAGTGAAACTCTATAAATGAATTCAGTGTCATAATGTTTTGTGCTTCATATATTAGTAAGACTTTTTGTGTGTAATCAATCCGATAAAGCTTGTGTGTGCATATTACCATAATCTTGTGGACCTGAGGAAAAAAACTGAGGGTTTATTTTAAACTATTCCTTAAAATCTAAAGCCACTTACAGTCAGTTAACTATTGTATTGTATAGAAATAATTTGATAGTGTCAACAATCTGTTCAAGCATCATGATACCTCTTCTTATTTTAGTTTGAACTAGCAATCTAATGGACAAACCCTTTTATGAAGCATTATAGTTTGGAGAAAGGGTATTCAAAGAAACACACATTGGTCCTGAAACCAGAGTCAACAGTAAGCACTTTGTCTCTGAATCTGAACTAGGTAAAGAAACAACATCCTCCTGAAAACAGCCAAAACATTAAAAAGGGCCAGTGAAAGACATACACTTTGGATCTCCAACCAGAATCATAAAAACAAACTCTACCCTTGTCCAATTGAGCACAAAAACAACCAATCCCTTGGCATAAAATCAAGCTTATCTCTGAGTTTTTCAGGTTCAGGGATTGAAATCCAGCAAATTCTCACCTTCAAAATCTTCTTTGATGCTGTCTGGTCCTAAGAAATCCTATGCTCATTCAGTATGCAGCTGCCGCTTTCCACACTGGCTGAGATGTTCATATTCATGTTTTCTTCCCTCTCAAATAAATCTCTGGTTTTCCATGATGCCACAATAAAGGTCCTACCTGCTCCTCATTCTGGCACACTCGTCTTTAGTGATAACAATTTATTTCCTAAAGTCAGGCGATGGTGGCGCACGCCTTTAATCCCAGCCCTTGGGAGGCAGAGGCAGGTGGATCTCTGTGAGTTCAAGATGTCCTGGTCTACAAGAGCTAGATCCAGGACAGGCTCCAAAACCACAGAGAAACCCTGTCTCAAAAAACGAAAAAAAAATTATTTCCTAGATACCTTCCTTCTCATCTCCCCCAAGGAACAGATACCTGCTGTTTGCCTTTCCAGCCACACCTCTCACTGAACGGACACCTAGCTTTCTCCTTTCCCACATCACCCCGTGCCCATAGGAAGTAGCCAGATATGAGTCTATGCCCTTTTTTCCAAAGAGAGCCTAAATGTTTGTCATAATTTCCACTCCAATTTTCTGTCACCCCTATATGCAAAGAGTCTAGAATGTTAAGTTGGGAGCTGAATCCCCAGCCCTTTGCATCTGTCCTAAACTCCTAACTCTTAGAGTTAGCACTTTGGACTCCAAATCCCAGCAGGCCAAATCCTGATCCCTCCCTGGAGGGAGGTCAGGACCACACCCAAGAATATTTAAGTGATCTCCCAAAAAGAGGAACACGTGGTCTCCTTTTTTCCCTCCCAGTGGTCTCATTTGTGCAGCTTCCCGGTTTCCCCTCGGGGCCACCCAAGAGACCAAACTCCCATTACACCTGGATACTTCTCAATTTGGCTTGTTTTGATTTGGCTTGATTAGAAATTTGTGTCAGCGGAGAGCTCGCATTAGGAAAATATTCCTAACAATGTGAATACCTTCTTTCACTGGAATAGTTGAGAAATTCCTGGAGTTGAGCCAAGAGACAATTGATACCTCTGTTTGGAAACAGCCCAGAAGAGCACAGAAACAATGGACATATCTTACCTAATATTCCTTTAGGGGAGTGGAGGAGATCAGCACCAGATATTTCTACTGGGAAACTTTCTTAGAAAAATTGATTTCTCTTACTTCAAATCTAACTTTGGTTTTTCTTCACATGAACCAATTCATTGTGCAAGTAAGCTGTAAAATGCCTCTCAGCTCCTCTTTTACAGGAAATGAATGTTTACAGGAGAAAAGTGTTCATGAGTGAAAAATCATTTATCTTAAAAGTTGTTTTAATTGTAATTATGTGATGTATGTGTATGTCTCTGTATTTGAATATGCATTCTGTATCCACAGAAAGTTAATACCTTGGATCTTCTTGCGGAAGGAATTATAGGAACCTGTCAGACATCTGACCTTAGTTCTATGAATGAACATTTTTCACTCACCTAGCCTAACTCTAGTGCCTTAAATATTTAAGTCTATTTATATCACTTTGAAGTTTGGAAATAGGAACAAACTCAAAAAAAAGAAAGTTCTATTGATGAAAACAATTGGTTAATGTCTTTGGACATCACAGTTTTGTTTAGCTATAAGTAAAATTATTTTTTATTATAGCCTTGAAGGAAGTAAATTACATGCCATGTTCACTCAAGACTGATGGAAATCATGGCATTTTGGTTTCTATTTTGAAATATTTGAGGTAGGTATTAAAGTGTGCTATATGTGGCAAATCCATTTAGTGAATTTTATTTTGTAGTCCTTATATTCCTTCATTGGAGTTTGTTAGTCTTCTATTGTGCCTTTACCAAATGTATTATTCTGCTGTAATGTATAGAATGGTAAACCCATCATACTTGTGTCCCATTGGTTATTGAAGTGTCAGGCCATGTGGGAACATACTTTTCAAGTAAATGTGGTGGGTTGTTGTTTCCGGTTTCGATTTTTATCTTTTCACCAATTCTGTTGAGATTTTGTTGTTTGTTATTCAATCTAGCTTGGATGTCAGAAAAGAATCAGGGATAAATTTGAATTCATGATGCCCATGTGTCTGCCTCCTGAATACAAGTCCAAGGGTAGATGATGAACTCCAAATGTATGTGTGTGTGTTTTTTTTTTCAACAGAATTTGACAATATTTATGTTAAATGACTGATAAAATAAATTATATGGGGCTGGAGAGATGGCTCACAGGTTAAGAGCACTGACTGCTCTTTCAGAGGTCCTGAGTTCAATTCCCAGCAACCACATGGTGGCTCACAGCCATCTATGGTGAGATCTGGTGCCCTCTTCTGGCAAGCATACATGGAAGGAATGTTGTATACATAATAAATAAATAAATCTTTTAAAAAATAAATAAAGTATATGAAACATTAAATACCTTGTGTGTATACAAAGAAACATTTTAATTTATCCTTTATAGATATAATAAAGTAGGATAATCAGCAATCAACTGTGTATCTGACACTATAACTTGATGTTATTTTTTTATTTTTTTAATTGATCTTTCTTGAGCCCTACACTTTTCTGTGCTCCCCTCCCTGCCTCTCCTCTTCCCTTCAATCCTCCCCCAAGGTCCCTATGCTCCTAATTCACTCAGGAGATCTTGAATGTTTCTACTTGCCATGTATATTAGAACTATGTATGTCTCCTTAGTATCCTCATTGTTGTCTAAGTTCTCTGGGACTATGAGTTGTAGGCTGGTTTTCTTTGTTTTATGATTAAAACCCACTTATGATTGAGTACATGTGATAATTGTCTTTCTGTGTCTTGGTTACGTCACTCAAAAGGATGTTTTCTAACTCCATCTATTTTCCTGCAAAATTCAAGATGCCATCGAGGTTAGGTTTCTAGTCTTGCACAAAACAGTCCTTTCCCACTGAGTCATATCATTGGTGCTCAAATTCAATTAGAAGAAATATTACAACAGTAAATTATTCTTTTCTTTTCAAATTGGAAATGTAATTTCATACAGGAATAGAGGAACATGGGATAATTTGAATAGTCAATCCTCTTGGCATGTGAAAATATTCTTACCAGCACAGATTTTTTTAATTTTTACATTCATAGAACAAGACATGTATTTGTAATACATTCTCAGAACCAAAATTGTATGCCAGAGAATTCCGTCATTTAGTAAAATTCATTGCTGCTAAGCCTGATAACCTGGCTTCTATGTCTTGATTACCCTAATACTCTTACAAATTTTTTTCATATTTGTTGACTTCATCAGTTACTTACACACTCCTACATCAGCTCATTCACAAATAATTTTTAAACCCAAAGAAATGTCTTTGAGGTTATTTGCAGCCAAATGACTCCCTAGGTTTAAGGACTAAAACTCACAAAGTGGAAGTACATCATAGACACCTGTTAGTTTTCCTATTTGTGCTACATGCACAACATGGCAGGTGTATTCACAAAAGCACACTTCAAACATTTTTAAATGGATGGAATTGACAATGCAATAAAAATGACTCATGATTATGAACATACAAAATGACTTGGTGATTTAAATTATAGAATTTCAAGAAATATTGTTATTTATCAAAGCAATGATGTTTCCTTTTAAGTCTTTCATTATGCTTTTATGACTCAATGATAAGTCCCTTAAAAACACACATTTCAACTCAACTTCGAGGTACATGGCTATAATCACAGAACATGGGAGTGCGGGTGGGTTCGATCTCAGTGAGTTTGAGGCCATATAGCCTTGAGACTGGCCCCCAAGTGAAATATGTGTATGTGAAGGCCAGAGGTTGATATGAAGAGTCTTTCTCAATCTCCCTCTGCTATTTCTCTACCTACCTATCTATGTACCCATCAATCTATCTTTCTGTTTGTTTTTTTTTTTTTTGAGACAGTATCTCAGAGTGGAGCTCTCTTATTCTCCTACTCTAGCTAATCAACAAATCCCAGGAATCTTCATGTCTGCTTCTTCCCCTTACATGGGATCACAGGCATAGGCATCCAGAACTTGACATTTTATGTGGGTTCTGGGAATCCAAAATCAGGTATCTAATTCTTACACACAGGACTTTAACATCCCCCCATGCCCCACTGCCATTTCCTTGAAAGCAGGTTATGAAAACAGTGTGAACAGATGGATAGATGTTATATAAACAGATTGATATATGATGAGACAGAATGGCTATCAATTGTGAAGTCTTGGTTTGGTGTTTAGGAGTTCATTGCCATGGTTAGAGTTTGAAAATGAAATGAGCCCATAGTTCATATGTTGTTGACTTGTTTCCCAGATGGTGGCACCATTTGGAGTTAGTGTGATCTTTAGAGTATAGTTGGAGGAAGTAGGTCACTGGAGATGTGTCGTGCAAGTTATATATTTCCCTGGCCTTTCCTGTATTCCTTCTCTCTGTGTTCTAGTCCCCATGTCATAAAGAAACTTCTCAGTAACCTTTCCAGTCATTGTGATTTTCTGCCTAAAAGCACAGGACTAAACAACTGTGAACAGTTCCTAGAAGAGTGCCACACCTATACTGGGCCATCAGCAAGAATAATCAATTGATTATTTTTCTGGGATTGTGGAGAGGTTTGGATGATGTAGGTTCAGAGAATAATTATAGTTTATCTTAGATTATCTTTAACCCCTTTAATAGCCATTTGTCTTAGGGTTCTATTTTCTGTAGAGACACCAGGTCCTTGGTAACTCTCATAAAAGGAAACATTTAATTTCAGAGGTTTAGTCTATTATTGTCATAGAGGGAAGAATGACAGCACCCTGGGAGACATGGTGCATCATAAGAAGTTGGGATTTCTATGTCAAGATCTCTAGACAGCAGGAAAAAAGAAACACTGGCCCTGGCTTGGGGTCTTAAACCATACATCCTCTTTTTGCAACAAATTGGTGCCCACATAGCCAACTAAATCCATGTAAAACCTGAGAGGGCTTGAAAAGGAATTCCAGAAAAAAAAAACAAGCAGAGTTTTAACACAGCTTCTTGCCGTTTGCTGGTGGCATGCCACACCTCCTTTAAGAGAGGTTTTCCTGACTCAGCAGCAGCAGCAGAAAAGAAGCTGCACTGTTTTGAAATGAAAGCTTTCTGGGACGTGCTGCCAGTATGAGCTCTGGCTTTTTCAGGAGACCAGGTATTTGGATGGGGTTTGTGAGTAGCATGGTGCAGCTTGCTTAATGGTGGCATGCACTGGCTGTGTCCCTGAAATTAGGACAGTGCGTGCAGCTTATATGTGGCAAGCAGCTCTGCCATGCTGGACTGGGTGGGGAAAGCAGGCTCTGCTGTATTTTCCTTAGCAATGATGCAGCTTAAGTTTTTAAGAAGTGCTTAGCATTTGAAAAAGCACCCCTGGACAGTAAATAATTATAGGTATGCAATAAAGACAAATGCAGACAAGTCATAGTGTTAAATGATGTGTGTAGGATTGAAAGACAGAAGAAAAAAAATAAAGAGAGTCATAAAATAAAGTTAATGCTTTTTAAAAAGGTAAAGTTTTTAAAGAGAAAGAATAAAAATAGGGGGCTGGAGTGATGGCTCAGTGGTTAAGAGCACTGACTGCTCTTCCAGAGGACCCGGGTTCAATTCCTAGCACCCACATGGCAGCTCACAACTGTGTGAAGATCCAGTTGCAATGGATCTGACACTTCACACCCATGCACATAAAATAAAGTTAAATAAATTATTAAAAAAAGAAAAAAAGAAAGAATAAAATAAATAAGCCACATAAAGATGGAATATACACAGAGTCTGGATCATGTATATTATTGTGTTTTCTTTGAATTTTTTGACTGAGAGAAAGCTAAGAAATCCTGGGCCTCGGGGTAGCTGCCCTCATACAGGCCCCTTGGTACTTTAATGAATTAAAACTAATTACCTTCATTAGAGAAGGAGTAAGTGCTGTTCAGATTTTGATGTTATGCCACCAATATAGTGCTTTACAAGGTCAAGAAGATATTAAAATCTAGTTCTATGATTAGAACTAGGTACTAGCAGAAGTGGGGAGATGAAAGACCTGGATAAATCCAGACCCCCCCCCCCAGCAGGAAGAAAATAGCCGAAAATCTAAGCAGGAAGAGAAGAATCAGGAATCTAGCATTAGCCAGTTCAATGACTGTGTTTCAGGAACTAGCTGAAGATAAAGTTCGATTGTAATCTTGAGAATAATCTTGAGAAACAGGGAGTTTTCCCCTTGTGATTATCATTAGGTATTTTTGGAATACTGTGTTTCAGGAACTAGCTGATTATGACCTTGAGTGATCTTGAGAGGCAGGGAGTTGTCGTGACACCCTCCCTGCCCCTTTGGGATTACTGGGCTGTGGTTTCTTCCTATAAAAACCCCTTCTCCAGGTCACTCGGGGTCGAACTCTTCCCCTGAGTGGGTTATGAGTCTCGGCCCCAGTGCACTGGTTCCCGTCTCATCGATTAAAGCCTCCTGTGATTGCAGCAAGGACGGTCTCTAGTGAGTTACTAGGGGGGTCGTGTTATCCCGAGACTTGAGTGAGAGTCTCCCCAGCACTGGGGGTCTTTCATTGACTTAACAGAATGGGAGGGAGCAAAAGTCCTTGTACCCATGCCAAAGCAGTGTCAAAGATTCTCTTTGTAGTTATATCTTTAAAAGCTTACCCCACAGAGGAGATACAACTCCTCCCTACCTTGCTGTAAGGGGGATGGAGATGAGCTCCAAACATGTTTGTATTATGCTGATTAAACCTTGCTTATTCAAGTCTGGACCTCTCTGGTGGTCTTTCTCTGGGGGTCATAATCTGGGCACAACATTTAGTGCATTGGCCTGGAACCCCAGGGATTCCACCGGAATGATGAAAGTCTGGACGTTTATTAGCATCTACCGGTGAGAGAGCTCTCTTTGTCTCTTGTCTCTTTGTCTCTGTCATCTTGTCTGTCTGACTATGGTTGCTTTGGTTTAGTACCGGTCAGCTGATTTGGGATTTTGGTATTGACAGGTGTTCTCTGAAGCGGACACGCTTGTACAGAGACCCTGGATCAGCAAGGGATGCCTTGTCTTCCATTTCCAGACAGGGGCCTTTCTGGCCCCAGGTCTTTTTTAGACTGGGAGTTTTGCTCCCAGATGGGAATTCTCCCAGTTCCGGGTCAATAGACAGGGGCCAGCATTCTCCCATCCCTGGGTCGTTTGCAGCTACCTCAAAGAAAGCTGTTTGGGTTTCTTCCACCGTGGGAGAAAGTGTCACTGTGTCTTGTCCCAGGAATTTGTCAAAATCTCTTTGTGTTATGTTATGGTAATTGTTGCTTTGTTTTTAATTTCTCTCAACTTCTATCCTAGAGGATCCTTCAGCTCCTCTGGAGCCCCAGCCCCCTCCCCTGCAGACCCTAGGGATGGAGAAGAGAGAGGCAAAATCTTATAGAGCACCAGAAAGAAACTGGGTGTGGAGAGGGTAGGGAGTGCATGCCTATGACTTGGAATGTCTTTGGGGCCACTACATCCGGTTAATGATGATCCCCTGGAGTTCCAGAAAACTGTTGTCTCTTTGCTTATTATGTTTAAGACTGGACTGACGAGGACTAAAAAGAAAAAATAAGACAAAAGTTAAATGTAAAAATACAGCTGACTTGACAGCAGCCCATCTAGGGTCTGTATCCCTAGCCCTGAGCCAGGACTGATGGCAGAGAATACACTGCCTGGATGCTTAGAGCTAAGCCTTGAGCCTGGAAAATGCTACGTGGCAGAGGATCTTTGGGGCTTGCGGGGCTCAGCGTCACCTGGGACAGAGCAGGCTACAAAGTCGTCAAGCACCCTGCTGAGGGCAGAGGAATGCCTCTTCAGAAGACAGGAGGTGGAGCTAGTGCCAGAGAGGCTGGCTGCAGCAGAACAGGGCAGCCCCCTTTCCCTTGTTCTCTCTCTGTATCTTGAGGGCCTTTGCTTTGACAGGAGAGAGGGACATGCAGGCACGTGACATGGAATTGACTGCTTGCAATTAAAAACCTGGGTAAATGTAAAACAGAGAATCTGAGATCAAGGTCAAAAAAAGGTTAAAAAAACTCTTTTACAAAAGCTTTGGCAGCCAAGGACACTCTCTGTGCCTCTTTTCTTGTCTGAGCCAAGTTCTTTAGTGTGATAACACTCAAGGTTCTTCTGCTGCCCAGCAGTTTCTCCTCTTAACCCTTTCCTGTCCTGATATTGCTTACAAGAAGTTTTAAATTTTATCAACCTGTAACTTTAAAAAATATTGATTTAAAAATAAATTTCAAAGATACATTATGTCTAAAAATGCTTTTGTTTCCACAGGGGAAAAATGGGTTATAAAAAATTACAAAAGGTATATAAAAAGTCACAAAAGATATAAAAAAAATTATAAAAGGCCAATAGATGTTTGCTGTACTTTCTTGTACCTAAATGTTTAACGTTTAATTCTGTTTATTTTAAATTCTGTTTGTTTTGTTAAAACGTCATGTTTATTTCTTAAGAACATTTGTATGTTTTATTAAAAAATTAGCCTTTGATAATTATAAGTTTTGTACTTGTAATTTTTCTCTGAGCTCTGGTCATTAGATTTGGGTTCACAAAAATTTAAATGTCTTTTTGATATATATAATGTTAGAAACTGTTTTATGCTGTTCTTTATTGATATATAAGATTGTCAGTTACCACCCAGAATAGCTGGGACTAGACTCCCCAAAAAAAATTACGAGAAAAAACACCAATGCCAAGTGATAGTCACCAAAAACATCAGCTACAATAAATTAGGTTATAAAACATATATGCTTATAAAATGTTTCATATTGTTAATATTTAGATTTTATTCTCATTGTCTTTGCTAAAATCATTAATTTAAAGGTTCAAGCTGACAAAAATACGGTATATAATTCTGCTCTGTTAAAAATACTAGTTAATAATCAATCATCCTCAAAGTACTAATATAAATGCAGGGATAAGCCTTATTTAGTCCCCTATATATGTTCCAAAGCTTAAAACAAGTAATTTAAAATAAAATCTGTCTAATGAGAGATACCTAAGCAGCCCCAAATACTTCAGAGATCTATAAAAATGGCATTTAAAATAAAATTTAAAAAGGTTGTGTCAGACAGAGACCCTGAGATCCTAACAGTGACCCAAGGTCTCCAAAGAAGACTATGGGACCCCACAATGTCTCCACCTGGATAACAATTATGCTGACCACTGGGAACCATGACCCCCAGTACAGCACTGGCTGTCAGGACCCAGCCCAGACTGTGAACAAACAGTAGAACCTTGGAGAATTGATTGCACCACTTTTGCCTAGACAAAATAAGGTCAGTCTTTTCCACATCACTCTTCCACAGTAACCAATCACCCTAGAGGTCTGGTAAAGCCTGCTGTTCTGATACGTCTGCCTCCAGTGCTATGGAGACCTGGGTATGACTTTATATGGGCTGGTCTCTGTCATTTTTCCGTTTGTCTGTATTTAAATATAATTTATTTATCCTTCTAAGATTTCTGTATTAATGGCTAGGCCAGCTATAATATCAATTTAAGAGCAAAAAGGATATCCAGATACTTACACAAAGCTATAGCCAGCTTGTTAGCTCATTATATATAAAATCTGAGGATATAAAAGTTCATAAACAATAAAACAATGACTATATACTAGTTAGGTTACAAGCTCAGGATTTTCTGTGTTTTTGCTGGGACTCAAAGGTATAAGTCTATTTTTACTGTTTTATAGATATCTGTTATTTGCTATTTCTATAATATGAATTTTAATATGGGCCTAAAAGTTTCAAATGTATTAACTTCTGTTCCTAGTTTAAATTTGTTTCAACAGGTTTTGCCTTGGTTGGTGGATAAAAACAAGCATCAATTGCTTACTACAACCTGCTCCAAATGACTGTGGACCATGGACTTGTTAAAAACTGATGTGGACCAGTCTAGTCGATGTAAGTGCTCCCTGCCTCTTCAACAAAGTCCACAAACCAAACGTTCCTAAAATTTTCTCTTTTTGACTAGCATTTCATTCACCTTTGTTAACCCTTATCAACAACGCCCTAAAGCCAGCTAGAAGCAGTTAAAAGAATACATCATCCAATTATCCCTGGTTAAAATGCTAAGTAAAAAAAAAAAAACCATAAAAAACAATTCTGTAATTGTAAAAGACAATTTGGCCAATGTTAGCAAAGCCAGCCCATGATTGAGCTTAGGACCAAAAGGAGTGGGGTATGTGGAACCCTCACCCCTTATTCTCAAAGGGGCAAAAAGAAATTTCCCAGCAGAATGTTTTCCCAGGAAGATAGTGGCATTCCCCTCTCCCACCCGGGAGACTCCAAGCACAAGGTCACTTAGCTCAGCCCACCCAGCCACCTGGTACAGACTGATAAAGATGGCCTAACTCAAGAACAGGGGCCTTGCTCTAAGAACAAGGAGAAAGCTGACTTAACAGAATGGGAGGGAGCAAAAGTCCTTGTACCCATGCCAAAGCAGTGTCAAAGATTCTCTTTGTAGTTATTTCTCTAAAAGCTTACCCCACAGAGGAGCTACAACTCCTCTCTACTTTGCTGTAAGGGGGATGGAGATGAGTTCCAAACATGTTTGTATTATGCTGATTAAACCTTGCTTATTACAGACTGGACCTCTCTGGTGGTCTCTCTCTGGTGGTCATAATCTGGGCACAACAAGAGGCACTGGGATTTTCTGAGTTTGAGACCAGTCTGGCCTACCGAATGAGTTCCACACCTACACAGAAAAATCCTGTCTTAAATCACAAAAGCAAGAAAATCTGAATCAAACAAGATTATGATCTAATTTTAACATTCTCACCTTCTGGTAGCAGCAATTGCATATAAAGTATATTGAAGTAGAAAAGTCTCTCTTTTATCAACTTGCTCTGGCTACCAAGCTCATTCCTTTACTAGTACTAGAGACTACTTCTTTGAAATTTTGGTGAATACTTAAAATCAGTTGAGACATCAAGCCTCATGGGCTGAACAACTACTGGTTCTTGACTTGATCTTTGGGAAAAGGCTGAGAAGCAAAATCTACTGGATTCTTCTATTATAAGTAGCTATTTTAAGACAACCTGAAACACAGCTCATGAGACATTCTACTAGTCCCACTTTTTATTTACATGTTGAGATTCATTCTACCTGTCCTGTTCATGTAGAGAATCTTGAATACTGCAGTTGTATATTTTATCCACCTGACCATGGAGGGAGATGTCCTGGCTAACAATAGTGCTCATGAAGACATTTTTCTAGCTCAATTATTCTCTACATATTCACATTTCCATGAACACTACTCTTTTTATTATTATTCATATTCCTGGAGTTTGCTTCGAATTTAAGGAATAAAACCCATAAACAATGGCGTCATCATTCAGCTTTCCGATGGGGGAAAGACCAATCATCTTTTTTTAACAATATTTACTTATTTATTTGTTATGTATACAATTGTCTGTCTGTATGTATGCAGCCCAAAAGAGGGCACCAGACCTCATTACAGATAGTTGTAAGTCACCATGTGTTTGCCAGGAACTGAACTCAGGACCTTTGGAAGAGCAGGCAATGCTCTTAACCACTGAGCCATCTCTCCAGCACAAGACAAATCATCTTGATTGAGATCTGGCTCCTGCTTTTCTCTTTTCTGTTGTGTGAATCCCTGTGAAAACCATGTAAAAAGTACCTTCAGTTCATCTGACCTCAGCATGAAGCCACAGAACAAACATCTCCTTTTGTGACCTTAAAAACTCTCTTTAGCTGTTAATATTCTGGGCATTCTTTCCCCCGTGGGACAGGAAAGCCCTACACTCACCAAGCACAGCACAGTGCACTGTACAAGCTAACTGGCCACGTCGTATTCTGGAGGCAAAAGGGAAAGTTCCTATGGAGTGCAAGATTATGATGGTGTTGGCTTTTATAGCCAGGAGCAAGGGCTATTGAAGTGCATATCTTGGCCAATCAAGAAAAGATATTTGACTCAGGTGGATGGAATGGCCTGAAATATCTGTGCTGTCTCTTTAAGTCCTCTTCAGTCCTGTGGGAGGTGTTCTTGTCACTCAGGTCTCACAAGCCAATCAGGCCCTCCAGGTGACCTGCCAGTCAGATGTCCTGCAGGGCTCTTCCGGGCATCCGCATTTAGTCTCGATTTTGCAGAGGAGCAGGCACGGGTGGTTCCCTGTGTTGAGGTGAAGTTACTGCTGCAGGAAGTTGATAAACTGAGAGATTTGGCAAGCTGAGAAACCACAACATGGTGAGTGAGGGAATGCTGTCTCCAGATGGGAGGAGCAGAGGGTGAGGTGCGGGAGACAGCGTGGTGCGTCCTCCTGGGATCCACGTGGGAACCTACCGCCAGATTCCCTGCATTGTGAAGTCCCATGCGGTCTTTGTTAATTCCTAGACCTAGGTATGGAACTCTGAATAACTTTGTGCTTTGGGCTTAATCCGCTTAGAGAATTGGGAGCAGGGTGCTGTGTGTACAAACATGTTTCTTGTCAACTTTAAAGTGCTAAAGTCGGAGAAGCCTACTTTCTCAAGTATCTTCTCGATATTGAGCACTTTGCATTCATCCTTACATACAATCTCCATTTATATTTATGTGGACGGTATTAAGGCATCTCACCTGTTGGATAGCGCTGCACTTCTAATCCGCAATGTAGAAGAGGATAATTGCTGATGTAAAGAATTTTCCAATGCCTTGGAAATAGTTCAGTCTCAGAAAGTAGAATTAGCTGAGGGAGGGCTGCCTCTACATCACCCAGAAATAAATGTGTTTTAAACAGGGCTCTTAGAGTTTAGGTTGCTAGGGTACACATTGCTCAACTGGATTGTCCAGATATTTGGCTCCAAACCATTACAAACAAAGAAGCCACCACTGATTTAAAACCAGACACCAGGCGTATCTCCATATCAAAGAACAACCTCTATCAAGCCTTTCAAGGAGGCATTACAGGTTGGCACCCTAAATGTGTGAAGTGATTTGTTAATAAAAAGGCATATTAATTCTAGAACAGCTGCATTTCCACCCTGTTTGAAAAATAGTTTCTGAGACAAGTTCTCTTATGTTGACTCAGGTGCCCTAGGTCTGCTGCTGTCCAGGGCAATGACCTTGCTGTCCTGTATGATACACTTTCAAAATTCCTTTCAAAAAGGATCGCACCACCTCACAGTTTTAAAATTATGCATGTGAGGCATGTAGTTGACTATGCATTACAATTGCAGGGAAAGGATTTGCATATGTCCTCAGACCACAATAGGGGGAGGAGTTTAGTGAAGCTGGTGGAGATGCAGCACAGGAAGGGAAAGGTCAGACTGAGGGTGAGAGCTTTCCTCCTTCATAAGTCGTTGAGATTAGCTCTGTGGAATCAGGTAGTCAATTGTAGATGCTCTATGAATGTCCTGATTGACCATTGTTTGCAGTCCACAGACCAGCGCAAAAAGGAATCTGGGAAAGGGAGTGACCTTATCTTTAAACCTAATTGCTATATTTACAGTAGTTCATCTACAAGAATCAGGGTAAAATGTTGTGGCCCTACTTAACAGGACTTTTCTCTATTAAGACATTGATCTTTTGAGAAAATACATGAAAAAAATTTTAATGTGCTTTAATACAAATCCCTAGTCTCTGGAGTACATGACCATAAAGTCTGTCTCAAGTTTTCAAAATCGTTTTTGAGATGACAACTACATCATATTTACATTCTCCTTGCTGCCTCCAAGCCCTAAGATACCTGGATTGTTTTCTAATTCCCTGTCTGTTCTTCTTTAACAACAGTTACAAAGTAACCACAGTTACACAGTTACATTAGTTATGTTATGAATGTGACCTGTTTGTCTGTAGGATTTTCCATCTCTGAGGCAGTAGGATGGCTGAACTGGAGAGTGGGTATGTAATGGAATGTGCACACAAAGGACCCTGTGCTCTAGATGAGGAAGAGGATGTGCTCTAGTAGAGTGGGAAAATGTGTACTAAATACAAACTGTCTAAACTGGGGCCCTGTCTGCTGGGCTGGGAGGGCAGCACTGGAAGGATTGTGCTGTCTGAGTCATTTGATCTCTGATCCTCCTGTAGAGGAGCTGCTAATATTGAGAGGCCTAGCTGAGTGGCCCTAGCCAGTGAGGGATTCTAGGAAGGGTTAGACATCAAGAGTACTAGTGGCAGACAGTTTGTCAGTTCTTTCCATGATTCTCTTCTGTCTCTGCTGTAGGGGGTGGTAAGGAAGACCATAAGCAATCCTGTAATGAGTGGGGCGTATCAGAGCAGGTCTGTTGAAATGTCATTTCTGCTGAGACTTGGAAGTACCATGAGCTAGACTGCAGTTATGTTGGTCCATGTGGTTCATGTTGGCAGTGGCCCTTGTTCTCTGAGCCTCTTTGTGTATATAAATACTACAGCCCTGGAATGAAAGGAAATGATGCTGGTTGTATCTCTGTCCAGAGTACACACATGGGCACTGCTTTTGCTGTGCAGTGGGAAGAGAGATTAGAAAACTGAAGGTTTAGTTTCTAGAAGTTCTGAATATTGCATTCCAGTTTCAGGTTTGTGTTATAAATATTACAAATTGTTTAGGACCTGGTAGAGCAATAGTAGAGTAGAGTGCTTTTAACATGGTGTTACCACTAGCTGCAATGGTGGGATCCAGTGAAGCTTAGTTCCAGGGGACAAAAGGAGTTTCTGATGTGCAGAGATTTCTCAGGTGTGCAATGTGGTAGACAGGTAGATAGGGCACAATCCACATATTCTGCTCTATGCCATGTAGCAGGAAGCAGATTTTAAACAATTTTTAGGTTGTTTTGGGATTGAAAAAGATTAATTAGATTAACACTTCATCAGGCATCTTAAAATATATGCTCAGTTAGCAGAAAGGAGTAATTAAGGCCATAAAGATAGGTTACAGAATAGATTATTAACTTTTACAGTTTTAAATGCTAGTAAAAAGGAAACAACAGCTGTGGGGAGACATTAGATAATAAAAAAGCCCTGCTAAATTAACCAACCTGTATGGTTTAAAGATACATTGCATTCAGAATAAAAACCACGATATGTATTAAATTGGGGAATAAAGTTATAGATACCACTTCAATCCTTAAAGATTAGCTTCAAACAAAAAGATCTCTTGAGACTGCTCTTCGGGCTGATGATGGAGGGGGAGTTGACTGGGGGAAGGGGAGGGAAATGGGAGGTGGTGGCGGGGAGGAGATAGAAATCTTTAATAAATAAGTAAATAAATAAATAAATAAAAAATCTCTTGAGTAAAAGAAACAGTAGTTCATCAGAGAGCATTACCATTCAATCTTAACTAATTCGTAAGATTAACAGATGTCTTCCTTTTGATTAAATATAATTTCCAACAATAAATCTTCATAAAGATAGGGTTATGGCAGAGTTTTGTTTTGTCTTTACAAAAGTATGAAAACATTGAACTAAGGAATCTAAAAACCACTAGACAACTGTGGGCCCATATTTCGATATGGCACAAAAGCCATTAGCCCGGTCCGAGCTGACCATGTAGCTCTGCAGACAAGCTGTCTCTGCCCTTAACAGAGGCCAGGATGCCTGCTCCTAGCTTCTTTTGTTAAAATGTGGATTACCTGAGAAGAGATGTTTGACTGAAGCTGATGACTTAAGAGTTCAGATATTTGTTGCTTCCTTCCTTTTGTAATTTGGAAGGATGTCTTATAGAGATGCTAATTCAGGGCCTACCTGACTGCTAGATGCAGATGTGACTTGAGCCAAGGCACCTGGTTGCCTAGATGATGGCATAATTGGTTTTCCCCCTCCCCACTAAATTTGGTGTGGGTATATAAAATGTTTGGAGAATAAACGGCGATCTGGCCTTTTCCATGATGACGGTGTAAGCTGTGTCGGTTCTTTTCCTTGGGACTCCGTTCCAGCCGGTTGAAGGAATTAGGGAATTTATGTTGGACCCTCACGGGCCATGACAGACAACCGAGGTAACTAAAAAATAACACATCATCCAAATAAAATATCCTCTTCAAAAGAATAAATTGGCTTAACAGTCACTTATTATAATCATGTTAGGTGTGTTTTCAAGGTGAAACAAAAAGACATTTTGTTTCCTTTTTTTTAAAAGACAGATTCCTCTGGCTTTCCTGGAATTCACTTTGTAGAACAGGCTTGCCTCTAACTTAGTGAGATATATCTGCCTCTGCTGTGAAAGTGCTGGAATTAAAGGCATGCACCACTATAGCCTGACAAAAATTTATTTTACATAGACAGGTGGTGTTGTTTCTTCATTTTAAATGTTGTTTGCTTTATACTTCCTGTTTACTCAGGGAATATTATATCCCTCTGAGTTCTCTGATGGAGCTAAAAGCTCAATAATTGTAATTATGCATGTTAACAAATTGAAAAAAATGAATTAAAAAATGTATAATGTATATAAGGCTAAGAGGCAGAAATATTATTTAAGGTTAGTAATACCAGTTAGGATAAAAAGTACTTTAGGTACAACACCTTGGGCTTACTAAGATAGGATAGATGATCAAACATTTTCTGTAAATTTACCAAATGCAAATGGATTGGACATTGTTAGTATAATTCTCCTCTGTATATATTATATATAGTTATTGTATTTAGTGTATATAGCTTTACTGTGTTAGTTAAAACCTTCACCTTTTAATAAGACAAATAGGGAAATGTGTGATATATTGATTATATTCTGATAATAAAGCCTGCTAAGCATTACAGCAGAGCTAATCACTACCTGACCAAAATTTACCATAGAGGTTTGGAGGACTTTGGGCAGATAGGAGTCAGGATTCCTAAGGCAGGCCTAAGAGAATATTAGCACTTTACTAACATGGAGAGACTGAAGAGGTGGTAGTCACAATTTGCTGGTTAACTGCTTCTCTGATCTTTCAGTTTCTTACCCTGCTCTCTGACTCCTGATTTCTTATTGTTAAATGTCAATTAGATTAATGCTTCAGCAGGTACAGAACTTTCTAAGCCCTTTGGAAATAAAGCCCATGTACCTGAGATAGAGCCACAAGATTTGTCATTTGCCCTGCTAAATTTTCACCTTTCCTTGACCCAATCTTCCCTCAGTTTTCCTCATTCCTCTCTTTCATTTGTCTTTTATTTATTCTTTCATCTTGACTGCAGTCTTTCCTCCCACCATTGCTCTCTGTCCCAACCTTCCCCCAAATCTCTCTTCTTTGTTTACCTTTAGAAAATAGCAGGTCTCTCATACATATCAACCACACATGGTGTCTTAATTGTGGTTTCTATTGTTGTGATGAAATACGATGACCAAAACCCAGGATTAGGAGAAAAGGGTTAATTTGGCCTATACTGCCATATTGTTGTTCACTTTTTTTTTTTTTTTTTTTTTTTTTTTTTTTTTTTTTTTTTTAGTTTTTCGAGACAGGGTTTCTCTGTGGTTTTGTAGCCTGTCCTGGAACTAGCTCTTGTAGACCAGGCTGGTCTTGAACTCACAAAGATCCGCCTGCCTCTGCCTCCCAAGTGCTGGGATTAAAGGTGTGTGCCACCACTGCCTGGCTGTTGTTCACTCTTAAAAGATGTTAGGAGAGGAACTTAAAGAGGACAGGATTTTTTTTAACATAACTTGGATATTTTAGAGGGCAGGATTCTTAATAGATTTTTGTATGTTGAACCGTACTTGCATCTCTGAGATGAAACTGACTTTATCATGGTAAATGATTTTTTGTTAATGTGTTCTTGGATTTTATTTTCTAGTATTTTATTGAGTATTTTTGCCTCTATGTTCATCAGTAAGATGGGTCTGGAATTCTCCTTGGTTGAATCTTTGTATGGTTTGGTATAAGAGTAACTGTATTATCATAAAAGGGGTTTGGCAATCTTACTTCTATTTCTTTTTCTTTTCTTTTTTTTTTTTTTTGGTTTTTCGAGACAGGGTTTCTCTGTGGCTTTGGAGCCTGTCCTGGCTAGCTCTTGTAGACCAGGCTGGTCTCGAACTCACAGAGATCCACCTGCCTCTGCCTCCCAAGTGCTGGGATTAAAGGCGTGCGCCACCGTCGCCCGGCCCTTACTTCTATTTCTATTATGTGGATCCTTTGAGTATAGTTATTAGTTCTTAGTTCTGACAGAATTCTGAACTGAAACTGCCTTGCCCTAGGCTTTCTTTTGATAACTTCTTCTCTTTCCTTGCAGGTTATAAGCTGATTTGAATTGTTCATCTGGTGTTGATTTAATTTTGGTATTTTATTGACTTTAGCCCTCAATTTGATTATTTCCTATCCTCTACTCCTGGGTGAGTCTGCTTCTTTTTGTTCTAGAGCTTTCAGGTGTGCTGTTAAGTCACTGGTGTGAGTTTTCTATACTTTCTTTATTTAGTGCTATGAACTTTCATCTTAGCACTGCTTTTATAGTTTCCCATAGATTTGGGTATTCTGTGCCAGCATTTTTGTTGAATTCCACAAAGTCTTTAATTTCTTTCTTTATTTCTTGCTTGACCTAGGGGTGGTTTAATAGAGCACTGTTCAATTTCCATGAGTTTTTAGGTTTTCTGTGATTAGTGTTGTTACTAAATCCTAAATTTAAAACATGGTGATCTGAAAAGACACAGGGGGTTATTCCATTTTTTTTTTTTGTGTGTTGAGGTTTGCTTTGTTACCATGTTTGTGGTCCATTTTAGAGAAGGTTCCCTGAGGTGCTGAGAAGAAGGTATATTTTGTGTTTGGGTGGAATGCTCTGTAGATGTCCATTGAGTCCATTTAAGTCAAGACATTTGTTAGTTGTCTTATTTTTCTGTATAACCTGCCCACTGGGGAGAGTGGGGTGTTGAAGTCTCCTACTATTCTTTTTTTTTTTTTTTTTTTAAATATTTATTTATTATGTATACAATATTCTGTCTGTGTGTATCCCTGAAGGCCAGAAGAGGGCGCCAGACCTCTTTACAGATGGTTGTGAGCCACCATGTGGTTGCCGGGAATTGAACTCAGGACCTTTGGAAGAGCAGGCAATGCTCTTAACCACTGAGCCATCTCTCCAGCCCCAACTATTCTTTTTTTTATACAAAAACAATCAACATGTATTTATTTAATATACATTGTAAGAACTTAAGCAGACTTAAGTTAAAAAGACAAATAAAACAAAAATAACACCACAGCGTAGAAATCAAGAAAAGGACAGACCATCTAAGAAAAAAGACGACACAAGGAGAAGCTTGTGACAGGGCTCTTGACTGGAGACCAGCTTTGAATAGGTTTCTTGCAGGTACTTCTTAAATGCTGTGGGGGTTTTCCAGAGCTCAGCAGCGTGTGTGTTCAATGGGCTATCGATGTTGGGTTCTCCTAGCAGGCTCTGGATAGACAGCAAGATGGTCCTGACATCATACAGCGCGGACCATTTATCCTTGAGGATGTCCAGGCAGATGTTCCCCTGGGTGTCTACGTTGGGGTGGTAGCAGGGTGTGAGGAACTTCACCGTGGGTGCGTTGTAAGGGTAGCCACTAGGGAACGCGAGTGAGAGTTTATACCTCAGGTCTTCATATGCTGTGCCGGCTGCTCCATGCATGGATGGGCCCTTCCCATTTGAACAGGTTGTCTGATTCAGGGAAGGCAGAAATCCCTTTGTCACCAGACATCATGAGGGTCATCAGCTCCTGTTGTAGCCTCTTGCCCACTGGCCGGGACCACCCCCGCTGGGCTCGGCTCCCTTGCGAACTGCCGGAATGCTGGCGGCAGCTGGGTCGCAGTTTTGCGAGGCCATCCAGAGGACGCAGGCAGCGAAACAGGAGTGTGGAGACGAAAAAGCAACTTCCTCCTACTATTCTTGTATGGGATTTGATGTGCAATTTAAGCTTTAGTAATGTTTCTTTTACATGAGTGGGTGTTCTAATATTTGGGGCATAGATGTTCAGGATTGAGACTTCATCTTGATGAATTGTTTCTGTTATGGGTATGAAGTGTCCTTCTTCATCTATTCTGATCGGCTTTACTTTGAAGTCTATTTGGTTAGCTATTAGGATACCTATACTTGTGTGCTGCTTAGGTCCATTTGATTTGAAAATCTTTTTCCAACACTTTACTCTTTGGCAGTGTTTGTCTTTGAGGTTTAGGTGTGTTTTAATTTTTTTTAATTAATTTATTTTTTATTGAAAATTTCCACCTCCTCCCTTCCTCCTACTTCCCTCCCCTCCCCACAACCCCCTTCCTCTCCTTCTCCAGTCCAAGGAGCAGTCAGGGTTCCCTACCCTATGGGAAGTCCAAGGTCCTCCCTGCTCCCCCCAGGTCCGGGAAGGTGAGCATCTTGGTGTGTTTCTTTTATAAAGCAAAAGGATGGATCCTGCTTTTGTATCCATTTTCTTAGCCTGTACCATTTTATAGGTTAATTGAGTCTATTGATATTAAGAGATGTAAATAACAAGGGACTGCTAGTTCCTGGTATTTTTCAGTAGCGGTGTTTGTGTTTCCCTTCTTTGGGGTTTGTGGGTGTTAGGATATCTGTTGCCGGTGTTTACAGTTAGCTTCTTTGGGTTGGAGTTTTCCCTCTAGTACTTTCTGCTTGACTGGATTGTGGATAGGTATTGTTTAAATCTGGTTTTGCCCTGGAATATCATATTTTTTCCATTTATGGTGATTGAAAGCTTTGGTAGGTCTGGTGTCTGTGGTCTCTTGGTGTCTTCAGCACATCTGTCCAGGGCCTTCTTGGTTTCATGGTTTCCATGGAGAATTTGGGTGTTATTCTGATAGGTCTGCCTTTATATTATACTTGGCCATTATCTTTTGCAGCTCTTAATATTCTTTCTTTGTTCTCTGTTTTGCATTTTGATCATTATATGTTGGGGGAGACTTTTTTGGTCTAGTCTATTTGGTGTTCTCTAAGCTTCTTGTACCTTCATAGGGATATTCTTCTTTGGGTTGGGAAAGTTTTTTTCTATGATTTTTTTGTCAAATATAGCTTCTGTTCTTTTGAGTTGGTGTTGTTCTCTTTCTTCTATCCCTACTATTCTTAGGTTTTAATTTTTTTCATGGTGTCCCAGATTCCCAGGATGTTTTGTGTAAGGAATTTGTTGGATTTGTTGTTTTCTTTGACCAATGATTTGATTTCTTCTATAGTATCTTCAGCATCTGAGAGTCTCTCTTCTATCTCTTGTATTCTGCTGGTTACATTTCCTGCTATAGTTCCCATTTGTTTAACCAGATTTTCCATATACAGAATTCCCTGCATTAATGTTTTCTTTATTGCCTCTATTTCAGTCTTCAAGTCTTGAGCTGTTTGTTTCATCTGTTTGATTGTTTTTTCTTGGTTTCTTTGATGTCTTCCAATTTGTTGTCTGTCTTTTCCTTCATCATCCTCCTAGAGTTACATTGGGGACCCCATCATTTTCACAAAGTTACATCGAAAATCATTTCTTTTGTTTCTCCTGGCTTAGGATGACTAAGTCTTTGTGTAGTATGACCACTGGGTTCTGGTGTTACCATGTTGCTTTCTATGTTATTGGATGAATTCTTGCATTGGCACCTATCCATCTCATCCTTCAATTGGTGCCAGCAGTGTCTTTTCCTTTTGTTCCAATCCTTAAAGTGATGGTTTGTGTCTTTGAGACCTGTTCTTGGCCAACTCTGTGTTTCAGAGAGCCATGCCACTGAGGTCTGTCTTTGTACTCTCTCTTCTTGGCCTGCTCTTTTGGTCTGCACTCCTGGGTCACACTCTTGGTCCAGTCTGTGCAGTCACAGCTTGTGCTTCAGGGTCCCTGTCTTAGGCCACCCTGTGAAACTACATCTTGTGTTTTAATGTTCCTCTGAAGTTGCAAGGTGCTGGGAGGTAGCATGGGAAGTTTTGGTGGTGGAGTGAGACTTGTAGCTTTCAGTGTCTGATGGATGGTGTGGAGGTGTTTGAGCAGCACACCTGGAGGAAACTTGCCATTTGGCTGGCTAGTGAACTGAAGCAGGTAGTGTTTGGGCCCAGAGTTTTGCCCAGTATGGAGGTCCTAAAGAGGTTGTCCTGCTAGGTGGGTCATCACTCACCTCTTGGTCCTTTCTGTGTAATAGCAGGCTGTGCTGCAGAGTTCCACTTAGGTTGCGGGTGCATGGATAGGAGGGCTTGGGGCACAATGGGACTTGTAGCTTTCAAGGTTCAATGGATGGGATGGGGGTGTTGGAGCAGCCTCCTTTCAGGAAACTCAAAGGCTAGCTGGCTAGGGAAGCTGAGGCCACTGGGGGAGGTCCTGGGGTTTTGCTCTGGTATGGAGGGCCTAGAGAGTGGGGTGTCCTGCTGCATGGGTAGTCACTCACCTCTTGGTCCCCTCTGAGGAGTAGCAGGTTGTGTTTCAGTGTTCCATTGAGGTTGTGGCAGGGGTTTGTAGGGGTATAATTGGAGATTTAGGGCAGAATGGAACTTGTAGAATTCAGGGTCCAATGGATCATGAGTATATTTCTTAAACTTCAGTTTTTAATTTTCTTCACTTATTGCTTGTTTTTTTGCTTTTCACTTTCACAAGACTGGGGTTTCTGTATCTTTGAAGTCTTTTTGTTTTTTGTTTTTGGTGGTTTGGTTTTTTTTTTTGTTTCTTTTTTTATTTTTCCATTCACTTCCTCCCCTCCTCCCATTCCCCTCCCGCTCCCCCACACCCCCTCTTCCCTCCCCATCCCTCCTTAAGAGAGGGCAGGGAATCCTGCCCTGTGGGAAGTCCAAGCACCCGCCCCCATCCAGTCCTAGGAAGCTTTGCATCCAAATAGACAATTGAACTAGGGTCCCAAAAAGCCAGTACTTGCAGTAGAAACAAGTCCCAGTGCCTTTATCAATGCCTTCTCAGTCAGCCCCCATTTTCAGCCACATTCAGAGAGTCCAGTTTGATCGCATGCTCACTCAGTCCTGGTTCTGCTGGATTTGGTGAGCTCCCATTAGAACAGGAACACTGTCTTAGTGAGTGGACCAACCCCTCGCAGTCCAGACTTCCTTGCTCATTTTCTCCCTCCTTCTGCTCTTCAACTGGACCTTGGGGGCTCAGTCCAGTGCTCTGATGAGGGACTTTGTCTCTATCTCCATCTGTTGCTGGACTAAGACTCTCTCCAATGGGTTTTCTGGTACAGGATTTGGTTTGGGTTTTGTTTTTTTGTTGTTTTTTTTTTCAAGACAGGATTTTAGGTTGTTTTAGAGCCTGGCATGGAACTAGCTCTTGTAGACCAGGTTGGCCTCAAACTCACAGAGATACACCTGTCTCTGCCTCCCGAGTGCTTGGATTAAAGGTGTACATCACCCTTCTCTGGCCAACAAGGCTTTAGTGGGTTTTTCAAGACAGGGTTTCTCTGTGTATATCTGGCTCTGCTGGCACACAAACCATACAGCAGGTTGTTCTCAAACTCACAGAGATCTGCCTGTCTCTTCCTCCCAGGTGCAGGAGTTTAAAGCATGCACCACTATTTCCTGGCCAAACTTGCATTTCTTTATATCCCTTTTTGTGTGAAAATATGGTAATATTTTATTGTGTGATTTTATACAATAGAAACTATCTTTACACTTGCATACCACACAGGAGAAATGGGTCCAATGTTGTACTAGCTATTCTAAGTAATTCATTCTGAATTAAAGGAGCATGGTTTTACTGACTGCGTTTCCAGATGTAATTTTGCATGAATTAGAATTAGTGTGTTCTCTTAAACTCTGTATGAAACACAAAGTCTAGGGAGAGTTGATGCACTGGTACTAGATTTGAAGAGAGTTTACAAACTTCCCATTCATTTCGTGTCTTTGCTGTCACTGTCTCATTTTATCACCATGGTGAATTCCTCTCAGCTTCCATATCATTTCCAAAGGAAATTTCAGGGAAAACTCTCTGTCATCTATGGAAAGGGACATATGGACATTCCCAATGGCCCTGACTCCATTCTGATTTTTTGAAATGTGTTTTTTTTTAGCATAATAGACAAAAATACTAATAAGAGTTTAAGAACCAAAATTCTGATCTCTTTGTAATCAAGAACTATGAGAAATTTACAAGGTTCCATCAGAGACTATTATTTATACTTCTCTTGCTATATTTTCTCCCAGACTGAAATCAGGTACAAGTATGTGATCATGTAATTTGGGTCCTTTTGAACTGTTCCTCACCTATTTCTTTGATTCTAATTTAGACAAAGTTTGCTGTGGGGCAATGGTCATGGGCTTTTTAAAGATTTGTCAATTGTATTGTTTTAACAAAATGCTCATTGGCCATTAGCCATGCAGGAACTATATGCTGGGTGACCAAGCAGGAAGTATAGGCAGGGCTGATCAGAGCAGGAGAATTCTGAGAAGAGGAAAGGTTCAGCCTGCATTTATCACCCAGAGGTAGAGGACATAAAATGAGATTGCCTTGCTGACAAAAGGTACCAAGCCATGTGGCTGACACAGACAAGAATTGTGGGTGATTGTAGGATGTAAGGGTTAATAGGAAGCATGATCTAATAGGCACACCAGTTTATAATCAATGTAGACCTCTGTTTGGTTTTTTTGGGACTGAATGGCTACTGGACCAGGTGAAACAGAAACCTCTGTTAACAAATGTTGTCAACGTGGATAACTAAATCCAATTTAAACCTGAGAGGGCTTGGAAATTAATTCTAGACATAAAAGAACAGAGTTAAGCATGGTTTCTTGGTATCAGCATTTTCCTAGCTGGGCTCTGTTTGCTAGAGGCAAGCATTTCTCATTTAAGAGAAGCTTCCTGACTCAGCGTTAGCTGTAAAAACCTTGCAGCCCTTTTAAGAAGCACCACACCAAACACTTAAATGGTGTCTTATGTACAGTCACCATCATGCTTCTTGGTGGTGATAAGGACCTTGAAACTCCATAGAATTGTGGCAATAAACATGGCTCCTGCCAGTACCTCAGCCATGAGACTAGAATCTCAGAAATCTAAGGAATTGGGTGGATCCAGCTGCCAAAGCCAAGGCTTTATCCATAGCCATATTGCTTAGCAAATTATAGGTTTAAAGAGAAGATTCAATAATCTACATTTTTCTCCTATTATTTCAATTTTTTTTTTTTTTTGAATTTTCGAGACAGGGTTTCTCAGTAGCTTTTTGGTTCCTGTCCTGGAACTAGCTCTTGTAGACCAGGCTTGTAAAACCCAATTTGGTGTTACACCCTCGGTACACTGTACCCAGCGCGAGTCCAGTAAGGGCCTGGAGACTGAAAAGAAGACACAGAGAGACCAGGGTCATTCGAAAGGAGATCAGCAGAATGCCACTTTATTCAGCATTGGGGGAGTCCTTATCTACCTGACTGTAGCACAAGGATCTCCGCCCAGGCAGGTGGGAAATTACCATATTAACAATGGAGTAAATGCCCTGCAGCTAACCACCAGGTGGGGCAGGCATAGCACAGAAACACACAGGAAGCTTAGTTAGTTGATCATAAACTGTCCCCGCAAATGCACCACAGGAATAAGGGAGACCAGGGCTCTACAGGTCCCCCTTTTGTATAAATTATGACTAGGCCTGTCTTGGGTGGCATTGGACGTCAGGCAAAACCCCTTACCCTTCATGGGAAAGTATCCAGGTCAAAACACATTTCCTGTCTTAGGTTGAGGCAGCCCCCCAAAAGTCTTTCCCGTCTTTGGCTCACTAGTTATCCATCACTGAGTTCAGCCAGATTTGTGCTGAAAGATTCTCTGGGGCAATAGCTAAGAGGACTTGCCACGTGGCAATATTGACCTGAGCTTGCCTTTGGCTCTGGCATCATAACCATGAAGATGATGCTCCAGCACAGGTAAGCATCCCTTAAGGAGACTGTGCCTGCTCAATCTTTAATAATTCTGCCCAAATTGGAGCCCTTTAAGTAAGGTCTCAGCGGTGGTGAAAATAACCCTGGTATAGCTAACTAGAATAATTTTAAGAGCCAATTTGTAAATTGTACACCTCAGGGTCCGTGAATAACAGCAATAAGCTTATTACTGTATCATCTAGCAGTGGTCTTTAACCACAACCAAGAACAAAATTAACTGTAATATTCATTTGTAAATTTAGCTCAATTTGAATGCTATGGCATTTGCAACCTGCCCTGAGAAGGTATCCTTTGTGCTAGCAGGAAGCAACTGACTGACTAATGAAAAATCCAGCAGCTTAGCTGCTGTGGCAGCAACAGCTGTGGCTGCCGATACCATGGGATGGGTAGATGGGTAGACGGGTAGAGGAACAATCCTTGGCACTGGGATGGGTAGATGGGTAGACAGGTAGAGGAACAATCCTTGGCACTCGGACCACCGTGCCAGCTCCTCAGGAAACCAGCAACTCTTCAGTTGACAAGCCAGAATCTCTTTGATCTCTCCGCTCTGTCCTGTCTTCAGGCTTCTGGACAGGAAAATCCACAGCACGCACCAGTCGCTCAGGTACCCATATTGGATTGTCAGCATCCTGCGGGAAAACACAAACAGCCCCTCTTCCCCACACCAGTACAGGATCTGGACCATGCCAGGTGTCATCTGATAGATTTTTCCATTTGACATGAGGCATCCCGGAAGAATCTGGCCACCAATGCCTGTCAGCGGTGGTATGAGTTTGAGCATCAACAGTCAAAAAATTTAAAATGTATAAAATAAAAGATAAATGATCTCTGGGGGTGGAACCATATTCCCCCTTTTTAGTTTTATGCAAATAGGCTTTGAGCGTATGATGCGCTCCCTCCACTATAGCTTGTCCGTGAGGATTATAAGGTATACCCGTTTTGTGAGAAATAGAAAACTCAGAACAAAATTTAGCAAAGCTAGTAGAGGCTGGTCCATTATCAGTTTTTACAGTTTTAGGAACTCCCATGTAGGCAAAAGCCTGGAGACAATGACTTTTAACATCTCGTAATCTTTCTCCTGTGTGACCTGAGGCAAAAATGAGATGAGAATATGTATCCACGGTTACGTGTACATATTGCATGTGCCCAAAAGAAGGAATATGGGTGACATCCATTTGCCATAAATGATTAGGGGCAAGCCCACGAGGATTAACTCCCAAATGGGGAACAGTTTAAAGTTCTGTACACAGAGAGCACTTTTTTTTTTAACATTATTAGTGGATTGCTCTTGAGATATCTTAAAATGAAATCTTAAAGATCCAGCATTGAGATGAAAATGTTTATGAGCTTTTTCTGTAGCTTCATAATATTCCTGACTCACTACATAAATTTGACGAGTAAGCTGATCAGCCAAAGCGTTTCCCTCACTCAAAGGACCAGGGAGGTCAGTATGAGCCCGCAAATGCCCTACGTAAATGGGTACAGATCCTGCCCAAAGCAAAGTTTGAATAGCCAATAACTGCATCTGGACTCGAGATACAGAGGCAACATAAGCTGCAGTTTCCAATGGTGCAAGAATTTTGCTTACATACTGACTGTCAGTAAAAAGGTTAAATGGAATATCAGCATATTTCTCTAGGGCCATCTGGACAGCATCCAATTCAGCCACCTGAGCAGAGTTAGTATTAACAGACTGAATATCAAAATCAGGAGGGGAGGCTACTACAGCTCTCCTGGTGGAAGATCCATCAGTAAACACATTTCGTGCCCCTGCCAGAGGCTGCAAAGAAATAATTTTAGGGAAACACACCGGATGATTTTTAAAGAAGGTGACTAACTCATCAGAAGGATAATGATTGTCTAACTTGCAGGGATTAGTGCATAAAAATAAAGTCTAACCTTCAGCAAAATTTTGAAACCAAGTTATTTCTGCCTGGGTATAAGGTGTAATAACCTTATCAGGTAACATTCCAAAAGTTTGCAAACTAAGCTTATATCCTTTCTGAATAACACGTAGCACAGCTGATGGATATGAGATAACAATTTTTACAGGTGACACATGTTCATGCACCCACAGGATGGGTCCTTGCTGCCAAAAAACTCCAGTAGGACTATGCTTGGAGGGAAAAATTATCAACAGCAGTGGCTGACTATAGTCAATATAATTAATATGAGCAGAGGCAAGCTTTTCTTCAATTAAAGTAATACATTGCCTTGCTTGAGGTGTTAACTCACGAAAGGAGGTTGGGTCTGGATTCCCCTGCAGAATGTCAAAAAGTGGTTTTAAGTCTCCAGGTGTGCCCAGAACCTGTAGACGGGGGCACAGGACCAGTGCTCTTTGCGAAGGCTGTTCCCATGGTCCCCTGCGCCCATTGGTCTCCTTCCCAGCCTACACAGAGGCCCCAGACCCACATCTCAGGCACGAATCTCCAACCACCTCTTCCCCCACTACTCCTTAAATCATTTTTCTAGGTTGTTTGGGATTGGGCATCAGTGGAGCAGCTTATATCTGAAACCAGAAGAAAGCACAAGGGGCTAGAGAGCCATCACAATAGATCTCCTCTGTTTGCAAAGAGAGCAGCTATATCATGAGGTTTCTGTCTTTGGAAGACATATCAGTAATTGGAGGTCAGAAACAACAGGGTTTTTTTTTGTTTTTTGTTTTTTTGTTTTTTTTGTTTTGTTTTGTTTTTAGAGACAGGGTTTCTCTGTGGCTTTGGAGCCTGTCCTGGAACTAGCTCTTTAGACCAGGGTGGCCTAAAACTCACAGAGATCCCCCTGTCTCTGCCTCCAGAGTGCTGGGATAAAAGGCATGTGCCACCACCGCCCAGCCAGAAACGACATTTTAAGTGTTACTTTGAGATAAGTTTGTGAGAGTTGTGCAGTTTGTGTTTATTTAATTTCTTTTTTTAAAAAATTTATTTATTTATTATGCATACAACATTCTGCCTCCATGTATGCCCACATGCCAGAGGAGGGCACCAGATCTCATTATAGATGGTTGTGAGCCACCATGTGGTTGCTGGGAATTGAACTCATGACCTCAGGAAGACCAGCCAGTGCTCTTAACCTCTGAGCCATCTCTCCAGCCCAGTGTTTATTTAGTTTCTGTACACATATAATCAAAGGTAGCTGGGTAACATTGGTCAAGATCACACTTTTCTTTGCCTAAGTTTTCTTTGGTCTTTTTATTAAAAGTTGACTATATTTCTGCATCTGCTTTTGCCTTTTTTTATCCTTCCCCTTAATTCTTTCACAAAAATTTTGCACATTTTTTATTTATGTATAATTGTGGAAAGTATAGAAGTAATTATACATGATTTTTTTATACTACTTTTTCTGTAATCTGACTGTAATCTAATTATATTATTGGTTATCTTTAAAATAATGGACCCTCGGCGCCAGGAGACCCAGCATTGGGAACCTTCATCTGGTGATGGATGGAGACAGAGACAGAGACCCACACTGGAGCACTGGACTGAGCTCCCAAGGTCCCAATGAGGAGCAGAAGGAGGGAGAACATGAACAAAGAAGTCAGGACCACGAGGGGAGCACCCACCCACTGAGACAGTGGAGCTGATCTATTGGGAGCTCACCAAGGCCAGCTGGACTGTGACTGAAAAAGCATGGGATAAAACTGGACTCTCTGAGTATGGCGAACAATGAGGGCTGATGAGAACCCAAGGACAATGGCACGGGGTTTTGAACCTACATAATGTGCTGGCTTTGTGGGAGCCTAGCCAGTTTGGATGTTCACCTTCCTAGAAATGGACGGAGGGGGAAGGACCTAGGACTTACCACAGGTCAGGGAACCCTGACTGCTCTTTGGACTGGAGAGGGAGGAGGAAAGGAGTGGGGGGAGGGGGAGAAGGGTGAGAGGAGGGGGAGGGAAATGGGAGGCTGGGAGGAGGAGGAAACTTGTTTTTTTTCTCCTTTTCTCAATTAAAAAAAAAAGTTAAAAAAATAAAAAAAGTTATATTAAAAAAATAAAATAAAATAATGGACCTTCATCAATTTTATTCAGAAAATTTCTAATTTCATCAGGTCATTATTGTTTTTTGGAAAGTTTATGTTAAAAGACTGCTTTTATTCATCTTTGATGCCTGCGTCTTTCCATTTCCCGCCATTTCTATGTTTTCCAGTTGTTGCTATCTTCATGTCTGTATCTTTGCTACTTAAGTGTTGGTATAATCAATACATAATCCCTTGAGCTTTCTGAGTGTTTCCACTGTGAATATTGGTTTGTTATCAGTTGTCCAGTTATAAATTGTGTGGCAAAGCTATTTGTATTCATTTAATGGTAAAAACTTATCATACACAAAATCATAATTTTTATAGATCATCTTCATAAGGGTCATCTTTTTCTTTTTTATGTTTTGTTTTTCTCGTTTTTATTAATCTGAGAAAGACTTGACTTACTGGATAAAAGCTTTTTTGTGTCTGGGCAGGTGGCTCAGCACATATTCTTTTTGTGGATGACCTGAATTCAGATACCTACATGCTATTTGATAGGTTAATTGTTGAAGCCCGTGTGGGTCCAACACAGATAATTATTTTCCCTAACTGGACTGGAATGGAGTCACGAAGAATGATCAGACGCAATTTACAGGGTCATCCTGGTAGGGCAAGATCTCTCGAAGATCTCTTATTGTTTATTATCCAAACACCTTATTGAGTGGGAAAACACATTAGGCTGTCTCCTAGGCAACCAGGTGAATGGGCTTTTAGTCAGGTCCTCACCTAAGTGTATGCTAGCTGTCTAGCAGGCCATGAATTAGCATCTCTATAAGACTTACTCCAAATTACCAAGAAATAGGCACCAAACATTCTGACCAGTTTCAGCCAATACCTCTCCTCAGGAGATCTACATTTCTACCAAAAGAAGAGAGGCACTATACATCCTTGCTATTGTTACGCAGAGACAGCTGTCTGATGAGCTATGTGATCAGCTCATACCAGGCCTATGGATTTTATGCTTGGCTGCTACACCATACAGAAATTTGGGCCTACAGTTCACAAATCTCTAATATTCCCAATTCAGCAACCTTCCTTTCTGTATGTCACCTGTTTGTGTGTGTATGTGTGTGTGTGTCTGTGTGTATGTGATATTCTCTGTCATGCACAAACACACAAAAATATCAGTAACCTTATTTTCAAAAGTGCTTGGAACTTATAGAGCAGTTGGAGTAAAGCAAGTTGCTTTACATGTACACTGATTCTTTAAAAATTTGTTCTCTTGAAATTCCATTTAAAAAGATTTCATATCCTCACTGTGGTGCAGACTTGGATTCAATCACCAATTTTAGGAAACAACATGGTAGTGATCCTAACAGACATCATTTTCCTTATCAAAAGAGAATGAGATGCTTTCAGTAATCAAAACTATTTTCTGTAAAGTAAAAACATCAGAAGACTTCAAGAGAATATTATAAATTTTGGTGAAATACACAACCCATTTTCTATTATTGGTAAAGGAGAGAAGAGGAGCCGGGCAGTGGTGGCACATGCCTTTAATCCCAGCACTTGGGAGGCATAGGCAGGCAGATCTCTGTTAGTTCGAGACCAGCCTGGTCTACAAGAGTTAGTTCCAGGACGGGCTCCAAAACCACAGAGAAACCCTGTCTCTACTCGAAAAACCAAAAAAAAAAAAAAAAGAAAAGAAAAAGAAAAAAAAAGAAAAAAAGGAGAGAACAGGAATGTACAGGATGCATGATGGCCAGTGATTTCTCGGGAATTGATTTTGATTAGAATTTTACAGTTCTTCTTTAAGAAACACACACACACACACATATATATACAATTCTTCTTTAAGAAACATATATAGCCCGGCGGTGGTGTCGCACGCCTTTAATCCAAGCACTCAGGAGGCATAGGCAGGCAGATCTTTGTGAGTTCGAGACCAGCCTGGTCTACAAGAGCTAGTTCCAGTACAGACTCCAAAACCACAGAGAAACCCTGTCTCGAAAAACCACACAAAAAAATAAGAAACATATATATATATGTGTATATATATTTGTGTTTGTGTCTTGTTTTGTCAATAGTATCATCTATATTGCTGATTTTGTGAACTATAATTTAATCATATCATTCATTGTCTTTGAAAATGATGGACCTTCACCATTTTGTACTCAGAATATTTCTTATACTCTTTGATGATAAACAGTTCTACATTTCTCTTCTTGATCTCAGATGCTTGCTTCTAATTATTTAATTTTATTTTTTCATTTATATTTTAATAATAAAGCTTGCCTGATGATCATAAAGTGAAACAGATGCCATGGCCAGCCTTACACCACAGGCAAGGCTGACACATAGCTTTAATCCCAGTAGTCACACTAGTTTGTGGTAGAGTCAAATGCTGGTGTCTCATATCTTTAATCCTATCACTAAGGATTTGCAGATAGGAAGTGACATGTCTGGACACAGAGAGGAATATAAGGTGGTACGAGAGAGGAGCTGAGGATTGAGTGTTTTGTAGAAACAGCATTCAGTCTGAGGACTTACAGGGACAGGATACCCCATTTAATCAGTCTAGCAAAATTCACCTAGGGCTTCCCTTGGAGGGGATGCTGAGGCTTAGGAAAAGTTAGACTAAGAGAAATGAAGACAGGATCATAGATTAGACCTAGAGGATGAAAGGTCAATAGAAAACAGCCTGAGTTTATTTCTCAGCCAGCATATATACTAAATATAGCCAAAAGGCAGATCAAAAAGCAGTACAGCCAGCTCCCCACCTTCCTGCACTGTTCTTGGAGGCAGTTCAAACCTGTGCATTATCTGATTCAGCTAAGCAGCTTCTAATAACTAACAAGGAGTGCCCCTGTCTGGCCAACACTAGCCAAAATCTTAGTAGAAAAAATGGACTCTTTCAGCTGGGCAAAATGCTTTTTCTGTTGGCTAACCCAGATGTTATTCACAGCCCTCAAGTTTACTGGAAGAAGTACAGCAGGCATGCTTGAACTCAAAGGGCTTCCTTAAGTCTGAAATGACTCAGGATGATCATTATGATTATTAATATTATGGCCAAAGAGATATTTGTTGTTAATCTCTCCCAAGAAGTTACTGCAAGCACTTTGCCAGTGTTTACTTGCTGTCCATTATGATTCAATTTTAACATTAGTAAAACAGTTTATAATTTAACCTTGGTCAATTCTTGCTAATAGATGAATGTAGTAATAAGGGGCGCGGGGCTGCGTTCCCAGCACCCCAGCCACCCGCACGGCTAGCTTATGCCCGAAATAACAACATACAAACTATTCATTTAATCACTGGTTGGCCCATTTCTATCTAGCCTATTCTAGGCTAATTCTCACATATTAATTTAGCCCATTTCTAATCATCTGTGTTGCGCCCCTAGGTGCGCTTACCAGGAAGATTCTAGGCTATGTCCATCCTGGGTCGGAGCTTCATAGCGTGCGTCTGCCCAGGAGCCAGGAGCATGGCGTCTCTCTCAGGCGTCTGCTCCCGAGAGGAGAGCTGTCGAGTCTGACCTCACTTCCTCTTCCTCCCAGCGTTCTGTTCTGTTTACTCCACCCACAGGGCCAAGCAGTTTCTTTATTGGCCAATGACCTTCCTCCATCATTTCCCCTTTTTCTGTTTCAACAAAAAAAAAAAGGAAGGCTTTAAATTTAACATAGCAAAATTACATATAACAAAACAGTTATCAAGTAAAAGTTACAATAATCTTTATCATAACTAAGGAAAACTATAACTATAACTAACTATTCTTAACTCCATCAAAGACTCCAGAAAGATATAATATTACCTAAGTAAACAAGAACTAAGAAACTTCAAACTCTAGAAATGACAAAGACATCTCGCTGCCTGGACAGTCACCCAAAGTTCTTTTGTACTGTTGGAGCATCCATCTTCAGCCTTCAGACCCATGGTATCCAGCAGACATTTCCATAAAGCAGGAAAATTCAAAGTCAGTTCAGTCACTATCTGTTGTGTCCTGCAGAATATCTCGCAGACTCTTTCATGAATCAGGAACCCCGAAAGATCATCTTACCTTTAGGCAAGTTCAGTAGTCCTCTCTCTGCGGGTTCTCTGTTTCCAGTTTATGCAATAGTCCAGGCAAGAGCAGTTTCTTGCCCAATTGGCTATCAAGCTCCATAAGGATCCTCTTCGATGCCCATCTTCCTCTTGAAGTAGATTGGTGCTGCCAGGAGCAGAGTGTCTCATTGTCATGAAAAGTCCTCAGTTATTAAAACATTAAATGTCCTATTCTGTAATCTTTGAAAGACATGAAGAATGTCTATCTAAAATATATCTACCTATATTTCTTAATTATACAGTACATATTTAAATGAACTACACAATCACAATACCGTAATCAAAATCAGAAACACTTATATATATAATAAAATTGACCTTAAATCTCTATCAATAAAGCAAAATCTATACTAATGTAAATTATTCATATCTATATCATATCCCCCTTTAAATGTAAAAGAATGTTTATAAACCATATTTGGGAACATGGGCGCAGTTTTTTCTCTCCAAACTGCTTCCTGCTGAATGGGGGCGTCGTTAATTAGGTCTTTCATGGTATAACCTGTGTGCTAGTTTCATCTCAGTTGGCGGTTGAGCGAACTTCAATTTTTTGAAGGCGTGCACAGGAACCATTCAGGAGGACATGGTTTATCATACCAAATCGGAATAGAAGAAATGAACAGCGTCTCATCCTCTGTGAAAACAAAATAAGAAACTCCTTTCCAAAGCATCATGTCCTTAGATCCAAATTCAAAATATCTATGTTGGATTAGTTCAGCAGCATTTATAAATAAATATCTTTTAGCATCTGTTGCTCTTTCCTCATCATTCAAACAATTCAAAGAGAGCACAATAGCATACAGTATCAAAATTCTCTGTCTATTTTCCATCTTTGTACAGCTTTGTTTTAACCTCTATTTTGTTTATTTTTACTTTTAACTTTTTGCTTTTTGAGACAGGTTCTCTGTATCTTTGACCTGAAGTAACTCTGTAGACCAGGCTTTCTTTGAACTCTTAGAGATCCACCTGTCTCTGCCTCCCAGGCATTCGGGATTAAAGGTGTACACTACTACACCTTGAACTCACAGAGATCTGTTTGTGTCTGCCTTCTAGGCACTGGGATTAAAGGCGTGTGTTACCACACACAACAACTCTCTTCCTTTTTTTGTTTTTTACTTTAAGAACTTCAACTTTTAGTCTGCATATATTTTTAACACACTTTAAACCATTTAAAAATTTTCTCTGTCTTTGAATCTCTCTTTACTGTATATCTCTTTTTCTGACCACATGAATCTTTTATTTACCAAGCAATCTCAGTAGGACTAAAGGCGTGGCTTTGCCAGCTAGATCCAGCCCATTCCTTAGCTTTCCAGCCTCATGGCGGATATACAGGCTGTAGCCATGTTTACTGCAACAACTGTATGGCATTTCAAGGTCCCTACCAGCAAGTGAGCTACAACAGACAACACTCAAGTCCTCTCTCGGTAGCTGGCCCTCCTGCCTCAAACAGTCAGAGTTTGCCCTGGCAGGATGGCCCAGAAAGCCGGCATTTTAAAACAACACAGGTTTTTTCCTGCTGCTGCTGAAAACCGAAAAGCATGCGTTCAGCTTTTCGTCAACACCATTTAAGTGTTTCATTGCAGGACCTCTTAATGAGCTGCAGGGTTTTGCAGCTAAAGCTGAGTCAGGAAGCTTCTCTTAGATGAGAGAAGCTTGCTTGCCTCTAGCAAGCAGAGTGCCACAAATGCTTTAAAGCCAGAGTTCACGCTGGCAGCACAGCCCCAAGAAGCTGTGCTTTAAAATGACACAGCATTTTTTTCTGCTGCTGTTGCCGAATCAGGAAATCTCTCTACAGCACTCCACCAACAAACAGCAAAAATCTGTGTTAAACTTTCTCTCCCTTGTTTTTAAGCCTTCTCTGGTTTTTTAAGTGGGTTTAGTCCATCACGTCGGGTGCCAATCTGTAGTAATAAGGGGCACGGGGCTGCGTTCCCAGCACCCCGGCCGCCCACATGGCTAGCTTATGCCCGAAATAACAACATACAAACTATTCATTTAATCACTGGTTGGCCCATTTCTATCTAGCCTATTCTAGGCTAATTCTCACATATTAATTTAGCCCATTTCTAATCATCTGTGTTGCGCCCCTAGGTGCGCTTACCAGGAAGATTCTAGGCTATGTCCATCCTGGGTCGGAGCTTCATAGCGTGCATCTGCCCAGGAGCCAGGAGCATGGCGTCTCTCTGAGGCGTCTGCTCCCGAGAGGAGAGCTGTCGAGTCTGACCTCACTTCCTCTTCCTCCCAGCGTTCTGTTCTGTTTACTCCACCCACAGGGCCAAGCAGTTTCTTTATTGGCCAATGACCTTCCTCCATCAGATGAAGTTTCAATTTTCTTTTTAATATCAACACAGATTTTTTAACATAACTTTATAGCTTTTTGTCTGTTTATATGGTAAAAAATATTGATTTTAAAATAATATCTTTCTTCTGCAGTAAAATTCCTATAGGGGAATGCATAGAGGTTAAAATGCCTAGAATGAAGACCATGAGGTGGTGGCTCATGCCTTTAATCCCAGCACTTGGATGGCAGAGGCAAGTGGAGTGTGAGGCCAGCCTGGTCTACAAGAGCTACTTCCAGTAGACGTTCCAAGGCTACAGAGAAACCCTGTATCAAGAAAAATGTCTTGAATGTAACCAAACATCACATCCAAACCATCCGTATGTGCATCCTATAATTTTATTTCTACTAAACCAATTTTTTTCTATGCTTTAGATGATAATTCTCTTTGACTATTTAAATCTATGTCACATTTTGTAGTTTGGTTCTAATTACTGTTTTGAATTTTTTACCCAAATAGTGGACTATAGATGGTAAATGCCTTGCAGCAATTTCAGAAAATTATTAAGATTCCACAAATAATCTCTCCTAATTTATAAATTTAGGCCTCAATTTTTTGTAAAAGTATTTTACATGCTGAATAATTAATAGAATTCCTTTTTGTATATTTTCAGCATATTCTGTATATTTTTAATCCCCAAGGAGACAAAGTTTGCTTTACTTCAGCAAACATTTTCTGTAAAGTATGTTCATTTGAATCATCTAATAAAATTCTGTATAATGTTGAAAACATACCTAACTTGAGTATAATTTCAATTAAAATAAGTAACAAACTACTAACCTGCAGTACTTTATATCCTAATTTGTTTATGATAAAACTTTTGAGGACTAGAAATTTTCATTCCTTCTTATAGGAAGCTCAGAAAATCCTTACCAAATAGTCAGACTATTTGGAATTATACCAGACAGTAATCTTGGAAGTTAACCATCATTTTACTTTCACAGGATCCTAAAGAAAGAACATCACCCCCATGACAGTTGGAAGTAATTCTTTTTTGGTTTTTCAAGACAGGGTTTCTCTTGGCTTTGGAACCTGTCCTGGAACTCACTCTGTAGACCAGGCTGGTCTCGTACTCACAGAGATCCGCCTGCCTCTGCCTCCCAAGTGCTGGGATTAAAGGCTACGCCACCCTCACCCGGCTGGGAGTAATTCTAAAAGACTTCCTCTCCTCTCCCAACAAAGTTTGTACTCAGGGTTAGGGACATCATTTAGGGGTTGGTTATAATTGGTATAGGATTGTGGGTTGGATGGGAAATTTTATTTTTTATTTATTTTTATTTTTTTTTGTTTTTTGAGACAGGGTTTCTCTGTGGTTTTGGAGCCTGCCTGGAACTAGCTCTTGTAGACCAGGCTTGTCTCAAACTCACAGAGGTCCGCCTGCCTCTGCCTCCCAAGTGCTGGGATTAAAGGAATGCACCACCACCGCCTGGGTGGAGGGGAAATTTTAAAGGCTCGGGATCTCTTTGAAAAAAAAAAATGGGAAAATTGGATGAAATAATAGATTAGTGTGAGCTTACACACACTAATAATAGTGAGTAATAGAGTGAATGCTTGTGAGTTATAATTTATAGGCAATTGCATTTGTATAGATTCTTATATATTGATATAATGTTAAGTCATATTGAATATTATATGCATTCATGCATCTAACTCTCCTTAAAATATTTTACATATTGATAATATTTATCATTTTGCAATGTACATTTCTACCACTGATCAAGATACCTATACATTGTTTACATTTTGAGGTCATTGTCCTCATTTGTTGCAATATTGTATAATATTCTCATATGAAATCTTAGTCTTTAAGTTATATAAGGATTAAAAATTATAGATCAATAGTCATCTATGTTTGTCATACTTATAGTCAGAATAATCAGGTTCTCTAGATAAGTAGAGATTATATTCTGGATAGATAGGTAATCCTCAACCACTTCAAAGATCTGTAGAATATGGAATTTAACTAACTTAGACTTCTTTTGAATTGAGGCACTATTGCTCCTGGTAGCATTGCTCTATTCCCCCAGAGAATGTTGAGCACCGAAAGCACTCCACTTGGAGTTTGTTTTTTTTCTTGGCAAAACTGTCTTTTGGGCAAAACCATGCTCATGCCTCAACTACTGAAAAGATAGATAGTATCTGAATATGGATAAACAGGTCTCTTAAATCTTGACAAGACAGTGTAAAGATGTTTTTGAAAAATTTCCTACCTCTGAAAATGATCTGTCAGTTATTCTAGGTCTTAGCAAAAGTTGGTCCGTTCAACGTTGCAAATGAGAATTTGTATGATTGCACAGGTAGCCAGTTATCTCTGTAATTTGTTGCACATTTTGTTTTTTTAAGATTTATTTATTTATTATGTATACAACATTCCTTCCATGTATCCTTGCCAGAAGCAATGAATATGTGCAATCAGTGTGTTAAGACGTTTGAATATGAAACTACTCTTCATATTCATAAAAGAATGCACACTAGAAAGAAACCTTATGAGTGAAATCAGTGTGGTAAGGCCTTTACAGAACCCCTGTACTCTTGAAAGGCATAAAATAACACCTACTGTAGAGATATGATGAATGGAATTAGTGGTAGGTGGAGGAAGGTCATTGGTTAATCAAGAAACTGCCTTGGCCCATTTGATAGGCCAGCCCTTAGGTGGGTGAAGTAGACAGAACAGATGCCGGGAGGAAGAGGGAAGTGAAGCAGACGTCATTTCCTCTCCTGTCCGGGGAAGATGCGATGCAGCCTGCCACCAGTGCAGACATGCTGAATCTTTCCCAGTAAGCGCACCTCTTGGTGCTACACAGATTAGAAATGGGCTAAATTTATATGTGAGAATTAGCCTGGAAGAGGCTAGATATAATGGGCCAAGCAGTGTTTTAATTTATACAATTTGTGTGTTGTTATTTTGGGGCATAAACTATCCAGGCAGCCGGGATCTGGGTGGCAGGAAGCTGCCCGCAGCTCCTTCAAAAGAATGGTGCCCATGTGGACAACTGCTTCCACATAAAGCCTGGGAAAGCTTGGGAAAGAATAGAGTAAAGCATGTTTTCTTGGTAGCAGCAATTTCTCATTATGCTCTGCTTGCTAGAGGCAAGCAAGCACTCTCATCTAAGAGAGGCTTCCTGACTGAGCTTTAGCTGCAAAACCCTGCAGCTCTTAAGAGGTCCTGCCAAGAAACACTTAAATGGTGTTGATAAAAGCCAACTGAATGCTTCTTTGTTTTCAGCAGTAGCAGGAAAAAAGTGCCATTTTAAAATGCCCCCTTCTGGGCTGTCCTGCCAGGGCAGACTCTGACTCTTTCAGGCAGGCAGTTGACTGAGTGTGGTCTGGGAGCAGAATGCTGCAGCTTGCTTGCTGTCAGGGACCTTGAAACGCCATAGACTTGTGGCAATAAACATGGCTACAGCTGGTACCTCCACCATGAAGCTGAAGCTAAGGCTGGATCTAGCCGCCAAAGCCACAGCTTTAATCCTGCCCATATTGCTCAGTAGTTTAAAAGCTCATGTGGTCAGGAAAAAAAAGAGGTAGATATATAGTAAAGAGAGATTCAAAAACAAAGAAAACCTTTAAATGATTTACAGTGTGTTAAGAATATATGCAGGCTAAAAGTCAAAGTTCTTAAAGTAAAAAACAAAAAAAGGAAAGAAAGAGAGTAGTTGGGTGTGGTAATACACACCTTTAATCCCAACACTTGGGAGGTGGAGGGAGATTGACTTCTGTGACTTCAAGGTGTGGTAGCACACGCCTTTAATCCCAATGCCTGGGAGGCAGAGACAGGCAGATCTCTGAGAGTTCAAAGACAGCCTAGTCTACAGATTTATTCCAGGACAAAGATATACAGAGAATATGAAATAAATGTCAAAATAAATGAAATAGAGGTTAAAGTAAAAATGTACAAAGATGGAAACTACACAGAGAATCTTGATACTGTATGCTATTGTGCTCTCTTTGAATTGTTTTAATGGTAAGGAAAGAGCAATATCTGCTAAAATATTTTTTTATACATGCTGCTGAACTAATCCAAGATAGATATTTTGAAAATACCTTGACTTCAGAATTTGGATCTAAGGATATGATACTTTGGAAAAGAGATTCTTCTTTTGTTTTCACAGGATAAGACCCTATGGATTGCTTCAATTCTAATATGGTATGATAGACCACGGCCTCCTGAAAGGTTGCTGTGACCACCTTCAGAAAATTACTTATCTGCTAACTGAGACAAATCTAGCACACAGGTTATACCCTCAAAGACCTGATTAACAGCGCCCCTATACAGCAGGAAGCAGTTTGGAGAGAAATAACTACGTCCATATTCCCAAATATTGTTTATAAATGTTCTTTTACATTTAAAGGGTGATACAATATAGATATAAATAATTTGGATTGAAATGAATCTTGCTTTACTGATACTAATTTAAGGTCAATTTTGTTATGTGTGTATATATTTCTGATATTGATTAAGGTATTGTGATTGTGTAGTTTATTTAAAAATGTAATGTATATAGGTTGTTAATAGGTAATCATCTATAATAGTCAAGTTTGTAGTCATGTTATATTTTTTAGATGAGGATAGATATATTTTAGATAGGCATTCTTCATATTCTTCAAAGACTGCAGAATATGGCATTTAAAATATTTTAATAACTTAGAATTTTGCATGGTAATGTGACACATCTGCTCCTGGCAATACCAGCTGCTTCAAGAGGAAGATGGGCATTGAAGAGTCTCCTTATGGAGTTTGATAGCCATTTGGGCAAGAAACTGCTCTTGCCCGGACTACTACATAAACTGGACACAGAAAACCCTCAGAGAGAGGACTGCTGAACTTGCCTAAAGGTGAGATGATCTTTCGGGGTTCCTGATTCATGAAAGAGTCTGCGAGACATTCTGCAGGACACAGCAGATAGTGACTGAATTGCCTTTGAAATTTCCTGCTTCATTGAAATGTCTGCTGGAAACTATGGCCCTGTAGGCCGAAGATGGATGCCCCAACTGTACAGAAGAACTTTGGGTGACTGTCCAGGAAGTGAGATGTCTCTGTGATTTCTAGCGTTTTGTAAGTTGCTTACTTCTCATTTACTTAGGTGGTTTTTTTTTTTTTTTTTTTTTTTTTTGCTTTTTCGAGACAGGGTTTCTCTGTGGTTTTGGAGCCTGTCCTGGAACTAGCTCTTGTAGACCAGGCTAGCCTCGAACTCACAGAGATCCGCCTGCCTCTGCCTCCCAAGTGCTGGGATTAAAGGCGTGCGCCACCACCACCTGGCTAATATTATATGTTTCTGGAGTCTTTGATGGAGTTGAAGAATAGTTATAGTTTTCCTTAGTTATGATAAACATAAAATAGATGTAAATATTGTAATTCTTAATTGTAACTGTTTTGTTATATGGAATTTTACCATGTTAAAGTGAAAGCCTTTCCTTCTTGTTTAAACAGAAAAAGGGGAAAAGATGGAGGAAGGTCATTGATTAACAAAGAAACTTCCTTGGCCCCATTTGAGGCCAGCCCTTAGGTGGATTGAGTAGACAGAACAGAGTGCTGGGAGGCAGAGGAAAGTGAGGCAGACGTCATTTCCTCTCCTGTCCTGGGCAGATGCAATGCAGCCAGCCACCAGGTCTCACGTACTGAATCTTTCCTGGTAAGCACACCTCGAGGTGCTACACAGATTATTAGCAATGGGCTAAATTACTATGTGAGAATTAGCCTAAAAGAGGCTAGATACAATGGGCCAAGCAGAGTTTTGTTGAATACCATTTGTGTGTTTTTATTTTGGGGCATAAGCTAGCCAGGCAGCCGGAAGCTGGGTGGCACGAAGCGGCCGGCAGCTCCTTCAATCATCTCAATACATAATATGAGCCTACCTGTAGAGAAATTCTGAAGTTATGTCTTTATTCTTCAAAAACATGAAAAAACATCATACTGTAGTGAAACTCTATGAATTAATTCAGTGTCATATTGTTTTGTGCTTCATATGAGAGTAAGACTTTTTGTGTAATCAATCTGATAAAGCTTGTGCATATTATCATAATCTTTTGGACCTGAGGAAAAAAACTAGGGGCTCATTTTAAATTATTCTTTAAGATCTGAAGCCACTTACAGACAGTTAACCAAAAGCAGCTACTGTGTAGAGAAAAATTTGATAGTGTCCACAATCTGTTTAAGCATCATGATACCTCTTTTTATTTTAGTTTGAACCAGGATTGTATTTGATAAAACCTTTAATGAAGTATTATGGGTTACAGCAAGGGTATTCTAACATTGGGCCTGATACCAAAGCCAAAGAAAAGCACTTTAACTCTGAATCTAGAACTAGGTAAAAAAAATCTCCCTGAAAACAGCCAAAACATTAAAAAAGGGCCTGTGGGGGGCTGGAGAGATGGCTCAGAGGTTAAGAGCATTGCCTGCTCTTCCAAAGGTCCTGAGTTCAATTCCCAGAACCACATGGTCTGGTGCCCTCTTCTGGCCAGCAGGCATAAACACAAACAGAATATTGTATACATAATAAATAAATAAATAAATAAATATAAAATAACTAAAAAATAAAAAAGGGACTGTGAAAGAAACACAATTTGGCTCTCAAACCAGAACCATAAAATCATAAAATTCAATGATGTTTTTAAGCCCACAGGATATACCATTAACTGAAATACGAGAGGCTTGAAGAGTCAAATCTCTCATACATTTCCTTGTATGTTTTGTTTAAAAATTCCCTTAGAAGTTGGGGTATAATTATGGTTATCAGAAAATTGGGAATGGTCATCAGGAAGGTAGATAGACGGTGGTTACCAGGAATATTTTTTGAAAAAATGGCTAGAATTAATATATTATGACGTCACCATTAACCATAGCCACAAATAATATAAAATATTATGGAATAACTTACTAAAGAAGTGAAAGTACTGTAGGAAATGAACATTAAATCTTTGAAGAAAACAACTGAAGAAGACACCACAGAATGGGAAGATGTCCCTTACCCTTGTTAGGTAGAAATCAAGTTAGTAAAAATGATAACCTTTCCAAAAGCATTCTACAGGTTCAATACCATTCCCATGTAAACATCGGAAAAATTCTTCACAGGCCTCAAAATAAAAATACTCAGCTTCATATAGAAAACCAAAAAAAAAATCCGGGAGATGGTGGGGCACGCCTTTAATCCCAGCACTCAGGAGGCAGAGGCAGGCAGATCTCTGTGAGTTCAAGACCAGCCTCGTCTACCGAGCTAGCTCCAGGACAAGCTCCAAAGCCACAGAGAAACCCTGTCTCGAAAAACCAAAAAAAAAAAAAAAAGCAAAAATTAATGCAGGATATCCAAAACAACTGTATACAAAAAATAATTTCTGTAGTCATCACATTCCCTGACTTAAGTCTACTACAGAGCTACAGTACTGAAAAGAGCCTGGTATTGGCACAAAAAGAGACCGGAGGACCAATGGAACTGATTCTAAGAATCGGATATCAATCCACTCACCCCAGCGCAATGGATCTTGTATTCAATAAATCTAGCAGCCAGACTCAAGAACGGAATTGAAGAAAGTGACCACACAGTTTACAGATCGATTTATAATGTAGGAGAACATGCCCAAGTGGAGTGGTGTCTTACAGGCTATTGACTGAAGAAGATCTCCCAGTACCTAACCCTTTTGCTTAAATAAGAAATTCCAAACTTGGCTGGGTGGTGGTGGCGCATGCCTTTAATCCCAGCACTCAGGAGGCAGAGGCAGGCGGATCTCTGTGAGTTTGAGACCAGCCTGGTTTACAAGAGCTAGTTCCAGGACAGGCTCCAAAACCACAGAGAAACCCTGTCTCGAAAAACCAAAAAAAAAAAAGGAATTCCAAACTCAATACAAAACTATGTATACAAGAAACAGATGTCAAATATAAAGTTAGAATTACAAGCATAATCAATATTAAGGAAGGAATATATATACTAATGTTTTGATAAGCATTCTATCCTAAGGAATCCATGTCTTGTAGTAGAAATGGCTTGGCTAGATCATAAGAGGATGGTAAGTATGATTATCTCATCTTCAACCCCATCAAAGGCCTGAGAAGAGCATTAATATTACTTGAGTAGGCAGGTAGTGAAGTCCAGCAGCCCACAAAAAGTGTAGTAGATGACAGAGACAACTGACTGCATGAGCAACCAACTAAAGTCTCATTACAATGTTGAAGATTAAGACTTCCTATCAGAATATAAAAAAATCTTTAATCAGCTATGCAGTAAAGCAGGAAAATGATCTCAAAATATAAACCATGTATCAGTATCTTGATCAGAGGTAGAATTATATAATGCAATATGACAAATATCTCATAAAATTGTGTCAATAAACATACACATGTTTATTGTAGAATCATGCATAGATAAAATCTGACAAAATAACTTTGCATAGGTGTTACAAACATTCTAAAAAAATAGAAATATTCTATATGATAAGTATAATTTGAATTTGTATCAATAAAAAACTCTATACCAATGTAAATTATCCATAATTAATAGTTCACAAGTATTCCTTCTATTACAAACTATTATTATTAGTGTGAGTAAGTAATCTACCTATTATCCCATTCAATTTTCCCTCTTTTTTTGAGATCTCTGGGTATACATAATTTCACCCAACCCTATATGAGTAATAATCAACTCTTAAATGTTTTCCCTGACCATGAAGACAAACTTTGTTGGGAGAGAGGATGGCATCTTCTAGAATTGCTTCCAGATGTCATGGGGGCAATGTTCTTTCTATGGGATATTATAAAAGTAAGACGATTTCTAAGTATTTGATAGGGTTGTTCTGAAGTTCTTATTTGGAATTGTGGCCAGAACGTTGTAAGAAGGTGCACCATATCTGCAGCTTGTACCCATAAGTCGGTCTTACAGTGCTATTAGCATCATGCTTTCATATCAATCAGGTAGAGACATTGTGGGGCTCCAATGTCTTCTTCTTGGAAGATGTTCATTGTTGAAAATGTAAACATTATTCATGTAGACATATTTTCAGTGAAATATAAGATATAGACAAAATGGGCATGAAGGAAAGTAAAATGTTCCTTTAAAATCTATCTTCTTTCTGTCCCATAGCAGAAGGCTATTGATATGAGACAGAAGTTTTGAGTTTTTCTTTTAACGTTGTGCTTGGATTTAGAGAAGGATAGTCATAGTCTAATTCTAAAACCATTTCTGATTCTGAAGTAGAGATGTAAATACAAAGGAGGCATCTTCTAAAGCTGTAGCCCATACAAAGCACCTAACAGATTATCTCTCTGGGGGTGGGCTCACTCACAGGCTTATAGGTCAGTAGCTGCCCCCTTCCTGAGACAAAAAGCATGCGGTGTGTGGCAAAAAGAACCAGAAGAGACAGATCAGCTACAAGTGTAGGAAAAATGAAAATATTCCAGATAGTGAGAACAGTGCAAGCCATGACTTAGAGGCTGCAGCAAACTCAGCAGAACCTTTAGAGCCATTCATCCCTGTGCCAGTAGAGCAGTAACAACACACATATGCCCTAAGCCAGAAACTCTGGAAGGAAAACACACTGTGTTTTGACAGTCTTCCAAATAATTCCAGTATGTGAGTAAGTTTTAGGACCTCTGAGCCAGGCTACCAGCTCTCAAATGCTGTTTGCAGGGCTCTTCTTGGGCATAGGACCAGAGGTGAAGTGGATGTAAATTCAGATAAGTTTGTAAGTGCATAATCTACATTGCTTTTGGAGAGTCACCAATAAACATTAGCCATTTAGAGGTTTCAAGAAGTCCTACAGTAAAGACCTTTATTTTTCATTCACCTTTGGATCTCTGTGATTCATACTTCCATAAATACCCTCTTAGGGATATTATCCTCACTATTCACATGGATGCGATGTAACCTACAGAAAATTAGAAGACTGTCCCAAAGTCACAGAACCTGTATCCAGGTTGGAAAAGACCTTAACAATTTTTCTGTTCTCAATACCCTGCATCCTCTGTCCTTCCACTCTACTGTGTACATAACTCTGTGTTATGTAGTGCCGATATCTCAGTGGAGACCTCCAAATGCCGCGCCCCATGTCCCTGTGTCTGTGCTCTGTGCACTGGCACGCTGTTCACTAGCTTTGGGCAAGGGGGATGGAGGTTAAAATACACAGACACACCAGACAGAGAGACAGTGACACAGGTCATCCTTGAATTCCCCAAGAATGCCCCCTTTATTGTGTTCAGGGGCAGATTATATGGAGATAGCCATGCCCCAGCCGAACCAACCAAAAACCATCCTCTTGCCATCAGGAACTCCTCAAGGTCTCATGCTCGGAGCAGCTGTAGGCACTCAGATCAGGAGATTACAAGAAATTCAGGATCTGGGGTCTCACCGGGCTGGAAGGTGGAGGCGCCGTGGGGCGGAGCAGTGGGCTCCGACTCCATTGGGATGGGGTAGATTTCATCCAGGCCAGTTGGCCCGGGCTGGGACAGAGGTCCAGGCCAACAGGCCTTTTGGCAGTTGTGATGAGCTTCTGCACCCTGAGGCCCGTGCTGGAAGTGGGCCTAGTGTTCTTGCCTCATCTGTCCTCGAGGCTGGTCCCAGGGTTTGCATGTGTCGCAGACCCTCAGTGGCCGCTGCTTGGAGCCGCCCCAGCTCACAGTCCAGTGCAACATTTCAGGAGATCTCGGGGATTCAAACCACATGAATATCAAATATCTGTGGAGACAAAAACAGAATCTCTTTTCCAAAACATCACATTCTTAAGCCCATATTTTAAAGTCAAGATACTTTTCTTAGCAGTTCCTAGAATCAAATGTCTTTCTCCAGTCCAGAACACAAAAGACAACAAAATCAACATATCATACATCTGTACACATTTATCTTTTTAAGCTATATACATTATCTATTCCCCTCCGGCTGGGGAAAACCCTGTTTGCTTACCTCTCTTTCTTGGTTGGTTCCACTTGCTGCCAAACTGAGCGAAGGATGTCAAGATTAACACATATACCCCAGTCCACCCTCACCTTCTGAGGGTGACCTCTCAGCATTCCCTAGTTCCCGATATCTCGGCTAGGACCTCCAATTGATGAAATCTCGGTGGAAGACCTCCAATTGCCACGCACCCAGTAACTGAGCTAGTTCCGGGACAGGCACCAAAGCTACAGAGAAACCCTGTCTCGAAGAAAAAAAAAGACTTCAGTCTTGGTTAGGTTCATTCATTCACAACTATAATACCAGCATTTGTGAAGTTAAGGCAGATTGATGGTTAAATTAATGTCATCTTGGGCTACATCGTATGACCAGTACTAAGAAAATAAATAGATACTAGACTTTAGTATTGCCCTTCTTAATGTGTCCTCAGTGGGGCACTGGGAGTACCATTTTAAGTACTATTTAAGAGTGCATCATTTCCTGATGGACAGTCACATATGGCTCCTCACTGCTGTCAAGATGAAAAAGATGCTCATCAGCAGGACCTCACAGCTGCCTGCATGCCTGCCTAGATCCCAGTCTTCTCCTACACTTTCACAGTCACACACAATTGACAAATGTGTGTTTCGATCTTCCCTAAACTCCCTACCTCACAAACACTTGTGTTCTCCTTGTGAGGCAGTTATTTACAGCACTCATTCAAGAGCAGTTGAACCCTCTTTTCCTTTAGGCTCAAGCCATTTTCTCCTCTCATTATCTCCGTCCTGTGTCCTTGGTTTCTAATATTTTGTTTTGCTCATTCCTTCTTTATTTCCTTCTTTTTTTATTTTTCCATTCAAATATTTACACTTCCTTCCCTCCTCCCAATCCCCTCCCACTCCCCAACCTACCTCCCCCCTCCCTCTCCCTGCTTGAGAGAGGGCAGGGAACCCTGTCACGTGAGAAGTCCAAGGCCCTCCCCCCCTACATCCAGGTCTAGGGAGCTGTGCATCCAAATAGACTAGGGTCCCAAAAAGCCAGAACATGCCATAAAACAAGTCCCAGTGACTTTAACAATGGCTTCTCAGTCAGCCCCCATTGTCAGCCGCATTCAGATAGTCCGGTTTGATCACGTGCTCATTCATACCCGGTCCACCTGGATTTGGTGAGCTCCCATTAGAACAGGCACACTGTCTCAGTGGGTGGACCAAACCCTCACGGTCCTGACTTCTTTGCTCATGTTCTCCCTCCTTCTGCCCTTCAACTGGACCTTGGGAGCACAGTCCGTTGTTCTGATGAGGGTCTCTGTCTCTATCTCCATACATCGCGGCCGATGGAAGATTCTATGGTGATATTCGAGATCAGTGTGATAGTCTGATCTCACATCAGTGTGATAGTGGGTCAAGGACAGTTCAGGCACCTTTTGCCTCTGCTGTCCAAGGAGCTAGCTGGGAACATCCCCTTGAACACCAGGGATCTCCTCTAGAGGCAAGTCTCTTGCCAACCCTAAAATGCATTCCTTAATGTAGTTATCTTCTTCCCTGCTCCTAAATCGGCCCTTCCTCCATCTCCAACCTCCCCCTCCCCCAAGCTCTTGCCAGTCCTTCCCTTCTCCCTTCTCTCTTCCCCTTTCCCCTTCCCTCAACTTCACCCCCACCCCTACCCCCATTCCCATGCTCACAACTATAGCCCAGAAATCTTTTTTGCTTCCAATTTCCAGGAGGACTTATATATGTTTTTCTTTGGGTTCACCTTGTTATTTGGTTTCTCTAGGCTTGTGAACTATAGGCTTAGTATCCTTTGTTTATGGCTAGAGTTCACAAATGAGTGAGTACATACCAAATTCATTTTTTTTTTGGTCTGGGTTATCTCACCCAGGATAGTGTTTTCTATTTCCATCCATTTGCATGCAAAATTCAAGATGTCATTTTTTTTACCACTAGGTACTACTCATATATATATATATATATATATATTCCACACTTTATCCATTTTTCCATTGAGGGGCATCTAGGTTATTTCCAGGTTCTAGTTATTACAAACAGTGCTGGTATAAACATAGTCGAACAAATGCTTTTGTAGTATGATTGGGCATCTCTTGGATATATTCCCAAGATTGGTATTGCTGGATCCTGAGGTAGGTTGATTCTGAATTTCCTGAGAAACCACCACACTGATTTCCAAAATGGTTGCACAAGTTTGCATTCCCAGCAGCAGTGGATGAGTGAGCGTTCCCCTTACTCCATATCCTTTCAAGCAAAGGCTATCATTGGTGTTTTTGATTTGCATTTCCATGATCACTAAGGAAGTTGAACATGACCTTAAGTGTCTTTTGGCCATTTGAACTTCTTCTGTTGAGAATTCTCTGTTCAATTCGGCTCCCCATTTTTAAATTGGGTTAATTAGAATTTTAGTGTCTAGGTTTTTTGTTTTTGTTTGTTTGTTTTTTTGGTTTTTCGAGACAGGATTTCTCTGTGGCTTTGGAGCCTGTCCTGGAACTTGCTCTGTAGACCAGGCTGGTCTTGAACTCACAGAGATCCGCCTGCCTCTGCCTCCTGAGTGCTGGGATTAAAGGCATGCACCACCATCGCCCAGCTAGTGTCTAGTTTCTTGAGTTCATTATATATTTTGACGATCAGTTCTTTGTCTGATATGGGGTTGGTGAAGATCTTCTCTCATTCAGTAGGATGCTTTTTTGTCTTAATGAGTGTATCATTTGCTTTACAGAAGCTTCTCAGTTTCTGGAGGTCCCATTTATTCATTGTTGCTCCCATTGTCTGTGCTACTGGGGTTTCTAATATTTTTATGACCAGATGATATTTTTAGGAATGTATTTTTTTATTGATTTTTTTTGAGTTCTACCTTGCTCTTTACACCCCTTCCTGTCTTTTCCCTACCCCCTTTAACACTCCTGCATTGTCCCTATGCTGCCAATTTAGTCAGGAAATCCTGTCTTTCTTTACTTCCCATGTACATTATATCAATGTAAGTCCCTCCTAATGTCCTCATTGTTGTCTAAGTTCTCTAGGATTGTGGTTTGTAGGCTAGCTTTCTTTGCTTTACGTTTAAAAACCACCTATGAGTGAGGATATGTGTTAATTTTCTTTCTGTGTCTTGGTTAGCTCACTCAAAATAATGTTTTCTAGCTGTATCCATTTTCCTGCAATATTCAACCTGTCATTATTATTATTTTTTGCTGTGTAGTACTCCATGGTGTAAATGAACCACATTTTCCTAATCCATTCTTCGGTCAAAGAACATTTAGGTTGTTTCCAGGTTCTGGCTATGACAAACAAAGCTGCTATGAACATAGTTGAGCACATGTCCTTGTGCATTTTTGAGCATCCTTTGGTTATATACCCAAAAGTGGTATTATTGGGTCTTGAGGAAGGTTGTTTCCTAATTTTCTGTGAAATCGCAACACTGATATCCAAAGAGGTTGTACCCCTTGAATTCCCACCAGCAACGCAGAAGTGTTCCATTTTCCCCACAATCTCTCCAGCATAAGTTGTGATCAGTGTTTTTGATCTTGGCCATTCTTACAGGTGTAAGACAGAATCTCAGAGTTGTTTTGCAATTCTCTGATGACTAAAGATGTTGAACATTTCCTTAAGTGTCTTTCAGCCCTTTTAGATTCCTCTGTTGAGAGTTCTCTGTTTAGGTCTGTGCTCCATTTTTTAAAATTAGATTATTTGTTCTTTTGATGACCAATTTCTTGAGTTCTTTCTCTACTTTGGAGATCAGACCTCTGATGTGGGGTTAGTGATGATCTTTTCCCATTCTGTAGGCTGTTGTTTTGTTCTGTTGACCATCTCCTTTGTTTTGCAGAAGATTTTCAGTTTCAGGAGGTCTAATTTATTAATTGTTTCTTTCAGTGTCTGTGATGCTGGGATTATATTTAGGAAGTGGTCTCCTGTGCCCTTATGTTCATGTGTACTTCCCACTTTCTCTTCTATAAATTTCAGTGAGGCTGGCTCCATGTTGAGGTCTTTGATCCATTTGGAGTTGAGTTTTGTGCATGGTGATAGATATGGGTCTATTTTAATTCTTCTACATGTTGATATCCAGTCATTCCAGCATCATTTGTTAAATATGCTTTCTTTTTTCCATTTGATATTTTTTGCTTTGTCAGAAATCAGGTGTTCAATGATGTATGAATTATTATCTGGTTCTTTGATTTGGTTCATTCATCTTCTCTCTGTTCTTTTGTCAATACCAGGCTGTTTTCAGTATTGTAGAACTGTAGTAAAGTTTGAAGTCAGGAATTGTGATGCCTCCCCAAGTTCTTTTATTGTACAGGGTTGTTTTCACTATCCTGGGATATTTTCTTTTCCATGTGAAGTTGAGTACCTTTCTTTCAAGGTCTGTGAAGAATTTTTCTGTGATTTTGATGGGCAGTGCATTGAATCTGTAGAGTGCTTTTGTAGTAAGATTGCCATTTTTACTGTGTTTATTTTGCCTAGCAAAAAATATGGGAGATCTTTCCACTTTATTTTCTTCTTAATTTCTTTCTTCAAAGAATCAAAGTTCTTGTTATACAAGTCTTCCACTTGTTTGGTTAGAGTTACTTCGAAATATTTTATTCTACTTTTGGTTATTGTGAAGGGTGTTGTTTCTCTGATTTCTTTTCCATCCCTTTTATTATCTTTTTATAGGAGGGATATTGTTTTTTTTTTTTTTTCTGATCCGGGATCGTGCTACATTACTGAAAATGTTTATGAGTTGTAGAAGTTCCTTGGTAGAATTTTGGGATCGCTTAGGAAAACTATCATGCCATCAACAAACAGTGAGCATTTGGCTTTTTCTTTTCTGATTTGTAGTCCCTTGATCTCCTTTTGGTGTCTTATTGCCCTACCTAAAACCTCAAGAACTATATTGAATAGATATGAAGAGAGTGGACAATCTTGTCTTGTTCTTGATTTCAGTGGAATAGCTGGGTGTTTCTCTACATTTAGTTTGATGTTGGCTGTTGGCTTGCTGAGTATTGCATTTATTATGTTTAGGTATATTCCTTTTATCATGAAGGGATGTTGTATTTTATCTAATGGTTTTTCGTTATCTAATGAGATGATCACGTGGTTTTTATTTTTCACTTTGTTTATATGGTGGATTATGTTGACAGATTTTTGTATGTTGAACCATTCTTGCATCTGTTGGATGTAGCCAACTTGATCATGGTGGATGAATGATCTGATGTGTTCTTGGACTTGATTTGCCACTAATTTTTTTTTTTTTTTTGTATTTTTGGATCAATGTTCACGAGTGAGATTGGTCTGTAATTTTCTTTATAATGTCTTTCTATGGTTTGAGTGTCAGGGTAATTGTAGCCTCAAAAAAGGGGTTTGGCATTGTTCCTTCTTTTTCTATCATGTGAAATAACTCAAGGAGTATTGGTATTAGTTCTTCTTTGAAAGTCTTGTATAATTCTGAGCTGAAACCATCTGGTCCTGGGCTTTTTTTGGTTGGGAGTCTTTTGATGGCTGTTTCTATTTATTCAGCAGTTATAGGTGTGTTTAATTTGTTTATCTGGTCTTGATTTAATTTTGGTAAGTGATATTTATCCAGAAAGTTGTCCATTTCCTTTAAGTTTTCCAATTTTGTGGAGTTTTCAAAATATGACCTGATGATTCTCTGTATTTCCTCCATGTCTGTTGTTATGCCCCCCTTTTCATTTCTGATTTTGTTCATTTGCATATTTTCTCTCTGCCTTTTGGTTAATTTGGATAACGTTTTGTCTATTTTGCTGATTTTCTATAAGAACCTACTCTTTGTTTCAGTGATTCTTTGTATTGTTTTTTCCATTTCTATTTTATTGATTTCAGCTCTTAGTTTGATTTTTCCTGCTGTCTTGATTTCTTAGGTGAGTTTACTACTTTTTGTTAAAAAGTTTTCAAAGGTTTTGTTAATTCACTAATGTGGGATTTTTCTGTCTTCTATATGTAGGGATTTTGTGCAATAACTTTTCTCTTAACACTACTTTCATTGTGTCCCATAAATTTGGATATGTTGTGTGGTCATTTTCATTGAATTTTAGAAATTCTTTAATTTCTTCTTTTTTTTCTTCCTTGACCCATTGATGATTCTGGTTAGCATTGTTTAATTTCCATGTTTGTGCATTTGATGAAATTAGTATTGCTGTTGACTTCTAGTTTTTAACCATGATGATCTGATAAAGTACATAGGGGTATTCCGATTTTTTTTTTTTTGTATTTGTTGAGGTTTGTTTTGTTACTGAGTATGTGGTTGATTTTTGAGTAAGTTCCATCAGGTATGGAGAAGAAAATATATTCTTTTCTGTTTGAAAGGAATATTCTATAAAAGTCTGTTACGTACATTTGAGTCATAACATCTGTTAGATACGTTATTTCTCTGTTAATTTTTTGTCTGAATGACCTGTCCAGTGGTGAGAGGGGAACATTGAAGTTTCCACTATTAGTACGTGGGGTTTTATGTATGTTTTAAGCTTTAGAAGTGTTTCTTTTACATATGAGCGTGGCCTTATATTTGGGACATTGATGTTCGGTAATGAGATTTCTCTTGATAGATTTTTCTCATGACTAATATGAAATGACCTTCTTGTCTCTTCTGAACAATTTTAGCTTGAAGTCTATCTTGTTAGATATTAGGACATCTACAGCCACTTGTTTCTTAGGTCAATTTGATTGAATACTTTTTCCAACCCTTTACTTTGGTACGATGTCTGTCTTTGAGGTTGAGATGTGTTTCTTTTATGCAGGAGGGGAATGGATTCTGTATTTGTATCCAATCTGTTTGCCTGTGTCTTTATATAGGTGAGTTGATCCCATTTATATTAAGAGATAATACTGACCAGTGATTGCTATCTCCTATTAATTTAGTATTCATTGTTGGTGATGTTAATTCATGCCTTTTTCCCTTTTTTAGGATTTACTCCTATGAGACCATCAATTGTCTGTGTTTTTCTTGGTTAACCTAACTTTCTCCAGTTTTCCTTTTAGTATTTTGTGTATGGCTGAGTTTGTGGCTAGGTACTGGTTAAATCTAGTTTTGTCCTGGAATATCTTGCTTTGTCCTTCTATGGTGATTGAAAGTTTTACTGGGTATAGTAGTCTGGGCTGGCATCACTGGTCTCTTAATGTCAGCACAATGCTTGACAATGACCTTCTGGCTTTTATTGTCTTCAGTGAGAAGTCAGGTATAATTCTGATAGGTCTGCCTTAAATGGTACTTGGCCTTTTTTCTTTACAGCTCTTTTTTTTAAAAAAAAAAAAAACTATTTATTTATTTATTATGTATACAATATTCTGTCTGTATGCCTGAAGGCCAGAAGAGGGTGCCAGACCTCTTTACAGATGGTTGTGAGCCACCATGTAGTTGCTGGGAATTGAACTCAGGACCTTTGGAAGAGCAGGCAATGCTCTTAACCACTGAGCCATCTCTCCAGCCCCCTCCTTTACAGCTCTTAATATTCTTTCTTTACTCTTTATGTTTAGTGTTTTGATTATTATGTGGTGAGGGGACCCAAAAAGATGAATATGGTATGTACTACCTCATTAGTGGATTCTAGTCATGAACAAAGGTCATTGAGTCTATAGTTCATGATCCTAGAGAAGCTAAATAACAAGGTGAACCCAAAGAAAAACATATAGATCCTCCTGGAAACTGGAAGCAGACAAAATCACCAGGCAAAAGTTGGGAGCATGGGGAAGGGGTTGGAGTTGAGGGAAGGGGAGAGGGGAAGAAAGAAGGGAGAAGGGGAGTATGGAGAGATTTTGGGGGACTGGGAGGATTTAGATGGAGGAAGGGTGGATATGGGAATCAGGGAATAAGATATCTTAATTAAGGGAGCCATTTTAGGGTTGGCAAGAGACTTGGCTCTAGAGGGCTTCCCAGGTGTCCAAGGGAATGTCCCTAGTTAGGTCCTTGATCAGTGGAGGAAAGGGTGCCTGAACTGGCCTTGTCCTATAGCCACACTGATCAATATCTTAAATATCATCACAGAACCTTCATCGAGTGATGGATGGAGATAGAGACAGAGACCCACATTGGAGCACTGGACTGAGCCGCCAAAGCACAGATGAAGAGCAGAAGGAGGGAGAATATAAGAAAGGAAGGCAGGACCACGAGGATTGCTTCCACCCATGGAGACTCTGGAACTGATCTATTGGGAGCTCATCAAGGCCAGCTGGACTGGGTCTGGACAAGCATGTTATCAAACCAGACTCTCTGGATGTGGCTGACAATGAGGGTAGACTGAGAAGAAAATGATGACACTGGATTTTGATTCTACTGCATGTACTGGCTTTTTGGGAGCCTAGTCTGTTTGGATCCACACCTTCCTAGAATGGAGACGGGGGCTTGGACTTCCCACAAGAAAGGGCATCCTGAGTTTTCTTAGGACTGGAGAGTGAGGCGGAGAGGGAGTGGGAGGAAAATGAGAGGATGGGAGGAGGTGGAAATTTTAAATCAAACAATCAATAAATTATTGATTGATTGATTTTCAGACAGGGTTTCTCCGTAGCTTTGGAGCCTGTCCTAGAACTTGCTCTTGTAGACTCACAGAGATCCACCTGCCTCTGCCTCAGGATTACAGGGATTAAAGGTGTGCACCACCACCACCCAGCAGTGACTTTGTATTTTTAACTCAGTGATGGCTTCTTTGAAATGGTTTGGAGTAAAATATCTGGACAATCCTGGTAAATAATGTCTACCTGTGCATTCTAATCTCTACCAGCCCTACTTAGCATATACTTAGCTTTTGGGTGTTTTAGACACAGTCCTCCCTCTGCTAAATTCTACTTTGTGAGACTTAATTATTTCAAACGCATTGGTAAATCCTTTGTATTTCCAATTCTACTATTCTACATTATCGTATAGTAGTGGAGACCTACCCAACATGTGAGATGTATTTGATAACCTCCACAGATTTAAATATAAATGGAGATTACATTTAAAGGTTAAATGCAAAGTGCTCAATATTGAAACTATGTTGAAGAAACTAGGCCTCTCTGAGCTTGGCAACTTGTTTCCGTGAATGCATCGACCCTGCTGAAGTTGACTACAGAAGTGTTTTTAAACACAGCTTCCTGCTCCCAATACTTTAAGCAGATTGAGTCAGAGCAAAATTATACACAGGCCTGCCCCTAGACTCATGAGTTTAGCAGGGACCATGAGGGACTTCACAGTATAGGGACTATGGCTGCAGGTTTCCATGCAGATGACGGAAGGACACACCATAGTGTTTTCCGCACCTCGCCCTCTGCTCCTCCCCATCAGAAGACCGCGTTCCCTCACTCACCAAGTTGTGCTTCTCCATTTTGCCAAAGTTCTCAGCTCATCATCTCCCTGCAACAGCAACTGCACCCGAGAACAGGAATCTACTGGCACCAGCTCCTCTTCAAAGCCAAGACTGAAGGTGGCTGCCCGGAAGAGACCTGCACTGCTTCTGACTGACAGGTCACCTGGAGTGCATGATTGGCTAGTGAGTCCTGAGTGGCGAAAGCACCACCCATAGGGGTACAGTGTGCTAAAAGAGACAGAATACTGGCTCCTGTCCATTCCATTCACCCCCAACAGAGAACTTCTCCAGATTTGAGAATACATGCATTTAATAGCACTGGCCCCTGGCTACTAAAGTGATCAATGTCATCTTCTAGCTCTCCAGAGGAACTTTCTTTTTTTCCTGTTGGATGCAATGGTGACTCACTAGCTTGTATGCAGCACTGTACTAGGTGGATTGAGCAATTTCCTGTCCCGCAGGGGTAAGGATGCCCAGAACACTAACAACTAAAGAGAGTTTCTTTTTTCTTGTGATGTTGTGAAATCAAAGCACTACTTTATTGAATGAGTTATTTTACACAATATGAACATCAATATAATTACAATTGTAAAAAAAACTTTATAAGAATGGACTGATTTTTCAGATTTCCAAATCAGAGTTGACTATACACTTACACAGAATTGTCTTTGCATGAAGCCCAAAGGGAACAGCATAAAAATGAGTGTTTCTGTAGCCCCTTTATTTTTGCTGATCAACAGTTTGTTTACAAAAAGCAGCTGCAGCCTGGCGGTGCTGGCGCACGCCTTTAATCCCAGCACTCGGAAGTCAGAGACAGGCGGATCTCTGGGAGTTCGAGGCCAGCCTGGTCTACAAGAGCTAGTTCCGGGACAGGAAACACCCCCCCCCCCCCAAAAAAAAAAAGCTACAGAGAAACCCTGTCTCGAAAAATAAAAAAAAAAAAGAAAAGAAAGAAAGAAAGAAAAAAAAAAGCAGCTGCAGGTTTGTTACCTAGGTCTGAGACAGTAGAAGAGTCAGGTCTGGCATTTGTGTCCTACAGACTGTGCAGGTGTATATTAAGGCAGTTTTCGCAGCAACCTTTTGGTTATGTCCTTGTTTCTTCTTTTGTCCAGTCTGCTTTTTGGCATTTTTCTGCTGAGACTGAATCTTCTGCTGTCCACGACCCATATCCGGGCCTGGCGGGCCGGTGTGGCGTCCGAGAGACCGCTCAGTGCGAGAGGAGCCTGGCAGGACGAGCAGGGAAGGAAGGGACGCGCCCCGCAGCGCAGCGCTCGGGGCCTCCGCCAGCCACCGAGGAGGGACCGAGCAGAACCGGGAGCACAACAGACCGCGTCCCGCACACCCGGCGCAGCGCGCGCCCGCTGCTCCTGAGCTCGAAGCAGGCCCGTCGCTCGTGCCCGCGCATGCTGCCGCCGCCGCCGCCGCCGCGCTCCCAGCAGGTCCCGCCCCTCGCATTCCTGCCGCGGCTCCACCCCGCCCCTCAAGAAGAGAGTTTTTAAGTTACAAAATGAGCTGGGCAGTGGTGGTGCACGCCTTTAATCCCAGCACTCGGCAGGGGAATCTCTGGGAGTTTGAGACCAGGCTGGTCTACAAGAGCCATTTCCAGGACAGGCTCCAAAACCACAGAGAAACCAAGTCTCGAAAAAAAAAAATAAATAAAAAATAAAGTTACAAAATGAAATATTTGTTCTGTGGCTTCACTCTGAGGTCAGATGAACTGAAGGTACTTTTTACATGGTTTTCACAGGGATTTTACACAACAGGAAGGAGAAAAGCAGGAACCAGGTCTCAAGATGATTGGTCTTTCCCCCATCGGAAAGCTGGATGATGACTCCATTGTTTATGGGTTTTATTCCTTAAATTCGAAGCAAACTCCAGGCGAATGAATAATTATAAAAAGGGTAGTGTTCATGGAAATTTGAATATGTAGAGAATAATGGAGCTAGAAAGAATGACTTCATGAGCACTATTGTCAGCCGGCATATCTTCCTCTATAGTTAGGTGAATAAAATATACAGCTGCAGTATTCAAGATTCTCTATATGAACAGAACAGGTAGAATGATTCTCACCATGGATGTAAAAAGTGAGCTTATTAGAATGTCTTACAAGCTGTGGTCCAGGTAACTTAAGAACAGCTGCTTACCAATGGCAATTGAAGAATCCAATAGATTGCTTCTCAGCCTTTTCTCTAAGATCAAGTGAAGAATCCAGTAGTTGTTCAGCCCACAAACCTTGACTTCTCAGCTCATTTTAAGTATTCACCAAAATTACAATGACGTAGGCACTAATGCTAGTACAGGAATGAGCTTGGTAGCCAGAGCCAAAGCACAGAGGCAAAAAGAGACTTTTCTTCTTCAAAATACTTTATATGTGACTGCTGCTGCTAGAATGTAAGATGCTGATTGAAGTTGGGTCATAGTTATTGTTTGATTCAGTTTTTTTTTTTTTTTGGTGATTTCAAGACTGGATTTTTCTGTGTAATTGTGGAACTGATTCTGTATGCCAGACTCGTCTCAAACTCAGAAAATCCCACTACCTAGTCATCTCTTCCTCATTCAACCAATCATAGGGAATAGACTATAGGTGTATGCTTGACAGCAGAAGGCATTGTAACAGGAGTAGAAACCATTGGAAGTTGGCCATTTCTTCATGTATCTTCCTTGTGTCTTCAGGACCTACGTGGTCCTGATCTCTAATATACCACTCCCATTTGATAACAGGTTGTAGCTGTAAATGTCCTACTTTATAACTTGATAGATCCAGTAATATTCAGCTCATGATGGGCATTTCAAATCACTTGGTAAGGTGGTGACTGCAATGGATTAAGCCACATATGGTTGGTACTTCTAGGTTCTAGGGGTCATGCAGGGGCACACAAGCCCTCAGTCACCTGGGGATGTTAAAGGTTCCCTCCTGCATGATCCATGTATGACTCAGCTAAACCCTTGCCCGCTTCCTTGAGCCCGATCATCTGCATATGATGGAGCCATGTCAACCCCTGTGTGCATGCACCAGGCAGCTTTTAAAATCTAGATGAGCCATCGTCCTCCCTGTCTCTGAACACTAACTTCCCAGGCCTCTACATGCCCCCTCTAATAATCTCCGAAGAGTGTTTGTTGTGTGTTTTGTGCTTCCTTCTTGGTAAGAAAAAATCCTAAGATTGCGCAGCTCTGCTAGCACATAGAAGTTCAATTAGGTGAAATGAAAACAAATCAAAATATCCATCATTTTATTAAGTACAGCACCCTCTAGTGGTTGATCCCATGTTGGAAATCAGGGAATCAGGACGGGGGAGCCCATGCAAACTGGGAGCCATGTGTTTCGCCTCTAGGATCCCACCTAAATATGCTGTGGGAGAGGTCCTGACCACAGAACAAATATTTCATTTTGTAACTTTAAAACTCTCTTTAGTTGTTAGTATTCTAGGCATCCTTACATCTGTGAGACAGGAAATTGCTCCACCCGCCTAGCACAGTGCACCGTATAAGTCACACAGAATGCTGGAAGAAAAAGGGAAAGTTGCTAGGAGTGCAAGAAGATGACATTGATTGCTTTAGTAGCCAGGGGCCAGTGCTATTAAAATGCATGTATTCTCAGATCTGGAAAGTTCTCTCTTGGGGTGAATGGAATGGACAGGAGCTAGTATTCTGTCTCTTTAAGCACACTGTACCCTATATGGGCGGGGCTCTAGCCACTCAGGACTCACTAGCCAATCAGCACTCCAGATGACCTGCCAGTCAGAAGCAGTGCAGGTCTCTTCCTGGCAGCCACCTTCAGTCTTGGCTTTGAAGAGGAGCTGGAGCCAGTGGATTCCTGTTCTCGGGTGTAGTTGCTGTTGCAGGGAGATGATGAGCTGAGAACTTTGGGAAAATGGAGAAGCACAACATGGTGAGTGAGGGAATGCTGTCTCCTGATGGGGAGGAGCAGAGGGTGAGGTGCGGAAAACACTATGGTGTGAACTCCATGGGCCTGGGTGGGAACCTGCCGCCATATTGCCTGTATTGTGAAGTCCCTCATGGGCCCTGCTAACTCCTGGACCTAGGGGCAGGCCTCTGAATAACTTTGCTCTGTGGCTTCATCTCATTTGAGTCTTGGGAGTGGAAAGCTGCGTGTAAAAACACCTTCCTAGTCAACTTCAACACGTTTCCTGCATTCATGGAAACAAGTTGCCAAACTCAGAGAAGCCTCGTTTCTCCAGTATCTTCTCGATATCGAGCACTTTGCATTTAAGCTTTAACTATAATTTGAATTTATATTTAAATTTGTGGATGTTATCAAAGGCATCTTACATGTCGTGTAGCTCTCCACTACTGTGTCATAATGGAGAAGAGTAGAATTGGTGATACAATAGATTTACCAATGCTTAAAAAATAATTAACTCTCACACAGTAGAATTTATCAGAGGGAGAAATGCGTCTAAAACACCCAAACTGTGAGTCTATGCTAATGAGGGCTGGTAGAGATTAGAATACCTGGGTATACATTGTTTATCGGGATTGTCCAGATATTTGACTCCAAACCATTTCAAAGAAGCCATCACTGAGTTAAAAATAAAAAGTCACTGCTGGGTGGTGGTGGTGCACACCTTTAATTCCAATACTCTTGAGGCAGAGGCCGGTGGATTTCTATGAGTTCAAGGGCAGCCTGATCTACAAGAGTGAGTTCCAGGACAGGCTCCAAAGATACAGAGAAACCCTGTCTTGAAAAATAAAAAAAAATTACTAGACCCACCCAAATATCAAAGAATAGACCTGTTAACAAGCTGCTCAAGGAGACATTACAGGTCACAACCGACCTTAAGACCTGGCATGCCATAAAGTTCCAGTTTTCTTTTTGAGAGAGGCATAGTTCTGTCAGAAGACCAATATTACCGGTGACATATATTTGAAATGTAAAACACTGTTGTGTGAAGGACTAGCCTGAGCAATCAAGGCTTTCCTTTAGGACCTCAGGCAGGGAGGAGGGACATTCTTGCTGACCTAGTAACAGCCTGGTACATAAGCCTGTGAGTTTCCCTAAGGATCTGATGTATTGATACTAAAACAGAGCTCTTTCTCTAAAACCAGGACTGTAGTAATAAGGGTGGCGGGGCTGCCTTCCCAGCACCCCAGCCGCCTGCTCAGCTAGCTTATGCCCGAAATAACAACACACAAACTGTATTCATTTAAACACTGCTTGGCCCATTCTCTTCTAGGCTAATTCTCACATATTAATTTAGCCCATTTCTAATCATCTGTGTATGGCACCCCAAGGTGCACTTACCAGGAAGATACTAGCCTATGTCCATCCTGGGTCGGAGCTTCATCCCGGGAGCAGGGCATTGCGTCTCTCTCAGGCATCTGCTCCCGAGAGGAGAGCTGTCTAGACTGACCTCACTTCCTCTTCCTCCCAGCGTCCTGTTCTGCCTACTCCTCCCACCTATCTTTCAACCAATAAAATGGGCCAAGGCAGTTCCTTTATTAGCCAATGATCTTCCTCCATCACAGGACTGTGTATTGGAGAGCCCATAATGGTTTGGTGCCCAGGCCTTTGTGGAGGGGTTGCTTCAGATCTTGACAACTCAACCTTTCCCACCATATGGAGCTATGGTTCTCAGTACCAAGGCCATTCTGGACGTAGCAAAGATTTCGAAATAACCTGTATACTCTTTGTGTAGAATTGTTGGACTAGCCTCTCCCTAAATTTGTCTCATTGTATCATAGTTTCTGCTGACTTCATGTAATTCCTTCAAACTCACAGAGAGGCACAGGGTTCTTCTTCCTGTGTTGGGATTAAAAGTATAGGCCACCACCACCTGACAAGTTGCTATTCTTCTTTTTTCATTTTTTTTTTTTTTGGTTTTTCAAGTTTCTCTGTAGCTTTGGAGCCCATCCTGGAACAAGCTTTTATAGACTAGGCTGGCCTTGAACTCACAGAGATCTGCTGGCAGGAATTGAAGACATGCCCCACCACTGCTCAGCTAAGATGCTATTTTTCTTAAGAAGCTTACTTGGCTGGGACGTATCTTCTGCAACACCTCCCCACCCTATCTTTTTTATCTTTTACTTGTCCAGTCCAGTCTTTCTCCTCCCTTGTCATCTTCACCTTAGAACCATGGCAGTGAAGAATGACCTGCTGTAACAGGTCACGGGCATACTTAAGAAAATATTCTGAGAATATTTTTGCCTATATATTTAGACTGGCAAGTTGCCTGTTTCTATTTCAATTGTTCAGAGTATAATCTGGACCATTATCCTATGGGATACTTATGACTAACAGCATATATTGAATGCACAATCTATCTAACTTCTGTCCCTTGAGCATTGGACAGAGATCAAGGCATAACATCATTAAAGATACTTTCTTTATTAATCTCCTAAGTGTGTGATATGATTTCTCAGAGGGAAGGCATATTAATTCTAGAAGAGCTGCATTTCTGTCCCGATAGAAATATTGCTTCTGAGACAACTTCTGTTATGTTGACTCAGGTGGCTTTGGTCCCTCTTTGTTGCTTTCCTGGGCAACCTTGAGTGTCCTCTATATTACTCCTTCAAAGTTCTTAAATGACTGTACCAATTCACAGTATTAAAATTATGTATTTGCTGGGCAGTGGTGATGCATGCCTTTAATCCAAGCACTCGGGAGGCAGATGCATGCAGATCTCTGTGAGTTTGAAGCCTGGCTGGTCTATAAGAGCTAGTTCCAGGACAGTCACCAAAGCTACAGAGATACCTTGTCTCAAAATAAAAAAACCCAGTGAAGTAAAATAATGCATTCAAGGCGTGTAGTTGACTGCCTAATGCAGTCGCAGGAAAAGGATTTGCATATGGAGCATTTCTTCTGTCCTCAGATCACAATAGGAAGAATAGATTATTGTGTGCACTGCAGGGGGCACAGCATAGGCAATCAGCTGTTGGAGCCACCACTATGTAAAAGGGCCTGACTGTGTTAGCAGGAGTGGTTTGTAATTGCCCAGCATGTGTAAATTAATGTCATGTGAATGAACACAGACCAGATTGTGTGGGTGTCCAGATTAGGAAGGTTATCTTGAGTGAAGAAACATTGAATTTGCAATTAGATAACTATCCCTTGCAGATATGATCTATTTTTTTATTGGTATTTATTGAGCTCTACAATTTTCTTTTCTTCACTCCCTGCCTCTCCACTCCCCTATTCAACCCCTCCCACGGTCCACATGCACTCAGTTTACTCAGGAGATCTTGTCTTTTTATACTTTATACTTCCCATGTAGATTAGAGCTCTGTAAGTCTCTCTTAGCATCCTCATTTTTGTCTAAGATCTGGGATTTGTGGTCTGTAGGCTAGCTTTCTTTGCTTTGTGCTTTAAAACCACTTATGAGTGAGTACATGTGATAATTGTCTTTTGGGTCTGGGTTACCTCATGCAAAATAATGTTTGCAAGTTCTATCCATTTCCCTGCAAGTTTCAAGATGTCATTATTTTTTCTGCTGTGTAGCACTCCATGGTGTAAATGTACCACATTTTTCTTATCCATTCTTCAGCTGAGCAGCATTTAGGTTGTTTCCAGGTTCTGGCTAGGACAAACAAAGCTGCTATGAACATAGTTGAGCACATGTCCTTGTGGCACGATTGAGCATCCTTTGGATATATTCCCCAAAGTGGTATTTCTTGGTCTTGAGAAAGGTAGTTTCCTAATTTTCTGAGAAATTGCCACCCTGACATCTGAAGGGGCTGTACCAGCTTGCATTCATACCAGCAATGCAGAAATGTTCCCTTTTCCCCACAACCTCTCCAGCATAAGTTGTCATCAGTATTTTTGATCTTAGCCATATATTCAGGTGTCGATTATAATCTCAGAGTTGTTTTGATTTGCATTTCTCTGATGACTAAGGATATTGAATATTTCCTTAAGTGTCTTTCAGCCATTTTAGATTCCTCTGTTGAGTTCTCTGTTTAGGTCTTTACTCCATTTTTTATTGAATTATGCGCCACCACTGCCCTGCTCAAACACTTTCTTTAAGTGTATTGCTGCTCTTATCTCTATTTGTTTCTGTTATCCATTGTTTCTAAGTCATTAATAGTTTCATTTCATTTCTTTCCAGTTATGTAGATTTCTATGTAGATCAATGTCTCCTATATTTTAGGCTTGCCTCATGCTGTGTAATTGAGAATTATTTTGCTGGGCGGTGGTGGCGCACACCTTTAATCCCAGCCCTCAGGAGGCAGAGGCAGGCAGATCTCTGGGACTTCGAGGCCAGCCTGGTCTACAAGAGCTAGTTCCAAGACAGTCACCAAATCTACAGAGAAACCCTGTCTCGAAAAAAAAAATTGAGAATTATTTTGAACACCTAATTCTGCCTCTGCTGCCCAGTTCTGGGGCGACAGTCCTGCAACTCCTTCCAGGTTTGTCCTTCACTAGTCAGATAGAAAGAAAAATAGAGCAGTTAATGAGTGTCTGTTGATCTTTCTGACTTTTACTGGGAACATAGAAATATAGAGGGATTGTTATAAGAATTGAACTCATTGACCAACTTTGAAGCTGGTGGAGACACAGTACAGGAAGTGAGAGGTTAGCCTGAGGGTGAGAGCTTTCCTCTTTCGACTGAGATTACTTATGTGGAATCAGGTAGTCAATTGTGATGCTGTATTATTATCCTGATTGACCATTGTTTGCAGTCCACAGACAATGGCAATCTGGATATGGACTGACCTTATCTTGAAACCTAATGTGTGATATTTACAGTAGTTATCCAAAATAGATGATCTGGGTAAAATGTTGTGTCCCTGCTTAACAGGACCATTACTTTTCTGGAATACGATCTTCATATTTAGGGAAAATACATGAGAAATATTTATTGTGCTCTAATACAAATCCTTCGTCTCTGGAGCACATGACCGTACAGTGTGTTTCAAGTTTTCAAAATAATTTTTGAGATTAAAACTTCATCATGTCCACATTGTCTTTGCTCACTCCAAGCCGTAACATATCCTGATTGTTTTTTAATTCATGGTCTGTTTTTGTTTAACAACAGTTACAAAGTAACCACAGTTACACAGGAACAGTGATTCCTTTATAACTGTGACCTGTGTTTGTCTTCAGGATTTCCCATCTCTGAGGGAATGGAATGGCTGCACTGGAAAGTGAGTGTGCAAGGCAATGTGCACACAAAGGACCCTGTGCTTTGGATGAAGAATAGGATGTGCTATAGGGGAGTGGAATAATGTGTACTAAAGACAAATGTTCTAATCTAGGCCCCTGGCTGGGCGGTGGTGGCACACGCCTTTAATCCCAGCAATTGGGAGGCAGAGGCAGGCAGATCTCTGTGAGTTTGAGACCAGCCTGGTCTACAAGAGCTAGTTCCAGGACAGGCTCCATAACCACAGAGAAACCCTGTCTTGAAAAACCAAAAAAAAAAAATCTAGGCCCCTGTCTTCTGGGCTGGGAGGGCAGAACTGGAGTCTTTTGATATCTGAATCTTCTATAGAGAGGCGGCTAATATTTTGAGGCTCAGCCACGTGGCCCTAACCAGTAAGGAATTCTGGGAAGGGTTAGAAATAGGGAGTACTAGTAGCAGACAGTGTGTGGGTTCTTTCCATGATTCTATTCTGCCTCTGCAGTTGGAGTTGGAAGGAAGATCACAAGCTATACCATCGTGAGTGTTGGGTGTTCAGGTCTGTTGAACTGTCATTTCTGCTGTGACTTGGCCTGATCATGAGCCAGCATGTAGTTATGTTGGTCCATGTGGTTCATGTTGGCAGTGGCCCGTGTTCTCTGAGCCTCCCTGTATATGAATTTATTGGGGCAGAGGAGTCTCTGGAAATTCAGCATATGATCGTGATTGTCCAGAGTACACACGTGGACACTGCTCTTGGTGTGCAGTGGGAAGAGAGATTAGAAAACTGAAGGTCTAGATTCCAGAATTTCTCAATATTGCATTCCAATTTCAGGTTTGTGTTATAAGGATTACAAATAGTTTAGGAACTGGTAGGAAATGATGATATTGACCTTCTAGCAATGCATGATCAGAATGCTTTTATTGTGATCCTGCCACTTGCTGCAATGGTGTGATCCAGTGAAGCTTACTTCCAGGGGAATAAGGATTTTCTGATCTGCAGAGATTTCTCAGGTGTGCATTGTATTGGACAGGTAGATAGAGCTTAATCCACATCTTGGACCATAATCCATGTAGCAGAAAATAAATTTAAACCATTTTTTTTGTTTTCCATAAACAACATTCTCCATGACACATTATTTTAAAAAACCCATCCCTTTTAAATGAGTTTAAGAAAATAAACAAAATCCAGCTCCCACCTCCTTATTCCCACTTCTTCCCATTCCTTTTAAATAAAAGGGGAAAATGTAAAGATAAAATAAAACCAGAACACCTGATGAATAAATAAAAAAAAAAACACTGCAAAACTTCACAAAACAAAGTACTTCTCTAAGGTAAGTAGAATTCACACTGAATCCACTGGGAGTGAGTTCTTTCTGGTACAAAAACCTGCAAAGAAAGACACTCAAGACAGAAAAATAAACAAAAAAGCAAACAAAATAGTTCACCAAAAAAAAACTGGAGAGGCTGGAGCCCTAGGCGTGTGCCTAGACCTGGTAAATCAGAAGCAGGCAGGGACTGCAAAAGACAGAGAGAAGATGAGGGAAGAAAATAAGCTGAACAGATTGGTGCCCTTCCAGAACTCTGTGTAAAAGAAGTTCTTCTACCACCCGTACCCAACTACCCTTGAGCAGTCCTAAAGAGAGTGAAGTGGAGCAGAGAAACAGGAAACAGTTTGCACATTTGAGAAGTGTCCATGTTGAATCTCCATAGGAAATATGTCACACCTGCCCCATTCCCTGGGCCTCTCCTACTGCCCAGAGCAGGTCCCTACAGTTAATTTTGGGATTCTCCCCCTTCCACAGTATAACTTTTTTTAAAGATTTATTTATTTATTTATTTATTTAGCCCTGCAGGCCAGCAGAGGGCACCAGATGTCATTATAATTGGTTGTGAGCCACCATGTGGTTGCTGGGAATTGAACTCAGGATCGCTGGAAGAACAGTCATTACTCTTAACCTCTGAGCCATCTCTCAGCCCCCCAGTATACCTTTTTTAAAAAGATTTTTTCCCATCGAGGTCATCGTTTGTTTTCTATCTTTTTACATTCTTTTTTCCCTTCTTTCCTCTTTTTTTCCCCTCTCTCCTTCCAATACTTTTTTTAGTAAGGGGAATACCATGATATCACTCTAGCCTGGCCCCTGTAGACTTGATCCCAGGGCCTGCTGTTAATACCACTGTAGAATCAAGACAGGGAGATGTTGTAATTAGTAGTCTGGGCATGGTATTGGATTTGTGGGAAACCCCTGTCTGTTGTAGTGATGAGAATCATCTTGATTTGTCTCACTCTAAACAGGGACTCACCTAAAGCCAGGGAGTCCTCACTGACTCTTTGTCTATGAATTCTACATCTTCAAACCCTTTGCCAAGGCCACTGAATTTGTCACAGACTGACAAATTAGTAACATGGTTGACTGAACCACAGCCACGAAAGTGAGCTTCCAACTCTTCTGCTGTTGCACCATAGTCCACATTGCCAACATAGATGGAACTGGCATCAGCCTCCATCTTCTCCTCAAGAGATGAGATCACTGAGCCAGCATTGCCTGGGGTTGTACTCTTATTTTGGGGTTGTATTCTTATTCATCTGCTTCTCTACCTCATTTTGTAGCTCCTTTAATTTCTCATCCTCTTCCTCTATCTCCCTGACTCCCTGAAGCTTTGATCACCTTCTAGCTCTGGGTCCTCAATGATGCTGTCCTTGAAGTGTTCCTTCTGGCTTCTGGGGACTCCCCAACTCATCCCAGAACCTGTAGCTGAAGGATCCTCATTCCCAGTCTCCCCAAAAGCCCACTTCTCAGGCAGGGATCCCCAACCACCTGCTTCCCCCACTTTTCTTCAAATCATTTCTCTAGGTTGTTTGGGATTGGGTAATAGTGGAGCAGCATTTATCTAAACCAGAAGAAAGCACTAGGGCCGGGAGAGCCATCACAAGAGATCTCTTTTGTTTGCTAAGAGAATATCCATATCATGAGACTTCTGTCGTTGGAAGATAGATCAGTAATTAGAGGTCAGAAACAACAGTTTAAGGGTCACTTTGAGATAACTGCTTTTTCTGTTGGCTAACACAGATGTTATTCACCACCATCAAGGTTCCTGGAAGAAGAACAGCAGGCATAATAAAATTCTGTATAATGTTAAAACATACCTAATATGTTTACACTTTCAACTGTAATAAGTAACAAACTAGTAATATGCAGTACTTTAATAATAATAACTTTCAAGGACTAAATATTTTCTTTTCTTTTCTTTTTTTTTTTTTTTTTTTTTTTGCTTTTTCGAGACAGGGTTTCTCTCTGATTTTGGAGCCTGTCCTGAAACTAGCTCTTGTAGACCAGGCTGGTCTCGAACTCACAGAGATCTGCCTGCCTCTGCCTCCAGAGTGCTGGGATTAAAGGCGTGCGCCACCACTGCCTGGCAACCATTTTCACTACATGTTTAAGTTAGTTGTTTTAGGTAAAATATCTTGAGTAAAAATGTAACATCATAGACAGTATGTTTTAACAAAAATAATATCAAATTACTATCAAAAGGAAGCATACATATCTATATCATTGTAAAATATTTAAATAAGTAGTTACTTTTTAAATTAATTTTAATGATCTACCCTTTTATCTCATCATACATATATATGCCTCTTGATTTTTTTAAGAGTAGATTCAATAATCTACACTTTTTTTCTATCATTACCTTGGGTGCCTTTTGTAGGTGGATAAATGTTTATGAATATATAGAGTTGGCTTTGGAGTTGGACACTGGCTCTGTCCCTCTATGAATCCAAACATGTTAAAAGAAAAATTCAGAGTTTCTGTCTCATGTCAGGAGCATGGGACAGAAATAAAAAAGAATTTAGAAAAAAAATTTACTTTTCTTTATATCTATTTTTGTCTCTATTGTACATGTCACTGAATATATTTGTCTGTATATGTCTATATAATTAATGTTGAAGGTTTGCACAATGAACAATAAATTTTCCTGCAGTGAATTTTGAAATTTCCAGGAAGAAGATGGGGCCCCAGAACATCAACTCAACCTGGTTGATATGACGTCATGATGATGATAGCGCTACTACAAGATCTGTTTTGAGAACCAGCTACTCAAGATGGTTCCAACTTGGTTAGCTGAAATGGTGCACTTTTTACAATGTTCTGGACAGACCTCCTAATAGGAAGCTCAGAAAAACCTTACCAAATATGCAGAGACTATTTGCAATTATACCAGACAGTAATCTTGGAACTTAACCATCATTTTACTTTCACAGGATCCCATAGAAAGAAAATTCCCCCCCATGACAGCTGGAAGTAATTCTAAAAGACAACGTCTCCTCTCCCAACAAAGTTTGTTCTCAGAATTAGGGATATCATTTAGGGGTTGATTATAATTGGTATAGGGTTGCAAGATGGAGAGAAAATTTTAGAGGCTGAGGGATCACTTTGAAAAAAAATGGGAAAATTGGATGGGATAATAGATTAGTGTGAGCTTACTCACACTAATAATAATAGTGAGTAAATAGAGTGAATATTGTGAGTTATTATTTATAGGCAATTGCATTGGTATAGATTATTGTATATTAATATAATGTGATATTATATTGAATATTGTATGCATTCATGCTTCTACCTCTGCTTAAAAACATTTTTATGGATTAATATATATTTATCATATTGCAACATACATTTCTACCTCTGATCAAGATACTTATACATTGTTTACATTTTGAAGTCATTGTCCTCATTTGTTTCAGTTGTTTATTGTATAATATTCTAATATTTATTTATTTATTTATTATGTATACAATATTCTGTCTATGTGTATGCCTGCAGGCCAGAAGAGGGCACCAGACCTCTTTACAGATGGTTGTGAACCACCATGTGGTTGCTGGGAATTGAACTCAGGACCTTTGGAAGAACAGGCAATGCTCTTAACCACTGAGCCATCTCTCCAGTCCCCTTGTATAATATTCTAATATGAGCCTTAGTTTTTAAGTTTATAGGTATTAAGAATTATAGATCAATAGTCATTTATGGTTTTTATAGTTGGAATAATCAGGTTCTTTAGATACATAGAGATTATATTCATATATAGGTAATCTTCAACCACTTCAAAGAGCTGTAGATTATGGCATTTAAATAACTTTGAATTATGTTTAAGTGAGACAAAATTGCTCCTAGTAGCATCATTCTATTTCCAAGAGAATGTTGAACACCGGTCACTTCACTTGGAGCTTGTTTTCTTCTTGCCAAAACTGGCCTTTAGGCAAAGACATGTTCATGTCTCAACTACTGACAAGATACATGATATCCAAAATGGATAAGCAGGATTGTTAAATCTTGCCAAGATAGGATAAGATGGTTTTTAAAATTTTCCTACCTCCTTAAGTTGTCGGTCAGTTATTCTAGGTCTTTGCCAAAGTTGGTTGCTTCAACATTGCAAATGAGACTTTGGATGATTGCCCAGGGAGCCAGTTGTCTCTGTAATTTGTTACACATTTTGAAAGTTGCTTGATTGCACTTCCTGCTTACTCAAGTAATATTATTTCCCTTCTTGGATCTTCGATGGGGTTGAAGACTAGATAGTTGAAGTTACATTCCTCTCATGACTTGGCTAAGTTTTTATACAAGACATAAACTAGTTAGGATAGGATAATTAATGAATATATTGTTCTTATTCATAGTATAGAATTGTGTATTGGGCTTAGAACTCTCTTATTTAAACAAAAGGAGAAGGCGCTGTAGGAAATCTTACAGCCAGTGGTTTCCTGACCACTAAGGCATGGCCTCTTATATAGGCCAGTATAGAGCATGAGTCCAGCCTCTTTCTGGCTGCATGATTCGGTTTCTGATCTCAGTTTGAGCATAGGATTCTGATTTGTGAGTCTATCCCTAATAAATAAACATCTATTTCTCAATTCTGAGCTAGTATTGCATTTCTTCTAAGAGTCCTTCTTTAAGGATCATTAAATGTGAATCTTCTAAGTGATGAAATGATTTCTTTCATTTGTTGACCATGGACCAATAGTGACTGGGTTCAGAATGTACTTGATTAAATAAACAACCCACCAGAAAATATCATGTATTTGAAGAACTTTCTCTCCTTATTGGTTTTATTTCAATTTTCTGTGGATCCTTACCAGGAGAAGCCTTTCTAGATAAAATTCCTCTTTGTATGCTATGAGTTTCAATACCCTAAAGTAATTTCCTGACATTTATATCTACTGTGTTGTGCTTGACATTAATCAGCCAAATTCCTATTTATACTGAAATGTGTTTACCATCATTATGGGCTCAATCTCTAAATCACATAAGATATAGCAGAAACAGTTGTTATTCAGTGCTCAAGTGTTTGGTAACCTGCTGTTTTATCTGAGTCATTGTGTGGCTCTAAATTCCTGAAAGTAAAGGGAGGCATCATTCCTGGCTCTATTTGTTGTTATGTTATTGGATGATGGCCCTGGAATGCAGGTATTTTTTATGTCAAGTATATGCTGCTGTGCTGAGCTTCATGCTTATCTTGAATTTTAAAATTTGACAGAGGGTATCTCTCTGATTCCCAGGAAACCATCCCATGGATTGATAGCATTAATACTGCCTGAGTATTTTGAGTTATTAAATTGCAGCTGTATGAACATCTTCTTGCTTGTTATGCTTGCTTTGATTTTTTTAAATCAATATGACTGTTTTATATGCCTGCATGGATATGTACCATGAAAGTGATCAAAGAATATCAGAAATCCTTACCCTGGAAAATGGATAGTTATAATCCCCATGTATGTACAGGCAAATTTGTCCATCTCCATTCCAGATCAGCAAGAGTGCTGAATTAATCTGCCCCCTCTCCAGGTCTGTGTTGATTATTTATGACCAACATATATATTTCTACTGTTTTCATCTGTCCACTTTTAACTGTTTTATACAGGAAGTTCTTTTTCTACAAAATGTTATTGGTATTGCAGTTTATATTAGGGTACTTCAGGGTCTGGAAGAAGACTACAGAACTGGAGTGAAAACAACTCTTTGTAGAAACTTCAATAAAAGCCTGTTAGTTTTTCTATCCCATTGTTTGTTTTATTGAGGTTTGCAATGGAGACAGAGTCTTAATGTGTACTGCCACTTTTCCTGGACCTGATTGCATTGACTTGACTGGCATTCAACTCAGAGGCAAATATACCCACCTCTGTTTTCTGAGTGTTGTGGTTAAAGGCACAATAAACCAATACACCCATTTGTGTATCTTTTTTTCTTTCTATAATGAGGAATTTTTCATACAATTTTCTCATTCATACAATTTACTGTTGATCTTTTTTCTTGTCTCACCCTGTTAATAGATATTGTTCTTATAAGGTGAAATCCCATTCAAATTGTATAGAAATGACAGAATTGACTCTCCTTTTCAATTTACTTCTAAAGTAACTTACTATATCACAGAATAAGAATGGGGAACACCAGAATCATACAACTGTACTTTCAAAGAAGTATGCATTTCCAATGATGTCACTGTCATGCTTACATGTACACACGTATGGTATATTTTTGAAGGCAGTGACCTATGATGATCTACATATCAACTTCACTCAGGAAGAGTGGGATTTGCTGAGTCCTTCCCAGAAAAATCTCTACAAAGATGTGATGCTGGAGACCTTCAGGAACCTCACTACTATAGGTAAAAATGAATTTCCTTCATGTTTCAAAATATGGAGACAACCTTTCCTTGCCTTATAATGTTGTTCTGTAATTTGATTTAGAAAGAAGAAAATGAGATGAGTAACACAATCATAGTTCTTAGGTGCACTTAAGATAATGAGCTAGCTGGGCAGTGGTGGCACACGCCTTTAATCCCAGCACTCTGGAGGCAGAGGCAGGTGGATCTCTGTGAGTTCGAGACCAGCCTGGTCTACAAGAGCTAGTTCCAGGACAGACTTCAAAACCACAGAGAAACCCTGTCTCGAAAAACCAAAAAAAATAATAATAATAATAATTAAAAAAAGATAATGACCTAATTGTTGTACAATATTAAATAATATAACATACATATTCTGGTACTGTATTTCAGGGTACATTTTGGAGGTCTGTAACACTGAAGAACATAGTCAATGCTCTAGAAGACCTACAAGGTAATTTTCCTGTGCAAGTTTATAACAATGTGCCTCTGATGAGTTTCTAATATGTCCTGGAACAATGAATCAAAAGCAGCATTGTAAATAAGCACAGCTTTAAATGCATTGATGGTTATTAAATTCTCACAAATCCATATTCCTCAATTTCTCATATGTGAATTGCATGTGCAAGGCATTCATTTAAGAAAACGTCAACAGCACTCGGGAGGCAGAGGCAGGCGGATCTCTGGGAGTTTGAGACCAGCCTGGTCTACAGAGCTAGTTCCAGGATGGGCTCCAAAACCACAGAGAAACCGTGTTTCGAAAAAAACTAAAAAAAAAAAAGAAAAAGAAAAAGTCAAGGAAGCAATGACTAAACAGATAATCACCATTTGAATCATAGCAACGTGAGGGCTATGTAGTAGATCTGCCAGTCCATTTCTTTCTTGCTACTTATGACAATAACTTTATACACATTTCAGTGATGAGTGTAGCTGCAAACTTTCTCCTAAATCAATAGCTCATGGTAAGACTTGGATTACTCATAGACTTTTTGTGACTTGTTAAGTTTAGTGAAAGTGGCAGTTAGAGTCAAGGGTCAATGGGCAGTTGTTGTGGAGAAACCTTAATATCTATACCACAAGTCTATGAGGAACAGCAAGTGAAACCATGAGGATTCAATGTGGAAATCTTTTATTTACTATTCTTCCTTACTATGTATATCATATGTGAACTCTTGATACAAGCATATGAGAATATGGATATGGAAAGATGTAGCATATGTCTCATTAAGAACAATTAGAAGATAAACTGTAGTTCCCATGGAGAGTATACTTGTTCAATTAAGTGCAAGTATACAGTAATTGGTTTTTTACCATCATTGTTAATACATAAACAACTTCACATTAAAAAAAAAAGCCCCATGAGTTCTAAGTCTGCCAATACTTCTTAGTGTCTTAGTTCACTTAGTCAATGTATAAGGATTCACAGTAAAATTTATGAATGCAGTAAAGATCGTAAGGCACTCAGTGTATGCAGTTCTTTTAAAAAATGTGAAAAAATCATAGAAAAATATAGAGATAGGTATAGATGAAATGGTAAACCATGACACAAAGGAATTATCATCACAAATATTTTTCCTAATGAAAGAAGAAAACATGATTTTAAATGAAGTTATAAGACATTAATATTTGATTCATTTTTACAACTGGAACAAATTATGAAATTAATTCATACAGATCTGAGGTTCAACAGTATATTGAATGTGGTAAAGCTTTTACATGTGTAAATTATCCTTGCAGGATTAAAAGAAATCAAATTGGAGAGAAATTTTCAGTATGTTCTCACTATGCTAAAACCTTGTCTTATGACACTCACCTTCTAAGGAATGAAAAAACACATACCAGAGAAAAATGCTGTGAAATTAAGCAATGTGGTAAAGCCTTTGATTATCACAGTCATCATCAAATGCATGAAAGAACACCCACTGGAGAGAAACCCTATGAATATAGTCAAGATGGTAAAGACTGTGTTCTTTATGAAACTCATCAAAGTCATAAAAGAACACATAATGAAGAAAAATCATATAAATTTAATGCGCTTGGTAAGGCCTTTGGTGATCACAGTCATCTTCAAAAGAATAAAAGAACACATACTAGAGAGAAACCCTATGAATGTTATCAATGTGGTAAATGCTTTGCATGTCAGGATAATCTTCAAACACATAAAAGAACACGTACTGGAGAGAAACCCTATGAATGTAATCAGTGTGGTAAGGCCTTTGCTCAGAAAAGTAATCTTCAAATGCATAAAAGAGCACATAATGGAGAGAAGCCTTATGAATTTAGTCAGTGTGGTAAATACTTTGCACATCTGGATTACCTTCAATTGCATGAAAGAACACATTCTGGAGAGAAACCCTATGAATGTAATCAGTGTGGTAAGGCCTTTGCTCGACCTAGTACTCTTCAAAGTCATAAAAGAACACATACTGGAGAGAAACCCTGTGAATGTCATCAGTGTGGTAAGGCCTTTGCTCGACCTAGTACTCTTCAAATGCATAAAAGAACACATACTGGAGAGAAACCCTATGAATGTAATCAGTGTGGTAAGGCCTTTGCTCAACATGGTAGTCTTCAAATGCATAAAAGAACACATACTGGAGAGAAACCCTATAAATGTAGTCAGTGTGGTAAGGCCTTTGCACATCATCGTCACCTTCAATACCATAAAAGAACACATACTGGAGAGAAACCCTATGAATGTAATCAGTGTGGTAAGGCCTTTGCATATCTTAGTAATCTTCAAGAGCATAAAAGAGCACATTCTGGAGAGAAACCCTATGAATGTAATCAGTGTGGTAAGGCCTTTGCTCAACACAGTCATCTTCAAAGGCATAAAAGAACACACACTGGAGAGAAACCCTATGAATGTAATCAGTGTGGTAAGGCCTTTGCTCGACCTAGTACTCTTCAAAGTCATAAAAAAACACATACTGGAGAGAAACCCTATGAATGTCATCAGTGTGGTAAGGCCTTTGCTCACCGTGGTACTCTTCAAATGCATAAAAGAACACATACTGGGGAGAAACCCTATGAATGTAATCAGTGTGGTAAGGCCTTTGCTCAACGTGGTACTCTTCAAAGGCATAAAAGAACACATACTGGAGAGAACCCCTATGTATGTATTCAGTGTGGTAAGGCCTTTGCACATCATAGTCACCTTCAATACCATGAAAAAACACATACTGGTGAGAAACCCTATGAATGTAATCAGTGTGGTAAGGCCTTTGCATATCTTAGTCATCTTCAAAAACATAAAAGAACACATACTGGAGAAAAACCCTATGAATGTAATCAGTGTGGTAAGGCCTTTGCTCAACACAGTCATCTTCAAAGGCATAAAAGAACACATACTGGAGTGAAATCCTTTAAATGTAATCAATGAAGTAAGGTCTTTGCTCACAACTGTGCTCTTCAAAATCATAAAAGAACCCATACTGGAGAGAAACCCTATAAATGCCATCAATGTGGTAAGGACTTGCATGTCACAATCATCTTCAATTGCATAAAAGAACACATATTGGAGAGATACATGTGAATGAAATCTGTCCTGAATCCTTTTTCCCAATCATCTCCAAATATGTAAAATAAGACATCTTATAGAGAAACTCTGAGTTTAATATGTGTGTTCTTTAAATACATGAGAAAAATCATACTGTAGTGATACTCTATGAAAATCAGTGTCAGAATGATTTGTGCTTCATATAGGAGTAAGACTTTTTGTGTGTAATCAATCTGATTAAGTTTGTGGTGCATATTACCATAATCTTAGGACCTGAGGAAAAAACTGAGGGCTTATTGTAAATTATTCTTTAAACAAAAACAGTTATTGTATAGAAAAGAATTTTATAGTGTCAACAATTTGTTCAAGCATCATGATACCTCTTATTATTTTAGTTTGAAGTAGCAAACTAATGGACAAACATTTTATGAAGCATTATTGGTTGGAGAAAGGGTATTCAAAGAAACATACATTGGTCCTGAAACCAGAGCCAAAAGAAAGTACCTTGTCTCTGAATCTAGAAGTAGTTAAAGAAACAACATCTCTCTGAAAACAGCCGACGTTAAAAGGGGCCAGTAAAGAAACACAATTTGGCTCTCAAATCAGATCCATAAAAACAAACTCTACCCTTGTCCACTGCGCACAAAAGCAATGAATCCCTCGGCATAAAATCAAGCCCATCCCGGAGCTTTTTCAGGATCAGGGATTGAAATCCAGCAAATTCCCACCATCAAAATCTCCTTTGCTCTCGGTTATTAAGAAGTCCTATTTGAGCCTTATGCTCATTAAGCATGCAGCTGTCCCTTTCCACACTTTGCAGAGGTATTCATACTCATGTTTTCTTCCTTCTCAAATAAATCTGATTCAAGATTTATGTGAATACCTCTTTTACTGGAATGTTTCAGAAACTCCTGGAGTTGAGCCAAGATACAATTGATGCCTCTGTTTGGGAACTTAGTTCAGAAGATGACAGAGTAATTGGACATATATTATGAAATATTCCCTTGAGAGTAGAGGAGATCAGAACCAGATATTTCTACTGGGAAACTTTCTTCTTTTTTTGTTTTTGTTTTTTTTTCTTCTGTTTTTTGAGACTGGGTTTCTCTGTAGCTTTGGGGCCTATCCTAGAAAAGCCTCTGCCTCCCAAGTGCTGGGATTAATGTTGTGCACCACCACTGCCCGGCCTGGAAAGCTTTCTTAGAAGAATTAATTTCTTTTACTTCAAGTCTAAGTTTGCTTTTTCTTTACATGAACCAATTCATTGTGTAAGTAAGCTGTACGATGACTCTCAGCTCCTCTTTTACAGAAATGAATGAATGTTTACAGGAGAAATGTTTTCATGAGTGAAAAACTGTCTTAAAAGTTTTGTTCATTGTAGTTATGTGATGTATGTGTGTGTCTCTTGTGTGTATTTGAATGTGCATTCTGTATCCACATAAAGATAATACCTTGGATATTATTGCAGAAGAAATTACAGGAAGCTGTCAAACATCTGACATTAGTTCTCACCTAGGCATGACTCTAGTGCCTCATATATTTTTAGTCTATTTATATCTTTTTGAAGTCTGGAAATAGGAACACACTCTTAGAAAAAAGAAAGTTCAATTCATGACAACAATTGGTTAATTTCTTTAGAAATCACAGTTTTTTCTAGCTTTAAGTAAAAATTTTTATCATAACCTTGAGGGAAGTAAATTACATACCATGTTTAATCAAGACTGGTGGAGATCATTGCATTATGGTTTCTACATTGAAATATTTGAAGTATGTACTAAAGTGAGCTATATGTGTGGCAAATCCATTTAGTGAATTCTATTTTGTAGTCTTTATATTACTTCTATGGATTTTGTTCATCTTTTTTTGTGCCTTTACCAAGTGATGGGTATTTTTTTGCTATAATGTATAGAATGGTAAACCCATCATACTTGTTTCCCATTGGTTATTGAAGTGTCAGGCCATGTGGGAACATACTTTTTGAGTAAATGTTTTGGGTTGTTTCTGGTTTAGATTTTTATCTTTTCAGAAATTCCCTTCAGCTTTTGTTTGTTATTAATCCTAGCTTGGATGTCAGGAAAAATTCAGGGATTATTTTGAATTCATGATGCTCATATGTCTGCCCCCTGTATACAAGTCCAAGGGTCGATGATGAACTCCAAATGTATGTGATTTTTCAACAGAATTTGACAGTATTCACATTAAAATGACTGATAAAATAAATAATAAGAAACATTAAATACCTTATGTGTATTTAAAGAAGTATTTTCATTCATGTTTTATAGATGTAATAACGTAGTCTAATCAGCAATCATCTGTTTATCTGACACCATAACTTAATGTTCTTTTCTTGTAAATTTTTTTGATCTTTATTGAGCTCTACATTTTTTTGCTGCTCCCCTCCTGCCTCTTTCCTTCCCTTCAGTACTCTCACAAGGTCCCATCCTCCCAATTTACTCGGGAGATCTTGTCTTTTTCTAATTCACATGTATATTAGAACTTTGTATGTCTCTTTAGTGTCCTCATGTTGTCTAATTTCTCTGGGACTGTGATTTGTAGGCTGGGTTTCTTTGCTTTATGACTAAAATCCACTTAATGACTGAGTACATGTGATAATTGTCTTCTGTGTCTGGGTTAGCTCTCTCAAAATGATGTTTTCTCGCTCCATCCATTTTCCTGAAAAATTCAACATGTAATCGAGGTTGGGATTCTAGTCTTGCCCATAAGAGTCCTTTCCCACTGAGTCATCTCATTGGTGCTCAAATTCAATTAGAAGAAATATTACAACAGTAGAGTCTTATTTTCTTTTCAAATTGTAAATGCAATTTCATACAACAAGAGAGGACCATGGGACAATTTGAATAGTCAATCTGCTATGCATGTGAAAATATTCTTACCAGCACAGATTTTTTTAATTTCTTCATTCTGAGAACAAGACATGTATTTATACTTTCTCAAAACCAAAATTACATGCCAGAAAATTGCATCATTTATTAAAGTTCATTGCCTCTAAGTCTGATAACCTGGCTTCTATATCTTGTTTACCCTAATACTCTTACGAATTTTTTCATATTTGTTGACTTCATCAGTTACTTATACACACTCCTACATCATCTCATTCACAAATAATTTTTAAACCAAAAGAAGTTTCTTTCAGTGTATTTGCAGTCAAATGACGCCCAAGGTTTAAGGACTAAAACTCACAACGTGGACGTAGATCATAGACCCCTGTTAGTTTTCCTATCTGTGCTACATGCACATCATGTCGCAGGTGTAGTCACAAAAGCACACTTCAAACATTTTTAAATGGATGGAATTGACAATGCAATAACAATGACTCATTATTTTGAACATATGAAATTATTTGGCCATTTAAATAATACAATTTGAAGAAATATTGTTATTTATCAAAACAATGATGTTCCCTTTTAAGTCTTTCATTATGTTTTTTTTTTTTTTACTCAATAAGTCCTTTACAAACATTTCAGCTCAACATAGAGGTGCATGGCTCTAATCACAGAACACAGGAGTGTGGGTGGGTCCAATCTCAGTGAGTTTGATGCCAGCTTGTTCCACATAATGCATACCTGGCATCAATGGCTATGTGGACATATCCTATCTCAAAAACATCACAAAAGACAAAGACTCCCAAATTATGGAAGTTTTCCTAATAAAATCTGCCTGGAGTCAGACTGATTTCAACCAACATTTTAAATATTCCCTCACATAAAGAGAAGTCTCTTAACAATGAAAATAAGAAGCAATATACAAATTCCATTCACATTCCTTCCATTGAATCTTTGACAACCATCTATAGTGGACTTTATCCTTCAAGTGATAAGAGACAGAAGGAACAATGTGACTCCTCTACCTTAAGAATTATAATGACACATGTGGGACCTGGAGAGTTGTCTCAGGAGTACTGCTCCTCTTGGGTACCCAGGTTTGACTCATAGCACCATATCTGATTGGAGAGAACTCCCTGTAATTGGAGGTCCTGGAGATCGGGTGCATTCTTCTGGCCTCTTAGGGTACAAAATGGGCAAATACTGAAAAGACAGATGTGTATTTGATTCTATATTTTAAATAGGTTTTCTTTATGTGTCTGTTACCTTAAAAAGGAATGAAATTCAACTTAGATGTAGGAGTTTGACCAGTGAGTGTAGCAAGTGTATCTCAGGTACTAGTGATGACCAGAAGACAGTGTCTACTCTCCTGTGACTGGAGGAACAGACAGTTGTGAGCTGTCTTATGGGTGCTGGGTATCAAAGATTCTCTGGATGAGTCACCAATGTTTTAAGAGCTGAGCCTTCTTTTCAGCCTCATGAACATGTCATTTATAACAGTAAGGTATAAAAGGCTGATCGAAGTTCATCTTAACTCATCCTTTGCCCAAAAGAAATAAAGGACTGATAGTATTGGAAACTAATTTAGTCTTTGTTCTTTTTTTTGGTTTTTTTCGAGACAGGGTTTCCCTGTGGTGTTGGAGCCTGTCCTGGAACTAGCTCTTGTAGACCAGGCTGGTCTCGAACTCACAGAGATCCGCCTGCCTCTGCCTCCCGAGTGCTGGGATGAAAGGCGTGCGCCACCATCGCCTGGCAGTCTTTCTTCTTAAAGAATTTCTGAGCCCAAATATTCCTCAACTGAGGGAAAAGTACAAAACAAATAATCAGGAAACAAGCTGAAAATGTAAGTCTTTAAAAGATAGTTGGCGGCCGGACGATGGTGGTGCATGCCTTTAATCCCAGCACTCCGGAGGCAGAAGCAGGCGGATCTCTGTGAGTTCGAGACCAGCTTGGTCTACAGAGCTAGTTCCAGGACAGGCTTCAAAGCCAAAGAGAAACACTGTCTCGAAAAACAAACAAACAAACAAATAAATAAATATAAATAAAAGATAGTTGGCTATTTAACCAAAGCAATTGGCCATAATTGGAACATAAAAACTCACTATTCAGGTGTACCCATGCTTAAGTTCATTCTACAAGGTTGTAGATCATTCTTGGCTGGCCAGAAAGAGCAATCATGTTGTTATCATTTATTGGTGGCACCTATTAATGACAGTAAACACATCACTTTTATATTCAAAGTTTAAAATTTTCTCTTATCCTGACTTTTGTTTATAGACCATAATCAATCATCATGCATTTAAATAACTCAAAATTCTGAACTATCAAGAAATTGGACACAGAATTAAAAATGGGGAAAATACCATTCTGCAGTAGAAGTCAGCAATCATATCTTTGAACACAGAACTGTATGGTAAATTTCTGTATGATATAGTGCACAGTAGCAAAGAAGATCAGTGCAGTGACTAAGAAAGGACATTTCTGTGAAGGTGTTGAAGGTAATTCCCAATAATGCTATCTAGAAACTATTCAAGATGCAGTCATGTTGAATAAAAGACTAAAGGTGGGCTTCAGCCACAAACACATGACCTTAACTCCTGAGCATGTCTGTCCTGGAGAATCAAGTCAGGGCTCCACACATTCTTTGATTTGCAGAAATACAGGGGCGTGGCCAGCAGGTTCATAACCTAGGCTCTCAGGTCAGAAAGAGAAAGAAGACACCATATGAGTAAACTTGATGTCTCTTTAAAGAACTGCCTATTTTCTGCAAACGCTGATTCAGAAAGCCATCTGTAACAGGAGGCAAGCCTCTGATCACTGATCTCTAGCATAGCCCACCAAAAAAAGGGCAGTTACTGAGAAGCTTCACTGGTCTATGTAGTTTTGTGTTTAGATTCCTTTTCCAAGGTATTTCAAATTTTATCTGAATTTTTTGGCCACATATTGGAATGCCATTATTATTTTTTTTACTTTAAAAATTATACCTTTAATTATAGAATATTGTTAGGATAATACAGCCATAGACAAGACCAATACCAACGGGATCCGCTCTCCACAACCACAGAACACAGGCACAGAGTGTCTGGGAATGTGCAGGAACAGCCAGGGGCCTGCAAACAGTATTGGTGAAGCGTGACAGAGGCACGACTTCCACAGAGCTCAGCACTGGGAGTGGGCAGCGGATGACTGCAGGAGGGAGAGCACTCAGCTGGTGCAGACAGGTATGGGGAGATGGGAAGGCAATCAGAGACCCTCCCTGAGCCTTTCATCTACAAGGCAAAAGCAGCAAATGGCACACTAGCAAAACCTTTAGGCTGGAGGAGGTGTTGCAGGGCTGGGGGGATGGGGACCGGGTAGGGAAAGGGGTAAAATGAAGTTGGATCAGAGGTGCTGTCTTCTACAAGCTACTCCCAAGCAGACACTTACAGTGACTCAACCAAGTCATTGGCTACATACAGATGCCATATCTGAGTTTAGTTACCAAGAATACATAAGCACCTAACGGTTAAAATGTGAATACCCACAGCAGGCTAGATGTCGTACAGAATAGAAACCACGTGCCTGCCCCAAGTTCATGCTCAAATGGGAGGGGCCAATCGGAGTGCTTTTCATTTGGTTGCTTTTGAGGCTGTCACTAGTGAATGACACGGTAGGTGTCACCCAGCTTCACTCACAATGACTCTGTAGTGAAAGCACTAAATGCCAAATCCCAAAGAACTTCAACAAAAAATTTTTTTGTTTTTTCCAAGACAAGGACTCTCTGTGTAGCCCTGGCTGTCCTGGAACTCTATCCTGTAAACCAGGCTGGCCTTGAACTCACAGAGATCTGCCAGCCTCTGCCTTCCAAGTGCTGGGATTAAAGGCATGTGCCACCCCCAATCCCCACCCCTGCAAAAAAAAAAGGTTTCTTGAAAAAAAAACATGTTAACATTTGCAAGTCTGCACTAAGCACCATAAAATGCACTGGGCCCCATCCCCTTCCATCCCCAGGGGACAGAGTAAGCACCAATATCCGGGCTACTCATAATTCCTGCCTGGGCTGAGATAAAGAGAACTGAGGTACTGGGCGACACTGGGCAACTCTCACTGTAACTCTTTGTACCTGGAGGTGGGAAACACACTCCTCTTTAGGCTTATTCATTTCTTCTGATGAGGCCAAAGAGGTTTCATCACAGGAGAAGATAACTCAGTCTGAGAAAGGGCAAAGGACCTAACTGTCCAGTCATTGTCTCACAACTGATGGACACATACGAGCAAGAGTTTAGTTCTGTACAAAACCAAGCCTTACAGGAGAGTGCACGCCTGCGCACCAGTGTTCAAATTCTTTCCCATAACACAAGAAAAGTAAAGGAATTCTCTCACATGGAGTATGCCTACAGTTCTATCTTATGGTCTACATCACGTAAGAACATGCTGATTCTTAGGAATTCGGTCTCTGCTATTAGAATACACACTTCACTATACATACACGTGCCTTTATGCAAGCTATGATAAAGACTGGGGCGTGGCCCTATCAAACCCTAGAGTTAGCAGTACAAGGGCGAGTGAACTAACTGTTAAAGTTAGATGGCAAAGGACACAGAAAGGACTGTCGCTCCCTGGGAAGGGCTCGGTGCTCCCTTCCCTGAAGGAGTCAACCCACTTCTACTCCTTCCATCATCACCTGCGGTCCTGTCCTTTCCTAAAGGCAGTTTCCACACTGCGATCTCTAAAGTGATTTCTGAAGACAATTCATAAACCTGATTAATGACAGCATCAATGGGTATCTCTTGCTAAGGTCACCACCATCCAAGGGCCCTTGGTCCTCAACCTTGTACCCTTCTCCTTTCACACTGTGTCTTCGGGTAGCTTTCAAAAGCGTGCAAGCTATATACAAGTGAGAAACAAGGGAAGTGATTCAGTCACTGCTTTCAGCGTGCAGAATCCTGTGCACAAGAAGGCAAGGTACCAATATGAGCTACTCAAGGAAAAAGCCCTTTGGAAGGGAAGTGCATGAACCCGGCCACTGCGGTGTGTGAACAGTGGCTACCCAGGACAAGTCCGCATGCCTTCTTCCAGAGCAGCTGCGGCCACCCTAGTCCAGTTCTACATTCCCACTACAGTCTTTTGGGGCCAAAGATACGAGAGGAAAAAACAACTTTTTAAAAACCTACTCCATTTCCAGGACTAAGCATCCACCAGCATCTTGTCCTATGGTCTTCAGCTTTCAAGTTACTAGGAATGGGGGCTGCTTCTGATAAAGCGATTCTTGTAATAAAACCAGTGAAGAAAACTAACTATTTTGGAGAAGGGGAAAACTTCCCCAACGCTGTGGGTCGGAATTTCAAAGGGGTCGTATTCTACCATGTTTGAAAATGTGGCCAACAATAAGGAAAGTCAGTCTAAAGGAAGCTCACTGATATCAAATCAAATATAACTACCTCCACGAGTCATTTCTTACTCAGGAATATAGGACTTAGTCGGTATGGACTCTCTTGTGTTTAATAAGAGCTGAGCTCCGGCTGAAACTCTTGTCACACTTGGTACATTCGTAAGGCTTCACTCCCCTGTGAATTCTTTGATGGGTGATGAGGTTGGAGCTTTGTGTAAACCCCTTTCCACACTTCACACACTCATAGGGCTTTTCTCCCGTGTGAGTCCTCTGGTGCTTAATGAGATCTGACCTCTCCCCGAAGCTTCGCCAGCACTCGTTACACTCATAGGGCTTCTCCCCGGTGTGAATTTTCTGGTGTGTGATCAGATGGGAGCTGTGGCTGAAGCTTTTCCCACAGGCCATGCACTCGTAGGGCTTCTCTCCCGTGTGCGTCCGCTGGTGCTGGACCAAGTGCGAGATGCGGCTGAAGTTCTCCCCACACTCGTTGCAGTGGTACGGCTTTTCCCCGGTGTGGATTGTCTGGTGCTGAATGAGGTGAGAGCTCCTTCCAAAGCTCTTCCCCCACTCGTTGCCGTCATAGGGTCGCTCGCCCGTGTGTGTTCTCTGATGCTGGATAAGGTGGGAGCTGCGGCTGAAGCCCTTGCCTCATTTGTAACACTTGTAGGGTCTGTGTCCCGTGTGCGCTTTTGGTGTCGATTGAGGTCTGAAATCTGACTGAAGGCCTCCCCACACTGAGAATTGTAGTAAAAAGAGCAGCGGGGCTGCGTTCCCAGCACCCCGGCAGCCTGCTTGGTTAGCTTATGCCCCGAAATAATTACACGGACACTGTATTCTTTTAATCACTGCTTGGCCCATTTCTATCTAGCCTCTTCTAGGCTAACTCTCGCACCTGGACTAGCCCATTTCTAATATTCTGTGTAGCACAGCTAGGTGCGCTTACCAGGAAGATTCTAGCCTACGTCCATCCTGGGTCTGAGCTTCATCACATCCATCTTCCCGGGAGCTGGGAGCATGGCGTCTCTCTGAGGCGTCTGCTCTTGAGAGGAGAGCTGTGGAGTCTGAGCTCACTTCCTCTTACTCCCTGCGTTCTGTTATGTTTACTCCTCTCACCTATCTTCTAACCAATGAGAGCCAAGCAGTTTCTTTTTATTTAACCAATGACCTTCCTCCATCAGAGAACATATGTGATAGCGGATGCCTGTGTGAACTTCTTTGTGGGCCAGCAGGTCAGTGACCTGCTGGAGAGGGTAGCTGACCCACTCCTCTGCGGTCAGCTCTCCCCACTGTCTTTCGGACCTGTCCCCACTTTCAAAGACTTCTTCGCTTTCCAGGTTCTTCTCAGCATCCCCAATAGGCTCTTCGGACATGGTCACAAACTCCACATCTTCACTAAGCTCTTCTTTCGGGTTTGTTTCGTTCTCGTTCCTGATCTGACAGTCCAGTGAGACAACATTTCCTTAATTCTCCTGCATCACGTCCCTGTAAAGGTCTCTTCCCTCTCCTCTCTCTCTTCACTTCCTGCTCCGCCTGCGACTAGACTCCTTTCCTGGTTGCGTAGAGGGCTGTTGCCTGGGACAGTGATCTGTAAGTTTTTTCCCCTTTAAATAAATACCACCCTAATAATCATAACCCCGAATTGGTGTGGCATTGTTTGTGACTTACGCCTTCACAGTCTTTTCTTTCCTACATACCAGTTCAAAGTAACTACATCAAGGCTTTTAATAATTGAAAATTCTTGACCAATATATCAGGCTTATTACTAACTACCTGTGACATTTTTAAGTTAACACATATTCTCCACATAGTAAAACATTTATTAGCATGACACAATCTAGACATGCTCCCTCTGTCTCATGCCTATCTGCTGGCCAGTCATTGCTTTATTTAAGCAAATTGAGTGACAATTCTTCAGAGTATATAACAGAATAATCACCCCACCACAGATGTTCCTTGTACATGGGATTTGCTTTGCAAAATATTCAAAACCTGTCACGAAGCTGATATCTTTTTTACATCAGACCTACTCAAAGCTGAGCATGTGTGTTACAAATATAAACCAGCATAAATAACCATAGAAAGACACAGTCAGAGCTAGCAATGAATTGTATGTACTATTGTATGAATTTGTATGTGCTATTGTACAACTGTGTGTGTATGTTTGGGCATTCTGTGTGTATATACTTGTGGAAATATAAGTATGTGATTGTATATATGTGTGTGTATATATTTGGAAGACAGAAGTGAATCTCTGGTTTCAGGCCTTTGATTTGATCAAACTTTTATTTTCTATTTCTTTTCAGATAGGGTCTCTGATTGCTTTGTAACTTTCCAAGTAGACTAGGCTAGCTGACCAACAAGCCCCAGGTACTCATTTGTCTCCATGTCCCTTTCCCATTACTAGTGTTAAAAGTCCTTGTGACTTTTTTCATTTTCTCTTCAGCATGGATTCTTGGGCTCAAACTGAGTTCCTTCTTCTTACAAGAAAATCTCACCTGTCTTCTCAGGCCTCTCAACTACAGATATTCTGTCAGCATTGTTTAGTTTTGGTTTAGTTTGTCAGATAGTTCCATGTAGCCGTGAGATTGGACTCCAAGTGCTTTATCTCCCTACCTATCTATGTACCTATCAATCTGTCTTTCTAATTTTTTTGAGACAGTATCTCAAAGTGGAGCGCTCAAATTCTCCTACTCTAATTAATCAATAAATTCCAGGAATCTTCTTGTCTGCTTCTTCCCCTGACCTGGAATTACAGGCATAGGCATCCAGAACCTGACATTTTATTTGGGTGCTGGGAACCCAAAATCAGGTATCTAATTTTTGCACTAAGAACTTTAACATCCCCCCATGCCCCACTGCGATCTCCTAGAAAGCAGATTATGAAAACAATGTGAACAGATGGATAGATGTTAGATAAACTGATGACACAGAATGGCTAGCAATTGTGAAGTCTAGCTTTAGTGCTTAGGAGTTCATTGCCATGGTTAGAGTTTGAAATTGAAATGAGCCCATAGTTCACATGCTTATTGACTTGTTTTTCCCAGATGGTGGTACCATTTGGGGTTAGTGTGATCTTTAGAGTATAGTTGAAGGAAGTAGGTCACTGGAGATGTGCCGTGCAAGTTATATATTTCCCTGGCCTTTCGTGTATTCCTTCTCTCTGCTTTCTAGTCCCCATGACATAAAGAAACTTCTCGGTAACCTTTCCAGTCATTGTGAATTTCTGCCTAATGGCACAGGACTAAACAACTGTGAACAGTTGTTCCCAGAAGAATGCCACACCTACACTGGGCCTTCTGCAAGAATAATCAATTGATTAGAACTTTTGTGATTCTGGAGAGGTTTGGATGATGTAGGTTTAGAGCATAATTATAGTTTATCTTAGATTATCTTTAGTCCCTTTAATAGTTATTTGTCTTAGTGTTCTATTTTCTGTACTAAGGGATTTTAAAGGACTTCTCAACAAAGTTATTGATTTGCAATATGCAGAAAAAGTAACTTTGGATATTGAAACCACATAATTAATACCAGATGATGTAGAATTGACTCCATTGTTTTTTCAGGTTCAAGATATAATCAGGAATAGGCTTTGTCTTATATATATATAGCACACATTAGATCCCATATGGGTCTGTCAGGTCCTCTAGCATAAGGAAATGTAGAAACTAAATAATTATTGTTTGGAAATGTGATGATGACATCAGAATTCATAAAAATATCATGTCAATAGCAGGATTGAAAAAGTTCTTTTCCAGGAGCTGGAGAGATGGCTCAGAGGTTAAGAGCATTGCCTGCTCTTCCAAAGGTCGTGATTTCAATTCCCAGCAACCACATGGTGGCTCACAACCATCTGGAATGAGGTCTGGTGCCCTCTTCTGGCCTGCTGGCATACACACAGACAGAACATTGTATACATAATAAATAAATAAATATTAAAAAAAAGAAAAAGTTCTTTTCTATTGCGTGGGAACAAGCTGTATAACAAACACCACTGTGTTTGAGAACTAACAGATGTCATGACTTTGTCTTTTTCTACTTCCCATGTATATTAGATTCATGTATGCCTCTTTAGGGTCCTCATGTTGTCTAGGTTCTCTGGAATTGTGAATTTTAGGCTGGTGTTTCTTCGCTTTATGTCTAAATGTTACTTATGAGTGAATACATACAATATTTCTTTCTGGGTCTGGGTTACCTCAATCAATATAGTGTGTTCTAGATCCATCCATTTGCCTGCAAATTTCAAGATGTCATTATTTTACTGTGAAGTACTCAGTTGTGTAAATGTAGCCCCCTTTCCTTGTTCATTCTTGGGTCAAGGGACATATAAGTATTTTTCACTACCTGCTGCCTGGTGATTTGGATGTAGCGCTCTCAGCTCTTTCTTTAGTACCAAGTCTGCGTGCACACCACCATGCTACCTATTGAAGTGAGAAACCACAAAAGTGTATTTAACAATTTATTCAGGGTTCAAAGGAAAAATAAACTCAGAAATAGAGAACTAGGTAGATGCCACTGTTCTAGATGCTCCTGTCCTGTAATTCTCCCAAGAGCTATGATGACCAACAGCCAGGATTGCACCAGTTCTGACTAACAAAGAGAGAACATAAACTTCTACTCCCTTTTTTTGGTCATATTTACAGAGAAAAACATACCCATGGTAAGTCATGCCCAATTGTCATAGACTATCTAAAATATATCTCAGCTTGACCTTGAAAATATACCTAATATAACTACAAGATGGATTATAATTGATGACTACTAATTTATATTTCATGATATTCTAATTAGTTGATATAATAACTTTAAAGGCCTACACATTTGCATTGAATTGTTATATAAGGTATATAGGTACAATACTTTGATTGAGATTAAAAACAAATATATGTATATATATATATAATTTTCTAACAAAACAACTGTAAATTTGTATCAATTTACAAAAATCTATATCAATATAAACTGAGATTACCCAAGCACCACCCAAAAATAGACCATCCAAAGGAAATGCTTAACATTCCAACCATTTTAGATAGGATCACCTGCCAGCACACACTCACCAGGACACCCCTAGGCAAATGTCAACCAATCAGGGGTCCTGAACCTTAGAAACCCCTCACCCCCACCTTGACTACTATAAAAACCAAACTCTAACTCAGTTCAGAGCTCTCCAGTTATTCCAATACACAGGACATGCAGAGAGACCGAGTTTGCAAACTTGCATAAAATAAAGGCTCTTTGCTTTTATGTATAGGACGTGATCTCCTTGTTGGCTTTTTGGAGACTTTGCAGATTTGGGTATAACATATTTATGTATTTCAGCATATATATTTACCCACACTTAACAAGGATGAAGTTGGAAGGGAATTGTGGCAGGGATGGAATAAAGAAATAAAAAAATGATGTATTTTCTTTTGATTAACAAATTTTAAAGATTAATTTTAAATTAAAAAGAGGGGCTAGATAGATGTCTCATCACTGGGTGTTTTCACAGAGGACCCTGATTCCATTCCTGGACCCTGCATGCTAGCACACCATTTGTTCTGATTCAAGTCCCAGGTATCTCATCCCTTCTTCTGCCCTCTGTAGGTACTGTGCATAGGCACATGCAAGCAAAACACTGTATAACTAAAGATTTTTTTAAGGTTAGAGAAAAGAAAAAATGAAATTCTCTACAGTGATGTCCTGACCCCGAGACAGACAGCAAGCCAGGTCTAGTTAAAATGGACTCCTTCTTACCTTGCATGGAAGCAGCTGTGGCCTTCTGTCTTGCCACCCTGCTCAGAGCAAAACCAGCTTTGCTCTGAGAGTAACAGAGATCATCATAACCGTTCATCCAGGAGCACTGTATAGAGGGCTTTTAGGTGACTTTTCCTTGAAGTTTTCTGGTTTTGTGTTCTCTATCTTTTGCGTCTGTGAGATATATGGTGTTGGTACAGTTATCTTTTAGATTGATCATCAAGATTGACAATCTACTTTTCACAATGTCATCTACTTGATTTTCAACTAAGACCTTATGGTAAAATATAAACATGCCAGAGACAGTTCTTTCCATCATTTGTCTAATTTACGTATGTTCCTACAAGACTTCGTGGTAAGATTTCCTAAATATCTGTTTTTACATTGGAATCATGTTCACTAGTGGATTTGTTAATTTAGCATGCTTAAGAAAAGGGAGAACATATCATGAGTGTGTTCAGACATCCTAAGGAAAATCCCCATTCTTCCTTTGTTGAGGAAAAACACTGTTTTGAAAATAACTCCCTTGCACTTTGTGCCTCCAGCAAGAATAATTTTGTTTTCATTTCTTTTGTCTTGGCTGTAGAAATGGCTATTTTTGGTGGTCAAACTGACTACCTCTGGAATTAATCAATACACAAAGAATTAATTATACCTGAGAGAGATTTTACTTAAAGATTTTGGAATGGGAAAATCCTCCACTAATCTGGATAGCTTGAAATAATAGGACCCACCTTTAGCTGCTTGGTGGCCATGCACACCTTTAACACCATGACACAGGAGCAAGAGGTGTGGGACCCTCACCCCTTATTATCAAAGGGAAGAGAAGAAATTTCCTAGCAGAATGTTTTCTCAGGAAGATAGAGGAATTCCCCTCTCCCACCTGCAAGATTCCAAGCAGAAGGTCACCTAGGTCAGCCCAGCCAGCCAGCCACCTGCTACAGGCTGTTAAAGATGGCCTAACTCAAGGACAGTGGCCTTGCTCTAAGAACAAGGAGTAAGCTGACTTTACAGAATGGGAGGGAGCAAAAGTCCTTGTACCCTTGCCAAGGCAACATCAAAGATTCTCTTTGTAGTTAAGGCTTTAAAAGCTTACCCCACAGAGGAGATACAACTCCTCTCTACCTTGCTGTAATGGGGGTGGAGATGAGTTCCAAACATGTTTGCATTATGCTGATTAAACCTTGCTTATTACAGTCTGGACCTATCTGGTGGTCTCTCTCTGGTGGTCATAATCTGGGCACAACAAGAGGCACTGGGATTTTCTGAGTTTGAGACCAGTCTGGCCTACCGAATGAGTTCCACACCTACACAGAAAAATCCTGTCTTGAAATCACAAAAGCAAGAAAATCTGAATCAAACAAGATTATGATCTAATTTTAACCTTCTCACCTTCTGGTAGCAGCAATTGCATATAAAGTACATTGAAGTAGAAAAGTCTCTTTTTTATCAACTTGCTCTGGCTACCAAGCTCATTCCTTTACTAGTACTAGAGACTACTTCTTTGAAATTTCGGTGAATACTTAAAATCAGTTGAGACATCAAGCCTCATGGGCTGAACAACTACTGGATTCTTCACTTGATCTTTGGGAAAAGGCTGAGAAGCAATCTACGGAATTCTTTAATTGTCATTTTTAAGTAGCTATTTTTAGACAACCTGAAACACAGCTTGTGAAACATTATACTAAGCCCACTTTTTACATACATGTTGAGATTCATTCTACCAATCCTGTTCATGTAGAGAATCTTGAATACTGCAGTTCCTTCTAGCGCCATTATTCTCTACATATTCCCAATTCCATGAACACTACTCTTTTTATTATTATTCATTTTCCTGAAGTTTGCTTCAAATTCCAGTAATAAAACCCATAAAGCAATGGAGCCATCATCCAGCCTTCTGATGGGGGAAAGATCAGTCATCTTGTTTGAGATCTGGTTCCTCCTTTTCTCTTTTCCGTTGTGTGAATCCCTGTGAAAACCATGTAAAAAGTATCTTCAGTTCATCTGACCTCAGCATGAAGCCACAGAACTAACATCTCCTTTTGTGACCTTAAAACTCTCTTTAGCTGTTAATGTTCTGGGCATCTTTCCCCTGTGGGACAGGGAATCCCTACACCCACCTAGCACAGCACAGTGCACTGTACAAGCTAACTGGCCAGGTCGTATTCTGGAGGTAAAAGGGAAAGTTCCTGTGGAGTGCAAGATTATGATGGCGTCGGCTTTTATAGCCAGGGCAAGTGCTATTGAAATGCATATCTCGGCCAATCAAGAAAAGATCTTTGACTCAGGTGGCTGGAGAGGCCCAAAATCTCTGTGCTGTCTTGTGAAGCGCACTTCAGTCCTGTGGGAGGTGTTCTTGTCACTCAGGCCTCCCTCACTAGCCAATCAGGCCCTCCAGGTGACCTGCCAGTCAGAGGTTGTGCAGGGCTCTTCCGGGCACCGCATTCAGTCTCGATTTTGCAGAGGAGCTGGCGCCATTTGTTTTCTGTGTTCCGGTGAAGTTACTGCTGCAGGAAGTTGATAAACTGAGAGCTTTGGCGAGCTGAGAAACCACAACATGGTGAGCAGGGGAATGCTGTCTCCAGATGGGGAGGAGCAGAGGGTGAGGTGCGGGAGACAGCATGGTGCATCCTCCCAGGATACGCGTGGGAACCTGCCGCCAGATTCTCTGCATTGTGAAGTCCCACGTGGTCCTGTTAATTCCTAGACCTAGGGACAGACCTCTGAATAACTTTACGCTTTGGGTTTAATCCGCTTAAAGAATTGGGAGCAGGGTGCTGTGTGTACAAACATCTTGTCAACTTCAATATGCCAAAGTCAGTGAAGCCTAGGTTCTTCAGCATCTTCTCGATATTGCGCACTTTGCATTTAACTTTACATACAATCTCCATTTAAGTTTAACTATGTGGATGGTATCAAGGCATCTCACCAGTTGGGTAGCGCAGCACTTTTAGCTGCAACGTAGAAGAGGAGAATTGGTGATATAAAGGATTTGCCAATGCCTTGGAAATAGTTCAGTCTCACAAAGTAGAATTAGCTGAGGGAGGACTGCCTCTGAATAACCCAAAAGATAAATGTGTTTTATTCAGGGCTGTTAGAGTTTAGGATGCTAGGGTACACTTTGTTCAACTGGGTTGTCCAGATATTTGGCTCCAAACTATTACAAAGAATCCACTGTTGATTCCACATATCAAAGAACAACCTTTATCAAGCCTTTCAAGGAGGCATTACAGTTTGCCACTGTCAGTGTGTGAAGTGATTTCTCAATGAAAGTTATATTAATTCTAGAACAGCTGCATTTCCACCCTGTTAGAAAAATAGTTTCTGAAACAAGTTCTCTTATGTTGATGCAGGTGGCCTTGGTCTGCTGCTGTCCAGGGCAATGACCTTGCTGTCCTGTACACTAGACTTTCAAAACTCCTTTAAAAATGATTGCACCACCTCACAGTTTTAAAATTATAAATGAGAGTCATGTAGTTGACTATGCATTGCAGTTGCAGGGAAAGGATTTGCATGTGGAGCATTCCTTCTGTCCTCAGACTACAGTAGGAGGAAGAGTTTATTGAAGCTGGTGGAGACACAGTGCAGAAAAGGAGAGGCTGGACTGAGGGTGAAAACTTTCCTCCTTCATAAGTAGTTGAGATTAGCTATGTGGAATCAGGTAGTCAACTGTAGATGCTCTATGAATGTCCTGATTGACCATTGTTTGCAGTCCACAGACCAGTGCCAAAAGGAAACTGGGAAAGGGAGTGACCTTATCTTTAAACCTAATTGCTATACTTACAGTAGTTCATCTACAATAGAAGATCTGGGCAAAATGTTGTGGCCCTACTTAACAGGACTTTTCTCTATTAAGACATTGATCTTTAGAGAAAATACATGAAAAATTTTTACTGTGCTCTAATACAAATCCCTAGTCTCTGCAGTATATGACCATAAAGTCTGTCCCAAGATTTCAAAATAGTTTTTGAGATGACAACTACATCATATTTACATTCTCCTTGCTGCCTCCAAGCCCTAAGATCCCTGGATTGTTTTTTAATTCCTGGTCTGTTCTATTTTAACAACAGTTATAGAGTAACCACAGTTACACTCTAACAGTAGTTACGTTATGAATGTGACCTGTTTGTCTGTAGGATTTTCCATCTCTGAGCCAATGGGATGCTGAACTGGAAAGTGGATATGTAATGGAATGTGCACACAAAGGACCCTGTGCTTTAGATGAGGAAGAGGATGTGCTCTAGTAGAGTGGGAAAATGTGTACTAAATACAAACTGTCTAAACTGGGGCCCTGTCTGCTGAGCTGGGAGGGCAGAACTGGATGGAAGGATTGTGCTGTCTGAGTCATTTGATCTCTGATCCTCCTGTAGAGGAGCTGCTAATAGTGAGAGGCTAGGCTAGGTGGCCCTATCCAGTGAGGAATTCTGAGCAGGGTTAGACATCAAGAGTACTAGTGGGCAGACAGTTTGTCAGTTCTTTCCATGATTCTCTTCTGTCTCTGCTGTAGGGAGTGGTAAGGAAGACCATAAGCAATCCTGTCATGAGTGGGGCATGTTCAGAGAAGTTCTGTTGAAATGTCATTTCTGCTGAGACTTGGAAGTACCATGAGCTAGACTGCAGTTATGTTGGTCCATGTGGTTCATGTAGGCAGTGGTGCTTGTTCTCTGAGCCTCTTTGTGTATAGAAATACTGCAGCCCTGGAATGGAAGGAAATGATGCTGGTTGTATCTCTGTCCAGAGTACACACATGGGCACTGCTTTTGCTGTGCAGTGGGAAGAGAGATTAGAAAACTGAAGGTTTAGTTTCTAGAAGTTCTGAATATTGCATTCCAGTTTCAGGTTTGTGTTATAAAGATTACAAATTGTTTAGGACCTGGTAGAGCAATAGTAGAGTAGAGTGCTTTTAACATGGTGTTACCACTAGTTGCAATGGTGGGATCCAGTGAAGCTTAGTTCCAGGGGACAAAAGGAGTTTCTGATGTGCAGAGATTTCTCAGGTGTGCAGTGTGGTAGACAGGTAGATAGGGCACAATCCACATATTCTGCTCTATGCCATGTAGCAGAAAGCAGATTTTAAACAATTTTTAGGTTGTTTTGGGATTGAAAAGATTAATTAGATTAACACTTCATCAGGCATCTTAAAATATATGCTCAGTTAGCAGAAAGGAGGAATTAAGGCCATAAAGATAGGTTACAGAATAGATTATTAATTTTTACAGTTTTAAATGCTAGTAAAAAGGAAACAACAGCTGTGGGGAGACATTAGATAATAAAAAAGCCCTGCTAAATTAAACCAACCTGTATGGTTTAAAGATACATTGCATTCAGAATAAAAACCAAGATATGTATTAAATTGGGGAATAAAGTTATAGATACCACTTCAATCCTTAAAGATTAACTTCAAACAAAAAGATCTCTTGAGACTGCTCTTCGGGCTGATGATGGAGGGGGAGTTGACTGGGGGAGGGGGAGGGAAACGGGAGGTGGTGGCAGGGAGGAGACAGAAATCTTTAATAATTAAGTAAATAAATAAATAAATAAATAAAAAATCCCTTGAGTAAAAGAAACAGTAGTTCATCAGAGAGCATTACCATTCAATCTTAACTAATTCGTAAGATTAACAGATGTCTTCCTTTTGATTAAATATAATTTCCAACAATAAATCTTCATAAAGGTAGGGTTCTGGCAGAGTTTTGTTTTGTCTTTACAAAAGTATGAAAACATTGAACTAAGGAATCTAAAAACCACTAGACAACCGAGGTATCTAAAAAATAACACATCATCCAAATAAAATATCCTCTTCAAAAGAATAAATTGGCCTAACAGTCACTTATTATAATCATGTTAGGTGTGTTTTCAAGGTGAAACAAAAAGACATTTTGTTTCCTTTTTTTTTTTTAAAGACACATTCCTCTGGCTTTCCTGGAATTCACTTTGTAGAACAGGCTGGCCTCTAACTTAGTGAGATATATCTGCCTCTGCTGTGAAAGTGCTGGAATTAAAGGCATGCACCACTATAGCCTGACAAAAATTTATTTTACATACACAGGTGGTGTTGTTTCTTCATTTTAAATGTTGTTTGCTTTATACTTCCTGTTTACTCAGGGAATATTATATCCCTCTGAGTTCTCTGATGGAGCTAAAAGCTCAATAATTGTAATTATGCATGTTAACAAATTGAAAAAAAAATGAATTAAAAAATGTATAATGTATATAAGGCTAAGAGGCAGAAACATTATTTAAGGTTAGTAATACCAGTTAGGATAAAAAGTACTTTAGGTACAACACCTTGGGCTTACTAAGATAGGATAGATGATCAAACATTTTCTCTAAATTTACCAAATGCAAATGGATTGGACATTGTTAGTATAATTCTCCCCTTTATATATTATATATAGTTAATGTATTTAGTGTATATAGCTTTACTGTGTTAGTTAAAACCTTCATTTTTAATTAGACAAATAGGGAAATGCGTGATATTTTGATTATATTCTGATAATAAAGCTTGCTTAGCATTACAGCAGAGCTAATCACTACCTGACCAAAATTTACCATAGAGGTTTGGAGGACTCTGGACAGATAGGAGTCAGGATTCCTAAGGCAGGCCTAAGAGAATATTAGCACTTTACTAACATGGAGAGACTGAAGAGGTGGTAGTCACAAGTTGCTGGTTAACTGCTTCTCTGATCTTTCAGTTTCTTACCCTGCTCTCTGACTCCTGATTTCTTATTGTTAAATGTCAATTAGACTAATGCTTCAGCAGGTACAGAACTTTCTAAACCCTTTGGAAATAAAGCCCATATACCTGAGATAGAGCCACAAGATTTGTCATTTGCCCTGCTAAGTTTTCATCTTTCCTTGACCCAATCTTCCCTCAGTTTTCCTCATTCCTCTCTTTCATTTGTCTTTTATTTATTCTTCTTTCATCTTGATTGCAGTGTTTCCTCCCACCATTGCTCTCTGTCCCAACCTTCCCCCCAAATCTCTCTTCTTTGTTTAACTTTAGAGAAGAGCAGGTCTCTCATACATATCAACCGAATGTGGTGTCTTAATTAGGGTTTCTGTTGTGATGAAACACGATGACCAAAATGCAAGATTGTGAGAAAAGAGATAATTTGGCTTATACTGCCATATTGTTGTTCACTATTAAAGGATGTCATGGTAGGAACTTAAAGAGGGCAGGACCCTGAATAGATTTTTGTATGTTGAACCATCCTTGCATCTGTGAGATGAAGGATGACTTCATCATGGTAGATGATTTTTTTGATGTGTCCTTGGATTTGATTTGCTAGTATTTTATTGAGTATTTTTGCATGTATGTTCATCAGTGAGATGGGTCTGGAATTCTCCTTGTTTGAATCTTTGTGTGGTTTGGTATAAGGGTAACTGTAGCTTCATAAAAAGGGTTTGGCAATCTTATTTCTGTTTCTATTATGTGGAACCCTTTGAGGAGTATAGTTATTACTTCTTGGTTCTGACAGAATTCTGAACTGAAACTGTCTTTCCATGGGCTCTTTTTGGTTGGAAGGCTTTTGATGACTTCTTCTCTTTCCTTGCAGGTTATAAGCTCACTTGAATTGTTCATCTGGTCTTGATTTAATTTTGGTATTTTATTGACTTCAGCCCTCAATTTGATTATTTCCTATCCTCTACTCCTCCTGGGTGAGTCTGCTTCTTTTTGTTCTAGAGCTTTCAGGTGTGCTGGTAAGTAACTGGTGTGAGTTTTCTCCACTTTCTTTATGTAGGCACTTAGCGCTATGACCTTTCATCTTAGCACTGCTTTCATAGTGTCCATAGATTTGGGTATTCTGTCCCATCATTTTTGTTGAATTCTACAAAGTATTTAATTTCTTTCTTTATTTCTTCCTTGACCTAGGGGTGGTTTAATAGATCACTGTTCAATTTCCATGAGGTTTTAGGCTTTCTATGATTAGTGTTGTTAAATCCTAACTTTAAAACATAGTGATCTGATAAGACACAGGGGGTTATTCCATTTTTTGTGTGTCAAGGTTTGCTTTGTTAACATGTTTGTGGTCCATGTTAGAAAGGATCTGTGAGGTACTGAGAAGAAGGTATATTTCAAAGAAGCCATTTAAACTTCTTGGTTCTTCCTCATGTCAAAAAACAGGCCTCTAGAGCCGGGCGGTGGTGGCGCACGCCTTTAATCCCAGCACTCGGGAGGCAGAGGCAGGCGGATCTCTGTGAGTTCGAGACCAGCCTGGTCTACAAGAGCTAGTGCCAGGACAGGCTCCAAAGCCACAGAGAAACCCTGTCTCGAAAAACCAAAAAAAAAAAAAAAAAAAAAAAAAAAAAAAAAAAAAACAGGCCTCTAACAAGCTGTTCAAGGAGGCATTAGAGGGTCACAACCAACCTTAAGGCCTGGTGTGCCTTAAAGTTCCCCTTTCTTTGTAAGAAAAGCATAGTTCTACCAGATGGGCAAAATGACATCAGCTGACAAATATTTGAAAAGCAAAATACTGTTTGGTACGGACTGACCTGGTCAATCAAGGCTTTCATTTAGGACCTCAGGCAGAGAGAAAGAACATTCTTGGAAGCCTTCCCTTAGGGCCCGATGTATTGATAATAAAACAAAGCCCCTTATCTAAAACCAGGAATATGTTTGGAAGCACTGGTAATGGTCTGGCGATAAGCCCTTTGTGGAGAAGTTTCTTCTGGTTCTTAGAAACCAACTCTTCCTAGCATATGGAGCTATGATTTTCAGTCCCCAAGCCAACTCTGCACGTAGGAAAGTTCTTGAGATGCCCTGTATTCCTGTTGTGTAGAATTGTTTGACTAGCCTCCTCCTAAATTTTTCCCATTGTGTAATAGTTTCTACTGACTTCATAAAATTCTTCCATTTCTTTCCATTTACTCCCTGGAAGTATACGAGATACAGGATGCTTTTCTTCTTCTCTCTTTTTTATTTTGTTTTTGTTTTTTAGGACAGAGTTTCTCTGTAGGTCTGACCTGACTATCCTAGACTGTCTTGACTATTCTAGAACAATCTCTGTAGACCAGGCTTGCTTTAAAGTCACAGAGATTACTTGGTTCTGCCTCCTGAGTCTTGGGATTAAAGGCCTGTGCCACCATTGCCTGGGAAGATACTACTTTTCTTAAGAAGCTTACAAAGCATAGGCCATATCTTCTCCAAGTCCACCTTAACCTAGCTTCTATCCTTTTTACATTGTACTTGTCCTGTCTTTCTCATCCCCTGTGACCTTCACGTCAGAACACTGTCAGTGAAGAATTCCCTGCTGTCTCAGGTCACCCTTGTACTTAAGAAATTATTCTGAGAATAACCATGTCGTGTAACTCTCTTGTTTGCCTAAATGTCTAGCCTGGCAAGTTTTCTGTTTTTATTTCAGTTGTTCAAGGTGTAACCTGGAGCCTGAACCTAAAGGACACTCAAGGATAATAGCATATGTGGAACTCAAAATCTCTCTTAGTTTGCTCCTCTTTGAGCATTAGCCAGTGATGGATGCATGCCATCATTAAACAGATTTTTCTTTATTAATTTCCTAAGTGAGTGAAGTGGTTTCTCAATGCAAAGGCATATCAGTCCTAGAACAGCTGCATTTCCATCTTGTTAGAAAAATTGTTTCTGAGACAACTTCTGCTATATTGACTTAGGTGGCCTTGGTCTGTTGCTGTCCAGCCCAATGAACTTGCTGTTCTCTGTATTACATTTTCAAAATTCTTAAATAAAAGGCACTGTACCACCTCACAGTTTTAAAATTATGTATTTGAGTCATGTAGTTGACTATTCTATGCAGTCACAGGAAAAGGATTTGCATATGGAGCACTCCTTCTGTCTTCAGACCACAATAGGAGGAATAGATTATTGTGTATACTGCAGGGGACACAGCATTGGCAATCAGGTGTTGGTGCCACCATTATGAAAAAGGACTGGACTGTGGTACAGGGAGTGATTTTGTAATTTCCCAGTATGGTTTATTTTAATTAATGCCATGTTAGTGTATACAGAACAGATGGTGAGTGGTGAACATTTTGGGAAGGTTATCATGAGCCAATAAACATTGAATTTGCAATTAGGAAACAATCCTATGAAGACATGAATGATCTTGCTTGACACAGTTGTTTCTGCTCAGAGATTTGGAAAAGAAGCCATTGATTGTGACTATTGTAACTCTTCTTGTCAAGGTTTCCTATCTCAGCAGCCAACACCTACATATGGGCAACATCAATCTATCTCTTATTAATGATGTTCTCTCTTAGGGAAGGGCCTACTCTTTTTCAAAGTCAATATACAAAGATTTTTTAATCTTAAAAGTGTAATATTTTTATCAATTTAGAAATCACTTATTGGAATCATTTTCAAATATTTAATTTCAGTGTATTGCTGCTCTTATCTCTGTTTGTTTCTGTTCTCCAATGTTTCTAAGTCATGACTAGTTTCATTTCATTTCTCTCATGATGTTGACTGGATTTCTTTGTAGATAAATGTCTCCTATAGTTTAGGCTTGCCTCATGTTAGGTAACTGAGAATCATTTTGAACATGTAATCCTGCCTCTGCTGCCCGGTGCTGGGAAAACAAACCTGCAACTTCTTCCAGGTTTGGCCTTGACTAGCAATGAGAAAGAAAAATAGAACAGTTAATGAGTGTCTGCTGATCTTTCTGACTTTTATTGGGGACTAAGAAGAAGAGGGACCTGTGCAAGGATTGAGCTCATTGACCAACTGTGAAGCTGTGGAGACACAGTGCAGAAAGGCAGAGGAGAGATGGAGGGTTAGAGCTTTCCTCCTTCAACAGTAGTTGAGATTACCTATGTGGAATCAGCAGTCCGTTGTAGATGCGGTATGATTATTCTGATTGACCATTGTTTGATGTGCACAGACCATGGCAATCAAGAATCTGGGTAAGTTACAGACCTTATTTTAAACCTAATTGCTATATCTATAGTATCACATTCATAAAATAACTACTATTAATGTGTAACTGTTGTTAAAGAGCAGACCATGAATTAGAAAACAATTGGGGTCATGTTAGGGCTTGGAGGGAGCAAAGACAATGTGAATATGATACAGGTTTAATCTCAAAACTCATTTTCAAAAGTTGAAACCGACATTTTGGCCATATGTTCCAGAAACTAGGGATTTTTATTACAGCCCATTAAAGATGTCCTATATATTTTCTCTAAAGATGAAAATCTTAATCCAGAAAAGTAACAGTTCTGTTTGGCGGGACCAAAACATTTTACCCAGATCTTCTATTTTGGATGAGGAACAGAATTTTCTCTAGGAGAGGGGAATAATGTGTACTAAAATACAAAGTGAACTAGGGAACTGTCTTCTGGGCTGGGAGAGCAGAACTGAAAAAACTGTGCTGTCTGAGTCATTTAATCTCTAGTCATCCTGTACAGGAGCTGCTAGTATCCTGAGGCCCAGTTAGTTGACCCTAGCCAATTAGGAATTCTGAGAAGGGTTAGCAATCAGGAGTACTAGTGGCAGGTTTGGGTTCTTTCCATGTTTCTCTTCTGCCTCTGTTGTAGGAAGACCAAAAGCTATACCATGTTGAGTGGAAGGTGTTCAGAGCAGGTCTGTTGAACTGTCATTTCTGCTGTGACTTGAATGGACCATGAGACAGACTGTAGTCATGTTGGTCCATGTGGTTCATGGTGGAAGGGGCCCTTGTTCTCTGAGCCTCCCTTTTTAGAGATTTACAGGGTAAAGGGAGACTCTGGAGCCCTGGAAATGAAGAATATGATGCAGGTTGTATCACTCTCCAGAGTATCCACATAGTCACTGCTTTTGTTGTGCAGTGGGAAGTGAGATTAAAAAACTGAATGTCTAGATTCCAGAAGTTTTCATCTAATTCTAATTTCAGGTTTGTGTTATAAAGGTTTTAAATATTTTGGTACCTGCTAGGAAAAGGATGATATTAAACATTTTACAGCGATACGTGTATTGTAGGCTTTTAACATGATGTTGCTACTAGCCACAATGATGTACCATACAGTGAAGCTTAGTTCCAGAAGACAAAAGGAATTTCTGATGTGCAGAAACTTCTCAGGTGTGCATCGTGTTAGACAATTAGATAGTACACAATCCACATCTCCTGCCATATTCCATGTAGCAGGAATCCATTTTAAATCATTTTATGCTTGTTTTGGGATTGGTCATCAGTAGGGCTGCCTTTCCCAGAAACCAGAAGAAAGCATGATGGGCAGGAGAGCCATTGAAAGAAATCTCCCCCATTGGAAATACAGCATTTATATCATGAGGCTTCTTTCTTTGGAAGACATCAGTAACTTAGGGGTCAGAAATAACAGTTTAAGGATCACTTTGAAAAACCTTTGTGAAAGTTGTGAAGTTTGTGATTATTTAATTTCTGTTCACTTCTTATCAAAGGCAGCTGGGTAACATTGGTCAAGTTCACATTTTTCCTTACCTAAGTTTTCCTTGGTCTTTTGATTTAAACTTGACAATATTTCACTGCTTCTGTTCTTTGTTTCTCTCCAACCCTCTTATTCTTTCACAAATTTTATAAACATTCTTGATTGATGTGAATTTGTGGAAAGTAAAGAAGTCATATGAACCTGGTTTTTTCTGTAATGTATGACTGTAATTTAACTATATTATTCATTTTCTTTAAAATGGTAGACCTTCACCAATTTTATTCAGAAAGTATTTTCTGTGATCAGTCTTAAGTTTTGGTTTTGGGAATAGTTTACCTGGAGAGGCTCATTTTTTTTTTTATCTTAGATGCTTGCCTCTTTCCATTTCCTGGTGTATCTGTGTTTTATAGATGTTGCTATCTTCATATTTGAGTCTTTGCTACCTAAGTGTTGGTATGAACAATACATAATCTCTTTGGGTGTTCTTTGTGTTTCCACTGTGGATGTAGCTTTGTATTCAGCTTTCCTGCTGTAAATTGTTGGACAAACTCATTGGATTCCATTCATTTAATTGTGAAAATTTACCAGACACAAAATCTTAATTTTGATGCATCATCTTCCTAAGGATCATTTTTTATTTCTTTATTTATGATTTGTTTTTCTTGTTTTTATCAATATTAATAGACTTGACTTATTGGATATAAGATTTCATGTGTCTTGGCAAGTGGCTCAGCACATATTCTTTTTGTGAGTAACCTGAGTTCAGATAGTTACACTCAAGATGGGAGGTTAATAAATCTCTACTATTCCCAATCCAGCAGATCTGACAACCTCCTTTTCTGTGTGTCACCTGTATACATATGCAAGACATTGTCTCCCATACACAAACATACACAAGAAATAGCAATAACCTTGTTTGCAAAGGTGCTTGTGTCTTAAAGTCAGGGCAAAGGAATTTGCTTTACATGTACCCTGATTCTTCAAAAATCTGTTCTCTTGAAATTTCTATTAAAAAGTTTTTATTTCCTCACTGGGATGCAGACTTACATTCATTCACCAATTGTAGGTAACAAAATGTTATCTAAGTTATCCTGAGACACATTATTTTTTTATCATAAGAGAATGAAATGTTTTAATAAGCAAAACTATTTTCTACAAAGTAAAACCATCAGAAGACTTCAAGTGAAGCTTCTGACTTTTTTAGAACAGCCCTTCTCACCCAAGCCATTTTCTATCATTGCTAAAGGAGAGAACTGGAGTGTATAGGATGCCAGTGATTTCTTGGAGGTTGATTTTGATGAATATCTTGTAGTTCATGTTTAATGGACATAACATATATATTTGTAGATCTGTGCTTGTATTGTATTTTATAATGGTGTCATCTATATTTTTTTATTTTTTTGAACCGTAAACTTATTACATCATTCATTTTCTTGAAAATTATAGACCTTCACCTATTTGTATTCAGAATATTGCTTATGCTATTTGATCCTTAATTGTTCATTTATAATAGTTTCTGGGATAAACAGTTTTAGTTTTCTCTTATTGATCTTAGATGCTAACCCCTTTCCATTTCCTGGCATGTCTGTGCTTTCTAGTTGCTGCTGTCTTCATGTTTGAGTCTTTGCTGTTTAGCTCATTGACTAGACTAATACATTGTCTTTGGTTCTCTAAAACCTTCTCATATATTGTGTCTGTGTGCTTATCAGCCTCAGCTGTCAACATGACAAAGCCAAGGTTCCCCTGAGGGCACATCAATTAAGCATGTGCTCAGATCAGAATGTCTGATCTGTGTCTGATATACACTGTGTCCATTGACAATTGATTTTGGAAGATCTTCCACTGAGGTGGCAATGTCTCTAAGCAAGTGGGCCTGGGCTGATGAAGAGAGCTAGCTGAGCACAAGACAGTGACAAGGCAAAAGAGAAAATTAGGCAACAATGGTTCTGCATGTTTTGCCTTCAGTGATTAACTTGAGTTTTGATACTAAACTCCCACAGTGGTGTACTCTGACTTAGGCATAACAACCCAATAAACCCGTTCATTTCCACAGTTCTTTTGGTTAGATAATTTAATTATAGCAACAGAGATGAAAGTAGCAACAAAAAATGGTGCCTCAACAGGGATTTTGTTGCTGCAATGGATTTGGAAATATGGACTTAGGAAGAATTTTGAAGATATCGAGACTTTAGATGGCAAAAATCCAAAAGTCAAGGAAAGCTCTACACAGAGCGTAACTGACTGTTCTTGTAGGACCTGAAAGCCTGGAACGTTGACAGTGCTGGCAGGCAGTGGAGGGCAGGGTCATAGGATTTTAATGGGCAAAAAGGAGTTGATCTGGACTATCAGTCCTGAGAGATCTGTGTCTCAGGGATTTCAGGTTAAGTCAATGGCTACTGGGGCACAGCGTGACTTCCAGTTCCTGACAGATTGATGGACTCACTCACAGAGGCATTCAGGCTAATTTGTGTTTCTCTTTATAATCCCTTAGTAGTCAAGGAAGCTCAGAAGCTTTATAGGGCAACTGGTCTGAGACAATGAACTTGTATTCCCTGTATAGCTTACAATCTTCATGGCATCTGGGGAACCACAAATGTCTTGAGCCCAGAAATTGCCATTAACTTCAGTTCTTGATAAATATATAAAAATTCTGATTGCTGTCAATAAGCTTCTTAGCATCATCTAGCTCTGGTCCCTCCAGCCCAAGTCTGTCCTCTTTCCTTGTGGGTTTATTAGGTGATATTGGTCTGGTAAGTAACTACAGGTGCTTAGAAGACTTTATAATAATTTTCCTAGAGATTATTTTTGTGATTCTTTAGCCCCAAATCTTTCTTAACATTTTCATATGCCAAGAAGGTTATTAAGGCACAATTAAAGAGTAATAGACTGATATCTTAGAAAAATATTTCCGTTGGATAGTTATTACTGCTGACTGCATTAGGTCTACAGTCAAAAAGAAAGACATAGAAAGGAATGAAAAGAAAGAAAAGCATTAGGTAATTTCAGATGGCAGTCCAGCGGTGAAAAAGAGGGATTTTCAAGGATTTTGCCCCATTAAAGGGAAGACCCTTGCTCTGCATTGAAAGCCAAGCAATGTACCTTACAGTGTAGAAAGTATCCAGCTAATCTTTTAATTTATAGAAGGCATATGCAACAAAATTCCTTATCTCAGGGCAACATCATACAGAACCTGTAGTCAATTTTGTTCAAGCTTGGTAGAATACTCCATATGGTCTGTCCAGCAGAATTCAGTTAGGGTTCCCTGGGAAAGGACACTGAGACTGAGGAAAATTTAGATCAAGCGAAGTGAAGACACAAACATAGGTTAAACCACTGAAGGCCATAGGACTGAAGGCCAGTACCAAACAGCTCCAAGTTTATTTCTCAGACAGCATATATACTGTTTTCAAGTAATGTTCAGTCTCTGAATCTCTTAAATGTCTCCCTACAGTTGTCATCAATTGAGAAACAAAATCTTGAAACAATTCATCAGGTTTCTGTTTCATCTTAGACAATTTTTTTTTTGTTTTCTTTCCAGTGCCAGGTAATTTATACCAGGCCTTTTTTTGCTGGAATATTAAGTTGAACATATACTGCCATGTCAAATTTCAACTGATGATCTAAGTCTTTACAATCACCTTCTCCTGCTTGCATGTCAAACTTAATAGGCATTTAAAATTTTTTATGGTTTATTTAACTTTATTTTATGTGCATTGGTGTGAAGGTGTCAGATCCCCTGCAACTGGATCTTCAGACGGATGTGAGCTGCCACATGAATGCTGGGAATTGAACCCGGGTCCTCTGGAAGAGCAGTCAGTGCTCCAAACTACTGAGCCATCTCTCCAGCCCTAGACAGGCATATTTTGAGCTTTATTAATATTATCTCTAAGTTCACATACTCATGGAATTATGATTCCACAATATATAATCTCCTCCAGACAAACAAGCCCTAGCTTGTTGGGGATTGTATCTGGGAATTTAGTGAGTGTGTTAGTTTCATAGATTGGTGGACTGCCTACCTGTTCTTCTGGCTGGGATGATGTGCACATGAGCAAGGATTTTCTGCTTGAATTTGGGGCTGAAGCACAACTATATTCCTTTTCCTGAATGGGAGTTTATCCTATGCCATTGCATGTTGGAAATCCTTAATTTGTTACTTGAAATTTCAAAATGTGTCAGACAAGAGGTTGGCTTGAATTCCAGAAGAGTTTATATACATTTGTGCTTTTTTGGTTATTACAGATTATGAAGCTCAAAAAACTCAGACTAAATGCATTTTCATTTTTTTATTTTCTCTTTTATTTATTCTTTTCTCATACTATACATATTTACTGCTGCTTCCAGTTCCTCCACCGCTTCCAGTTTTCCACAGTCCTCATTCCCCCAGGTCCATAGCTCCTTTTTCATCTGTCATAAAATAGAAGGCCTCCAAGGGATATCAAAGAAATCCTTCACAAAAATGTTCAAGAAAGGGCTGGAGAGATGGCTCAGAGGTTAGGAGCACTGGCTGCTCTTCCAGAGGTCCTGAGTTCAATTCCCAGCGACCACATGGTGGCTCACAACCATCTGTACTGAGATCTGGCACCCTCCTCTGGTGTGCGGGCATACATCGAGGCAGAATGTTGTATACATAATAAATAAATAAATCTTTTAAAAAAATGTTCAAGAAAACTAGGTAAAATCCCATATCAAAACTGGACAAAGCAAGCAAATAGGAATGAAAAGGTCACAAAAATTGGCAAGAGTAAGAGATACCAAGAGTTCTACAGTTAGTAATCACACAAACACCCCAAGCTAACAACCAAAGCATGCATGCACAGGGCATGCACAGAGCTGTTCATGTTCCATGATTCTCACTTCATTTTGTCTGAGACCCTATGAGACTTGTTTTGTTGATTCTGTAGCTTTGGTTTTCCTGGGTTCCACAAACCCCCCAGATCCTACATTTTTTACCCCTTCCTTCCACAGGATTCCAAGAACTCAAGGTAATGTTTGGGTAGGGATCTGTGCATGTGTAACCATCAGCTGCTGGAAGAATTCTCTCTGGTGGCATTTGTGCTGGGAATCTATCTATGATTTTAGATATGAATCATTTTATTTTTTTTCTTGTTTAGTTGTATTTGGTTCTACCCTAATTCTGGAAGCCATCAAGCTCTGGTTCCTGGCCATCCTGACAGTATCAGACATTGGCTTCCTCTCACAGCTTGGACTAAAAGTTAGATCAGTCATTGGTTGTTCACTTCACAAACTCTGAGGCACTTTTTCCCCAGTGAATCAGCAGAACAAGTATAGTTCTCAGTTTAGTGACTGACTTTGTGTCCCAATCCCACCAATGGGAGCCTTATGTATTTACAGAATAAGACTGGTTCAGCCTCTGTATTCCTCACTACTAGGAATCTTCAATAGTTTCCTTCTTGTAGTTCTGGAAGTTTGCAGTGTACTCTTTCCATACCTCCTGCAAAAAGCTCCATTATTCCTATCATCTCTCTCTCCTATACGTCATCTCTGTCCCTTGCTTACTTGATCTTTCTTGTTCCCATCCCCACCTCCCTCCAGTGCACCCACAAAATCTATTCTATTCTGTCTTCCCAGAGAAATCCATGCATGGCCCCCAGAGCAGTTCCCCTTTCTGCATCTATGGCTTGTACTGTGATTGACTGTGATTACTATGGTTGTACTTTACTTACCTGCTCATATCCACTTATAACTGAGTAAACCATTTTGATTTACGTGCTTCTGGGTTGCCTCACTCAGGGTAAAAAATAGTCGTGCAACAACACAGCAACCAAACAATTCAAATATGGTGCGGTATACCTCTAAATGGAATTCTCAGTAGAGGAATCTAAAATAGATGAGACACATTTAAAATATGTTCAGTATCATTAGCCATCAGGAGATTTCATCATAAACCTGACAGAAAGGATAAGTTCAACAACACAAGTGACAACTAAGGCTTCAAGGATGTGGAGCAAGGGACTCATTGCTCTTGCGGTGCAAAATTGTAAAAATCCAGCCACTGTGAAAATCAATATGCAAAAATCCTCAGAATATTGAGAGTCAATCTACCCCATGACTCAGGTATCCCCCTCTTGCGCATATTCCCAAAACTCGCTCTTCCATCCCAGCACAAGGACATTTGCTCGACTCTGTTCATAATAGCCAGAAACTGCTGTGTCCGTGAGAGATGGTGTTGATTGATGATTGATGTAGGAAGCCCCTAAGAAGGTGGACCTGTGCTGGGATATGGAGCATTCTGAGCATGAGGTAGAGACTAGGCAAAAGAGAAAGGCTGTAAACAGACTTTGCAAATGTGTTTTGCCTTCAATTGTTAGCGTGCAGTTTCTCCTACATTTCCAAAATGATTGAGTGTGATTTGACACAATCAATGAAATAATCCCATTTACTGCCTGAGATGCTTTCAGTTTGAGGATTTAATCACAATAGCATAAAAGCAGGCAGCACAAACAATTACAACACAAAAGTTGATTTTGTTTTTCAGTAGAATATAGGAATGATGACTTTTGCCACAATGTGGAAGATATCAAGATTTTTATGTGACACAAAAAAGAAACATGAACATAATTAACTGTTCTTATAGGACCAGGAAAATTAAAATGTAATGGCAGAGAGTGGGTATTGAGATCATAGGATTTCAGTTGAAAATAAACTTGATAAAAAAAAAAAAAACCAATCCTGAAGACTTTTGTCTGATTTTTTTTCTTTTTGGTTTTCCAAGACAGGGTTTCCCAGTGAAACAGTCCTATTGTTCTGGAACTAGCTCTTGTAGACCAGGCTGGCCTCAAATTCAGAGGGATTCACCTGCTTCTGCCTCCCCAGTGCTGGGATTAAAGGTGTGTGTCATGACCATCCAGACTTTTGTGTGATATTTTGGCTCCACAATTTTTCTTCTTCTGCCTATGCACTAGAACTTTAGTAATGCCAAATTCAAAAGTAATGGGTTAATGTCTTAAATGGAATATTGAAGCTGTTCAATGGTTATCATTCATGACTCATTTAGGTGCACAGTAAAAAAATCCAAGTAGGGCAGAAATAAAAGAAAATAAAAAGATAGTTTCAAAGGGCATTTTGTGTTAAAGCAGGCAGGAATTTTCCAAGAGTTAATTATCATTAAAGAAAAGCCATTACTGTGCAGTGTAGGCTTATCAAGGTGCCCTAAGGGTAAGACTCCATGCACTTAAACCTTCACTTTAGGATAGCTTGAGCAATGTGACTCATAGTCTCAGGAAGCTACTTCATTCAAAACTGTCTGCACTTGTGGTCCAAGCTCGTTAGTGTTCTTTGCAATTAAGAGATCTAATTTCTCAGCATCACCAGTAATGTATTGGTCTTGGGAACATGAGAGAATCACAATTTAAGATCATGGATTTTTAGTTTATGGTTACAGTTTACCATTGTTGCAGGCATCTGTGTTTGGCAGAGTCAGAAGCCCAATGAGGAGACAGTGAGAGTTCATTGCACGAAGCTGTGAGGATCGAAGCTGGGTGTGGTGTGGTTTCTTTTCCTCTCTTGTTCCTTTAGGGCCTGCCACCCAGTTGTCAATTAAATTTCACACATGGAGGCTTATTTTTTTTTTCTTATAAAGGCTTGACTTTGATTTGTTTCAAGGCATGTTGATTTAACTTAATTGTTCTCTCTACAATTTCCCCCTGGCCTTTATCTTTATTCTGTATTCCTCTCTTTGTTTCTTACTCCATGGCTTGCTGTGTAGTTGGATTAAAGGTTCCTGTTGTTTTCTCCTCCTGTTGCCTCTTCTTTCTGTTTTCCTCCCAGATTTCCCTTCCGATGTATTCTCTTTTCCTGGCAGCCCTGCTTGTCCTTTCTTGTCATGCGATTGGTCATTCAATCTTTTTTTTTTTACACCAACCAGGTATTTTAAATAGGCAAAGCATCAAAACTTCACAGAGCTAAACCAATGCAGCAATTCCTTGCATCATTAAAACAATTTTCCACAGCTTAAATAAATAAAACACACTTAAAAATGTTATTTCACAACATACTGGGTTACATATTGAGCCCAAAGATGTTAAGATACCTAAGTTATGACACAACTTCCATGGAGACCTAGCTGCTTATAGTGAGTGGAAGTTACCAAAGAGAGAAATGCATGAGAAGTTGCAAGGATAGGGCCATTTAAGTCATTTGAAACTGAAGCCATACATCTGACAAGAGAGCTACAGGATTTGATGTTTATCCTGCTCTGCTTCAGTCTTGGTTCAAACTTCCCTTACTGTGTCTTTATTTTTCTCTTTTGGGATGTTAATGGTATTTTGTGCCACTGATGTTAGAAAGAGGTAATGTGTTTTCAGGTTTTATAAGATGTTGCTGTCAACAGATTGTCTTGAGTGCCAGAGGACACATTACACATTTGGACAGTGTAGGGACCATTGCAGAGGAGGATCATTAAATGTCTATCCTTGAAATGACTAACTGCAATTTTTCCATTGTTGACCTTGAGCCAATAGTGGCCGGGGTCAGAATGTACTTGATTGAATGAACAACCTCCCAGAAAAGATCATGTATTTGAAAAAGTTTCTTTCAATTTCCTGTGGATCTTTAGTAGGAGAAGCCTGTCTAGATGAAATTCCTCTTTGTATGTGATGAGTCTCAATAAACTCAACTAATGGCCGGGCGGTGGTGGCGCACGCCTTTAATCCCAGCACTCGGGAGGCAGAGGCAGGCGGATCTCTGTCAGTTCGAGACCAGCCTGGTCTACAAGAGCTAGTTCCAGGATAGGCTCCAAAACCACAGAGAAACCCTGTCTCGGAAAAAAAAAAAATAAAAAAAAAAAATAAACTCAACTAATTTCCTGATATTTGTATCTACTGTTTTGTGCTTGTCATTAATTAGACAATTTCCCTCTTATACTAAAATATTTTTGCCATCATTATAGGCTTGATTTCTATATTCTATATATTACCTATATTCTATAGGTTAAAATAAGATATAGCAGAAACAGTTGCTATTAAGGAGTTTGGCAACCTGCTATTTTAATTTTTTTCTTTGCTTGTTGAAGTAGCCCTTACTATGTGGCTCCAAATTCCTGAAAGTAGAGAGGGGCATCATTTCTGGCTCTATACATTTTTATATTATTGGGTGATAGCCTTGTAATATAGGTTTTTTTATATGTCAACTATATGCTGCTGTGCAGTGCCTCATGCATATCTTGGATTTTAAAATTTGAAAGAGGGTTTCACTCTGATTCCCAGGATACCATGTATTTATGGCATTAATACTGCCTTAGAATTCTGAGTCAGTTATTGGAGGTGCATGAATTTCTTCTGGATGGTTATGCTTGATTTGATTTTTCTTAAATCAAATATGACTATTTTATATGTCTGCATGGATATTCATTACATGGGTATCTAGTCACCAAAGTGGTCAAAAGATCTCAGAATTCCTGTTCATGGAACAAAGGAAAATTGTGATCCCCATGTAAGTACTGGAAAATGTGCCCACCTCCATTCAAGACCAGGAAGATCTCTGAATTCCTCTGCCTTTTCTCCAGCTCTCTGTTGATTATTTGTGATCAACATTTATATTTCTAGTGTTTTCATCTGTCCATTTTAACTGCTTTGGTTATTGGTATGACAGTTTAAATTATGGCACTTCAGATGTCTGGAAGATGAATACAGAACTGGAGTAAATGCAAAATTACTTGTAAGAACTTCAGTAACAACCTTTAAGTTATTTCTATCCCATTTGTTTTTTTTTGTTTCACTGTTTTTTGCAATGGAGACAATTTAATGTGTACTTCTACCTGTCCTGGACCTGATTGCTTAGACTTGACTGGCATTCAACTCAGAGAGAAATATACCCACCTCTGTTTTCTGAGTGTTGTGGTTAAAGGCACAATACACCAATACACCCAGTGTGTCCATATTACTTTTTTTGTGTGGTCTGTAACTCTTTATGCAATTTTCTCATCCATACTATATACTGTTGATTTTTTTTTTCTGTTTATCTTTTTCAATACCTCTTCCTCTCAATAGATGTTGCTCTTATGGGGTGGTATCCCATACAAAGGGTACAGAAATGACAGAGTTCACTCTGCTTTTCAATTTTCCTCTAAAGTGACTGTCTAAGTCATGGAATAAGAGTGGGGAACACCAGAATCATATGACTATACTGTCAAAGAAGTATGTTTCTAACATTGTCCCTGTCATGCTTTCCATTTTGAACATTTATGGTATATTTTAGGAGACAGTGACCTATGATGATGTGCATATCAACTTCACCCGGGAAGAGTGGAATTTGCTCAATCCTTCCCAGAAGAATCTCTATAAAGATGTAATGCTGGAAACCTACAAGAACCTCATTTCTATAGGTAAAAATGAATTTCCTTCATGTTTTAAAATATGGAAGCATCCGGGCAGTGGTGGTGCACGCCTTTAATCCCAGCACTTGGGAGGCAGAGGCAGGCGGATCTCTGTGAGTTTGAGACCAGCCTGGTCTACAAGAGCTAGTTCCAGGACAGGCTCCAAAACCACAGAGAAACCCTGTCTTGAAAAACCAAAAAATAAAAAAAATAAAATAAAATATGGAAGCAACTTTTCCTTGGTTAAGGATGTTGTTCTACAATTTGATACAGAAAAAGAATGAGGTGAATACAGCAGTCATAGTTCTTAGGTGCACTTAAGATAATAAGCTAAATCGTGCACATTGTTCAATGATATAACATATATTCTGGTCCTGTATTTTAGGATACATTGGGGAAGACCATAACACTGAAGAACATTGGCAATGTTCTAGAAGACATGCAAGTTAATTTTCATGTGCAAGTTGATAACAATGTGCCTCTGATGAGATCGTACTTTCTCCTAGAACTTTTAAACAAAAGCAGCAGTGCACTTAAGCACAGCTAAGTGCATAGATGGTTATCAAATCCTCACAAATCCATATACCTCCATTTCATGTATGTGAATTATTCTTCCTTTACTATGTGTATCATACACTACCCTTGATATAAGCTTATGCGCATAGGGATATGGAAAGATTTAACATACCTCTCCTTAAGAACAAAAAGAAGATAAGCAGTAGTTCCCATGTAGAATATACTTGTTGAATTTGATTCAAGTATGCAATAATGAAGATTTTTTACCATCATTATTAATATATAAATATTACAAAAATTCCCCATGAATTCTAGGTCTGTGCAAATACTTCTGAATGTCCTAGTTCACTTAGCAAATATAATATGATTCAAGTATAGTAAAATTTATGAATGCAGTAAAGTTTTTAAAGCTCTCAGTTTAATAAGCTGTCTTCTAAAATATGAATAATATCATATAAAATGTTTTTGTAGCCGGGCGGTGGTGGTGCACGCCAGTAATCCCAGCACTCGGGAGGCAGAGACAGGCGGATCTCTGTGAGTTCGAGACCAGCCTGGTCTACAGAGCTAGTTCCAGGACAGGCTCCAAAACCACAGAGAAACCTTGTCTCGAAAAAAACAAAAAAAAAAAATGTTTTTGTAAATGTCAAAAGGTAAACCATGGAACAAAGGAATTTATCATTATACTTATTTTCCTAGATGCAAACTGAACCCTAATTAAAAAGAAAGCATGATTTTATACAGAGTTATAAAACCTTAATAACTAATTCCATTTTAGAATTGGAACAAGTTATAAAATTAATTCATAGAGATACCAAGGTTCAACAGTGTATTGAATGTAGCAAAGCTTTTAAATGTGCCAATTATCCTTGTAGGATTGAAGAAAATCAAAATGGAGAGAAGAAACTTTCAGTGTATACTCACGGTGCTAAAGCCTTGTCTTATGACACTGACCTGCTAAGGAATGAAAACCCATATAATGGAGCAAAACCCTCTAAAAGTAAGCAATGCAGTAAAGCCTTTGCTTATCACAGTCATATTCAAGTGCTTAGAAAACACACTGGAAAAAAACCCTATGAATATCGTCAAGGTGATAAAGACTTTGTTCTTTATGAAACTCATCAAAGTCATAAAAGAACACATACAGGAGAGAAAGACTATGAATGCAATCAGTGTGGTAAGGCCTATGCATGTCAAACTGATCTTCAAAAGCATAAGAAAACACATACTGGAGAGAAACCCTATGAATGTAATCAGTGTGGTAAGGCCTTTGCCGCTCAGGGTAATCTTAACAAGCATAAAAGAACACATACTGGAGAGAAACCCTATGCATGCAATCAGTGTGGTAAGGCCTATGCATGTCAAACTGATCTTCAAAAGCAGAAGAAAACACATGCAGGAGAGAAACCCTATGAATGTAATCAGTGTGGTAAGGCCTTTGCCCAGCACAGTCATCTTCAAAGTCATAAAAGAACACATACTGGAGAGAAACCCTATGAATGTAATCAGTGTGGTAAGGTCTTTGCAGACAACAGTGGTCTTCAAAAGCATAAAAGAACACATACTGGAGGAAAACCTCATAAATGCAGTCAGTGTGGTAAATCCTTTGCACGACATACTCATCTTCATTTGCATAAAAGAACACATACTGGAGAGAAACCGTATGATTGTAATCAATGTGGTAAGGCCTTTGCACGACTCAGTCATCTTCAATTGCATAAGAAAACACATAGCGGAGAGAAACCCTATGAATGTAATGAATGTGGTAAGGCCTTTGCGTATCAAAATAGTCTTCAATTGCATAAAAGAAAACATACTGGAGAGAAAGAAACTCTATGAATGTAATCAGTGTTGTAAGGCCATGCACATCACAGTAATCCTCAATTGCATAGAAGAACACATTCTAGAGAGAAATCCTATGATTGTAATATTTTTGGTAAGGCCGTTGCACAAAATAGCCATCTTCAAAAATACAAAACATCACAGACTAGATAGAATCCCTATGAATGTAGTCAGTGTGGTTAGGCCTTTGGAGACCACTGTACTCTTCAAGGGAATAAAAGAACACACAGTAGAGGAAAACCTTATGAATGTATAGTAGTGTGAGATAGCCTTTTCACATCTTATTCATCTTCAAATGCATAAAAGAACACAGACGGGGGAGATAACTGTGAATGGAGTCTGTGGTAAATTCTTTGTCACAACCATCTCCAAATGCATAAAATAAACCATCTTTCAGAAATCTATGAACTCGGTGTGTGTATTCTTCAAAAACATAAGAAAACTCATATTATAGTGAAACCCTAAGTGAATTTAGTGTTTTAATGTTTTGTACTTCATACAGTAGTAAGACTTTTGTGTGTAATCAATCTGAGAAAGCTTATGCATATTACCCTAATCATTTGGACCTGTGGAAGAAATGGAGGGCTTATTATAACTTATTTTTTAAAGATCTTAAGCCCACACACATATAGTCAGTTAGCCAACAGCAATTATTGTGTAGATAAAAATGGATAGTGTAAAAATCTGTTCAAGCACTATGATATCTCTTTATTTTGTTTGAACCAGCAAACTAATGGCCAAAACCTTTTTTTGAAGCCTTATGGGTAAGAGAAATGGCTAGTCAAAGAAATACACCTTGGACCTGAAAGCAGAGCCAAAGGAAAGCACTTTTTCTCTGAATCTCGAACTAGTTGAAGAAACAACATCTCCCTGAAAACAGCCCAAACATTAAAAAGTACCAGTGAAAGGAACACACTCTCAAAACACAACTGTCAAGTTGGGAGTGTAGACCCCAGTCCCTCGCATCTATCCCAGCCCCAAGGCCTGGTCTGGACACTAATTCCCAGCTGGCCAGGTCCTGACTAGGGAGGGGTAAGGACCACTCCGCAGGGTCTTTAAGTGATTCCCCAAAAGAGAAACACGTGATCTCCCTCTCTTCCTCCTGGGGGTCGCATTTCTGCGGCTTCCTGGTTCCCCCTCAGGGCCCCTTGAGAGCACAGATCGCCCATTAAACCTGGATATTTCTTAATTTGGCTTGTTTTGATTTGGCTTGATTGGAAATTTTGTGTCGGCAGGGAGCTAGTATTAAGAAATATTCCTAGGGGCTGGAGAGATGGCTCAGTGGTTAAGAGCATTGCCTGCTCTTCCAAAGGTCCTGAGTTCAATTCCTGGCAATCACATGGAGGCTCACAACCATCTGTAATGAGGTCTGGTGCCCTCTTCTGGCCTGCAGACATACACATAGACAATTGTGTACATAATAAAATAAATAAATACTTTTTTTTTTTTTTTTTGGTTTTTCGAGACAGGGTTTCTCTGTGGTTTTGGAGCCTGTCCTGGAACTAGCTCTTGTAGACCAGGCTGGTAACACTTTTTTAAAAAATGAATATTCCTAACATTTTGGAGGGTCCCGCCAAGCTAGGCCAGGCCCTTTCCACTTCGCAGGCCATGTGTTGGAAGGCCCCTACTCTATAGTTTGAGCTCTCTACACCATGCTGACAACTGGCTTCTGGGCCACAGTGGCTGTGTCTTGATGAGTCCCTTTTCTTATCTATGCTATAGAGTTCTGGGGGACCCATTCATACTTATTTTTGTCGTTTTCGGATTCCCGCTGAAGTCATGAACTCACACCGGGAATTCGAGTCAGGTGGCAGTCAATCCCGTGGGATCAGGCTTGGCTGAGTTGGAGATCTGTCTGTCCTGGGACACCAGGCATCCAATATACAGTTGAGGACATGCTAAAATGGACTTAGGCCACGTGGTTGGGCATAGACTCTAAAATGGACACTTACAGTTCAAAGCCAGGTCTGTTGTTGCCCCTATGAGCCTCTTACGAAGATCTTTTTAAATTGAGCTTGTCTGATACAAATAAACAGAGCTTACATATATATGTCCATGATTTTAGGCTTCTGCACTCTTGCCCCCCCTCCCCCACTTAGTAGCCAGTGTCTCTCAGCACCACAGTGCCAGAGGCACTGGCCCCTCTCCAACTCCCTGAAACCCACACTTCCCAACCCCTCCCATGGAGCAACATTCTTTCCCCCTCCCTTTCCCAATTCAGAGGTTCAAGGTCAATTTCAACCTTCCCCTCCCCCTCCCACCTCTCTGCACTCCTGGATCCCTTATGCACACTGGGCTAGTCTCTCCCCTGTTCCCTTTTCTCTTCCAAATCTATCAGGTAGAAAAGTAGCTGCTTTCCTTTTCTACAAATAATTCTGCTTCCTCAGTCAGAACCAGATATTAGGGAAAAAAAAGTTGAGGATGGTCCCCAAACTCCTATATGGGAATTGGTGAAAATGGCCTTTAAAGTTTTTAATGCCTGAGAGGAATCAGCTGAGTCTTCCCGACAGACAAAGCTACAACAATCTACAGGCCCAGGCCTTAGCAGCTGCCCTAAGATCACAGGAAGGGGGGCAAGGGAAGCCAATCATAGGGCTGTATCAAGTGTGGCCTAAATGGTCTCGTGGCACGATATTGCACTACACCTGCTCCGAGGTTCTGCCCTATCTGCTAGCAACCTGGACACTGGAAATCACAATGCCACAATACAGACTTGTCCTTTATGCCAAGCCATGGAGGTCCGGCCTCATCACTCACTATCGGCAAGTGAAGCTGTGCCAGCCTTCAAATGTCTCAGCCTTGCAGAGGCTGCCCAGATTTGGTTTATCCCGTAACCTTCGCCTAGCCTAGGGTCATGATACAAGTCGCGGGTGAGTCCATTACTTTTATTCTCACTTGGGCCTTAAGTTTCCCTTACCAATTTTACGCTTTTACAGGATGGATAGGAGTGTTTTCAGTCTCCAGGGAAACAGCAGATGCGGTGGCTCAGGGTCATGGAGCTAGTGTCAGAAGCTCTCAACATCTCCTGGACAATGGGACTCATCAAACAACAACTAACCAAGCTCTTCACTGAACTCAGGTTATCTTGGCTCTCGCCTCAGGGCCACCCCACATTCCCCTACGGTCCTGAGCTTTTTTGAGTTGCTTCATGGCAAGCCCTTTCTCCTTAACCATCACCTCCCAGTTCAAACTGGTGGGGTACCTACCCTACCTCTCCCTCTTAAGGTCCCTTCTCCATTCACACACTGGAAACAAACTAAATATCCCCCAACCAAAAAATGGACAAGGAAAATGTGGTACATTTATACAATGGAGTACTACACAGCAGAAAATAACAATGTCTTGAATTTTGTGAGCAAATGCATCAAACTAGAAAACATCATTTTGAGTGAGGTAACCCAGATCCAGAAATAAAATTATCACACGCACTCACTCATAAGTGGTTTTTATGCATAAAACAAAGAAACACAGTCTACAAATCATAATTCCAGAGAGCCTCAACAACAATGAGGACCCTAAGAGAAATATACATGAGAAGTAGAAAAAGACAAATTCTGAGTAAATTGGGAGCATGGGGGTCTTGGGAGAGAGTCGAAGGGGAGGGGAGCAGAGAAAAATGCAGGGCTCAATAAAAATAGATTTAAAAAAATGACCCTTCAATGCGTAGGCAAAATTTTCACATAAAATCTGAAATAACTTGGGAAAAGATTCTAAACACCCAAAAAGCATAGTCAAACACAGCTTCTTTGTAACTGCCTTTTTTGGTGGGCTGTGTTTGATAGCAGTGACCAGAGGCTTGTCCCCTTTAACAGAGGGCTTCCTGTCTCAGCATTGGTGACAGATAAGGCAGCTCTTTTAAGAGATCCTAATTTGGTGATTATGTGTCCTCTTTCTCCGCCTGACCTGAGGGCCCAGGCTATGATCCTGCTGGCTGCTCTCCCTGTATTTCTGTAATTGAAAGAATGTGTGGAGCCTGATTTGATTCTCTAAGACAGACTCTCTCTGGTGTGAAGGCCATTAATTTACAAGTGGCTGCTCTCCCTCTCTGGTCTTTTGTTCAATATGGCTGCCTCTTGAATAGTTTCTGGGCACCATTATGGGGAATTACCTTCAAATCCTTTCCAGAAATGTCTTTTCTTAGTCAGTACACCGATCTATTTGGTTACATTCAGTATAACCTATTAAAATTTACCACAAAGTTCTGGGGCCAAAGATAGGATTGCTGACTTCTACTGTGGAATAGTATTTCTTTTTTTCTTTTTTTTTAAATATTTATTTATTATGTATACAATATTCTGTCTGTATGCCTGAAGGCCAGAAGAGGGTGCCAGACCTCTTTACAGATGGTTGTGAGCCACCATGTGGTTGCTGGGAATTGAACTCAGGACCTTTGGAAGAGCAGGCAATGCTCTTAACCGCTGAGCCATCTCTCCAGCCCCTGGAATAGTATTTCTTGCACTTCTAATTTTGTGTCCAATTTATTGATAGTTCAAAATGATGAATTAGTTAAATGCATGATGGATAAATAGTCTATAAATAAAAGAAAGGATAAAAGAAATTTTTGGCCGGGCGGTGGTGGTGCACGCCTTTAATCCCAGCACTCGGGAGGCAGAGGCAGGCGGATCTCTGTGGGTTCGAGGCCAGCCTGGTCTACAAGAGCTAGTGCCAGGACAGGCTCCAAAGCTACAGAGAAACCCTGTCTCGAAAAACTAAAAAAAAAAAAAAAAAAAAAAAAAGAAAGAAAAAAAAAAGAAATTTTTGATGTGTCAGCCTACAAAAGTGATTTCTTTACTGACACCGCAAGGTGGTGCCACCAATAAATGAAAACAATGTGGCTGTTCAGACTGGCCAATTATCAACCACCTACAACCTAGTGTGGCACATGAATGAATACGTGCATATATCCAAGAATATGTGCACATGAAAGAAATGATCTCACTGGTCTTCACAATGTGACATAAAGTGTACTTGTGCAGATAAAGACCTTCATTAAATTGAGGGAAGGGATTGAAGTAAGACAGCAAGATCTCCCAAAGGCTTACAAATCAGTTGGTAGTCTGAAATGACTGCATAAGAAAGCTTCCTTTGGAGTACTGCAGATGATTTAAAAGCAATCAGCTGGAACTTATTTGTTTCTTAAACATGCACCACCGGCAAATGTAATATCTTTGTACAAGTTCAGCAATGTGAGGGTTAAATCATGTCGGAACCAAACCCAAGGCCGTTTTCTTGTGTTATCTTCTACTCGTTTGAATTGTGGAATATTATAGAGGTCACTGTTCATTTAATTCCAAAAGAATACTCTTGCTTCCCTCTAAGGAGAAATACTATTTGAGTAACTATTTAAGTAATATAAAAGCATGTGTAATGGTATTATGTATTGCTAGGCTAATTATATTTTAATCATTTATTAACTGATACATTAAAATATTAATTGTTTAAACAGTATACAAAGCATAAATGAAAGGATTACTGTTTAAGGTGGGTTATTTCAACAAAAGAAAACAAAGACTCAATGTATAAAATTAGCATATTTTTGTCAAACTATAATTATTGTCATTATTTAAATTCAAACAAAATAGGCATTCTGTTTCTTAACTTTGTTTTTACTTCATGTATAGTATAAATCATTGGCAAAAATTTCTCAAACTAACAAAATTAAGCAATTCCCTGCATTTTTACATTACAATAGCACATTTGCAGCTCATCTTTATAACAAACCTTGGGGGCTGGAGAGATGGCTCAGCGGTTAAGAGCATTGCCTGCTCTTCCAGAGGTCCTGAGTTCAATTCCCAGCAACCACATGGTGGCTCACAACCATCTGTAATGAGGTCTGGTGCCCTCTTCTGGTCTGCAGGCATACACACAGACAGAATATTGTATACATAATAAATAAATAAATAAATATTTAAAAAAAAAAGAAACAAACCTTTCTACAAAAATCTTGATACTTTTGTTCTCCACATACTGACTAAATGAACATTAGAAAACTATTTAAAACTGATTGCCGCAGCTAGATTTATTTCTTTCTGCCCCTCATTTTTCATTGCTGAAGCTCTCACTTCCATCTGATTTATGAGACTGCACTAGTTGATTAAAAGCAGATGGAAGAAATAGGTGGTTTGACATAGCCTAAGCTGTAATTACATTTTGTTTTATGATGAACGCAATACAGACTGTGACAGTACTTTAGGAGTGCCTGAGCTTTTTGACCATTGTTGTCATCATTCATTTTGGTTTAGCACAGTGACCTCATGCACAGCACTGTTCCTCTATATGCGAACATTTAGGTCATTTGTACATTTAAGCCACCACAGAAATACCTGCCATAAACATGAGAATCCTATACTTCTTCATTCTAATTTCAATAATATGCATAATATGCTGAGGAGATTGCTGTGATCTACAGTAATTTATGTCATTTTATGAGTACTCTGTATATTATGAAGACACATAAACACAGGAATATAAAGAGAATGTCTAGGCATTACAAGTCACTGTGTTTCCTATGGTAAAGGTGCTGGCCATGGGGGTGTATGTCCAAAAGCTCCAGAATACACACACTAAATATGTGTAATTTTCATCAACTCTAACAATACAACATGATGTCACTTAATTTTAGTTGATATCTGTGGGAAATCCCAACCTCCTGCTATCAGAGTCTATTTCCCATGATATTACACAATCTCATGTCACATTCAGATTCATTGTTAAATTGTGGAACGTGCATTATTTTCACTGTTTGTTTTCTCCATTACATAATACTGAGTGTAGAATCTTTTAGATGAAAATAAGAATGTATTCTTTGTCACTATCTTATACTGCAGTCTTCGTTCTATGTCTCTTTACACTATTTTCCAAATCCACACGCAAGAATGTTTAGAGTCCAGGGTGCATGATCAGCACATGAATGAACAGAACCACACTGTCTTATGAGCCATCAAACTCCCAGATCTGGTAGCTCAGCCAACCTGCTTTTCCTGTTCAGAAGGCAATGCACCACTACTTACCATGGCATGACTTATGGTCTCCCTCACATTTCCCCCAGAGTATCATAACTAGAGCACCATAAGAGGAGAAAGCAAGAATACCAAAATCTACTTCCCAATGGTGCCTCTTACAATCACCCTTCTGGGCCTCAGGAAAATAGCAGCTCCCCTACTAGATGAGCAGAGATCAAATGATTAGACTGCACAGGCTTTCCAGCTATGGCCTTAGACCCTAGGGGAAGACAGGAGTCTCATCAAGAAAGTTTGTATTTTAGTAGAAACTCTTGTCAGTCTCTCAGTGCACTTCCTGTTATTTTTCAAGATACAGTGTTCCTTGTGTGCATAATCTACTACACACTCAATGTTCAGTGCAGAATATCCTCTGCATAGTAACTCCTAAATCCTGATGCCAAACAAAGGTCATATTTAAACAGTAACTTCTGTTAAAGCAAAAAGAGGCCATGAATTAGAAAACAATGAAGAAGCTATGGAAGGGCTTAGAAGAAGGATGAAGCAGAGGGAAACTAAGCAATTGTTATCTCCAAAAACTTATTTTAAAAAGTTGAAATAGGGGGGCTGGAGAGATGGCTCAGTGGTTAAGAGCATTGCCTGCTCTTCCAAAGGTCCTGAGTTCAATTCCCGGCAACCACATGGTGGCTCACAACCATTTGTAATGAGGTCTGATGCCCTCTTCTGGCCAGCAGACATAAACACAGACAGAATATTGTATACATAGCAAATAAATAAATAAATATTTTTTAAAAAAAAGTTGAAATAGGTTTTATGGCCATGTGCCCTAGAGTTGAAAGATTCATATTAGAGCACAAGTTTTAGCCATACATTTTCTCTCAAAATGTTCATCTTAAACCTGTAATATAAGAGTTCTTTTAGGCAGGCTCACAGCATTTTATCCAGGTCTATTTTGTTCACACTAGTGGACCTTCTGAAATTTGGTTCCATAATAAGTTCCATTCTTTACCTAAACTCTCAAGTCCCTGGTCTGTGTAATCTAGAAATGACAAGTCAGAACATTTATCAATTACAATATATTTTGTGTTTGTTCTAATAAATAAAGCTTGCCTGGAGATTAGAGGCTGGAGGTAACCACTATTGGATGACAGGATCTGACAGAAAGTGGCTCATGCTATTAATTCTAGCATTTGGGAGATAAAGACAGGAATATAAGGTGGGTGGAGACAGGATCTCATCCCCCATTTGGTCTGATGATTTGGAGAGGTAGAAAGTGAATTTGACTGCTGGTTGCTTCTCTCTTCTGACAGCTGTTCCCCAATATCTTCTCTGGGATTTTATTAACAATACTAATTAGGGCCATGCATCAAGCAATCATCTTAACTACTTATTTCTAAAGTGTACTACTTTCAAAAGATGGAAATATTTGTGCTCCTTTCTGTCTATAACTTTTTGTGCTTGGACTGCACATGGTTTAAAGTTGACCTTTAAATTCAGTTCTTACACAAGGGGGCACTCATTTACTGGTATATATTTTTTTCTAACTGACCAGATGAGGCACAGTGTTGAAGCAGTTGAAGGACTTTCTATCCGGTGCTGGGGAGCAGAAGGATAGTGAGTTCAATAAAATTCTCAACTGCATAGTGTAAGGCAAGCCTACTCTACAGGAGGCATTGCTCTAAACAGAAATAAATAATCAACATAACTTGTAAACACAAGAAAGAAATTCTTAATGACCTGGAAACAATGGGGGACAGAAAGAAATAAAGAGATTAGAGCAAGGATAAATTTAAAGGAATTCAAATTTAAAAATTAAAACTCACAATTGTTTTTTTAAAAAAATATATAATTAAAAAAACATAGCTCTATTGACTTTCCAAAAGTTAAAATAATCCCTGCACTGAGGGAACGGCAGTAATAAGACATTACTTCACCCTGTGCTTATGTGTAACGTCAGCTGCTGAGACCTGTCAGCTGACACATGCAGTTACAGCGAATGGATGGAACAATGACAGCAAGATTGAACACATCTGTATGAGAGTTCCTTCTTGCAAATTCCATATTCTTTGGCTCAATAAATCTTCTCACATTGTATACAGAAATCTGGTCTGACTTCATTTACATGACATGGATCAATACATGTTGGGAAAAAATAAAATCACATATCCATCTACAATCATGTCTTCTTTCATAATGGTGACTCCACAACTGTTTGACTTCAGTGTTTCCCCTATAGTGTACACAGTAAACTATTCCACCTATTATGGTATGAAGGCAAAAATCATGCTCCACACACAAATCCTTTTTCTATTACTGAAATGGAAAGTTGACCATATGACTCAAATTTTTAATTGTATGACTAAGTGGTGAATGAGTTGTTTAATCTAAAAATTTAGTTGGTTTAATCATGAGAACAAGGTCATTTCCCTGGGGAACAATGGAGTGGGGTCAAGGGAACTTGATCCAAAATAAGAACTTTTGATTCAGAAACATTATTCTACAAACTGGAGATACTTATGTTCTAAAATTAATGCACCTTCCTCTGGATAAATTATTCCACAAAATTAAGTTTAATAAAAAAAATCTCTTTAAAAACTGCATGCACCTGGGGTGGTTAATTTTTAAAAGAGGAGCCAGCCTGGAAAAAAAATTTTGCATACCATATAAAATGTCATTTTTAAGTCTCTTTTGTGTTCAGACCCAAGGTTATACTCTGAACAATTTAAAAAGGAACAAGAGGACCTAGGCAGTGGTTGCACATGCCTTACTTCCAGCACTTTGGAAGCAGAGGCAGGTGGATCTCTGTGACTTCAAGGCCAGCCTGGTCTATAAGAGCTAGATCAGGACAGGATCTAAAGCTACAGAGAAATCCTGTCTTGAAAAACAAAACAAAACAGAAAACTAACAACAACAACAAAGAAAAAGGCACATCTAACCACTTAGGCAGATGGAGATTTACAGAGCAAAACTATCTTTTTGATCATGCATAATGATCAGAAATTCTAAAAGAACCAAGTCTAAGTTAGATTCTGGGACTGTCAATCTTTAGTTCTTCTGGGTCATGAAGGGTGATGAAAAGATAAACTTATTATATCAGCCTTTCCCACCTCACTATTATTAATGACATGCTCATGAGGCTGAAGACTCAGCATTTAGAACACTGGATACTCATCCACAGGGCCTAACATTGATACTACGTACCCACAGCTGTCTGTAACTCCAGACAGAGCATTAGACACCACCTTTTTATCACCACTGGTACCTGGGTTGTGGGGCTATAAACCAAACTCGGGTACCCAAGAGGAGCAGTACTTTGAGACAACTGTCCAGTTACCACATATGTCATTATAATGTGGAAGGAATGTCCCACTGTTCCTTCTGTGTCTTAGCACATAAATGCCCTCTAGATGGTTGTCAAAAGATTCAATGGATTGAATGTGAATGGAATATCTATAATGCTTATGTTATTGTTATCAGTTTTTTTTATGTGAGTAAAGATACTAAAAAGTTGGTTGAAATCAGTCTGAGTCCAGCCAGATTTTATTAGCAAAAGGTTATATTATTTGAGATAGGCTCTTTCTTTTAGAATTTTTGAGACAGGATACTTCCTCATAGCCATGGATGGCATGAATTTATGATGGGGAAGAAGCTGGCCTCACTATGATCAGGCCCACCAACACTCTGGTGTGCTATAATTATAGCCATACACCTGTAAGTCCAGTTGAAATATGTGTTTCTAAAGGACTTATCATTGAGTCAGAGAAAAAAAATAATAAAATAAGATTTAAAAAGGAGCATCATTGTTTTGATGGATAGTAACTTTTCGCAAAATTCTATAATTTAAATGACCAAATCATTTCATATGTTCTCAATAACAGGTTATTTTCTTTGCATTGTTAATTACACCCATTTATAAATGTTTGAAGTGTGACTGTGTGAATACACCCGTGCCATGATGTGTATGTAGCACTGACAGGAAAACCAACAGGGGTCTATGATCTACTTCTGCTTTGTGAGTTCTCGTGATTAAACCTTTGGAGTTATTTGACTGCACATGACCTCAATGGCACTTCTTGTGAAGTGAAGAAATATGAGAAAATTTGTTGAAGTATGGTGCATAACGCAGAGATAGAACCCAGGTCAGACATAGCAGCAATGAACTTTACTAAATGTGGCAATTTTCTGGTGTATAATTTTGGTTCTAAGAGTGTTATAAATAAATGCATAGTCCTCAAAACGAACAAATTTGCTTGTTGTAATATTTCTTCAAATTGAAATTGAGCATCACTGAAATGGCTCAGGGGGAAAGGACTGTTGTGTGTAAGACTAGAAACCTATCCTCAATTTCTATAGAACATCAAGCTGTGGTATTAGATACACAGTTGTTTGCTGATTCTCATACATTAGTACATCCATATCAGATAAATGAAAATCTTTGAATACACACATGAATTATTTAATGTTTCTTATAATTTCTTTTGTTAGTCATTTTAACATATACATTGTTAAATTCTCTTGAAAACCCAGCACATTGGAAGTTCATCATCTACCCCTGGACTAGTACTTAAGCAGAAGACAAATGAGCATCCTGAGTTCAAATGTATCCCTGAGTCATTACTGACATCCAAGGTAAGATGAACAACAAATAACAAAATCTCAAGGGAATTTGTGAAAAGATGAAAATCAAAACCAGAAACACAAACCACCACCCTTATGAGTAAATCATGATCAAACATGGCCTGGTATTTCAATAACCAATGGGAAAAATTATATGATGGAGGCTCCATTATATACGTTACAGTAGAAAAATACCTATCACTAGGTACAGACAGAATAGAAGATAAACTAAAGTCATAGAAGTAATATAAGGTCTACAAAATAAACTTCACTAAATGGATTTGCCACATATACAGCACACGTTAGTGACTCCCTCAAATACTTTAAAATAGAAACCACAATACAATGATCTCCTCCATCTGTCTTGACTGAACGTGGTATGTAATTTACTTCTTTCAATGCTATGATAAAAAATATTTTTTCATGAAGCTGAAGAAATCGGTGATGTTTAATGTCATTAAAATTTTTTCATGAATAGGAATTTCTTCATGACTTCTTTCCTATTGCAGACTTAAAAGTGTTCTAAATAGAATTTAAAACATTTATAGCACTAAGTCATGGCGAGGTGACGAAGAAATATTCATTCCCAAGTCTAAGATCAGATTTTTAAAAGTTTGCAGTAATTCCTGGTATAAGAAGACCCAAAGTCTTATTTTTTTGTTTTTTTTTTTTTGTTTTTCGAGACAGGGTTTCTCTGTGGTTTTGGAGCCTGTCCTGGAACTAGCTCTTGTAGACCAGGCTGGTCTTGAACTCACAGAGATTCGCCTGCCTCTGCCTCCCAAGTGCTGGGATTAAAGGCGTGCGCCACCACCACCCGGCCCAAAGTCTTAATTTTCTAAAGATACAAAATATCAATCCAAAAATTCTCTCTCTCATTCTCTCTCTCTCTCTCTCTCTCTCTCTCTCTCTCTCTCTCTCTCTCTCTCTCTCTCTCACCCACACACACACACACACCCCACATAAAAACAATTAAAATATTTTTTTGAGACAGGGTTTGTCTGTAGCTTTTTTTTTTTTTGGTTCCTGTCCTGGAACTAGCTCTTCTAGACCAAGCTGGCCTCGAACTCACAGAGATCCGCCTGCCTCTGCCTCCCGAGTGCTGGGATTAAAGGCGTGCGCCACCATTGCCCGGCTTCATATAGGGTTTCTTAAACCCAGATCTCCTCTAAGGAGATTTTGAAGGTGGGAACTGGTCAGATTTCAATCCCTCTGCTTGAACAACCAGAGAGATGGGCTGGATTTTGTGCTCAGAGATTGGTTGCTTTGGTGCTCATTTGAACAAGGGAAGAGTGTGTTTCTTTGGCTCTGGTTTGAGAGCCAAAGTGTGTTTCCTTCACTGGCTCTTTTTAACTTTTTGGCTCTGTTTTAGGGTGATGTTCTTATAACTAGCTCTAGATTCAGGGACAAAGTGTTTTCCCTTGGATCTCATTTCAATAACAGGGTGTGATTCTTTGACTGGCTGATTTTCCTGCCTGTAGGACTTCATAACTCCAAATAATATGTTTTTTCCATTAGTTTGCTGGTGCAAATAAACTAAAGTGTTATCATATTGAACAGATTATTGACACTATCAGCTTTTTTTCTACAGAATGAATGCTGTTAGTTATCTGACTGTAAATGTATTGGCTTAGGATCTTGAAAAACAATTTAGAATAAGCCCTCGGGTTGTTCTTCAGGTATCCAAAGGATATTGTAATTGCAAAAGCTTTATCAGATTGATTACACACAAAATTTTACTCCTGTATAAATTACAAAATATCACATTGAATTTATTCATAGAGTTTCACTGGAGTATGATTTTTGTAATGTTTTTGAAGTCTACATTCATCAAATTCACAGTTTCTATCCTGAATGGTTTAATGTATTTGGAGATTATTGTGACAAAGGATTTACCACACAGATCCAATTCATGGTTATTCTTCTGTATGTGTACATTCCTGCATTTGAAGATAAATAAGACATGAAAGGGCTTTATCACACTGATTTCATTAATACTATTTCTTTTACTTTTAAGCCTTTGAAGATTACTGCAAAGGCATTACTACACTGAATACATCCATGGAGTTTCTCTCTTTTGTAGATTTGTTTATGTTTTTGAAGATCACTGTGCTGTGCAAAGCTCTTACCCCACTGATTACATTCAAAGAGTTCCTACCTAGGGTGAGATCTTTTATGCCTTTTAAGATTACTTAAAGCTGAAAATGCCTTACCACACTGATTACATTCATATGGTTTCTCTCCAGAATGTGTTCTTTTATGTTTTTGAAGACTACTGTGTTGGGCAAAGGCCTTACCACACTGACTACATTTATAGGGTTTATCTCCAGTATGTGTTCTTCCATGGGATTTAAGAGTATTATACCGAGCAAAGGTCTTACCACACTGATTACATTCATAGGGTTTCTCTCCAGTGTGTGTTCTTCCATGGTTTGAAGACCAGTGTACCATGCAAAGGCCTTACCACACTGATTACATTGATAGTGTTTCTCTCCAGTATGTGTTCTTTTATGGATTTGAACATAACTCTGAACTGCAAAGGCCTTACCACACTGATTACATTCATAGGGTTTCTCTCCAGTATGTGTTCTTTTATGGTTTTGAAGATGACTCTGAGCTGCAAAGGCATTCCCACACTGATTACATTCATAGGATTTCTCTCCAGTATGTGTTCTTTCATTCCATTTAAGGTGACTGGCATGTGTGAAGGCTTCAGAACATTGAATATCTACTGAAAGTTTTTCTCCAGCTTGAATTCTTTCAATCCTGCAAAGATAATTGGCACATATAAAAACTTCACCATATTCAATACGCTGTTGTGGTTACACATTTGTATGAATTAATTTTATAATATGTTCCAATTATAAAGAGGATTCAGATACTAAGTTTTTATAACTGTGTCTAAACTCATGTTTTGCTCTTTAATTAGGCACTGTTTTGCCACTTGGAAGATACCTCCAATGGTCAATTCCTTTATTTTATGGCTTACCTTTTTACCTTCACAGAATCCAGAATCTTTTTTCTATATGATAATATATATATATATATATATATATATATATATATATATATGAAGAGAACTGGATAAACCCAGAGCTTTTATATTCATAACTTCTCCTATACTGTGAATCATATTGCATATGCTATGTGGACTAGAACACTCAGAATTATTTGCACATTTCTAGAACTTATAGGGCTTTTTTGCAGTTTGAATTTGTTCATGTATTAACAATGAGGGTGGAAAACCAGTTACTTGTATACTTAATTAAAATTCAACAAGTTTACTCAACATGGGGACTACCAGTTATCTAATTGTTCTTAGAGAGTGGTATCCTACATCTCTCCATATCCCTGTGCTAATACACTTGTATCAAGAGCAATGTATGGTATCCATAGTAAAGAAGAATTACAAATAAGAGATTTCCACATTGAATTCTCAGGGTTTGACCTGCTGTTCCTCACAATCTTGTGGTATAGATATCAAGGTTACTCGAAAACAACTGCCACTTGACTCAGCTCTAACTGCTTCTCTCACTAAAGTTAGTACAGTCACAAGAAATTACAAGTAATAAAAGATTTACTATGGGCTATTGGCTTAGTACAAAGTTTTACAGCTATACTTATAATCTCTTCAATGTGTATACTTTTGTATTATGAGTAGCAAGAAAGAAATTTATTTGCAGATCTACAACAAAGCTCTCATGGTGCTATGCCTCAAAAGATGGTATCTTTTTAGCTATTGTTTTCTTGACTTCTTTCTTAAAAGAATGTCATTCAAATGCAATTCACATATATGAAATAGGGATTTGTGAGAATTTGATAAAACTGTACATGTTATCAGTATTGCTTTAAACTAAAACTTTTAAGACACATAAAAATTTCATCAGAGGCACATTGTTATCTGCTTGTATATGAAAATTACCTTTCAGGTCTTCTAGAAAATTGACAATGCTCTTCACTGTTATGGTCTTCCCAATTACATCCTAAAATATAATGCCAGTAAATGTATGTTATATTATTGAAAATTGTGCAGTATTTAAGATGTTATATGAAGGGACCCTTAGAACTATGTCTGCTCTATTCAACTAATTCTTATTCTTTCTAAATAAAATTACAGAAGAACATCATTAACCAAGAAAAAATTATCCCCTTATTTTGAATCATGAAGGAAATTTAATTTCACCTATAGTAGCAAGGTTCCTGTAGGTCTCCAGCATCACATCTTTGTAGAGATTCTTCTGGGAAGGATCCAGCAAATTCCACTCTTCCTGACTGAAGCTGATATGCACATCATCATAGGTCACTGCCCTCTAAAATAGTTCATTCATGTGTATAAGAGAAGCATGATGGTGACAACATTGTAAATGCATACTTCTTTAACACTATAGTCATAAAATTCTGATGTTCCCCACTATTATTCCATGACAGAGACAGACACTTTTTTTAAAAAAAAAAATATTTATTTATTTATTATGTATACAACATTCTGTCTATGTGTATGCCTGCAGGCCAGAAGAGGGCAGCAGACCTCATTACAGATGGTTGTGATCCACCATGTTGTTGCTGGGAATTGAACTCAGTACCTTTTGGAAGAACAGGCAATGCTCTTAACCTCTGAGCCATCTCTCCAGCTCCGAAGCAGACACTTTAGAAGGAAATTGAATAGAAGAGTCATGTCTGTTATTTTTGTACCCTTTGAATGGGATATCACCAACAAAAGAACTGTCTATTAATAAAGATAGTCAAGGAAACGGATCAACAGGAATCACTCAGAAAATTGTATGAAGGAAATTTTATGAAGAAATACTAAGTACAAAATAGAAAAAAATACGGTGGACAAACTGGGTATGTTGACTCATGCCTTTAAGCAAAACACTCATAAAGCAGAGGTGTGTAGATTTGTCTCTGAGATGAGTGCCAGCCAAGTCTATGAAATCATGTCCAGGACAGGTGGAAGTACACATTAAGACCCTGTCTCCATTGCAAAAATCAGTGAAACAGGGCTGTAAAGATGGCTTGGCAGTTTGGAGCACTGATCCTTCTTGCAGAGGTCCTGGGTTCAGTTCCCAGCAACCATATGGTGGCTCACAACCATCTGCAATGAGATCTGGTGCCCTCTTCTGGCCTGCAGGCAGACATATAGGCAGAACATTGTATATATATAATAATTAAATAAACCTTAAAAAATCAGTGAAATAAACAAATCACACAGAAAGAATTCAGAGCTGTGTACTGAAGTTCCTACAAAGAATTATGCATTCACTAAGTTCTGTGTTCATCTTCCAGACAGCTGAAGTGTCCTATTTTAAACTGCAATACCACAAACATTTTATGAAAAGGTACTTTATGTTTAAAATAATTATAAATGGACAGATGAAAACATTAGCAATATAAATGTTGGGCATAACAAATTAACACAGTTCTGGAAATATGGCTGAGTACTACTGAGCTCTTCCTGGTCTTGAAAGAGGTAGGCACAATTGTCAGTACTTACATGGGGATCACAATTATTTATTATTCTAAGTTCAGGATTTCTGAGAAGCTTTGATCACTCTGATGACCAAGTACCCATATGGTACATATCCATGCAGACCCATAAAATAGTCAAATTGAGTGAAAAATTAAAAGCAAGCTAATCAAGCAGGAAGAAGTTCATGCACCGGCAATTCACTGACTCAGGATGCTCAGGCAGTATTAATGTCATGAATACATGGCATCCTGGGGATCAGAATGAAACCCTCTGTCAAATTTAAAATTTAAGATATGTAAGAAGCTGAGCACAGCAGCATATGCTTGACATTTAAAAAGCCTACATTCAGGGTCATCATTCAACAACATAAAAACAAAGCCATGAATGAAGCCCCCCTCATTTTACTTTGAGGAATTTGGAGCCACACATCAAAGGTTACTCAGACAAGCAAACAAAACAATTAAAACTACAGGCTACAAAACTCCTTAGCCCTGAACAGCAACTGTTTCTTCTTTATTTTCTGTGATTTACAGATCTAGCCTATAATGATGATAAAAGCATTTCAGTGTAAGTGGGAAGTTGGCTGATTAATTCCAACCACAACACAGTAGACATAAAAGTCAGAAAATTAGTTAAGGATATTGAGACTCATCACATACAATGAGGAATTTCATCTTGAAAAGCCTTTTTTTTACTGAAGGTTCATAGGAAATTGAAAGGCCAGCAAGGAGAGAAACATGATCTTTTCTGGGAAATGGTTCATTAAATTAAATGCACAGACTGGACCAAGAGAGTGACCCAGGAAAGCAGACCAAAAGAGCAGGCCAAGACAGAGGGCAAAGACACACCTCAGAGGTGAGGCTTTCTGAAACACAGAGTAGGCCTAGAACAGGTCTCAAAAACAAACTGGGTGGTGGCACACGCCTTTAATCCCAGGCAGAGGCAGGCGGATCTCTGTGAGTTCGAGACCAGCCTGGTCTACAAGAGCTAGTTCCAGGACAGGCTCCAAAACCACAGTAAAACCCTGTCTCAAAAAAACCAAAAAAAAAAAAAAGAAAAGAAAGAAAATGATTTCTAGTGTAACTTTGTGAGGATGATGAGGAAATAAAAATCCCCTTAAAGAAATTGAGGAAAACATAAGCAAAAGAATGGAAGACATCAATAAATTTCTCAAAGGGGCTGGAGAGATGGCTCAGAGGTTAAGAGCATTGCCTGCTCTTCCAAAGGACCCGAGTTCGATTCCCAGCAACCACATGGTGGCTCACAACCATCTGTAATGAGGGCTGGTGTCCTCTTCTGTCCTACAGACATATATGCAAACAGAATAGTGTGTCCATAATAAATAAATAAATAAATAAATAAATAAATAAATAAATAAATAAATAAATAAATTTCTCAAAGAAACCCAAGAAACCAAGAAAAAAAACAATATTTGATTGAAACAAGCAAATCTAGACTTGAAGACTGAAATAGAAGCAATAAAGAAACCACAGACAAAGGGAATGTTGTATATGGAAAATCTGGGTAAACAAATGGGATCCACAGCGAGAAGTGTAACCAACAGAATACAAGAGATAGAAGAGAGAATCTCAGGTGCTGAAGATTCTTTTTTTTTTAATATTTATTTATTATGTATACAATATTCTGTCTGTATGCCTGAAGGCCAGAAGAGGGCACCAGACCTCCCTACAGATGGTTGTGAGCCACCATGTGGTTGCTGGGAATTGAACTCAGGACCTTTGGAAGAGCAGGCAATGCTCTTAACCACTGAGCCATCTCTCCAGCCCGGTGCTGAAGATTCTATAGAAGAAATCGAATCATTGGTCAAAGAAAACAATAAATCCAAAAATTCCTTAAACAAAACATTATTTCTGGGACACCATGAAAAATCCAAACCTAAGAATAATAGGAATAGAAGAAAGAGAAGAACACTAACTCCAAAGCACAGAAAATATATTTAACAACAAAAAAAAAAATCATAGAAGGAAATGTTTCCAACCCAAAAAAGGAGACACCTATGACGGTATAAGAAGCTTAGGGAATACCAGATAGACTGGACAAAAAAAGTACCCCCAACATATAATGATCAAAATGCAAAACAGAAAATGAAGAAAGACTATTAAGAGCTGCAAAGGATAATGGCCAAGTACAATATAAAGCAGACATATCAGAATAACACCCAAATTCTTCATGGAAACTTTGAAAGCATGAAGGCCCTGGACAGATGTGCTGAAGACACTAAGAGACCATGGACACTACTCTACCCACCAAAGCTTCCAACCAGACTACTATACCCAGCAAAGCTTTCAGCCACCATCAATGGAGAAAACAATGTATTCCATGACAAAACCAGATTTAAACAATACTTATCCTAACAAGTCCAGTCATACAGAAAGTACTAGAGGGACTTACCAAGGAAGCTAACTATAAACACAGGCAACAGATAACCTTACATTTGCAAACACCAAAGAAGGCAAACATACAAACACTACTACTGAAACATAGCTGGAACTAGCAATCACTGGTCATTTATATCTCTTACTATCAATAGACCCAATTTGACTATAAAAAGGCACAAGCTGGGCTGGAGAGTTGGCTCAGAGGTTAAGAGCATTGCCTGCTCTTCCAAAGGTCCTGAGTTCAATTCCCAGCAACCACAGGGTGGCTCACAACCATCTGTAATGAGGTCTGGTGCCCTCTTCTGGCCTGCAGGCATACACACAGACAGAATATTGTATACATAATAAATAAATAAATAAATATTTTTTTAAAAGGCACAAGCTTAGAGAATAGATCCGAAAGCAAGATCCATCACTTTGCTATATAAAGAAAACAAACCTAACCCTCAAAGACAAACATTGCCTAAGAGTAAAGTGTTGGGAAAAGTTTTTCAAATCATATGGACCTAAGCAACACACAAGTATAGGTATCATAATAGTGAACAAAACAGACTGCAAAGTAAAGTCAATCAGAAAGATGGACACTTCATATTCATAACAGGAACCATCCATTAAGATAAAGTCTCAATCCTGAACATCTATGCCCCGAATATAAGAACACCCACACATGTAAAAGAAACATTCCTAAAGCTTAAAATGCACATCAAATCCCACATCTTACTAGTAGGAGACTTCAACACCCTACTCTCCCCAATGAACAGGTCAATTAAACAGAAACATAACAGAAAAATGAGACAACTAACAGATTTCTTGACTTAAATGGACTCAACAGACATCTACAGAATATTCCACCCAAGCGCAAAATATAATTTCTTCTCATCACCTCGTAGTATCTTCTCTAAAATGGACCACGATCATGGTAACAAGGCAACCCTTGACACACACACACACACACACACACACACACACACACACACACACACACACACACACACAATTGGAATAACCCCCTGGGTTTTATCAGATCACTATGTTTTAATGTTATAATTTAACAACAACACTAATCACAAAATTGAATAGTGGAAAGTGAATAGTGCTCTATTAAACTACCCCTGGGTCAAGGAAGAAATAAACATATACTACAAAAAAAAGCTGTTCTCCACAAAATTGAAAAGGTTAAACACATTTGGACAGGGTTAGTCAGCAAAATAAAATCAACCTAATGACAGCAGACAACTTATCCATCTGCTTTTGGCCAACTTTGATGAGACCTGATTTTGAAAATCGGGAGTTCCTGTCTACCACTATAATCCATCAATCTGTCCTTGAAACAGTGTCAGTTTTTCTTTTCCAATGGAGAAATTGTAGAAACTATGAACACTGTGGCTCCTGCCCCACTCACAAATCCAGGACAATTGGTGGAGTCAATGGTACCACTTCAGTTGCCACCACCATTGCAACCGCAGCTCATTCAACCACAATTGTGACAGATCCTCTTGCTATTATATAAACAGAATGTGATTGCAAATGGCCTGAAATTGGACAAAAGCAAATCTAGACATGCATGTTTCAGGGTTTAGTAGTATATTTCATTTTTCATAGAGATAATCCACATTGAAAATGATGAGACATTTTCTCTTTGAACTATGTGTATTCCCTGTTAACTTACACTGCAAACCTAAAAATGTGGGAAGCATGACTGGAGAGGCCTAATTTTTATAAACAAATAATAGTTATAAAAATGCAAAGCTGCTGCTGCATACAATACTATTGCAATCAGTCTATCAATCCTGTGGTGATTTCTGTCATATTATATTGTGAATAAAATTGTTCTATAGAAATTAAATGATGGGCTGGAGAGATGGCTCAGAGGTTAAGAGCATTGCCTGCTCTTCCAAAGGTCCTGAGTTCAATTCCCAGCAACCACATGGTGGCTCACAACCATCTGTAATGAGGTCTGGTGCCCTCTTCTGGCCTGCAGACATACACACAGACAGAATATTGTATACATAATAAATAAATAAATATTTTAAAAAAAAGAAATTAAATGATTTAAAACTCATATATAAAATGTTTAATGTTTCTGCCTGCTTTGTGGCTGGTTTTGTTATTTGATGTGCTAATTTGGGAACTTAATTCACATTCATGCAGTCTGTATAGATAACTAAAGCCCAGTTAAGTATTTTGTAATTTCAGGCTCCTATGCCATGCTTGGGATGTGGTTTGAAAGAAAGAAAAAAAAATACATGTAACGTATTTCACATTTCTGCACTTTCACCTTCTATGTAAATCTGTGGAAGATTTGATGAGGAGGGAATGAACCTATTTCTTGTACTCACAGACCAAGGACACACTTGTGGTTAAAGTGGGTTGATAATGGGGTGTAAGGATGGTTGTCCCCAACTCATTTCTTTATGATCTCTACTGAAAAATACATTTTGTATATGGTTAATTCTGTAAACAGATGCATGTTTATAAGATCTATAATGGTCTTGTAATCTTAATCTAGTATATTTTAGATATTTTAATTTTTCCCTCTTGGGAAATACATTTAGTATAGTGTAGAAAAATACTTCATGACATTTTCATATAAGGTTAGATAACTTTTCATACATAAACATGAAATTTGTTGTAGATAATTCTTTATTTTTTTTACCTATGAACACCTGATTTTTTTATTTTTATTTTTCTTTTTCATTTTTTTTAATTGAGAAAAGGAGAAAAAAAAACAAGTTTCCACCTCCTCCCAGCCTCCCATTTCCCTCCCCCTCCTCCCCCCCTACGCCCCCTCCTCCCACCCTTCTCCCCCTCCCCCCACTCCTTTCCCCCTCCCTCTCCAGTCCAAAGAGCAGTCAGGGTTTTCTGCCCTGTGGTAAGACCTAGGACCTCCCACCTCCGTCCATATCTAGGAAGGTGAACATCCAAACTGGCTGGGCTCCCACAAAGCCATCACATTACGTAGGATCAAACCCCCGTGCCATTGTCCTTTGCATCTCATCAGCCCTCATAGTTCGCCATGTTCAGAGAGTCCAGTTTTATCCCATGCTTTTTCAGTCACAGTCCAGCTGGTCTTGGTGAGCTCTCAATAGATCAGCTCCAGTGTCTCAGTGGGTGGGTGCATCCCTCGTGGTCCCGACTTCTTTGCTCATGTTCTCCCTCCTTCTGCTCCTCATTGGGACTTTGGGAACTCAGTCCAGTGCTCCAGTGTGGGTCTCTGTCTCTATCTCCATCCATCACCAGATGAAGGTTCTATGATGATATGCAAGACATTCGTCAGTATTGCTCAAGGATAGGGTCATTTCAGGTTCCCTATTCTCAACTGCCCAAGGAACTAACTGGGGACCTCAGCTTGGGCAACTGGGAGCCCCTCTACGGTCAGGTCTCTTGCCAACCCTAAAGTGGTTCCCTTAACTAAGAATTGTGGTTCCGTGCTCCCCTGTCCAACCTTCCTTTATCCCAATCCTCCTGCTTTCCCAAGGCCCGACCTCCTTCCCTTCTAACTTTTCTCTCCCCATCTCCCCTTACCCCCAACCCACCCCACCCCAAGATCCCAATTTTCTCCCCGGGCAATTTTGTCTACTTCCCTTAGCCAAGAGGATAACTATATGTTTTTCCTTGGGTTCCCCTTCTTACTTAGCTTCTTTAGATTCACCTATTGTAGACTCCGTGACCCTTATTTATGGCTAGAAACCAATTATGAGTGAGTATATCCCATGTTCATCTTTTTGGGTCTGGGATACCTCACTCAGGATAGTATTTTCTATTTCCATCCATTTGCATGCAAAATTCGAGAAGTCATTGTTTTTTACCGCAGCGTAGTACTCTAATGTGTAGATATTCCATACTTTCTTCATCCATTCTTCCATTGAAGGGCATCTAGGTTGTTTCCAGGTTCTGGCTATTACAAATAATACTGCTATGAACATAGTTGAACAACTGCTTTTGTCATATGATAGGGCATTTCTTGGGTATATTCCCAAGAGTGGTATTGCTGGGTCCAGGGGTAGGTTGATCCCGAATTTCCTAAGAAACCGAAACACTGACTTCCATAGTGGTTGCACAAGATTGCATTCCCACCAGCAATGGATGCTTCCTCCACAACCTCTCCAGCAAAGGTTATCGTTGGTGTTTTTGACTTTAGCCATTCTCACAGGTGTAAGATGATATCTCAAAGTTGTTTTGATTTGCATTTCCCTGACTGCTAAGGAAGTTGAGCATGACCTTAAGTGTCTTTTGGCCATTTGAACTTCTTCTGTTGAGAATTCTCTGTTCAGATCAGTGCCCCATTTTTTAATTGGGTTAATTAGCCTTTTAAAGTCTAGTTTCTTGAGTTCTCTATATATTTTGGAGATCAGACCTTTGTCTGTTGCGGGCTTGGTGAAGATCTTCTCCCAGTCAGTAGGTTAACTTTGTGTATTAGTGACAGTGTCCTTTGCTTTACAGAAGCTTCTCAGTTTTAGTAGGTCCCATTTATTCAATGTTGCTCTTAATGTCTGTGCTTCTGGGGTTATACATAGGAAGCGATCTCCTGTGCCCATCTGTTGTAGGGTATTTCCCACTTTCTCTTCTATCCTTTTCAGTGAGTTCGGGCTGATATTGAGGTCTTTTTTTTTTTTTTTTTTTTTTTTGGTGTTTCGAGACAGGGTTTCTCTGTGGTTTTGGAGCCTGTCCTGGAACTAGCTCTTGTAGACCAGGCTGGTCTCGAACTCACACAGATCCGACTGCCTCTGCCTACCGAGTGCTGGGATTAAAGGCGTGCGCCACCACCGCCCGGCTCGATATTGAGGTCTTTAATCCATTTGGACTTGAGTTTTGTGCACGGTGAAAGATATGGGTCTATTTTCATTCTTCTACAGGTTGACATCCAGTTGTGCCAGCACCATTTGTTGAAGATGCTTTCTTTCTTCCATTGTATACTTTTAGCTCCTTTATCAAAAATGAGGTGTTCATAGGTTTGTGGGTTAAAATCCGGGTCTTCTATATGATTCCATTGGTCGACTTCTCTGTTTTTATGCCAGTACCACACTGTTTTCATTACTGTAGCTCTGTAATAGAGTTTGAAGTCAGGGATGGTAATGCCTCCAGAAGATCCTTTATTGTATAGGATTGTTTTGGCTATCCTGGGTTTTTTGTTTTTCCATATAAAGTTGATTATTGTCCTCTCCAGATCTGTGAAGAATTTTGATGGGATTTTGATGGGGATTGCATTGAATCTATAGATTGCTTTTGTTAGAATTGTCATTTTTACTATGTTGATCCTCCCAATCCAAGAGCAAGGGAGATCCTTCCATTTTCTGGTGTTCTCTTCAATTTCTTTCTTCAATGCCTTAAAGTTCTTGTCAAATAGATCTTTCACTTCCTTGGTTAGATTTACCCCAAGATATTTAATGCTGTTTGTGGCTATCGTGAATGGTGAAGCTTCTCTGATTTCCCTCTCTGCTTCCCTATCCTTTGTGTATAAGAGGGCGACTGATTTTTTGGAGTTGATCTTGTATCCTGCCACATTACTAAAGCTGTTTATCAGCTGTAAAAGTTCTTTGGTGGAGTTTTGGGGGTCGCTTAAGTACACTATCATATCATCTGCGAATAACGAAAGTTTCACTTCTTCCTTTCCAATTCGAATCCCCTGGATCCCATTATGTTGTCTTATTGCTATTGCTAGAACTTCAAGTACTATATTGAAGAGAAATGGAGAGAGTGGACATCCTTGTCGTGTTCCTGAGTTAAGCGGGATGGCTTTGAGTTTCTCTCCATTTAATTTGATGTTAGCTGTCGGCTTGCTGTATATAGCTTTTATTATATTTAGGTATGACCCTTGTATCCCTAATCTCTCCAAGACTTTTAACATAAATGGATGTTGAATTTTGTCGAATGCTTTTTCAGCATCTAATGAGATGATCATATGGTTATTTTCCTTCAGTTTATTTATATGCTGGATTACATTGATAGATTTTCGTATGTTGAACCAGCCCTGCATCTCAGGAATGAAGCCTACTTGATCATAATGGATAATTTTCCTAATGTGTTTTTGGATTCGGTTTGCCAGTATTTTGTTGAGGATTTTTGCGTCGATGTTCATGAGTGAGATTGGCCTGTAATTCTCTTTCCTGGTTGAGTCTTTGTGTGGTTTTGGTATCAGAGTAACTGTAGCTTCATAAAAGGAATTAGGTAATGACCCTTCTGTTTCTATATTGTGGAATACATTAAGGAGTATGGGTATTAGCTCTTCTTGGAAGTTCTGGTAGAATTCCGCATTGAAACCATCTGGTCCTGGGCTTTTTTTGGTAGGGAGGTTTTTGATAACAGCTTCTAATTCTTCGCGACCAACAGGTCTGTTTAGATTGTTCACCTGGTCCTGGTGTAACTTTGGTATATGGTATTTATCTAAAAAAGTGTCCATTTCTTTTACATTTTCCAGTTTTGTGTTATACAGGCTTTTGTAATATGATCTGATGATTCTCTGAATTTCCTCTGTGTCTGTGGTTATGTCCCCCTTTTCATTTCTGATCTTATTAATTTGCGTATTCTCTCTCTGCCGTTTGATTAGTTTGGATAGGGGTTTATCAATCTTGTTGATTTTCTCCAGGAACCAGCTTTTTGTTTCATTGATTGTTTGGATTGTTTTCTGTGTTTCTATTTTGTTGATTTCAGCCCTCAGTTTGATTATTTCCAGTCTTCTACTCCTCCTAGGTGAGTCTGCTTCTTTTTTTTCTAGAGCTTTCAGGTGGGCTGTTAAGTCTTCAATATGTGCTTTCTCTGTTTACTTTAAGTGGGCACTTAGTGCGATGAACTTTCCTCTTAGCACTGCTTTCATAGTGTCCCATAAGTTCGAGTATGTTGTTTCTTTATTTTCATTGAATTCAAGGAAGACTTTAATTTCTTTCTTTATTTCTTCCTTAATCCAGGTATGGTTCAGAAGTTGACTGTTCAGTTTCCATGAGTTTGTAGGCTTTCTGGGGGTAGCATTGTTGTTGAATTCTAACTTTAATCCATGGTGAACTGATAAGACACAGGTGGTTACTAATATTTTTTTGTAACTGTGTAAGTTAGCTTTGTTACCGAGTATGTGGTCAATTTTCAAGAAGGTTCCATGAGCTGCAGAGAAGAAGGTATATTCTTTCCTCTTCGGGTGGAATAATCTATAGATGTCTGTTAAGTCCATTTGCTTCATTACCTCCATTAATTCTCTAATTTCTCTGTTAGGTTTCTGTTTGATTGACCTGTCCATTGGTGAGAGAGGAGTGTTGAAGTCTCCTACTATTAGTGTGTGTGGTTTGATGTCTGCCTTGAGTTTTAGTAATGTTTCTTTTACATACGTGGGCGCTTTTATATTCGGGGCATAGATATTCAGGATTGAGACTTCATCCTGATGAATTGTTCCTGTTATGAGTATAAAATGTCCCTCTCCATCTCTTCTGATTGATTTAAGTTTGAAGTCAACTTTGTTAGAAATTAGTATGGCCACACCTGCTTGTTTCTTAGGTCCATTTGCTTGATAAGCCTTTTCCCAGCCCTTTACTCTGAGTAGGTGCCTGTCTTTGTGGTTGAGGTGTGTTTCTTGTAGACAGCAGAACGTTGGATCCTGTTTTCTTATCCAATCCCTTAGCCTGTGCCTTTTTATAGGTGAGTTGAGCCCATTGACATTAAGTGATATTAATGACCAGTGGTTGTTAACTCCGGTCACTTTTTTAGTAGTAGGGTTTGTGTGTTTCCCTTCTTTGAGTTGCGCTGGTGAAAGGTCTCTAGATGACTGAGTTATTGTGGGCATTTTTGGACTCCTTGGTTAGTGATTTTCCTTCTATAATTTTCTGTAAGGCTGGATTTGTGGCTACGTATTGTTTGAATTTGTTTTTATCCTGGAAAATTTTGTTTTCTCCATTTATAGTGAACGAAAGCTTGGCTGGATATAGTAGTCTGGGCTTGCATCCATGATCTCTTAGTTTTTGCAGTACATCTATACAGGACCTTCTGGCTTTCATGGTTTCCATAGAGAAGTCAGGTGTAAGTCTGATAGGTTTACCTTTATAAGTAACTTGGCCTTTTTCCTTTGCGGCTCTTAATATTCTTTCTTTATTCTGTGTATTTTGTGTTTTGATTATTATATGGCGAGGGGATGTTTTTTTTTGATCCAGCCTATTTGGTGTTCTGTATGCTTCTTGAACCTTCATAGGTACCTCTTTCTTCAGGTTGGGAAAGTTTCCTTCTATAATTTTATTAAGTATATTTTCTGTACCGTTGAGCTGCACTTCTTCTCCTTCTTCTACTCCAATTATTCTTAGGTTTGGTCTTTTTATTGTGTCCCAAATTTCCTGAATGTTTTGTGATGAGAATTTGTTCGTTTTGCTGTTTTCTTTGATCAGTGTGTTGATTTTTTCTATGGTATCTTCAGTGTCTGATATTCTCTCTTCTATCTCTTGTAATCTGTTGTTAGTACTTGTTTCTGTCATTCCTGTTCGTTTACCCAGATTTTCCATCTCCATTCTTCCCTCGGTTTGTGCTTTCTTCATTGCTTCCATTTCATTCTTCATGTCTTGAACCGCTTCCCTAACCTGTTTGATTGCTTTTTCTTGTTTCCCTTGGTTTTCTTGCGTGTCTTTGAGCGATTTATTCATTTCCTCTACCTTTTTGTTTGTAATCTCTAATTGTTTATGGCAGTTTTTCACCTCCTGTTTAAGGTCCTCTATTATTTTCATATAGTTCACTTTTGAGTCGATTTCTTCTATTTCTTCAGGAGTAGGGTGTACAATTCTTCTTATTTCGGGATCCCTGGTTTCTGGTGGTGTCATGTTGCCTTTCAGATTGTTGGAGGAATTCTTGTATTGGCGCCTTCCCATCTCTTCCTTCAAATGGAGCCAGGAGAGGCCTGGTCTCTTGGTCCAGACTTTGCTGTGATTGACTCTCAGGGTATATCTCTTCAGTGTAGAAGCAGGAACCGTTCCCGTCCAGATGGGATTCCTCCTCAACCGTCCTGATGGGATTCCTCAGCAACTAAACAGGGCCGCCGGTAGCCCAATGATCCTGGGCCAACAGGATGAATGGAGCAAGTGGGGGGGGGGTGGTATCCAGGAGCACGCAGGAAGCCTGGCGCCGGAGCTGGAGGTGCCCGGCTCCCTTACAGGGGACCCTGAGGCCTGCCCGGCTGGCAGGCACTCACCGCTCTGGGTGGGTTGCCTTAGTTTAGGAGCTTAAGACTGTAGTTGAGCACTGGTCCTAGCATACAGCGGGGCAGGGTTGGGGAGGGGTGCTGGGGGTGCTGGGTCGTGCGAAAGAAAGACAGCCCTGCAGAAGGAGCTGGGGGAGGGGGTTTGTGCTCTCTTCCGGGACAGTCCGCCCGCCCCTGGGTAGCACACACTCACCCCGCCCGCCCCTGGGTAGCACACACTCACCCGTCCTGATGGGATTCCTCAGCAACTAAACAGGGCCGCCGGTAGCCCAATGATCCAGGGCCAACAGGATGAATGGAGCAAGGGGGGGCGTGGTATCCAGGAGCGCGCAGGAAGCCTGGTGCCGGAGCTGAAGGTGCCCGGCTCCCTTACAGGGGACCCTGAGGCCTGCCCGGCTGGCAGGTACTCTCCGCTCTGGGTGGGTCGCCTTAGTTTAGGAGCTTAAGACTGTAGTTGAGCACTGGTCCCGTCCTGATGGGATTCCTCAGCAACTCGTAGATAATTCTTTAAATGAAACATTTAATCTAGAAATCCAATTTAATATATTCCCCGAATCTATTTTTATATGGCCATTGAGAATATATCCCCAAAAATTCATTGCTAATCCAGCAATAAAAATAATTTGAGTACTGATAAACTTCTTGGAGTACGTATATATAAAATCACAAAACTTGTATTCATTCTCTTCTGTGATATGTTGTTCTATAGTCCAGAATAGCTTTTGCACCATTTTTTAAACCAGTTTTCCACTTTGATGTTGGTACCACAGTTGCTATAAATGACTACTGCTTTAGGGGTTAAATATTTTGTTAGTGACAGAGAAACCCTGTCTCGAAAAAAAAAATATTTTGTTAGTGGAGATACAACCAAAACACTAAATTATGATGAAACTTTCTGACTGGATAATAGGTATATGTCACCTAGTGGCATATTGCAAATATGGAAAAACTGAGTTTTCCTCAAATAGAAAACTGGAAGGTTAAGCGACATCAGGCCTTAAAGTAGGTTAGGAACCTGTAGAGCCTCCTTGAAAAGCTTGTTAGAGGTTTTTGGTTTTTTGTTTTTGTTTTTTTTTTTTTTTTCAGATGGGGATGTGCCTGGTGTCTGGTTTTAAATCAGTGGTGGCTTCTCTGTAGTAGTTTGGAGCTAAATATCTGGACAATCCAGTTGAACAAAGTGTGCCCTAGCATCCTAATCTCTAACAGCCCTGATTAAAACACATTTATCTTCTGGGTGATTTAGAGGCAGTCCTCCCTCAGCTAATTCTACTTTGTGAGACTGAACTATTTCCAAGGCATTGGAAACTCTTCTATGTTGCGGCTTAGAAGTGTAGCGCTACCCAACAGGTGAGATGCCTTGATACCGTCCACATAGTTAAACACAAATGGAGATTGTGTGCAAAGGTTAAAGGCAAAGTGCTCAATTTCGAGAAGATACTGGAGAAACTAGGCCTCTCTAAGTATGACATATTGAAGTTCACAAGAAAAACATTTGTACACACAGCGCCGTGCTTCCAATTCTCTAAACAAATTAAGCCCAAGGAGCAAAGTTATTCAGAGGCCTGTTCCTAGGTCTAAGAATTAACAAGGACCGCATGGGACTCCATAGTACAGGGAATCTGGCGGCAGGTTCCCACACAGATCCCGGAGGACGCACCATGCTGTCTCCCGCACCTCACCCTCTGCTCCTCCCCATCTGGAGACAGCATTCCCTCGCTCACCATGTTGTGGTTTCTCAGCTCGCCAAAGCTCTCAGCTCATCAATTTCCAGCACACGAAACCACTGAAAACAGCGCCTCTACGAAGCCGACTCTGAACTTGGCTTCCCGGAAGAACCCTGCACTGTTGCTGACTGGCAGGTCACCTGGAGGGCCTGATTGGCTGGTGCGGTCTGAGTGACAAGAACACTGTCCACAGGGCTACAGAGTGCTTAAAGACACAGCACAGTGGTTCGTGACCATTCCTCTCACCCCATTCAAAGACCTTTTCTACGTAGGCCGAGGTAAGCATTTCAATAGCACTAGCCCTTGGCTACAAAAGCAGACAATGTCACAATCTTTTTTTTTGTTTGTTTGTTTGTTTTTTTCCGAGACAGGGTTTCTCTGTGGCTTTGGAGCCTGTCCTGGAACTAGCTCTTGTAGACCAGGCTGGTCTCGAACTCACAGAGATCCACCTGCCTCTGCTTCCCGAGTGCTGGGATTAAAGGAGTGCACCACCATCTCCTGGCTGACAAAGTCACAATTGTGTACTCCATAGGAACTTTCCCTTTTTCCTCCAGAACACAATGTGGCCACCTGGCTTGTACCATGCACTGTGCTTATCTAGGTTGGTGGAGTGATTTCCTGTCCCAGAGGGAAAAATATTAACAGCTGAAGAGAATTTTAAGGTCACAAAAGAAGATGATGGTCATGGTTTTGAAAGTGAGCACTGCCACCAAGCAGCTAAAGGTGGTCCTATCATCTCAAATTATACAGATTAATGGAGATTTTTCCCATTTAAAAACCTTTAAGTAAAATCTCTCTCAGGCATAATCAATTTTTAGGTAATCCCAGAGGTAGTCAGTTTTACTACCCAAATTCACGATCTCAACAGCCAAGAGAGAAGAAATGAGAAAAATATACTTGCCTGCAGGAGGCACAAAGTGCATGGGAGTTATTTTCAAAACAGTGTTTTTCCTCAACAAAGGAAGCATGGGGATTTTACTTAGGGAGTCTGAACATGCTCATGTAATGTTCTCTCTTTCTTTAAGCATGCTCACTTAACAAATCCACTTCTGAACATGATCACATTGTAAAAACAGAGATATTTTGGGGGCATTCTTACCTCAAAGTCATGTAGGAACATAAGTTATCACTGCTGCTTTAAATCTTAGCCATTCTGACTATTCTAAGATGCTATCTCAGAGTCATTTTGATTTATATTTTCATGATTACTAAGGATGTGGAACATTTCCTTAAGTGTCTCTTAGACTCTTGAGATTCTGCTGTTGAAATTTCTCTATTTAGATTTGTATCCTACTTTTATTTGGAATATTTGGAATTTGATGTCTAATATCTTGAGTAGTTTATATATTTTGGAGATCAGTCTTTTGTCTGCTCTGGGGTTGGGAAGATCTTTACCCATTCATTGTGATGCCTTTTTATCTTATTGACTGTGTCCTTTGCATTACAGAATTTTCTCAGTTTCAGAAGGTCCCGTTTATTTATTGGTACTCTCAGTGTCTGTGCAATTGATGCTATATTTAGGCAGTAGTTTCCTATGCCCATGCTCTGAAGGCTACTTCTTGCCAGAAGCAAAGGCCTGTAATTTGAGATCTGCGTTTTTGTTACAGCCATCTTAAGCTCACAAATTAAGAAAAATATCTACCTCTATCCCCTCTGCAGGGTCCAGGAAATCAACCTGGTATCTTATCTCCTAGCAGAGACCTGCAGGCACCAGGCTCTGGAACCTATTAGCATTTTCCTTGGTTAGTCAACAATCACAGACCCTCAGTATATACTTATCAGCTAGGGATGTCTCCAGACATGAATTCCAGCAGACCTGAGTTTCCTGACACCCTTCCCATCCCCCTTTGCCTGTTTGCTATATAACAGCGTCTGAGAAAGAATAAACAGAATGGCTTGATCAAAAACCCTGTCTTGCTGTCATTTCTCATGTCTCTTGTCTCCTTTCATTCCTCTCCACTAGGTTTATCAGGGACCCCCGTTCGTATCCCGCAGGCTGGGATAACTTCCCACTTTCTCCTCTACTGTGTTCACCATGGCCAGATCCGTATTGAGTTATTTAATCCATTCGGACTTGAGTTTGTGCATGGGGATAGATATGGATCTACTTGCATTCTTTTTCATTTTGATATCCACTTATTCCAGCACCATTTGTTGAAGATGCTTTCATTTTTCCATTGTATAGTTTTAGCTTCTTTGTCAAAAATCAAGTGTTCAGGGCTGGAGAGATGGCTCAGTGGTTAAGAGCACTGCCTGCTCTTCCAAAGGTCCTGAGTTCAATCCCCAGCAACCACATGGTGGCTCACAACCACCTGTAATGAGATCTGGTGCCCTCTTCTGGCCTGTATACTTAATAAATAAATAAATCTTTAAAAAAAATCAAGTGTTCATAGGTCTGTGGATTCATATCTGAATCTTTGTTTTGATTCCATTGGTCAACCTGTCTACTTCTATGCCAATACATCTGTTTTCATTACTGTAGCTCTATAATCCAGGTTTATGTTAGGAATGGTGATACTTCCAGAAGTTCCATTACTGTACAGGATATTTTGGTTATCTTGGGTGTTTTATTTCACACTGTTTTGTTTCCTGATTTGAATTTGAGTAGTGTGCTTTCAAGGTCTGTGAAGAATCATGTTGAAATGTTTTAAATTATTTGTGGCTATTGTAAATGGTGATGCTCCTTTGATTTCTTTCTCAGCGTCTTTATTATTTGTTTTTTTTGTTGTTGTTGTTGTTTTCTTTTTGTTTTGGGGGTTTTTTTTGAGACATGGTTTCTCTGTGGTTTTGGAGCCTGTCCTGGAACTAGCTCTGTAGACCAGGCTGGTCTCGAACTCACAGAGATCCAGCTGCCTCACCCTCCTGAGTGCTGGGATTAAGGGCGTGCGCCACCATCGCCCGGCTCTTCTATATTATTTGTATATAAGAGGGCTACTCATTTTTTGAGCTCATCTTGTTTCCTGTCACCTTACTTAAGTTATTTATGGGTTCTAAGAATTCCCTGATAGAGTTTGTGGCGTCACTTATGTATACTATCATATCATCTGTGAATAGCAAAAGCTCAACGTTTTCCTTTCCAGTTTGGATTCCCATGATCTTCTTTAGTTTTCTTTTGCATATATAGTAGCCATATCAAACTCCTGTGTGCATACACTAAGCAGCTTTTTTTTGGGGGGGAGGGCGGGTTTCGAGACAGCGTTTCTCCATAGCTTTTTTGTTCCTGTCCTGGAACTAGCTCTTGTAGACCAGGCTGGCCTTGAACTCACAGAGATCCACCTGTCTCTGCCTCCCGAGTGCTGGGATTAAAGGCGTGTGCCACCACTGCCCGGCTCTAGGCAGATTATAAAAGCTGGATGAGCCATCTTCCTCCCTCTCTCTACACACTGACTTCCGAGGCCTGTGCACACCTCCTCTAATAAACTCCGAAGAGTGTTCGCTGTGTGTTCTGTGTTTCTTTCTTGTTAAGAAAAAAAACCCAAGAAGGCACAGCTCTGCCAGCACAAAGAAGTCCAATTAAGTGAAATGAAACCAAATCAAAACGCCCATTATTTTATTAAATACAGTGCTCTCCGGTGGCTGAGCACATGTGGGGGAGACAGGACAACGGGGAGCCCATGCAAACCCAGAACCATGCGTTTCTCCTCTAGGGACCCACCTAAAGGCACTGTGGGAGTGGTCCCGACCCCTCCCCAGGGACAGGTCAGGACCTGGAATGCTGGGATTTAGAGTCCAGGATAATGCAATTCCCAGACCAGAGGGGCTGGGATGGATGCCAGGGGCTGGAGGCTAAGGTCCAGACTTAACACTTCTCACTTTTACCAAGTAATTTTTGTGACCCACTGTCAAATGTTCAGTTTTTCTCAGTGAATTGAATTAATGGCACGTGCTTGCATATTTTTGATTGATATTTATTGAGCTCTACATTTTTCTCTGCTCCTCTTCCTGTCTCTCCCCTTCCCCCTTCAGTCGTCCCCTAAGATCCTCATGCTCCTAATTTACTCAGGAGATCTTGTCTTTTTCTACTTTCTAATTCCCATGTAGATTAGATCTATGTAAGGCACTCTTCGCATCCATATTGTTGTCTAAGTTCTCTGAATTTGTGGTTTGTAGGCTGGCTTTCTTTGCTTTATGTTTGAAAACCACCTATGAGTAAGTACATGTGATAACTGTCTTCCTGTACCTGGGTATGTTATTCAGGTTTCTTCTTTTCCTGGGTTGTGTAGTTTTTTTGTTTGTAGACTATATAGCAGCTGTGGCCTTCTGCCTAGTCAGACTGCTCAGAGCAAAAGCAGCTTTCTCTGTGATTAATAGAGATCATCATAACTGTTCCTCCAGAAGCATTGTATATAGGGCTGTTAGGTAACTTTTCCTTGAAGTTTTCTGGTTTTGTGTCCCCTTCTTTTGTGTTTGTGAAAATTATGGTGTTGGTAAAGTTATCTTTTAGAATAAGCATCAAGATTGATAGTCGACTTTTCACAGTGTCATCCTCTTGATTTTCAAGCAAGACCTTAATGGTACAGTATGAACATGCCAGAGACATTTCTTTCCATCATTTGTCTAATACACTTTTGTTCCTACATAATATTGAGGTAAGAATATCCCTAAATGTCTCTGCTATTACACTGTGACAAGTGGATTTGTTAACTGAGCATGCTTAAGGAAAGGGAGAACATTGCATGAGCATATTCAGACTCCCTAAGTAAAATCTCCATGTTTTATTTGTTGAGGAAAAACACTGTTTTGATAACAACTCCCAAGCTCTTTGTGCCTACCTCAGGCAAGGTTTTTTTTTTTTTATCATTTCTTCTGTCTTGGCTGTTGAAATGTCTGGCTATTTTTGGTAGTAAATCTGACTACCTCTGGGATCATCCAATACACAAAGAATTGATTAAACCTGGGACATTTTACTTAAAGGTTTTTGAAATGAGAAAATCCTCCATTAATCTGTATAATTTGAGATGATAGGACCCACCTTAAGCTGCTTGGTGTTTCTGCACACTTAACCAGTGAGCCATCTCTCCCACCCATGTCTGTGAACAGTTTTAACACCATCACTCATGAGCAGAGGTAGTGGGATTCTCTACATTTGAGAACAGTCTGGACTACAGAATGAGTTCTACAAATACACAGAAAAATCCTGTCTTGAAATCACAAAAAACAAAACAGAACAAAACAAACAAACAAACAAAAAACCAAAAAACTGAATCAAACAAAGACTATGACCCAACTTTAATCAGCATCTTACATTCTGGCAGCAGCAGTCACATAAAAAGTATTTTGAAGAAGAAAAATCTTTTTTTTTTTTTGCCTCTGTGCTCTGGCACCGGCTACCAAACTCATCCCTTTACTAGCATTAATCATTGTAATTTTGGTGAATACTTAAAACCAGCTGAGTCACAGATCCTTGTGGGCAGAACAACTACTGGATCCTTCTCTTGATCTTAGACAAAAGGCTGAGAAGCAAGCTATTGGATTCCTCAATTGCCATTGGTATGCAGCTGTTCTTAAGTTAAGTGGACCACAGCTTGCGAGACATTCTAAGAAGACTACTTTTTACATCCATGGTGAGAATCATTCTACCTGTCTTGGTCATGTAGAGAATCTTAAATACTGCAGCTGTATATTTTATTCACCTGACTATAGAGGAAGAAGTGCTGGCTAACAATAGTGCTCATGAAGACATTCTTTCTAGCTCCATTATTCTCTACATATTCAAATTTCCATGAACACTACCCTTTTTATTATTATTCATATGCCTGGAGTTTGCTTCGAATTTCAGGAATAAAGCCCATAAACAATGGAGTCATCATCCAGCTTTCCGATGGGGAAAAGACCAATCATCTTGATTGAGACCTGGTTCCTGCTTTTCTCTTTTCTGTTGTGTGAAATCCCTGCGAAAACCATGTAAAAAGTACCTCCAGTTCATCTGACCTCAGAGTGAAGCCACAGAACATATATTTCATTTTGTAACTTTAAAACTCTCTTTAGTTGTTAGTATTCTAGGCATCCTTACATCTGTGGGATAGGAAATTGCTCCACCCGCCTAGCACAGTGCACCATACAAGTCACACAGTGTGCTGGAAGGAAAAGGGAAAGTTCCTAGGAGTGCAAGAAGATGACATTGATTGCTTTAGTAGCCAGGGGCCAGTGCTCTTAAATGCATGTATTCTCAGATCTGGAGAAGTTCTCTGTTGGGGTGAATGGAATGGAGAGGAGCCAGTATTCTGTCTCTTTAAGCACACTGTACCCCCTATGGGCGGTGCTCTAGCCACTCAGGACTCACTAGCCAATCAGCACTCCAGGTGACCTGCCAGTCAGAAGCAGTGCAGGTCTCTTCCTGGCAGCCGCCTTCAGTCTTGGCTTTGAAGAGGAGCTGGCGCCAGTGGATTCCTGTTCTTGGGTGCAGTTGCTGTTGCGGGGAGACGATGAGCTGAGAACTTTGGGAAAATGGAGAAGCACAACATGGTGAGTGAGGGAATGCTGTCTCCTGATGGGGAGGAGCAGAGGACGAGGTGCGGAAAACACTATGTTGTTACCTCCGTGGGTCTGGGTGGGAACCCGCCGCCACATTCCCTGTATTGTGAAGTCCCTCATGGTCCCTGGTAACTCCTGGACCTAGGGGCAGGCCTCTGAATAACTTTGCCCTGTGGCTTCATCTGCTTAGAATATTGGGAGCAGGAAGCTGCGTGTACAAACACCTTCCTAGTCAACTTCAACAGGGTTCCTGCATTCATGGAAACAAGTTGCCAAACTCAGAGAAGCCTCGTTTCTCCAGTATCTTCTCGATATCGAGCACTTTGCATTTAAGCTTTAAATATAATCTGAATCTATATTTAAATTTGTGGACGTTATCAAAGGCACCTCACATGTCGTGTAGCTCTCCACTACTGTGTCATAATGTAGAAGAGTAGAATTGTTGATACAATAGATTGACCAATGCTTATGAAATAATTAAGTCTCACAAAGTAGAATTTATCAGAGGGAGAAATGCTTCTAAAACACCCAAACTGTGAGTCTATGCTAATGAGGGCTGGTAAAGATTAGAATGCCCAGGTATACATTGTTTATCAGGATTGTCCATGTATTTGACTCCAAACCATTTCAAAGAAGCCATCACTGAGTTAAAAATAAAAAGTCACTGCTGGGTGGTGGCGGTGCACACCTTTAATTCCAATACTCTTGAGGCAGGGGAAGGTGGATTTCTGTGAGTTCAAGGCCAGCCTGATCTACAAGAGTGAGTTCCAGGACAGGCTCCAAAGCTACAAAGAAACCCTGTCTTGAAAAATAAAAAAAAATCGTGCTTGCTTCGGCAGCACATATACTAAAATTGGAACGATACAGAGAAGACTAGCATGGCCCCTGAAAAAAAAAAAAAAGAAAAATAAAAAAAAAATCACTAGACCCACCCAAATATCAAAAAATAGACCTGTTAACAAGCTGCTCAAGGAGACATTACAGGTCACAACCAACCTTAAGACCTGGCATGCCATAAAGTTCCAGTTTTCTTTTTGAGAGAGGCATAGTTCTGTCAGAAGACCAATATTACACTGGGTGACATATATTTGAAATGTAAAACACTGTTGTGTGAATGACTGGCCTGATCAATCAAGGCTTTCCTTTAGGACCTCAGGCAGGGAGGAGGGACATTCTTGCTGACCTAGTAACAGCCTGGGACATAAGCCTGTGAGTTTCCCTAAGGAACTGATGTATTGATACTAAAACAGAGCTCCTTCTCTAAAACCAGGAATGTGCATTGGAGAGCCCATAATGGTCTGGTGCCCAGGCCTTTGTGGAGGGGTTGCTTCAGATCTTGACAACTCAACCTTTCCCACCATATGGAGCTATGGTTCTCAGTACCAAGGCCATTCTAGACACAGCAAAGATTCCAAAATACCCTGTATACCCATTGTGTAGAATTGTTGGACTAGCCTCTTCCTAAATTTGTCTCATTGTATCATAGTTTCTGCTGACTTCATGTAACTCTTTCATTTCCCCCTAGGAAGTAATAGACCAGGCTGGCTTTGAACTCATAGAGAGGCACAGGGTTCTTCTCCTGTGTCTTGGGATTAAAGGTATAAGCCACCACCACCTGGCAAGATGCTATTTTTCTTTTTTGCTTTTTTTTTTTTGTTTGTTTTTCAAGTTTCTCTGTAGCTTTGGAGCCCTTCCTGGAACAAGCTTTTGTAGACTAGGCTGACCTTGAACTCACAGAGATCTCCTGGCAGGAATTAAAGGCGTGTCCCACCACTGCTCAGCTAAGAAGCTATTTTTCTTTTCTTTTTTTTTTTGGTTTTTTCGAGACAGGGTTTCTCTGTGGTTTTGGAGCCTGTCCTGGAACTAACTCTTGTAGACCAGGCTGGTCTCAAACTCACAGAGAGCTGCCTGCCTCTGCCTCCTGAGTGCTGGGAGCTATTTTTCTTAAGAAGCTTACTAGGCTGGGACTTATCTTCTGCAACACCTCCCCACCCTATCTTTTTTATCTTTTACATATCCAGTCCAGTCTTTCTCCTCCCTTGTGATCTTCACCTTAGTACCCTGTCAGTGAAGAATGACCTGCTGTAATAGGTCATGGGCATACTTAAGAAAATATTCTGAGAATATTTTTGCCTATATATTTAGACTGGCAAGTTGCCTGTTCCTATTTCAATTGTTCAGAGTATAATCTGGACCATTATCCTAAGGGATACTTATGACTAACAGCATATATTTGATACAAATATCTATTTAACCTCTGTCCCTTGAGCTTTGGACAGAGATCAATGCATAACATCATTAAAGATCCTTTTCTTTATTAATCTCCTAAGTGTATGATGTGATTTCTAAGTGGGAAGGCGTATTAATTCTAGAAGAGCTGCATTTCTGTCCCCATAGAAATATTGCTTCTGAGACAACTTCTGTTATGTTGACTCAGGTGGCTTTGGTCCCTCTTTGTTGTTTTTCTGGCCAACCTTGACTGTCCTCTATTTTACACCTTCAAAGTTCTTAAGTGACTGTACCAACTCACAGTATTAAAATTATGTATTTACTGGGTAGTGGTGATGCATGCCTTTAATCCAAGCACTCGGGAGGCAGATGCATGCAGATCTCTGTGAGTTTGAAGCCAGGCTGGGTGGATATGGGAATCAGGGAATAAGATATCTTAATTAAGGGAGCCATTTTAGGGTTGGCAAGAGACTTGGCTCTAGAGGGCTTCCCAGGTGTCCAAGGGAATGTTCCTAGTTAGGTCCTTGATCAATGGAGGAAAGGGTGCCTGAACTGGCCTTGTCCTATAGCCACACTGATGAATATCTTGAATATCATCACAGAACCTTCATCGGGTGATGGATGGAGATAGAGACAGAGACCCACATTGGAGCACTGGACTGAGCCACCAAAGCACAGATGAAGAGCAGAAGGAGGGAGAATATAAGAAAGGAAGGCAGGACAACGAGGGGTACATCCACCCAAGGAGACTCTGGAACCGATCTAGTGGGAGCTCATCAAGGCCAGCTGGACTGGGTCTGGACAAGCATGTTATCAAACCAGACTCTCTGGATGTGGCTGACAATGAGGGTGGACTGAGAAGAAAACGATGACACTGGATTTTGATTCTACTGCATGTACTGGCTTTTTGGGAGCCTAGTCTGTTTGGATCCACACCTTCCTAGAATGGAGAGGGGGGCTTGGACTTCCCACAAGATAGGGCATCCTGACTTTTCTTAGGACTGGAGAAAGAGGGGGAGAGGGAGTGGGAGGGAAATGGGAGGATGGGAGGAGGTGGAAATTTTAAATCAATCAATCAATAAATTTAAAAAAAATAAAAAAATACAATGCTCTATCAATCTTAAAAAAACATAACACAACAAAATTTAGTTAATTACTTAAGAACAGCACATCCCCATACAGGTTTGTTTTGGGCAGACTATCAAGGAACATAGAGCTTGCAGACAGCTGTGAGCCATGAGGTTACAGAACAAAGTGTGGGTCAGGTATTTGCTGATCTAAAATGCAAGCTGGAGCAGCCCCTCCTCCCAGAGTCAGATCTCAGCCTAATCAGAGTAGGGTTGGCAGAAGCCAGAGGAGCTGGAAGCTGCAGAGGAGTTTCAGCCAAAAGCTACAAGCAGCAGTAAGTCAGCCACTTAGTAGGAAGGACTAAGCCACTTGGGCATAGGAGAAAGGAAATTGTAAAGTTGTCTTCCAGGAGGCCAACACAATGGTACACAGGTGTGTGCCAGAGGGGAGGTGGTTAAGTTGCCAAGAGGTAGTTCAGCTGTGTGTGGTGGGAGAAGGCTGCAGGAGAGACCCAGCAATAGTGAGGATTCTGGCCATATGGTCACCAATTTGTTGTTGTACAAAGAGTTCCTAAATAGTCCAGAATAGAGATAACAAAGGTTTACTCATATGGAAATAAACTAACAGAAAGAATACTAGTCCAGAGCCTTCTGAGAGCAATGGGAATGGGAACCAAATCCAAAAGCCAAGAGGCTTTGTCTGTATTTACCATACATGAGATGATGCCCAAGTTGGGCAGGTATCTTAAAGGCTATTGACTGCAGGAGTTCCCCAGCACGGGCTACTTCTGTTGCACATATTTTTTGCACCACAGTAGACGGCAGTAGCATCTCTACCCATCCAAGAAATCTCCTGAAGCCCACAGTCTTCCCTCTTCCTCACCCTTTTCTAGGATGGCAAATAGTATAGGTAAATCACATATTCTATCCCACATATGTCCTTCTCCCAACTATTTTATTCATCCATGTCAATATTTCATACTTTTATTTTTGACCCTCTCTGTCTATCTTTCCACATGGCTGAGCTTGCATCACCATCTCCATCACTTACACCCTCATGGAGCCCACCTGTTTGGAACAAGGTGTCCCCTGCCTTCTTAAAAAGGATACCATCATTTCTCTGGTCCAAAGTCATATTTATTTAGAAATATCTAACATTTCTGAAAAGGTGAAAAGAAGAGTAGTTATCTGTAACCACATTGCCCAGAAAGGAAGCAACTATTAGTATCTCACCACAATTTTCCAGAACTTTCTAGGCCTAAACATATATCCATAGGACAAGAATTTAAAAAAATAAGATTAGGACAGAAGTTAATGCAATGTTTTATGGTCTGCATATTTCCCCTCCCATTGATTACATCATGATAATTTCCTATAATCCAATATTTCTTTAAAAATGTTTTCTATCTGTTGCATTTCACCATTGTACTCCACAGAAATTTATTTAAACATTTCTGTTCTACTTGAGCATCAAGTTTGCAATTTTATTTTGTAAATTGGATTAATGTATTTTGTGCTATATGTAAAATTTGTACATATTAATCATTAACTGTACCATATTTTTCTTTTTTTTCATTTTTCGGGACAGGGTTTCTCTGTAGCTTTGGAGTCTGTCCTGGAACTAGCTCTTGTAGACCACGCTGGTCTCGAACTCACAGAGATCCACCTGCCTCTGCCTCCCGAGTGCTGCATATTTTTCTTTTATCCTTGTGTGTGTTTATGTGCGCCTGTGGGTGTATGTGCGTGTGGATGTGTCTCGTGTTTCCCAGGCTGATCTTAATCTTGCTTTGTGTTTGAGGAGTGCCTTTAACTTCTGATCTCCTTGTTTCTGTCTCCTAAGTGCTAGGATTATAGGTAGGCACCACCATGATATAGCTGTGCCCTTCATTTTTTATTAAACTAGATTCCCAGTGCTGGCAGTGAAGGATTAACAGATCTGATGTTTAAGGACCCTGTTTTCCAATTACTATATAAGAGGTTCATATTGATTTATTACCCCTCCAACTCCTTATTTAACAATATGCACAAGATCAAGAAAAGCTGATACACTAAGTGTGTAAGGGAAGATGATATCCTGTCAGAGATTGAATTAAAAGGAGCATAGCCAGACTGATGCCAGCCCTGACTCATGCATGCTCAGAAGATGTCTCTGAGCCCTGGTAATATCCCTTTCACCTCTGTATCAACTTCAGTGGCAGATCCAGTCCAGAATTGCTACAAATGCCTTGGGAAGAGCCCTCTTAAGGAACCACCGCTTGGGTAATATTGAATCCTTGGCTACACCACAGAAAAATATTTCAGCAAAAGTCAGAGAGACATTGAGGGGGAACGTGTGTACACAGAAGATTAGGTACTAAATAGAGAGAGACACTGTGCTTAGGTGTCCTTACAAAAGATACAGAAACGTTTGTCACCTATCTTTTTTTTTGTTGGTTTTTTTTTTTTTTTGAGACAGGGTTTCTCTGTGGCTTTGGAGCCTGTCCTGGAACTAGCTCTGTAGACCAGGCTGGTCTCGAACTCACAGAGATCTGCCTGCCTCTGCCTCCCAAGTGCTGGGATTAAAGTCATGTGCCACCACCGCCGAGCTTGTCACATATCATAAAGGATGTAATTCATAGCTGAGCATAATTGCATAAGCCTTTAATACCAGCGCTTGGTGGTGTCTTTCTTTTTTGGTGGCTACAGGGCTTCCCTTCTAATTATGCCTACTTTCTCTACATAGCTTTTCCAGTCTGGCTACATTCTGTTAAGTCATTGGCTGAAAGCAGCTTCTTATTCATTAACCATCATAACCAACACATATACAAAGGGACTGTACCTCAAGCAACTGCTGTCTCAACCCATGATTGCAACTCCACATTTACCAGCAGCAGTTTGGCCCTTGGTCTCCAGCCTCACACTCATAGAGACATGAGATAGGGGATGCTATGAAAGCGAGTAAGGAACTACATATCTAAGTCTCTATCCTTCTATAGAACACAGGACTTAAAAGTTGAGGTGAAGTATTCAAAGACATTGAATAGCAACCTAATATGTTCTCATTGTGTACTCCTTCCAAAATGTGCTGTCCTTCTACTCAGCCCCCGCTTCAGAACACTTGCTACTCTTAGCTTCTCTCTACAATGTCTTGTCTGTTGATTGCTGATAAAGCCCCTTGACCCCAGGTTAATCCTATTTAATCAAAAACTGTATCATGTTTGCATCATTTTACAAAGTAGTAGAAAAATGTAGCACACCTTTACACAGTGAAAATAATATTCCACAACAGCAGACCACTGTTAGAGCTCAGGCCTAGCTCACTATGGTGTGGATGATGTGTAAACGGAGACCGCACTTGTGTTTCCTGACCACCCAAACCTAAATAATCACACAGAATGTTGTTAATTACAACACTATTTTGCCAACAGCTCAGGTTTATTCCAATCTAGTACTTGCATCTTAAATTAACCCATTTCCATTATTTTATATTTTACCCTGAGGCTCATCGTTTGATACTTTACATCCTGAATATCGGGAAGATTTAAAAACACATTTGGTTATTTATTGCATTGACTATGAAAGTGTGGGGAGAAACTGGGAGCTAGGGAGTCAGGCAGACAGCAGTGAGGCCCTGCTGATGAGCATCTTCATCATCTCGAGAGCAATGCGGAGCCATATATGGATGTCAGGCAGCAGATTGATGCAATCTTAATTGGTAACTAAAATGGCACTCCTGATGCTGGACTGAGGAGACACTGAAGAGGGCAATACTAACGAGTAGTATCTATTTATTTACTTGGTACTGGGTCATACAGTGTATCACAGGCTGACATCAAGTTTGTCAACATCTTGCCTCAGCCTCATAAACACTGGTATTATAGGTGTGTTTGAAGGCACCTAGCCAAGGCTACATGGAATTGTTTCAAAAAACTAAACCAAAACCAAAGAGAAAGGACAAAAGACCTGAAGTTGTGTGGGTCTGAGAAGACAGGTGAGCCTGCCTTGTAAGCTTAAGGAAATCAATTTGAGGCCCAGAATCCATACTGAAGAGAAAGAGAAAAAAAAAACCTATGGTCACAAGAAGTTTTAATACTGTACTGGGACACAGAGAATATTGGCTACATAGGGCTTGTTGGCCAGCTGCCTAGTCTACTTGGAAAGTCACAGAGTAATCAGAGACTATCTCAAAAGAAATAACAAATAAGTTTGGGAAAATCAGAGGAATAACACCAGAGTTTCTCTTGTATTCCACACATATAAACATGCATGTTGTGAATTAGCTCGATATGGGAAATAACCAGGCCAGCTTAAGAATAACAATTATATTTTTTATGGTTACAATGGGAAACTCACACCACAAGAATGGGGAGTCCAACATTCTCTGTGTCGGTGAGAATTACGCAGAGAGTGAGCACCTGGTAAGTCCCAGTTTTCTTCCTGGGTTCCAGGTAGCCATGTCTTAACTAGGCATGATTGGTTAATAGAGCTTCCCCATCATACACACATACAGAATCATACACATACATACATCTCCACACAGATATACACTTGTACCTACAAATATACATACAGATCAATACTAACTTTGTGTAGCTTTCTAAATGTTTACGTATGCTTATTTATATTTGTAACATGAACATTCCCAGCCATTGAGTAGGTTTTACATAAAAATGAAGTCACAGTTCCATGAGTACTAAGGTTTTTGGTAAACGAAATCCCATTTCTAAGTAACATCTATGTTGGAGTAATTCTCTTGTATACTCCAATGATTTGTCACTCAAATGGGTTTAATAAAACACTGACTGGCTAGAAGCTGGGCATGAGGCAGACATGAATGTGCCATGCTGATAAATGTTCTACCAGTGGAAGACACTAAATGGGGAATATGGGTTAATTTAAAATGTAAGAGCAGGCTAGTAATAACTATGATCTTGGGTAAACATTTTCAATTCTTAAAATCTTAAAAGCCTCTGTTTGGTAATCTTGAGCTGGCAGTTAGGAAAAATAAGTCTGTTCACAAATGCCATTCCAATGTGTAGCCAAAACTTTCACAAAAAATCTGAAATAACTTGGCAAAAATTCTGAACACCCAAAAACATAGTCAAATGCAATGTCTTTGTAACTGCCTTTTCTTTGGTGGGCTATGGTTGCTAGCAGTGACCAGAGGCTTGCCTCCTTCAACCAAGGGCTTCATGACTCAGCATTAGCAACAAATCAAGCAGCTCCCTTTACAGATTCTAAGTTTACTGTTTGTGTGTCTTCTTTCTCTATCCGACCTGAGGGCTCAGGTCATGCACCTGCCGGCCACTTTCCCTGTATTTCTGTAAATCAAAATATGTGTGGAGCCCTGATTTAATTCTCTAGGACAGATACCCACGGGTATCAAGGTCATGCATTTGTTTGTGGCTCCAGCCCATGTCTGGTCTGTTATTCAACATGATGGCGTCTTGAATAATTTCTGGGCAGCATTACTGGGAATTACCTCCAACTCCTTCCCATAACTGTACTTTCTTAGTCAGTACCACTGATCTACTTGATTACCACACACTAGACCCTATAAAAATTTACCACAAAGTTCTGGAGTCAAAGATATGTTTGCTGACTTCTACTGTGGAATGCTCTATCTCCTGTTTGTAATTGTATCTGACTTATTGATAGTTCACAATGATGAATTAGTTAAATGCATGATGGTTAATTGTGGTCTATAAACAAAAGTCGGGATAAGAGAAATTTGTTATGTGTAAGCATACAAGTGATTTTATTTTTACTGTCACCAATAGTTGGTGCCACCAATAAATGAAAACAAGGTGGTTGTACTTCCTGGCCAACCAAGAACCACTCATATTTTATGAACATAAGATCCATAATTTAAGTTTTTTTTATTTCTAAGACAGGTTACCTCCACATAGCCATGGATGCCAGGAATTTATTTTGGGGAATATGCTGGCCTCACTGAGATCAGCCCAGCCCACACTCCTGTGTGTTGTAATTATGGCCATAAAATTCTATGTCCAGGTGAAATATGTGTTTTTAAATGCACTGAATTTTAATTTTAATTGAATTGAATCAGAGAAATAAATAATAAAGTAAGATATAAAATGGAGCATCATTGTTTTGATGAATAGCAATGTTTCTTGCAATTCTATAATTTAAATGGCCAAATTATTTCATATGGTCTCAGTAAATTTGTTACTTTCTTTGCATTGTTAATTCCATCTGTTTAAAATTGTTTGGAGTGTTTGTGTGAATACACCCATGCCATGATGTGTATGTAGCACTGACAGGAAAACTAACAGGCGTCTATGATCTACTTCTGCTTTGTGAGTTCTAGTGATTAAACCTATGGAGATATTTGCCTACAAATGACCTCAATGGCAATTCTTTGGGTTTAAAAATTATTCATGAATGAATGAGCTGTTGGAGGAGTGTCTATGGGTAACTGCTAAAGTAAAGAAATATGAGAAAACTTGTAAAGGTATTGTGCATAACCCAGAGATAGATCCCAGGTCATCAGACTTAGCAACAATAATCTTTACTAAATGAGGCAATTTCCTGGTGTATAATTTTGGTTCTGAAAAAGTGTTATAAATAAATGTCTACTCCTCAAAATGAACATATTTTACTAGTGTAATATTTATTCAAATTGAATTTGAGCACCACTGAAATGGTTCAGTGGGAAAGCACTGTTGGGAGCAAGACTAAAAATCTTTCCTCAATTCCTATAGAACCTCAAGCTATGAAATTACATACACAGATGTTTGCTGATTCTCATAAATTATTACATCCATATCAGATAAATGAAAATACTTCTTTGAATACACACATGGGGTATTTAATGTTTCTTATAATTTTTATGAGTCATTTTAAAATTAACATTGTTAAATTCTCTTGAAAACACAGCACATTGGTAGTTCATCATCTACCCTTGGACTTGTACTCAAGAGTAATATAAATGAGCATCATGAGTTCAAATGTATCCCTGAATCATTACTGATATCCAAGATAAGATGGATATCAAACAACAAAATTTCAATGAAATACTTGTGAAAAGACAAAAATCAAAACCAGAAAGATAAATCACCACTGTTTTATGGAAGTATGTTTAAACATGGCCTGATATTTCAATAACCATTGAGAAAATTATATGATAAGGGCTCCATTACATACATTACAGCAGAAATACCTATCACAAGGTACAGAAGATGAAAAAGTCATAGAAGGAATATAAAGTCTACAAAATAAGCTTCACTAAATGGATTTGCCACACGTACAGCACACTCTCGGGACTACCTCAAATGCTTAAAAATAGAAACCACAATGCAATTATCTCCTCTATCAGTTTTGAATGAACATGGTATGTAATTTACTTCTTGCAAGGCTATGATAAAAAATTATTTTTCTTGAAGCTAAAGAAATCTGTGATGTTTAAAGCCTTTAACAGCCGGGCGGTGGTGGCGCACGCCTTTAATCCCAGCACTCTGGAGGCAGAGGCAGGTGGATCTCTGTGAGTTCGAGACCAGCCTGGTCTACAAGAGCTAGTTGCAGGACAGGCTCCAAAACCACAGAGAAACCCTGTCTCGAAAAACTAAAAAAAAAATAAAAAAATAAAAAATAAAGTCTTTAACATTTTTTTTCATGAATATGAACTCCTTCATTATGAGTTTGTTCCTACCTCAGACTTAAAAGTGAGCTAAATAGAATTTAAAACATTTACAACACTAGTTAGTTCCAGGACAGGCTCAAAGCTACAAAGAAACCCTGTCTTGAAAAACAAAACAAAAGACCCAAGTACCCATCCATAAATCCTTATACCTTAATTACTTAGGTCTTGCAATTGAAGAAGTATAAAATCTAAAAGAGTTACATTATCATTCAAATTCACAACTCAAGAGTTACAGTTCTGAAGGGAAAGGTACCCTTACTGCCTGAAGTCAGGAAACACCTACAGTTGTGAAGAGAATGGTGCCACACTAGATGAGGCAATGATGTTCCTCTCTGAGAGAGAGCCATCACAGCTGGGATCCACTCCATTCTTCTAAGATAGTTTCCCAGCAGAAATGCCTGTTGCTGATCTGCTCCACTCCCCTAACGTAGTACCTCAAAAGAGGTGTCCATTGCTGCTGTGCTCCTCTGGGTTAAATGACTTTCAAGTAGAAGTATCAATTATGTCTCAATTCAACTCCACTAGGGAGTTTCTGATCCATTCCAGTGAAAGAAGTTCTTCACAGAAACCTCAGTCAGGAGATTTATTTGGGAGGGAAGAGAGTGCCTGCCTCTGCCAGGGTGGAAAGAAACAGCTGCTAACTGAATGAGCAATATGAATCATATAGGGCTTCTTAAAACCAGATCTAAGGAGATTTTGAAGGTGGAAATTTGTCAGATTTCAGTTCCTGAGTTTGAACAAGCTGAGACATGGGCAGAATTCTGTACTCAGAGATTGGTTGCTTTGGTGCTCAGTTGAACAAGGGAAGAGTGTGTATCTTTGGCTCTGGATTGAGAGCAAAAGTGTGTTTTCTTCACTGGCCCTTTTTATCTTTTTGGTTCTGTTTTCAGGGTGATATTGTTTCGATAACCAGTTCTAGATTCAGAGATAAAGTGTTTTACTTTAGATCTCATTTCTGGATCAGGATGTGTTTGACTAGCCTTTTCTCCTACCCATAGGATTTCATAAATTCAAGAATTAGCTTTTATTCATTAGGAGGTGGAAACTTGTTTTTTTTTCTCCTTTTCTCAATAAAAAAATAAAAGTAAATATTAAAAAAAAGAATTTTGAAGGTGTAATATAGAGGACACTCAAGGTCACTGCTTTGTAAGGCAGCAGACAGGGACCAAGGCCACCTGAGTCAACATAACACAACTTGTCTCAGAAACAATATTTCTATCAGGATGGAAACGAAAGTCTTCTAGAATTAATATGCCTTTTCACTGAGAAATCACATCACACACTTAGGAGATTAATGAAAAAAGTCTCTTTAATGACAGTATGTATCAATCTCTGTCCAATGCTCAAGTGGAACCAGGTTAGACAGATTTTGCATTCAATATATGCTGTTATCTTTTAAGTATCTCTTAGGCACTTTGTCCAGATTATACTTTGTTTTTTTTAAAGATTTATTTATTATGTACACAACATTCTACCTCCATGTATGTCCACATGCCAGAGGGTGCCAGATCTCATTACAGATGATTGTGAGCCACCATGTGGTTGCTGGGAATTGAACTCAGAACCTCTGGAAGAGCAGCAGGTGCCCTCAACCACTGAGCCATCTCTCCAGCCCTTTTTTTTTGGTTTTTGGAGACAGGGTTTCTCTGTGGTTTTTGGAGCCTGTCCTGGAACCAGGTCTTGTAGACCAGGCTGGTCTTGAACTCACAGAGATCCGCCTGCCTCTGCCTCCTGAATGCTGGGATTAAAGGCATGCGCCACCACTGTGTCCAGATTATACTTTGAACAATTGAGATAGCAACAGGCAACATGACTGTCTAGTTATTTAGACAAGAAATATTCCCAGAATATTTTCTTAAGTATGCCAGTGACCTGTTACAGCAGGTTATTCTTCACTGACAGGGTTGTAAGGTGAAGGTCACAAGGGATGCGAAATACTGGACAAGTAAAAAAAATCAAGACACTTCCTGGCCATCCTACAGGGGCTATACTGCCCAAACCCCCTCTCTCTTCCTATCCCACTCAGCTTACATCCAGATCCCCACACCCCCTGTCTCCCTCCCTCCTTTGGGGCATAGCGCCTCCCTGCCCAGCCTGCTAGGGCGCTGGGACCGAATCTGAACCGGGAGGACATAGGGGTGGCCGGTAGCTCCTTTGTTCCTATAGCCTGCCCGCAGCGAGCAGGGTGGGCCCTTTGTTCGCGAGCTAACCAAGCAGCGTGGAGTTTCGTTCTGGGCACCGAGTGAAACATCATTGTGGAGAAACATCTCTGGGGAGTGACATCACTGGGAAGGTACATCAGTGGGCAAGAAGACCTGATCCTATAAAAGAAGATCCAAAGGGGAGTATTGGGAGGAAGAGATGGGCAGACGCCAATGCAGGAATTCTCCCAACAATCTGAAAAACAACACGAAACCACCAGAAGCCAGTGACCCCACAACAGGAGGACATGAACACCTTAATCAAGAAGAAGTAGAAAAAACTGACTTCATGAAAGTGATTGACACCCTTAAACAGCATATAAAAAACGCCCTTATAGAAATGGATGAGAAGTATAATAGAAAGTTCGAGGAATTGAGTAAATCAGTGAATGATACCCTAGGAAACCAAGGAAAAACAATCAAGCAGATAAAGGAAACAGTTCATGACTTGAAAACTGAAATGGAGGCACAGAAGAAAACACAAACAGAGGGCCGACTGGACATGGAAAATCTAGGTAAACGAATAGAGACTACAGAATCAAGTATAACCAGCAGAATACAAGAGATAGAAGAAAGAATCTCAGATTCTGAGGATAACATAGAGAAAATAAACACTCTGATCGAAGAAAACAGCAAGTCCAACAAACTCTCATCACAAAACATTCAGGAAATATGGGACACAATAAAAAGACCAAACCTAAGAATAATTGGAGTAGAAGAAGGAGAAGAAGTGCAGCTCAACGGTACAGAAAATATACTTAATAAAATTATAGAAGAAAACTTTCCCAACCTGAAGAAAGAGGTACCTATGAAGGTTCAAGAAGCATACAGAACACCAAATAGGCTGGATCAAAAGAAAACATCCCCTCGCCATATAATAATCAAAACACAAAATATACAGAATAAAGAAAGAATATTAAGAGCTGCAAAGGAAAAAGGCCAAGTTACTTATAAAGGTAAACCTATCAGACTTACACCTGACTTCTCTATGGAAACCATGAAAGCCAGAAGGTCCTGGATAGATGTTCTCCAAAAACAAAGAGACCACGGATGCAAGCCCAGACTACTATATCCAGCCAAACTTTCATTCACTATAAATGGAGAAAACAAAATTTTCCAGGATAAAAACAAATTTAAACAATACGTAGCCACAAATCCAGCCTTACAGAAAATAATAGAAGGAAAATCACTAACCAAGGAGTCCAACAATGACCACAATAACTCAGACATCTAGAGACTCTTCACCAGCGCAAATCAAAGAAGGAAAACACACAAACCCTACTACTAAAAAAGTGACCGGAGTTAACAACCACTGGTCATTAATATCACTTAATATCAATGGGCTCAACTCACCTATAAAAAGGCACAGGCTAAGAGATTGGATAAGAAAACAGGATCCAACATTCTGCTGTCTACAAGAAACACACCTCAACCACAAAGACAGGCACCTACTCAGAGTAAAGGGCTGGGAAAAGGCTTATCAAGCAAATGGACCTAAGAAACAAGCAGGTGTGGCCATACTAATTTCTAACAAAGTTGACTTCAAACTTAAATCAATGAGAAGAGATGGAGAGGGACATTTTATACTCATAACAGGAACAATTCATCAGGAAGAAGTCTCAATCCTGAATATCTATGCCCCTAATATAAAAGCGCCCACGTATGTAAAAGAAACATTACTAAAACTCAAGGCAGCCATCAAACCGCACACACTAATAGTAGGAGACTTCAACACTCCTCTCTCACCAATGGACAGGTCAATCAGACAGAAACCTAACAGAGAAATTAGAGAATTAATGGAGGTAATGAAGCAAATGGACTTAACAGACATCTATAGATTATTCCACCCAAAGAGGAAAGAATATACCTTCTTCTCTGCAGCTCATGGAACCTTCTCGAAAATTGACCACATACTTGGTAACAAAGCGAACTTACACAGTTACAAAAAAATATTAGTAACCACCTGTGTCTTATCAGATCACCATGGATTAAAGTTAGAATTCAACAACAGGCCGGGCGGTGGTGGCGCACGCCTTTTATCCCAGCACTCGGGAGGCAGAAGCAGGCGGATCTCTGTGAGTTCGAGACCAGCCTGGTCTACAAGAGCTAGTTCCAGGACAGGCTCCAAAACCACAAAGAAACCCTGTCTCGAAAAACCAAAAAAAAAAATAGAATTCAACAACAATGCTACCCCCAGAAAGCCTACAAACTCATGGAAACTGAACAGTCATCTACTGAACCATACCTGGATTAAGGAAGAAATAAAGAAAGAAATTAAAGTCTTCCTTGAATTCAATGAAAATAAACAAACAACATACTCGAACTTATGGGACACTATGAAAGCAGTCCTGAGAGGAAAGTTCATAGCACTAAGTGCCCACTTAAAGAAAACAGAGAAAGCACATATTGGAGACTTAACAGCCCACTTGAAAGCTCTAGAAAAATAAGAAGCAGACTCACCTAGGAGGAGTAGAAGACTGGAAATAATCAAATTGAGGGCTGAAATCAACAAAATAGAAACACAGAAAACAATCCAAACAATCAATGAAACAAAAAGCTGGTTCCTGGAGAAAATCAACAAGATAGATAAACCCCTATCCAAACTAATCAAACGAAAGAGAGAGAACACGCAAATTAATAAGATCAGAAATGAAAAGGGGGACATAACCACAGACACAGAGGAAATTCAGAGAGTCATTAGATCTTACTACAAAAGCCTATATGCCACAAAACTGGAAAATGTAAAAGAAATGGACACTTTCTTAGATAAATACCATTTACCAAAACTAAACCAGGACCAGGTGAACAATCTAAACAGACCTGTAAGTCGCGAAGAATTAGAAGCTGTTATCAAAAACCTCCCTACCAAAAAAAGCCCAGGACCAGATGGTTTCAATGCAGAATTCTACCAGAACTTCCAAGAAGACCTAATACCTATACTCCTTAATGTATTCCACAATATAGAATCAGAAGGGTCATTACCAAATTCCTTTTATGAAGCCACAATTACTCTGATACCAAAACCACTCAAAGACTCAACCAGGAAAGAGAACTACAGGCCAATCTCACTCATGAATATCGACGCAAAAATCCTCAACAAAATACTGGCAAATCGAATCCAAGAACACATCCGAAAAATTATCCATTATGATCAAGTAGGCTTCATTCCTCAGATGCAGGGCTGGTTCAACATACGAAAATCTATCAATGTGATGCAGCATATAAATAAACTGAAAGAAAAAAACCATATGATCATTTCATTAGATGCTGAAAAAGCATTTGACAAAATTCAACATCCATTTATGTTAAAAGTCTTGGAGAGATTAGGGATACAAGGGTCATACCTAAATATAATAAAAGCTATATACAGCAAGCCGACAGCTAACATCAAATTAAACGGAGAGAAACTCAAAGCCATCCCGCTTAACTCAGGAACACGGCAAGACTGTCCACTCTCACCATACCTCTTCAATATAGTGCTTGAAGTTCTAGCAATAGCAATAAGACAACATAAGGGGATCGATCAAGGGGATTCGAATTGGAAAGGAAGAAGTTAAACTTTCGTTATTTGCAGATGATATGATAGTGTACATAAGCGACCCCCAAAACTCCACCAAAGAACTTATACAGCTGATAAACAGCTTTAGTAATGTGGCAGGATACAAGATCAACTCCAAAAAATCAGTTGCCCTCTTATACACAAAGGATAGGGAAGCAGAGAGGGAAATCAGAGAAGCTTCACCATTCACGATAGCCACAAACAGCATAAAATATCTGGGGGTAAATCTAACCAAGGAAGTGAAAGATCTATTGGACAAGAACTTTAAGGCATTGAAGAAAGAAATTGAAGAGGATACCAAAAAATGGATGGACCTCCCTTGCTCTTGGATTGGGAGGATCAACATAGTAAAAATGGCAATTCTACCAAAGGCAATTTATAGATTCAATGCAATCCCCATCAAGATCCCATCAAAATTCTTCACAGATCTGGAGAAGACAATAATCAACTTTATATGGAAAAACAAAAAACCCAGGATAGCCAAAACAATCCTATACAATAAAGGATCTTCTGGAGGCATTACCATCCCTGACTTCAAACTCTATACAGAGCTACAGTAATGAAAACAGTGTGGTACTGGCATAAAAACAGAGAAGTCGACCAATGGAATCGTATAGAAGACCCAGATTTTATCCCACAAACCTATGAACACCTCATTTTCGATAAAGGAGCTAAAGTATGCAATGGAAGAAAGAAAGCATCTTCAACAAATGGTGCTGGCACAACTGGATGTCAACCTGTAGAAGAATGAAAATAGACCCATATCTATCACCGTGCACAAAACTCAAGTCCAAATGGATTAAAGACCTCAATATCAGTCCGAACACACTGAACCTGATAGAAGAGAAAGTGGGAAATACCCTACAACAGATGGGCACAGGAGATCGCTTCCTATGTATAACCCCAGAAGCACAGACATTAAGGGCAACATTGAATAAATGGGACCTACTTAAACTGAGAAGCTTCTGTAAAGCAAAGGACACTGTCACTAAGACACAAAGGCAACCTACTGACTGGGAGAAGATCTTCACCAACCCCGCAACAGACAAAGGTCTGATCTCCAAAATATATAGAGAACTCAAGAAACTAGACTTTAAAATGCTAATTAACCCAATTAAAAAATGCGGCACTGAACTGAACAGAGAATTCTCAACAGAAGAAGTTCAAATGGCCAAAAGACACTTACGGTCGTGCTCAACTTCCTTAGCAATCAGGGAAATGCAAATCAAAACAACTTTGAGATATCATCTTACACCTGTCAGAATGGCTAAACTCAAAAACACCAAGGATAACCTTTGCTGGAGAGGCTGTGGAAGAACGGGTACCCTCATCCATTGCTGGTGGGAATGCAATCTTGTGCAACCACTGTGGAAGTCAGTGTTTCGGTTTCTCAGGAAATTCGGGATCAACTTACCCCTGGACCCAGCAATACCACTCTTGGGAATATACCCAAGAGATGCTCTATCATATGACAAAAGCATTTGTTCAACTATGTTCATAGCAGTATTATTTGTAATAGCCAGAACCTGGAAACAACCTAGATGCCCTTCAATGGAAGAATGGATGAAGAAAGTATGGAATATATACACATTAGAGTACTACGCTGCGGTAAAAAACAATGACTTCTCAAATTTTGCATGCAAATGGAAGGAAATAGAAAACACTATCCTGAGTGAGGTATCCCAGACTCAAAAAGATGAACATGGGATGTACTCACTCATAATTGGTTTCTAGCCATAAATAAGGATCACGGAGTCTACAATAGGTGAATCTAAGGAAGCTAAGTAAGAAGGTGAACCCAAGGAAAAACATATAGTTATCTTCTTGGCTAAGGGAAGTAGAGAAAATTGCCCGGGGGGAAAATTGGGATCTTGGGGGTGGGATGGGATGTTGGTAAGGGGAGATGGGGAGAGAAAAGTTAGCAGGGAAGGAGGGGGGGCCTTGTGGAAGCAGGAGGATTGGGATAAAGGAAGGTTGCACAGGGGAGCACGGAACCACAATTCTTCGTTAAGGGAGCCACTTTAGGGTTGGCAATAGACCTGACCCTAGAGGGGCTCCTAGGTGCCCAAGCCGAGGTCCCCAGTTAGTTCCTGGGCAGCTGAGGATAGGGAACCTGAAATGACCCTATCCTAGAGCAATAATGACGAATATCTTGCATATCATCATAGAACCTTCATCTGGTGATGGATGGAGATAGAGACAGAGACCCACACTGGAGCACTGGACTGAGCTCCCAAGGTCCCAATGAGGAGCAGAAGGAGGGAGAACATGAGCAAAGAAGTCGGGACCACGAGGGGTGCACCCACCCACTGAGATAGTGGAGCTGATCTATTGGGAACTCACCAAGGCCAGCTGGACTGAGACTGAAAATGCATGGGATAAAACTGGACTCTGAACATGGCGAACAATGAGGGCTGATGAGAAGCAAAGGACAATGGCACGGGGTTTTGATCCTGCTTAATATGATGGCTTTGTGGGAGCCTAGCCAGTTTGGATGTTCACCTTCCTAGATATGGACAGAGGGGGGAGGACCTAGGACTTACCACAGGGCAGAAAACCCTGACTGCTCCTTGGACTGGAGAGGGAGGGGGAAAGGAGTGGGTGGAGGGGGAGAAGGGTGGGAGGAGGGGGAGAAGGGCGGGAGGAGGGAGAGGGAAATGGGAGGCTGGGAGGAGGTGGAAACTTGTTTTTTTTTCTTTTTCTCATTTTCTCAATAAAAAAATAAAAAAGAAAAAAATGTAATGTATATAGGTTGTTAATAGATAATCATCTATAATAGTCAAGTTTGTAGTCATGTTAGATTTTTTAGATGTGCATAGACATATTTTAGATAGGCATTCTTCATATTCTTCAAAGACTGCAGCATATGGCATTTAAAATATTTTAATAACTTAGGGTTTTGCATGGCAATGAGACACATCTGCTCCTGGCAACACCAGCTGCTTCAAGAGGAAGATGGGCATTGAAGAGGCTCCTTATGGAGTTTGATAGCCATTTGGGCAAGAAACTGCTCTTGCCCAGAGTACTGCATAAACTGGACACAGAAAACCCTCAGAGAGAAGACTGCTGAACTTGCCTAAAGGTGAGATGATCTTTTGGGGTAACTGCTTCATTGGAATGTTTGCTGGAAACTACGGCCCTGTAGGCCAAAGATGGATGCCCCAAGTGTATGGAAGAACTTTGGGTGACTGTCCAGAAAGTGAGATGTATCTGTGATTTCTAGAGTTTTGTAAGTTGCTTATTTCTCACCACCCAGCTAATATTATATCTTTCTGGAGTCTTTGATGGAGTTGAAGAATAGTTATAGTTTTCCTTAGTTATGATAAAGATAAAATAGATGTAAATATTGTAATTCTTAATTGTAACTGGTTTGTTATATGTAATTTTACCATGTTAAAGTGAAAGCCTTTCCTTCTTGTTTAAACAGAAAAAGGGGAAATGATGGAGGAAGGTCATTGATTAATAATGAAACTTCCATGGCCCCATTTGAGGCCAGTTGCGGCCGGCAGCTCCTTCAATCATCTCCAAATACATAATATGAGCCTACCTGTGGAGAAACGCTGAAGTTAATGTCTTTAGTCTTCAAAAACATGAGAAAACATCATACTGTAGTGAAACTCTATAAATTAATTCAGTGTCATATTGTTTTGTGCTTCATATGAGAGTAAGACTTTGTGTGTAATCAATCTGATAAAGCTTGTGCATATTATCATAATCCTTTGGACCTGAGGAAAAAGCTAGGGGCTCATTTTAAATTATTCTTTAAGATCTTAAGCCACTTACAGTCAGTTAACCATAAGCAGCTATTGTGTAGAGAAAAATTTGATAGTGTCCACAATCTGTTTAAGCATCATGATACCTCTTTTTATTCTAGTTTAAACCAGGATTGTATTTCATAAAACCTTTTATGAAGTATTATGAGTTACAGCAAGGGTATTCTAACATTGGGCCTGAAACCAGAGCCAATGAAAAGCACTTTATCTCTGAATCTAGAACTAGGGAAAAAAAAAAAAGTCTCCCTGAAAACAGACAAAACATTAAAAAAGGGCCTGTGAAAGAAACCCAATTTGGCTCTCAAACCAGAACCATAAAATCATAAAATTCAATGATGTTTTTAATCCCAAAGGATACCATTAACTGAAACATGAGAGGCTTGAAGAGTCAAATCTCTCATACGTTTAATTTTATGTTTTGTTTAAACGTTGCCTTAGAAGTTGGGGTATAATTATGGTTATCAGAAGGTTGGGAATGGTCATGAGGAAGGTAGATAGAGGTGGTTACAAGGAATATTTTTTGAAAAAGATGGCTAGAATTAATATATTATGGAAACATCACCGTTAACCATAGCCAGAAATAATATAAAATATTATGGAATAACTTAATAAAGAAGTGAAAGGACTGTAGGAAATGAACATTAAATCTTTGAAGAAAACAACTGAAGAAGACACTGGAGAATGGGAAGATGTCCCTTGCCCTTGTTAGGTAGAAATCAAGATAGTAAAAATGAAAACCTTTCCAAAAGCAATCTACAGGTTCAATACCATTCCCATGTAAATATCAGAAAAATTCTTCACAGACCTCAAAATAAAAATACTCAACTTCATATAGTAAAGAAAAAAAATGCAGGATATCCAAAACAACTGTATACAAAAAATAATTTCTGGAGTCATCACATTCCCTGACTTCAGTCTACTACAGAGCTACAGTACTGAAAAGAGCCTGGTATTGGCACAAAAACAGACAGGAGGACCAATGGAACTGATTATGAGAATCAGATATCAATCCACTCACCTACTACACCTGAATTTTGTCAAAGAACCAAAAAATATATGATGGAAAAAGAAAGCATATTCAACATGGTGCTGGCATAACAATATCAGTGTGGGGAAGAATGAAAGTAGATCCACATCTATCATCATGAATAAAACTCAAGTCCAAATGGATCAAAGACCATAACATAAAGCCAAACACCCTAAACCACATAAAAGACATAGGAAGTATACTTGAACACACTCGCAAAAGAGACCAATTTCAAATTATAACCCCAGTAGCACAGACACTGAGAGAAATAATTAATAAATGAGACCTTTTGTAACATATGTTTCTGTGAACCAAAGACATGATCAGAAATACAAAAAAGGCAGCCTATAGTATGGGAAAAGATCTTCACCTACCCCACATTGGACAGAGGACTGATCTTTAAAACACACAAAGAAATAAATGAAATAGTCATCAAAAGAATAAATAATCCAATATCAAATGGAGTACAGACATAAAGAACTTTAAACTAATGAATCTAAAATTACTGAGAGACACTTAGTGATATTTCCAAACTCCTTAGCCATTAGAGAAATGAAAATCAGAACAACTCTGAAATTCCCTCATATCTGTAATAATAGCCAAAATAAAAAACATTGGTGACAACTTAAGTTGGAGAGGATGTGGGGTTAAGGCAACACTCCTCCATTGCTGATGGGGTTGCAAACTGAGTCAGCCACTTTGATATGGTGTTTTCTCAGAAAATTAGAAAGCCAACTGCCTGGTTGTGAGGCATGCCTTTAATCCCTGCACTTGGGAGGCAGAGACAGGCCCCTCTGACTTCAAGGCCAGCCTGGTCTACAAGAGCTAGTTCCAGGACAGGCTCCAAATCTACAGAGAAACCGTGTCTTGGAAAACCAAAAATTATAAAGAAAGAAAATTAGGAAACAACCTATCTTAAAACCCAGCAATACCACTTTGGATATGTACCTAATGGATGCTCAGGCATACTACAAGGACAAGTGGTCAACTATGTTCACAGCAACATTATTTGTTCACAGCCAGAACCTGAAAACATCCCTTCCACTGAAGAATGGACAAAGAAATTAACATGGATAAAGACAATTACATCTTCAAATTTATGGGCAAATTTTTGGATCTAGAAAACATAAGAGTGAGTTAACCCAGACCCAGAGAGAAAAATATAAATGTACTCACTCCTAAGTGGCATTTAAATATAAAACAGAGGACAACCAGTCTACAATTCTCAAAGAACATAGACAACAAAATGGAAACAAAGAGATATACATAAATCTATTCTATATAGACCTAGACAAAGACAAGATCTTAGTAAATTGGGAACATGTGGATCATGGGAAATTCGGAGGGGAGAGGAAGGGAGAGTAGTTGAATAAAAAGACAGTTAAAAAATCTTTGGACGGGGCTGGAGAGATGGCTCAGTGGTTAAGAGCATTGCCTGCTCTTCCAAAGGTCCTGAGTTCAATTCCCGGCAACCACATGGTGGCTCACAACCATCTTTAATGAGGTCTGGTGCCCTCTTCTGGCCTGCAGACATACACACAGACAGAATATTGTATACATAATAAATAAATAAATATTAAAAAAAAAGAAAAAAAAAGAAAAAAAAAATCTTTGGTAAACAGCAGTTCATGGGTGAATTATACAAAGTACAAAATGAATAGCTGAAATTTGCTTAATTTTGTAGCTGAATAAAATAATTCCTCTTTCCAAGGCAAACTGATTTATGACATTTAAGTAAACGCAATCCACACATATTTTCTAAAAGAAAATTGAAGGTGTATACCATATCTCCCCATGTTTCCAAACCTATGATCACACACACATGAGAGAGAGAAGTGTTTGATTTTACTTAATATAGCTGCATTCATTCTAAATTCACCATTAAACACTGAGTTCATGTTTTAATTATGAGTTTTGAAGGTTGTACAAGTCAGAGTGACAGACCCTGAACTATGTGAGTACTAATTGAATCTTTAACATTTGAAAATACCAAGTTAGAGTGTAAGAATATCTTGGGCTTTTATAGGTCAGATGAGCACCTACCGGCAATGGATCTTTTCTCTTAAAAAAATATTTTTATGGTTTATTTAACTTTATTTTTATGTGAGAAGGTGTCAGATCCCCTGCAACTGGATCTTCAGACAGTTGTGAGCTACCATGTGAGTGCTGCGAACTGAACCCAGGTCCTCTAGAAGAGCAGTCAGTGCTCTTAACCACTGAGCCATATCTCCAGCCCCAGGGCAATGGATCTTGTATCCAATAAATCTAGCAGCCAGAATCAAGAGCTGAATTGAAGAAAGTGACCACACACTTTACAGATTGATTTATAATGTAGGAGACCATGCCCAAGTGGATTGGTATCTTACAGGGTATTGACTCAAGAAGCTCTCCCAGCACCTAACCCTTTTGCTTAAATAAGAAATTCCAAACTTGGCTGGGTGGTGGTGGCGCACGCCTTTAATCCCAGCACTCAGGAGGCAGAGGCAGGCGGATCTCTGTGAGTTCAAGAACAGCCTGGTCTACAAGAGCTAGTTCCAGGACAGGCTCCAAAACCACAGAGAAACCCTGTCTCGAAAAAAAAAAAAAGAAATTCCAAACTCAATACAAAACTATGTATACAAAAAACAGATGTCAAATATAAAGTTAGAGTTATAAGCATAATCAATATTAAGGAAGGAATATATACTAATGTTTTGATAAGCATTCTCTCCTAAGGAATTCATGTCTGGTAGTAAAAATGGCTTGGCTAGATCACAAGAGGATGATTAGTAAGTATGATATTCTTATCTTCAACCCCATCAAAGGCCTGAGAAGAGCATTAATATTACTTGAGTAGGCAGGTAGTGAAGTCCAGCAGCCCGCAAAAAGTGTAGTAGATGACAGAGACAACTGACTGCCTGAGCAATCAACTAAAGTCTCATTTCAATGTTGAAGATTAAGACTTCCTATCAGAATATAAAAAATCTTTAATCAACTATGCAGTAAAGCAGGAAAATGATCTCAAAATACAAACCATGTATAAGTATCTTGATCACAGGTAGAATTATATAATGCAATATGATAAATATCTCATAAAATTATGTCAATACACAAAATGTTTTAAACAGAGGTATAATCATGCATAGATACAATCTGACAAAATAACTCTGCATAGGTGTTACAAACATTCTAAACAAAAATAGAAATATTCTATATGATAAGTATAATTTGAATTTGTATCAATAAAAAAGTCTATACCAATGAAAATTATCCATAAATAATAGTTCACAAGTATTCCTTCCACTACAAACTATTATCATTAGTGTGAGTAAGTAATCTACCTATTATCCCATTCAATTTTCCCTCTTTTTTTGAGATCTCTGGGTATACATAATTTCACCCAACCCTATATGTGTAATAATCAATTCTTAAATGTTGTCCCTGACCATGAAGACAAACTTTGTTGGGACAGGGGATGGCACCTTCTAGAATTGCTTCCAGATGTCTTGGGGGCGATGTTCTTTCTATGTGATATTATAAAAGTAAAATGATCTCTAAGTATTTGATCGGGTTGTTCTGAAGTTCTTATTTGGAATTGTGGCCAGAACATTGTAAGAAGGTGCACCATATCTGCAGCTTGTACCCATAAGTCGGTCTCATAGTGCTATTAGCATCATGCTTTCATATCAATCAGGTAGAGACATTGGGGAGCTCCAATGTCTTCTTCTTGGAAGCTGTTCATTGTTGAAAATATAAACATTATTCATGTAGACATATTTTCAGTGAAATATATAGAAAAAATGGGCATGAAGGAAAGTAAAATGTTCCTTTAAAATCTATCTTCTTTCTGTCCCATACCAGAAGGCTGTTGATATGAGACACAAGTTTTGAGTTTTTCTTTTAACATTGTGCTTGCATTTAGAGAAGGATTGACACTGTCTAAATCTAAAACCATTTCTGATTCTGAAGTAGAGATGTAAATACAAAGGAGACATCTTCTAAAGCTGTAGCCCATGCAAAACACCTAACAGATTATCTCTTTGGGGGTGGGCTCACTCACAGTCCAGTAGCTGCCCCCTTCCTGAGACAGAAAGCATGCGGTGTGTGGCAAACAGAACCAGAAGAGACAGATCAGCTACAAGTGTAGGAAAAATGAAAATATTCCAGATAGTGAGAACAGTGCAAGCCATGACTTAGAGGCTGCAGCAAACTCAGCAGAACCTTTAGAGCCATTCATCCCTGTGCCAGTAGAGCAGTAACAACACACATCTGCCCTAAGCCAGAAACTCTGGAAGGAAAACACACTGTGTTTTGACCGTCTTCCAAATAATTCCAGTATGTGAGTAAGTTTTAGGACCTCTGATCCAGGCTACCTGCTCTCAAATGCTGTTTGCAGGGCTCTTCTTGGGGGTAGGACCAGAGGTGAAGTGGATGTAAGTTCAGATAAGTTTGTAAGTGCATAATCTGCATTGTTTTTGGAGAGTCACCAATAAACATTAGCCATTTAGAGTTTTCAAGAAGTCCTACAATAAAGACCTTTATTTCTCATTCACCTTTGGATCTCTGTGATTCTGCCTATTCATACTTCCATAAATACCCTCTTAGGGATATTATCCTCACTATTCACATGGATGCGATGTAACCTACAGAAAATTAGAAGACTGTCCCAAAGTCACAGAACCTGTATCCATGTTGGAAAAGACCTTAACAATTTTTCTGTCCAGCCTGGTCTACAGAGCTAGTTCCAGGACAGGCTCCAAAACCACAGAGAAACCCTGTCTCGAAAAACCAAAAAAAAAAAAAAAAACAATTTTTCTGTTCCCAATACCCTGCATCCTCTGTCCTTCCACTCTACTGTGTATCCAGGCATAACTCTGTGTTATGTAGTGCCGATATCTCGGTGGAGACCTCCAAGTGACGCGCCCCGCTCCCTTGTGTCTGCGCTCTGTGAGCTGGCATGCAGTTCACAAGCTTTGGGCAAGGGGGCTCGAGGTTAAAATACACAGACACACCAGACAGAGAGACAGTGACACAGATCATCCTTGAATTCCCCAAGAATGCCCCCTTGATTGTGTTCAGGGGCAGATTATATAGAGATAGCCATGCCTCAGCCAAATGCACCAAAAACCATCCTCCTGCCATCAGGAACTCCTGAAGGTCTCATGGTCAGAGCAGCTGTAGGAACTCAGATCAGGAGATTACAAGAAATTCAGGATCTGGGGTCTCACCGAGCTGTAAGGTGGAGGCATGGTGGGGTGGAGCAGTGGGCTCCGACTCCATCAGGATGGGGTATATTTCATCCAGGCCGGTTGGCCCGGGCTGGGACAGAGGTCCAGGCCAACAGGCCTTGTGGCAGTTGTGCTGAGCTTCTGCGCCCTGAGGCCCCATGCTGGAAGTTGGCCTAGTGTTCTTGCCTCATCAGTCCTCGAGGCTGGTCCTGGCGTTTGCATGTGTTGCAGCCCCTCAGTGGCCACTGCTTGGAGTCGCCACAGCTCACAGTCCACTGCAACATTTCAGGAGGTCTCGAGGATTCAAACCCCATGAATATCAAATAAATCCTTAGGCTTTTTTTGTCTTTGGAGACAAAAACAGAACCTCTTTTCCAAAACATCAAATTCTTAAGCCCATATTTTAAAGTCAAGATACTTTTCTTAGCAGTTCCTAGAATCAAATGTCTTTCTCCAGTCCAGAACACAAAAGACAACACAATCCACATATCATACATCTGTACACATTTATCTTTTTAAGCTATATACATTATCTATTCCCAATACAGATGTCCCCTTTGGCTGGGGAAAACCCTGTTTGCTTACCTCTCTTTCTTGGTTGGTTCCACTTGCTGCCAAACTGAGCAAAGGATGTCAAGATAAACACATATACCCCAATCCACCCTCGCCTTCTGAGGGTGACCTCTCAGCGTTCCCTAGTTCCCAATATCTCGGCTAGGACCTCCTATTGATGAAATCTCGGTGGAAGACCTCCAATTGCTGCACACCCAGTAACTGAGCTCGAGCAAGGGGCTGGAGGTTAAAATACACAGAGAGAGAGACAGCAACATGGTCATCCTTGAATTCCCCAAGAACGCCCCCTTTATTGTGTCCAGGGGCAGATTATATAGAGATAGCCACACCCCAGCCAAACCCACCAAAAACCATCAGGAACTCCTGAAGGTCTTGTGCTCAGAGCAGCTGTAGGCACTCAGATCAGGGGATTACAAGAAATTTAGGATCTGGGGTCTCACTGCTACCAACAATGTAGCTCAGAAGCAGGACAAAAGTCTCTGAGTTTATCTTGAAGGAATTTTCTGACTACTCATCCCTGAAGCACCTACTCTTCTGTGCTCAGTTATGTACCTGGTGACCCTGCTCGGAACACTGCCTTCATGGCTGTGTGCATGTGGGATCTCTGTCTACCCACACTCATATACAATTTCTGAGTAATATTTCCATTTAGAGAATCTTCTACACATCTACTTTTGTGCCTCTGATGCTGTTCCACCTTCTCTCATCCCAGAAGACCATCTTCTCTAATGGCTGTGACATCCAGATGCATCTGAGACATTCCACAGGCTCCACAGAATGCCTGCTGCTTGTCATCATGGCCTGTGATCACTACCTTGCTATTTGTCAGCAACGCAGGTACCCGTGCACATGAGCCACACGTTTTTCTCGATGCCTCCAAGAGTCTTCTGGGTACTCTACCTCTTCAGGTTGGTGACAGAAACAATCATTGCCATGAGAGTGCCATTGTATTGCCACCAAGTATTCAGACACTTCACCTGCAAGGTCCTGGATGTGCTGAAGCTGGCCTGTGGTGACACATCAGTCAGCAATGACTTTGTCCTTGTGGGTGCTATCCTTCTGCTGCCTCTACTCAAGTACCTCATTTGCCTTTCCAGCATGCCAATCCTGGTCACCTTCCTGAAGGTGTCCTCAGCCAGTAGGCCCTGCAAATGCTTTTCCACTTGCTTGGAGTACCTTGCTGTGGTCCTATTTTTCTATAGCATCATCATGTTCATGTACATGAAGCCTTTAAACATAAAGGGCTGTATCTCTAACATGGTCTTCACAGTCCTCAGCATTGTGCTCACACCCATAACGCAGGCAGTGATCTGCAAAGATAGGGATCTTGACTTTCTCTCTATGTCATCAAATGCCAATACCAATGCAGAGTAGATTATATAACTATGGGGACCTCCACTGCAGAGACACAGCCTAAGTCTTACTAAAATTGTCAGTTTGACTCCCCAATTGTTCCCCTGTCCTGAACTTGCCTGAGCTAGTACCCAGCACCTTAATCTGATCTAATCTCAAGATTTCAGCCTTGGCCAGGCAGTGGTGGTGCATACCTTTAATCCCAGCACTCGGGAGGCAGAGGCAGGCAGATCTCTGGGAGTTCGAGGCCAGCCTGGTCAACAAGAGCTAGTTCCGGGACAGGCACCAAAGCTACAGAGAAACCCTCTCTCTCGAAAAAAAAAAAAAAAGACTTCAGCCTTGGTTAGGTTCATTCATTCACATCTATAATACCAGCATTTGCGAAGTTAATGCAGATTGATGGTTAAATTAATGTCCTCTTGTGCTACATAGTATGACCAGTACCATGAAAATAAATAGATACTAGACATTGTTATTGCCCTTCTTAATGTGTCCTCAGTGGGGAGCTGGGAGTACCATTTTACTATTTAAGAGTGCATCATTTCCTGACTGACAGTCACAAATGGCTCCTCACTGCTCTCAAGATGAAAAAGATGCTCATCAGCAGGACCTCACAGCTGCCTGCATGCCTGCCTAGATCCCAGTCTTCTCCTACACTTTCACAGTCACACACAATTGACAAATGTGTGTTTCGATCTTCCCTAAACTCCCTACCTCACAAACACTTGTGTTCTCCTTGTGAGGCAGTTATTATCAGCACTCATTCAAGAGCAGTTGAACCTTCTTTTCCTTTAGGCTCAAAGCCATTTTCTCCTCTCATTATCTCCCTCCTGTGTCCTTGGTTTCTAATATTTTGTTTTGCTCATTCCTTCTTTATTTCCTTCTTTTTTTATTTTTCCATTCAAATATTTACACTTCCTTCCCTCCTCCCAATCCCCTCCCACTCCCCAATCTACCTCCTCCCTCCCTCTCCCTGCTTGAGAGAGGGCAGGGAACACTGTCATGTGGGAAGTCCAAGGCCCTCCCCCCTACATCCAGGCCTAGGGAGCTGTGCATCCAAATAGACTAGGGTCCCAAAAAGCCAGAACATGCCATAAAACAAGTCCCAGTGCCTTTAACAATGGCTTCTCAGTCAGCCCCCATTGTCAGCCACATTCAGAGAGTCCGGTTTGAGCATGTGCTCATTCAGACCCGGTCCAGCTGGATTTGGTGAGCTCCCATTAGAACAGGCACCCTGTCTCAGTGGGTGGACCAATCCCTTGCGGTCCTGACTTCTTTGCTCATGTTCTCCCTCCTTCTGCCCTTCAACTGGACCTCAGGAGCTCAGTCCGTTGTTCTGATGAGGGTCTCTGTCTCTATCTCCATCCATTGCGGCCCAAGGAAGATTCTATGGTGATATTCGAGATCAGTGTGATAGTCTGATCTCACATCAGTGTGACAGTGGGGCAAGGACAGTTCAGGCACCTTTGCCTTTGCTGTCCAAGGAGCTAGCTGGGGACATCCCCATGGACACCTGGGATCCCTCTAGAGGCAAGTCTCTTGCCAAAACCTAAAATGCATTCCTTAGTGTAGCCATCTTCTTCCCTGCTCCTATATCGGCCCTTCCTCCATCTCCACCCTCCCCCTCCCCCGAGCTCTTGCCAGTCCTTCCCTTCTCCCTTCTCTCTTCCACTTTCCCCTTCCCCCAACTTCACTCCCACCCCTGCCCTCACCCCCATGCTCACACCTACTGCCCAGAAAACTTTTTTGCTTCCAATTTCCAGGAGGACCTATATATGTTTTTCTTTGGGTTCACCTTGTTATTTGGCTTCTCTAGGCTTATGAACCATAGGCTTTGTATATCCTTTGTTTATGGCTAGAGTCCACAAATGAGTGAGTACATACCAAATTCATTTTTTTGGGTCTGGGTTATCTCACTCAGGATAGTGTTTTCTATTTCCATCCATTTGCATGCAAAATTCAAGATGTTATTTTTTTTTACCACTAAGTAAGTAGTACTCTAATATATATATTCCATACTTTCTTTATCCATTCTCCCATTGAGGGGCATCTAGGTTATTTCCAGGTTCTGGTTATTACAAACAGTGCTGCTATAAACACAGTCGAACAAATGCTTTTGTAGTATGTTTGGGCATCTCTTGGGTATATTCCCAAGAGTGGTATTGCTGGGTCCTGAGGTAGGTTGATTCTGAATTTCCTGAGAAACCACCACACTGATTTCCAAAATGGTTGCACAAGTTTGCATTCCCACCAGCAGTGGGTGAGTGAGCGTTCCCCTTACTCCATATCCTTTCAAACCGAGGCTATCATTAGTGTTCATTATATATTTTGGAGATCAGTCCTTTGTCTAATATGGGGTTGGTGAAGATCTTCTCCCATCCATTCTGACAGGTGTAAGATGGTATCTCAACGTTGTTTTGATTTGCATTTCCGTAATCACTACGGAAGTTGAACATGACCCTAAGTGTCATTTGGCCATTTGAACTTCTTCTGTTGAGAATTCTCTGTTCAGTTCAGCACCCCATTTTTAAATTGGGTTAATTAGAATTTTAGTTTCTAGTATTATTTTTTTTTTTGGTTTTTCGAGACAGGATTTCTCTGTGGCATGGAGCCTGTCCTGGATCTAGCTCTGTAGACCAGGCTGGTCTTGAACTCACAGAGATCTGTCTGCCTCTGCCTCCCAAGTGCTGGGATTAAAGGCATGCGCCACCATCGCCCAGCTAGTGTCTAGTTTCTTGAGTTCATTATATATTTTGGAGATCAGTCCTTTGTCTAATATGGGGTTGGTGAAGATCTTCTCCCATCCAGTAGGATGCCTTTTTGTCTTAATGAGAGTATCATTTGCTTTACAGAAGCTTCTCAGTTTCTGGAGGTCCCATTTATTCATTGTTGCTCTCATTGTCTGTGCTAATGGGGTTTCTAATATTTTTATGACCCAATGATATTTTTAGGAATGTATTTTTTTATTGATTTTTTTGAGTTCTACATTGCTCTTTACTCCCCTTCCTGTCTTTTCCCTACCCTCTTTAACACTCCCTCATTGTCCCTATGCTGCCAATTTAGTCAGGAGATCCTGTCTTTCTCTACTTCCCATGTACATTATATCATGTAAGTCCTTCCTAATGTCCTCATTGTGGTCTAAGTTCTCTGGGATTGTGGTTTGTAGGCTAGTTTTAAAAACCACCTATAAGTGAGTATATGTGGCAGTTTTCTTTCTGTGTCTTGGTTACCTCACTCAAAATAATGTTTTCTAGCTATATCCATTTCCTGCAATATTCAACCTGTCATTATTATTTTTTTTTTGCTGTGTAGTACTCCATTGTGTAAATGTACCACATTTTCCTTATCCGTTTTTCGGTCAAAGAACATTTAGGTTGTTTCCAGGTTCTGGCTATGACAAACAAAGCTGCTATGAACATAGTTGAGCACATGTCCTTGTGCATTTTTGAGCACCCTTTGGTTATATACCCAAAAGTGGTATTATTGGGTCTTGAGGAAGGTTGTTTCCTAATTTTCTGTGAAATCACAACACTGATATCCAAAGAGGTTGTACCCCTTGAATTCCCACCAGCAATGCAGAAGTGTTCCATTTTCCCCACAATCTCTCCAGCATAAGTTGTGATCAGTGTTTTTGATCTTGGCCATTCTTACAGGTGTAAGACAGAATCTCAGAGTTGTTTTGCAATTTTCTGATGTCTAAAGATGTTGAACATTTCCTTAAGTGTCTTTCAGCCCTTTTAGATTCCTCTGTTGAGAGTTCTCTGTTTAGGTCTGTGCTCCATTTTTTAAAATTAGATTATTTGTTCTTTTGATGACCAATTTCTTGAGTTCTTTCTCTACTTTGGAGTTCAGACCTCTGATGTGGGGTTAGTGATGATCTTTTCCCATTCTATAGGCTGTTGTTTTGTGCTGTTGACCATCTCCTTTGCTTTGCAGAAGATTTTCAGTTTCAGGAGGTCTAATTTATTAATTGTTTCTTTCAGTGTCTGTGATGCTGGGATTATATTTAGGAAGTAGTCTCCTGTGCCCTTGTGTTCATGTGTACTTCCCACTTTCTCTTCTCTAAATTTCAGTGAGGCTGGCTCCATGTTGAGGTCTTTGATCCATTTGGAGTTGAGTTTTGTGCATGGTGATAGATATGGGTCTATTTTAATTCTTCTACATGTTGATATCCAGTCATTCCAGCTTCATTTGTTATATATGCTTTCTTTTTTCCATTTGACATTTTTTGCTTTGTCAGAAATCAGGTGTTCAAAGGTGTATGGATTAATATCTGGTTCTTTGATTTGGTTCATTCATCTTCTATCTGTTCTTTTGCCAATACCAGGCTGTTTTCAGGATTGTAGCTCTGTAGTAAAGTTTGAAGTCAGGAATTGTGATGCCTCCAGATGTTCTTTTATTGTACAGGATTGTTTTGGCTATCCTGGGATAATTTCTTTTCCATATGAAGTTGAGTACTGTTCTTTTGAGGTCTGTGAAGAATTTTTCTGGAATTTTGATGGTCAGTGCATTGAATCTGTAGAGTGCTTTTGTAGTAAGATTGCCATTTTTACTATTTTTATTTTGTCTAGCAAAAAGTATGGAAGATCTTTCCACTTTCTGTTTTCTTCTTAATTTCTTTCTTCAAAGATTCAAAGTTCTTGTTATACAAGTCTTCCACTTGTTTGGTTAGAGTTACTTTGAAATATTTTATGCTACTTTTGGTTATTGTGAAGAGTGTTGTTTCTCTGATTTCTTTTCCAGCCCTTTTATTATCTTTGTATAGGAGGGATATTGTGCTACATTACTGAAAGTGTTTATGATTTGTAGAAGTTCCTTGGTAGAATTTTGGAATCGCTTATGTAAACTATCATGCCATCAACAAACAGTGAGCGTTTGGCTTTTTCTTTTCTGATATATAGTCCCTTGATCTCCTACCTAGGACCTCAAGAACTATATTGAATAGATATAAAGAGAGTGGACAATCTTGTCTTGTTCTTGATTTCAGTGGAATAGCTGGGTGTTTCTCTACATTTAGTTTGATGTTGGCTGTTGGCTTGCTGAGTATTGCATTTATTATGTTTATGTTTAGGTATATTCCTTTTATCATGAAGGGATGTTGTATTTTATCTAATGCTTTTTCGTTATCTAATGAGATGATCATGTGCTTTTTATTTTTCAGTTTGTTTATATGGTGGATAATGTTGACAGATTTTTGTTTGTTGAACCATTTTTGCATCTCTTGGATGTAGCCAACTTGATCATGTTGGATGAATGATCTGATGTGTTCTTGGATTTGGTTTGCCAGTAATTTTTTTTTTTTTGTATTTTTGGATCAATGTTCATGAGTGAGATTGGTCTGTAATTTTCTTTATAATGTCTTTCTGTGGTTTGAGTATCAGGGTAATTGTAGCCTCAAAAAAGGGTTTGGCATTGTTCCTTCTGTTTCTATCATGTGAAATAACTCGAGGAGTATTGGTATTAGTTTTTCTTTGAAAGTCTTGTAGAGTTCTGAGCTGAAACCATCTGGTCCTGGGCTTTTTTTGGTTGGGAGTCTTTTGGAGGCTGTTTCTATTTATTCAGCAGTTATAGGTGTGTTTAATTTTTATCTGGTCTTGATTTAATTTTGGTAAGTGATATTTATCCAGAAAGTTGTCTATTTCCTTTAAGTTTTCCAATTTTGTGGCGTTTTCAAAATATGACCTGATGATACTCTGTAGTTCCTCCATGTCTGTTGTTATGCCCCCCTTTTCATTTCTGATTTTGTTCATTTGCATATTTTCTCTCTGCCTTTTGGTCAATTTGGATAAAGTTTTGTCTATTTTGCTGATTTTCTATAAGAACCAACTCTTTGTTTCAGTGATTCTTTGTATTGTTTTTTTTTCTGTTTCTATTTTGTTGATTTCAGCTCTTAATTTGATTTTTCCTGCTGTCTTGATTTCTTAGGTGAGTTTACTACTTTTTGTTCAAAAGTTTTCAAAGGTTTTGTTAATTCACTAATGTGGGATTTTTCTGTCTTCTATATGTAGGCATTTAGTGCTATGAACTTTTCTCTTAACACTACTTTCATTGTGTCCCATAAATTTGGATATGTTGTGTGGTCATTTTCATTGAATTTTAGAAATTCTTTAATTTCTTCTTTTTTTTTCTTCCTTGACCCATTGATAATTCTGGTTAGCATTGTTTAATTTCCATGTTTGTGGATTTGATGAAATTAGTATGCTGTTGACTTCTAGTTTTTAACCATGATGATCTGATAAAGTACATAGGGGTATTCCGATTTTTTTTTTTTTGTATTTGTTGAGGTTTGTTTTGTTACTGAGTATGTGGTTGATTTTTGAGTAAGTTCCATCAGGTATGGAGAAGAAAATATATTCTTTTCTGTTTGAAAGGAATATTCTATAAAAGTCTGTTAAGTACATTTGAGTCATAACATCTGTTAGATACCTTATTTCTCTGTTAATTTTTTGTCTGAATGACCTGTCCAGTGGTGAGAGGGGAACATTGAAGTTTCCACTATTAGTATGTGGGGTTTTATGTATGTTTTAAGTTTTAGAAGTGTTTCTTTTACATATGAGCGTGGCCTTATATTTGGGACATTGATGTTCCGTAATGAGATTTCTCTTGATAGATTTTTCATATGACTAATATGAAATAACCTTCTTGTCTCTTCTGAACAATTTTAGCTTGAAGTCTATCTTGTTAGATATTAGGATATCTACAGCCACTTGTTTCTTAGGTCAATTTGATTGAATACTTTTTCCAACACTTTACTCTGAGACAATGTCTGTCTTTGAGGTTGAGATGTGTTTCTTTTATGCAGGAGGAGAATGGATTCTGTACTTGTATCCAATCTGTTTGCCTGTGTCTTTATATAGGTGAGTTGAGTCCATTTATATTAAGAGATATTAGTGACCAGTGATTGGGCTGGAGAGATGCTCAGTAGTTAAGAGCATTGCCTGCTCATCCAAAGGTCCTGAATTCAATTCCCAGCAACCACATGGTGGCTCACAACCATCTGTAATGAAGTCTGGTGCCCTCTTCTAGCCTGCAAACTTACACACAGACAGAATATTTTATACATAATAAATAAATAAATATTTTAAAAAAATGGCCAGTGATTGCTATCTCCTATTAATTTAGTATTCATTGTTGGTGATGTTAATTCGTGCCTTTTTCCCTTCTTTTGTATTTACTGCTATGAGACCATCAATTGTCTGTGTTTTTCTTGGTTAACCTAACTTTCTTCAGTTTTCCTTTTAGTATTTTGTGTATGGCTGAGTTTATGGCTAGGTACTGGTTAAATCTAGTTTTGTCCTGGAATATCTTGTTTTGTCCTTCTATGGTGATTGAAAGTTTTACTGGGTATAGTAGTCTGGGCTGGCATCCGTGGTCTCTTAATGTCTGCATAATGCTTGACCATGACCTTCTGGCTTTTATTGTCTTCAATGAGAAGTCAGGTGTAATTCTGATAGGTCTGCCTTAAATGGTACTTGGCCTTTTTCGTTTACAGCTCTTAATGTTCTCTCTTTACTCAGTATGTTTAGTGTTTTGATTATTATGTGGTGAGAGGACCCAAAAAGATGAATATGGTATGTACTACCTCATTAGTGGATTCTAGCCATGAACAAAGGTCATTGAGCCTATAGTTCATGATCCTAGAGAAGCTAAATAACAAGGTGAATCCAAAGAAAAACATATAGATCCTCCTGGAAATTGGAAGCAGACAAGATCACCAGGCAAAAGTTGGGAGCATGGGGATGGGGTTGGAGTGGAGGGAAGGGGAGAGGGGAAGAAAGAAGGGAGAAGGGGAGGATTAGAGAGATTTTGGGGGACTGGGAAGGTTTAGATGGAGGAAGGGTGGATATGGGATCAGGGAAGAAAATATTTTAATTAAGGGAGCCATTTTATGTTTGGCAAGAGACTTGGCTCTAGAGGGCTTCCCAAGTGTCCAAAGGGATGTCCCTAGCTAGGTCCTTGAACAGTAAAGGAAAGGGTGCCTGAACTGGCCTTGTCCTATAGCCACACTGATGAATATCTTGAATATCATCATAGAACCTTCATCGGGTGATGGATGGAGATAGAGACAGAGACCCACATTGGAGCACTGGACTGAGCCACCAAGGCACAGATGAAGAGCAGAAGGAGGGAGAATATAAGAAAGGAAGGCAGGACCACGAGGGGTGCGTCCATCCATGGACACTCTGGAACCGATCTACTAGGAGCTCATCAAGACCAGCTGGACTGGGTCTGGACAAGCATGTTATCAAACTGTACTCTCTGGATGTGGCTGACAATGAGGGTGGACTGAGAAGCCAATGATAATGACACTGGATTTTGATTCTACTGCATGTACTGGCTTTATGGGAGCATAGTCTGTTTGGATGCACACCTTCCTAGGATGGAGAGGGGGGCCTTGGACTTCCCACAAAAAAGGGCATCCTGACTTCTCTTAGGAATGGAGAGCGAGGGGGAGAGGGAGTGGGAGGGAAATGGGAGGATGGGAGGAGGTGGAATTTTAAATCAATCAATACATTTAAATAAATACAAAAATACAATGCTCTCAGGGCTGGAGAGATTGCTCAGTAGTTAAGAGCATCCCCTGCTCTTCCAAAGGTTCTTAGTTCAATTCCCAGCAACCACATGGTGGCTCACAACCATCTATAAAGAGGTCAGGTGCCCTCTTCTGGCCTACAGGCATACACACAACAGAATATTGTATATATAAAAAATAAATAAATATTTTTTTAAAAAAATACAATGCTCTATCAATCTTAAAAAAAACATAACACAACAAAATTTAGTTAATTACTTAAGAACAGCACATCCCCATACAGGTTTGTTTTGGGCAGACTATCAAGGAACAGAGAGCTTGCAGACAGCTGTGAGCCATGAGGTTACAGAACAAAGCTTGGTTCAGGCATTTGCTGATCTAAAATGCAAGCTGGAGCAGCCCCTCCTCCCAGAGTCAGATCTCAGCCTAATCAGAGTAGGGTTGGCAGAAGCCAGAGAAGCTGGAAGCTGCAGAGGAATTTCAGCCAAAAGCCACAAGCAGCAATAAGTCAGCCACTTAGTAGGAGGGACTAAGCCACTTGGGCATAGGAGAAAGGAAATTGTAAAGTTGTCTTCCAGGAGGCCAACACAATGGTGCACAGGTGTGTGCCAGAGGGCAGGTGGTTAAGTTGCAGAGAGGTAGTTCAGCTGTGTGTGGTGGGAGAGGGCTGCAGGAGAGACCCAGAAATAGTGAGGATTCTGGCCATATGGTCACCAATTTGTTGTTGTACAAAGAGTTCCTAAATAGTCCAGAATAGAGATAACAAAGGTTTACTCATCTGGAAATGAACTAAAAGAAAGAATACTAGTCCAGAGCCTTCTGTGAGCAACGGGAATGGGAACCAAATCCAACAGCCAAGAGGCTTTGTCTGCATTTATCGTACATGAGATGATGCCCAAGGTATCTTAAAGGCTATTGACTGCAGGAGTTCCCCAGCACAGGCTACCTCTGTTGCACATATTTTTTGCACCACAGTAGATGGCAGCAGCATCTCTACCCATCCAAGAAATCTCCTGAAGCCCACAGTCTTCCCTCTTCCTCACCCTTTTCTAGGATGGCAAATAGTATAGGTAAATCACATATTCTATCCCACATATGTCCTTCTCCCAACTATTTTAGTCATCCCTGTCAATATTTCCTACTTTTATTTTTGACCCTCTCTCTCTGTCTTCCCACATAGCTGAGCTTGCATCACCATCTTCATCACTTACACCCTCATGGAGCCCATCTGTTTGGAACAAGGTGTCCCCTGCCTTCTTAAAAAGGATACCATCATTTCTTTGGTCCAAGGTCATATTTATTTAGAAATATCTAACATTACTAAAAAGATGAAAAGAAGAGTAGTTATCTGTAACCACATTGCCCTGAAAGAAAGCAACTATTAGTATCTCACGACAATTTTCCAGAATTTTCTAGACCTAAACATATATCCATAGGACAATAATTAAAAAAAAAATAAGATTAGGACAAAAGTTAATGCAATGTTTTATGGTCTGCATATTTCCCCTCCCATTGATGATATCATGATAATTTTCTATAATCCAATATTTCTTTAAAAATGTTTTCTATCGGGGCTGGAGAGATGGCTCAGTGGTTAAGAGCATTGCCTGCTCTTCCAAAGGTCCTGAGTTCAAGTCCCAGCAACCACATGGTGGCTCACAACCACCTGTAAAGAGGTCTAGCGCCCTCTTCTGGCCTTCAGGCATACAGACAGAATATTGTATACATAATAAATAAATAAATATTTAAAAAAAAAATGTTTTCTATCTTTTGCATTTCACCATTGTACTCCACAGAAATTTATTTAAAAATTTCTGTTCTACTTGAACATCAAGTTTGCAATTTTTTTGTAACTTGGATTAATGTATTTTGTGCTGTAAGTAAAATTTGTACATATTAATCAGATTTTGCCTTTTTTTTTTTTTTTTTTTGGTTTTTCAGGACAGGGTTTCTCTGTAGCTTTGGAGTCTGTCCTGGAACTAGCTCTTGTAGACCAGGCTGGTTTCGAACTCACAGAGATCTGACTGTCTCTGCCTCCCGAGTGCTGCATATTTTTCTTTTATTCTTGTGTGTGTGTATGTGCACCTGCGGGTGTATGTGCATGTGAATGTGTCTCATGTTTCCCAGGCTGATCTTAAGCTTTCTTTGTGTTTGAGGAGTGCCTTTAACTTCTGATCTCCTTGTTCCTGTCTCCTAAGTGCTAGGATTCTAGGTAGGCACCACCGTGATATAGCTGTGCCCTTCATTTTTTATTAAACTAGATTCCTAGTGCTGGCAGTGAAGGATTAACAGATCTGACGTTTAAGGACCCTGTTTTCCAATTACTATATAAGGGTTCATATTGATTTATTACCCCTCCAACTCTTTATTTAACAACCTGCACAAGATCAAGAAAAGCTGGTACACTAAGTGTTTAAGGGAAGATAATATCCTGTCAGAGATTGAATTAAAAGTAGCATAGCCAGACTGATGCCAGCCCTGACTCATGCATGCTCAGAAGATGTCTCTGAGCCCTGGTAACTTCCCTTTCACCTCTGTATCAACGTCAGTGGCAGATCCAGTCCTGCATTGCTACAAATGCCTTGGGAAGAGCCCTATTTAGGAACCACCACTTGGGTAATATTGAATCCTTGGTTACACCACAGGAAAATATTCCAGCAAAAGCCAAAGAGACATTGAGGGGGAAGTGTGTACACAGAAGATTAGGTACTAAATAGAGAGAGACACTGTGCTTAGGTGTCTTTACAAAAGATACAGAAATATTTGTCACATATCTTAAAGGATGTAATTCATAGCTGAGCATAGTGGCATAAGCCTTTAATACCAGCGCTTGGTGGTGTCTTTCTCCTGTGGTGGCTACAAGGCTTCTCTTCTGATTATGCCTACTTTCTCTATATAGCTTTTCCAGTCTGGCTACATTCTGTGAAGTCATTGGCTGAAAGCAGCTTTTTTATTCATTAACCATCATAAGCAACACATATACAAAGGGACTTCCCATACCAAAGAGGCACACTGACCTAGTGAGTTCCAGACCAGGAGAGGCATAGGACCTTGTCTCAAAAAAGAATAAATAAAACAAATAATGTAATTTATAATGTAAGACTTTAAGACAATCCTGAAGCCATTTTTGACAATTCTGAATCCTCTCAGCCTCTGTGCCATAGTGCTTCCCCTCCTCCCTTGAGAACCAAGGACCTAACAGCTACACTCGCACGTACTCAGTTCCTGAACAATTACCCATATATGTAAGTTTTGGTTCGGTCCCTCGGCTTCTCGAATGCTGGGGGACCCTGTCATGACAAATTAATAAAATCTTCGTGCTTTTGCATCAGCTGTGGTGTGTGAGATGGTCTCTGGGGGCGACTCCTTCTCAGTGTTTGGACGCTAGAGTCCTACATTTGGTTCCCTGACCGGGAATCGAGTCGCTCCCAGACACACTCTAAACCCAGTTGGAGGTATAAAGAAATGAGCTCATTTTTATGTCAGTCTGTTTGTGTATAATGCTTCTGTTTCTGTTTAATTGTGAATTAGTAACTTGAGAATTGTACCCGCGCAGGGCTAGTATTTAAAGGGGACCAGGCAGTGGGACAGACGTGTCCGGGAACATTCCCTGGCCCAGCCATGGAGGACACTTCACTGGCAATTTGTGAAACTAGGAGCGGCCAGGTCATCTTAGTTTCTAGAGAGTGTGGCCCTTATCCCCCACTCCCTTTCAGGTTCATATCAGTTTGTTGCCGCGCTGCTTCTGATTTTGAGTCTATGTCTGTCTTTTTGTTCTTGTGTATTTTCAGTTCTCCACCAGAGTGGTGGTGAGAGCACCAACTTCTGGTTTTGAGTTTATGTCTGTCTCTTTGTATTTTTTGTTTTTGTATGTCGGTTTGTCTTTGTTAAAATCCACCTGGCCATCATCAGTTTCCCTGATTCCGAAAGCAGCCCCACTGCTGGAAGAGGTGATGGCTGCCCCTCCCCAAGCCCTTTGTCTTCTCTCTTTCCTGTACAGGAGCAAAAGAAACCCAGAATCCAGGCACCTCTGGTTCTTCCTGATATCCAGCGGAGCATGACAGACTTCTTCCTCCTCCTCCCCGGGAGGAAGCACTTTGTTCCTGAGGAGCCCAGCTGTTCGGGCCCTAGCCCTGAAAACTTCAGTACTCAGCATCTACGCTGGGACAGGGGAAAGATGAAAATTAATTCCCAAGCATTTCCCCTTCGCTCAGTAGCAGGCCTGTAGAGCCCTGGTCTCCCTTATTCCTGTGGTGCATTTGCAGGGACAGTTTATGATCAACTAACTAAGCTTCCTGTGTGTTTCTGTGCTAACCCTGCCCCACCTGGTGGTTAGCTGTAGGGCATTCACTCCATTGTTAATATGGTAATTTCCCACCTGCCTGGGTGGAAATCCTTGTGCTGCAGTTAGGTAGATAAGGATTTCCCAAAGTCTGAATAAAGTGGCATTTGGCTGATCTCCTTTCGAATGACCCTGGTCTCTCTGTATCTTCTTTTCAACCTCCAGGCCTTTGCCCGACTCACGTTCAGTACAGTGGCAGCGGGAACTGTACCGAGGGTGTAATACCAAATCAGGTGTTACACAGGCCAATTACAATACTGCCTTTTTCTGCCTCTAATCTTTACTTATAACCCTTCCTTTTCTTGAAACTCTCAGGCTGTGACCAGGCTTATAGAATCTCTTCTGGTTATTCATCAGGTCACTTGGGATGATTGCCAACAGCTCTTACAGGTGCTCCTAACCACAGAGGAAAAAAAATATCCCAGGAGCTGACAGCAGGCCAACCCAATCACCGGACAAGATAGAGGATGGAACTTCAATACTCCAGCTGGTAGGGAGCAACTCCATCTTTATTGCCAGAGTCCAATTGGTGGGTCTAAAGAAAGGGGGGGGGGTTGCAAAGCACCCCACTAATTTGCTAATTTGGCTAAGGTAAGAGCAATAGTACAAAGGTCTGATAGTACTCCTAGATGATTTATAGAAAGACTATTGGAGGGGTACAGGATGTAAACCCCTTTTGATCCCATGGCAGCAGATTGCCAAGCCAATGTAGTGATGTCTTCTATAAGCCAGTCAGCATCAGATATTCGTAGCAAGTTGCAGAGAATGGTGGGACGGCAGAGATGCTCCCTCCAGGACTTAGTAAAGAAAAAAATTAGATAGAGAGGCAACAGAAGATGACAGCTGCAGAGACTGCACACCTCATACAGAGCAGCCCCTGAGTTGCCAAATATGTACTTCAGTGAGGAGGAATGGCCCTACAGGGCTGCTGAGCAGTAGCGGGTTGGAGAACGGCACCAAGTACAGCCGGCTACTGAAGCGATGCTCTGCCCACCTGAGAGGCCTACGCAGCAGCCACAGTGACAGTACTGAAATTCCCCCCCTTGTTTACACTGTACACCGAGGTGTCCGTTTCTGGGGTGTACGGGGGGGGGAGGGGGAGGAGTTCCCCCTCGCTATGTCTAAAGCATTTGACTATGGACAAAAGGATGGCTGATTATTCCCGAGTGTCCCACACTTTTATTAGAAAAAGACCTGTTGGAGACTTTGACTTCCCCTACTGTTCTCCAGGGCTGTAAAGAAAAGCAGGCTGCTCTCTGCCTTCGCCATGCCCACCTTGCTGAGGAAGGCTTTGCAGCCACTGCCGGCTGAATCCTCCTCCCAGCTGCCTTGGTCACAGCCCAAGCCTGGGAACTCTGCTTACAGTCACCGGCCCCGGCAGGTAGCGACTGACTGAAGGGAGGAGGGGCTGGGAGATGCTGGAGCCCAATTCCAAACAGCCTTCCCGAGCTGCTTGCAAGTTTCACAGAGAACAACTGCTCTCAGCTCCCAGACCGCAGCTGTGGGAAGCTTGGGGTACTGCAATGCCCAAGCAGAGCCGGTTTTGGTGACTTATGCTGGTAGGATTTGCTGAAGAAGACAGGGCAGCAATGGTGAATGAGCTGAGCAGCCTACTTAAAGGGACATCGGCCGGAAGGCAGAGAAGCTTTTTCTTACCAGAACTAAAAAGATCAAAGAAGAAATATTCTCGAGGTTTGGCCCGCTCAAGGTAATCAAGGTTGATGGTAAAACTGCCTTGTTGCTCAGAAAAGTCAGGGCATAGGTAAGACTGGGAAAAATTACATTGTGCATACAGACCCCAGAGTTCAAGACAGGTAAAAAGGATAAATAAAGACCCTTACCAAATTAGCCTTTGGAATCTGGCACTAGAGACTGGGTAGAGCTCCTTCCCCTAGCCCTGTTCTGTGTATGAAACACCCCGTCTCATCTTGGACTAACCCCCTATGAGATCCAATATCGGGGACACCCCTCTTAGTTTCCTAAGGCCCCTCATGACCCATTTGCTCACAAACCCCATCTGCAGGCTCGGTTGAAGGCTCTCCAGATCTCTGAGCCCAGGCATAGAGACCCCTGGCCACCCTGACACCTGGAAATCTCACATTCATTCCAGAATTGACGCCTGGGGTATATCCAGAGGGACATGAGGAAAGCTGCAGCACCCCACAGCCAGAACAGCAGCTGCCCGCTCATACGTGCAATCCATGCCTCCTCAAGCCCTTGCTTTGATACCCCTGCCCTCGCCCCTGATTTCTGTCAACTAGTGGCAGAGCTAGCCTCCTGGGATATCCGAGATACATATCCCCCACAGCTGCCCCTGGAGGCTGGCAAAAGATTTTTCCCCTGGAGGAAATATTTGGGCACGGGGGTCCAGAACATAGATACTTCCCCAAAACAATGCTCCCTGTGGAGCACAGGGACCTGTGACATCTCCCCCACTTGTCTCCCAGGGGCGAGCAGAGGGATTGTCTCCATGGGTGTCGGGAAGGACTTGGGGCATGAGATAGTGTTTAAAACCAAGTACTATCTGACCAGAGCCTGCTGCTGCCGGCCAGACTAGACCCTCGCTAAAGGGGCCCTAGCTATTCCTGCTGCTGTCTGCTGGACTAAGCTACTCTCCCTGCTTCTTTGCTGGCACCTCCCACCACCAGCCCGGGCACTCGGAAATCTCACTCCCGTTCCAGGTTGGCGATTCTATGTACGTTCGAAGACACCGGTCTCAGAATCTTGGACTTTGCTGGAAGGGACTCTACACCTACTGCCCTCAAAGTGGAGGGTATTACAGCCTGCCTGCTTCTCACATCAAGCCTGCACCTCCACAGAACGACCCAGGACTACTTAACCTGGACCCTGATTAACTTTGAGACTGGGCCAGCCTTAAGGCTAGCCACTGCAGTTCATCCCCTGGATGCCTGGTTCCCCAGCTAACTTTTGACCTGTGTGTTTTAGCAAATTACTCTTGGGAGGATACTGAGCAAACCCCAGAAACTTTTATCCTGTATACAAATATTCTGAATGATATATTTGTCTGGGGGGAAAAAGCAAACTCTGCAGTATGTGGGAGGGGGGCTAAAATATTTTATTATGCTGCTTGGGGATGTAAAACCAATGTCAATGTCTCCTGGTTGAGGGTTAACAAAAAGGACTTAGTCTCTTTCACCCGTACCACACCAGAAAAAACAATCACTTTCACTGAGAAAAAAAAAGAGCTAACCAGTTAATAGGCAATACTTGGGGTTTATAGTTGTATGATCCAGAAAAAAAAGACAGGGATTCTGTTCACCCTATGAGTTGTTGTAACACCTCCAATGACCATAGTACTAGGCCCCAACCCGGTATTGCCTGACCAGGGCCAGCTAGCCCCTGCCAAAGTAGCTCCCCTTGCCAGGGCCTTAGGCCCCACTCCTAATGCTAAGAACCCTTCTGCAACCCCTGCTCCATTGCTGGCAAGCTCTAATACAGGCCAGCGACTGTTTAATCTGATAGTGAGAGCCTTTTCTTTGCTAAATAGTACTGACCCCAGCTTGACACAATCTTGCTGGCTATGCTTGTAAGCAGGACCTCCCTATTATGAGGGAATAGCCTCATCTGGCAGTTTCAACAATATCACCTCTAATACGTCCTATAATTGGGGACAAACCTAACTCTCCCAAGTCCCAGGAGAACAGACCTGGTGCCTTCTATTGATCTATGATGGGCCTACAACACTGGTTTGTTAATCTCTGTGTATAGATCCAATTGGTCCTCCAAATTTACTAATACCTCAAGATTGAGATATTTGACCAAATAAGAGGAGGGAATGTAAGACTTTAAGACAATCCTGAAGCCAATTTTGACAATTCTGAATCCTCTCAGCCGCTGTGCCATAGTGCTTCCCCTCCTCCCCTGGGAACCAAGGACCTAATAGCTACACTTGCACGTACTCAGTTCCTGAACAATTACCCATATACGTATGTTTTGATTCGGTCCCCTGGGAAACGGTTTCAAAATGACCTGTTACCTCATCTGATCTGGCAACAGCTCTCCAGTCTATTATTGGTAATAGCCCTTTCAAATAAGCCAATCAGAATAGTCAAAGAACAACCCCCCTTGCTTCTGTGGCCCCTTTAAAAGTTGACTGTACCAGCTATTCGGGGTCCCTCGGCTTCCCGAATGCTGGGGGACCCTGTCATGACAGAATTAATAAAATCCTCATGCGTTTGCATAGGCTGTGGTGTGTGAGGTGTTCTCTGGGGGCGACTCCTTCTCGGTGTTTGGACGCTAGAGTCTAACAGTAGCAGCCTGTGCTTACAAGTTCCTCTTAGGTCACAGGAGATTTGAAGGTTTGGGGGTGGAGTGGGACTTGTAGCTTACAGGGTGCAATAGAGAGGGTGGTGGATTTGGAGCACACTACCTATAGGAATCTTACCAGCTGGCTGACTAGAGAAGCTGATGCAGGTGGGGGAGGGCCCAGGGTTTTGCGTGGAGCCAAGGGCCTGGAGAGTGGGTGCCTGGTGGGGTGTGTGCTCACACACCTCTTGTTCCACTGTGTGTCCTCTCAGTCTGTGCTTTAGAGTTCTTCTGAGGTCTGCAAATGAGTTTTGAATCTGTTTAGCAGCATGGCTAGGATTAAAGCTGCATCTTTGTTCGCTGGCTGCACTGCATTCCATAGATTCCTGAGAGTCTAGCTTCACTGAGAAGGCACTGAAGAGAGACAGGTTTATTATCACAACTCTGGAGTTTCTAGGTCCATGAAGACACCAAGAAGCCTGCAGCTGACTGCTTATAAATATAATTTAAATATTTCATGGTAGATCTTCCTAAAAGAACTACAATGTTTCTGCCTTTAATACTATGTCAGGAACCCTCTCTTCAAGGAAACCTTCCTCTGCCTTTAGCAAACAGAGCCTACGTGATACAATGCACTACAACCAAGAAATTATCCCATTTCTGCTTAACTACATTTTACCTCTGAGATTTTTTCTTTTGCTTTTTATATATCCCTTTCCTTCTGACTCTGTAGCTGACCAGGTGGCTGGGTAGCTTGTTCATGGACTCTTACCCTTCTTCATTTCTCATATTTTTGCAATTTTACATATCTCTTCCTCTTTATTGTCTCTGCCCGCAAGCCCTACATATTTCTCTCTCTTGTATAGCCATTGGCTATTAAGGTCAATATTTGATTAATCAGGTGTTTTAGGCAGGCACATTAACACAGCTTAAAGAAATTAAGAGTTAAACAAATGAAAAAATTGAATTCAATACATCTTTGCATCATTAAACAAATATTCCACTGCATAAATGCATTTGACACATCTTAAAATCATATTCCTTTACATGAATTAATTCATCACATACTCTAAGCAAGATCTGTGATTTATGTAAAATTTATAGTAACTGGGCTCTACCTACTAAAGATACATATGTCTTATTGTGACTTGAAAATCAGATTCTCGCCAGGCGATGGTGGCGCACGCCTTTAATCCCAGCACTCGGGAGGCAGAGGCAGGTGGATCTCTGTGAGTTCGAGACCAGCCTGTTCTACAGAGCTATTTTCTACAGGCTTCAAAGCCACAGAGAAACTCTGTCTCCAAACACCAAAAAAAAAAAAAAAAAAAAAAAAAAAAAAAAGAAAGAAAATCAGATTCTCCAGCTGGGCGGTAGTGGCACGTGTCTTTAATTCCAACACTTGGGGGCAGAGGCAGGCAGATCTCTGTGAGTTCAAGGCCACAAAATCTAGTTCCAGGACAGGCAGCAAAGCAATACAGAGAAACTATGTCTTGAAAAGGGAAAAGGAAAAAAAGAAAATCAGAGTCTCTTTCCCAGCCACCCCAAAAGAAACCCCAGGGCTGGATGAGTTCAGAGAGGAATTCTACCAGAACTTCAAAGAAGAGTTAACACCTATACTGCTCAAATTGACTTGGTAGAGTGAGGAATATGTTGTGGGAGGGGACAGTAGCCCACAGCATTCAATCTGAGTATTCATGGAGACACAATCTTGCCCACTTTGGTCTGAGGATTCAGTAGACATAAAAGATCTTTGACTCCTTTATTTCTCTGATCTTTCAGAATTTATTCCAATATCTGACTCTGTCTTTTTATAATAAAGAACAATTAGATGTTGTACTAGAGTGATATGTAAAATAAATTTCATCAAACCATTTACTTTCAAAAATCCCACAAAAGTTTCTTAGGTATATTGTTTTTTAGAGTCTACATCATTATTAACACTTACTTTTAGAGTGTTTTATTCCAATTTTATCCCTTCAGGTTTAGCTACTCAAGCATGCACACATACCTCTGAAAATTCATTAAGTATAGATGACACTAGATGAGACCTCCATTTAGAAAGTAATGGTGAATTTCATTCTGTATGTTAAATGTATTTATTTTATGTTATGTGCATCATGCTTTGCATTCATGGATGTCTGTGCGGTAGTGTCATGTCCTCTAGAACTGGAACTATAGATAGTTGTGAGCTTTCATGTGGTTGCTGAGAACTGAGCCAAGTTCCTTTAGTAGAGCAGGCCATGAGTGCTCTTAACCACAGTACCATCTCTCCATTGCCATCATTCAAGTACAATTCTAAATGTGGCTTTAGAATAGGAGACAGAGTTTACTTTCCCATGCTTTGGTGGTACAAGCTTTGATTTTCCTTGTAAGCGTCAATTTACTTGACTTTTCTATTTTAATAGACACATGAGTGCAAAAATCCACTATATTAGCTATGGTAAATAGCTTTCAACTAACAAGTACCTCTCAACTTGATTAAAACAAATAACTAAATCTTGCATGCATCTAATGCCTCACACTGTTTATAGTTTTGTTTTTTTTTTTTTTTTTTTGGTTTTTCGAGACAGGGTTTCTCTGTGGTTTTGGAGCCTGTCTTGGAACTAGCTCTTGTAGACAAGGCTGGTCTCGAACTCACAGAGATCCGCCTGCCTCTGCCTCCCGAGTGCTGGGATTAAAGGCGTGCGCCACCACCACCTGGCCTGTTTATAGTTTTTTTTTGTCAGAAATAGCACTCAATCCTTTGCTTCACTGTTTGACTTTTTTTTTACCTTATTATGTTGGACCCTAGTGTCCAATCACTGAGGAGGGGGAGAAGGAGGAGGAGGAGGAGTTACCCCAAGAGACCATCTCTCATGACAGCTGATGTAAAAGCATGAAAATTTTATTAATTACATCATGACAGGGTCTTTCAGCAGTCAGGAGGCCAGAAGACCCTGAATGTCTGAAACAGGCTATTTTTAAAGGGGAAAGCCTAGAAGGAAGGGGTGTCTGGGAGTTGTTCTTTAACTATTATGATTGGCTTATTCAAAAGGGCAAATAGCAATAATTGGCTGGAGAGTGGTTGCCAGATCAGGTGAGGTAAAGGGAAACTTCTGAGGGTCACTTTGCCCCTTCCCAGGGACTAAGTCAAAACATCAGTAACTGAGTCAACACCTAAGGGTTATCTTGCCCCTCCTTATTCAGGGAGATGGAAAGTCCCCAACCCCTCTCAGTACATGCTTGTAACATCTCATAAGGCTTAGCTGTTATGTTGGTTCCCAGTGGAGGTGGGGAAGCACTGAGAGTTGTCAGAAATGGCTTCAGAATTGTCTTAAACTTCTACAATTACAAAATAAAGGGTTATTGTCTTAAAATGTTTATAATGTGATACTAAACTTTTTGCTAAAATGTTTCTGATGTGTAGTTAGTGTATAAATAGAAAAATTAGAAACTAAAAGTTTAAAAATTTAATTGACTGGAATTCACAGTATATTAGTCAGGGTTATCTAGAGTCATGGAATTTATGGACTAAATCTCTCTCCATTCATCTATCATATCTATCTATCTATCTATCTATCTATCTATCTATCTATCTATCCATCCATCCTCCATCCATCCATCCACCTATCTATCTATCTATCTATCTATCTATCTATCTATCTATCTATCTATCTATCTATCTATCTGTGTTCATATGGGGATTTTTTTGGAATAACTTTCAGAGTGCAGTCCAAAAATGGCTGTCAGTGAATGGAAGGTTCAAGAATCTAGCTCAGACCCACCAGACTGGGTGTCTCAGCGGTTTTGTGTATATGCTGGAATCCCAAAGTAGACTTCACTGACAATGAAGGAATACATGTGCTGACAAGGTGAGGAAATGCAGAGATGTCAGAGTCCACATGACTGTACAGGGAATGCACATGTAACCGAGCACTAGGCAGATCCACAGGAAGTGTATACATCCACCCAAACATGGCGCAACCCATTTTGCTGAGCTGTGGGAATACTTCTCTTTTGGAAAAGTCACTGTTGTGCCTGTGTTAATTTGTGAAGCCACGATTCTTCCCTTTGAAATGGGATTTGTTCCCAAAAGACCTCAGCATTGTGACTTCTGTGGGCAATGGTGTGAACTTGCCTCCCCACAACAGTGGGATTTAGAGTGATAACATTCATTCCTTTTTCTAAGAGTCAAATTGACATTTGTTAATCCAACAAATTTACCCTCTAACAGACCACATAGAAATTTCTATAGAAGGCAGGCACTGAGCAGTAAGAAAGCATGCCCCACCTTTGCTAAAAAACAAATCTGGGCATTCCCAAAACTGGTTATCACAAAGAAATTAGATAAGGAGAATGGGTGGATCCAGGAATCAGGCTTGTTTATGAACCTTATCTAATGGTTTGGAATGTCAGGCACTTCCCCTTGAATGCTGGCTCTTTCCTGGGTTAGTTCACGTGTTCAGGAGTACTGCTGTGTCAGGGTCTACCTGCCTGTTTTTGTCATTCTGATATGCCTATTATCATTGTTCTTGCTTGGGGAATATTCCAACTATGTCTGTAAAGACTAGAAACCTCGTGGAGATCAACCTTTCCTCTTACACTTCTACTCCTCACTACTTCTACTTCTTCCCCTTACTCTCCTTTCTTCTCCTTTTCCTTCCTCTCAGTCCCTTCCCCTTCTCCTTCTTTTCTTTTCTTTCCCCTTCTTCAGTTCATTTCTTTACCCTTGCATGAAAACTAAAGAAGATGCAGTGGTAATGTACTTCAGTTTAACTTTAACACTCAGATCCTTGCCTGCTGTACACATCCAATTCTAAGCACTCTGGGGGTACTGAGGCTGGCACTCAAGGCTACCTGGCAGAGAGAAATAATACCCCATCTTTCTTCTTCCATTGTCCTTCCAGCAGAAGGTGTGACACAAATTGAAGGTGTGCCTTCTAGCTTCAAGGTCTAGATCAAAGTTGAGTGTCATCCCTCCTTACTATTTGCATCATTGGCCTGTTGTCCTCCTCCCTTAATGTACAGATCACAACTGTGCCCTCCAGTTTTGAATTGTAGTTCATTCCTGATATAATAAAGTTGAAAACCAAGAACAATTGTCATAATCAATCCATTGTCAACATGACATACAATCATATCACCTTATTAATTTCCAAATGAAAATCAATAACCGGGTTGTAATTATGACTAAATATAACATAATTATGTCAAATACAAATGATTATATATTTAGAATAGTGGCAATGTCTCTTGGAGAATATCTTTCTAGTATCTCAAACTTCTGATAACCACAAATATTCTCTTAATTGATGTTGCAACATATGATAAGGAAATTTAAAGGACAGAAATAACTTTACAAATGCATTATCAACAACATACAACAGAAACACTCATATCAGTTAAAGTTCTCATTGCTGGAATAGTCACGTGACTTTAGATGGTATTTAGAACTGCCACACTCTGCTGCCCATTCTGTATTTCTCCCAACCTCTGCAAGCACTTCACAAGGTCTTGGGTCTTTTCCTAGAGGAGTGACCCATGCCTTCATTCCTGATGGAAGTGTGACCTTTGTCATACTTATTAGATTACACTGTTTTTGTTTCTCATTTATCTTAATGGCAAGTCCTGGTATTACAAGGAGATGCCCTAAAAGATCTCCTGCATTCTGGACATATTATCCTTCTTATCTCTATTGTGAAGAGACAATCCAATTTCCCCATGATAATCTGAATATATCACCCTGCCTAAAGTTGTTATTCTTTCTTTATTCTGTTGGTTTAAGAGCATTTGAACCCCAAATGTCCTTTTCACAGAGGAAGTTTCTCAGTGTAGTCAACCAGCCAGTAGGTTGGTGACTGGTCACTCCAGTAATGGTGTCATATACGGGGCTAAGTTTTGGTGTCTGCTGATGTGTGATATGGCAACTCAGCAAAAGCTGTAGCCAAGTCAGCCATGATGAGTGCAAGTCCATGTTGTTGAGCCCATGCCCTTCTCATATTTTGGCACTATGGCCACTTTGGTCACGGGCCCATTGGACACTGACATGACTAACTGGAAAAAGAGGCTGACTGTACACGGAAGAGTCATCCTGTCTACTTGAGTATGGAACTCCTCCTCAGGTGCATTCACCTTTTGATCAGCATTTACATGGAGTAGAAGGATCTTTATACTCCTTTCCCATTTACAGAGATTATTCACATCCTTCTTCCTCCGATGTCTTCTTTCACCAATTTTCTAATCATGCTCTTTACTAATCCCTCAGCATCCAGTCAAACCGCTGGATAAATTTTATCAATCAGTACCTTGCTATTTGTAGATTAGACCATCACTCCTTCCAAATAAACCACACTCAAATGTGTATTGTTTGATTTTCTGCCCACTGTGAACATTTCCTTTCACAAGCATCTTTCAGGGTTGTCCCAGACAGGGATTGTAATCCTGCAGCTGTCTAATTCTGGGTGGTTCATGCATGATGTATTGAACCATCAGCCAGGGCCTAGTCATCTCTTCCTCATTGAACCAATCATAGGGAATAGACTATAGGTGTATGCTTGACAGCAGAAGGCATAGTAACAGGAGTAGAAACCATTGGAAGTTGGCCATTTCTTCATGTATCTTCCTTGTGTCTTCAGGAACTATGTGGTCCTGATCTCTAATATACCACTTCCATTTGACAACAGGTTGCAGCTGTAAATGTCCTACTTTATAACTTGATAGATCCAGAAATACCCAGCTCATGATGGACGTTTCACATCACCTGATAAGGTGGTGCCTGTAATAATTTAAGCCACATATGGTTGGTACTTCTAGGTTCTAGGGGTCATGCAGGGGCAGACAAGCCCTCAGTCACCTGAGGATGTTAAAGGCGCTCTCCTGTATGATCCACGTATGACTCAGCTAAGCCCTTGCCCGCTTCCATGAGCCCCATCATCTGCATATGATGGAGCCATGTCAACCCCTGTGTGCATACACCAGGCAGCTTTTAAAATCTGGATGAGCCATCCTCCTCCCTGTCTCTGAACACTGACTTCCCAGGCCTCTGCATGCCCCCTCTAATAAACTCCTAAGAGTGTTTGTTGTGTGTTCTGTGTTTCCTTCTTGGTAAGAAAAAATCCTAAGATTGCACAGCTCTGCTAGCACAAAGAAGTCCAATTAGGTGAAATGAAACCAAATCAAAATAGCCACGATTTTATTAATTACAGCGCCCTCTAGTGGTTGATCTCATGTTGGGACTCAGGACAGGGGGGAGACCATGCAAACTGGGAACCAAGTGTTTCTCCTCCAGGATCCCACCTAAATATGCTGTGGGAGAGGTCCTGACTCCTCCCTGGGGGGGTCAGGACCTGGCATGCTGGGATTTCGAGTCCAGGATAATGGAACTCCCAGGCCAGGGGGTACTGGGATGAATGCCAGGGCCTGGAGGCTAAGCTCCAGACTTAACACTTCTCACTTGTGCCAAGTAATTTCATTGACCCACTGTCAAATGTTCGGTTTTTCCCAGTGAATTGAATTAATAGTATGTGCTTGCATATTTGAGTATATTTATTTTTGCAAATGCTTTTATGGGCAGCAGTGGCAGATATTTGGAATGAGTTTATGAGGTAATATTGTTTCAATTCTCCACAGCTCCTTTTTTGGAGGTTATTCAGGTTTCTTGTTTTCCTGAGTTGTTCGAATTTTTTTGTTTGTACACTATGTAGCAGCTGTGGCCTTCTGCCTAGTCTGTCTGTACAGAGCAAAAGCAGCTTTCACTGAGATTAATAGAGACCATCATAACTGCTCCTCCAGAAGCACTGTATAGAGGGCTGTTAGGTGACTTTTCCTTGACATTTTCTGGTTTTGTGTTCTCTACATTTTGTGTTTGTAAAAATTATGGTGTTGGTTAAGTTATCTTTTAGAATAAGCATCAAGATTGATAGTTGAGGGCTGGAGAGATGTCTCAGTGGTTAAGAGCGTTGCCTGCTCTTCCATAGTTCCTGAGTTCAATTCCCAACATCCACATGGTGCCTCACAATCATCTATAATGAGGTCTGGTGCCCTCTTCTGGCCTGTAGGCATACATGCAGACAGGATATTGTGTACATAATAAATAAATAAATATTTTAAAAAAATTGATAGTCGACTTTCCACAGTGTGGAAATTCAATTTCCACTTGAATTTCAACTAAGACCTTATGGTACAGTATGAATATGCCAGAGGCATTTCTTTCCGTCATTTGTCTAATTTTCATTTGTTCCTACATGATTTTGAGGTAAGAATGTCCCTAAATATCTCTGCGTTTACATTGTGATTGTGGTTAGAAGTGGATTTGTTAACTGAGCATGCTTAAGGAAAGGGACAACATTGCTTGTTCATGTTCAGACTCCCTATGTAAAATCTCCATGTTTTATTTGTTGAGGAAAAACACTGTTAGGAAAACAATTCCCACGCTCTTTGTGCCTCCTGCAGGCAAGATTTTTTTTTTTTTATCATTTCTTCTGTCTTGGCTGTTGAAATGGCTTTTTTTGGTTGTCAAAACTGACTACCTCTAGGATCATCTGATACACAAAGAATTGATTATATCTGAGAGAGATTTTACTTTAAGGTTTTTGAAATGAGAAAATCCTCCATTAATCTGTATAATTTGAGATGATAGGAACCACCTTAAACTGCTTAGTGTTTGTGCACACTTAACCATTGAGCCATCTCTCCCACCCATGTCTGTGAACAGTCTTAACACCATTACTCATGAGCAGAGGTAGTGGGATTTCCTACATTTGAGACCAGTTTGAACTACAGAATGAGTTCTACAAATACACAGAAAAATCCTGTCTTGAAGTCACACACACACACAAAAAAAACCAACAACACCCCCCCCCCAAAAAAAACTGAATCAAACAAAGACTATGACCCAACTTAAAACCAGCTGAGTCACAGAGCCTTGTGGACAGAACAACTACTGGATTCTTCTCTTTATCTTAGACAAAAGGCTGAAAGCAATCTATTGGATTCTTCAATTGCCATTGGTAGGTAGCTGTTCTTAAGTTACGTGTACCACAGCTTGTGAAACATTCTAATAAGCCTAATTTTTACATCCACGGTGAGAATCATTCTATCTGTCCTGGTCATGTAGAGAATCTTAAATACTGCAGCTGTATATTTTATTCACCTGACTATAGAGGAAGAAGTGCTGGCTAACAATAGTGCTCATCAAGTCATTCTTTCTAGCTCCATTATTCTCTACATATTCAAATTTCCATGAACACTACCCTTTTTATTATTATTCATTTGCCTGGAGTTTACTTCAAATTTCAGGAATAAAACCCATAAACAATGGAGTCATCATCCAGCTTTCCGATGGGGGAAAGGCCAATCATCTTGATTGAGATCTCATTCCTGCTTTTCTCATTCCTGTTGTGTAAAATCCCCGTGAAAACCATGTAAAAAGTACATTCAGTTCATCTGACCTGAGAATGAAGCCACAGAACAAATATTTCACTTTGTAACTTTAAAACTCTCTCTAGTTGTTAGTATTCTAGGCATCCTTACATCTGTGAGACAGGAAATTGCTCCACCCGCCTAGCACAGTGCACCATACAAGTCACACAGTGTGCTGGAAGAAAAAGGGAAAGTTCCTAGGAGTGCAAGAAGATGACATTGATTGCTTTAGTAGCCAGGGGCCAGTGCTATTAAAATGCATGTATTCTCAGATCTGGAGAAGTTCTCTGTTGGGGTATATGGCTTGGGCAGGAACCAGTATTCTGTCTATTTAAGCACACTGTACCCCCTATGGGCGGTGCTCTAGCCACTCAGGACTCACTAGCCAATCAGCACTCCAGATGACCTGCCAGTCAGAAGCAGTGCAGGTCTCTTCCTGGCAGCCGCCTTCAGTCTTGGCTTTGAAGAGGAGCTGGCACCAGTGGATTCCTGTTCTTGGGTGCAGTTGCTGTTGCAGGGAGACGATGAGCTGAGAACTTTGGCAAGATGGAGAAGCACAACATGGTGAGTGAGGGAACGCTGTCTCCTGATGGGGAGGAGCAGAGGGCGAGGTGCGGAAAACACTATGTTGTTACCTCCATGGGTCTGGGTGGGAACCTGCAGCCATATTGCCTGTATTGTGAAGTCCCTCATGGTCCCTGGTAACTCCTGGACCTAGGGGCAGGCCTCTGAATAACTTTGCTCTGTGGCTTCATCTCCTTAAAATATTGGGAGCAGAAAGCTCCTAAACTCCTTCCTAGTGAACTTCAACAGGGTTCACGCATTCATGGAAACAAGTTGCCAAACTCAGAGAAGCCTCGTTTCTCCAGTAACTTCTCGATATTGAGCACTTTGCATTTAAGCTTTAAATATAATCTGAACTTATATTTAAATTTGTGGACGTTATCAAAGGCATCTCACATGTCGTGTAGCTCTCCACTACTGTGTCATAATGCAGAAGAGTAGAATTGGTGATACAATAGATTGACCAATGCTTATGAAATAATTAAGTCTCACAAAGTAGAAATTATCAGAGGGAGAACGGCATCTAAAACACCCAAACTGTGAGTCTATGCTAATGAGGGCTGGTAGAGATTAGAATGCCCAGGTATACATTGTTTATCAGGAGTGTCCAGATATTTGACTCCAAACCATATCAAAGAAGCCATCATTCTGGGCGGTGGTGGCGCAAGCCTTTAATCCCAGCACTCGGGAGGCAGAGGCAGGTGGATCTCTCTGAGTTCGAGACCAGCCTGGTCTACAAGAGCTAGTTCCAGGACAGGCTCCAAAACCACAGAGAAACCCTGTCTCGAAAAACCAAAAAAAAAAAAAAAAAAAAAAAAAAGAAACCATCACTGAGTTAAAAATAAAAAGTCACTGCTGGGTGGTGGTGGTGCACACCATTAATTCCAATACTCTCGAGGCAGAAGCCGGTGGATTTCTGTGAGTTCATGGCCAGCCTGATCTACAAGAGTGAGTTCCAGGACAGGCTCCAAAGCTACAGAGAAACCGTGTCTTGAAAAAAAAAAATCACTAGACCCACCCACATTTCAAAGAATAGACCTGTTAACAAGCTGCTCAAGGAGACATTACAGGTCACAACCAACCTTAAGACCTGGCATGCCATAAAGTTCCAGTTTTCTTTTTGATAGAGGCATAGTTCTGTCAGAAGAGCAATATTACACCAGTGACACATATTTGAAATGTAAAACACTGTTGTGTGAAGGACTAGCCTGATCAATCAAGGCTTTCCTTTAGGACCTCAGGCAGGGAGGAGGGACATTCTTGCTGACCTAATAACAGCCTGGTACATAAGCCTGTGAGTTTCCCTAAGGACCTGATGTATTGATACTAAAACAGAGCTCTTTCTCTAAAACCAGGACTGTGCATTGGAGAGCCCATAATGGTCTGGTGCCCAGGCCTTTGTGGAGGGGTTGCTTCAGATCTTGACAACTCAACCTTTCCCACCATATGGAGCTATGGTTCTCAGTACCAAGGCCATTCTGGATGTAGCAAAGATTTTGAAATACCCTGTATACCCTTTGTGTAGAATTGTTGGACTAGCCTCTTCCTAAATTTGTCTCATTGTATCATAGTTTCTGCTGACTTCATGTAATTCTTTCATTTCCCCCTAGAAAGTAATGGACCAGGCTGGCTTTCAACTCACAGAGAGGCACAGGCTTCTTCTCCCTGTGTCTTGGGATTAAAGGTATAGGCCACCACCAACTGGCAAGATGCTATTTTTCTTTTTTCACTTTTTTTTTGGTTTTTCAAGTTTCTCTGTAGCTTTGGAGCCCGTCCTGGAACAAGGTTTTCTAGACTTGAAAGACCCCAGTGGTGGGCAGTCTTTCAGGCTGAGGAGACCCTCCCAAGGAACAGGGAGTCACTCTTCGGATGCAAATAGCAAGAGGCTTTATTCAGTACACAGGTACCTGGGGCGACTTAGTCTCTCGGAAGACAAGCGCGCCTGCAGACTGGGGGAAGGTCTTTTTATAGGAAAGAGGGCAGCAGAAGCAGATTACAGAAGCAAATGCATTGTTAGTGGTCAGTTGGAATGGGGCAAGGGGCACAGGTGGTTTTTCCTTTCCCAGCACAGATGTATGGGAACAGATATCCTGTTAATTGATGTCCTGTCCGAATCTATGGATATAAATATCCTGTTTTGCAGCCAGGGACCCTGACCTTACTCTGCACTTACAGTCGTTCGTCAAAAGCTTTGTGAAATGACGTTACAGCAGCCAAGCTGGGATCTTTCATAGGGGGAGTTGTCTCTTCTGTGAATTACTGATATTCTAAGTTGGGCACATGTGCTGACTATAGGCATCCTGTTTCCCTAAGCAAACGGGATGTTCTCATGAGAGCCGGCTAGCTGCAGGTCCTGAGAGGGTCCTGAGGGTCTTAAGCGAACAGGATGTTCTCATGAGAGCAGGCCAGCTGCGGGTTCTGGGGGGGTCCTGAGGGTCTTAAGCGAACAGGATGTTCTCATGAGAGCAGGCCAGCTGCGGGTTCTGGGGGGGGGTGTCCAGAGGGTCTTTCATTTTTCCTGTTTCTAGTTTGGCTCCTTATCGCTTGGGGCCAGATGGCTGACCGGCTGACCGCAGATATCTTGCCTGGCTTCTCCGCCCTTGTTCTCAAGTCAAACTTCCCTGCTCTAATGTTACTTGTGTTGCTCCAAAGTTTAAGCCTGGCGTTGCTGCTGCTTAGCTGTTTGTCTATACTGTGGGGGTCTTTCATTCCCCCCTTTTTCTATAAACTGAATAAAATCCTTTATTCATTTAGCTGTGGTATCCATGTCTTCGGGATCAAACTGTCTAAGCTGATGATACTGTTGTGTCAGGACCAGAGCCTGGATGACAGACAGCCTGTCCTTCATGAATTGGACCAAGCGATTTAAGATACAAGGCCCAAAAAGCAAGATTAAAAGTATAACGATTAGGGGGCCCATGAGGAGCTAGGCTTCCAAAACGCATCCCCGGTTGTTTCACATCCCCAGGCATTACAGAATAAGCTTTCCCATCCTCCACAGCGTCGGACCTGGTCTCGCTCCCGCCCATCCCGGGGACAGACATAGAAATCTAATTGCCCCAGGAAGCATCTTCCTTCAGGGCTTCCGCAGCCGAATTTTCCCCCAGGAGAAAAGCGGCTGCCTGCCCGGTCCTTTAACTGTGTAGGTAGCAAATCAGGAATATCCCATATCTCTGATCCTGCTGCAAGCTGGCAGAAATCCGGGGTAAGTGGGGGCCACCAGGTGAGGGCTGTCTCCCCGGACTATCATCCCTAGTCCCAACAAGATCCATAAACCAGTCAATGGGGCCCCCGGGTAAGTCTTATCTTTAGAGGGTTTTGAGAGCGCTGGACCCTCCATAGCGGTTCTGCTGTATCTCCTTCCGTACGAGCTGCTTTTACGTGGGAGGCGTGGACCCAGGCCGCGATGCTGTCAACTTTCAGTGCCGTTGGAGTGGTTAGCAGCACGGTGTAGGGTCCTTTCCAGCGGGGTTCCAGATTCTTAGTCTGATGTCTGCGGACCCAAACTGTATCGCCAGTCTGGTAGCTGTGAGGTACCGCTGGTCTGTCTAATTGTTCCTTATAGGCTGCAGCAAGTGGCTTCCAGACCTCTCTCTGCACGATCTGGAGTGCCTGTAAATGAGCTTCCAGAGAGGGGCTATTAGCAAAGTCTGAAATGTTGGAGTCAAAGAAATTAATGAAGGGCGGGGGCGCCCCATATAGTATCTCAAAAGGTGTGAGCCCGTGGGGTCCTGGTGTATTGCGAGCTCTGTAGAGGGCTAGGGGTAGTAGGAGCACCCAGTCTCTAGTGCCAGTTGCAAGCGTTAATTTGGTCAAAGTCTCCTTAATAGTTCTATTCATTCTTTCTACCTGTCCTGAACTCTGGGGTCTGTATGCACAATGTAATTTCCAATCAATCCCCAATAGCTTGGCCACCAACTGAATTACCTGGGAGACGAAGGCGGGCCCATTATCAGTGCCCAGCACTTGGGGCATGCCATACCTGGGGAAGATTTCTTCCAGCAGCTTTTTGGTCACAATTTTTGCGGTCTCATGCTTGGTCGGGAAGGCTTCCACCCATCCCGAAAAGGTGTCCACAAATACCAATAAGTACCGGTATCCATACATGCCTGGTTTTATTTCAGTAAAGTCAATTTCCCATTGTACTCCTGGTCGATGTCCACGGATTCGCACCCCCTGTCCCACTTTGGTTTTTCCTGCATTTACCTGTGCACATGCTCTACATTTGTCCATAACTTTTTGGAGGATGCTGTCTCTCCCTAGTAAATAGCAAAAAGTTTCCTGCCGGTCTAACAAAGTTTTCATCTTTCGGGGGCTTAGATGGGTCAATTTATGTAAGTAATCAAGCATCTTATAAGTGTATGCCATCGGCATCACTGTTTTTCCCTTCCATGTCCATTCGCCCGTTTTCTGGTCCTGCTCCGCTCCCATGTCTGCCAGGAGCTTTAGATCCTCCTCATCATATTTGAGGGGGTCTCTCTTATCTTGGTGCATGGGCAGTATGGCTAGCGGAGCCTGCAGGGCCACCTGTTTGGCGGCTTCATCAGCCAGCCGGTTTCCTCGAGCCTCAGGGCTGTCTCCTTTCTGGTGTCCTGGGCAATGTATAATGCTCAGTTTCCGAGGCAGAAATAAAGCTTTTAACAAGGCTAAGATCTCTGTTTTATTTTTAATTTCCTTTCCTTCTGAAGTCAGTAGCCCTCTTCTTCTGTATATTTCCCCATGAACATGAGCAGTGGCAAAAGCATATCGGCTGTCAGTATAGACATTGAGCTTCTTACCTTCTGCCATCCTCAAAGCTTGTGTCAAGGCGACAAGCTCTGCTCGCTGCGCAGAAGTCCCCGCAGGCAGAGGCTGTGCCCAGATCACCTCGGTCTCCGTGGTTACCGCTGCACCCGCCTTTCGCTCACCTTCCCGCGGAAAGCTGCTGCCGTCAGTGTACCAGGTGACATCCTCATCCCGGAGGGGTTGATCCGTCAGGTCCGGTCTGGTCCAGGGCATTTCCGCAAGGATAGGCTATTGCCCGCCGCCAGGGCCCCAGCCTTTGGGTGAAGACCCCTTTTCTTTCCAGTAGGCACATTGGTCCTTGTCGAGGGGTAGCCCTCTTCTGTCTCCCCCCTGTCTATCCTGTCTTTGCCCTGACACTACGGTGGCCAAAAGTTTACTCATTTCCTTATGTCTCTTGCGGTCCCTCTCTTTTTCCCTTTCCTTTTCCCTCTCCTCAGCTTCTTTTCTTAGGCGGTCCTCCCTCTCCTCCTGAGTCTCCCTCTTATTGAAAATCTTTTCTGCTTCCTTTAGCAGATCCCTGAGTGAGCTTTCCCTGAGGTTCTCTAGACTCTCCAGCTTGCGTCTGATATCTGGAGCTGACTGCCAAATAAAAGACATGGAGATATTGGTCTCCTGTCCGGGGTCGTCAGGGTCATAGGGAGTATATCTGCGGTAAGCCTCTTTGAGCCTCTCAAGGAACGCAGAGGGAGTTTCCTCTGACCCCTGTATAACCTGCTTTACCTGAGCCAAATTCGTTGGGCGTCGAGCCGCCCTGTGGAGACCCGCTATGAGCAACTGGCGATAGAGGGCTAGGTGATTCCTACCTTCCACCGTGGTGAAATCCCAAGAGGGGCGTTCAAGGGGAAAGGCAGAATCTATTTCATTAGGCAATTGGGTGGAGCGGCCATCAGGTCCCCGGACTTCCTTCCAGGCTTCCAGGAGGACCCTCTGCTGTTCCTCCAAAGTCAGCAGGGCCTGCAGCAGCTGTTGGCAGTCGTCCCATGTAGGCTGATGGGTAATCAAAATAGATTCAATCAGAGCAGTCAACCTAGAGGGGTCCTCAGAAAAAGGAGGGTTATTATGTTTCCAGTTGTAGAGGTCTGAGGAGGAGAATGGCCAGTACTGCAGTTGGCCGTTCATTCCCATGTGAAGAGGGAATGCCTGTGAGGAGGTTGTATCCGCTGCATGCAGCTGGTCCCTTCGTCCCCTCAGGCGTGCGGCCATCGGAGAAGGACCAGCAGAGGCTGGCGCTGCTTGTTCTTCTTTTCTTTCAGTTGAGTCAGCCTCATTCGGAGGCCGTGGAGCTGGCTCCTGATATGGGGGAGGGCCTTCCGTGAGGAGGTCCATCAGTAGGTCATCATCTGGGGGCAAGACTTTTGGAGGAGGGGGCTTGGGCACCGGGGACTTGGTGAGGGTTGGGTACAGGGAGGAGTGGGGCGGAGGTCCCGTTGGGGTGGGAAGGAGTGGAGGGGGTAAAGTAGGTGCAGAGGGGGTTTCGGGGTGACGAAAGGCTTGACCCAGGGCGGTGGGTCATAAGCCATCGCCTCCCAGATCACGATATAAGCGACCTGGTCTGGATGCCCGTTAGGGCCAGGATCCATCACTTTAGCCTTTACCTGTAAGATAACATTGATGTCAAAAGTACCATCCCTTGGCCAGCCCACATTGAACGTGGGCCATTCCGAGGAACAGAAAGTTACCCAGCATCTCTTCCGAACGTCCACTGACTGGTAATTTGCAATGTCTTGGACGTTTCGCCAGTGCTGTAAAGTCAGACTTAGAGGGGTGGTTACAGATTGGCCCATTCTCTCAACCGCGGTGACAGTAACAATTAGACAGACAAACAAAATACAACTTAGACAGACACAGAAACTCGCAGCGCGGCTTTGGCGTAAAACCGAAAGCAAGAATTCAAACGGAGACTTTGAGGACCCGGGCTCCTCGTCTCCCAAAAGAGTCACGAATCCCTCAGACAGTGGGGCAGCCCCCAACAGTCCCAGTTCCACGCGACTCACAAACTGCAAATGGGCCACGAATCGGGCCCCCAAACACCACTGGGACGTCTCCCAGGGCTGCGGTGGGGAGTACGAGCTCGTCAGCTCCTCCCCGGGTCCGCCAAATACAAATCTGATTAGCTAACCAGTACAAACGCAGGCGCAAACATAAAAGACAGAAGACAGACAGAAAACAATTGTGCTGGCCAGCTTACCTCCCGGTGGTGAGTCGGTGGTCCCTGGGCAGGGGTCTCCAAATCTCGGTGGAACCTCCAAATGAAAGACCCCAGTGGTGGGCAGTCTTTCAGGCTGAGGAGACCCTCCCAAGGAACAGCGAGTCACTCTTCGGATGCAAATAGCAAGAGGCTTTATTCAGTACACAGGTACCTGGGGCGACTTAGTCTCTCGGAAGACAAGCGCGCCTGCAGACTGGGGGAAGGTCTTTTTATAGGAAAGAGGGCAGCAGAAGCAGATTACAGAAGCAAATGCATTGTTAGTGGTCAGTTGGAATGGGGCAAGGGGCACAGGTGGTTTTTCCTTTCCCAGCACAGATGTATGGGAACAGATATCCTGTTAATTGATGTCCTGTCCGAATCTATGGATATAAATATCCCGTTTTGCAGCCAGGGACCCTGACCTTACTCTGCACTTACAGTCGTTCGTCAAAAGCTTTGTGAAATGACGTTACAGCAGCCAAGCTGGGATCTTTCATAGGGGGAGTTGTCTCTTCTGTGAATTACTGATATTCTAAGTTGGGCACATGTGCTGACTATAGGCATCCTGTTTCCCTAAGCAAACGGGATGTTCTCATGAGAGCCGGCTAGCTGCAGGTCCTGAGAGGGTCCTGAGGGTCTTAAGCGAACAGGATGTTCTCATGAGAGCAGGCCAGCTGCGGGTTCTGGGGGGGTCCTGAGGGTCTTAAGCGAACAGGATGTTCTCATGAGAGCAGGCCAGCTGCGGGTTCTGGGGGGGGTGTCCAGAGGGTCTTTCATTTTTCCTGTTTCTAGTTTGGCTCCTTATCGCTTGGGGCCAGATGGCTGACCGCAGATATCTTGCCTGGCTTCTCCGCCCTTGTTCTCAAGTCAAACTTCCCTGCTCTAATGTTACTTGTGTTGCTCCAAAGTTTAAGCCTGGCGTTGCTGCTGCTTAGCTGTTTGTCTATACTGTGGGGGTCTTTCAGACTAGGCTGGCCTTGAACTCACAGAGATCTCCTGGCAGGAATTAAAGGCATGCCCCACCACTGCTCAGCTAAGATGCTATTTTTCTTAAGAAGCTTACTAGGCTGGGACTTAACTTCTGCAACACCTCCCCACCCTATCTTTTTTATCTTTTACTTGTCCAGTCCAGTCTTTCTCCTCCCTTGTGATCTTCACCTTAGAACCCTGTCAGTGAAGAATGACCTGCTGTAATAGGTCATGCGCATACTTAAGAAAATATTCTGAAAATGTTTTGGCCTATATATTTAGACTGGCAAGTTGCCTGTTTCTATTTCAGTTGTTCAGAGTATAATCTGGACCATTATCCTAGGGGATACTTATGACTAACAGCATATATTGAATGCAAAAATCTATTTAATTTCTGTCCCTTGAGCATTGGACAGAGATCAATGCATAACATCATTAAAGATACTTAATTTATTAATCTCCTAAGTGTATGATGTGATTTCTCAGTGGGAAGGCATATTAATTCTAGAAGAGCTGCATTTCTGTCCCGATAGAAATACTGCTTCTGAGACAACTTCCGTTATGTTGACTCAGGTGGCTTTGGTCCCTCTTTGTTGCTTTCCTGGGAAACCTTGAGTGTCCTCTATATTACACCTTCAAAGTACTTAAGTGACTGTACCAATTCACAGTATTAAAATTATGTATTTGCTGGGTAGTGGTGATGCATGCCTTTAATCCAATTCTAATCTAGCCATCCATTCTAATCTAGCGATGCATGATTAGAATGCTTTTAATGTAATCCTGCCACTAGCTGCAAAGGTATGATCCAGTGAAGCTTAGTTCCAGGGGACAAAGGAGTTTGTGATCTGCAGACATTTCTCAGGAGTGCATTGTGTTGGGCAGGTAGATAGAGCATAATTCACAAATTGGACAATAATCCATGTAGGAGAAAAAATAAATTTTAAATCATATTTCTTTCTTTCCATAAAGAAGTTTATTTATGACACCGTTTTTTTTTTTTTAATAAAACCCATCCTTTTTTTTTTTGGTTGTTCGAGACAGAGATTTTCTGTGGTGTTGGAGCCTGTCCTGGAGCTAACTCTTGTAGACCAGGATGGTCTCGAACTCACAGAGATCCGCCTGTCTCTGCCTCCCACGTGCTGGGATTAAAGGCGTGCACCACCACCGCCTGGCCTAAACCCCATTCCTTTTAAATGAGTTTAAAAAAATAAACAAAATCCAGCTTCCTCCTCCTTGAACAACAACAACAAAAATACACTGCAAAACTTCCCGAAACAAAGTAGTGTATTTCCCAAAGGGTAAGTGTAATTCACACTGAATCCACTGGAGTGAGTTCTTTCTGCTACAGAAACCTGCAAAGAAAGACACTCAAGACAGAAAAATAAACAAAAAAGCAAACAATAGTTCACCAGACAATCTGGAGGAGCAGGAGACCGTAGGAAAGAAAGGCCGACTTTGCCTAGAACTGAAAGGACAGGAGAAGGCAGGCAGGGTCTGCAAAAGGCAGAGAGAAGATGAGGGAAGGAAAAAAGCTGAACAGATTGGTGCCCTTCCAGAGCTCTGGTTGAAACAATGCCCTCCTACCACCCATGCCCACCTACCCTTGAGCAGGCCCAAAAAGAATGATTTGGATCAGGCAAACAGGGAGCACGTTGCACATTTGAGAAGTGTCTATATTGAATCTCCAGAGGGAACATGTCACCACTGCCCCAGTCCCTGGGCCTGACCTACTACACAGTGTAGGTCCCTCTTCAGTTAGTTATGAGATTCTCCCCCTTCCACAGTATATCTTTTTTAAAAAATATTTTTCCACCTTCTGTTTTTCTTTCTTTTCTTTTAACTCTTTTTTTTTTTTGATCCCAGAATCAAGACTGGGAGCTGCTGTAATTGGAAGTACGTGCATGGTATTGGGCACATTGGAAACCCATCTGTTGTGCTGATGGGAATCACCTTAATCTGTCTCCCTCTAAATGGGGAATCATCTAAAGCCAGGGAATTCCTCACTGACTCTTTGTCTAAGAATTCTACATAGGCAAACCCTTTGGCAAGACCACTGAATTTGGCACAGACTGTAGTAACATGGTTGGCTGAACCACATCCATGAAAATGAGCTTCCAGCTCTTCTGCTGTTGCACCATAGTCCACATTGCTAACATAGATGGAACTGGCATCAGCCTCCATCTTTTCCTCAAGAGATGTGATCACTGAGCCAGCATTACCAGGGGTTGTACTCTTATTTTGGGGTTGAATTCTTATTCATATGCTTCTCTACCTCATTTTGTAGCTCTTTTAACTTCTCATCCTCTTCCTCTATCTCCCTGACTCCCTGAAGCTTTGATCACGTCTAGGTCTGGGCCCTCAATGATGCTATCCCTGGGGTTCACCTTAAGTAGTACTGGCTCTTCTTCCTGCTTCTGGCTGCCAGGGACTCCCCAGGTGTGCCCAGAACCTGTAGAGGGGGCACAGGATCAGTGCTCTTTGGGAAGGTTGTTCCCATGGTCCCCTGCACCACTGGCTCTCTCCCTCTCAGGCTCCCCAAAGGCCCCGAGCCACTGATCAGGCACGAATCTCCAACCACCTGCTTCCCCCACTGCTCCTTAAATCATTTTTCTAGGTTGTTTGGGATTGGGTATCAATGGAGCAGCATTTATCTGAAACCAGAAGAAAGCACAAGGGTCTGGAGAGCCATCACAAGAGATCTCTGTTTGCAAAGAGAGCAACTATATCATGAGGTTTCTGTCTTTGGAAGACATATCAGTAATTGGAGGTCAGAAACAACAGGTTTTTGTTTTTTTGGGTTTTTTTTTTGAGATAGTGTTTCTCTGTGGCTTTGGAGCATGTCCTGGAACTAGCTCTATAGACCAGGCTGGCCACAAACTCACAGAGATCTGCCTGTCTCCGCCTCCAGAGTGCTGGGATTAAAGGTGTGTGCCACCACCACCCAGCCAGAAACAACAGTTTAAGTGTTACTTTGAGATAACTCTGGGAAAGTTGTGCAGTTTGTGTTTATTTAATTTCTGTATACATATAATCAAAGGTAGCTGGGTAACATTGGTCAAGATCACACTTTTCCTTGCCTAAGTTTTCTTTGGTCTTTTGATTAAAAGTTGATTATATATTTCTGCATCTGCTTTTGCCTTTTTATATCCTTCCCCTTAATTCTTTCACAAAAATTGTGCACATTTTTTTATTTATGTATAATTGTGGAAAGTATAGAAGTCATTATACATGATTTTTTATACTACCTTTTCTGTAATCTGACTGTAATCTAAATATATTATTGGTTATCTTTAAAATAATGGACCTTCATCAATTTTATTCAGAAAATTTCTAATTTTATCAGGTCATTATTGTTTTTTGGAAAGTTTATGTTAAAAGACTGCTTTTATTCATCTTTGATGCCTGCTTCTTTCCATTCCCTGGCATTTCTATGTTTTCCAGTTGTTGCTATCTTCATGTTTGAATCTTTGCTACTTAAGTGTTGGTATAATCAATACATAATCCCTTGAGCTTTCTGAGTGTTTCCACTGTGAATATTGGTTTGTTATCAGTTGTCCAGTTATAAATTGTTGGGCTAAGCTATTTGTATTCATTTAATGGTAAAAACTTATCATACACAAAATCATAATTTTTATAGATCGTCTTCATAAGGGTCTTCTTTTTCTTTTTTATGTTTTGTTTTTCCCGTTTTTTTAATCTTAGAAAGACTTGACTTACTGGATAAAAGCTTTTTTGTGTCTGGGCAGGTGGCTCAGCACATATTCTTTTTGTGGATGACCTGAATTCAGATACCTACATGCTAGTTGATAGGTTAATTGTTGAAGCCCATGTGGGTCCAACACAGATAATTATTTTCCCTAACTGGACTGGAATGGAGTCACGAAGAATGATCAGACGCAATTTAGGGTCATACTTGTAGGGCAAGATCTCTTGAAGATCTCTTTTTGTTTATTATCCAAACACCTTATTGAGTGGGAAAACACATTTGGCTGTCTCCTAGGCAACCAGGTGAATGGGCTTTTAGTCAGGTCCTCACCTAAGTGTACACTAGCTGTCTAGCAGGCCATGAATTAGCATCTCTATAAGACTTCCTCGAAAAAAAAAAAAAAAAGACTTCCTCGAAGCCAGGAGGTATTGGTGCATGCCTTTAATCCCAGCACTTGGGAGGCAGGGACAGGGGGATCTTTGTGGGTTTGAGACCAGCCTGGTCTACAAGAGCTAGTTTCAGGACAGGAACCAAAACCACAGAGAAACCCTGTCTCGAAAAACAAACAAACAAAAAAATAGACTTCCTCCAAATTTCCAAGAAATAGGCACCAAACATCCTGACAAGTTTCAGCCAACACCTCTCCTCAGGAGATCTACATTTCTAACAAAAGAAGAAAGGAACTAAACAGTCTTGCTATTGTTACACAGAGACAGCTTGTCTGATGAGCTACGTGATCAGCTCATACCAGGCCTATGGCTTTTATGCTTGGCTGCTACACCATACATAAATATGGGCCTACAGTTAACAAATATCTAATATTCCCAATTCAGCAACCTTCCTTCCTGTATGTCACCTGTTTGTGTGTGTGAGTATGTGTCTGTGTGTGTGTGTATGATATTCTCTGTCATGCACAAACACACAAAAATATCAGTAACCTTATTTTCAAAAGTGCTTGGGACTTATAGAGTAGTTGGAGTAAGCAAGTTGCTTTACACATACACTGATTCTTTAAACATTTGTTCTCTTGAAATTCCATTTAAAAAGATTTCATTTCCTCACTGTGATGCAGACTTGGATTCAATCACTAATTGTAGGAAACCACATGGTAGTGATCCTAACAGACACCATTTTCCTCATCATTAGAGAATGAGATGCTTTCAGTAATCAAAACTATTTTCTGTAAAGTAAAAACATCAGAAGACTTCAAGAGAATATTGTAAATTTTGGTGAAACAGTCCTATTCACAAAACCCATTTTCTATTATTGGTAAAGGAGAGAACAGGAGCCGGGCAGTGGTGGCAGGCGTTTAATCCCAGCACTCGGGAGGCAGAGGCAGGCAGATCTCTGTGTGTTCGAGACCAGCCTGGTCTACAAGAGTTAGTTCCAGGACAGACTCCAAAACCACAGAGAAACCCTGTCTCTACTCGAAAACCAAAAACAAAAAAAAAAAAGGAGGGAACAGTAGTGTACAGGATGCATGATGGCCAGTGATTTCTCAGGAATTGATTTTGCTTTGAATCTTATAGTACTTCTTTAAGAAACACACACACACACACACACACACACACACACACATATATATATATATAATTCTACTTTAAGAAACATATATATGAGAGAAACACTGTCTCAAAAAACCAAAAAAAGAAACATATATATGTATATGTTTATATATTTGTGTTTGTCTCTTGGTTTGTCAATAGTGTCATCTATATTGCTGATTTTGTGAACTATAATTTAATCAAATCATGCACTGTCTTTGAAAATGATGGACCTTCACCAATTTGTACTCAGAATATTTCTTATACTCTTTGGTGATAAACAGTTCTACATTTCTTTTCTTGATCTCAGATGCTTGCTTCTAATTATTTAATTTTATTTTTTCATTTATATTTTAATAATAAAGCTTGCCTGAAGATCATGAAGTAAAACATGCCATGGCCAGCCTTACACCACAGGCAAGGCTGACACATAGCTTTAATCCCAGTAGTCACACTAGTTTGTTGTAGAGTCAAATGCTGGTGTCTCATATCTTTAATCCTATCACTAAGGAGTTGCAGATAGGAAGTGACATATCTGGACACAGAGGAATACAAGGTGGTACAAGAGAGGAGCTGAGGACTGAGTGTTTTGTAGAAACAGCATTCAGTCTGAGGACTTACAGGGACAGGATACCCCATTTAATCAGTCTAGCAAAATTCACCTATGGCTTCCCTTGGAGGGGATGCTGAGTCTTAGGAAAAGTTAGATTAAGAGAAATGAATACAGAATCATACGTTAGACCTAGAGGATGAAAGGTCAATAGAAAACAGCCTGAGTTTATTTCTCAGCCAGCATATATACTAAATATAGCCAAAAGGCAGATCAAAAAGCAGTACAGCCAGCTCCCCACCTCCCTGCACTGTGCTTGGAGGCAGTTCAAACCTGTGCATTATCTGATTCAGCTAAGCAGCTTCTAATCACTAAGAAGGAGTGCCCGTGGCTGGCCAACACTAGCCCAAATCTTAATAGAAAAAATGCACTCTTTCAGCTGGGCAAAATGCTTTTTCTGTTGGCTAACGCAGATGTTATTCACAGCCCTCAAGTTTACTGGAAGAAGTACAGCAGGCATGCTTGAACTCAAAGGGCTTCCTTAAGTCTGAAATGACTCAGGATGATCATTATGATTATTAATATTATGGCAAAAGAGATATTTGTTGTTAATCTCTCCCAAGAAATTACTGCAAGCACTTTGCCAGTGTTTACTTGCTGTCCATTATGATTCAATTTTAACATTAGTAAAACAGTCTATAATTTAACCTTGGTCAATTCTTTTTTTTTTAAAGATTTATTTATTTATTATGTATACAACATTCTTCCATGTATGCCTGCAGGCCAGAAGAGGGCACCAGATCACATTATAGTTGGCTGTGAGCCACCATGTGGTTGCTGGGAATTGAACTCAGGACCTCTGGAAGAGTAGTCAGTGCTCTTAACCTCTGAGCCATCTCTCCAGCCCCTCAATTCTTGCTAATAGATGAAGTTTCAATTTTCTTTTTAATATCAACGCAGATTTTTTCCACATATCTTTATAGCTTTTTGTCTGTTTATATGGTAAAAATATTGATTTTAAAATAGTATCTTTCCTCTGCAGTAAAATTCCTATAGGGGAATGCATAGCGGTTAAAATGCCTAGAATGAAGACCATGAGGTGGTGGCTCATGTGTTTAATCCCAACACTTGGAAGGCAGAGGAAAGTGGAGTGTGAGGCCAGCCTGGTCTACAAGAGCTACTTCCAGTATGTGATCCAAGGCTACAGAGAAACCCTGTATCAAGAAAAATGTCTTGAATATAACCAAACTTCAGATCCAAACCATCCGTATGTGCGTCGTATAATTTTATTTCCACTAAGCCAATTTTTTCTCTGCTTTAGATGATAATTCTCTTTGACTATTTAAATCTTTGTCACCTTTTATAGTTTGTTTCTAATTACTGGTTTGAATTTTTTTCCCAAATAGTGGACTATAGATGGTAAATGCCTTGCAGCAATTTCAGAAAATTATTAAGATTCCACAAATAATCTCTCCTAATTTTTAAATTTAGGGCTCGAATTTTTGTAAAAGTATTTTACATGCTGAATAATTAATAGAATCTCCTTTTTGTATATTTTCAGAATATTCTGTATATTTTTAATCCCCAAGGAGACAAAGTTTGATTTACTTCAGCAAACATTTTCTCTAAAGTATGTTCATTTGAATCATCTAATAAAATTCTGTATAATGTTGAAAACATACCTAAATTGAGTATAATTTCAATTATAATAAGTAACAAACTACTCACCTACAGTACTTTATATCCTAATTTGTTTATAATAAAACTTTCGAGGCCTAGAAATTTTCATTGCATGTTTAAGTGAGTAGTATTAAGTAAAATATCTTGAGTATGAATATAACATCATAGACAGTATGTTTTAACAAAAATAATGTCAAGTTTGTATCAAAAGGAAGCATCCATATCTATATCAATGTAAAATGTATAAATAAGTAGTTACTTTTAAAATTAGGAAAAATTTTCACTTCTCTTCATATCTATTTTTGTCTCTATTGTACATGCCATTGAATATGTATGTCTGTATATGTCTATATAAATAATAAGTTTTCCACAATGAACAATGGATTTTCCTGCAGTAATTTTTAAATTTCCAGGAAGAAGATGGGGCCCCACAGCAAGTCAACCTGGTTGATATCATTACATCAAGATGATAATAGCACTGCTATAAGATCTGTTTTGAGTACCAGATGCTCAAGATGGTTCCATCTTAGTTAGCTGAAATGGTACACTTTTTTCAATGTTCTGGATTGACCTTCTTATAGGAAGCTCAGAAAATCCTTACCAAATAGTCAGACTATTTGGAATTATACCAGACAGTAATCTTGGAATTTAACCATCATTTTACTTTCACAGGATCCTAAAGAAAGAACATCGCCCCCATGACAGTTGGAAGTAATTCTTTTTTGGTTTTCCAAGACAGGGTTTCTCTTTGCTTTGGAACCTAACCTGGAACTCACTCTGTAGACCAGGCTGGTCTCGTACCCACAGAGATCCGCCTGCCTCTGCCTCCCGAGTGCTGGGATTTAAGGCTACGCCACCATCACCAGGCTGGGAGTAATTCTAAAAACTTCCTCTCCTCTCCCAACAAAGTTTGTACTCAGGGTTAGGAACATCATTTAGGGGTTGGTGATAATTGGTATAGGATTGTGGGTTGGATGGGAAATTTTATTTTTTTTATTTTTTTGGTTTTTCGAGACAGGGTTTCTCTGTGGTTTTGGAGCCTGTCCTGGAACTAGCTCTTGTAGACCAGGCTGGTCTCGAACTCACAGAGATACACCTGCCTCTGCCTTCCAAGTGCTGGGATTAAAGGCTTGCGCCACCACCGCCTGCTTGCCATTTTGTTTTTTTTTTATTTATTTATTTATTATGTATACAATGTTCTGTCTGTGTGTATGTCTGCAGGCCAGAAGAGGGCACCAGACCTCATTCCAGATGGTTGTGAGCCACCATGTGGTTGCTGGGAATTGAACTCAGGACCTTTGGAAGAGCAGGCAATGCTCTTAACCACTGAGCCATCTCTCCAGCCCCTGGTTTTTTTTTAAGATTTATTTATTTATTATGTATACAACATTCCTTCCACGTATGTTTGCCAGAAGAGGGCACCAGATCTCATCATAGATGACTCTGAGCCACCACGTGGTTGCTGGGAATTGAACTCAGGACCTCTGGAAGTGCTGTCAGTGCTCTTAACCTCTGAGCCATCTCTCCAGCCCTGTTGCACATTTTGAAAAGTTGCTTGATTGCACTTCCTGCTTACTCAAGTAATATTTCCCTTCTCATATTCAATGGTGTTGAAAACTAGATAGTTGTAGTTACTTTCCTCTCATAAGTTGTCCAAATTATTTATTAAACTAGTTAGGATGGGAAAATTGTTGAATATATTGTTCTTATTGTATATAATTTTGTATTGGGCTTAGAACTCTCTTATTTTGAAAAAAAAAACAAAAAAAAGAACTCTCTTATTTATACAAAAGGGGGAGAGGCTTTGGAAAGAATTACAGCCAGTGGTTTCCCGCCCATTGGGGCGTGACATCTTATACTATACTTGTCAATGTAGAGCATGAGTTTGGCCTCTTTTCTGACTGTGTGATTCAGATTCTGATCTCTGTTCAAGCATAAGATTCTGATTTAAGTGTCCATCCCTAAATAAGTATACATTTATTTCTCAATTCTGCGCTGGTGTTGTATTTCTTTAAAGAATCCTTCTTCAAGCAACATTAAATGGGAATCATTGAAATGACTAAATGCATTTTTTCCATTGTTGACCATGAACTAATAGTAACAGGGTTCACAATGTACTTCACTGAATGAACAACCTCCCAGAAAAGATCATGTATTTGAACAAGTTTCTCTTCATAGTGGTTTGCTTTCAATTTTCTGTGGATCTTTAGTAGGAGAAGAATCTCTTCTATATGAAATTCCTAATTGTATCCAATGAATCTCAATACCCCCAAGTAATTTCCTGATATTTAAATCTACTGTGTTGTGCTTGACATTAATCAGCCAGCTTCCTACTTATACTGAAATGCTTTCAACATCATTATAGGCTTGATCTCTAAATCACATAAAATATAGCAGAAACAGTTGTTATTCAGTCCTCAGGACTTTGGTAACCTGCTGTTTTAATTGTTTCATTTGCTTATCTGAGTAACTGTGTGGCTCTCAATTCCTGTAACTAAAGGGAGGCATCATTTCTGGCTCTATTTGTTTTTATGTTATTGGATGATGGTGCTAGAATATAGATATTTTTTTATGTCAAGTATATGCTGCTGTGCTGAGCTTCATAATTTCTTGAATTTTAAAAATTGACAGAGGGCATCACTCTGATTGCAAAGATGCCATGTATTCATAACATTAATACTGCCTGAGTATTCTGAGTCATTAACTGGAGTGAAAACAATTCTTTGTGGGAAGTTCCAAAAAACTCTTTGAGTTCCTACTATCCCATTGTTTGTATCATTTCGGTTTGCAATGGAAACAGGGTCTCAATGTGTATTTCCACCTCTCCTGGACCTGATTGCTTAGACTTCACTGGCATTCAACTCAGAGACAAACATTCCCACCTCTGTTTTCTGAGTGTTGTGTTTAGAGGCACAATACTTCAATACACCCAGTTTGTCTATTTTTTAACTTTCTGTACTCAGTAATTTTTCATACAATGTTCTCATGCATACAATGTACTGTTGATCTTTTCTGTTTTTCTCTCCCTATGAATAGATATTTCTCTTATAAGGTGGTACAAAGGGTACAGAAATAAAATTTACTCTCCTTTTAAATTTCATTCTAAAGTGACTGTCTATGTCATGGAATAAGTGGATAACACCAGAATCATACAACTATACTTTCAAAGAAGTATGCATTGCAATGTTCCCACTGTCATGCTTACATTGTACACACGTGTGGTATAGTTTTGAAGGCAGTGACCTATGATGATGTGCATATCAACTTCACTAAGGAAGAGTGGGATTTGCTGGATGCTTCCCAGAAGAATCTCTACAAAGATGTGATGCTGGAGACCTACAGGAACCTCACTACTATCGGTAAAAATAAATTTCTTTCATGTTTCAAAATATGGAGACAAATTTTCCTTGGTGTATGATTTTGTTCTGTAATTTGATTTAGAAAGAAAGAGAATGAGGTGAATAACACAGTCATAGTTCTTAGGATAATAAGCTAATTATTTCACAATGATAAATAATATAACATACATATTCTGGTACTGTATTTTAGGATACATTTGGGAAGACCATAACACTGAAGAACATTGTCAATGGTGTAGAAGGCATGCAAGGTAATTTTCTTATGCAAGTTTATAACAATGTGCCTCTGATGAGTTTGTAATGTGTTATGACACTTTTAAACAAAACAACAGTGTAAATAAGCACAGGCTTAAATGAATTGAGGGTTATTAAATTCTCACAAATCCATATAGCGCAATTTCCTGTATGTGAATTGCATTTGCAAGGCATTCATTTAAGAAAAAGTCAAGGAAGCAATGATTAAACAGATTTTACCATTAACCATGAGAGCTATATTATACATGTGCCAGTCCATTTGTTTCTTGTTACTCATGACAGAAAATGAATACACATTTCAGTGATGATGAATATAGCTGCAAAACTTTCTACTAAATCAATAGCCCATGGTAAGTCTTGTATTACTCATATAGTTTTTGTGACTGTTTTAAGTTTAATGAAAGCAGCTGTTGGAGTCAAGGATCAAGGGGCAGATGTTGTGGCGAAACCTTAATATCTATACCACAAGTCTGTGAGGAACAGAAAGTCAAACCGTGAGGATTCAATGTGGAAATCTTTTATTGACTATTCTTCCTTTCCTATAAATATCATATGTTACTCTTGACACAAGAGTATGAGCATAGGCATATGGAAATATTTAGCATACCTCTCCTTAAGAACAATTGAGAAGATAAAATGTAGTTCCTATGTAGAGTATACTTGTTGAATTTGATCCAAGAATACAAAATTAATTCATTTGCTACCATCATTGTTAATACATAAACTCACATTACGAAAAAACCACGATGAGTTCTAGGTCTGTGCAAATACTTTTAGGTGTCTTAGCTCACTTAGCAAATGTATAATGATTCACAATATAGAAATATTTATAAATGTAGTAAAGTTGGTAAAGCACTCAGTGTATGCAGTTCTCTTCAAAACTGTAAAAAATATAATAGAAAAATATAGGTATAGATGAAAAGGTAAACCATGGCACAAAGGCAATTATCATCACAAATATTTTCTGAGATGCAAAATGACCCCTAATGGGTGAACAAAACATGATTTAAAACAAAGTTATAAAACCGTAATGTTTGATACCTTTTTTACAATTGGAAAAAATATGAAGTTAATTCATATATATATGAGGTTTAACAGTGCATTGAATGGGGTGAAACTTTTACATGTGTAAATTATCCTTGCAGGATTGAAAGAAATCAAACTGGAGCAACGTTTTCCATATATTCTGTGTGTGCTAAAGCCGTATCTTATAACACTCATCTTCTAAGGAATGAAAAAACACATATCGGAGAAAAATGCTCTAAAATTAAGCAATGTGATAAAACCTTTGTTCATCCCAATCATCTTCAAAGGCATAAAAGAACACATACTGGAGAGAAACCCTATGAATATAATAAGTGTGGTAAAGACTTTACTCAATACAGTGTTCTTCAAACTCATAAAGGAACACATACCAGAGAGAAACCTTATGAATGTAATCAGTGTGCTAAGGCCTTTGTTGACAACAGTGCTCTTCTAAAACATAAAAGAACACATACTGGAGAGAAACCCTATGAATGTATTCAGTGTGCTAAGGCCTTTGCTGACAACAGTGCTCTTCAAAAACATAAAAGAACACATTCTGGAGAGAAAAGTTATGAAGGTAATTAGTGTACTAAGACATTTGCACATCATAGTTACCTTCAATTGCATAAAAGAACACATAGTGGAGAGAAACCCTATGAATGTAATCAGTGTGCTAAGGCCTTTGCACGTCACAGTCATCTTCAATTGCATGAAAGGACACATACTGGAGAGAAACCTTATGAATGTAATCAGTGTGCTAAGGCCTTTACTGACAACAGTGCTCTTCAAAAACATAAAAGAACACATACTGGAGAAAAACCCTATGAATGTAATCACTGTGCTAAGGCCTTTGCTGACAACAGTGCTCTTCAAAAGCATAAAAGAACACATATTGGAGAGAAACCCCATGAATGTAATCAGTGTGGTAAGGCCTTTGCATATCACTATTATATTCAATTGCATAAAAGAACACATACTGGAGAGAAACCCTATGAATGTAATCAGTGTGGTAAGGCATTTACCCAACTTAGTGGTCTTCAAATACATAAAACAATACACACTGGAGAGAAACCCTACGAATGCAATCAGTGTGGCAAGGATTTTGCACATCATAGTCAACTTCAAAGGCATAAAAGATCACATACTGGATAGAAACCCTGTGAATGCAATCCGTGTGTTAAGACCTTTGAATATGAAACTAGTCTTCACATTCATAAAAGAATGCACACTAGAAAGAAACCTTATGAGTGAAATCAGTGTGGTAAGGCATTTACAGAACCCCTGTACTCTTGAAAGGCATAAAATAACACCTACTGTAGAGATATTGATGCATGGAATTTTTGGTAGGAGGAGGAAGGTCATTGTTTAATCAAGAAACTGCCTTGGCCCATTTGATAGGCCAGCCCTTATGTGGGTGAAGTAGACAGAATGCCGGGAGGAAGAGGGGAGTGAAGCAGACATCATTTCCTCTTCCGTCCGGGGAAGATGTGATGCAGCCTGCCACCAGGGCAGACATGCAGAATCTTTCCCGGTAAGCGCACCTCGTGGTGCTACACAGATTAGAAATGGGCTAAATTAATATGTGACAATTAGCCTAGAAGAGGCTAGATATAATGGGCCAAGCAGTGTTTTAATTTATACAATTTTTGTGTTGTTATTTTGGGGCATAAGCTAGCCAGGCAGCCGGGAGCTGGGTGGCAGGAAGCGGCCCGCAGCTCATTCAACAGAATGGTGCCCATGTGCACAACTGCTTCCACATAATGCCTGGGAAAGCTTGGGAAAGAATAGAGTAAAGCATGTTTTTTTGGTAGCAGCAATTTCTCATTCTGCTCTGCTTGCTAGAGGCAAGCAAGCACTCTCATCTAAGAGAGGCTTCCTGACTAAGCTTTAGCTGCAAAACCCTGCAGCTCTTAAGAGGTCCTGCCAAGAAACACTTAAATGGTGTTGATAAAAGCCAACTGAATGCTTGTTTGTTTTCAGCAGTAGCAGGAAAAAAGTGCCATTTTAAAATACCCCCTTCTGGGCTGTCCTGCCAGGGCAGACTCTGATTCTTTCAGGCAGGCAGTTGACTGAGTGTGGTCTGGGAGCAGAATGCTGCAGCTTGCTTGCTGGCAGGGAGCTTGAAACGCCATAGACTTGTGGCAATAAACATGGCTACAGCTGGTACCTCCACCATGAAGCTGAAAGCTAAGACTGGATCTAGCCGCCAAAGCCTCGTCTTTAATCCTGCCCATATTGCTTAGTAGTTTAAAAGCTCATGTGGTCAGAATAAAAGAGGGAGATATATAGTAAAGAGAGATTCAAATTGCTTCTCAACTTCATATTGAGAAGCAAAAAAAAAAATGCAGGATATCCAAAACAAGTGTATACAAAAAATAATTTCTGGAGTCATCACATTCCCTGACTTCAGTCTACTACAGAGCTACAGTACTGAAAAGAGCCTGGTATTGGCACAAAAACAGACAGGAGGGCCAATGGAACTGATTCTAAGAATCGGATATCAATCCACTCACCTACTACACCTGAATTTTGTCAAAGAACCAAAAAATATATGATGGAAAAAGAAAGCATATTCCACTTGGTGCTGGCATAACTAATTATCAATGTGGGGAAGAATGAAAGTAGATCCGCATCTATCATCATGAATAAAACTCAAGTCCAAATGGATCAAAGACCATAACATAAAGCCAAACACCCTAACCCACATAAAAGACATAGAAAGTATACTTGAACACACTGGCAAAAGAGACCACTTTCAAATTATAACCCCAGTAGCACAGACATTGAGAGAAATAATTAATAAATGAGACCTTCTGAAACAAAAGTTTCTGTGAACCAATGACAGGATCAGAAATACATAAAAGGCAGCCTATAGTATGTGAAAAGATCTTCACCTACCCCACATTGGACAGAGGACTGATCTTTAAAACATACAAAGAAATAAAAGAAATAGTCATCAAAAGAACAAATAATCCAATATTAAATGGAGTACAGACATAAAGAACTTTCAACATAGGAATCTAAAATTACTGAGAGACACTTAGTGATATTTCCAAACTCCTTAGCCATTAGAGAAATGAAAATCAGAACAACTCTGAAATTCCCTCATATCTGTAATAATAGCCAAAATCAAAAACATTGGTGACAACTTAAGTTGGAGAGGATGTGGGGTTAAGGCAACACTCCTCCATTGCTGATGGGGGTGCAAACTGAGTCAACCAGTTTGATATGGTGTTTTCTCAGAAAATTAGAAAGCCAACTGCCTGGTTGTGAGGCATGCCTTTAATCCCTGAACTTGGGAGGCAGAGACAGGCCCCTCTGACTTCAAGGCCAGCCTGGTCTACAAGAGCTAGTTCCAGGACAGACTCCATGTCTACAGAGAAACCGTGTCTTGGAAAACCAAAAATTATAAAGAAAGAATGAAAGAAAATTAGGAAACATTCTATCTTAAAATCCAGCAATACCACTTTGGATATGTACCCAATGGATGCTCAGGCATACTACAAGTACAAGTGGTCAACTATGTTCACAGCAACATTATTTGTTCACAGCCAGAACCGGAAAACATCCCTTCCACTGAAGAATGGACAAAGAAATTAACATGGATAAAGACAATTGCATCTTCAAATTTTTGGATCTAGAAAACATAAGAGTGAGTTAACCCAGACCCAGAAAGAAAAATATAAATGTACTCACTCCTAAGTGGCGTTTAAATATAAAACCGAACAACCAGTCTACAATTCACAAAGAACGTAGACAACAAAATGGAAACAAAGAGATATACATAAATCTATTCTATATAGACCTAGACAAAGACAAGATCTTAGTAAATTGGGAACATGTGGATCATGGGAAAGGGGGAGGGGAGAGGAAGGGAGAGTAGTTGAATAAAAGACAGTTAAAAAATCTTTGGTAGCCGGGCGGTGGTGGCGCACGCCTTTAATCCCAGCACTTGGGAGGCAGAGCCAGGCGGATCTCTGTGAGTTCGAGACCAGCCTGGTCTACAAGAGCTAGTTCCAGGATAGGCTCCAAAACCATAGAGAAACCCTGTCTCGAAAAACCAAAAAAAAAAAAAATCTTTGGTAAACAGCAAAGATTATACATGGGTGAATATATACCCATGTATATATTCATGGGTGAATTATACAAAGTACAAAATGAATAGCTGAAATTTGCTTAATTTTGTAGCTGAATAAAATAATTCCTCTTTCCAAGGCAAACTCATTTATGACATTTAAGTAAAAGCATTCCACACATATTTTCCAAAAGAAAATTGAAGGTGTATACCATATCTCCCCATGTTTCCAAACCTATGATCACACACACATGAGAGAGAGAAGTGTTTGATTTTACTTAATATAGCTGCATTCATTCTAAATTCACCATTAAACACTGAGTTCATGTTTTTATTATGAATTTTGAAGGTTGTACAAGTCAGAGTGACAGACCCTGACCTATGTGAGTACTAATTGAATCTTTAACTTTTGAAAATACCAAGTTAGAGTGTAAGAATATCTTGGGCTTTTATAGGTCAGATGAGCACCTAAAGGGCAATGGATCTTTCTTTTTAAAAAAAAATATTTTTATGGTTTATTTAACTTTATTTTTATGTGTGAAGGTGTCAGATAACCTGCAACTGGATCTTCAGACAGTTGTGAGCTAACATGTGGGTGCTGGGAATTGAACCCAGGTCCTCTGGAAGAGCAGTCAGTGCTCTTAACCACTGAGCCATATCTCCAGCCCCAGTGCAATGGATCTTGTATCCAATAAATCTAGCAGCCAGAATCAAGAACTGAATTGAAGAAAGTGACCACACAGTTTACAGTTCGAATTATAATGTAGGAGACCATGCCCAAGTGGAGTGGTATCTTACAGGCTAATGACTGAAGAAGATCTCCCAGTACCTAACCCTTTTGCTTAAATAAGAAATTCCAAACATGGCTGGGTGGTGGTGGCACATGCCTTTAATCCCAGCACTCAGGAGGCAGAGGCAGGCGGATCTCTGTGAGTTCGAGACCAGCCTGGTTTACAAGAGCTAGTTCCAGGACAGGCTCCAAAACCACAGAGAAACCCTGTCTCGAAAAACCAAAAAAAAAAAAAAAAAAAGGAATTCCAAACTCAATACAAAACTATGTATACAAAAAACAGATGTCAAATATAAAGTTAGAATTACAAGCATAATCAATACTAAGGAAGGAATATATACTAATGTTTTGAGAAGCATTCTATCCTAAGGAATCCATGTCTTGTAGTAGAAATGACTTGGCTAGATCATAAGAGGATGGTAAGTATGATTATCTCATCTTCAACCCCATCAAAGGCCTGAGAAGAGCATTAATATTACTTGAATAGGCAGGTAGTGAAGTCCAGCAGCCCGCAAAAAGTGTAGATGACAGAGACAACTGACTGCCTGAGCAACCAACTAAAGTCTCATTACAATGTTGTAGATTAAGACTTCCTATCAGAATATAAAAAATTTTTAATCTGCTATGCAGTAAAGCAGGAAAATGATCTCAATATATAAACCATGTATAAGTATCTTGATCAGAGGTAGAATTATATAATGCAATATGATAAATATCTCATAAAATTGTGTCAATAAAAAATGTTTTAAACAGGTAGAATCATGCATAGATACAATCTGACAAAATAACTTTGCATAGGTGTTACAAACATTCTAAAAAAATAGAAATATTCTATATGATAAGTATAATTTGAATTTGTATCAATAAAAAACTCTATACCAATGTAAATTATCCATAAATAATAGTTCACAAGCATTCCTTCTATTACAAACTATTATTATTAGTGTGAGTAAGTAATCTACCTATTATCCCATTCAATTTTCCCTCTTTTTTTTGAGATCTCTGGGTATACATAATTTCACCCAACCCTATATGTGTAATAATCAACTCTTAAATGTTGTCCCTGACCATGAAGACAAACTTTGTTGGCAGAGGGAATGGCATCTTCTAGAATTGCTTCCAGATGTCATGGGGGCAATGTTCTTTCTATGGGATATTATAAAAGTGAAACGGTTTCTAAGTATTTGATACGGTTGTTCTGAAGTTCTTATTTGGAATTGTGGCCAGAACGTTATAAGAAGGTGCACCATATCTGCAGCTTGTACCCATAAGTCGGTCCCATAGTGCTATTAGCATCATGCTTTCATATCAATCAGGTAGAGACATTGTGGGGCTCCAATGTCTTCTTCTTGGAAGCTGTTCATTGTTGAAAATGTAAACATTATTCATGTAGACATATTTTCAGTGAAATATAAGATATAGTCAAAATGGGCATGAAAGAAAGTAAAATGTTCCTTTAAAATCTATCTTCTTTCTGTCCCATAGCAGAAGGCTATTGATATGAGACAGAAGATTTGAGTTTTTCTTTTAACGTTGTTGTAGTAATAGGGGCGGCAGGGCTGCGTTCTCAGCACCCCCGGCCGCCTGCCCTGCCCGACTAGCTTATGCCCGAAATAACAAGACACAAACTGTATTCATTTAAACAATGCTTGGCCCTTTAGCCCTAGCCCTTACAGGCTAATTCTCACATCCCGATCAACCCATCTCTAATAATCTGTGAGAACCAGTCTTACCGGGAAGATTCTAGCCTAGTCCATCCTGGGTCGGAGCTTCATCCCGGGAGCGGGGCCTGGCGTCTCTCTCTGAGGCGTCTGCTCCCGCGAGGAAAGCGGTCGAGTCTCCGAGCTCACTTCCTCTTCCTCCCAGCATTTTGTTCTGTTTACTCCTCCCACCTATCCTCTAACCAATAAAATGGGCCAGGGCAGTTCCTTTATTAGCCAATGACCTTCCTCCATCACGTTGTGCTTGGATTTAGAGAAGGATAATCATAGTCTGATTCTAAAACCATTTCTGATTCTTAAGTAGAGATGTAAATACAAAGGAGACATCTTCTAAAGCTGTAGCCCATACAAAGCACCTAACAGATTATCTCTCTGGGGGTGGGCTCACTCACAGGCTTATAGGTCAGTAGCTGCCCCCTTCCTGAGACAAAAAGCATGCAGCGTGTGGCAAACAGAACCAGAAGAGACAGATCAGCTACAAGTGTAGGAAAAATGAAAATATTCCAGATAGTGAGAACAGTGCAAGCCATGACTTAGAGGCTGCAGCAAAGTCAGCAGAACCTTTAGAGCCATTCATCCCTGTGCCAGTAGAGCAGTAACAACACACATATGCCCTAAGCCAGAAACTCTGGAAGGAAAACACACTGTGTTTTGACAGTCTTCCAAATAATTCCAGTATGTGAGTAAGTTTTAGGACCTCTGAGCCAGGCTACCAGCTCTCAAATGCTGTTTGCAGGGCTCTTCTTGGGCATAGGACCAGAGGTGAAGTGGATGTAAATTCAGATAAGTTTGTAAGTGCATAATCTACATTGCTTTTGGAGAGTCACCAATAAACATTAGCCATTTAGAGGTTTCAAGACGTCCTACAGTAAAGACCTTTATTTTTCATTCACCTTTGGATCTCTGTGATTCATACTTCCATAAATACCCTCTTAGGGATATTATCCTCACTATTCACATGGATGCGATGTAACCTACAGAAAATTAGAAGACTGTCCCAAAGTCACAGAACCTGTATCCATGTTGGAAAAGACCTTAACAATTTTTCTGTTCTCAATACCCTGCATCCTCTGTCCTTCCACTCTACTGTGTACATAACTCTGTGTTATGTAGTGCCGATATCTCGGTGGAGACCTCCAAATGCCGCACCCCATGCCCCTGTGTCTGTGCTCTGTGCGCTGGCACGCAATTCACTAGCTTTGGGCAAGGGGGCTGGAGGTTAAAATGCACAGACACACCAGACAGAGAGACAGTGACACAGGTCATCCTTGAATTCCCCAAGAATGCCCCCTTTATTGTGTTCAGGGGCAGATTATATGGAGATAGCCATGCCCCAGCCTAACCAACCAAAAACCATCCTCTTGCCATCAGGAACTCCTGAGGGTCTCATGCTCGGAGCAGCTGTAAGCACTCAGATCAGGGGATTACAAGAAATTCAGGATCTGGGGTCTCACCGAGCTGGAAGGTGGAGGTGCAGTGGGGCGGAGCAGTGGGCTCTGACTCCATCAGGATGGGGTATATTTCATCCAGGCCGGTTGGCCCGGGCTGGGAGAGAGGTCCAGGCCAACAGGCCTTGTGGCAGTTGTGATGAGCTTCTGCGCCCTGAGGCCCGAGCTGGAAGTGGGCCTAGTGTTCTTGCCTCATCTGTCCTCGAGGCTGGTCCCGGCGTTTGCATGTGTCGCAGCCCCTCAGTGGCCACTGCTTGGAGCCGCCACAGCTCACAGTCCACTGCAACAATTCAGGAGGTCTCGAGGATTCAAACCACATGAATATCAAATATCTGTGGAGACAAAAACAGAACCTCTTTTCCAAAACATCAAATTCTTAAGCCCATATTTTAAAGTCAAGATACTTTTTTTAGCAGTTCCTAGAATCAAATGTCTTTCTCCAGTCCAGAACACAAAAGACAACAAAATCAACATATCATACATCTGTACACATTTATCTTTTTAAGCTATATACATTATCTATTCCCAATACATATGTCCCCTCCGGCTGGGGAAAACCCTGTTTGCTTACCTCTCTTTCTTGGTTGGTTCCACTTGCTGCCAAACTGAGCGAAGGATGTCAAGATTAACACATATATCCCAATCCACCCTCACTTTCTGAGGGTGACCTCTCAGCATTCCCTAGTTCCCGATATCTCGGCTAGGACCTCCAATTGATGAAATCTCGGTGGAAAACCTCCAATTGCCGCGCACCCAGTAACTGAGCTAGTTCGGGGACAGGCAACAAAGCTACAGAGAAACCCTGTCTCGAAGAAAAAAAAGACTTCAGTCTTGGTTAGGTTCATTCATTCACAACTATAATACCAGCATTTGTGAAGTTAAGGCAGATTGATGGTTAAATTAATGTCATCTTGGGCTACATAGTATGACCAGTACCAAGAAAATAAATAGATACTAGACATTGGTATTGCCCTTCTTAATGTGTCCTCAGTGGGGCGCTTGGAGTACCATTTTAAGTACTATTTAAGAGTGCATCATTTCCTGACTGACAGTCACAAATGGCTCCTCACTGCTTTCAAGATGAAAAAGATGCTCATCAGCAGGACCTCACAGCTGCCTGCCTGCCTGCCTAGATCCCAGTCTTCTCCTACACTTTCACAGTCACTCACAATTGACAAATGTGTGTTTACATCTTCCCTAAACTCCCTACCACACAAACACTTGTGTTCTCCTTGTGAGGCAGTTATTTTCAGCACTCATTCAAGAGCAGTTGAACCCTCTTTTCCTTTAGGCTCAAAGCCATTTCCTCTTCTCATTATCTCCCTCCTGTGTCCTTGGTTTCTAATATTTTGTTTTGCTCATTCCTTCTTTATTTCCTTCTTTTTTTATTTTTCCATTCAAATATTTACACTTCCTTCCCTCCTCCCACTCCCCTCCCACTCCCCAATCTACCTCCTCCCTCCCTCTCCCTGCTTGAGAGAGGGCAGGGAACCCTGTCACATGAGAAGTCCAAGGCCCTCCCCCCCTACATCCAAGTCTAGGGAGCTGTGCATCCAAATAGACTGGGGTCCCAAAAAGCCAGAACATGCCATAGAACAAGTCCCAGTGCCTTTAACAATGGCTTCTCAGTCAGCCCCCATTGTCAGCCACATTCAGAGAGTTCTGTTTGATCACGTGCTCATTCATACCTGGTCCAGCTGGATTTGGTGAGCTCCCATTAGAACAGGCACACTGTCTCAGTGGGTGGACCAAACCCTCGCAGTCCTGACTTCTTTGCTCATGTTCTCCCTCCTTCTGCCCTGCAACTGGACCTTGGGAGCGCAGTCCTTTGTTCTGATGAGGGTCTCTGTTTCTATCTCCATCCATTGCGGCCGAAGGAAGATTCTATGGTGATATTCGAGATCAGTGTGATAGTCTGATCTCACATCAGTGTGACAGTGGGGCAAGGACAGTTCAGGCACCTTTGCCTCTGCTGTCCAAGGAGCTAGCTGGGGACATCCCCTTGAACACCTGGGATCTCCTCTAGAGGCAAGTCTCTTGCCAACCCTAAAATGCATTCCTTAATGTAGCCATCTTCTTCCCTGCTCCTATATCGGCCCTTCCTCCATCTCCACCCTCCCCCTCCCCCAAGCTATTGCCAGTCCTTCCCTTCTCCCTTCTCTTTTCCCCTTTCCCCTTCCCCCAACTTCACTCCCTCCCCTACCCCCACCCCCATGCTCACAACTATTGCCCGGAAATCTTTTTTGCTTCCAATTTCCAGGAGGACTTATATATGTTTTTCTTTGGGTTCACCTTGTTATTTGGCTTCTCTAGGCTGGTGATCCATAGGCTTAGTATCCTTTGTTTATAGCTAGAGTCCACAAATGAGTGAGTACATACCAAATTCATTTTTTTGGGTCTGGGTTTTCTCACCCAGGATAGTGTTTTCGATTTCCATCCATTTGCATGCAAAATTCAAGATGTCATTTTTTTTACCACTAAGTAGTATATATATATATAAATATATATATATATATATAAATATATATATATATATATATTCCACACTTTATCCATTCTTCCATTGAGGGGCATCTAGGTTATTTCCAGGTTCTAGTTATTACAAACAGTGCTGCTATAAACATAGTCGAACAAATGCTTTTGTAGTATGTTTGGGCATCTCTTGGGTATATTCCCAAGAGTGGTATTGCTGGATCCTGAGGTAGGTTGATTCTGAATTTCCTGAGAAACCACCACACTGATTACCAAAATGGTTGTACAAGTTTGCATTCCCACCAGCAGTGGATGAGTGAGCGTTCCCCTTACTCCACATCCTTTCAAGCAAAGGCTATCATTGGTGTTTTTGATTTTAGCCATTCTGACAGGTGTAAGATGGTATCTCAAAGTTTTTTTTGATTTGCATTTCCATGATCACTAAGGAAGTTGAACATGACCTTAAGTGTCTTTTGGCCATTTGAACTTCTTCTGTTGAGAATTCTCTGTTCAATTCAGCTCCCCATTTTTAAATTGGGTTAATTAGAATTCTAGTGACTAGGTTTTTTGTTTTGTTTTGTTTTGTTTTGTTTTTTTGGTTTTGCGAGACAGGATTTCTCTGTGGCTTTGGAGCCTGTCCTGGAACTAGCTCTGTAGACCAGGCTGGTCTTGAACTCACAGAGATCTGCCTGCCTCTGCCTCCCGAGTGGTGGGATTAAAGGCATGCACCACCATCGCCCAGCTAGTGTCTAGTTTCTTGAGTTCATTATATATTTTGACGATCAGTTCTTTGTCTGATATGGGGTTGGTGAAGATCTTCTCCCATTCAGTAGGATGCTTTTTTGTCTTAATGAGTGTATCATTTGCTTTACAGAAGCTTCTCAGTTTCTGGAGGTCCCATTCATTCATTATTGCTCTCATTGTCTGTGCTACTGGGGTTTCTAATATTTTTGTGACCAGATGATATTTTTAGGAATGTATTTTTTATTGATTTTTTTTGAGTTCTACATTGCTCTTTACTCCCCTTCCTGACTTTTCCCTACCCCCTTTAACACTCCCCCATTGTCCCTATGCTGCCAATTTAGTCAGGAGTTCCTGTCTTTCTCTACTTCCCATGTACATTATATCATGTAAGTCCCTCCTAATGTCCTCATTGTTGTCTAAGTTCTCTAGGATTGTGGTTTGTAGGCTAGCTTTCTTTGCTTTATGTTTAAAAACCACCTATGAGTGAGGATATGTGTTAATTTTCTTTCTGTGTCTTGGTTAGCTCAATCAAAATAATGTTTTCTAGCTGTATTCATTTTCCTGCAATATTCAACCTGTCATTATTATTTTTTTTTGCTGTGTAGTACTCCATTGTGTAAATGTACCACATTTTCCTTATCCATTCTTCGGTCAAAGAACATTTAGGTTGTTTCCAGGTTCTGGCTGTGACAAACAAAGCTGCTATGAACATAGTTGAGCACATGTCCTTGTGCATTTTTGAGCATCCTTTGGTTATATACCCAAAAGTGGTATTATTGGGTCTTGAGGAAAGTTGTTTCCTAATTTTCTGTGAAATCGCAACACTGATATCCAAAGAGGTTGTACCCCTTGAATTCCCACCAGCAATGCAGAAGTGTTCCCTTTTCCCCACAATCTCTCCAGCATAAGTTGTGATCAGTGTTTTTGATCTTGGCCATTCTTATAGGTGTAAGACAGAATCTCAGAGTTGTTTTGCAATTCTCTGATGACTAAAGATGTTGAACATTTCCTTACGTGTCTTTCAGCCCTTTTAGATTCCTCTGCTGAGAGTTCTCTGTTTAGGTCTGTGCTCCATTTTTTAAAGTTATATTATTTGTTCTTTTAATGACCAATTTCTTGAGTTCTTTGTCTACTTTGGAGATCAGACCTGTGATGTGTGGTTAGTGATGATCTTTTCCCATTCTGTAGGCTGTTGTTTTGTCCTGTTGACCATCTCCTTTGCTTTACAGAAGATTTTCAGTTTCAGGAAGTCTAATTTATTAATTGTTTCTGTCAGTGTCTGTGATGCTGGGATTATATTTAGGAAGTGGTCTCCTGTGCCCTTGTGTTCATGTGTACTTCCCACTTTCTCTTCTATAAATTTCAGTGAGGCTGGCTCCATGTTGAGGTCTTTGATCCATTTGGAGTTGAGTTTTGTGCATGGTGATAGATATGGGTCTATTTTTATTCTTCTACATGTCGATATCCAGTCATTCCAGCATCATTTGTTAAATATGCTTCCTTTTTTCCATTTGATATTTTTTGCTTTGTCAGAAATCAGGTGTTCAAAGATGTTTGAATTATTATCTGGTTCTTTGATTTGGTTCATTCATCTTCTGTCTGTTCTTTTGCCAATATCAGGCTGTTTTCAGTATTGTAGAACTGTAGTAAAGTTTGAAGTCTGGAATTGTGATGCCTCCCCAAGTTCTTTTATTGTACAGGGTTTTTTCGCTATCCTGGGATATTTTCTTTTCCATGTGAAGTTGAGTACCTTTCTTTCGAGGTCTGTGAAGAATTTTTCTGGGATTTTGATGGGCAGTGCATTGAATCTGTAGAGTGCTTTTGTAGTAAGATAGCCATTTTTACTATGTTTATTTTGCCTAGGAAAAAATATGGGAGATCTTTCCACTTTGTTTTCTTCTTAATTTCTTCAAAGAATCAAAGTTCTTGTTATACAAGTCTTCCACTTGTTTGGTTAGAGTTACTTCGAAATATTTTGTTCTACTTTGGTTATTGTGAAGGGTGTTGTTTCTCTGATTTCTTTTCCATCCCTTTTGTTATCTTTGTATAGGAAGGTATAGGAAGGATATTTTTTTTTCTGATCCGGGATCGTGCTACATTACTGAAAATGTTTATGATTTGTAGAAGTTCCTTGGTAGAATTTTGGGATCGCTTATGTAAACTATCATGCCATCAACAAACAGTGAGCGTTTGGCTTTTTCTTTTCTGATTTGTAGTCCCTTGATCTCCTTTTGGTGTCTTATTGCCCCACCTAAAACCTCAAGAACTATATTGAATAGATATGAAGAGAGTGGACAATCTTGTCTTGTTCTTGATTTCAGTGGAATAGCTGGGTGTTTCTCTACATTTAGTGTGATGTTGGCTGTTGGCTTGCTGAGTATTGCATTTATTATGTTTATGTTTAGGTATATTCCTTTTATCATGAAGGGATGTTGTATTTCATCTAATGCTTTTTTGTTATCTAATGAGATGATCATATGGTTTTTATTTTTCAGTTTGTTTATATGGTGGATTATGTTGACAGATTTTTGTATGTTGAACCATTCTTGCATCTGTTGGATGTAGCCAACTTGATCATGGTGGATGAATGATCTGATGTGTTCTTGGACTTGATTTGCCAGTATTTTTTTTTTTTTTGTATTTTTGGATCAATGTTCACGAGTGAGATTGGTCTGTAATTTTCTTTATAATGTCTTTCTGTGGTTTGAGTATCAGGGTAATTGTAGCCTCAAAAAGGGGTTTGGCATTGTTCCTTCTTTTTCTATCATGTGAAATAACTCAAGGAGTATTGGTATTAGTTCTTCTTTGAAAGTCTTGTATAATTCTGAGCTGAAACCATCTGGTCCTGGGTTTTTTTTGGTTGGGAGTCTTTTGATGGCTGTTTCTATTTATTCAGCAGTTATAGGTGTGTTTAATTTGTTTATCTGGTCTTGATTTAATTTTGGTAAGTGATATTTATCCAGACATCTCTCCAGCCACCTCCTTTACAGCTCTTAATATTCTTTCATTACTCTTTATGTTTAGTGTTTTGATTATTATATGGTGAGAGGACCCAAAAAGATGAATATGGTATGTACTACCTCATTAGTGGATTCTAGCCATGAACAAAGGTCATTGAGCCTATAGTTCATGATCCTAGAGAAACTAAATAACAAGGTGAACCCAAAGAAAACATATAGATCCTCCTGGAAACTGGAAGCAGACAAAATCACCAGGCAAAAGTTGGGAGCATGGGGAAGGGGTTGGAGTTGAGGGAAGGGGAGAGGGGTAGAAAGAAGGGAGAAGGGAAGTATGGAGAGATTTTGGGGGACTGGGAGTGTTTAGATGGAGGAAGGGTGGATATGGGAATCAGGGAATAAGATATCTTAATTAAGGGAGCCATTTTAGGGTTGGCAAGAGACTTGGCTCTAGAGGGCTTCCCAGGTGTCCAAGGGAATGTCCCTAGTTAGGTCCTTGATCAATGGAGGAAAGGGTGCCTGAACTGGCCTTGTCCTATAGCCACACTGATGAATATCTTGAATATCATCACAGAACCTTCATCGGGTGATGGATGGAGATAGAGACAGAGACCCACATTGGAGCACTGGACTGAGCCACCAAAGCACAGATGAAGAGCAGAAGGAGGGAGAATATAAGAAAGGAAGGCAGGACCACGAGGGGTGCATCCACCCACGGAGACTCTGGAACCGATCTAGTGGGAGCTCATCAAGGCCAGCTGGACTGGGTCTGGACAAGCATGTTATCAAACCAGACTCTCTGGATGTGGCTGACAATGAGGGTGGACTGAGAAGAAAATGATGACACTGGATTTTGATTCTACTGCATGTACTGGCTTTTTGGGAGCCTAGTCTGTTTGGATCCACACCTTCCTAGAATGGAGAGGGGGGCTTGGACTTCCCACAAGATAGGGCATCCTGACTTTTCTTAGGACTGGAGAAAGAGGGGGAGAGGGAGTGGGAGGGAAATGGGAGGATGGGAGGAGGTGGAAATTTTAAATCAATCAATCAATAAATTTAAAAAAATAAAAGAATACAATGCTCTATCAATCTTAAAAAAAAACAAAACACAACAAAATTTAGTTAATTACTTAAGAACAGCACATCCCCATACAGGTTTGTTTTGGGTAGACTATCAAGGAACAGAGAGCTTGCAGACAGCTGTGAGCCATGAGGTTACAGAACAAAGTGTGGGTCAGGTATTTGCTGATCTAAAATGCAAGCTGGAGCAGCCCCTCATCCCAGAGTCAGATCTCAGCCTAATCAGAGTAGGGTTGGCAGAAGCCAGAGGAGCTGGAAGCTGCAGAGGAGTTTCAGCCAAAAGCCACAAGCAGCAGTAAGTCAGCCACTTAGTAGGAAGGACTAAGCCACTTGGGCATAGGAGGAAGGAAATTGTAAAGTTGTCTTCCAGGAGGCCAACACAATGGTGCACAGGTGTGTGCCAGAGGGGAGGTGGTTAAGTTGCCGAGAGGTAGTTCAGCTGTGTGTGGTGGGAGAAGGCTGCAGGAGAGACCCAGCAATAGTGAGGATTCTGGCCATATGGTCACCAATTTGTTGTTGTACAAAGAGTTCCTAAATAGTCCAGAATAGAGATAACAAAGGTTTACTCATATGGAAATAAACTAATAGAAAGAATACTAGTCCAGAGCCTTCTGAGAGCAATGGGAATGGGAACCAAATCCAAAAGCCAAGAGGCTTTGTCTGTATTTACCGTACATGAGATGATGCCCAAGGTGGGCAGGTATCTTAAAGGCTATTGACTGCAGGAGTTCCCCAGCACGGGCTACTTCTGTTGCACATATTTTTTGCACCACAGTAGACGGCAGTAGCATCTCTACCCATCCAAGAAATCTCCTGAAGCCCACAGTCTTCCCTCTTCCTCACCCTTTTCTAGGATGGCAAATAGTATAGGTAAATCACATATTCTATCCCACATATGTCCTTCTCCCAACTATTTTATTCATCCATGTCAATATTTCCTACTTTTATTTTTGACCCTCTCTGTCTATCTTTCCACATGGCTGAGCTTGCATCACCATCTCCATCACTTACACCCTCATGGAGCCCATCTGTTTGGAACAAGGTGTCCCCTGCCTTCTTAAAAAGAATACCATCATTTCTCTGGTCCAAAGTCATATTTATTTAGAAATATCTAACATTTCTGTAAAGGTGAAAAGAAGAGTAGTTATCTGTAACCACTTTGCCCAGAAAGGAAGCAACTATTAGTATCTCACCACAATTTTCCAGAACTTTCTAGACCTAAACATATATCCATAGGACAAGAATTTAAAAAAATAAGATTAGGACAGAAGTTAATGCAATGTTTTATGGTCTGCATATTTCCCCTCCCATTGATTACATCACGATAATTTCCTATAATCCAATATTTCTTTAAAAATGTTTTCTATCTGTTGCATTTCACCATTGTACTCCACAGAAATTTATTTAAACATTTCTGTTCTACTTGAGCATCAAGTTTGCAATTTTATTTTGTAAATTGGATTAATGTATTTTGTGCTATAAGTTAAATTTGTACATATTAATCATTAACTGTACCAGAGTTTTCTTTTTTTCTTCTTTTTGTTTTTTCGGGACAGGGTTTCTCTGTAGCTTTGGAGTCTGTCCTGGAACTAGCTCTTGTAGACCACGCTGGTCTCGAACTCACAGAGATCCACCTGCCTCTGCCTCCTGAGTGCTGCATATTTTTCTTTTATTCTTGTGTGTGTGTATGTGCGCCTGTGGGTGTATGTGCGTGTGGATGTGTCTCATGTTTCCCAGGTTGATCTTAATCTTGCTTTGTGTTTGAGTAGTGCCTTTAACTTCTGATCTCCTTGTTTCTGTCTCCTAAGTGCTGGGATTGTAGGTATGTACCACCATGATATAGCTGTGCCCTTAATTTTTTATTAAACTAGATTCCTAGTGCTGGCAGTGAAGAAGATCTGATGTTTAAGGACCCTGTTTTCCAAGTTCTATATAAGAGGTTCATATTGATTTATTATCCCTCCAACTCCTTATTTAACAATATGCACAAGATCAAGTAAAGCTGATACACTAAGTGTGTAAGGGAAAATGATATCCTGTCAGAGATATAGCATAGCCAGACTGATGCCAGCCCTGACTCATGCATGCTCAGAAGATGTCTCTGAGCCCTGGTAACTTCCCTTTCACCTCTGTTTCAACTTCAGTGGCAGATCCAGTCCAGCATTGCTACAAATGCCTTGGGAAGAGCCCTATTTAGGAACTACCACTTGGTTAATATTGAATCCTTGGGTACACCACAGGAAAATATTCCAGCAAAAGCCAAAGAGACATTGAGGGGGAAGTGTGTACACAGAAGATTAGGTACTAAATAGAGAGAGACACTGTGCTTAGGTGTCTTTACAAAAGATACAGAAATATTTGTCACATATCTTAAAGTATATAATTCATAGCTGAGCATAGTGGCATAAGCCTTTAATACCAGCGCTTGGTGGTGTCTTTCTCCTTTGGTGGCTACAGGGCTTCCTTTCTAATTATGCCTACTTTCTCTACATAGCTTTTCCAGACTGGCTACATTCTGTTAAATCATTGGCTGAAAGCAGCTTCTTTATTAATTAACCATCATAAGCAACACATATACAAAGGGACTTCCCATACCAAAGAGACACACTGACCTAGTGAGTTCCAGATCAGGCAAGGCATAAGACCTTGTCTCAAAAAAAGAATAAATAAAACAAATGTAATTTATAAGACTTAAAGATTTAGTATAATTTGAAAGTAGAAGTATATGATTTTAAAATATATACATTTTTTATGTATATTAATATTTGCCTGCTTATGAATCTATGTACCATATGTGTGCCATGCCCATGGAGGCCAGAAAAGGGCATTGGGTCTTCTGGACCTGAGTTGTGAGCTGCCCTGTGCATATGGATCCTCTGCAAGAACAGTAAGTTCTCTTAACTGCCAAGTCATCCTTCCAGTTTTTATCCCTCACCCTCCAGTATTTCCTTTGTAAATGAAATTGTAATGTGTATTACTTAGATTTAGAGATGAGTATTGTATGCTAACACAGTTGAATGCAAAGCACAGACATTCTGGTCCTAATAGAGTCGTTTATTGGTTTTTGGATAATTTTTGTTCATTTATCTTTTTCCCCAAGATAGGGTTTCTCTGTGTAACCACTCTGGCTGTCCCAAAACTCTCTTTGTAGACCAGTCTGGCTTCAAAGTCAAAGAGATCCACCTGCCTCTGCCTCCTGAATGCTGGGATTGAAGGCATACACACCCATTGCCCATCTTGAGTTCTTTATCATTTTGAATATTCTCTTTGATATATCTTTAGGAAGATCTGCAGAAAACCTGTTGTTCTTTATCACTGTGTTGAAGTTTCTTGAATCTTGGTGAGCCAGACATACCAATTAGATCTCAGGGGACACAGCTCCTTTCACTTGCTTTCCTCCTTAATTTTCTCTCTCTTTCTAGCCTGCCTCACTGAGAGTCCCGGAGGAGACAGGAAGATACAATAGGGCAGAGAGAGGACATTTGTGGAGCTGTGGCCAGCTGTCAGCAGGCAGGAGGGCCAGACTGATGTTTTTTTTTTTATTTTATTGATTTTTGTTTTCTTTTTTTTAAAGATTTATTTATTTATTTATTTATTTATTTATTTATTTATTTATTTATTGTGTATGCAGTGTTCTGTCTGTCTCCTTGCTAGCCATATGAGGGCACCAGTCTTATTACAGATGGTTGTGAGCCACCATGTGGCCGCTGAGAATTGAACTCAGGACCTCTGGAAGAGCAGTCAGTGCTCTTAACCTCTGAGCCATCTCTCCAGTGCCCCAGACTGATGTTTTGCATTTAATCCAGTGACTTTACCTCAAGCAACTGCTGTCTCAACCCATGATTGCAACTCCACATTTACCAGCAGCAGTTTGGCCCTTGGTCTCCAGCCTCACACTCATAGAGACATGAGATAGGGGATGCTATGAAAGCGAGTAAGGAACTACATATCTAAGTCTCTATCCTTCTACAGAACACAGGACTTAAAAGTTGAGGTGAAGTATTCAAAGACATTGAATAGCAACCTAATATGTTCTCATTGTGTACTCCTTCCAAAATGTGCTGTCCTTCTACTCAGCCCCCGCTTCAGAACACTTGCTACTCTTAGCTTCTCTCTACAATGTCTTGTCTGTTGATTGCTGATAAAGCCCCTTGACCCCAGGTTAATCCTATTTAATCAAAAACTGTATCATGTTTGCATCATTTTACAAAGTAGTAGAAAAATGTAGCACACCTTTACACAGTGAAAATAATATTCCACAACAGCAGACCACTGTTAGAGCTCAGGCCTAGCTCACTATGGTGTGGATGATGTGTAAACGGAGACTGCACTTGTGTTTCCTGACCACCCAATCCTGAATAATCACACAAAACGTTGTTAATTACAACACTGTTTTGCCAACAGCTCAGGTTTATTCCAACCTAGTACTTGCATCTTAAATTAACCCATTTCCATTATTTTATATTTTACCATGAGGCTCATGGTTTGATAGGTCACATCCTGAGTATCGGGAAGATTGAAAGACACATTTGGTTATTTATTGCATTGACTATGAAAGTGTGGGGAGAAACTTGGAGGTAGGGAGTCAGGCAGACAGATGTGAGGCCCTGCTGATGAGCATCTTCTTCATCTCGAGAGCAATGAGGAGCCATTTATGGATGTCAGGCAGCAGACTGATGCAATCTTATTTGGTAATTAAAATGGCACTCCTGCCGGGCGGTGGTGGAGCATGCCTTTAATCGAAGTACTCGGGAGGCAGAGGGAGGCGGATCTCTGTGAATTCGAGACCAGCCTTGTCTACAAGAGCTAGTTCCAGGAGAGGCTCCAAAGCCACAGAGAAACTGTGTCTCGAAAAACCAAAAAAAAAAAAAAAAAAAAGAGAGAATTTTAAGGTAACAAAAAAAGATGATTGTCATGGTGTTAAAGTGTGCACTGCCACCAAGCAGCTAAAGGTGGTCCTATCACCTCAAATTATACAGATTAATGAAGGTTTTTCCCATTTAAAAACCTTTAAGTAAAATCTCTCTCAGGCATAATCAATTTTTAGGTGATCCCAGTGGTAGTCAGTTTTACTACCCAAAATCATGATCTCAACAGCCAAGAGAGAAGAAATGAGAAAAAATACTTGCCGGCAGGAGGCACAAAGTGCATGCGAGTTATTTTCAAAACAGTGTTTTTCCTCAACAAAGGAAGCATGGGGATTTTACTTAGGGAGTCTGAACATGCTCATGTAATGTTCTCTCTTTAAGCGTGCTCAGAAACAAATCCACTTCTGAACATGATCACATTGTAAAAACAGAGATATTTTGGGGGCATTCTTACCTCAAAGTCGTGTAAGAACATAAGTTATCACTGGTGCTTTTAATCTTAGCCATTCTGACTATTGTAAGATGCTATCTCAGAGTCATTTTGATTTACATTTTCATGATTACTAAGGATGTGGAACATTTCCTTAAGTGTCTGTTAGACTCTTGAGATTCTGCTGTTGAAATTTCTCTATTTAGATTTGTATCCTACTTTTATTTGGAATATTTGGAATTTGATGTCTAATATCTTGAGTAGTTTATATATTTTGGAGATCAGTCTTTTGTCTGCTCTGGGGTTGGGAAAATCTTTACCCATTCATTGTGATGCCTTTTTATCTTATTGACTGTGTCCTTTGCATTACAGAATTTTCTCAGTTTCAGAAGGTCCCGTTTATTTATTGGTACTCTCAGTGTCTGTGCAATTGATGCTATATTTAGGCAGTAGTTTCCTATGCCCATGCTCTGAAGGCTACTTCTTGCCAGAAGCAAAGGCCTGTATTTTGAGATCTGCGTTTTTGTTACAGCCATCTTAGGCTCACAAATTAAGAAAAATATCTACCTCTATCCCCTCTGCAGGGTCCAGGAAATCAACCTGGTATCTTATCTCCTAGCAGAGACCTGCAGGCACCAGGCTCTGGAACCTATTAGCATTTTCCTTGGTTAGTCAACAATCACAGACCCTCAGTATATACTTATCAGCTAGGGATGTCTCCAGACATGAATTCCAGCAGACCTGAGTTTCCTGACACCCTTCCCTTCCCCCTTTGCCTGTTTGCTATATAACAGCATCTGAGAAAGAATAAACAGAATGGCTTGATCAAAAAATCCTGTCTTGCTGTCATTTCTCATGTCTCTTGTCTCCTTTCATTCCTCTCCACTAGGTTTATCAGGGACCCCCGTTCGTATCCCGCAGGCTGGGATAACTTCCCACTTTCTCCTCTACTGTATTCACCGTGGCCAGATCCGTATTGAGTTATTTAATCCATTTGGACTTGAGTTTGTGCGTGGGGAGAGATATGGATCTACTTGCATTCTTTTTCATTTTGATATCCACTTATTCCAGCACCATTTGTTGAAGATGCTTTCATTTTTCCACTGTATAGTTTTAGCTTCTTTGTCAAAAATTAAGTGTTCAGGGCTGGAGAGATGGCTCAGTGGTTAAGAGCACTGCCTGCTCTTCCAAAGGTCCTGAGTTCAATCCCCAGCAACCACATGGTGGCTCACAACCACCTGTAATGAGATATGGTGCCCTCTTCTGGCCTGTATACTTAATAAATAAATAAATCTTTAAAAAAAATCAGGTGTTCATAGGTCTGTGGATTCATATCTGAACCTTTGTTTTGATTCCATTGGTCAACCTGTCTACTTCTATGCCAATACAATCTGTTTTCATTACTGTAGCTCTATAATCCAGGTTTATGTTAGGAATGGTGATACTTCCAGAAGTTCCATTACTGTACAGGATATTTTGGTTATCTTGGGTGTTTTATTTTACACTGTTTTGTTTTCTGATTTGAATTTGAGTAGTGTGCTTTCAAGGTCTGTGAAGAATCATGTTGAAATGTTTTAAATTATTTGTGGCTATTGTAAATGGTGATGCTCCTCTGATTTCTTTCTCAGCGTCTTTATTATTTTTGTTGTTGTTGTTGTTGTTGTTTTTGTTTTTGGGTTTTTTTTTTTTGAGACATGCTTTCTCTGTGGCTTTGGAGCCTGTCCTGGAACTAGCTCTGTAGACCAGGCTGGTCTCGAACTCACAGAGATCCGCCTGTCTCTGCCTCCCGAGTGCTGGGATTAAAGGCGTGTGCCACCACTGCCCGCCTCTAGGCAGATTTTAAAAGCTGGATGAGCCATCTTCCTCCCTCTCTCTACACACGACTTCCGAGGCCTGTGCACACCCCTTCTAATAAACTCCGAAGAGTGTTCGCTGTGTGTTCTGTGTTTCTTTCTTGTTAAGAAAAAACCCAAGAAGGCACAGCTCTGCCAGCACAAAGAAGTCCAATTAAGTGAAATGAAACCAAATTAAAATGCCCATTATTTTATTAAATACAGTGCTCTCCGGTGGCTGAGCACACGTGGGGGAGACAGGACAACGGGGAGCCCATGCAAACCCAGAACCATGCGTTTCTCCTCTAGGAACCCACCTAAAGGCACTGTGGGAGTGGTCCCGACCCCTCCCCAGGGACAGGTCAGGACCTGGAATGCTGGGATTTAGAGTCCAGGATAATGCAATTCCCAGACCAGAGGGGCTGGGATGGATGCCAGGGGCTGGAGGCTAAGGTCCAGACTTAACACTTCTCACTTTTACCAAGTAATTTTTGTGACCCACTGTCAAATGTTCAGTTTTTCTCAGTGAATTGAATTAATGGCATGTGCTTGCATATTTTTGATTGATATTTATTGAGCTCTACATTTTTCTCTGCTCCTCTTCCTGTCTCTCCCCTTCCCCCTTCAGTCGTCCCCTAAGATCCTCATGCTCCTAATTTACTCAGGAGATCTTGTCTTTTTCTACTTTCTAATTCCCATGTAGATTAGATCTATGTAAGGCACTCTTCGCATCCATATTGTTGTCTAAGTTCTCTGAATTTGTGGTTTGTAGGCTGGCTTTCTTTGCTTTATGTTTGAAAACCACCTATGAGTAAGTACATGTGATAACTGTCTTCCTGTACCTGGGTATGTTATTCAGGTTTCTTCTTTTCCTGGGTTGTGTAGTTTTTTTGTTTGTAGACTATATAGCAGCTGTGGCCTTCTGCCTAGTCAGACTGCTCAGAGCAAAAGCAGCTTTCTCTGTGATTAATAGAGATCATCATAACTGTTCCTCCAGAAGCATTGTATATAGGGCTGTTAGGTAACTTTTCCTTGAAGTTTTCTGGTTTTGTGTCCCCTTCTTTTGTGTTTGTGAAAATTATGGTGTTTGTAAAGTTATCTTTTAGAATAAGCATCAAGATTGATAGTCGACTTTTCACAGTGTCATCCTCTTGATTTTCAAGCAAGACCTTAATGGCACAATATGAACATGCCAGAGACATTTCTTTCCATCATTTGTCTAATACACATTTGTTCCTACATAATATTGAGGTAAGAATATCCCTAAATGTCTCTGCTATTACACTGTGACAAGTGGATTTGTTAACTGAGCATGCTTAAGGAAAGGGAGAACATTGCATGAGCATATTCAGACTCCCTAAGTAAAATCTCCATGTTTTATTTGTTGAGGAAAAACACTGTTTTGATAACAACTCCCAAGCTCTTTGTGCCTACCTCAGGCAAGGTTTTTTTTTTTTTTATCATCTGTCTTGGCTGTTGAAATGTCTGGCTATTTTTGGTAGTAAATCTGACTACCTCTGGGATCATCCAATACACAAAGAATTGATTAAACCTGGGACATTTTACTTAAAGGTTTTTGAAATGAGAAAATCCTCCATTAATCTGTATAATTTGAGATGATAGGACCCACCTTAAGCTGCTTGGTGTTTCTGCACACTTAACCAGTGAGCCATCTCTCCCACCCATGTCTGTGAACAGTTTTAACACCATCACTCATGAGCAGAGGTAGTGGGATTCTCTACATTTGAGAACAGTCTGGACTACAGAATGAGTTCTACAAATACACAGAAAAATCCTGTCTTGAAATCACAAAAAACAAAACAGAACAAAACAAACAAACAAACAAAAAACCAAAAAACTGAATCAAACAAAGACTATGACCCAACTTTAATCAGCATCTTACATTCTGGCAGCAGCAGTCACATAAAAAGTATTTTGAAGAAGAAAAATCTTTTTTTTTTGCCTCTGTGCTCTGGCACTGGCTACCAAACTCATCCCTTTACTAGCATTAGTCATTGTAATTTTGGTGAATACTTAAAACCAGCTGAGTCACAGATCCTTGTGGGCAGAACAACTACTGGATCCTTCTCTTGATCTTAGACAAAAGGCTGAGAAGCAAGCTATTGGATTCCTCAATTGCCATTGGTATGCAGCTGTTCTTAAGTTAAGTGGACCACAGCTTGCGAGACATTCTAAGAAGACTACTTTTTACATCCATGGTGAGAATCATTCTACCTGTCTTGGTCATGTAGAGAATCTTAAATACTGCAGCTGTATATTTTATTCACCTGACTATAGAGGAAGAAGTGCTGGCTAACAATAGTGCTCATGAAGACATTCTTTCTAGCTCCATTATTCTCTACATATTCAAATTTCCATGAACACTACCCTTTTTATTATTATTCATATGCCTGGAGTTTGCTTCGAATTTCAGGAATAAAGCCCATAAACAATGGAGTCATCATCCAGCTTTCCGATGGGGAAAAGACCAATCATCTTGATTGAGACCTGGTTCCTGCTTTTCTCTTTTCTGTTGTGTGAAATCCCTGCGAAAACCATGTAAAAAGTACCTCCAGTTCATCTGACCTCAGAGTGAAGCCACAGAACATATATTTCATTTTGTAACTTTAAAACTCTTTAGTTGTTAGTATTCTAGGCATCCTTACATCTGTGGGATAGGAAATTGCTCCACCCGCCTAGCACAGTGCACCATACAAGTCACACAGTGTGCTGGAAGGAAAAGGGAAAGTTCCTAGGAGTGCAAGAAGATGACATTGATTGCTTTAGTAGCCAGGGCCAGTGCTCTTAAATGCATGTATTCTCAGATCTGGAGAAGTTCTCTGTTGGGGTGAATGGAATGGAGAGGAGCCAGTATTCTGTCTCTTTAAGCACACTGTACCCCCCTATGGGCGGTGCTCTAGCCACTCAGGACTCACTAGCCAATCAGCACTCCAGGTGACCTGCCAGTCAGAAGCAGTGCAGGTCTCTTCCTGGCAGCCGCCTTCAGTCTTGGCTTTGAAGAGGAGCTGGCGCCAGTGGATTCCTGTTCTCCGGTGCAGTTGCTGTTGCGGGGAGACGATGAGCTGAGAACTTTGGGAAAATGGAGAAGCACAACATGGTGAGTGAGGGAATGCTGTCTCCTGATGGGGAGGAGCAGAGGACGAGGTGCGGAAAACACTATGTTGTTACCTCCATGGGTCTGGGTGGGAACCCGCCGCCACATTCCCTGTATTGTGAAGTCCCTCATGGTCCCTGGTAACTCCTGGACCTAGGGGCAGGCCTCTGAATAACTTTGCCCTGTGGCTTCATCTGCTTAGAATATTGGGAGCAAGAAGCTGCGTGTACAAACACCTTCCTAGTCAACTTCAACAGGGTTCCTGCATTCATGGAAACAAGTTGCCAAACTCAGAGAAGCCTCGTTTCTCCAGTATCTTCTCGATATCGAGCACTTTGCATTTAAGCTTTAAATATAATCTGAATCTATATTTAAATTTGTGGACGTTATCAAAGGCACCTCACATGTCGTGTAGCTCTCCACTACTGTGTCATAATGTAGAAGAGTAGAATTGTTGATACAATAGATTGACCAATGCTTATGAAATAATTAAGTCTCACAAAGTAGAATTTATCAGAGGGAGAAATGCTTCTAAAACACCCAAACTGTGAGTCTATGCTAATGAGGGCTGGTAAAGATTAGAATGCCCAGGTATACATTGTTTATCAGGATTGTCCATATATTTGACTCCAAACCATTTCAAAGAAGCCATCACTGAGTTAAAAATAAAAAGTCACTGCTGGGTGGTGGCGGTGCACACCTTTAATTCCAATACTCTTGAGGCAGGGGAAAGTGGATTTCTGTGAGTTCAAGGCCAGCCTGATCTACAAGAGTGAGTTCCAGGACAGGCTCCAAAGCTACAAAGAAACCCTGTCTTGAAAAATAAAAAAAAATCGTGCTTGCTTCGGCAGCACATATACTAAAATTGGAACGATACAGGAAGACTAGCATGGCCCCTGAAAAAAAAAAGAAAAATAAAAAAAAATCACTAGACCCACCCAAATATCAAAAAATAGACCTGTTAACAAGCTGCTCAAGGAGACATTACAGGTCACAACCAACCTTAAGACCTGGCATGCCATAAAGTTCCAGTTTTCTTTTTGAGAGAGGCATAGTTCTGTCAGAAGACCAAAATTACACCGGGTGACATATTTTTGAAATGTAAAACACTGTTGTGTGAATGACTGGCCTGATCAATCAAGGCTTTCCTTTAGGACCTCAGGCAGGGAGGAGGGACATTCTTGCTGACCTAGTAACAGCCTGGGACATAAGCCTGTGAGTTTCCCTAAGGAACTGATGTATTGATACTAAAACAGAGCTCCTTCTCTAAAACCAGGAATGTGCATTGGAGAGCCCATAATGGTCTGGTGCCCAGGCCTTTGTGGAGGGGTTGCTTCAGATCTTGACAACTCAACCTTTCCCACCATGTGGAGCTATGGTTCTCAGTACCAAGGCCATTCTAGACATAGCAAAGATTCCAAAATACCCTGTATAGAATTGTTGGACTAGCCTCTCCCTAAATTTGTCTCATTGTATCATAGTTTCTGCTGACTTTATGTAATTCTTTCATTTCCCCCTAGGAAGTAATAGACCAGGCTGGCTTTGAACTCATAGAGAGGCACAGGGTTCTTTTCCCTGTGTCTTGGGATTAAAGGTATAAGCCACCACCACCTGGCAAGATGCTATTTTTCTTTTTTCCTTTTTTTTTTTTTTTTTTTGGTTTTTCAAGTTTCTCTGTAGCTTTGGAGCCCGTCCTGGAACAAGCTTTTGTAGACTAGGCTGGCCTTGAACTCACAGAGATCTCCTGGCAGGAATTAAAGGCGTGTCCCACCACTGCTCAGCTAAGAAGCTATTTTTCTTTTTTTTTTTTTTTTTTGGTTTTTTCGAGACAGGGTTTCTCTGGTTTGGAGCCTGTCCTGGAACTAACTCTTGTAGACCAGGCTGGTCTCGAACTCACAGAGATCTGCCTGCCTCTGCCTCCTGAGTACTGGGAGCTATTTTTCTTAAGAAGGTTACTAGGCTGGGACTTATCTTCTGCAACACCTCCCCAACCTATCTTTTTTATCTTTTACTTATCCCGTCCAGTCTCCCCCCCCCCCCCTTGTGATCTTCACATTAGAACCCTGTCAGAGAAGAATGACCTGCTGTAATAGGTCATGGGCATACTTAAGAAAATATTCTGAGAATATTTTTGCCTATATATTTAGACTGGCAAGTTGCCTGTTTCTATTTCAATTGTTCAGAGTATAATCTGGATCATTATCCTAAGGGATACTTATGAATAACATCATATATTTAATGCAAATATCTATTTAACCTCTGTCCCTTGAGCTTTGGACAGAGATCAATGCATAACATCATTAAAGATACTTTTCTTTATTAATCTCCTAAGTGTATGATGTGATTTCTAAGTGGGAAGGCATATTAATTCTAGAAGACCTGCATTTCTGTCCTGATAGAAATATTGCTTCTGATACAACTTCTGTTATGTTGACTCAGGTGGCTTTCATCCCTCTTTGTTGCTTTCCTGGGCAACCTTGAGTGTCCTCTATATTACACCTTCAAAGTTCTTAAGTGACTGTACCAACTCACAGAATTAAAATTATGTATTTACTGGCTAGTGGTGATGCATGCCTTTAATCCAAGCACTCGGGAGGCAGATGCATGCAGATTTCTGTGAGTTTGAAGCCAGGCTGGTCTACAAGAGCTAGTTCCAGGACAGTCAGCAAAGCTACAGAGATACCTTGTTTCAAAAAAAAAAAAACAATAAAATAAAATAATGCATTTGAGGCATGTAGTTGACTGCCCAATGCAGTCGCAGGAAAAAGATTTGCATATGGAGCATTTTTTTCTCTCCTCAGACCACAATAGGAAGAATAGATTATTGTGTATACTGCGGGGGCACAGCATAGGCAATCAGCTGTTGGAGCAACCGCTGTGGAAAAGGGCCTGAATGTGGTAGCAGGAGAGGTTTGTAATTGCCCAGCATGTGTAAATTAATGTTATATGATTGAACACAGACCACATTATGTGGGTGTCCAGATTAGGAAGGTTATCTTGAGTCAAGGAACATTGATTTTGCAATTAGACAACCATCCTCTGCAAATATGATCGATCTTTTTTATTGGTATTTATTGAGCTCTACAATTTTCTTTGCTTCACTCCCTGCCTCTGAATTCCCCACTTCAACTCTCTCCCAAGGTCCACATGCACCCAGTTTACTCAGGAGATCTTGTCTTTTTATACTTTATACTTCCCATGTAGATTAGAACTCTGTAAGTCTCTCTTAGCATCCTCATTTTTGTCTAAGATCTGGGATTTGTGGTCTGTAGACTGGCTTTCTTTGCTTTGTGCTTTAAAACCACTTATGAGTGAGTACATGTGATAATTGTCTTTTTGGGTCTGGGATACCTCATGCAAAATAATGTTTGCAAGTTCTATCCATTTCCCTGCAAAATTCAAGATGTCATTATTTTTTCTACTGTGTAGCACTCCATGGTGTAAATGTACCACATTTTTCTTATCCATTCTTCAGTTGAGCAGCATTTAGGTTGTTTCCAGGTTCTGGCTAGGACAAACAAAGCTGCTATGAACATAGTTGAGCACATGTCCTTGTGGCACGATTGAGCATGCTTTGGATATATACCCCAAAGTGGTATTACTGGGTCTTGAGAAAGGTAGTTTCCTAATTTTCTGAGAAATTGCCACACTGACATCTAAAGGGCTGGACCAGCTTGCATTCATACCAGCAATGCAGAAATGTTCCTTTTTCCCCACAACCTCTCCAGCATAAATTGTCATCAGTATTTTTGATCTTAGCCACATATTCAGGTGTCAGTTATAATCTCAGAGTTGTTTTGATTTGCATATCTCTGATGACTAAGGATATTGAATATTTCCTTAAGTGTCTTTCAGCCATTTTAGATTCCTCTGTTGAGTTCTCTGTTTAGGTCTTTACTCCCTTTTTTTATTGAATTATGTGTTCTTTTGATGTCCAATTTCTTGAGTTCCTTGTATATTTTAATGATCAGACCTCTGACTGATGTGGGGATAGTGATGATCTTTTCCTATTCTGTAGGCTGTCATTTTGTCTTGTTGACCGTGTCCTTTGCTTTACAATAGCTTTTCAGTTTCAGAGCTCCCATTTAATTGTTTCTCTCAGTGTCTGTGCTGCTGGGGTTATATTTAGGAAGTGGGTCCCTGTGCCAATGCCTTCAAGTGTACTCCCACTTTCTCTTCTATAAGTTTCAGTGTGGCTGGCTTCTTGTTGAGTTCTTTGACCCATTTGGACTTGAGTTTTGTGCATGGTGATAGATATGGGTCTATTTTCATTTTTCTACATGTTGATATCCAGTTATGCAGCACCACTTGTTAAATATGCTTTCTTTTTTTCCATTTGATATTTTTTTGTTCCCTGTCAAAAATCAGGTGTTTGAAGATGTGTGGGTTGATATCTGGGTCTTCTGTTCGGTTCCATTGTTCCTCCTGTCTTTTCTTACAAGAATACCAGGCTGTTTTCAGTATTGTAGCTCTGTAGTAAAGATTGAAGTCAGGGATTGTGATGCTTCCAGAAGTTCTTTTATTGTATAGGATTGTTTTGGCTTTCCTGTTTTTTTTTTTTGTTTTTTTTATATGAATTTGAATACCATTCATTTGAAGTCTTTGAAGAATTTTTCTTGGATTTTGATGAGCATTGTATTCAATATGTAATTTGGGAAGAAATTCAATTTGGTAAGAAATAGGATCAGTCTTGCTTGACAGAGTTATGTCGACTTGGAGATTTGCAAAACAGGCCATTTCCTAACTCTATGTGTCAGGTTACAGATCTCAGAAGTCAACATATGTATAAGGGCACCATCAATCTATCTCTGTAAATGACCTCCCCTCTCCTAGGGAAGAGCCTACTCTTTTTTAAAGTCAATATAGAAAATTTTATTTAATCTTAAAAGTGCACCTTTTTTTTGGTCTTTTGAGAAAGGATTTCTTTGTAGTTTTGGAGCCTGTCCTAGAACTAGCTCTTGTAGACCAGGTTGGCCTCAAACTAACAACGATCTGCCTGCTTCTGCTTCCTGAGTGCTGGGATTAAAGCCCTGAGACACACTGCCCATCTAAAAGTGCATTATTATCATCACTTTAAAAATCACTTTTTGGTATCAGTTTCAAATACTTTCTTTTTTTCTTTTTCTTTCTTTTTTTTTTTTTTGGATTTTCGAGACAGGATTTCTCTGTAGCTTTTTGGTTCCTGTCCTGGTACTAGCTCTTGTAGACCATGCTAGCCTCAGACTCACAGAGATCCACCTGCCTCTGCCTCCGGAGTGCTGGGATTAAAGGCGTGTGCCACCACCGCCCGGCTCAAATACTTTCTTTAAGTGTTTTGCTGCTCTTATCTCTATTTGTTTCTGTTATCCAATGTTTCTAAGTCATTAATAGTTTCGTTTCATTTCTTTCAAGTTATGTTGAATTCTATGTAGATCAATGTCTCCTATACTTTAGGCCTGCCTCATGCTGTGTAATTGAGAATTATTTTGCGGGGCGGTGATGGTGCACGCCTTTAATCCCAGCCCTGGGGGGGGCAGAGGCAGGGGGATCTCTTGGAGTTCAAGGCCAGCCTGGTCTACAAGATCTAGTTCCAGGACAGTCACCAAATCTACAGAGAAATCCTGTCTCGAAAAAAAATTGAGAATTATTTTGAACACCTAATTCTGCCTCTGCTGCCCAGTTCTGGGACGACAGTCCTGCAACTCCTTCCAGGTTTGTCCTTCACTAGTCAGTTAGAAAGAAAAATAGAGCAGTTAATGAGTGTCTGTTGATCTTTCTGACTTTTACTGGGGACATAGAAATATAGAGGGATTGTTAGAAGGATTGAACTCATTGACCAACTTTGAAGCTAGTGTAGACACAGTACAGGAAGTGAGAGGTTAGCCTGAGGTTAAGAGCTTTCCTCTGTCAACTGAGATTACTAATATGGAATCAGGTAGTCAATTGTGATGCTGTGTGATTGTCCTCATTGACCATTGTTTGCAGTCCACAGACAATGGAAATCTGGGTATGGACTGACCTTATCTTGAAAGCTAATGTGAGATATTTACAGTAGTTTATCCAAAATAGATGATCTGCATCTAAACTGAGCCCAGCTGGCTAATTATAAATATATACACTTTTTCACCATTAAAAAAAAAAGATGATCTGGGTAAAATGTTGTGTCCCTGCTTAACAGGACCATTACTTTTCTGGAATAAGATCTTCATCTTTAGGGAAAATACATGAGAAATATATATTGTGCTCTAATACAAATCCCTAGTCTCTGGAGCACAGGGTCATAAAGCCTGTTTCAACTTTTCAAAAGAATTTTTGAGATTAAAAGTAAAACAAATTCACATTGTCTTTGCTCCCTGCAAGCCCTAACATGATCCTGATTGTTTTTTAATTCATGGTCTGTTTTTGTTTAACAACATTTACAAAATAAACACAGTTACACAGGAACAGTGATTACTTTATGAATGTGACCTGTGTTTGTCTGCAGGATTTCCCGTCTCTGAGGCAGTGGGATGGCTGCACTGGAAAGTGAGTGTACAATGGAATGTGCACAGAAAGGACCCTGTGCTTTGGATGAGAAACAGGATGTGCTGTAGGAGAGTGGAATAAGGTGTACTAAATACAGTCTTTTAAACTAGGTCCCTGTCTGCTGGGCAGGGAGGGCAGAACTGGAAGGAATGTTCCATCTGAGTCATTTGATCACTGATAGAGGAGCTGCTCATATTGTGAGGCACAGCTGGGTGGGCCTAGCCTGTGAGGAATTCTGGTAAGGGTTAGAAATCAGGAGTACTAGTGGCAGACAGTTTGTGGGTTCTTTCCATTATTCTATTCTGCCTCTGCTGTAAGGAGTAGTAAGGAAGATCACAAGCTATACCGTGGTAAGTGTTGGGTGTTCAGATCTATTGAACTATCATTTCTGCTATGACTTGGACTGATCATGACAAGACTGTAGTTATGTTGGTCCATGTGGTTCATGTTGGCAGTGGCCCTTATTCTCTGAGCCTCCCTGTATATGAATTCATTGGGGCAGGGTAGTCTCCAGAAATTCAGGATATGATGCTGATTGTCCAGAGTACACACAGGGGCACTGCTCTTGGTGTGCAGTGGGAAGAGAGATAAGAAAACTGAAGATCTAGATTTCAGAAGTTGTCAGTATTGCATTCCAATTTCAGATTTGTGTTATAAAGATTACAAATAGCTTAGGAATTGGTTGGAAATGATGATATTGATCTTCTAGCGATGCATGATTAGAAGGCTTTTAATGTAATCCTGCCACTAGCTGCAAAGGTGTGATCCAGTGAAGCTTAGTTCCAGGGGCAAAGGAGTTTCTGATCTGCAGACATTTCTCAAAAGTGTATTGTGTTGGTCAGGTAGATAGAGCATAATTCACATCTTGGACCATAATCCATGTAGGAGAAAATAAATTTTAAATCATATTTCTTTCTTTCCATAAACAAGTTTATTCATGACACAGTTTTTTAAAAAAAAACCCATCCCTTTTTTTGGGGGGGGGGTGTTTCAAGACAGGGTTTCTCTGGTTTTGGAGCCTGTCCTGGAACTAGCTCTTGTAGACCACGCTGGTCTCGAACTCACAGAGATCCGCCCGCCTCTGCCTCCCGAGGGCTGGGATTAAAGGCGTGCACCACCACCGCCCGGCCAAACCCCATTCCTTTAAAATGAGTTTAAAAAAAATAAACAAAATCCAGCTTCCTCCTCCTTGAACAACAACAACAACAACAAAAATACACTGCAAAACTTCCCAAAACAAAGTAGTGTATTTCTCCAAGGGAAAGTGTAATTCACACAGAATCCACTGGGAGTGAGTTCTTTCCGCTACAAAAACCTGCAAAGAAAGACACTCAAGACAGAAAAAGAAACAAAAAAGCAAACAATAGTTCACCAGACAATCTTGAAGAGCAGGAGCCCCTAGGAAAGAAAGGCAGAGTTTGCCTAGAACTGAAAGGACAGGAGAAGGCAGGCAGGGTCTGCAATATGCAGGGAGAAGATGAGGGAAGGAAACAAGCTGAACAGATTGGTGCCCTTCCAGAGCTCTGGTTGAAAAAATGCCCTCCTACCACCCATGCCCACCTACTCTTGAGCAGGCCCAAAGAGAATGAGGTGGATCAGGCAAACGGAGCAGGTTGCACATTTGAGAAGTGTCTATATTGAATCTCCAGAGGGAACATGTCACCCCTGCCCTAGTCCCTGGGCCTGGCCTACTACAAAGAGTAGGTCCCTCCTCAGTTAGTTATGGGATTCTCCCCCTTCCACAGTATATCTTTTTTAAAAAAATATTTTTCCATCTTCTGTTTTTCTTTCTTTTCTTTTAACTTTTTTTTTTTGATCCCAGAATCAAGACTGGGAGCTGCTGTAATTGGCAGTTCATGCACGGTATTGGGCACATTGGAAACCCATCTGTTGTGCTGATGGGAATCACCTTAATCTGTCTCCCTCTAAATGGGGAATCATCTAAAGCCAGGGAAGTCCTCACTGACTCTTTGTCTAAGAATTCTACATAGGCAAATCCTTTGGCAGGAGCACCGAATTTGTCACAGACTGTAGTAACACAGTTGACTGAACAACATCCATGAAAGTGAGCTTCCAGCTGTTCTGCTGTTGCACCATAGTCCACATTGCCAACATAGATGGAACTGGCATCAGCCTCCATCTTCTCCTCAAGAGATGATCACTGAGCCAGCATTACCTGGGGTTGTACTCTTATTAATCTGCTTCTCTACCTCATTTTGTAGCTCCTTTAACTTCTCATCCTCTTCCTCTATCTCCCTGACACCCTGACGATTTGACCACTTCTAGCTCCTGGCCCTCAATATCTGGGCCCTATCCGTGGGGTTCACCTTAAGTAACTCTTAACCTTAAGTACTCTCTCTTCTTCCTGCTTCTGGCTGCCAGGGACTCCCCAGGTGTGCCCAGAACCTGTAGAGGGTGCATAGGACCAGTGCTCTTTGGGAAGGCTGTTCCCATGGTCCCCTGCACCCCTGGCTCTCTCCCTCTCAGGCTCCCCAAAGCCCCGGGACCACTGCTCAGGCACGAATCTTCAACCACCTGCTTCCCCCACTACTCCTTAAAACATTTTTCTAGGTTGTTTGGGATTGGGTATCAGTGGAGCAGCATTTATCTGAAACCAGAAGAAAACACAAGGGGCTGGAGAGCCATCACAATAGATCTCCTCTGTTTGCATAGAGAGCAACTATATCATGAGGTTTCTGTCTTTGGAAGACATATCACTAGTTACAGGTCAAAAACAACAGTTTTTTTTTTTTGGTTTTTCGAGACAGAGTTTCTCTGTGGCTTTGGAGCCTGTCCTGGAACTAGCTCTTTAGACCAGGCTGGCCTCGAACTCACAGAGATCCTCCTGTCTTTGCCTCCAGAGTGCTGGCATTAAAGGCGTGTGCCACCATCGCCCATCGAGAAACAACAGTTTAAGTGTTACTTTGAGATAACTTTGTGAAAGTTGTGCAGTTTGTTTTTATTTAATTTCTGTACACATATAATCAAAAGTAGCTGGGTAACATTGGTCGAGACCACACTTTTCCTTGCCTAAGCTTTCTTTGGTCTTTTGATTAAAAGTTGATTATATATTTCTGCATCTGCTTTTGCCTTTTTATATCCTTCCCCTTAATTCTTTCATAAAAATTGTGCACATTTTTTATTTATGTATAATTGTAAAAAGTATAGAAGTCATTATACATGATTTTTATACTACTTTTTCTGTAATCTGACTGTAGTCTAAATATATTATTGGTTATCTTTAAAATAATGGACCTTCATCAATTTTATTCAGAAAATTTCTAATTTTATCTAGTCATTATTGTTTTTTGGAAAGTTTATGTTAAAAGACTGCTTTTATTCATCTTTGATGCCTGCTTCTTTCCATTTCCTGCCATTTCTATGTTTTCCAGTTGTTGCTATCTTCAAATTTGAATCTTTGCTACTTAAGTGTTGGTATAATCAATACATAATCCCTTGAGCTTTTTGAGTGTTTCCACTGTGAATATTGGTTTGTTATCAGTTGTCCAGTTATAAATTTTTGGCCCAAGCTATTTGTATTCATTTAATGGTAAAAACTTATCATACACAAAATCATAATTTTTATTGATCGTCTTCATAAGGGTCTTCTTTTTCTTTTTTATGTTTTGTTTCTCTTGTGTTTATTAATCTGAGAAAGACTTGACTTACTGGATAAAAGCTTTTATGTGTCTGAGCAGGTGGCTCAGCACATATTCTTTTTGTGGATGACCTGAATTCAGATACCTACATGATAGTTGATAGGTTAATTGTTGAAGCCCGTGTGGGTCCAACACAGATAATTATTTTCCCTAACTGGACAGGAAAGGAGTCACTAGGAATGATCAGATGCAATTTATAGGGTCATCCTTGTAGGGCAAGATCTCTCGAAGATCACTTTTTGTTTATTATCCAAACACTGTATTGAGTGGGAAAACACATTAGGCTGTCTCCCAGGCAACCAGGTGAATGGGCTTTTAGTCAGGTCCTCACCTAAGTGTATGCTAGCTGTCTAGCAGGCCATGAAGTAGCATCTCTATAAGACTTCCTCCATGCCAGGCAGTGGTGGCCCATGCCTATAATCCCAGCACTTGGGAGGCAGAGGCAGGCGGATCTCTGTGAGTTCGAGACCAGCCTGGTCTACAAGAGTTAGTTCCAGGACAGGCTCCAAAACCACAGAGAAACCCTGTCTCTATTCGAAAAACCAAAAAAAAAAAAAAAAGGAAGGAAGGAACAGGAGTTACAGGATGCATGATGGCCAGTGATTTCTCGGGAATTGATTTTGATTACAACCTTACAGTTCTTCTTTAAGAAACACACACACACACACACACACACATATATATATATATATATATATATATATATATATATATATATATATATATATACAATTCTTCTTTAAGAAACATATATATATATTTGTGTTTGTCTCTTGTTTTGTCAATAGTGTCATCTATATTGCTGATTTTGTGAACTATAATTTAATCATATCATTCATTGTCTTTGAAAATGATGGACCTTCACCATCTTGTACTCAGAATATTTCTTTTTCTTTTTTTTAAATATTTATTTATTTATTATGTATACAATGTTCTGTCTCTGTGTATGTCTGCAATCCAGAAGAGGGCACCAGACCACATTCCAGATGGTTGTGAGCCACCACGTGCTTGCCGGGAATTGAACTCAGGACCTTTGGAAGAGCAGGCAATGCTCTTAACCACTGACCCATCTCTCAAGCCCCTCAGAATATTTCTTATACTCTTTGGTGATAAACAGTTCTACATTTCTCTTCTTGATCTCAGATGCTTGCTTCTAATTATTTAATTTTATTTTTTCATTTATATTTTAATAATAAAGCTTGCCTGATGATCATAAAGTAAAACAGATGCCATGGCCAGCCTTACACCACAGGCAAGGCTGACACATAGCTTTAATCCCAGTAGTCACACTAGTTTGTAGAGTCAAATGCTGGTGTCTCATATCTTTAATCCTATCACCAAAGATTTGCAGAAAGAAAGTGACCTGTCTGGACAGAGAGAGGAATATAAGGTGGTACGAGAGAGGAGCTGAGGATTGAGTGTTTGTAGAAACAGCATTCAGTCTGAGGACTTAAAGAGACAGGATACCCCATTTAATCAGTCTAGCAAAATTCAACTAGGGCTTCCCTTGGAGGGGATGCTGAGGCTTAGGAAAAGTTAAATTAAGAGAAATGAAGACAGAATCATACGTTAGACCTAGAGGATGAAAGGTCAATAGAAAACAGCCTGAGTTTATTTCTCAGCCAGCATATATACTAAATATAGCCAAAAGGCAGATCAAAAGCAGTACAGTCAGCTCCCCACTTCCCTGCACTGTGCTTGGAGGCAGCTCAAACCTGTGCATTATCTGATTCAGCTAAGCAGCTTCTAATCACTAAGAAGGAGTGCCCTTGGCTGGCCTGCACTAGCCCAAATCTTAATAGAAAAAATGGACTCTTTCAGCTGGGCAAAATGCTTTTTCTGTTGGTTGACGCAGATGTTATTCACAGCCCTCAAGTTTACTGGAAGAAGTACAGCAGGCATGCTTGAACTCAAAAGACTTCCTTAAGTCTGAAATGAGTCAGGATGATCATTATGATTATTAATATTATGGCAAAAGAGATATTTGTTGTTAATCTCTACCAAGAAGTTACTGCAAGCACTTTGCCAGTGTTTACTTGCTGTCCATTATGATTCAATTTTAACATTAGTAAAACAGTCTATAATTTAACCTTGGTCAATTCTTGCTAATAGATGAATTTTCAATTTTCTTTTTAATATCAACTCAGATTTTTCCCACATAACTTTATAGCTTTTTGTCTGTTTATATGGTAAAAATATTGATTTTAAAATAATATCTTTCCTCTGCAGTAAAATTCCTATAGGGGAATGCATAGAGGTTAAAATGCCTAGAATGAAGACCATGAGGTGGTGGCTCATACCTTTAATCCCAGCACTTGGATGGCAGAGGCAGGTGGAGTTTGAGGCCAGCCTGGTCTACAAGAGCTACTTCCAGTACACGTTACAAGGCTACAGAGAAACCCTGTATCAAGAAAAATGTCTTGAATGTAACCAAACTTCAGATCCAAACAATCCGTATGTGCGTCCTATTTTTATTTCCACTAAACCAATTTTTTTCTCTGCGTTAGATGATAATTCTCTTTGACTATTTAAATCTTTGTCACCTTTTATAGTTTGTTTCTAATTACTGGTTTGAATTTTTTTCCCAAATAGTGGACTATAGATGGTAAATGCCTTGCAGCAATTTCAGAAAATTATTAAGATTCCACAAATAATCTCTCCTAATTTTTAAATTTAGGGCTCGAATTTTTGTAAAAGTATTTTACATGCTGAATAATTAATAGAATCTCCTTTTTGTATATTTTCAGAATATTCTGTATATTTTTAATCCCCAAGGAGACAAAGTTTGATTTACTTCAGCAAACATTTTCTGTAAAGTATGTTCATTTGAATCATCTAATAAAATTCGGTATAATGTTGAAAACATACCTAACTTGAGTATAATTTCAATTATAATAAGTAACAAACTACTAACCTGTAGTACTTTATATCCTAATTTGCTTATGATACAACTTTTGAGGACTAGAAATCTTCATTGCATGTTTAAGTGAGCGGTATTAGGTAAAATATCTTGAGTAAGAATATAACATCATAGACAGTATGTTTTAACAAAAATAATGTCAAGTTTGTATCAAAAGGAAGCATCCATATCTATATCAATGTAAAATATATAAATAAGTAGTTACTTTTAAAATCAATTTCAATGATCTACCCTTTTATCTCATCATACATACATATGCCACTTTATTATATTTAGAGCAGATTCAGAAATCTATACTTTTATTCTATCATTTCATTGGGTGCCTTTTTTTAGGAGTGCTGGGATTAAAGGCGTGCACCACCATCGCCCGGATTTTGTATAGATTCTTATATTGATATAATGTTAAGTCATATTGAATATTATATGCATTCATGCTTCTACCTCTCCTTAAAATATTTTATATATTGATATATATTTATCATATTGCAATGCACATTTCTACCACTGATCAAGATACCTATACATTGTTTACATTTTGAGGTCATTGTCCTCATTTGTTGCAATTTTGTATAATGTTCTCATATAAAATCTTAGTCTTTAAGTTATAGGTATTAAAAATTATAGATCAATAGTCATCTATGTTTGTCATACTTATAGTTAGAATAATCAGGTTCTTTAGATAAGTACAGATTATATTCTGCATAGATAGGTAATCTTCAACCACTTCAAAGAACTGTAGAATATGGCATTTAACTAACTTAGACTTCTGTTGAAGTGAGGCACTATTGCTCCTGGTAGCATTGATTTATTCCCCCAGAGAATGTTGAGCACCGAAAGCACTCCACTTGGAGCTTGTTTTTTCTTGGCAAAACTGTCTTTTGGGCAAAAACATGCTCATGCCTCAACTACTGAAAAGATAGATGGTGTCTGAATATGGATAAACAGGTCTGTTAAATCTTGACAAGACAGGGTAAGATGGTTTTGAAAAATTTCCTACCTCTGAAAATGATCTGTCAGTTATTCTAGGTCATAACAAAAGTTGGTCCCTTCAATGTTGCAAATGAGACTTTGCATGATTGCCCAGGTAGCCAGTTATCTCTGTAATTTTTTGCACATTTTGGGTTTTGTTAAGATTTATTTATTTATTATGTATACAACATTCTTTCCCTGTATGCTTGCCAGAAGAGGACACCAGATCTCACCATAGATGACTCTGAGCCACCATGTAGTTGCTGGGAATTGAACTCAGGACCTCTGGAAGAGCTGTCAGTGCTCTTAACCTCTGAGCCATCTCTCCAGCTCTGTTGCACATTTTGAAAAGTTGCTTGATTGCACTTCCTGCTTACTCAAGTAATATTTCCCTTCTCAGATTCAATGGGGTTGAAAACTAGATAGCTGTAGTTACTGTCCTCTCATGACTTGTCCAAATTATTTATTAAACAAGAATTAAACTAGGTAGGATGGGAAAATTGTTGAATATATTATTCTTATTGTATATAATTTTGTATTGGGCTTAGAACTCTCTTATTTATACAAATGGGGGAGATGCTGTAGAAAGAATTACAGCCAGTGGTTTCCCGCCCATTGGGGCATGGCATCTTATACTATACTTGCCAATGTAGAGCATGAGTTTGGCCTCTTTTGTGGCTGTGTGATTCAGATTCTGATCTCTGTTCAAGCATAAGATTCTGATTTAAGAGTCCATCCCTAAATAAGTATACATTTATTTCTCAATTCTGAGGTGGTGTTGTATTTCTTTAAAGCATCCTTCTTCAAGCAACATTAAATGGGAATCATTGAAATGACTAAATGCATTTTTTCCATTGTTGACCATGAACTAATAGTAACTGGGTTCACAATGTACTTGACTGAATGAACAACCTCCCAGAAAAGATCATGTATTTGAACAAGTTTCTCTCCATAGTGGTTTTCTTTCAATTTTCTGTGGATCTTTCGTAGGAGAAGAAGCCCTTCTATATAAAATTCCTCATTGTATCCAATGAATCGCAATACCCTCAAATAATTTCCTGACATTTAAATCTACTGTGTTATGCTTGACATTAATCCGCCAGCTTACTACTTATACTAAAATGCTTTTAACATCATTATGGGCTCGATTTCTAAATCACATAAAATATAGCAGAAACAGTTGTTATTCAGTCCTCAGGACTTTGGTAACCTGCTGTTTTAATTGTTTCATTTGCTTATCTGAGTAACTGCGTGGCTCTCAATTCCTGTAACTAATGGGAGGCATCATTCCTAGCTCTATTTGTTTTTATGTTATTGGATGATGGTGCTAGAATGTAGGTATTTTTTATGTCAAGTATATGCTGCTGTGCTGAGCTTCATAATTTCTAGAATTTTAAAAATTGACAGAGGACATCACTCTGATTGCCAAGATGCCATGTATTCATAACATTAATACTGCCTGAGTATTCTGAGTCATTAACGGGAGTGAAAACAATTCTTTGTGGGAAGTTCCATAAAAGTCTTTCAGTTCTTTCTATCCCATTGTTTGTTTCATTCCAGTTTGCAATAGAAACAGGGTCTCAATGTGTATTTCCACCTCTCCTGGACCTGATTGCTTAGACTTCACTGGCATTCAACTCAGAGACAAACATTCCCACCTCTGTTTTCTGAGTGTTGTGGTTAAAGGCACAATACTTCAATACACCTAGTTTGTCCATCTTTTTTTCCTTTCTGTAGTCAGTAATTTTCTTTCAATATTCTCATGCATACAATGTACTGTTGATCTTTTCTGTTTTTCTCTCCCTATGAATAGATATTTCTCTTATAAGGTGGTATAAAGGGAACAGAAATAAAAGAATTGACTCTCCTTTTAAATTTCATTCTAAAGTGACTGTCTATGTCATGGAATAAGAGTGGATAACACCAGAATCATACAACTGTACTTTCAAAGAAGTATGCATTGCAATGTTGCCACTGTCATGCTTAAATTGTACACACGTGTGGTATATTTTTGAAGGCAGTGACCTATGATGATGTGCATATCAACTTCACTAAGGAAGAGTGGGATTTGCTGGATGCTTCCCAGAAGAATCTCTACAAAGATGTGATGCTGGAGACCTACAGGAACCTCACTACTATCGGTAAAAATAAATTTCTTTCATGTTTCAAAATATGGAGACAACTCTTTTTTGGTTTATGTTGTTGTTCTGTAATTTGATTTAGAAAGAAGGATAATGAGGTGAATAACACAGTCATAGTGCTTAGAATAATAAGCTAATTATTTCACAATGTTAAATAATATAACATACATATTCTGGTACTGTATTTTAGGATACAGTTGGGAAGACCATAACACTGAAGAACATTGTCAATGGTGTAGAAGGCATGCAAGGTAATTTTCTTATGCAAGTTTATAACAATGTGCCTCTGATAAGTTTGTAATGTGTTATGACACTTTTAAACAAAACAACAGTGTAAATAAGCACAGCTTTAAATGCATCGATGGTTATTAAATTCTCACAAATCCATATAGTTCAATTTCCTGTATGTGAATTCCATTTGCAAGGCATTCATTTAAGAAAAAGTAAAGGAAGCAATGACTACTAAACAGATTTTACCATTAACCATGAGAACTATATTATACATGTGCCAGTCCATTTGTTTCTTGTTACTCATGACAGAAAATGTATACACATTTCAGTGATGGTGAATATAGCTGCAAAACTTTTTACTAAATCAATAGCCCATGGTAAGCCTTGTATTACTCATACTTTTTGTGACTGTGTTAAGTTTAATGAAAGCAGCTGCTGGAGTCAAGGATCAAGGGGCAGATGTTGTGGAGAAACCTTAATATCTATACCACAAGTCTGTATTTAACAGAAAGTCAAACTGTGAGGATTCAATGTGGAAATCTTTTATTGACTATGCTTCCTTTCATATATGTATCATATGTTATTGTTGACACAAGAGTATGAGCATAGGGATATGGAAATATTTAGCATACCTCTCCTTAAGAACAATTAAGAAGATAAAATGTAGTTCCTATGCAGAGTATACTTGTTGAATTTGATCCAAGAATACAAAGTTAATTCATTTTCTACCATCATTGTTAATACATAAACTCACATTATGAAAAAAACCACGATGAGTTCTAGGTCTATGCAAATACTTTTAGGTGTCTTAGTTCACTTAGCAAATGTATAATGATTCACAATATAGTAAAATTTATAAATGTAGTAAAGTTGGTAAAGCACTCAGTGTATGCAGTTCTCTTCAAAAATCTAAAAAATATAATAGAAAAATATAGGTATAGATGAAAAAGTAAACCATGGCACAATGGAAATTATCATCACAAATATTTTTTGAGTTGCAAAATAACCCCTAATGGGTGAATAAAACATGATTCAAAACAAAGTTATAGAATCGTAATGTTTGATTCTTTTTTACAATTGGAAAAATATGAAGTTAATTCATATAGAGATGAGATTTAACAGTGCATTGAATGTGGTGAAACTTTTACATGCGTAAATTATCCTTGCAGGATTGAAAGAAATCAAACTGGAGCGACGTTTTCCATATATTCTCACTGTGCTAAAGCCTTGTGTTATAACACTCATCTTCTAAGGAATGAAAAAACACATACCGGAGAAAAATGGTCTAAAATTAAGCAATGTGATAAAACCTTTGTTCATCCCAATCATCTTCAAAGTCATAAAAGAACACATACTGGAGAGAAACCCTCCGAATAGAATCAGTGTGGTAAAGACTTTACTCAATACATTGTTCTTCAAACTCATAAAGGAACACATACTGGAGAGAAACCCTATAAATGTAATCAGTGTGCTAAGGCCTTAGCTGACAACAGTGCTCTTCAAAAGCATAAAAGAACACATACTGGAGAGAAACCCTATGAATGTAATCAGTGTGGTAAGGCCTTTGCACATCACAGTCACCTTCAATACCATAAAAGAACACATAATGGAGAGAAACCCTATGAATGTAATCAGTGTGTTAAGGCCTATGCACGTCGTTATTATCTTAAATTGCATAAAAGAACACATACTGGAGAGAAACCCCATGAATGTAATCAGTGCGGTAAGGCATTTGCTGACAACAGTGATCTTCAAAAACATAAAAGAACACATACTGGAGAGAAACCCTATGAATGTAATCAATGTGGTAAGGCCTTTGCACGTCACAGTCACCTTCAATACCATAAAAGAACACATACTGGAGAGAAACCCTATGAATGTAATCAGTGTGGTAAGCCCTTTGCTGACAACAGTGCTCTTCAAAGACATAAAAGAATACATACTGGAGAGAAACCCTATGAATGTAATCAGTGTGGTAAGGCCTTTACACGTCACAGTCACCTTCAATACCATAAAAGAACACATACTGGAGAGAAACCCTATGAATGTAATCAGTGTGGTAAGGCCTTTGCTGACAACAGCGCTCTTCAAAGACATAAAAGAACACATACTGGAGAGAAACCCTATGAATGTAATCAGTGTGGTAAGGCCTTTGCATATCACTATTATCTTCAATTGCATAAAAGAACACATACTGGAGAGAAACCCTGTGAATGTAATCAGTGTGGTAAGGCCTATGCACATCATAGTTCCCTTCAATTGCATAAAAGAACACATACTGGAGAGAAACCCTATGAATGTAATCAGTGTGATAAGGCCTTTGCGCATCATAGTTCCCTTCAATTGCATAAAAGAACACATACTGGAGAGAAACCCTATGAATGTAATCAGTGTGGTAAGGCATTTACCCAACTTAGTAGTCTTCAAATACATAAAACAATACACACTGGAGAGAAACCCTATGAATGCAATCAGTGTGGCAAGGCCTTTGCATGTCATAGTCAACTTCAAAGGCATAAAAGATCACATACTGGTTAGAAACCCTATGAATCCAATCAGTGTGTTAAGACCTTTGAACATGAAACTAGTCTTCACATTCATAAAAGAATGCACACTAGAAAGAAACCTTATGAGTGAAATCAGTGTGGTAAGGCCTTTACAGAACCCCTGTACACTTGAAAGGCATTAAATAACACCTTCTGTAGAGATATTGATGAATGGAATTTGTGGTAGGTGGAGGGAGGTCATTGGTTAATCAAGAAACTGCCTTGGCCCATTTGATAGGCCAGCCCTTAGGTGGGTGAAGTCGACAGAACAGAATGCCGTGAGGAAGAGGGAAGTGAAGCAGACATCATTTCCTCTCCTTTCAGGGGAAGATTCCATGCTGCCTGCCACCAGGGCAGACATGCTCAATCTTTCCCGGTAAGCACACCTCTTGCTGCTACACAGATTAGAAATGGGCTTAATTAATATGTGAGAATTAGCCTAGAAGAGGCTAGATATAATGGGCCAAGCACTGTTTTAAATTATACAATTTGTGTGTTGTTATTTTGGGGCATAAGCTATTCAGGCAGCCGGGAGCTGGGTGGCAGGAAGCTGCCCGCAGCTCCTTCAAAAGAATGGTGCCCATGTGGACAACTGCTTCCACATAAAGCCTGGGAAAGCTTGGGAAAGAATAGAGTAAAGCATGTTTTCTTTTTAGCAGCAATTTCTCATTGTGCTCTGCTTGCTAGAGGCAAGCAAGCACTCTCATCTAAGTGAGGCTTCCTGACTAAGCTTTAGCTGCAAAACCCTGCAGCTCTTAAGAGGTCCTGCCAAGAAACACTTAAATGGTGTTGATAAAAGCCAACTGAATGCTTGTTTGTTTTCAGTAGTAGCAGGAAAAAAGTGCCATTTTAAAATGCCCCCTTCTGGGCTGTCCTGCCAGGGCAGACTCTGATTCTTTCAGGCAGGCAGTTGACTGAGTGTGGTCTGGGAACAGAATGCTGCAGCTTGCTTGCTGGCAGGGACCTTGAAACGCCATAGATTTGTGGCAATAAACATGGCTACAGCTGGTACCTATGACTGCTTTATTCAACTCATTCTTATTCTTTCTAAATCAAATTACAGAAGAACATCATTAAACAAGAAAAAATTATCCCCTTATTTTGAAACAGGAAGAAAATTCATTTTTACCTATAGTAGTGAGGTTTCTGTAGGTCTCCAGCATCACATCTTTGTAGAGATTCTTCTGGGAAGGATCCAGCAAATTCCACTCTTCTCGAGTAAATTTGATATGCACATCATCATAGGTCACTGCCCTCTAAAATATACCATATATGATAGTGACATGATAGTAACAACATTGTAAATGTATACTTCTTTGATAGTATAGTCATATAATTCTGGTATTATTCCAAGACACAGACAATCACTTTAGAAGGAAATTGAATAGGAGAGTCACCTCTGTCATTTCTATACCCTTTGAATGGGATATCACCTCACAAGAGAACTATTAATAGAGAGACAAAGGAAATAGATCAACAGGACATAGTGCACATGAGAAAATTGTATGAAGAAATACTAATAAAAAAATACAGTAGACAAACTGGGTGTATTGACTCAGGCCTTTAAACTCAGAATTTCAGAAGTGGGGATATTTTCCTCTGATTTGAATGTCAGCCAAGTCTATGGAATCATGTCCAGGACAGGTGGAAGTATACATTAAGACACTGTATTCATTGAATAAAATCAATGAAAGAACAAATCAAAGAATTCAGAGATGTTTACTGAAGTTCCTACAAAGAATTATGCATGGCCTTTTTCTCTGTGAGGTCCTTGGAGCCCGGCAAGAGGCCCTGCTCCCATACTGAGTATAAAGGTCTTGGAGAGAATAGGGATACAAGGATCATATCTGAATATAATAAAAGCAATATACAGCAAGCTGACAGCTAACATCAAATTAAATGAAGAGAAACTCAAAGCCATTCCACTAAAATCAGGATCATGACAAGGCTGTCCACTCTCACCATGTCTCTTCAGTGTGGTGCTTGAAGTTCTAGCAATAGCAATAAGACAACATAAGGAGATCAAGGGGATTCAAATTGGAAAGGAAGAATTTAAATTTTTGTTATTTGCAGATGATATGATAGTGTACATTAGTGACCCCCAAAACTCTACCAGAGAATGCCTACAGCTAATAAATACCTTAAGTTATGTGGCAGGATACAAGATCAACTCAAAAAAAAATCAGTAGCCCTCCTATACACAAAAGATAAAGAAGTGGAGAGGGAAATCAGAGAAATATCACCTTTAACGATAGCCACAAATAGCATAAAATATCTTGGGGTAACTCTAACCAAGGAAGTGAAAGATCTATTTGACAAAAACTTTAAGTCTTCCAAAAAAGAAATTGAAGAAGAGACCAGAAAATGGAAGGATCTCCCATGCTCCTGGGTTGGTAGGATGAACATAGTAAAATGGCATTTCTACCAAAGGCAATCTATAGATTCAGTGCAATCCCCATCAAAATCCCAACAAAATTCTTCACAGATCTTGAAAGAACAATAATCAACATTATATGGAAAAACAAAAAACCCAGGATAGCCAATACAATCCTATACAATAAAGGAACTTCCAGAGGCATGACCCTCCTAACATCAAACTCTACAGCAATGAAAAAAGCTTGGCATTGGCTAGGTGCCGGTGGCATATGCCTTTAATCCCAGCACTCGGGAGGCAGGGCAGGTGGATCTCTGTGAGTTCAAGATGAGCCTAGTCTACAAGAGTTAGTTCCAGGAAAGGCCCCAAAGCTACAGAGAAACCCTGTTTTGGAAAAAAAACAACAACAAAAAAACAAAATAAGCTTGGTATTGGCATAAAAACAGAGACGTTGCCAGGCAGTGGTGGTGCACACCTTTAATTCCAGCACTTGGGAGGCAGAGGCAGGTGGATCTCTGTGAGACTGAGACCAGCCTGGTCTACAAGAGCTAGTTCCAGGACAGGCTCCAAAACCACAGAGAAACCCTGTCTCGAAAAACCAAAAAACAACAACAACAACAAAAAAAAAAAAAAAAAAACCAGAGACGTTGACCAATGGAATTGAATTGAAGACACAGATATTAACCCACAAACTTATGAACACCTGATTTTTGACAAAGAAGCTAAAATTATACAATGGAAGAAAGAAAGCATCTTTAACAAATGGTGTTGGCATAACTGGATGACAACCTGTAAAAGAATAAAAATAGATCCCTGTTTGTCACCATTAACAAAACTCAAGTCCCAGTGGATTAAAGATCTCAATATCAATCTGAACACACTGAACCTGATAGAAGAGAAATTGGGAAGTAGCCTGTAATACATGGGCACAGTAGACCACTTCCTACGTAAAACCACAGTAGCACAGATAATAAATGGCACATCCTGAAGCTGAGAAGCTTCTGTCTCTTGACAGTAACATCTTGTAAAATATGAAAACTAGTTACATATTGCCAATATACAATGGCACAAAATACCATTAACATTCCAAAAGAGAAAAATGGAGACACAGTGAGGGAAGACTGGACCATGGCAAGACTGAAGCAGAGCAGGATAAACATCAAATCCTGTAGCTCTCTTGTCAGATGTATGGCTTCAGTTTCAAATGACTTAAATGGCCCTGTCCTTGCAACTTCTCATGCATTTCTCTCTTTGGTAACTTTCACTCACTATGATCAGCTAGGTCTCCATGGAAGTTGTGTCATAACTTAGGTATCTTAACATCTTTGGGCTCAAAATGCAACCCATTGTGTTGTGAAATAACATTTCTAATTGTGTTGTACTTGTTTATGTTGTAGAACTTTTGATTTAATGATGCAAAGAAGTGCTGCCATTTTTATGCTGCATTAGGTTTCGCTCTGTGAAGTTGTGATACTTTGCCTATCTAAAATACCTGGTTTATATGGAAAAGAACTGAATGACCAAGAGAATGACAAGAAAGCATAGAGAGGGCTGGCAGCCAAAGAGAATAAAAGAAAGGAGAACTCTGGAAGGAAAAAGGGAAGACGAGGCAAGAAAAGGAGAGAACAAGAGACATTCACCTACCTACACAGCAAACCATGGAGTCAGAAATAAAGAAGGGAATACAGAATAGAGAAAGATGAAGGCCAGAGTGAAAAGATAGAAAGAAAAAATTAAGTTAAAAATAACCATCCTTGAAAGAAGCCAAAGCAAAGCAAGGTCAGACTTTATAAAAAAACATAAGCCAGCCGGGAGGTGGTGGTGCACGCCTTTAATCCCAGCACTTGGGAGGCAGAGGCAGGCAGATCTCTGTGAGTTCGAAACCAGCCTGGTCTACAAGAGCTAGTTCCAGGACAGGCTCCATAACCACAGAGAAACCCTGTCTGGAAAAACAGAAACAAACAAACAAACAAAAAAGAAGTAGCTTCCTGAGACTATGAATCACTTTGCTCACACCTTCCCTAAATTGAAGTTTTCTGTGGCCAGAGTCTTACACTTGGGGCACCTTGATAAGCCTCCATTACATAGCATGGGCCTTCTCTATAATGGTGATAAACACCCTGAAAATTCCTGCCTATCTCAACACATGACTGTTGTCTGAAACTACCTTCTCATTTTTATTAATTTTTGCTCCACTTGTTTTTTTCCACTGTGCACCTGAATGAGTCATAAGTGATAACCTTTGAACACATTCAATGTTCCATTTAAGATATTAGCTCATTATTTTTTTAATTCTGTCTTACTCAATTTATAGAGCATAGGCAGAGGAAGAAAGATTTGAGCCAATATATCACACAAACGACCTCAGGATTAATTTTTTTTTTCTGGAGTTTATTTCCAACTGAAATCCTATGACCACAATACCCAATTTCTGCCATTATTCCTAACATTTATTTCCATTTTCCTGGTCCTAGACTAACAGCTAATTATGTTCAGGATTCTATACTTCTGTACCCTTTGAATAAGATATCACCTTACAAGAGAAATGTCTATTAACAGAGAGAGGCAAGGAAGCAGATCAATGTACACAGTACACATAAGAAAACTGAAACTGAATGAAGAATTACTAACTACTAAAAGGAAAAATAAGATGAAAAAATTGGGTGTATTGACTCATTGCATAGTATGAGAGAAGAATAAATTTTTAAAAAAAGGAATATGAGTACAGTTAGGGTATTTGACCAAGGTAAGACTAAAACTTATCAGGGCAAACAATGAATCATGTAGGTCTGTCTCAGGCTGTTAGGACTTCATTCTCAAAGGGCTTACATAGTTCTATTCCTGTATATGTCTCTCTTTTGCTGCTTCCACTCCCTGTATGAAGCTCTTTATGGCATATGTCTCATAGCTTGGTATCTCAACATCCTATCATCGCATCATACAACTGTGGCTTCATTTTTACAAATTCATTCAGTAAACTCTCACAGAATCTTAACTGAGTTTCCAACTCTGCAAAACAGATTGGTGCAACAGTGCTGAAGTGAACTTCAGAAGAAGATTCTATCACTTATAGATTGTGCATCTTTCTTGTTTCCAGTACAAGTATAACATGTGGTATCACCCAAATTTGGCTTCTAACTTGTGGTAGACAACAGAGGTGGGATTAGGTGTTCAAGCAATTCTCAATTACTTAGCATGAGACAAGCTTAAGCCACAGAAGACATTACTCTACAAAGAAATCAACAATCAACATCACTTAAAAAATGGAATGAAACTATTAATGACCTAGAAACTTTGGAGAAGAGAAAAAATAGAGATAGTTGCTTCTATTCTGGTCTGAAGAGAGAGAACACTCTCCTCATGCAAATATTTTTCCTGCAATGGATATTCAGTTTCCTGACTCAAATGTGTAACGTTGAAACTGAGGTGCTACAATCATTTAATTTAAGATTTTGAAGGTGTCATACAGGACAGCAAGGTCATTGCCCTGGAGAGGAAAAGTCTGGGACCAAAGCCACTTATGTCAGGGTAAGATAGCTAGTCTCAGAAAGGAATTTCTGAAAGCCTGAAACTACTGCTGTCTAGAACTGATAGATAGGACTTCCCCAGAGAGAATTCACTCTACACATTTGAGAGATCAATAAAGAAAAGTCTCTTTGATTATATGGTACACCCATCTCTAGATGCAGCTCAAAGAGAAGCCAGGCTAGAAGAGATTCTGCATTCCACATGTTGCCATCTTTGCATCTTTTAGGTTCAGGCTCCACACTGAACACTTTAAATAGGAACAGAAGACTGCAAGCCTATACCAATCCCTCTTCATTTCTAAGTTCCCAAATAAAAGCCAGAAAGATTAGCAGACACTCATTAACTGCTCTATTTTTCTTTCTCATTGACAAGTCCAGGCCAAACCTGGAAGGAGTTGCAGGACTGTCTTCCCAGCATTGGGCTGCAGAGGCAGGATTAGGTGTTGAAAATAATTCTCAATTACACAACATGAAGCAAGCCTAAGCTACAGGAGACATTGCTCTACAAAGAAATGAACATAACTTGAAAGAAATGAAATAAAACCACTAATGACTTAGAAATATTAGAGAACAGAAACAAATAGAGAAACAAAGAAGTAGGCCTGAATGTAACTTCTTTGGGGAGATTTGAAATAATTTTGGAAATAAAAAAATTAGATTTCTTTTTTTTGTGAAAATTATACTGAATGAGAAAAATTCTATTAGATATAAAAACACTTTAATATTTTTGTCCTTGTCTGTACAAATATTTATTTATACTTGTCAATGGTTATTACAAATTAAAAGTTGAGAACTCATGCTAGTAAAAAAAAAGAAACAAATAGAGATAAGAGCAACAATACACTTAAAGAAAGTATTTGAAACTGATACCAAACAGTGATTTTTGAAGTGATGATAATAATGTACTTTTAAGATTAAATAAAATTTTCTATAATAACTTTGAAAAAAGAGAAGGCCCTTCCCTAGGGGAGGGGATGTCATTAATAAGAGGTAGATTGATGGTGCCCATATACATATATTGGCTGCTGAGATCTGTAACCTGACACATAGAGTTAGTCAATGGCCTGTTTTTCAAATCACTGAGCCGAAATAACTGTGTCAAGCAAGATCAATCATATCTGCAGAGGATAGTTGCCTATTAGCTAATTCAATATTTCTTGACTCAAGACAACCTTCCCAATATGTATAGCACACAATCTAGTCTGTGTTCATTCACATGATATTAATTTAAATATGGTATCAAATTACAAACCACTCCTGCTACCACAGTCAGGCCCTTTTTCATAGTGGTGGCTGCAACAGCTGATTGCCTATGCTGTGCCCCCTGCAGTGCACACAATAATCTATTCTCCCTATTGTGGTCTGAACACAGAAGAAATGCTCCATATGCAAATCCTTTTCCTGAGATTGCATTGGGCAGTCAACTACATGCCTCAAATGCATTATTTTATTTATTTTGTTTTGTTTTTTGAGACAGGGTTTTTCGGTAGCCTTGGTGTCTGTCCTGGAACTAGTTCTTGTAGACCAGGCTATCCTTGAATTTACAGAGACCTGCCTGCCTCTGCCTCCTGAGTGCTGGGATTAAAGGCATCCACCACCACTGCCCAGCAAATACATAATTTTAAAATAATGAGCTGGTGTAGTCATTTAAGAATTTTGAAGGTGTAATATAGAGGACACTCAAGGTCACTGCTTTGTAAGGCAGCAGACAGGGACCAAGGCCACCTGAGTCAACATAACACAACTTGTCTCAGAAACAATATTTCTATCAGGATGGAAATGAAACTCTTCTAGAATTAATATGCTTTTTCACTGAGAAATCAAATCACACACTTAGGAGATTAATGAAAAAAAGTCTCTTTAATGACAGTATGCATCAATCCCTGTCCAATGCTCAAGTGGAACCAGGTTAGACAGATTTTGCATTCAATATATGCAGTTATCTTTTTTTTTTTTTTTTTTTTGGTTTTTCGAGACAGGGTTTCTCTGTGGTTTTGGAGCCTGTCCTGGAACTAGCTCTTATAGACCAGGCTGGTCTCGAACTCACAGAGATCCGCCTGCCTCTGCCTCCCGAGTGCTGGGATTAAAGGCGTGCGCCACCACCGCCCAGCATGCTGTTATCTTTTAAGTATCTCTTAGGCACTTGCTCCAGATTATACTTTGTTTTTTTTTAAAGATTTATTTATTATGTATACAACATTCTACCTCCATGTATGTCCACACGCCAGAGGGTGCCAGATCTCATTACAGATGGTTGTGAGCCACCACGTGGTTGCTGGGACTTGAACTCAGGACCTTTGGAAGAGCAGGCAATGCTCTTAACCACTGAGCCATCTCTGAGCCCCAATCAAAATACCTTAATCAATATCAGAAATATATACACACATAACAAAATTGACCTTAAATTAGTATCAGTAAAGCAAGATTCATTTCAATCCAAATTATTTATATCTATATTATATCACCCTATAAATGTAAAAGAACATTTATAAACAATATTTGGGAATATGGACGTAGTTATTTCTCTCCAAACTGCTTCCTGCTGTATAGGGGCGCTGTTAATCAGGACTTTGAGGGTATAACTTGTGTGTTAGATTTGTCTCAGTTAGCAGATAAGCAATTTTCTGAAGGTGTTCACAGCAACCTTTCAGGAGGGCGTGGTCTATCATACCATATTAGAATAGAAGCAATCCATAGGGTCTTATCCAGTGAAAACAAAAGAAGAATCTCTTTTCCAAAGTATCATATCCTTAGATCCAAATTCTGAAGTCAAGGTATTTTCAAAATGTCTATCTTAGATTAGTTCAGCAGCATTTATAAACAAATATCTTTTAGCAGATGTTGCTCTTTCCGCACCATTAAAACAACTCAGAGAGCACAATAGCATACAGTATGAAGATTCTCCGTGTATTTTCCATCTTTGTGCGGTTTTACTTTAACCTCTATTTTGTTTATTTTTACGTTTATTTTATATTCTCTGTATATCTTTGTCCTGGAATAACACTGTAGACCAGGCTGTCCTTGAACTCTCAGAGATCTGACTGTCTCTGCCTCCCAGGCATTGGGAATAAGGCCTGTGCTACAACACCTTGAAGTCACAGAAGACAATCTCCCTCTGCCTCCCAAATGTTGGGATTAAAGGTGTGTACTATCACACCCAACTACTCTCTTTCTTTCCTTTTTGTTTTTTACTTTAAGAACTTTAAGTTTTAGCCTGCATATATTCTTAAGACACTGTAAATCTTTTAAAGATTTTCTTTGTTTTTGAATCTCTCTTTACTATGTATCTCCCTCTTTTTTTCTGACCACATGAGCTTTTAAACTACTGAGCAATATGGGCAGGATTAAAGACGAGGCTTTGGCAGCTAGATCCAGCCTTAGCTTTCAGCCTCATGGTGGAGGTACCAGCTGTAGCCATGTTTATTGCCACAAGTCTATGGCGTTTCAAGGTCCCTGCCAGCAAGCAAGCTGCAGCATTCTGTTCCCAGACCACACTCAGTCAACTGCCTGCCTGAAAGAGTTAGAGTCTGCCCTGTCAGGACAGCCCAGAAGGGGGCATTTTAAAATGGCACTTTTTTCCTGCTACTACTGAAAACAAACAAGCATTCAGTTGGCTTTTATCAACACCATTTAAGTGTTTCTTGGCAGGACCTCTTAAGAGCTGCAGGGTTTTGCAGCTAAAGCTTAGTCAGGAAGCCTCACTTAGATGAGAGTGCTTGCTTGCCTCTAGCAAGCAGAGCACAATGAGAAATTGCTGCTAAAAAGAAAACATGCTTTACTCTATTCTTTCCCAAGCTTTCCCAGGCTTTATGTGGAAGCAGTTGTCCACATGGGCACCATTCTTTTGAAGGAGCTGCGGGCAGCTTCCTGCCACCCAGCTCCCGGCTGCCTGGATAGCTTATGCCCCAAAATAACAACACACAAATTGTATAATTTAAAACAGTGCTTGGCCCATTATATCTAGCCTCTTCTAGGCTAATTCTCACATATTAATTAAGCCCATTTCTAATCTGTGTAGCAGCAAGAGGTGCGCTTACCGGGAGAGATTCAGCATGTCTGCCCTGGTGGCAGGCAGCATGGCATCTTCCCCTGAAAGGAGAGGAAATGATGTCTGCTTCACTTCCCTCTTCCTCACGGCATTCTGTTCTGTCGACTTCACCCACCTAAGGGCTGGCCTATCAAATGGGCCAAGGCAGTTTCTTGATTAACCAATGACCTCCCTCCACCTACCACAAATTCCATTCATCAATATCTCTACAGAAGGTGTTATTTAATGCCTTTCAAGTGTACAGGGGTTCTGTAAAGGCCTTACCACACTGATTTCACTCATAAGGTTTCTTTCTAGTGCGCATTCTTTTATGAATGTGAAGACTAGTTTCATGTTCAAAGGTCTTAACACACTGATTGGATTCATAGGGTTTCTAACCAGTATGTGATCTTTTATGCCTTTGAAGTTGACTATGACATGCAAAGGCCTTGCCACACTGATTGCATTCATAGGGTTTCTCTCCAGTGTGTATTGTTTTATGTATTTGAAGACTACTAAGTTGGGTAAATGCCTTCCCACACTGATTACATTCATAGGGTTTCTCTCCAGTATGTGTTCTTTTAGGCAATTGAAGGGAACTATGATGCGCAAAGGCCTTATCACACTGATTACATTCATAGGGTTTCTCTCCAGTATGTGTTCTTTTATGCAATTGAAGGGAACTATGATGTGCATAGGCCTTACCACACTGATTACATTCATAGGGTTTCTCTCCAGTATGTGTTCTTTTATGGTATTGAAGGTGACTGTGACGTGCAAAGGCCTTAGCACACTGATTACATTCATAGGGTCTCTCTCCAGTATGTGTTCTTTTATGTTTTTGAAGATCACTGTTGTCAGCAAATGCCTTACCGCACTGATTACATTCATGGGGTTTCTCTCCAGTATGTGTTCTTTTATGCAATTTAAGATAATAACGACGTGCATAGGCCTTAACACACTGATTACATTCATAGGGTTTCTCTCCATTATGTGTTCTTTTATGGTATTGAAGGTGACTGTGATGTGCAAAGGCCTTACCACACTGATTACATTCATAGGGTTTCTCTCCAGTATGTGTTCTTTTATGCAATTGAAGGGAACTATGATGCGCAAAGGCCTTATCACACTGATTACATTCATAGGGTTTCTCTCCAGTATGTGTTCTTTTATGTCTTTGAAGAGCACTGTTGTCAGCAAAGGGCTTACCACACTGATTACATTCATAGGGTTTCTCTCCAGTATGTGTTCTTTTATGCAATTGAAGATAATAGTGATATGCAAAGGCCTTACCACCCTGATTACATTCATAGGGTTTCTCTCCAGTATGTGTTCTTTTATGGCTTTGAAGAGCACTGTTGTCAGCAAAGGCCTTACCACACTGATTACATTCATAGGGTTTCTCTCCAGTATGTGTTCTTTTATGGTATTGAAGGTGACTGTGACGTGCAAAGGCCTTACCACACTGATTACATTCACAGGGTTTCTCTCCAGTATGTATTCTTTTATGTCTTTGAAGAGCACTGTTGTCAGCAAAGGGCTTACCACACTGATTACATTCATAGGGTTTCTCTCCAGTATGTGTTCTTTTATGGTATTGAAGGTGACTGTGACGTGCAAAGGCCTTACCACATTGATTACATTCATAGGGTTTCTCTCCAGTATGTGTTCTTTTATGTTTTTGAAGATCACTGTTGTCAGCAAATGCCTTACCGCACTGATTACATTCATGGGGTTTCTCTCCAGAATGTATTCTTTTATGTCTTTGAAGAGCACTGTTGTCAGCAAAGGGCTTACCACACTGATTACATTCATAGGGTTTCTCTCCAGTATGTGTTCTTTTATGGTATTGAAGGTGACTGTGACGTGCAAAGGCCTTACCACACTGATTACATTCATAGGGTTTCTCTCCAGTATGTGTTCTTTTATGCAATTGAAGGGAACTATGATGCGCAAAGGCCTTATCACACTGATTACATTCATAGGGTTTCTCTCCAGTATGTGTTCTTTTATGTCTTTGAAGAGCACTGTTGTCAGCAAAGGGCTTACCACACTGATTACATTCATAGGGTTTCTCTCCAGTATGTGTTCTTTCATGCAATTGAAGATAATAGTGATATGCAAAGGCCTTACCACACTGATTACATTCATAGGGTTTCTCTCCAGTATGTGTTCTTTTATGGCTTTGAAGAGCACTGTTGTCAGCAAAGGCCTTACCACACTGATTACATTCATAGGGTTTCTCTCCAGTATGTGTTCTTTTATGGTATTGAAGGTGACTGTGACGTGCAAAGGCCTTAGCACACTGATTACATTCATAGGGTCTCTCTCCAGTATGTGTTCTTTTATGTTTTTGAAGATCACTGTTGTCAGCAAATGCCTTACCGCACTGATTACATTCATGGGGTTTCTCTCCAGTATGTGTTCTTTTATGCAATTTAAGATAATAACGACGTGCATAGGCCTTAACACACTGATTACATTCATAGGGTTTCTCTCCATTATGTGTTCTTTTATGGTATTGAAGGTGACTGTGATGTGCAAAGGCCTTACCACACTGATTACATTCATAGGGTTTCTCTCCAGTATGTGTTCTTTTATGCAATTGAAGGGAACTATGATGCGCAAAGGCCTTATCACACTGATTACATTCATAGGGTTTCTCTCCAGTATGTGTTCTTTTATGTCTTTGAAGAGCACTGTTGTCAGCAAAGGGCTTACCACACTGATTACATTCATAGGGTTTCTCTCCAGTATGTGTTCTTTTATGCAATTGAAGATAATAGTGATATGCAAAGGCCTTACCACACTGATTACATTCATAGGGTTTCTCTCCAGTATGTGTTCTTTTATGGCTTTGAAGAGCACTGTTGTCAGCAAAGGCCTTACCACACTGATTACATTCATAGGGTTTCTCTCCAGTATGTGTTCTTTTATGGTATTGAAGGTGACTGTGACGTGCAAAGGCCTTACCACACTGATTACATTCACAGGGTTTCTCTCCAGTATGTATTCTTTTATGTCTTTGAAGAGCACTGTTGTCAGCAAAGGGCTTACCACACTGATTACATTCATAGGGTTTCTCTCCAGTATGTGTTCTTTTATGGTATTGAAGGTGACTGTGACGTGCAAAGGCCTTACCACATTGATTACATTCATAGGGTTTCTCTCCAGTATGTGTTCTTTTATGTTTTTGAAGATCACTGTTGTCAGCAAATGCCTTACCGCACTGATTACATTCATGGGGTTTCTCTCCAGAATGTATTCTTTTATGTCTTTGAAGAGCACTGTTGTCAGCAAAGGGCTTACCACACTGATTACATTCATAGGGTTTCTCTCCAGTATGTGTTCTTTTATGGTATTGAAGGTGACTGTGACGTGCAAAGGCCTTACCACACTGATTACATTCATAGGGTTTCTCTCCAGTATGTGTTCTTTTATGCAATTGAAGGGAACTATGATGCGCAAAGGCCTTATCACACTGATTACATTCATAGGGTTTCTCTCCAGTATGTGTTCTTTTATGTCTTTGAAGAGCACTGTTGTCAGCAAAGGGCTTACCACACTGATTACATTCATAGGGTTTCTCTCCAGTATGTGTTCTTTCATGCAATTGAAGATAATAGTGATATGCAAAGGCCTTACCACACTGATTACATTCATAGGGTTTCTCTCCAGTATGTGTTCTTTTATGGTATTGAAGGTGACTGTGACGTGCAAAGGCCTTACCACACTGATTACATTCACAGGGTTTCTCTCCAGTATGTATTCTTTTATGTCTTTGAAGAGCACTGTTGTCAGCAAAGGGCTTACCACACTGATTACATTCATAGGGTTTCTCTCCAGTATGTGTTCTTTTATGGTATTGAAGGTGACTGTGACGTGCAAAGGCCTTACCACATTGATTACATTCATAGGGTTTCTCTCCAGTATGTGTTCTTTTATGTTTTTGAAGATCACTGTTGTCAGCAAATGCCTTACCGCACTGATTACATTCATGGGGTTTCTCTCCAGTATGTGTTCTTTTATGCAATTTAAGATAATAACGACGTGCATAGGCCTTAACACACTGATTACATTCATAGGGTTTCTCTCCAGTATGTGTTCTTTTATGTCTTTGAAGAGCACTGTTGTCAGCAAAGGGCTTACCACACTGATTACATTCATAGGGTTTCTCTCCAGTATGTGTTCTTTTATGCAATTGAAGATAATAGTGATATGCAAAGGCCTTACCACACTGATTACATTCATAGGGTTTCTCTCCAGTATGTGTTCTTTTATGGCTTTGAAGAGCACTGTTGTCAGCAAAGGCCTTACCACACTGATTACATTCATAGGGTTTCTCTCCAGTATGTGTTCTTTTATGGTATTGAAGGTGACTGTGACGTGCAAAGGCCTTACCACACTGATTACATTCACAGGGTTTCTCTCCAGTATGTATTCTTTTATGTCTTTGAAGAGCACTGTTGTCAGCAAAGGGCTTACCACACTGATTACATTCATAGGGTTTCTCTCCAGTATGTGTTCTTTTATGGTATTGAAGGTGACTGTGACGTGCAAAGGCCTTACCACATTGATTACATTCATAGGGTTTCTCTCCAGTATGTGTTCTTTTGTTTTTGAAGATCACTGTTGTCAGCAAATGCCTTACCGCACTGATTACATTCATGGGGTTTCTCTCCAGTATGTGTTCTTTTATGCAATTTAAGATAATAACGACGTGCATAGGCCTTAACACACTGATTACATTCATAGGGTTTCTCTCCAGTGTGTATTGTTTTATGTATTTGAAGACTACTAAGTTGGGTAAATGCCTTACCACACTGATTACATTCATAGGGTTTCTCTCCAGTATGTGTTCTTTTATGCAATTGAAGGGAACTATGATGCGCAAAGGCCTTATCACACTGATTACATTCATAGGGTTTCTCTCCAGTATGTGTTCTTTTATGCAATTGAAGGGAACTATGATGTGCATAGGCCTTACCACACTGATTACATTCACAGGGTTTCTCTCCAGTATGTGTTCTTTTATGCAATTGAAGATAATAGTGATATGCAAAGGCCTTACCACACTGATTACATTCATAGGGTTTCTCTCCAGTATGTGTTCTTTTATGTCTTTGAAGAGCGCTGTTGTCAGCAAAGGCCTTACCACACTGATTACATTCATAGGGTTTCTCTCCAGTATGTGTTCTTTTATGGTATTGAAGGTGACTGTGACGTGTAAAGGCCTTACCACACTGATTACATTCACAGGGTTTCTCTCCAGTATGTATTCTTTTATGTCTTTGAAGAGCACTGTTGTCAGCAAAGGGCTTACCACACTGATTACATTCATAGGGTTTCTCTCCAGTATGTGTTCTTTTATGGTATTGAAGGTGACTGTGACGTGCAAAGGCCTTACCACATTGATTACATTCATAGGGTTTCTCTCCAGTATGTGTTCTTTTATGTTTTTGAAGATCACTGTTGTCAGCAAATGCCTTACCGCACTGATTACATTCATGGGGTTTCTCTCCAGTATGTGTTCTTTTATGCAATTTAAGATAATAACGACGTGCATAGGCCTTAACACACTGATTACATTCATAGGGTTTCTCTCCATTATGTGTTCTTTTATGGTATTGAAGGTGACTGTGATGTGCAAAGGCCTTACCACACTGATTACATTCATAGGGTTTCTCTCCAGTATGTGTTCTTTTATGCTTTTGAAGAGCACTGTTGTCAGCTAAGGCCTTAGCACACTGATTACATTTATAGGGTTTCTCTCCAGTATGTGTTCCTTTATGAGTTTGAAGAACAATGTATTGAGTAAAGTCTTTACCACACTGATTCTATTCGGAGGGTTTCTCTCCAGTATGTGTTCTTTTATGACTTTGAAGATGATTGGGATGAACAAAGGTTTTATCACATTGCTTAATTTTAGACCATTTTTCTCCGGTATGTGTTTTTTCATTCCTTAGAAGATGAGTGTTATAACACAAGGCTTTAGCACAGTGAGAATATATGGAAAACGTCGCTCCAGTTTGATTTCTTTCAATCCTGCAAGGATAATTTACGCATGTAAAAGTTTCACCACATTCAATGCACTGTTAAATCTCATCTCTATATGAATTAACTTCATATTTTTCCAATTGTAAAAAAGAATCAAACATTACGATTCTATAACTTTGTTTTGAATCATGTTTTATTCACCCATTAGGGGTTATTTTGCAACTCAAAAAATATTTGTGATGATAATTTCCATTGTGCCATGGTTTACTTTTTCATCTATACCTATATTTTTCTATTATATTTTTTAGATTTTTGAAGAGAACTGCATACACTGAGTGCTTTACCAACTTTACTACATTTATAAATTTTACTATATTGTGAATCATTATACATTTGCTAAGTGAACTAAGACACCTAAAAGTATTTGCACAGACCTAGAACTCATCGTGGTTTTTTTCATAATGTGAGTTTATGTATTAACAATGATGGTAGAAAATGAATTAACTTTGTATTCTTGGATCAAATTCAACAAGTATACTCTGCATAGGAACTACATTTTATCTTCTTAATTGTTCTTAAGGAGAGGTATGCTAAATATTTCCATATCCCTATGCTCATACTCTTGTGTCAACAATAACATATGATACATATATGAAAGGAAGCATAGTCAATAAAAGATTTCCACATTGAATCCTCACAGTTTGACTTTCTGTTAAATACAGACTTGTGGTATAGATATTAAGGTTTCTCCACAACATCTGCCCCTTGATCCTTGACTCCAGCAGCTGCTTTCATTAAACTTAACACAGTCACAAAAAGTATGAGTAATACAAGGCTTACCATGGGCTATTGATTTAGTAAAAAGTTTTGCAGCTATATTCACCATCACTGAAATGTGTATACATTTTCTGTCATGAGTAACAAGAAACAAATGGACTGGCACATGTATAATATAGTTCTCATGGTTAATGGTAAAATCTGTTTAGTAGTCATTGCTTCCTTTACTTTTTCTTAAATGAATGCCTTGCAAATGGAATTCACATACAGGAAATTGAACTATATGGATTTGTGAGAATTTAATAACCATCGATGCATTTAAAGCTGTGCTTATTTACACTGTTGTTTTGTTTAAAAGTGTCATAACACATTACAAACTTATCAGAGGCACATTGTTATAAACTTGCATAAGAAAATTACCTTGCATGCCTTCTACACCATTGACAATGTTCTTCAGTGTTATGGTCTTCCCAACTGTATCCTAAAATACAGTACCAGAATATGTATGTTATATTATTTAACATTGTGAAATAATTAGCTTATTATTCTAAGCACTATGACTGTGTTATTCACCTCATTATCCTTCTTTCTAAATCAAATTACAGAACAACAACATAAACCAAAAAAGAGTTGTCTCCATATTTTGAAACATGAAAGAAATTTATTTTTACCGATAGTAGTGAGGTTCCTGTAGGTCTCCAGCATCACATCTTTGTAGAGATTCTTCTGGGAAGCATCCAGCAAATCCCACTCTTCCTTAGTGAAGTTGATATGCACATCATCATAGGTCACTGCCTTCAAAAATATACCACACGTGTGTACAATTTAAGCATGACAGTGGCAACATTGCAATGCATACTTCTTTGAAAGTACAGTTGTATGATTCTGGTGTTATCCACTCTTATTCCATGACATAGACAGTCACTTTAGAATGAAATTTAAAAGGAGAGTCAATTCTTTTATTTCTGTTCCCTTTATACCACCTTATAAGAGAAATATCTATTCATAGGGAGAGAAAAACAGAAAAGATCAACAGTACATTGTATGCATGAGAATATTGAAAAAAAATTACTGACTACAGAAAGGAAAAAAAGATGGACAAACTAGGTGTATTGAAGTATTGTGCCTTTAACCACAACACTCAGAAAACAGAGGTGGGAATGTTTGTCTCTGAGTTGAATGCCAGTGAAGTCTAAGCAATCAGGTCCAGGAGAGGTGGAAATACACATTGAGACCCTGTTTCTATTGCAAACTGGAATGAAACAAACAATGGGATAGAAAGAACTGAAAGACTTTTATGGAACTTCCCACAAAGAATTGTTTTCACTCCCGTTAATGACTCAGAATACTCAGGCAGTATTAATGTTATGAATACATGGCATCTTGGCAATCAGAGTGATGTCCTCTGTCAATTTTTAAAATTCTAGAAATTATGAAGCTCAGCACAGCAGCATATACTTGACATAAAAAATACCTACATTCTAGCACCATCATCCAATAACATAAAAACAAATAGAGCTAGGAATGATGCCTCCCATTAGTTACAGGAATTGAGAGCCACGCAGTTACTCAGATAAGCAAATGAAACAATTAAAACAGCAGGTTACCAAAGTCCTGAGGACTGAATAACAACTGTTTCTGCTATATTTTATGTGATTTAGAAATCGAGCCCATAATGATGTTAAAAGCATTTTAGTATAAGTAGTAAGCTGGCGGATTAATGTCAAGCATAACACAGTAGATTTAAATGTCAGGAAATTATTTGAGGGTATTGCGATTCATTGGATACAATGAGGAATTTTATATAGAAGGGCTTCTTCTCCTACGAAAGATCCACAGAAAATTGAAAGAAAACCACTATGGAGAGAAACTTGTTCAAATACATGATCTTTTCTGGGAGGTTGTTCATTCAGTCAAGTACATTGTGAACCCAGTTACTATTAGTTCATGGTCAACAATGGAAAAAATGCATTTAGTCATTTCAATGATTCCCATTTAATGTTGCTTGAAGAAGGATGCTTTAAAGAAATACAACACCACCTCAGAATTGAGAAATAAATGTATACTTATTTAGGGATGGACTCTTAAATCAGAATCTTATGCTTGAACAGAGATCAGAATCTGAATCACACAGCCACAAAAGAGGCCAAACTCATGCTCTACATTGGCAAGTATAGTATAAGATGCCATGCCCCAATGGGCGGGAAACCACTGGCTGTAATTCTTTCTACAGCATCTCCCCCATTTGTATAAATAAGAGAGTTCTAAGCCCAATACAAAATTATATACAATAAGAATAATATATTCAACAATTTTCCCATCCTACCTAGTTTAATTCTTGTTTAATAAATAATTTGGACAAGTCATGAGAGGACAGTAACTACAGCTATCTAGTTTTCAACCCCATTGAATCTGAGAAGGGAAATATTACTTGAGTAAGCAGGAAGTGCAATCAAGCAACTTTTCAAAATGTGCAACAGAGCTGGAGAGATGGCTCAGAGGTTAAGAGCACTGACAGCTCTTCCAGAGGTCCTGAGTTCAATTCCCAGCAACTACATGGTGGCTCAGAGTCATCTATGGTGAGATCTGGTGTCCTCTTCTGGCAAGCATACAGGGAAAGAATGTTGTATACATAATAAATAAATAAATCTTAACAAAACCCAAAATGTGCAAAAAATTACAGAGATAACTGGCTACCTGGGCAATCATGCAAAGTCTCATTTGCAACATTGAAGGGACCAACTTTTGTTATGACCTAGAATAACTGACAGATCATTTTCAGAGGTAGGAAATTTTTCAAAACCATCTTACCCTGTCTTGTCAAGATTTAACAGACCTGTTTATCCATATTCAGACACCATCTATCTTTTCAGTAGTTGAGGCATGAGCATGTTTTTGCCCAAAAGACAGTTTTGCCAAGAAAAAACAAGCTCCAAGTGGAGTGCTTTCGGTGCTCAACATTCTCTGGGGGAATAAATCAATGCTACCAGGAGCAATAGTGCCTCACTTCAACAGAAGTCTAAGTTAGTTAAATGCCATATTCTACAGTTCTTTGAAGTGGTTGAAGATTACCTATCTATGCAGAATATAATCTGTACTTATCTAAAGAACCTGATTATTCTAACTATAAGTATGACAAACATAGATGACTATTGATCTATAATTTTTAATACCTATAACTTAAAGACTAAGATTTTATATGAGAACATTATACAAAATTGCAACAAATGAGGACAATGACCTCAAAATGTAAACAATGTATAGGTATCTTGATCAGTGGTAGAAATGTGCATTGCAATATGATAAATATATATCAATATATAAAATATTTTAAGGAGAGGTAGAAGCATGAATGCATATAATATTCAATATGACTTAACATTATATCAATATAAGAATCTATACAAAATCCGGGCGATGGTGGTGCACGCCTTTAATCCCAGCACTCCTAAAAAAAGGCACCCAATGAAATGATAGAATAAAAGTATAGATTTCTGAATCTGCTCTAAATATAATAAAGTGGCATATGTATGTATGATGAGATAAAAGGGTAGATCATTGAAATTGATTTTAAAAGTAACTACTTATTTATATATTTTACATTGATATAGATATGGATGCTTCCTTTTGATACAAACTTGACATTATTTTTGTTAAAACATACTGTCTATGATGTTATATTCTTACTCAAGATATTTTACCTAATACCGCTCACTTAAACATGCAATGAAGATTTCTAGTCCTCAAAAGTTGTATCATAAGCAAATTAGGATATAAAGTACTACAGGTTAGTAGTTTGTTACTTATTATAATTGAAATTATACTCAAGTTAGGTATGTTTTCAACATTATACCGAATTTTATTAGATGATTCAAATGAACATACTTTACAGAAAATGTTTGCTGAAGTAAATCAAACTTTGTCTCCTTGGGGATTAAAAATATACAGAATAGGGGCTGGAGAGATGGCTCAGCGGTTAAGAGCACTGACTGCTCTTCCAGAGGACCCGGGTTCGATTCCCAGCACCCACATGGCAGCTCACAACTGTCTGAAAATGCAGTTCCATGAGATCTGACACCTTCACACCAACGAACATAATAAAGTTAAATAAATAAAAAGTTTAAAAAAAAAAAAAAAAAAAAAAAATATACAGAATATTCTGAAAATATACAAAAAGGATATTCTATTAATTATTCAGCATGTAAAATACTTTTACAAAAATTCGAGCCCTAAATTTAAAAATTAGGAGAGATTATTTGTGGAATCTTAATAATTTTCTGAAATTGCTGCAAGGCATTTACCATCTATAGTCCACTATTTGGGAAAAAAATTCAAACCAGTAATTAGAAACAAACTATAAAAGGTGACAAAGATTTAAATAGTCAAAGAGAATTATCATCTAACGCAGAGAAAAAAATTGGTTTAGTGGAAATAAAAATAGGACGCACATACGGATTGTTTGGATCTGAAGTTTGGTTACATTCAAGACATTTTTCTTGATACAGGGTTTCTCTGTAGCCTTGTAACGTGTACTGGAAGTAGCTCTTGTAGACCAGGCTGGCCTCAAACTCCACCTGCCTCTGCCATCCAAGTGCTGGGATTAAAGGTATGAGCCACCACCTCATGGTCTTCATTCTAGGCATTTTAACCTCTATGCATTCCCCTATAGGAATTTTACTGCAGAGGAAAGATATTATTTTAAAATCAATATTTTTACCATATAAACAGACAAAAAGCTATAAAGTTATGTGGGAAAAAATCTGAGTTGATATTAAAAAGAAAATTGAAAATTCATCTATTAGCAAGAATTGACCAAGGTTAAATTATAGACTGTTTTACTAATGTTAAAATTGAATCATAATGGACAGCAAGTAAACACTGGCAAAGTGCTTGCAGTAACTTCTTGGTAGAGATTAACAACAAATATCTCTTTTGCCATAATATTAATAATCATAATGATCATCCTGACTCATTTCAGACTTAAGGAAGTCTTTTGAGTTCAAGCATGCCTGCTGTACTTCTTCCAGTAAACTTGAGGGCTGTGAATAACATCTGCGTCAACCAACAGAAAAAGCATTTTGCCCAGCTGAAAGAGTCCATTTTTTCTATTAAGATTTGGGCTAGTGCAGGCCAGCCAAGGGCACTCCTTCTTAGTGATTAGAAGCTGCTTAGCTGAATCAGATAATGCACAGGTTTGAGCTGCCTCCAAGCACAGTGCAGGGAAGTGGGGAGCTGACTGTACTGCTTTTGATCTGCCTTTTGGCTATATTTAGTATATATGCTGGCTGAGAAATAAACTCAGGCTGTTTTCTATTGACCTTTCATCCTCTAGGTCTAACGTATGATTCTGTCTTCATTTCTCTTAATTTAACTTTTCCTAAGCCTCAGCATCCCCTCCAAGGGAAGCCCTAGTTGAATTTTGCTAGACTGATTAAATGGGGTATCCTGTCTCTTTAAGTCCTCAGACTGAATGCTGTTTCTACAAACACTCAATCCTCAGCTCCTCTCTCGTACCACCTTATATTCCTCTCTCTGTCCAGACAGGTCACTTTCTTTCTGCAAATCTTTGGTGATAGGATTAAAGATATGAGACACCAGCATTTGACTCTACAAACTAGTGTGACTACTGGGATTAAAGCTATGTGTCAGCCTTGCCTGTGGTGTAAGGCTGGCCATGGCATCTGTTTTACTTTATGATCATCAGGCAAGCTTTATTATTAAAATATAAATGAAAAAATAAAATTAAATAATTAGAAGCAAGCATCTGAGATCAAGAAGAGAAATGTAGAACTGTTTATCACCAAAGAGTATAAGAAATATTCTGAGGGGCTTGAGAGATGGGTCAGTGGTTAAGAGCATTGCCTGCTCTTCCAAAGGTCCTGAGTTCAATTCCCGGCAAGCACGTGGTGGCTCACAACCATCTGGAATGTGGTCTGGTGCCCTCTTCTGGATTGCAGACATACAGAGACAGAACATTGTATACATAATAAATAAATAAATAAATATTTAAAAAAAAAGAAAAAGAAATATTCTGAGTACAAGATGGTGAAGGTCCATCATTTTCAAAGACAATGAATGATATGATTAAATTATAGTTCACAAAATCAGCAATATAGATGACACTATTGACAAAACAAGAGACAAACACAAATATATATATATATATACACATATACATATATATGTTTCTTAAAAAAGAATTGTATATATGTGTGTGTGTGTGTGTGTGTGTGTTTCTTAAAGAAGAACTATAAGGTTGTAATCAAAATCAATTCCTGAGAAATCACTGGCCATCATGCATCCTGTACACTCCTGTTCCTTCCTTCCTTTTTTTTTTTTTTTGGTTTCTCGAATAGAGACAGGGTTTCTCTGTGGTTTTGGTTCCTGTCCTGGAACTAGCTCTTGTAGACCAGGCTGGTCTCAAACTCACAAAGATCCGCCTGCCTCTGCCTCCCAAGTGCTGGGATTATAGGCATGGGCCACCACTGCCTGGCATGGAGGAAGTCTTATAGAGATGCTACTTCATGGCCTGCTAGACAGCTAGCATACACTTAGGTGAGGACCTGACTAAAAGCCCATTCACCTGGTTGCCTGGGAGACAGCCTAATGTGTTTTCCCACTCAATACAGTGTTTGGATAATAAACAAAAAGAGATCTTCGAGAGATCTTGCCCTACAAGGATGACCCTATAAATTGCATCTGATCATTCCTAGTGACTCCTTTCCTGTCCAGTTAGGGAAAATAATTATATGTGTTGGACCCACACGGGCTTCAACAATTAACCTATCAACTATCATGTATGTATCTGAATTCAGGTCATCCACAAAAAGAATATGTGCTGAGCCACCTGCTCAGACACATAAAAGCTTTTATCCAGTAAGTCAAGTCTTTCTCAGATTAATAAACACAAGAGAAACAAAACATAAAAAAGAAAGAGATGACCGTTATGAAGATGATCAATAAAAATTATGATTTTGTGTATGATAAGTTTTTACCATTAAATGAATACAAATAGCTTGGCCCAACAATTTATAACTGGACAACTGATAACAAACCAATATTCACAGTGGAAACACTCAAAAAGCTCAAGGGATTATGTATTGATTATACCAACACTTAAGTAGCAAAGATTCAAATTTGAAGATAGCAACAACTGGAAAACATAGAAATGCCAGGAAATGGAAAGAAGCAGGCATCAAAGATGAATAAAAGCAGTCTTTTAACATAAACTTTCCAAAAAACAATAATGACCGGATAAAATTAGAAATTTTCTGAATAAAATTGATGAAGGTCCATTATTTTAAAGATAACCAATAATATATTTAGACTGCAGTCAGATTACAGAAAAAGTAGTATAAAAATCATGTATAATGACTTCTATACTTTTCACAATTATACATAAATAAAAAATGTGCACAATTTTTATGAAAGAATTAAGGGGAAGGATATAAAAAAGCAAAAGCAGATGCAGAAATATATAATCAACTTTTAATCAAAAGACCAAAGAAAGCTTAGGCAAGGAAAAGTGTGGTCTTGACCAATGTTACCCAGCTACTTTTGATTATATGTGTACAGAAATTAAATAAAAACAAACTGCACAACTTTCACAAAGTTATCTCAAAGTAACACTTAAACTGTTGTTTCTCGATGGGCGGTGGTGGCATACGCCTTTAATGCCAGCACTCTGGAGGCAAAGACAGGAGGATCTCTGTGAGTTCGAGGCCAGCCTGGTCTAAAGAGCTAGTTCCAGGACAGGCTCCAAAGCCACAGAGAAACTCTGTCTCGAAAAACCAAAAAAAAAAAAAAACTGTTGTTTTTGACCTCTAACTAGTGATATGTCTTCCAAAGACAGAAACCTCATGATATACTTGCTCTCTTTGCAAACAGAGGAGATCTATTGTGATGGCTCTCCAGCCCCTTGTGTTTTCTTCTGGTTTCAGATAAATGCTGCTCCACTGATATCCAATCCCAAACAACCTAGAAAAATGTTTTAAGGAGTAGTGGGGGAAGCAGGTGGTTGAACATTCGTGCCCGAGCAGTGGTCCCGGGGCTTTGGGGAGCCTGAGAGGGAGAGAGCCAGGGGTGCAGGGGACCATGGGAACAGCCTTCCCAAAGAGCACTGGTCCTATGCACCCTCTACAGGTTCTGGGCACACCTGGGGAGTCCCTGGCAGCCAGAAACAGGAAGAAGAGAGAGTATTACTTAAGGTGAACCCCACGGATAGGGCCCAGATATTGAGGGCCCAGAGCTAGAAGTGATCAAAGCTTCAGGGAGTCAGGGAGATAGAGGAAGAGGATGAGAAGTTAAAGGAGCTAAAAGTGAGGTAGAGAAGCAGATTAATAAGAGTACAACCCCAGGCAATGCTGGCTCGGTGATCATCTCTTGAGGAAAAGATGGAGGCTGATGCCAGTTCCATCTATGTTGGCAATGTGGACTATGGTGCAACAGCAGAAGAGCTGGAAGCTCACTTTCATGAATGTGGTTCAGTCAACTGTGTTACTACAGTCTGTGACAAATTCGGTGCTCCTGCCAAAGGATTTGCCTATGTAGAATTCTTAGACAAAGAGTCAGTGAGGACTTCCCTGGCTTTAGATGATTCCCCATTTAGAGGGAGACAGATTAAGGTGATTCCCATCAGCACAACAGATGGGTTTCCAATATGCCCAATACCGTGCATGAACTGCCAATTACAGCAGCTCCCAGTCTTGATTCTGGGATCAAAAAAAAAGTTAAAAGAAAAGAAAGAAAAACAGAAGATGGAAAAATATTTTTTTAAAAAAGATATACTGTGGAAAGGGGAGAATCCCATAACTAACTGAGGAGGGACCTACTCTTTGTAGTAGGCCAGGCCCAGGGACTAGGGCAGGGGTGACATGTTCCCTCTGGAGATTCAATATAGACACTTCTCAAATGTGCAACCTGCTCCGTTTGCCTGATCCACCTCATTCTCTTTGGGCCTGCTCAAGAGTAGGTGGGCATGGGTGGTAGGAGGGCATTTTTTCAACCAGAGCTCTGGAAGGGCACCAATCTGTTCAGCTTGTTTCCTTCCCTCATCTTCTCCCTGCGTATTGTATACCCTGCCTGCCTTCTCCTGTCCTTTCAGGTCTAGGCAAACTCTGCCTTTCTTTCCTTGGGGCTCCTGCTCTTCAAGATTGTCTGGTGAACTATTGTTTGCTTTTTTGTTTCTTTTTCTGTCTTGAGTGTCTTTCTTTGCAGGTATTTGGAGCGGAAAGAACTCATTCCCAGTGGAGTCTGTGTGAATTACACTTTCCCTTGGAGAAATACACTACTTTGTTTTGGGAAGTTTTGCAGTGTATTTTTGTTGTTGTTGTTGTTGTTCAAGGAGGAGGAAGCTGGATTTTGTTTATTTTTTTTTAAACTCATTTTAAAGGAATGGGGTTTAGGCCGGGCGGTGGTGGTGCACGCCTTTAATCCCAGCCCTCGGGAGGCAGAGGCGGGCGGATCTCTGTGAGTTCGAGACCAGCGTGGTCTACAAGAGCTAGTTCCAGGACAGGCTCCAAAACCAGAGAAACCCTGTCTTGAACCCCCCCCCCAAAAAAAAAGGGATGGGTTTTTTTTTTAAAAACTGTGTCATGAATAAACTTGTTTATGGAAAGAAAGAAATATGATTTAAAATTTATTTTCTCCTACATGGATTATGGTCCAAGATGTGAATTATGCTCTATCTACCTGACCAACACAATACACTTCTGAGAAATGTCTACAGATCAGAAACTCCTTTGCTCCTGGAACTAAGCTTCACTGGATCACACCTTTGCAGCTAGTGGCAGGAATACATTAAAAGCATTCTAATCATGCATCGCTAGAAGATCAATATCATCATTTCCAACCAATTCCTAAGCTATTTGTAATCTTTATAACACAAATCTGAAATTGGAATGCAATACTGACAACTTCTGGAATCTAGATCTTCAGTTTTCTTATCTCTCTTCCCACTGCACACCAAGAGCAGTGCCCCTGTGTGTACTCTGGACAATCAGCATCATATCCTGAATTTCTGGAGACTACCCTGCCCCAATGAATTCATATACAGGGAGGCTCAGAGAATAAGGGCCACTGCCAACATGAACCACATGGACCAACATAACTACAGTCTTGTCATGATCAGTCCAAGTCATAGCAGAAATGATAGTTCAATAGATCTGAACACCCAACACTTACCACGGTATAGCTTGTGATCTTCCTTACTACTCCTTACAGCAGAGGCAGAATAGAATAATGGAAAGAACCCACAAACTGTCTGCCACTAGTACTCCTGATTTCTAACCCTTACCAGAATTCCTCACAGGCTAGGCCCACCCAGCTGTGCCTCACAATATGAGCAGCTCCTCTATCAGTGATCAAATGACTCAGATGGAACATTCCTTCCAGTTCTGCCCTCCCTGCCCAGCAGACAGAGACCTAGTTTAAAAGACTGTATTTAGTACACCTTATTCCACTCTCCTACAGCACATCCTGTTTCTCATCCAAAGCACAGGGTCCTTTCTGTGCACATTCCATTGTACACTCACTTTCCAGTGCAGCCATCCCACTGCCTCAGAGACGGGAAATCCTGCAGACAAACACAGGTCACATTCATAAAGTAATCACTGTTCCTGTGTAACTGTGTTTATTTTGTAAATGTTGTTAAACAAAAACAGACCATGAATTAAAAAACAATCAGGATCATGTTAGGGCTTGCAGGGAGCAAAGACAATGTGAATTTGTTGTACTTTTTATCTCAAAAATTATTTTGAAAAGTTGAAACAGGCTTTATGACCCTGTGCTCCAGAGACTAGGGATTTGTATTAGAGCACAATATATATTTCTCATGTATTTTCCCTAAAGATGAAGATCTTATTCCAGAAAAGTAATGGTCCTGTTAAGCAGGGACACAACATTTTACCCAGATCATCTTTTTTTTTTAATGGTGAAAAAGTGTATATATTTATAATTAGCCAGCTGGGCTCAGTTTAGATGCAGATTATCTATTTTGGATAAACTACTGTAAATATCTCACATTAGCTTTCAAGATAAGGTCAGTCCATACCCAGATTTCCATTGTCTGTGGACTGCAAACAATGGTCAATGAGGACAATCACACAGCATCACAATTGACTACCTGATTCCATATTAGTAATCTCAGTTGACAGAGGAAAGCTCTTAACCTCAGGCTAACCTCTCACTTCCTGTACTGTGTCTACACTAGCTTCAAAGTTGGTCAATGAGTTCAATCCTTCTAACAATCCCTCTATATTTCTATGTCCCCAGTAAAAGTCAGAAAGATCAACAGACACTCATTAACTGCTCTATTTTTCTTTCTAACTGACTAGTGAAGGACAAACCTGGAAGGAGTTGCAGGACTGTCGTCCCAGAACTGGGCAGCAGAGGCAGAATTAGGTGTTCAAAATAATTCTCAATTTTTTTTTTCGAGACAGGGTTTCTCTGTAGATTTGGTGACTGTCCTGAAACTAGATCTTGTAGACCAGGCTGGCCTTGAACTCCAAGAGATCCCGCCCCCCCCCCCCCGCCTTTGCCCCCCCCTCCAAGGGCTGGGATTAAAGGCGTGCACCATCACCGCCCCGCAAAATAATTCTCAATTACACAGCATGAGGCAGGCCTAAAGTATAGGAGACATTGATCTACATAGAATTCAACATAACTTGAAAGAAATGAAACGAAACTATTAATGACTTAGAAACATTGGATAACAGAAACAAATAGAGATAAGAGCAGCAAAACACTTAAAGAAAGTATTTGAGCCGGGCGGTGGTGGCACACGCCTTTAATCCCAGCACTCCGGAGGCAGAGGCAGGTGGATCTCTGTGAGTCTGAGGCTAGCATGGTCTACAAGAGCTAGTACCAGGACAGGAACCAAAAAGCTACAGAGAAATCCTGTCTCGAAAATCCAAAAAAAAAAAAAAAAAGAAAAAGAAAAAGAAAAAGAAAAAAAGAAAGTATTTGAAACTGATACCAAAAAGTGATTTTTAAAGTGATGATAATAATGCACTTTTAGATGGGCAGTGTGACTCAGGCCTTTAATCCCAGCACTCAGGAAGCAGAAGCAGGCAGATCGTTGTTAGTTTGAGGCCAACCTGGTCTACAAGAGCTTGTTCTAGGACAGGCTCCAAAACTACAAAGAAATCCTTTTTCAAAAGACCAAAAAAAAAGGTGCACTTTTAAGATTAAATAAAATTTTCTATATTGATTTTAAAAAAGAGTAGGCTTTTCCCTAGGAGAGGGGAGGTCATTTACAAGAGATAGATTGATGGTGCCCTTATACATATGTTGACTTCTGAGATCTGTAACCTGACACATAGAGTTAGGAAATGGCCTGTTTTGCAAATCTCCAAGTCGACATAACTCTGTCAAGCAAGACTGATCCTATTTCTTACCAAATTGAATTTCTTCCCAAATTACATATTGAATACAATGCTCATCAAAATCCAAGAAAAATTCTTCAAAGACTTCAAAAGAATGGTATTCAAATTCATATGAAAAAAAAACAAAAAAAAACCAGGAAAGCCAAAACAATCCTATACAATAAAAGAACTTCTGGAAGCATCACAATCCCTGACTTCAATCTTTACTACAGAGCTACAATACTGAAAACAGCCTGGTATTCTTGTAAGAAAAGACAGGAGGAACAATGGAACTGAACAGAAGACTCAGATATCAACCCACACATCTTCAAACACCTGATTTTCGACAGGGAACAAAAAAATATCAAATGGAAAAAAAGAAAGCATATTTAACAAGTGGTGCTGCATAACTGGATATCAACATGTAGAAAAATGAAAATAGACCCATATCTATCACCATGCACAAAACTCAAGTCCAAATGGAACAAAGAACTAAACATGAAGCCAGCCATACTGAAGCTTATAGAAGAGAAAGTGGGAGTACACTTGAAGGCATTGGCACAGGGAACCACTTCCTAAATATAACCCCAGCAGCACAGACACTGAGAGAAACAATTAAATGGGACCTCTTGAAACTGAAAAGCTATTGTAAAGCAAAGGACACAGTCAACAAGACAAAATGACAGCGTACAGAATAGGAAAAGATCATCACTAACCCCACATCAGTCAGAGGTCTGATCTTTAAAACATACAAGGAACTTAAGATATTGGACATCAAAAGAACACATAATTCAATAAAAAATGGAGTAAAGACCTAAACAGAGAACTCAACAGAGGAATCTAAAATGGCTGAAAGACACTTAAGGAAATATTCAATATCCTTAGTCATCAGAGAAATGCAAATCAAAACAACTCTGAGATTATAACTGATACCTGAATATATGGCCAAGATCAAAAATACTGATGACAACTTATGCTGGAGAGGTTGTGGGTAAAAGGGAACATTTCTGCATTGCTGGTTGCTGGTATGAATGCAAGCTGGTACAGCCCCTTTAGATGTCAGGGTGGTAATTTCTCAGAAAATTAGGAAACTACCTTTCTCAAGACCCAGTAATACCACTTTGGGGTATATTTCCAAAGGATGCTCAATCGTGCCACAAGGACATGTGCTCAACTATGTTCATAGCAGCATTGTTTGTCCTAGCCAGAACCTGGAAACAACCTAAATGCTGCTCAACTGAAGAATGGATAAGAAAAATGTGGTACATTTACACCACGGAGTGCTACACAGCAGAAAAAATAATGACATCTTGAATTTTGCAGGGAAATGGATAGAACTTGCAAACATTATTTTGCATGAGGTAACCCAGACCCAAAAAGACAATTATCACATGTACTCGCTCATAAGTGGTTTTAAAGCACAAAGCAAAGAAAGCCAGTCTACAGACCACAAATCCCAGATCTTAGACAAAAATGAGGATGCTAAGAGAGACTTACAGAGCTCTAATCTACATGGGAAGTATAAAGTAGAAAATGACAAGATCTCCTGAGTAAACTGGGTGCCTGCGGACCGTGGGAGAGGGTTGAAGTGGGGAATGGAGAGGCAGGGAGTGAAGCAAAGAAAATTGTAGAGCTCAATAAATACCAATAAAAAAAGATCGGTCATATCTGCAAAGGATGGTTGTCTAATTGCAAAATCAATGTTCCTTGACTCAAGATAACCTTCCTAATCTGGACACCCACACAATCTGGTCTGTGTTCATTCACATGACATTAATTTACACATGCTGGGCAATTACAAACCACTCCTGCTACCACAGTCAGGCCCTTTTCCATAGCGGTTGCTCCAACAGCTGATTGCCTATGCTGTGCCCCCCGCAGTGCACACAATGATCTATTCTTCCTATTGTGGTCTGAGGAGAGAAAAAATTCTCCATATGCAAATCTTTCTCCTGCGACTGCATGGGGCAGTCAATTACATGCCTCAAATGCATTATTTTATTTTATTGGGTTTTTTTCTGAGACAGGGTATCTCTGTAGCTTTGGTGACTGTCCTGGAACTAGCTCTTGTAGACCAGCCTGGCTTCCAACTCACAGAGATCTGCATTCATCTGCCTCCCGAATGCTTGCATGCATCACCACTACCCAGCAAATACATAATTTTAATACTGTCAATTGGTACAGTCACTTAAGAACTACGAAGGTGTAATATAGAGGACACTCAAGGTTGCCCAGGAAAGCAACAAAGAGGGACCAAAGCCACCTGAGTCAACATAACAGAAGTTGTCTCAGAAGCAATATTTCTATCTGGACAGAAATGCAGCTCTTCTAGAATTAATATGCCTTCCCACTGAGAAATCACATCATACACTTAGGAGATTAATAAAGAAAGTATCTTTAATGATGTTATGCATTGATCTCTGTCCAATGCTCAAGGGACAGAGGTTAGATAGATTTTTGCATTCAATATATGCTGTTAGTCATAAGTATCCCTTAGGATAATGGTCCAGATTATACTCTGAACAATTGAAATAGAAACAGGCAACTTGCCAGTCTAAATATATAGGCAAAAACATTTTCAGAATATTTTCTTAAGTATGCCCATGACCTGTTACAGCAGGTCATTCTTCACTGACAGGGTACTAAGGTGAAGATCACAAGGGAGGAGAAAGACTGGACTGGATAAGCAAAAGATAAAAAAAGATAGGGTGGGGAGGTGTTGCAGAAGATAAGTCCCAGCCTAGTAAGCTTAAGAAAAATAGCATCTTAGCTGAGCAGTGGTGGGGCATGCCTTTAATTCCTGCCAGGAGATCTCTGTGAGTTCAAGGCCAGCCTAGTCTATAAAAGCTTGTTCCAGGACGGGCTCCAAAGCTACAGAGAAACTTGAAAAACCGAAAGAAAAAAAATGAAAAAGGAAAAATAGCATCTTGCCAGGTGGTGGTGGCCTATACCTTTAATCCCAAGACACAGGGAGATGAACCCTGTGCCTCTCTGTGAGTTCAAAGCCAGCCTGGTCTATTACTTCCTAGGGGGAAATGAAAGAATTACATGAAGTCAGCAGAAACTATGATACAATGAGACAAATTTAGGGAGAGGCTAGTCCAACAATTCTACACAAAGGGTATACAGGGTACTTCGAAATCTTTGCTACGTCCAGTTGGTACTGAGCACCATAGCTCCATATGGTGGGAAAGGTTGAGTTGTCAAGATCTGAAGCAACCCCTCCACAAAGGCCTGGGCACCAGACCATTATGGGCTCTCCAATGCACATTCCTGGTTTTATTATCAATACATCGGATCCTTAGGGAAGCTCACAGGCTTATGTCCCAGGCTGTTACTTTGTCAGCAAGACCTCCCGGCCTGAGGTCCTAAAGGAAAGCCTTGATTGATCAGGCTAGTCCTTCACTCAACAGTGTTTTACATTTCAAATATGTGTCACTGGTGTAATACTGCTCTCCTGACAGAACTATGCCTCTCTCAAAAAGAAAACTGGAACTTTATGGCATGCCAGGTTTTAAGGTTGGTTGTGACCTGTAATATCTCCTAGAGCAGCTTATCAGGTCTATTCGTTGATATTTGGGTGGGTCTAGTGATTTATTTTTTTTTTATTTTTCAAGACAGGGTTTCTCTGTAGCTTTAGAGCCTGTCCTGGAACTCACTCTTGTAGATCAGGCTGGCCATGAACTCACAGAAATCCACCGGCCTCTGCCTCAAGAGTATTGGAATTAAAGGTGTGCACCACCACCACCCATCAGTGACTTTTTTATTTTTAACTCAGTGATGGCTTCTTTGAAATGGGTTGAGGTCAAATATCTGGACAATCCTGATAAATAATGTATACCTGGGCATTCTAATCTCTACCAGCCCTCATTAGCATAGACTCGCAGTTTGGGTGTTTTAGACGCATTTCTCCATCTGATAAATTCTACTTTGTGAGAGTTAATTATTTTTTAAGCATTGGTCAATCTATTGTATCACCAATTCTACTCTTCTCCATTATGACAGCTACACGACATGTGAGATGCCTTTGATAACCTCCACAAATGTAAATATAAATTCAGATTATATTTAAAGCTTAAATGCAGAGTGCTCAATATTGAGAAGATACTGGAGAAACGAGGCTTCTCTGAGTTTGGCAACTTGTTTCCATGAATGCGGGGACCCTGTTGAAGTTCACTAGGAAGGAGTTTTGGAGCTTCCTGCTCCCAATACTCTAAGGAGGTGAAGCCACAGAGCAAAGTTATTCAGAGGCCTGTCCCTAGGTCCAGGAGTTAGCAGGGGCCATGAGGGACTTCACAATACAGGCAATATGGCGGCGGGTTCCCACCCAGACCCATGGAGGTAACAACATAGTGTTTTCCGCACCTCGCCCTCTGCTCCTCCCCATCAGGAGACAGCGTTCCCTCACTCACCATGTTGTGCTTCTCCATTTTGCCAATGTTCTCAGCTCATCATCTCCCTGCAACAGCAACTGCACCCGAGAACAGGAATCCACTGGTGCCACCTCCTCTAAGAAGCCAAGACTGAAGGCGGCTGCCAGGAAGAGACCTGCACTGCTTCTGACTGGCAGGTCACCTGGAGTTCTGATTGGCTCTTGAGTCCTGAGTGGCTAGAGCACCGCCCATAGAGGGTACAGTGTGCTTAAAGAGACAGAATACTAGCTCCTGTCCATTCCATTCACCCCAAGAGAGAACTTCTCCAGATCTGAGAATACATGCATTTTAATAGCACTGGCCCCTGGCTACTAAAGCAATCAATGTCATCTTCTTGCAATCCTAGGAACTTTCCCTTTTTCTTCCAGCACACTGTGTGACTTGTACGGTGCGCTGTGCTAGGCGGGTGGAGCAATTTCCTGTCCCACAGATGTAAGGATGCCTAGAATACTAACAACTAAAGAGAGTTTTAAAGTTACAAAATGAAATATTTGTTCTGTGGCTTCATTCTCAGGTCAGATGAACGGAATGTACTTTTTACATGGTTTTCACAGGGATTTTACACAACAGGAAAGGGAAAAGCAGGAATGAGATCTCAATCAAGATGATTGGTCTTTCCCCCATCGGAAAGCGGATGATGACTCCATTGTTTATGGGTTTTAATCCTAAAATTTGAAGTAAACTCCTGGCAAATGAATAATAATAAAAAGGGTAGTGTTCATGGAAATTTGAATATGTAGAGAATAATGGAGCTAGAAAGAATGTCTTCATGAGCACTATTGTTAGCCTCTACAGTCAGGTGAATAAAATATACAGCTGCAGTATTTAAGATTCTCTACATGACCAGGACAGATAGAATGATTCTCACCGTAGATGTAAAAATTAGGCTTATTAGAATGTCTCACAAGCTGTGGTCCACGTAACTTAAGAACAGCTACTTACCAATGGCAATTGAAGAATCCAATAGCTTGCTTCTCAGCCTTGTGTCTAAGATAAAGAGAAGAATCCAGTAGTTGTTCTGTCCACAAGGCTCTGTGACTCAGCTGGTTTTAAGTTGGGCCATCGTCTTTGTTTGATTCAGTTTTTTTTTGGGGGGGGTTGTTTGTTTGTTTTGCTTTTTTTTTGTGACTTTAAGACAGGATTTTTCTGTGTATTTGTAGAACTCATTCTGTAGTCCAAACTGGTCTCAAATGTAGGAAATCCCACTACCTCTGCTAAGTGAATAAGGTGTTAAGACTATTCACAGACATGGGTGGGATAGATGGCTCACTGGGTAAATGTGCACAAACACTAAGCAGCTTAAGGTGGGTCCTATCATCTCAAATTATACAGATTAATGGAGGATTTTCTCATTTCAAAAACTTTTAAGTAAAATCTCTCTCAGATATAATCAATTCTTTGTGTATCAGATGATCCTAGAGGTCTTCAGTTTTGACAACCAAAAAAAACCATTTCAACAGCCAAGACAGAAGAAATGACAAAAAAAAATTCTTGCCTGCAGGAGGCACAAAGAGGGAATTGTTTTCCTAACAGTGTTTTTCCTCAACAAATAAAACATGGAGATTTTACATAGGGAGTCTGAACAAGAACAAGCAATGTTGTCCCTTTCCTTAAGCATGCTCAGTTAACAAATCCACTTCTAACCACAAACACAATGTAAACGCAGAGATATTTAGGGACATTCTTACCTCAAAATCATGTAGAAACAAATGAAAATTAGACAAATGATGGAAAGAAATGCCTCTGGCATGTTCATACTGTACCATAAGGTCTTAGTTGAAATTCAAGTGGAAATTGAATTTCCACACTGTTGAAAGTCGACTATCAATTTTTTAAAAATATTTATTTATTTATTATGTACACAATATTATGTCTGCATGTATGCCTACAGGCCAGAAGAGGGCTCCAGACCTCATGATATATGGTTGTGAGCCACCATGTGGATGCTAGGGATTGAACTCAGGACCTTTGGAAGAGCAGGCAACGCTCTTAACCACTGAGCCATCTCTCCAGCCCTCGACTATCAATCTTGATGCTTATTCTAAAAGATAACTTAACCAACACCATAATTTTTACAAACACAAAAGGTAGAGAACACAAAACCAGAAAACTTCAAGGAAAAGTCACCTAACCGCCCTCTATACAGTGCTTCTGGAGGAGCAGTTATGATGGTCTCTATTAATCTCAGTGAAAGCTACTTTTGCTCTGTACAGACAGACTAGGCAGAAGGCCACAGCTGCTACATAGTCTACAAAAAAAAAATTTCGAACAACCCAGGAAAACAAGAAACCTGAATAACCTCCAAAAAAGGAGCTGTGGAGATTTGAAACAATATTACCTCTTAAACTCATTCCAAATATCTGCCACTGCTGCCCATAAAAGCATTTGCAAAAATAAATATACTCAAATATGCAAGCACATACTATTAATTCAATTCACTGGGAAAAACCGAACATTTGACAGTGGGTCAATGAAATTACTTGGCACAAGTGAGAAGTGTTAAGTCTGGAGCTTAGCCTCCAGCCCCTGGCATTCATCCCAGTACCCCCTGGCCTGGGAGTTCCATTATCCTGGACTCGAAATCCCAGCATGCCAGGTCCTGACCCCCCAGGGAGGAGTCAGGACCTCTCCCACAGCATATTTAGGTGGGATCCTGGAGGAGAAACACTTGGTTCCCAGTTTGCATGGGCTCCCCCCTGTCCTGAGTCCCAACATGAGATCAACCACTAGAGGGCGCTGTAATTAATAAAATCGTGGCTATTTTGATTTGGTTTCATTTCACCTAATTGGACTTCTTTGTGCTAGCAGAGCTGTGCAATCTTAGGATTTTTTCTTACCAAGAAGGAAACACAGAACACACAACAAACACTCTTAGGAGTTTATTAGAGGGGGCATGCAGAGGCCTGGGAAGTCAGTGTTCAGAGACAGGGAGGAGGATGGCTCATCCAGATTTTAAAAGCTGCCTGGTGTATGCACACAGGGGTTGACATGGCTCCATCATATGCAGATGATGGGGCTCATGGAAGCGGGCAAGGGCTTTGCTGAGTCATACATGGATCATGCAGGAGAGCGCCTTTAACATCCTCAGGTGACTGAGGGCTTGTGTGCCCCTGCATGACCCCTAGAACCTAGAAGTACCAACCATATGTGGCTTAAATTATTACAGTCACCACCTTACCAGGTGATGTGAAATGTCCATCATGAGCTGGGTATTTCTGGATCTATCAAGTTATAAAGTTGGACATTTACAGCTGCAACCTGTTATCAGATGAAAGTGGTATATTAGAGATCAGGACCACATAGGTCCTGAAGACACAAGGAAGATACATGAAGAAATGGCCAACTTCCAATGGTTTCTACTCCTGTTACTATGCCTTCTGCTGTCAAGCATACACCTATAGTCTATTCCCTATGATTGGTTCAATGAGGAAGAGATGACTAGGCCCTGGCTGATGGTTCAATACATCATGCATGAACCACCCAGAATTAGACAGCTGCAGGATTACAATCCCTGTCTGGGACAACCCTGAAAGATGCTTGTGAAAGGAAATGTTCACAGTGGGCAGAAAATCAAACAATACACATTTGAGTGTGGTTTATTTGGAAGGAGTGATGGTCTAATCTACAACTAGCAATGCACTGATTGATAAAATTTATCCAGTGGTTTGACTGGATGCTGAGGAATTAGTAAAGAGCATGATTAGAAAATTGGTGAAAGGGGCTGGAGAGATGGCTCAGTGGTTAAGAGCATTACCTGCTCTTCCAAAGGTCCTGAGTTCAATTCCCGGCAACCACATGGTGGCTCACTACCATCTGGAATGAGGTCTAGTGCCCTCTTCTGGCTTGCAGACATACACACAGACAGAATATTGTATACATGATAAATAAATAAATATTTAAAAAAAAAAGAAAATTGGTGAAAGAAGACATCTGAGGAAGAAGGATGTGAATAATCTCTGTAAATGGGAAAGGAGTATAAAGATCCTTCTATTCCATGTAAATGCTGATCAATAGGTGAATGCACCTGAGGAGGAGTTCCATACTCAAGTAGACAGGATGACTCTTCCGTGTACAGTCAGCCTCTTTATCCAGTTAGTCATGTCAGTGTCCAATGGGCCCGTGAACAAAGTGGCCATAGTGCCAAAATATGAGAAGGGCATGGGCTCAACAACATGGACTTGCACTCATCATGGCTGACTTGGCTACAGCTTTTGCTGAGTTGCCATATCACACATCAGCAGACACCAAAACTTAGCCCCATATATGACACCATTACTGGAGTGACCAGTCACCAACCTGCTGGCAGGTTGACTACACTGAGAAACTTCCTCTGTGAAAAGGACATTTGGGCTTCAAGTGCTCTTAAACCAACAGAATAAAGAAAGAATAACAACCTTAGTCAGGGTGATATATCCAGATTATCATGGGGAAATTGAATTGTCTCTTCACAATAGAGATAAGAAGGATAATATGTCCAGAATGCAGGAGATGTTTTAGGGCATCTCCTTGTGATACCAGGACTTGTCATTAAGATAAATGAGAAACAAAAACAGTGTAATCTAATAAGTATGACAAAGGTCACATATACATCAGGAATGAAGGCGTGGGTCACTTCTCTAGGAAAAGACCCAAGACCTTGTGAAGTGCTTGCAGAGGTTGGGAGAAACACAGAATGGGCAGCAGAGTGTGGCAGTTCTAAATACCATCTAAAGTCACGTGACTATTCCAGCAACGAGAAATTTAACTGATATGAGTGCTTCTGTTGTATGTTGTTGATAATGCATTTGTAAAGTTATTTCTGTCCTTTAAATTTCCTTATCATATGTTGCAACATCAATTAAGAGAATATTTGTGGTTATCAGAAGTTTGAGATACTAGAAAGATATTCTCCAAGAGACATTGCCACTATTCTAAATATATAATCATTTGTATTTGACATAATTATGTTATGTTTAGTCATAATTACAACCCGGTTATTGATTTTCATTTGGAAATTAATAAGGTGATATGATTGTATGTCATGTTGACAATGGATTGATTATGACAATTGTTCTTGGTTTTCAACTTTATTATATCAGGAATGAACTACAATTCAAAACTGGAGGGCACAGTTGTGATCTGTACATTAAGGGAGGAGGACAACAGGCCAATGATGCAAATAGTAAGGAGGGATGACACTCAACTTTGATCTAGACCTTGAAGCTAGAAGGCACACCTTCAATTTGTGTCACACCTTCTGCTGGAAGGACAATGGAAGAAGAAAGATGGGGTATTATTTCTCTCTGCCAGGTAGCCTTGAGTGCCAGCCTCAGTACCCCCAGAGTGCTTAGAATTGGATGTGTACAGCAGGCAAGGATCTGAGTGTTAAAGTTAAACTGAAGTACATTACCACTGCATCTTCTTTAGTTTTCATGCAAGGGTAAAGAAATGAACTGAAGAAGGGGAAAGAAAAGAAAAGAAGGAGAAGGGGAAGGGACTGAGAGGAAGGAAAAGGAGAAGAAAGGAGAGTAAGGGGAAGAAGTAGAAGTAGTGAGGAGTAGAAGTGTAAGAGGAAAGGTTGATCTCCACGAGGTTTCTAGTCTTTACAGACATAGTTGGAATATTCCCCAAGCAAGAACAATGATAATAGGCATATCAGAATGACAAAAACAGGCAGGTAGACCCTGACACAGCAGTACTCCTGAACACGTGAACTAACCCAGGAAAGAGCCAGCATTCAAGGGGAAGTGCCTGACATTCCAAACCATTAGATAAGGTTCATAAACAAGCCTGATTCCTGGATCCACCCATTCTCCTTATCTAATTTCTTTGTGATAACCAGTTTTGGGAATGCCCAGATTTGTTTTTTAGCAAAGGTGGGGCATGCTTTCTTACTGCTCAGTGCCTGCCTTCTATAGAAATTTCTATGTGGTCTGTTAGAGGGTAAATTTGTTGGATTAACAAATGTCAATTTGACTCTTAGAAAAAGGAATGAATGTTATCACTCTAAATCCCACTGTTGTGGGGAGGCAAGTTCACACCATTGCCCACAGAAGTCACAATGCTGAGGTCTTTTGGGAACAAATCCCATTTCAAAGGGAAGAATCGTGGCTTCACAAATTAACACAGGCACAACAGTGACTTTTCCAAAAGAGAAGTATTCCCATAGCTCAGCAAAATGGGTTGCGCCATGTTTGGGTGGATGTATACACTTCCTGTGGATCTGCCTAGTGTTTGGTTACATGTGCATTCCCTGTACAGTCATGTGGACTCTGACATCTCTGCATTTCCTCACCTTGTCAGCACATGTATTCCTTCATTGTCAGTGAAGTCTACTTTGGGATTACAGCATATACACAAAACAGCTGAGACACCCAGTCTGGTGGGTCTGAGCTAGATTCTTGAACCTTCCATTCACTGACAGCCATTTTTGGACTGCACTCTGAAAGTTATTCCAAAAAAATCCCCATATGAACACAGATAGATAGATAGATAGATAGATAGATAGATAGATAGATAGATAGATAGATGGATGGATGATGGATGGATAGATAGATAGATAGATAGACAGATATGATAGATGAATGGAGAGAGATTTAGTCCATAAATTCCATGACTCTAGAGAACCCTGACTAATATACTGTGAATTCCAGTCAATTAAATTTTTAAACTTTTAGTTTCTAATTTTTCTATTTATACACTAACTATACATCAGAAACATTTTAGCAAAAAGTTTAGTATCACATTATAAACATTTTAAGACAATAACCCTTTATACTGTAATTGTAGAAGTTTAAGACAATTCTGAAGCCATTTCTGACAACTCTCAGTGCTTCCCCACCTCCACTGGGAACCAACATAACAGCTAAGCATTATGAGATGTTACAAGCATGTACTGAGAGGTGTTGGGAACTTTCCATCTCCCTGAATAGGGAGGGGCAAGATAACCCTTAGGTGTTGACTCAGTTACTGATGTTTTGACTTAGTCCCTGGGAAGGGGCAAAGTGACTCTCAGAAGTTTCCCTTTACCTCACCTGATCTGGCAACCACTCTCCAGCCAATTATTGCTATTTGCCCTTTTGAATAAGCCAATCATAATAGTTAAAGAACAACCCCCAGACACCCCTTCCTTCTATGGTTTTTCCCTTTAAAAATAGCCTGTTCCAGACATTCAAGTTCTTCTAGCCTCCCGACTGCTGAAAGACCCTGTCATGATGTAATTAATAAAATTTTCATGCTTTTACATCAGCTGTCATGAGAGATGGTCTCTTGGGGTAACTCCTTCTCCTCCTCCTTCTCCTCCTCCTCAGTGATTGGACACTTAGGTCCAACATAATAAGGTAAAAAAAAGTCAAACAGTGAAGCAATGAATTGAGTGCTTTTTCTGACAAAAAAAAAAACTATAAACAGTATGAGGCATTAGATCCACGCAAGACTTGGTTATTTGTTTTAATCAAGTTGAGAGGTACTTCTTAGTGGAAAGCTATTTACGTATTAGTTTATTTTTGCATTCATTTGTCTATTAAAATAGAAAAGCCAAGTAAATTGACGCTTACAAGGAAAATCAAAGCTTGTACCACCAAAGCATGGGAAAGTAAACTCTGTCTCCTGTTCTAAAGCCACATTTAGAATTGTACTTGAATGATGGCAATGGAGAGATGGTACTGTGGTTAAGAGCACTCACTGTCTGCTCTACTAGAGGAACTTGGCTCAGTTCTCAGCAACCACATGGAAGCTCACAACTGTCTATAGTTCCAGTTCTATTGGACATGACACTATCGCACAGACATCCATGAATGCAAAGCATGATGCACATAACATAAAATAAATACATTTAACATACAGAATGAAATTCACCATTACTTTCTAAATGGAGGTCTCATCTAGTGTCATCTATACTTAATGGATTTTCAGAGGTGTGTATGCATGCTTCAGTAGCTAAACCTGAAGGGATAAAATTGGAATAAAACACTCTAAAACTAAGTGTTTATAATGATGTAGACTCTAAAAAACAATATACCCAAGAAACTTTTGTGGGATTTTTGAAAGTAAATGGTTTGATGAAATTTATTTTACATATCACTCTAGTACAACATCTAATTGTTCTTTATTATAAAAAGACAGAGTCAGATATTGGAATAAATTCTGAAAGATCAGAGAAGTAAAGGAGTCAAAGATCTTTTATGTCTACTGAATCCTCAGACCAAAGTGGGCAAGATCGTGTCTCCATGAATACTCAGATTGAATGCTGTGGGATCCTGTCCCCTCCCACAATATATTCCTCACTCTACCAAGTCAGTTTGAGCAGTATAGGTGTTAACACTTCTTTGAAGTTCTGGTAGAATTCCTCTCTGAACTCATCCAGCCCTGGGGTTTCTTTTGGGGTTGCTGGGAAAGAGACTCTGATTTTTTTTTCTTTTTTCCTTTTCCTTTTACATGACATAGTTTCTCTGTATTGCTTTGCTGCCTGTCCTGAAACTAGATTTTGTAGACCAGGCTGGCCTTGAACTCACAGAGATCTGCCTGCCTCTGCCCCCAAGTGTTGGAATTAAAGACATGTGTCACTACCGCCCAGCTGGAGAATCTGATTTTCTTTCTTTCTTTCTTTCTTTCTTTCTTTCTTTCTTTCTTTCTTTCTTTCTTTCTTTCTTTCTTTCTTTCTTTCTTTCTTTCTTTCTTTCTTTCTTTCTTTCTCTTTCTTTCTTTCTTTCTTTTCTTTCTTTTTTTTTTTTTTTTGGTTTTTCGAGACAGGGTTTCTCTGTGGCTTTGGAGCCTGTCCTAGAACTAGCTCTGTAGAACAGGCTGGCCTCGAACTCACAGAGATCCACCTGCCTCTGCCTCCTGAGTGCTGGCATTAAAGGCGTGCACCACCATCGCCTGGCGAGAATCTGATTTTCAAGTCACCATAAGACATATGTATTTTTAGTAGGTAGAGCCCAGTTACTATAAATTTTACATAAATCACAGATCTTGCTTAGAGTATGTGATGAATTAATTCATGTAATGGAATATGATTTTAAGATGTGTCAATTGCATTTATGCTGTGGAATATCTGTTTAATGATGCAAAGATGTATTGCATTCATTTTTTTCATTTGTTTAACTCTATAAAGCTGTGTTAATGTGCCTGCCTAAAACACCTGATTAATCAAATATAGACCTTAATAGCCAATGGCTAGACAAGAGAGAGAAATATGTAGGGCTTGTGGGCAGAGAGAATAAAGAGGAAGAGATATGTAAAATTGCAAAAATATGAGAAATGAAGAAGAGTAAGAGTCCATGAGCAAGCTACCCAGCCACCTGGTCAGCTACAAAGTCAGAAGGAAAGAAATATATAAAAAGCAAAAGAAAAAAATCTCAGAGGTAAAATGTAGTTAAGGAGAAATGAGATAATTTCTTGGTGGTAGCGCATTGTATCATGTGAGCTCTGTTTGCTAGAGGCAGAGTAAGGTTTCCTTTAAGAGAGGGTTCCTGACTCAGCATTAAAGGCAGAAACGTTGTAGTTCTTTTAGGAAGATCTACCATGAAATATTTAAATTGTATTTATAAGCAGTCAGCTGCAGGCTTCTTGGTGTCTTCATGGACCTAGAAACTCCAGAGTTGTGATAATAAACCTGTCTCTCTTCAGTGCCTCCTCAGTGAAGCTAGACTCTCAGGAATCTATGGAATGTAGTGCAGTCAGCCAACAAAGATGCAGCTTTAATCCTAGCCACGCTGCTAAACAGATTAAAAACCCATTTGCAGACCTCAGAAGAACTCTAAAGCACAGACTGAGAGGACACACAGTGGAACAAGAGGTGTGTTAGCACACACCCCACCAGGCACCCACTCTCCAGGCCCTTGGCTCCAGGCAAAACCCTGGGCCCTCCCCCACCTGCATCACCTTCTCTAGTCAGCCAGCTGGTAAGATTCCTATAGGTAGGGTGCTCCAAATCCACCACCCTCTCTATTGCACCCTGTAAGCTACAAGTCCCACTCCACCCCCAAACCTTCAAATCTCCTGTGACCTAAGAGGAACTTGCAAGCACAGGCTGCTACTGCATACAGCAGACAAAGAGGTAAGTGAACACCCACCCAGCTTGATACCCCACTCTCTAAGCCCTCAGAACAGTAAGGTTCTGGTCCTCCAGCCGGTCAGCAGACAAGCTTCCAGCAGTTTGGCTGCTCCAAAACTCTCAGAGTAGGAGGCTTCAAGCTAGAAGTCCTCCTCTGGCCCCCAAACCTCTATCCTGCATGGCCTCAGAGGAACTCCGAAACAGAGACTGTTACTGCACAGAGAATATCAAGAGAGCAGACCAAGACAGGAATTATCAATCACTGGTTATTAATATCTCCAAATATTATTGGACTCAATTCACCTATAAAAAGACACACACAGGCTAAGAGAATGGATATGAAAGCAGAATATATCCTTCTGCTATATATAAGAAACACCTCAATCTCAAGGACAGACATTGCCTCAGAGTAAAAGGTCGGGAAAAGATTTTAATCCTGGCAGTGGTGGCACACTCCTTTAATCCCAGCACTTGGGAGGCAGAGGCAGGCAGATCTCTGTGAGTTTGAGACCAACCTGGTCTACAAGAGCTAGTTCCAGGACAGGCTCCAAAACCACAAAAATGCCCTGTCTAGAAAAACCAAAAAAAGCCGGGTGATGGTGACACACACCTTTAATCCCAGCACTGGGGAGGCAGAGGCAGATCTCTGTGAGTTCGAGACCAGCCTGGTCTATAAGAGCTAGTTCCAGGACAGGCTCCAAAATCACAGAGAAACCCTGTCTCAAAAAAAAAGTACAAACATATCCATTTTATGATGTTACAGTTACCCTGATACTAATCCCACACAAAGTATCAAAAAGGAGAGTTACATATCAGTATCCAACATGATCATTAATGCAAAAATATCCAGTGAAATACTGACAACTGAATCTAGGAAAACACCAAAAATTTAGTCACCATGATGAAATTGGCTTCATCCTAGAGATGCAGAATGCTTTAATATATGAAAGTCTGGCAATGTAACCACCATATAAATAAATTGAAAGAAAAAATATAATCATCTCATTAGATGCTGAGAAGCATTTGACAAAATCTAACACCCCTTCATGATAAAGTTCTTGGAGAGATAAGGAATACAAGAAGGTATCTTTTTTTTTTGAATTTTCTTTTTTTTTAAAATATTTATTTATTTATTATGTATACAATATTCTTTCTGCGTGTATGTCTTGCAGGCCAGAAGAGGGCACCAGACCTCATTACAGATGGTTGTGAGCAACCATGTGGTTGCTGGGAATTGGACTCAGGACCTTTGGAAGAGCAGGCAATGCTCTTAACCACTGAGCCATCTCTCCAGCCCCTTTATTTTGAATTTTCAAGACAGGGTTTCTCAGTAGCTTTTTGGTTCCTGTCCTGGAACTAGCTCTTGTAGATCAGGCTGGCCTCAAACTCACAGAGATCCACCTGCCTCTGCCTCCCGAGTGCTGGGATTAAAGGCGTGCACCACCACTGCCCGGCCAAGGAAGGTATCTTAACATAATGAAAGGAATGGACAGAAAGCCTACAGCAAACATCAAAAAAATGGGGAGAAACTCAAAATGATCCCACTAACATCAGGAACAATACAAGACTGTCCTCTCTCACCATACCTAGTAAACTTAGTCCTTGAAGCTCTAGCTAGAGCAAAGAGAAAACAAAAAGATCATGGGAATCCAAACTGGAAAGGAAGAATTCAAGCTTTTGCTATTCACAGATGATATGATAGTATAAATAAGTGACCCCAAGAACTCTATCAAGAAACTCCTACAACCCATAAACACCTTCAGTAAGGTATCAGGATACAAGATCAGCTCAAAAAATCAGTGGTCCTCCTATATACAAATAATAATAAAGCTGAGAAAGAAATCAGAGGAGAATCGCCATTTACAATAGCCACAAATAATTTAAAACATCCCAAAATGATTCTTCACAGACCTTGAAAGCACACTACACAAATTAATATCAGAAAAAAAAAACAGTAGAGGGGCTGGAGAGATGGCTCAGTGGTTAAGAGCATTGCCTGCTCTTCCAAGGGTCCTGAGTTCAATTCCCAGCAACCACATGGTGGCTCACAACCATCTGTAATGAGGTCCAGTGTCCTCTTCTGGCCTGCAAGCATACACACAGAAAGAATATTGTATACATAATAAATAATAAATAAATATTTTAAAAAAAGAAAAAAAAACAGTGGAAAACAAAACACCCAGGATATCCAAAGTATCCTGTACAGTAATGGAACTTCTGGAGGTATCCCCATGCCTAACATAAACCTGGATTATAGAGCTACAGTAATGAAAACAGATTGGTATTGGCATAAATGTAGACAGGTTGACCAAGGAATCAAAACAAAAACTCAGATATGAATCCATAGACCTCTCAACACCTAATTTTTGACAAAGAAGCTAAAATTATACAATGGAAAAATGAAAGCATCTTGAGCAAATGGTGCTGGCATAACTGGAAATCAAAATGAAGAGAAATGCAAGTAGATCCATATCTATCACCATGCACAAATTCAAGTCCAAATGGATTAAATACCTCAATACAAATCTGGCCACATTAAACATAGTAGAGGCAAAGTGGAAAGTAGCCTTCAGTGCATGGGCATATATAACTTCAGTAGCACAGATACTGAGAGCACTGATAAATAAATGAGACCTTCTGAAACTGAGAATATTCTGTAAAGCAAAGGACTCAGTCAACGAGATAAAAAGGCATCCCACTGAATGGATAAAGATCTTCACAACCCCAGATCAGACAAAGGACTGATCTCCAAAATACATAAACTACTCAAGATATTAGACATCAAATTCCAAATATTCCAAATAAAAATGGGATACAGATCTCAATAGAGAAATTTCAACAGAATCTCAAATGTCTAAAGGTCACTTAAGGAAATGTTCAACATTCTTAGTAATCATGACAATGTAAATCAAAGTGACTCTGAGATAGCATCTTACAATAGTCAGAATGGCTAAGATTAAAAGCACCAATGATAACTTATGTTCCTACATGACTTTGAGGTAAGAATGCCCCTAAATATCTCTGTTTTTACCTTGTGATACTGTTTCAGAAGTGGATTTGTTAACTGAGCATGCTTAAAAAAGTAGAAGATACATGAGCATGTTCAGACTCCCTAATAAAATCCCCATGCTTCCTTTGTTGAGGAGAAACACTGTTTTGAAAATAACTCCCATGCACTTTGTGCCTCCTGCAGGCAAGTATTTCTTATTTCTTCTCTCTTGACTGTTGAGATGTTGATTTTGGGTAGTCATACTACCTCTGGGATTACCTAAAAATTGATTATACCTGAGAGAGATTTTACTTAAAGGGTTTTATTTTTTTTTAAATATATAATTTGAACTATATCTGCTTTAATAATTAAAAAATACACAATGATTGTTTATAGGATACAGTATGACATTCCAGTACATGTATATAATATGTAATGATCAGATCATGGTGACTGTCATATACATCACCTCCATCGTTTATCACTTGGCTATGTTGGGAACACTGAGTTTATTTCATTTTTAAACACTACGTGTGTGTGTGTGTGTGTGTGTGTGCGAGTGCTTGTGCCTACAGAGGTCAGAAAAGAGCGCTGTATCTCCCAGATCAGAGTTCTAGGTGGGTGTAAGCCGCCTGATGTGGCACTAAGATCCGAACTCAGGTCCTCTGGAAGAGCAGCCTTCTCCCTGCTGAGCCATCGCTCCAGCCTCCTGTGCTGAGAACAGTTGGAAATCCCCTCTACAGCTCTTAGATTTCTACTTCGTGATTCGCTGTTTTTAAACTTCCATGTATAAGTGTGAACATTTGTCTTCCTGTCCTGACCCAGTTAATAAACCTCCATGCTTCCACACGTGATAAAGACTTCATTCTTGTTCACTTTTGTGTCCAGCTAACGTCCCATTGTGTGCGGATACCACACTTGCTCTCCCCAGTCGTCTGTTCAAAGCCGAGGTTGTCGCTGTGTCTTGTCTCTTGTCGGTCGGCAGTTCTGCAATAAAGACGGGACAGGAAGTATCTCCTTGACACGACACCCTTACTTCTTTTCCTTGGGGTTGGTTGATATGCACTTAAAGGGTTTTAAATGGGAAAAAAACTCCATTAATCTATAATTTGAGATGATAGGACCACCTTTAACTGCTTGGTGGCAGTGCACACTTTTAACACCATGACAATCATTTTTTTGTTGTTGTTACCTGAAAATTCCCTTTAGCTGTTAATATTCTGGACATCTTTTTCCCTCTGGGACAGGAAATCACTGCACCCACCTAGATAAGCACAGTGCACTGCACAAGCCAGCTAGCCACGTCGCGTCCTGGAAGAAAAAGCGGAAGTTCCTGTGGAGTACAAGTTCTTGACCGTGTCTGCTTTTGTTGCCAAGGGCAAGTGCTATTGAAATGCTCACCTTGGCCTACCAAGAAAAGATCTTTGAATGGGGTGGGAGAAATGGTCGGGAACCACTCTGCTGAGTATTTAAGCACACTACAGCCCTGTGGACAGTGTGCTTGTCACTCAGACTGCACGAGCCAATCAGGCCCTCCAGGTGACCTGCCAGTCATAAGGAGTGCAGGGCTCTTCCGGGCAGCCTCCTTCAGATTTGGCTTTGCGGAGGCGCTGTTTTCAGTTGTTTCCTCTGCTGTGGTGAAGTTGCCTCTGCAGGAAGTTGATGAACTGAGAGCTTTGGCGAGCTGAGAAACCACAACATGGTGAGCGGGGCAATGCTGTCTCCAGATGGGGAGGAGCCGAGGGTGAAGTGTGGGAGACAGCATGGTGCATCCTCCCGGGATCCGTGTGGGAACCTGCCGCCAGATTCCCTGTGCTGTGAAGTCCCACGTGGCCCTGTTAATTCCTAGACCTAGGGACAGACCTCTGAATAAATTTGTGCAGTGGCCTTAATCTGCTTAGAGAATTGGGAGCAGGGTGCTGTGTGTACAAACATTTTTCTTGTCAACTTTAATATGCCATACTCAGAGAGGCCTAGATTCTCCAGTATCTTCTTGAAATTGAGCACTTTGCATGTAAGCTTTGCACACAATCTCCATTTGTGTTTAACTATGTGGACGGTATCAAGGCATCTCACCTGTTGGGTAGCACTGCACTTCTAAGCCGCAATGTAGAAGAGGAGAATTGCTGATATAAATGATTTTCCACTGCCTTGGAAATAGTTCAGTCTCACAAAGTAGAATTGAAAGACCCCAGTGCTGGGCAGTCTTTCAGGCTGAGGAGACCCTCCCAAGGAACAGCGAGTCACTCTTCGGATGCAAATAGCAAGAGGCTTTATTTAATACACAGGTACCTGGGGCGGCTTAGTCTCTCGGAAGACAAGCGCGCCTGCAGACTGGGGGAAGGTCTTTTTATAGGAAAGAGGGCAGCAGAAGCAGATTACAGAAGCAAATGCATCGTTAGTGGTCAGTTGGAATGGGGCAAGGGGCACAGGTGGTTTTTCCTCTCCCAGCACAGATGTATGGGAACAGATATCCTGTTAATTGATGTCCTGTCCTAATCTATGGATATAAAGATCCTGTTTTGCAGCCAGGGACCCTGACCTTACTCTGCACTTACAGTCGTTCGTCAAAAGCTTTGTGAAATGACGTTACAGCAGATAAGCTGGGATCTTTCATAGGGGGAGTTGTCTTCTTCTGTGAATTACTGACATTCTAAGTTGGGCACATGTGCTGACTATGCAAACGGGAGGTTCTCATTAGAGCAGGCCAGCTGCGGGTTCCTTATCGCTTGGGGCCAGGTGGCTGACCGGCTGACCGCAGATATCTCGCCTGGCTTCTCCGCCCTTGTTTTCAAGTCGAACTTCCCTGCTCTAATTACTTGCGTTGCTCCAAAGTTTAAGCCTTGCAAAATGGCATTACTGCTGCTTAGTGAGTGGGGGTCTTTCATTCCCCCCTTTTTCTTTATCATGGATTTAATCATAAATCCATGTGTTTAAAGACCTCTACGTCATTCTGCTTTAATATCTGATATTGCTGGGAGAGTACCATGGTTTGGATAACTGAAAGTCTGTCTTTTATAAATTGCACCAGGCGATTTAAAATGTAAGGGCCGATTGTAAAGATAAGAAGTAAAATAAGTAGGGGCCCAGCTATAGTGGAAATTAAGGCTTTTAACCATGGTGATTTATTAAACCATCCTTTAAAATATCCTTGTTGAGAAGATAGTAGAACATCTCTAGGGTTTGCAGAATAGCTCTTAGCAAAACTATCTGAATGAGGCTTGAAAGTAACTACATGGTAGACATTGTGAACCACTGTAGACCCGAGAATAGCACCCAACATTGTGGCAATAATAGTCTATTGACTACAAAGAGCTTAACTCAGCCCTAAGAAACACATGGATGCCTTCTCCTAAGAGGCAAGTTTAGTATTATGAAGACAAATCTCTTTTGCTGTAGACACCGGGAGTGTTGTTCCTCAGCTCCAGAGAATGTGCCGGAGAAGTCAGTTTCGGTCCAGCTGGCACCACATGGCATTTACGAGTTTCCATTGCATCCCGTAGCATCAGCTTTATCCAAATGTACAGGGTTGTGTCCATTGTGAGAACTTTAACAAACAATGAGAGAAAATGCAATACAGGATGACAAATGTTTAAAACAAAACAGAAAGCCCTAAAGCCAGAGGACAGCCAATGAGGACATAAATATCTTTTTGAGACTGACCTTACCCAGGCTTCACATTTGTAAGTACAGCATCAAAAAGTTTTAACATCCCATTGATATCTATTTTATCATATATTAAATTACATCTGTTTACCTTTTGAAAGCCATATCATTTTATAACCCCATAGATTAAAACAAGATTTTCCTGTAGAAAAACAAAACCTGTCAAGAGGTAAGGAGGCTTTAGGTGTGTTTGCTTCTCTCTGCAGTTATCTGCACAAAACGGTCTGATCTGGAAAAGTCTCAAACTGTACTAAATAATTCCTGTCAATAGGTCCCAGACACACAAAGGAGGAACAGAACAGAATTGTCTTTTGCTTCTGCTGTCTGATATTATGCTTTAAAAGACATTAAAAATGAGCAGAGCCCTGTGGGTTTCTGACTTTAGGAAAGAAGAGCCTTAAAGGTGATGTAAGCCCATCTTACAGCAGATGTGCCTGCCCTGTGCAAGCCTTGAGCTCAGGATTCCATCATCAAGGTCAACCATTGTCAGCAGATACATGAGCAGCAGCTAACTAGCCAGGCAACAGAGCTAGTGGCAACGATGCCGGGGTGTTTTGAACCCAGAACAGGACAGGAGGGAGGGAGGTCTGTCCAGTCATTTTTGCTGGTCTCCAGGGCCAATTATATCAATTTGTTTTTTAGAATCTTACTTATCCTATCTATCTGACCTGAGCTTTGAGGTTGGTAAGCTTAAGTTCCAATTGATCCCCAATGTCTTGGCCACACCCTAACTTGCCTGGGCAACAAAGGCAGGCCTATTATGGGACATGATTATCTTGGCCATCCCAAACCTTAGGATGATTTTTTTTTTCTGATCTTCTTAGCCATTACATTGGGTGTCTCAATCTTGGTCAATGTATGATGGCTATCTTCTTTGGCAAATGCGTGGCCTCCTGGAGGCTCAAAATTTCCGCAGATGTCAACAGTCCTTTTTGTCTGTATATTGCTTTATATATATATATATATATATATATATATATATATATATATATATATATATATATGTGAGGGCAAAAGCATACCTGCTGTTAGTATAGACGTTCCCTCTGCCATCTGTAGAGCTTGTATCAAAGCCACAAGTTCAGCGTTCTGGTCGGGCCACCATCCCTGAAGGGAGGCTACTGGCCCAGATCATTTGCTTCCTGTCCACCAATGTTGCCCCCGCCTTCCGCTTACCTTCGGTCTTCTGTACCTGCTTAGCTCGGACCGCCAGCCTTGTACCCCTGGCAAGCTTCACCCTCATTTTCGGCTCTGCCTGGCACAGCTTAGCCTGCCATTTTGCCATTCGCCTGTCCTTTAGGCAGATGCTGGTAGGATCCATAGTCCATCGACGTCAGCCCAGCACAGGAGCAGTAGTCTGGCACAGGAGGGCACCTGTGGTAGCATGGTGACTGCTGTATCGCAGTCTGACATGGGTGAGGGGAGCAAGACTGTAGAGTGAGCAGTCAGGGCTCATGCAGGCTTTAGAGCAAGCACAACATCAAGGCAGTTGCTAGGAGGTGAGGATTTCTTCTGGTCTCCGAATGGAGGCGTGGGTTTCTTCAGCGGTGAAGGCAGGGAGAGGTGGTCGTCCTGGTGAGGAGGGTGTGGTAGAGACAGAGGCAGACAAGCAGCCTGTGTCTCCTGCAGAACTGAAAACAGCAGCGAAAGCAAAAGTCCCTCGTTTGGTCAACAAAAGGCTTTGGTCATACATTCAGAAGTGACCAGGGAGGAACGAGTCATTTATTTGTCTTTTTCCCAAATTTATAGTTCGTAAGGTGTCCAGTTTGTATTCTTTACTCAGTTCCAGTGTCCCTCTTTATCTGTCTTTGATCTTCTGTTGCCCAGGCTCCTAATCTGTCTGAGTCCTATCTTTCTTTTGCTTCCCGCCTCTCTCTCTCTCTCTCTCTCTCTCTCTCTCTCTCTCTCTCTCTCTCTCTCTCTCTCTCTCTCTCTTGTGGCTACTGCTGTCTGCTGACCTTCAGAGGTTGGGTAAAATGCCTGTAAACTTTCATTAATCATTTAAGGAACACAGATTTTAACTGGCCCCTGGAGAACCTCTCTTATCTCAGCCGAATTAGTGGGGTGCCTTGCAGCCCCCGCCTGAGATTTGCCATGAGCCCAGCATTTTGACTGTCAGTTTCTCCCTTTAGAAGAATGAAGATAGATCCATATTTTTCTCTATGCACAAAACTGAAATCCAAACAAATTAAAGACCTTAACATAAAACCAACAATATTGAACCTTTTATAGAAGGAAAAAAGTTTAAAATTTATTTTAGCAAAGGATATAATCAACAGAACGTAATATCAACCTGTAGAATGGGGAGGTATCATGAGACATATAAGGAACTTAGGAACTTAATCCTCATAAAAACAAATATTTTAGTACAATTACGTCACAGACCAAAACTGTAAATTCTCAACAAATGAACTTGAAGTGACTGAAAGATATTTAAAATTTGTTTAAATATAACATCCTTAATCATCAGGGAAATGCAAATTAAACAATTTTGAGATTTTATCTTATTCTTGTAAAACTGACCAAGATTAAAAATATCATTTGACAATTTATGCTTACAGCTACTTTGAACATTAGCATGGTGGACTTTCAAAATTAGATAACATATTACCTTAAAAACTTAGCGACATCCTTTATATTATCATTGACAGAATCTGAAAACAACTCAAAATGCACCTTTTTTATATTAATAATAAATGAGAATCTTCGCCATGTTTTTTTTTTTAATAGCCATAAACATTATAAAGAGTCAAAAGGACCATTTTAACTCAACCTCATCATTTAGTAACACCCCCTTTGCCATTGTAGTGGGGTGAGAGGCTTTAGCAGATCTTTGTCTTGTGTGGCAACTCAGGGCCCCCACCTTATCACAAGCATTGTGAGCAGACAAGTGTTAAATTCAGATCTAAACATGGGCTGGCTCAGAAGCTCAGCTGGGCTGTTCATATGGCCCCGGCCCTGTGCCAGGCCTTCTACAGCAATAGTTCTTGAAGACAGTGTAGTCCTGCATCCATCTAAACAGAACTGGGAATTTACTTTTCTTCTAGACACACTGCATAGTAGTTTTTTTTTTATCACAAGCATATTATTTTAAAGTGACTTAATTTAATTTTCCCAATTTTTAAACCAGAGGCTTTTACCTGGATGCAGCACATGATGACTGGTATAGAGCATCCCCAGAAGACAGATGTTATTAGGGCTGGTAGGCCCTTTTGATGTCAGCTTATTCCATTAGCTACTACTCCTGAATCCACACTTATCATTTATCAACAGCCACAGGGAAATTTACTTGCAGTCTCTTGCCCTACTGCCAAAATGGAAAGGTCCAGGTTCTTTAGGGGACCTTTGCTTTTTAATAGGGTATCCGACCCCAGAGAAATAGCCTACTGCAGGTTCCCAGGCTTAGTTCTGTGACCCTGGCGCTAGCACCAGCTATTTCCCCTGGGCAAGGGCCACAGATCTTTAGTACAAGGTTTTACATGGCATTTGCAGATGGGGGCTGCCATTCAGTCTCTAGCACCTTATTTTCTAAGGAAAACAAGCCTTCTCCACAGGGAACCCCACTGGGGATCCTCCCAGGACCTGGCTTCAGCCTCAGCTCTGTCCACAGTGAGCTCCTAGTTGTATAGCACAAGCTTCCCACATCCCATCTCTATACTCACAGCAATCTGGCAGCTTTTCTCTGAATGGGATTCCAGAGGCCCCAGGAGGCATTCCCTCCAGGGAACTTGTGAGGTCAGGATTGGTCCACTCAGTTCCTCTTAGCCCTCACACTGCCAGTAGCAGCTGGGAAGGCCTTTGCATTGGCTGTAGGGGGAGGGAACACCTTGGACTGTCTAAGGCAGCCCTCCTCCCCCAGTCCTCCCGTGCGGTGCTGGTGGACTTCAGGTCAGCAAGGGAGGACGTCATTTTCAGCACAGGGATTTCAGGGGGGGCCACGGCTGCCCCCTTCTCTGACTCGGGCCAGGGTTGCTGCCATGCCCCGCCCTGCGTCCTGCTGAGAGGTTTGCTCAGAGCTGGAGCCAGTTGCCCCGTCTAGGCCTGGCTCCAGGCTGTGCCTCAGGAGATCACAGTCCTGTTCCCTCCCCCCTCGCAACAGCAAGCAGGGCAGTTCAGCAGCAGAGCCTAGAGAAGTAAAGGAAGGGCAGACTGTCTGCATTTCTTTTGGATTTTCATAGAGTTAGGGTCAAAGAGATGGTTATTTACTGCCCCATGGTACCAGATTTAGACTCGAGTACAAACAGATATACAAAACAAAGAACATATTAAGCACAAAAATACACAGACAATACAGATGCGCTGGCGCGGTTTCGGCATAATGCCGAAAGCAAAATTTCAGACGGAGACTCTGAGGATCCGGATTCCTCGTCTCCCAGAAGAATCACGTACCCTTCGGACTGTGGGGGCGCCCCAAACAATCCTATTCGGTAAGGATTCACAGAGTTACCGATGGGCCAGGCACCACATCCGGCCCCAGATGCCTCTGAGACGTCTCCCAGGGCTGCGGCTGGGAGTGTGAGCTCGTCAGCTCCCCCGCAGGTCCGCCAGATACAGATCTAGTCAGCTAACTAGTACAGATTCGGACGCAGGCGCAAACACAGAAACACCGAAACACAGGCAAACACAGAAACACCGGAACACAGATATTCGCTGGCCAGCTTACCTCCCAGTGGTGGGTCGGTGATCCCTGGGGAAGGGTCCTCCAGATCTCGGTGGAACCTCCAAATGAAAGACCCCAGTGCTGGGCAGTCTTTCAGGCTGAGGAGACCCTCCCAAGGAACAGCGAGTCACTCTTCGGATGCAAATAGCAAGAGGCTTTATTTAATACACAGGTACCTGGGGCGGCTTAGTCTCTCGGAAGACAAGCGCGCCTGCAGACTGGGGGAAGGTCTTTTTATAGGAAAGAGGGCAGCAGAAGCAGATTACAGAAGCAAATGCATCGTTAGTGGTCAGTTGGAATGGGGCAAGGGGCACAGGTGGTTTTTCCTCTCCCAGCACAGATGTATGGGAACAGATATCCTGTTAATTGATGTCCTGTCCTAATCTATGGATATAAAGATCCTGTTTTGCAGCCAGGGACCCTGACCTTACTCTGCACTTACAGTCGTTCGTCAAAAGCTTTGTGAAATGACGTTACAGCAGATAAGCTGGGATCTTTCATAGGGGGAGTTGTCTTCTTCTGTGAATTACTGACATTCTAAGTTGGGCACATGTGCTGACTATGCAAACGGGAGGTTCTCATTAGAGCAGGCCAGCTGCGGGTTCCTTATCGCTTGGGGCCAGGTGGCTGACCGGCTGACCGCAGATATCTCGCCTGGCTTCTCCGCCCTTGTTTTCAAGTCGAACTTCCCTGCTCTAATTACTTGCGTTGCTCCAAAGTTTAAGCCTTGCAAAATGGCATTACTGCTGCTTAGTGAGTGGGGGTCTTTCAGAATTAGCTGAGGGAGGGCTGCCTCTTAAATCACCCAGAAGATAAATGTGTTTTAAACAGGGCTCTTAGAGTTTAGGTTGCTAGGGTACACATTGCTCAACTGGATTGTCCAGATATTTGGCTCCAAACCATTACAAACAAAGAAGCCACCACTGATTTAAAACCAGACACCAGGCACATCCCCATACCAAAAAAAACCAAGATTTTAAAGGAGGCTTTCCAGGTTTCTAACCTACTTTAAGGCCTGATGTGGTTTAAAGTTCCAGTTTTCCTTTTGAGAAAATCACAGTTCTTCCAGATGGACAATAGGACACCAGGTGATATTTAATTGAAATGCAAAACAGTGTTGTGTGGAGGAGTTACCCGATCAATCAATGCTTTTCTTTTTTTATTAAAATTTATTTATTATGTATACATATTCTGTCTGCGTGTATGTCTGCAGGCCAGAAGAGGGCACCAGACCTCATTACAGATGGTTGTGAGCCACCATGTGGTTGCTGGGAATTGAACTCAGGACCTTTGGAAGAGCAGGCAATGCTCTTAACCACTGAGCCATCTCTCCAGCCCAATCAATGCTTTTCTTTTATGCCCTCTTCAGGAAGAAGGAACAATCATGGGAGATCTAGTAACTGCCTAGGGCCTAAGCCTTGTGAGTTTCTCTAAGTACCTGATGTATTGATAATAAAACAGAGCTCCTCTAAAACCAGGAATATGCTTTGGGGAGCTGCTAATGGTCTGGTGCCAAGGCCTTTCTGGAAGGGTTGCTTCATATTCTAAGAATCCAATTCTTCCCAAAATATGGGACTATAGTTATCAGTCCCATGGCCACTCTGCTCTTAGTAAAGTTCTTGAGATACCCTGTTTTCCCCTTGTATAGAATTGTTTGAGTAGCCTCCTCCTAAATTCATGTGATAGTTTGTACTGACTTCTTATAATTCTCCCATTTCTCTCCATTTCTCCCCTGGAAGTATACAAGATGCTATTCTCCTTTTTTGGTTTTTCGAGACAGGGTTTCTCTGTAGCTTTGGTGCCTGTCCTGGAACTAGCTCTTGTAGACCAGGCTGGCCACGAACTCACAGAGATTCGCCTGCCTCTGCCTCCCGAGTGCTGGGATTAAAGGCGTGCGCCACCACTGCCTGGCCTAAACTGTACTCTTATTTATTTATGTATTTATTTATTTATTTATTTATTATGCCTGCATGTATGCCTACAGACCAGAAGAGGGCACCAGACCTCATTACAGATGGTGTGAGCCATCATGTGGTTGCTGGGAATTGAACTCAGGACCTTTGGAAGATGAGACAATGTTCTTAACCACTGAGCCATCTCTCTAGCTCCTCTTTTCCTTTTTTTAAATTTTTTTTTTTGAGAAAAAGTTTCTCTGTATGAGTGTCTTGACGATTCTGGAACTCACTGGATAGATCAGGCTGTCCTTGAACTCACAGAGATCACCTGACTCAGCAAGGGTGTGTGCTACCAATGGCCAGCAAGATGCTTACTAGGAATCTGTAAGACCTTCTCACCCTAGCTTTTTATCTTTTTTTGTTTTGTTTTGTTTTGTTTTTCAAGACAGGGTTTCTCTGTGGTTTTGGAACATGTCCTGGAACTAGCTCTTGTAGACCAGGCTGGTCTCGAACTCACAGAGATCCGCCTGCCTCTGCCTCCGGAATGCTGGGATTAAAGGCGTGTGCCGCCACCGCCCGGCTTTTTTTTTTTTTTGATTTTTGAGACAGGGTTTCTCCACAGCTTTTTGGTTCCTTTACTGGAACTAGCTCTTGTAGACCAGGCTGGCCTCAAACTTGCAGAGATCTGCCCGCCTCTGCCCCCCTAGTGCTGGGATTAAAGGCGTGCGCCACCACTGCCCAGCAATTTTTATCCTTTTTACATTTTAGTTTTCCTATTTTTCTCATCCCCTGTGACCTTCACCTCAGGACCCTGTCACTGAAGCATGACCTGCGGATTCCTGTTACCAGTGTAATGAAGAAATTACCCTGGGAATACCTTTGCTCTGTAACTCTGCTATCTGCCTAAATGTCTAGCCTGGCAAGGTGCCTGTTTCTATTTCAATTGTTCAAAGTGTAACCTAGAGCCTAAACCTAAAGGAGGCTTAAGGACAACAGCAAATGTGGAATCTGTCTAGCTGGCTCCTCTTTGAGCTCTAGCCAGATTGATGTCTACCATCTTTAAAGAGGTTTTTCTTTATTAATCTCTTAGGTGTGTGAAGTGATTTCTCAACGGAAAGGCATATTAGTTCTAGAACAGCTGCATTTCCATCCTGTTAGGAAAATAGTTTCTGAGACAAGTGCTCTTATGTTGACTCAGGTGGCCTTGGTCTTCTGCTGTCCAGGGCAATGGTCTTGCTGTCCTGTACATTAGACTTTCAAACTTCCTAAAAAAAAATACTGTACCACCTCACAGTTTTAAAATTATGCATTTGATGGCCGGGCGGTGGTGGTGCATGCCTTTAATCCCAGCACTTGGGAGGCAGAGGCAGGTGGATCTCTGTGAGTTCGAGACCAGCCTGGTCTACAGGGCTAGTTCCAGTACAGGCTCCAAAGCCACAGAGAAACCCTGTCTCTAAAAACCAAAAAGAAAATAATAATAATGAAAATAATAATAACAAATAAAATAAAATTATGCATTTCAGTCATGTAGTTGACTATGCATTGCAGTTGCAGGGAAAGGATTTGTATATTGAGCATTCCTTCTGTCTTCAGACCACAGCAGGAGGAATAGTTTATTGTGTATACTGCAGGGGCAAGAGTGGAGGCAATCAACTATTAGAGCCACCATTATGAAAAAGTTCCTGGCTGGGCAGAGGTGGCACAGGCCTTTAATCCCGGCACTCAGGAGGCAAAGGCTGGCTGTGAGTTCAAGGCCAGCCTGGTCCACAAGAGCTAGCTAAGGATAGGCAATTAGGCAATAATTCTTTGTAAATATGGTTGATCTTGCCAGGCGGTGTTGGCGCACACCTTTAATCCCAGCACTGTGGAGGCAGAGGCAGGCGGATCTCTGAGTTCGAGGCCAGCCTGGTCTACAAGAGCTAGTTCCAGGACAGGAACCAAAAAGCTATGGAGAAAACCTGTCTCGAAAAAAATCCAAAAAAAAAAATATATATGGTTGATCTTGCTTGACACTGTTATGTCTGCTTAGAGATTTGAGAAACAGACCATTGACTAACTCTATGTGTCAGGTTACTGATCTCAGTAGCCAACATATGTATATGGAAACCATTAATCTATCTCTTATTAATGACATCCCCTCTCTTATAGAAAGGCCTACTCTGTTTCAAAGTCAATATAGAAAGTTTTATTTAATCTCAAGAGTGCAGTATGTTTATCATTTGAAAGTCACTTATTGGTGTCATTTTCAGATATTTTCGTGTATCTGCTCTTATTTCTGTTTTTGTTCTCCAATGTCTCAAAGTTATTAATAGTGGCATTTTATTTCTCTCAGGTGATGTTGATTTTGATTTCTGTGTAGAACATTGTCTCCTAATGTTTAGGCTTGCCTCATGCTATATAATTAAGAATCATTTTGAACACCTAATCTTGCCTCTGTTTCCCAGTGCTGAGAAAACAGTTCTGCAACTTCTTACAGGTTTGGCCTTGACTTGTCAATGAAGAAGAAATGTAGAGTAGTGTGGCCCTGCTTAACAGGACTGTTACATTTCTTCATTAAGATGTTCATCTTTAGAGAAAATACATGAGAAATCTTTAACATGCTTTAATACAAATCCCTAATCTCTGGAGCACATGGCCATAACATCTATTTCAAGTTTTCAAAATAATTTTTGAGATGAAATCCACATTATATTTACATTCTCCTTGTTGCCTCCAAACCCAAATATGCCCGGATTGTTTTCTAATTCATGGTGTGTTTTTCTTTAACAACAGTTACAAAGTAACCACAGTTACACAGTAACAGGAGTTACTTTATGAATGTGACTGGTGTTTGTCTGCAGGACTTCCCACTTCTGAGGCAATGGGATGGATGCACTGTAATGTGAGTGTGCAATGGAATGTGCACGCAAAGGACCCTGTACTTTGGATGAGGAAGAGGATGTGCTCTAGGGGAATGGAATAATGTGTGCTAAATACAAACTTTGTAAACCTGGGCCCTGTCTGCTGGGCTGAAAGGGCGGATATGGAAGAACTATGCTGTCTGAGTAATTTGATCCCTGATCCTCCAGTAGAGGATCTGCTAATATTGTGAGTACCAGCTGGGTGGCCCTAGCCAGTGAGGGATTCTGGGAAATCTTAGCAATCGAGAGTACTAGTGGGAGAAAAGCGTTAACGTGGCTTATATTGTCATATTTTTGTTCAGTATTAAAGGATGTCAGAAAAGGAACATAAAGAGGGCATCTTTCTTTCTTTTTTTTTTTCCTTTGGTTTTTCGAGACAGGGTTTCTCTGGCTTTGGAGCCTGTCCTGGAACTAGCTCTGTAGACCAGGCTGGTCTCAAACTCACAGAGATCCGCCTGCCTCTGCCTCCCGAATGCTGGGATTAAAGGCGTTCGCCACCATCGCCCAGCTTGTGCCACCATTGCCTGGCTGAGGGCAGGATTCTTAATGGATTTTTGTATGTTGAACAATTTTTGCATCTCTGAGATGAAGCTGACTTCATCATGGTAGATGATTTTTTGCTGTGTTCTTGGGTTTTATTTGTTAGTATTTTATTGAGTATTTTTGCATCTATGTTCATCAGTGAGATGGGTCTGTAATTCTCATTCTTGGTTGAATCTTTGCATGATTTTGGTATTGGGGTAACTGTATCATCATAAAAGGTGTTTGGCAATGTTCCCACTGTTTCTATTATGTGGACCCCCTTGAGGAGTATTGTTTTTTTTTTAATTATTTATTATGTATACAATATTCTGTCTGTGTGTATGCCTGCAGGCCAGAAGAGGGCACCAGACCTCATTCCAGATGGTTGTGAGCCACCATGTGGTTGCCGGGAATTGAACTCAGGACCTTTGGAAGAGCAGGCAATGCTCTTAACCACTGAGCCATCTCTCCAGCCCCTTGAGGAGTATTGTTATTAGGACTTAGTTCTGATGGAATTCTACCCTGACACTCTCTGGCCCTGGGCTTTTTTTGGTTGAATGGCTTCTCTTTCCTTGCAGGATATAGGTTGATTTAAATTATTCACCTGGTCTTGATTTAATTTTGGTATGTGATACCTATTCAGAAAATTGTTCACTTCTTTTTTTGAAAATCATTGATTTACTATAATACACATGAGGAAACCTTAATATTGAAATACAAAGATAACAATATTGACCAAAGAATTTCTTCTTTACTACACAAAACATGACCCAGCAGTAAAAACAAGCCTTTTGTTTTTTTTTTGCTTTTTTGAGACAGGGTTTCTCTGTGGCTTTGGAGCCTGTCCTGGAACTAGCTCTTGTAGACCAGGCTGGTCTCGAACTCACAGAGATCCACCTGCCTCTGCCTCCCAAGTGCTGGGATTAAAGGCATGCGCCACCACCGCCCGGCTGCAATCTGAGTCATTGAATTGCAGGTGCATGAACTTCTTTCTGCTTGATTAGCTTGCTTTTAATTTTCCACTCAATTTGCCTATTTTATGGGTCTGCATGGATATATACCATATGGGTACTTGGTCATCAGAGTGATCAAAGCTTCTCAGAAATCCTGAACTTAGAATAATAAATAGTTGTGATCCCCATGTAAGTACTGGCATTTGTGCCCACCTCTTTTCAAGACCAGGAAGGCCTCAGTAGTACTCAGCCATATTTCCAGACCTGTGTTAATTTGTTATGACCAACATTTATATTGCTAATGTTTTTGATCTGTCCATTTGTAATTATTTTAAACATAAAGTACCTTTTTATAAAATGTTTTTGGGATTGTAGTATAAAATAGGACACTTCAGCTGTCTGGAAGATGAACACAGAACTGGAGTGAATGCATAATTCTCTGTAGGAACTTCAGTAAACAGCTCTGAATTTTTTTCGATCTGCTTTGTTTGTTTCACTGATTTTTGCTATGGAGACTGGGGCTTAATGTGTACTTCCACCTGTCATGGACTGATTTTATAGATTTGGCTGGCATTCAACTCAGAGACAAATATACACACCTATGCTTTCTGAGTGCTGTGCTTAAAGGCATGAGTCAATACACCTAGTTTGTCCACTGGGTTTTTCTACTTTGTAATTAGTATTTCTTTATACAATTTTCTCAGTCTACTATGTCCTGTTGATCTGTTTCCTTGGCTGTCTCTATTAATAGACAGTTCTGCTGTAAGGTGATATCCCATTCAAAGGGTACAGAAATGACAGAGGTGACCCTCATATTCAGTTTCCTTCATGACTGACTGTGTCATGAAATATTAGTGTTGAACGCCAGAATTTGATGACTATACTGTCAAAGAAGTATACATTTACAATATTGTCACCATCATGCTTCTATTATACACATGAATGAAATATTTTAGACGGCAGTGACCTATGATGATGTGCATATCAGCTTCACTCAGGAAGAGTGGGATTTGCTGGATCTGTCCCAGAAGAATCTCTACAAAGATGTCATGCTGGAGACCTACAGGAACCTTGCTACTATAGGTAAAAGTAAATTTCCTTCGTGAATCAAAATAAGGGGGGCAGTCGGGCAGTGGTGGCACACGCCTCTAATCCCAGCACTCAGGAGGCAGAGGCAGGTGGATCTCTGTGAGTTCAAGGCCAGCCTGGTCTACAAGAGCTAGTTCCAGGACAGGCTCCTAAGCCACAGAGAAACCCTGTCTCGAAAAACAAAAAACAAAACAAAACAAAACAAAAAACCCAAAATATTTAACCCCTAAAGCAGCAGTCATTTATAGCAACTATGGTCCCAACATCAAAGGGGAAAACTGGTTTAAAAAATGGTGCAAAAGCCATTCTGGATTATAGAACAACATATCACAGAAGAGAATGAATACAAGTTTTGTGATTTTATATGTACGTACTCCAAGAAGTTTGTCAGTACTCAAATTATTTTTAGTACAATGGATTTTTTTGGGATATATTCTCAAGAGCCACATAAAAATAGATTCAAGGAACAGATTAAATTGACATCCTAGATTAAATGTTTCATTTAAAGAATTTTCTACAGCAAATTTCTGTTTATGTATGAAAAGTTATCTAACCCTATATGAAAATGTCATGAAGTATTTTTCTACACTATACTAAATGTATTTCCCAAGAGGGAAAAAGTAAAATATCTAAAATATACTAGATTACAAGACCATAATAGATATTATGAACCTGCATCTGTTTACAGAATTAACTGTATACAAAATGTATTTTTCATTAGAGATCATAAAGAAATGAGTTGGTGACAACCATCCTTTACACCACAATATCAACCTACTTTAATCACAAGTGTGTCCTTGGCATGTGAGTACAAGAAACAGGTTCATTCCCTCCTCACCAAATATTCCAATGATTTACTTAGAAGATGAAGGTTCAGAAATGTGAAATATGTTACGTGTATTTTTTTTCTTTCTTTCAAACCACATCCCAAGCATGGCATAGCAGCCTGAAATTACAAAATACTTAACTGGGCTGTAGTTATCTATAGACTGCTTGAATGTGAATTAAGTTTCCAAATAAGCACATCAAATAACAAAACCAGCTATAAAGCAGGCTGAAAGCATTAAACATTTCATATGAGTTTTAAATCATTTAATTTCTATAGAACAATTTTATTCACAATATAATGAGACAGAAATTGCCACAGGAATGATATACTGATTCAACAAGGCTGCATGTAGCAGCAGCTTTGCATTTTTATTTTTTTTTATTTTTATTTTTTTGGTTTTTCGAGACAGGTTTTTTTTTTTTTTTGGTTTTTCGAGACAGGGTTTCTCTGTAGCTTTGGAGCCTGTCCTGGAACTCCCTTTGTAGACCAGGCTGGCCTTGAACTCACAGAGACCCACCTGCCTCTGCCTCCCGAGTGCTGGGATTAAAGGCGTGCACCACCACCGCCCAGCTAGCTTTGCAGTTTTATAACTATTATTTGTTTATAAAAATTAGGCCTCTCCAGTCATGCTTCCCACATTTTTAGGTTTGCAGTGTAAGTTAACAGGGAATACCAAATAGTTCAAAGAGAAAATGTCTTGTCATTTTGAATATGGATTATCTGTATGAAACATGAAATATACTACTAAACCCTGAACCGTGCATGTCTAGGATACCTATCTTAGTGTGTTGCTTAGGTCCATGTGATTTGAAAACCTTTTCCCAACACTTTACTCTTAGGCAGTGTTTGTCTTTGAGGTTTAGGTTTGTTTCTTTTATAAAGCAAAAGGATGGATCCTGCTTTTGGATTCATTCTCTAAGCTTGTGCCTTTTTATAGGCGAATTGGGTCTGTTGATAGTAAGAGATATAAATGATCAGTGATTGCTGGTTCCTGTTTTGTTTCAGTAGTAGTGTTTGTGTGTTTCTCTTCTTTGGTGTTTGCAGATGTCAGGTTATTTGTTTTCTGTGTTTACAGTTAGCTTCCTTGAGTTGGAGTTTCCCCTCTAGTACTTTCTGCATGACTGGATTTGTGTGGACAAGTATTGTTTAAATCTGGTTTTGTCATGGAATACCTTGTTTTCTCCATTGATGGTACTTTCATTCTTGTACCTTCATAACTATATCCTTCTTTGGGTTGGAAAAGTTTTCTTCTATGATATTTTTTTTGTTGAATATATTTTCTGTGCCTTTGAGTTGGTGTTCTTCTCTTTCTTCTATCCCTATTATTCTTAGATTTGGATTTTTTCATGGTGTCCCAGATATCCAGGATATTTTGTGTAAGGAATTTGTTGGAGTTATTGTTTTCCTTGACCAATAAATCTATTTCCTATGTAGTATCTTCAGCACCTGAGATTCTCTCTTCTATCTCTTGTATTATGTTGGTTACACTTCCTGCTATACTTCCCATTTGTTTAACCAGATTTTCCATATACAGAATTCCCTTCATTTGTGTTTTCTTTATTGCCTCTCTTTCAGTCTTCAAGTCTTTTTTTTTTTTTTTTGATTTTTTAAGACAGGGTTTCTCTGTAGTCCTGAAGCCTAGAACTAGCTCTTGAAGACCAGGCTGTACTTGAACTCACAGAGATCCACCTACCTCTACCTCCCAAGTGCTGGGATTAAAGGCATGTGCACCACCACTGCCCACCCCAGTCTTCAAGTCTTAAGTTGTTCGCTTCACCTGGTTTATTGGTTTTTTTTTTCTTGGTTTCTTGGGTTTCTTTGATAGATTTATTGATGTCATCCAAGTTTTTGTTTGTGTTTTCATCAATTTCTTTAAGGGAATTTTAATTTCCTCATCATACTCACAAAGTTACATTGAAAATCATTTTCTTTTACTTCTTCTGGGTTAGGATGATCGAATCTTCTTGTTGTATGACCACTGGGTTCTGGTGTTACCATGTTGCTTTCTATGTTGTTGGATGAAATCTTGCATTGGCACCTACCCATCTCATCCTTCAGTTGGTACCAGCAGTGTCTTTGCCTCTTGGCCCAATCCTTAAAGTAGCTGTTTTTGTTTTTGAGACCTGTTTTTGGCCTACTCTGTGTTTGAGAGAGCAACACCTCTAAAGACTATCTTTGCCCTCCCTCTTGGCCTGCTCTTTTGGTCTGCTCTCCTGGGTCGCTCTCTTTGTCCAGTCTGTGCAGTTCACTGACTGAACAACCTCCCAGAAAAGATCATATTTCTCTCCTTGGTGGCCTTTCAATTTCCTATGAACCTTCAGTAAAAAAGGCTTTCAAGATGAAATTCCTCATTGTATGTGATGAGTCTCAATATCGTTAACTAATTTTCTGACTTTTATGTCTACTGTGTTGTGGTTGGAATTAATCAGCCAACTTCCCACTTACACTGAAATGCTTTTATCATCGTTATAGGCTTGATCTGTAAATCACAGAAAATATAGAAGAAACAGTTGCTGTTCAGGGCTAAGGCGTTTTGTAGCCTGTAGTTTTAATTGTTTTGTTTGCTTGTCTGAGTAACCTTTGATGTGTGGCTCCAAATTCCTCAAAGTAAAGTGAGGGGGGCTTCATTCATGGCTTTGTTTTTATGTTGTTGGATGATGACCCTGAATGTAGGCTTTTAACATATCAAGCATATGCAGCTTCACACATATCTTGAATTTTAAATTTGACAGAGGGATTCATTCTGATTCCCAGGAGGCCATTTATTCATGACATTAATACTACCTGAGAAATCTGAGTCTTTTTTTTTTTTTTTGGTGTTTCGAGACAGGGTTTCTCTGTGGCTTTGGAGCCTGTCCTGGAACTAGCTCTTGTAGACCAGGCTGGTCTCGAACTCACAGAGATCCACCTGCCTCTGCCTCCCAAGTGCTGGGATTAAAGGCGTGCGCCACCACCGCCCGGCTGCAATCTGAGTCATTGAATTGCAGGTGCATGAACTTCTTTCTGCTTGATTAGCTTGCTTTTAATTTTCCACTCAATTTGCCTATTTTATGGGTCTGCATGGATATATACCATATGGGTACTTGGTCATCAGAGTGATCAAAGCTTCTCAGAAATCCTGAACTTAGAATAATAAATAGTTGTGATCCCCATGTAAGTACTGGCATTTGTGCCCACCTCTTTTCAAGACCAGGAAGGCCTCAGTAGTACTCAGCCATATTTCCAGACCTGTGTTAATTTGTTATGACCAACATTTATATTGCTAATGTTTTTGATCTGTCCATTTGTAATTATTTTAAACATAAAGTACCTTTTTATAAAATGTTTTTGGGATTGTAGTATAAAATAGGACACTTCAGCTGTCTGGAAGATGAACACAGAACTGGAGTGAATGCATAATTCTCTGTAGGAACTTCAGTAAACAGCTCTGAATTTTTTTCGATCTGCTTTGTTTGTTTCACTGATTTTTGCTATGGAGACTGGGGCTTAATGTGTACTTCCACCTGTCATGGACTGATTTTATAGATTTGGCTGGCATTCAACTCAGAGACAAATATACACACCTATGCTTTCTGAGTGCTGTGCTTAAAGGCATGAGTCAATACACCTAGTTTGTCCACTGGGTTTTTCTACTTTGTAATTAGTATTTCTTTATACAATTTTCTCAGTCTACTATGTCCTGTTGATCTGTTTCCTTGGCTGTCTCTATTAATAGACAGTTCTGCTGTAAGGTGATATCCCATTCAAAGGGTACAGAAATGACAGAGGTGACCCTCATATTCAGTTTCCTTCATGACTGACTGTGTCATGAAATATTAGTGTTGAACGCCAGAATTTGATGACTATACTGTCAAAGAAGTATACATTTACAATATTGTCACCATCATGCTTCTATTATACACATGAATGAAATATTTTAGACGGCAGTGACCTATGATGATGTGCATATCAGCTTCACTCAGGAAGAGTGGGATTTGCTGGATCTGTCCCAGAAGAATCTCTACAAAGATGTCATGCTGGAGACCTACAGGAACCTTGCTACTATAGGTAAAAGTAAATTTCCTTCGTGAATCAAAATAAGGGGGGCAGTCGGGCAGTGGTGGCACACGCCTCTAATCCCAGCACTCAGGAGGCAGAGGCAGGTGGATCTCTGTGAGTTCAAGGCCAGCCTGGTCTACAAGAGCCAGTTCCAGGACAGGCTCCTAAGCCACAGAGAAACCCTGTCTCGAAAAACAAAAAACAAAACAAAACAAAACAAAAAACCCAAAATATTTAACCCCTAAAGCAGCAGTCATTTATAGCAACTATGGTCCCAACATCAAAGGGGAAAACTGGTTTAAAAAATGGTGCAAAAGCCATTCTGGATTATAGAACAACATATCACAGAAGAGAATGAATACAAGTTTTGTGATTTTATATGTACGTACTCCAAGAAGTTTGTCAGTACTCAAATTATTTTTAGTACAATGGATTTTTTTGGGATATATTCTCAAGAGCCACATAAAAATAGATTCAAGGAACAGATTAAATTGACATCCTAGATTAAATGTTTCATTTAAAGAATTTTCTACAGCAAATTTCTGTTTATGTATGAAAAGTTATCTAACCCTATATGAAAATGTCATGAAGTATTTTTCTACACTATACTAAATGTATTTCCCAAGAGGGAAAAAGTAAAATATCTAAAATATACTAGATTACAAGACCATAATAGATATTATGAACCTGCATCTGTTTACAGAATTAACTGTATACAAAATGTATTTTTCATTAGAGATCATAAAGAAATGAGTTGGTGACAACCATCCTTTACACCACAATATCAACCTACTTTAATCACAAGTGTGTCCTTGGCATGTGAGTACAAGAAACAGGTTCATTCCCTCCTCACCAAATATTCCAATGATTTACTTAGAAGATGAAGGTTCAGAAATGTGAAATATGTTACGTGTATTTTTTTTCTTTCTTTCAAACCACATCCCAAGCATGGCATAGCAGCCTGAAATTACAAAATACTTAACTGGGCTGTAGTTATCTATAGACTGCTTGAATGTGAATTAAGTTTCCAAATAAGCACATCAAATAACAAAACCAGCTATAAAGCAGGCTGAAAGCATTAAACATTTCATATGAGTTTTAAATCATTTAATTTCTATAGAACAATTTTATTCACAATATAATGAGACAGAAATTGCCACAGGAATGATATACTGATTCAACAAGGCTGCATGTAGCAGCAGCTTTGCATTTTTATTTTTTTTTATTTTTATTTTTTTGGTTTTTCGAGACAGGTTTTTTTTTTTTTTTTTGGTTTTTCGAGACAGGGTTTCTCTGTAGCTTTGGAGCCTGTCCTGGAACTCCCTTTGTAGACCAGGCTGGCCTTGAACTCACAGAGACCCACCTGCCTCTGCCTCCCGAGTGCTGGGATTAAAGGCGTGCACCACCACCGCCCAGCTAGCTTTGCAGTTTTATAACTATTATTTGTTTATAAAAATTAGGCCTCTCCAGTCATGCTTCCCACATTTTTAGGTTTGCAGTGTAAGTTAACAGGGAATACCAAATAGTTCAAAGAGAAAATGTCTTGTCATTTTGAATATGGATTATCTGTATGAAACATGAAATATACTACTAAACCCTGAACCGTGCATGTCTAGGATACCTATCTTAGTGTGTTGCTTAGGTCCATGTGATTTGAAAACCTTTTCCCAACACTTTACTCTTAGGCAGTGTTTGTCTTTGAGGTTTAGGTTTGTTTCTTTTATAAAGCAAAAGGATGGATCCTGCTTTTGGATTCATTCTCTAAGCTTGTGCCTTTTTATAGGCGAATTGGGTCTGTTGATAGTAAGAGATATAAATGATCAGTGATTGCTGGTTCCTGTTTTGTTTCAGTAGTAGTGTTTGTGTGTTTCTCTTCTTTGGTGTTTGCAGATGTCAGGTTATTTGTTTTCTGTGTTTACAGTTAGCTTCCTTGAGTTGGAGTTTCCCCTCTAGTACTTTCTGCATGACTGGATTTGTGTGGACAAGTATTGTTTAAATCTGGTTTTGTCATGGAATACCTTGTTTTCTCCATTGATGGTACTTTCATTCTTGTACCTTCATAACTATATCCTTCTTTGGGTTGGAAAAGTTTTCTTCTATGATATTTTTTTTGTTGAATATATTTTCTGTGCCTTTGAGTTGGTGTTCTTCTCTTTCTTCTATCCCTATTATTCTTAGATTTGGATTTTTTCATGGTGTCCCAGATATCCAGGATATTTTGTGTAAGGAATTTGTTGGAGTTATTGTTTTCCTTGACCAATAAATCTATTTCCTATGTAGTATCTTCAGCACCTGAGATTCTCTCTTCTATCTCTTGTATTATGTTGGTTACACTTCCTGCTATACTTCCCATTTGTTTAACCAGATTTTCCATATACAGAATTCCCTTCATTTGTGTTTTCTTTATTGCCTCTCTTTCAGTCTTCAAGTCTTTTTTTTTTTTTGATTTTTTAAGACAGGGTTTCTCTGTAGTCCTGAAGCCTAGAACTAGCTCTTGAAGACCAGGCTGTACTTGAACTCACAGAGATCCACCTACCTCTACCTCCCAAGTGCTGGGATTAAAGGCATGTGCACCACCACTGCCCACCCCAGTCTTCAAGTCTTAAGTTGTTCGCTTCACCTGGTTTATTGGTTTTTTTTTTCTTGGTTTCTTGGGTTTCTTTGATAGATTTATTGATGTCATCCAAGTTTTTGTTTGTGTTTTCATCAATTTCTTTAAGGGAATTTTAATTTCCTCATCATACTCACAAAGTTACATTGAAAATCATTTTCTTTTACTTCTTCTGGGTTAGGATGATCGAATCTTCTTGTTGTATGACCACTGGGTTCTGGTGTTACCATGTTGCTTTCTATGTTGTTGGATGAAATCTTGCATTGGCACCTACCCATCTCATCCTTCAGTTGGTACCAGCAGTGTCTTTGCCTCTTGGCCCAATCCTTAAAGTAGCTGTTTTTGTTTTTGAGACCTGTTTTTGGCCTACTCTGTGTTTGAGAGAGCAACACCTCTAAAGACTATCTTTGCCCTCCCTCTTGGCCTGCTCTTTTGGTCTGCTCTCCTGGGTCGCTCTCTTTGTCCAGTCTGTGCAGTTCACTGACTGAACAACCTCCCAGAAAAGATCATATTTCTCTCCTTGGTGGCCTTTCAATTTCCTATGAACCTTCAGTAAAAAAGGCTTTCAAGATGAAATTCCTCATTGTATGTGATGAGTCTCAATATCGTTAACTAATTTTCTGACTTTTATGTCTACTGTGTTGTGGTTGGAATTAATCAGCCAACTTCCCACTTACACTGAAATGCTTTTATCATCGTTATAGGCTTGATCTGTAAATCACAGAAAATATAGAAGAAACAGTTGCTGTTCAGGGCTAAGGCGTTTTGTAGCCTGTAGTTTTAATTGTTTTGTTTGCTTGTCTGAGTAACCTTTGATGTGTGGCTCCAAATTCCTCAAAGTAAAGTGAGGGGGGCTTCATTCATGGCTTTGTTTTTATGTTGTTGGATGATGACCCTGAATGTAGGCTTTTAACATATCAAGCATATGCAGCTTCACACATATCTTGAATTTTAAATTTGACAGAGGGATTCATTCTGATTCCCAGGAGGCCATTTATTCATGACATTAATACTACCTGAGAAATCTGAGTCTTTTTTTTTTTTTTTTGGTGTTTCGAGACAGGGTTTCTCTGTGGCTTTGGAGCCTGTCCTAGAACTAGCTCTTGTAGACCAGGCTGGTCTCGAACTCACAGAGATCCACCTGCCTCTGCCTCCCAAGTGCTGGGATTAAAGGCATGCGCCACCACCGCCCGGCTGCAATCTGAGTCATTGAATTGCAGGTGCATGAACTTCTTTCTGCTTGATTAGCTTGCTTTTAATTTTCCACTCAATTTGCCTATTTTATGGGTCTGCATGGATATATACCATATGGGTACTTGGTCATCAGAGTGATCAAAGCTTCTCAGAAATCCTGAACTTAGAATAATAAATAGTTGTGATCCCCATGTAAGTACTGGCATTTGTGCCCACCTCTTTTCAAGACCAGGAAGGCCTCAGTAGTACTCAGCCATATTTCCAGACCTGTGTTAATTTGTTATGACCAACATTTATATTGCTAATGTTTTTGATCTGTCCATTTGTAATTATTTTAAACATAAAGTACCTTTTTATAAAATGTTTTTGGGATTGTAGTATAAAATAGGACACTTCAGCTGTCTGGAAGATGAACACAGAACTGGAGTGAATGCATAATTCTCTGTAGGAACTTCAGTAAACAGCTCTGAATTTTTTTCGATCTGCTTTGTTTGTTTCACTGATTTTTGCTATGGAGACTGGGGCTTAATGTGTACTTCCACCTGTCATGGACTGATTTTATAGATTTGGCTGGCATTCAACTCAGAGACAAATATACACACCTGTGCTTTCTGAGTGCTGTGCTTAAAGGCATGAGTCAATACACCTAGTTTGTCCACTGGGTTTTTCTACTTTGTAATTAGTATTTCTTTATACAATTTTCTCAGTCTACTATGTCCTGTTGATCTGTTTCCTTGGCTGTCTCTATTAATAGACAGTTCTGCTGTAAGGTGATATCCCATTCAAAGGGTACAGAAATGACAGAGGTGACCCTCATATTCAGTTTCCTTCATGACTGACTGTGTCATGAAATATTAGTGTTGAACGCCAGAATTTGATGACTATACTGTCAAAGAAGTATACATTTACAATATTGTCACCATCATGCTTCTATTATACACATGAATGAAATATTTTAGACGGCAGTGACCTATGATGATGTGCATATCAGCTTCACTCAGGAAGAGTGGGATTTGCTGGATCTGTCCCAGAAGAATCTCTACAAAGATGTCATGCTGGAGACCTACAGGAACCTTGCTACTATAGGTAAAAGTAAATTTCCTTCGTGAATCAAAATAAGGGGGGCAGTCGGGCAGTGGTGGCACACGCCTCTAATCCCAGCACTCAGGAGGCAGAGGCAGGTGGATCTCTGTGAGTTCAAGGCCAGCCTGGTCTACAAGAGCTAGTTCCAGGACAGGCTCCAAAGCCACAGAGAAACCCTGTCTCGAAAAAAAAGGGGGGGGCAACTTTTTCTTGCTTAATGATGGTCTTCTGTAATTTGATTTAAAAATAATAAGAATGAGTTGAATAAAGCAGTCATAGTTCTAAGGGTCCCTTAAGATAACACCTTAACTACTGCACAATTTTCAATAATATAACATACATTTTCTGGTATTATATTTTAGGATGCATTTGGGAAGACCATAATACTACAGAACACTCTCCATTTTCTAGAAGAACTGAAAGGTAATTTTCATGTGCAAGCTGATAACAATGTGCCTCTGATGAAACGTTTGTGTCCTGAAAGTTTTGGTCAAAAGCAAAATAGATAAGCACAGTTTTAAGTGCACTAATGGTTATCAAATTTTTACAGATCCATATTTCATATATGTGAGTTGCATTTGAATGACATTCTTTTAAGAAAGAAGTCAAGAAAGCAATGGCTAGAAAGATATCACCTTGTGAGGCATAGTACCATGAGAGCTTTGTTGTAGATCTGCAAATAAATTTCTTTCTTGCTACTCATAATACAAAAGGTATATGAAGAGATGATAAGTATATCTTCAAAATTATGTACTAAACCAATAGCCCATAGTAAATCTTGTATTCCTTGTACACTTCTTGTGACTGTGCTAAGTTTAGTGAGAGAAGCAGTTAGAGTTGAGTCAAGTGGCAGTTGTTCTGCAGAAACCTTGACATCTATACCACAAGTCTGTGAGGAACAGCAAGAAAATGCTGAGAATTCAATGTGGAAATCTTTTATTTGTTATTCTTCTTTACTATGTATACCATATGTTTTTCTTGATATAAGTGTATTAGCATACGGATATAGACAGATATAGCATACCACTCTCTAAGAATAATTAGATAACCAGTAGTCCCCAAGTTGAGTAAATTTGTAGAATTTGAGTCAAGTATACAAATACTTGGTTTTCTACCATCATTGTTAATACATGAACAAACTCAGACTGCAAAAATGCTCTATGAGTTCTAGAACTGTGCAAATAATTCTGGGTGTCCTAGTTCACATAGCATATGCAATATGATTCACAGTAAAGGAGAATTCATGTATGTTAAAGCTCTCCAGTTCTCTTCACACATGTATCAAACATCATATAGAAAAAAGTTTCTGTGAAGGTTAAAAGGTAAGCCATAAAAGAAAGGAATTGACCATTGGAGGTATCTTCTAAGTGGCAAAACAGTGCCTAATTAAAGAGCAAAACATGAGTTTAGACACAGCTATAAAAACTTAGTATCTGGGCTGGAGAGATGGCTCAGAGGTTAAGAGCACTGACAGCTCTTCCAGAGGTCCTGAGTTCGATTCCCAGCAACCACATGGTGGCTCACAACCATCTGTAATGAGGTCTGGTGCCCTCTTCTGGCCTGCAGGCATACACACAGACAGAATATTGTATACATAATAAATAAACAAATATTTAAAAAAAACTTAGTATCTGATTCCTCTTTATAATTGGATAATATTATAAAATTAATTCATACAAATGAATTAATTCATACAACAGTGTATTAAATGTGGTATAGCTTTTAAATGTGCCAATTTTTCTTGCAGGATTGAAAAAATTCAAACTGGAGAGAAACTTTCAATATATATTCAGTGTGGTAAACTCTTGACATATGACAGTCACCTAAAAGGGAATGAAAGAACACATACTGGAGAGAAGCCTTACAAATGTAATCAGTGTGGTAAGGCCTTTGCAGCTCAGAGTCATCTTCAAATTCATAAAAGAACACATACTGGAGAGAAATCCTATGGATGTAATCAGTGTGGTAAGGCCTTTGCACAGAATGGTGCTCTTCAATACCATAAAAGAACACACACTGGAGAAAAACCATATGAGTGTAATCAGTGTGGTAAGACCTTTGCATCTTCTAGTAATCTCCAAACGCATAAAAGATCACATAGTGGAGAGGAACCATATGATTGTGATCAGTGTGGTAAGGCCTTTACAACTCATAGCAATCTTCAAAAGCATAAAAGAGTACATACTGGAGAGAAACCCTACGGATGTAATCAGTGTGGTAAGGCTTTTTCACAGTATTGTGCTCTTCAATGCCATAAAAGAACACACACTGGAGAAAAACCATATGAGTGTAATCAGTGTGGTAAGGCCTTTGCAACTCACAATAATCTTCAAGACCATAAAAAATCACATACTGGAGAGAAACACTATGAATGTAATCAGTGTGGGAAGGACTTTGCACAGTACAGTGGTCTTCAACATCATAAAAGAACACATACCGGAGAGAAGCCCTATGAATGTAATCAGTGTGGTAAGGCCTTTGCAGTGAACAGTTCTTTTCAAGTGCATAAAAGAACACACACTGAAGAGAAACCATATGAATGTAATGAGTGTGGTAAGGCATTTGCAACTTCTGGTAATCTTAAAGTGCAAAAAAGATCTCACCATAGATAGAACTTCTTTGAATGTAATCAGTGTGGTATGAGGTTTGCAGAGCACAGCAATCTTCAAATGCATAAAAGAACAGAGAAACCCCATGGATGTATTCAGTGTGGTAAAGCCTTTGAAGATCACAGTAATCTTCAAAGGCTTAAAAACAGTATGAATGAAGTCAGTGTGATAAAACCTTTCATGTCTTATTCATCTTCAAGTGCATAAATGTACACATATAAGAGAAAAACCATGGATAGAATCTATGCGGTAAATTCTTTGTCACAAAAATTTACAAATACATTAAATAAACCATCAAGGAAGGAAACTAAATTTAATAAAAGTAGTCTTCAAAAGCATGACAAAAATTATACTGCAGTGAAAGTCTATTTATGAAGACCTATGGGCAGGAGAAAGAGCCAGTCAAAGAATCACACCCTATTACTGAAATGAGATCCAAAGGAAAACGGTTTGTCCCTGAATCTAGAGCTAGTTATAGAGACAACCTCACCCTGAAGACAGAGCTAAAAGCCAGTGAAGGAAAAACACTTTGGCTCTCAAACTAGAGCCAAAGAAACACACTCTACCCTTGTTCAACTGAGCACAAAACCAACCAATCTCTGAGCACAAAATCCAGCCCATGTCTCAGCTTGTTCAACTCAGGGATTGAGATCTGACCAGTTTCCACCTTCAAAATCTCCCTGGAAGAGATCTGGTTTTAAGTAGCCCTGTATGTGCCATATGCTCATTCAATTGGCAGCTGCCCCTGTCCACCGTGGCAGAGGCAGTCACTCTCTTCCCTCCCAAATAAATCTCTTGATTGCGATTTCTGTGAAGACCTTCTTGCACTGGAATGGATCAGAAACTCCCTAGTGGAGTTGAATTGAGACATAATTGATACTTCTACTTGGAAAGTCATTTAACCCAGAGGAGCACAGCAGCAATGGACACCTCTTATGGGACACTCTATTAGGGGAGTGGAGCAGATCAATAACAGACATTTCTGCTGGGAAACTCTTAGAAGAATGGAGCAGATCCCAGCTGTGATGGTTCTCTCTCAGAGAGGAACATCATTGCCTCAACTAGTGTGGCACCCTTCTCTTCACAACTGTAGGTGTTTCCTGACTTCAGACAGTAAGGATACCATTCCCTCTTGCACTATGAATTTGAATCATAATGAAACCCTATTAGATTTTATACTTCTCTTCAATTGCAAGACATAAGTAATTCAGGTATAAATATTTAAGGATGTGTACTCACTCCTTTTGTTGTGATATCATCTTTATTTCAAATTATAAATGCATTTTATTTGGCCCTTGGTCCTAGAAGATAAGAGAATCACCATGAAAGTTCCATGACAAAAATTGTAAGACAGGGCACCTGAAGCAGGAGCTTAAGAACTCACGACCTTAATCTCCCACATGAAGCAGAGAATGGAATTGGAACTGGTGTACGGATGTAAATTCTCATAGCCTACACTTAGTGGCATATTTCCTTCAGCAGGACAGCATGTCCTAAATCTTCCCAAATGATACCACCATTTAGAAGGACTAATTTCTCTTACTTCAAGCTTAAACATGCTTTCTCTTTCATGAACCAATTCATGAAGAAAAACTCTGTAAGTGAGCAGTAAAATGCCCCAACTCCTCATTTAGTATAATGAATGCTTACAGGAGAAATATGTTCATGAGTGAAAAACTGATTAAAAAGTTGTTTTAATTGTAATTATGGGGTGTTGTGTGTGTGTGTGTGTCTATTTGAATGTGCAATCTGTATCTTGAGAAAATTAACACTTCTTGTAGCAAGACTTACAGGAAGCTGTTAAAAATTTGATTTTAGTCATGGGAGTGAACATTTCTTAGTCACCTCACCATGGCTCTAGTGCTATAAATGTTTTAAATTCTACTTGGGTCACTTTTCAGTCTGCAATAGGAACAAACTCATGCTGGGTGGTGGTGGCGCACGCCTTTAATCCCAGCACTCGGGAGGCAGAGGCAGGCGGATCTCTGTGAGTTCGAGACCAGCCTGGTCTACAAGAGCTAGTTCCAGGACAGGCTCCAAAACCACAGAGAAACCCTGTCTTGAAAAACCAAAAAAAAAAAAAGGAACAAACTCATAAAGAAGACATTCCTATTCATGAAAAAATTTTGTTAATAACATTAAGCATCACAGATTTCTTTACCTTCAAGAATAATTATTTTTCATCATAGCATTTAAGGAAGTAAATTACATACCATATTCAGTCAAGTCTGATGGATATTATTGTATTGTGGTTTCTATTTTAAAATATTTGAGGGAGTCACTAAAGTGTGCTGTATTCAAATCCATTTAGTGAAGTTTATTTTGTAGATCTTGTATTTCTTCGATAACTTTTGTTTATCTTCTATTCTGTCTGTACCTAGTGATAGGTATTTTTCTACTGTAACGTATATAATGGAACCTCCATCATATAATTTTCCCATTGGTTATTGAAATATCAGGCCATTTTTGATGATGCTTTACACATAGGGTGGTGGTTTGTGTTCCTGGTTTTGATTTTCATCTTTTCACAAATTCCCTTGAGATTTTGTTATTTGTTATTCGTCTTACCTTGGATGTCAATAGTGATTCAGGGATACATTTGAACTCATGATGCTCGTTTGTCTTACTCTTGAGTACAAGTCCAAGGGTAGATGATGAACTTCCACTGTGCTGGGTTTTCAAGGGAATTTAACAATGTAAATGTTAAAATGACTAATAAAAGAGATTATAAGAAACATTAAATAATTCATGTGTGTATTCAAAGATTTTCATTTATCTGATATGGATGTACTAATGTATGAGAATCAGCAAACATCTGTGTATCTAATACCACAGCTTGATGTTCTATAGAAATTGAGGATAAGTTTCTAGTCTTACACACAACAGTCCTTTCCACCTGAGCCAATACATTGGTGCTCAAACTCAATTTGAAGAAATATTACAACAGGAAAATTTGTTCACTTTGAGGACTATGCATTTATTTATAACACTTTCTTAGGACCAAAATTATACACCAGAAAATTGCCTCATTTAGTAAAGTTCATTGCTGCTAAGTCAGAACTGGGTTTTATCTCTGGGTTATGCACCATACTTCTACAAATTTTCTCATATTTATTCACTTCACAAGAAGTGCCATTGAGGTCATGTGCAGTCAAATAACTCCAAAGGTTTAATCACTAGAACTCACAAAGCAGAAGTAGGTCATAGACCCCTGCTGGTTTTCCTGTCAGTGCTACATACACATCATGGCACAGGTGTATTCACACAGTCACACTTCAATATTTTTAAACAGATGGAATTAACAATGCAAAGCGAATGACACATATGAAATGATTTGGCCATTTAAAGTATAGAATTTCAAGAATCGTTACTCTTCATCAAAACAGTAATGCTCCACTTTAAATTTTATTTTATTATTGTTCTTTCTCTGATTCAATGATACGTCCTTTAAAAACACATATTTCAACTGGACTTACAGGTGTATGGCTATAAATACAGCACATGAGAGTGTGGTTGGGCTTGATCATAGTGTGGCCAGCTTCTTCCCCATAATAAATTCATGGCATCCATGGCTATGAGAAAGTATCCTGTCTCAGAAATTCTAACAGAGTCTATGTAAAATTATGTAACTTTTTGCTAATAAAATCTGGCTGGACTCAGATTGATTTCAACCAACTTTTTCTTATCTTTACTTACACAAGAAAAACTGATAACAATAACATAAGCATTATAGATATTCCATTCACATTCAATCCGTTGAATCATTTGACAACCATCTAGAGGGCATTTATGTGCTAAGAGACAGAAGGAACAGTGGGACACCTTCACCTTCCGCATTATAATGACATATGTGGGAACTGGAGAGTTGTCTCAAAGTACTACACCTCTTGGGTACCCAAGTTTGGTTTATAGCCCCAAAACCCAGGTACCAGTGGTGATCAAAAGATGGTGTCTAATGCTCTTTGTCTGGAGTTACAGACAGCTGTGGATACGTAGTATCAATGTTAGGCCCTGTGGATGAGTATCCAGTGTTCTAAGTGCTGAGTCTTCAGCCTCATGAGCATGTCATTAATAATAGTGAGATGGAAAAGGCTGATATAATAAGTTTATCTTTTCATCACCCTTCATGACCCAGAAGAACTAAAGATTGACAGCACCAGAATCTAACTTAGACTTGGTTCTTTTAGAATTTCTGATCATTATACATGATCAAAAAGATAGTTTTGCTCTGTAAATCTCCATCTGCCTAAGTGGTTAGATGTGCCTTTTTCTTTGTTGTTGTTAGTTTTTTGTTTTGTTTTGTTTTGTTTTTCAAGACAGGATTTCTCTGTAGCTTTAAATCTTCTCCTGGAACTAGCTCTTATAGACCAGGCTGGCCTTGAAGTCACAGAGATCCACCTGCCTCTGCTTCCAAAGTGCTGGGAGTAAAGGCATGTGCAACCACTGCCTAAGTTCTCATGTTCCTTTTTATTGTTCACAGTATAACCTTGGGCCTGAACACAAAAGAGACTTAAAAATGACATTTTATATGGTATGCAAAATTTTTTTCCAGGCTGGCTCCTCTTTTAAAAATTAACCAGTTTTTAAAGAGATTTTTTTATTAAACTTAATTTTGTGGAATAATTTATCCAGAGGAAGGCATATTAATTCTAGAACAGCAGTATCTCCAATTTATAAAAAAAAAATGTTTCTGAATCAAAAGTTCTCATTTTGGATCAAGTACCCTTGATCCCACTCCATTGTTCACCAGGGAAATGACCTTGCTCTCATGATTAAACCAACTAAATTTTAGATTAACTCAATCACCACTCAGTCGTAAAATGACCTTTTGTATTGCAATACGTTAAAGAATACAGGAAACCATGAAGCATAGCGTGAGTGTTATTTCTGATGAAAACTTTATTAAACAGTAAGAACCATTAGATCCTTGACAAGATTTGGTTAATTGTTTTGATCAAGGTAATTGGTACTTGTTGGTGGAAAGCTATTTACCAATTAATTTAATCTTGCAGCCATTTGTTCAAGTCTATTAAAATTCAAAATTAAGCAAATCGATGCTTAAAAGGGAAATACCACCATTAAAGCTCCAACCACCTAGGAATGAGAAAGTAACTTCTGTCCCCATTTCTAAAGCCACATTTAGAATTGTAGTTGATTGATGGGGCTGGAGAGATGACACTGTGGGTAAGAATACTGACTGTTCTTCTAGAGGACCCAAGTTCAATTGTCAGCACCCACATGGAACCTCACAACTGTGTTTAGCTCCAGTTCTAGGGGACATGACACCATCACACAGACATACATGCACATGTAACACGAATGCACATAAAATAAAAATAAATCAACTGGCCGGGCGGTGGTGGTGCACACCTTTAATTCCAGCACTCGGGAGGCAGAGGTAGGCGGATCTCTGTGAATTAGAGACCAGCCTGGTCTACAAGAGCTAGTTCCAGGACAGGCTCCAAAACCACAGAGAAACCCTGTCTCGAAAAACCAAAATAAATAAATAAATCAACTGAATAAACATACTGAATGGAAATCAACATCACTTGCTAAATGCAAGTATCTTATTCTAGTATCATCTCAACTAAAGTGAGTTTTAGAGGTATGTGTGTATGCTTTAGTTGGTAAAGCTGAAGATAAAATTAGAACCAGAGTTGACCATAGGAGGTACCAAAGATTTTCCAATCAATTTTAGGGCGCGTTTCTATCAGATATCCAAATAATTCAGCAATAACAGTTGTCTCAATTTCCCCTTTAATAAAGAAAGCTGTCTTGGTAGATTTAAAAAAAAAAACTTTGCTGGGCGATGGTGGCGCACGCCTTTAATCCCAGCACTTGGGAGGCAGAGGCAGGCGATCTCTGTGAGTTCGAGACCAGCCTGGTCTACAGAGCTAGTTCCAGGACAGGCTCCAAAGCCACAGAGAAACCCTGTCTTGAAAAACCAAAAAAAAAAAAAAAAAAAAAAAGCTTTTAAAGGATGGGTTAATAATGATGTTAGACTCCAAAAAACAACAAGAACAAGAGAGTTTTTTGACTTTTTGGAAGTTAATGGATTGATAAAATTTTAGTCAAAATTTAATAAATTTAATAAAATTTAATTTACATATCACTGTAGCACAAATTCCAATTGTTCCCAAAAATAAAAAGCCATAATCAGATATTGAGAAAGATGAGAGAAATAAAGGAGCCAATCACTATAAAGCTCTTTTACCTCTATAGAATTCTTAGATTCAAATGGGAAAGACCTGTCTTCATGAATCCTCAGACTGAATGCTGTGGGTTCCATTTCCCTCCCACTTTAATAATATATAATTCATTGGACACCAAAAACCACCTGCCCCACTATAAACAGCACTGCACTTTCAATTTCAGGACACCTAAGACTGAATAATCACAGTGACTATATTAATTTCAACACAGTTTGGTCAAGAACTCAGGTATATTTCTGTTAACTCTCACATCTTAAATTAGCCCATTTCTATTAGTCTATGTATAGTCATATAGACATCGCAATACCTCATTTTCTTTTTTTTTAAGATTTATTTAATTATATGTACAGCATTCCTTCCATGTGTGCCCGCAGGCCAGAAAGGGGGGTGCCAGGTCTCATTATAGATGGCTGTGAGCCACCATGTGGTTGCTTGGAATTGAATTCAGAACCTCTGGAAGAACAGTTAGTACTCTTAACCCCTGAGCCATTTCTCCAGTCCCAGTACCTCATTTTCTACATGTCTTCTTTCCTTGGCACCTGACTGGTGTCCGCTTGACCCGACCTACTCTCTCTATATATTTCTGTTCAGATTTCCTGCCTGGTTTTACTCTGCTCGACCATTGGCTAAAAGAGCATTATTCATCAACTAATTAAAGCAACACATATACAAAAGGACATTCCACATCACTCATCTACGTGGGAATGTGACTGTTTTGTTCTTAAATTTATTTCCTGCTGCCTGGGGGTGATGGCATTTTCATGGGATCCTTAAAAATGTGGGTTAATCATCACATTTTGGGAGAGGTAGCTATATCACTGAATGTCCAGTCTCTGTGTAAGGGACAGTGTAGGACTTGTCTCAAGCCCTGGCTAAAGTAACCTGAGAGGCTGGGTCATCTCAGCTAGGTACCTCAAAATCTTCCTGAGCAGTTTATATTCCAAATAAGGTCTTTAGGTAGTGTTTTTCAGCTTTGTGCTGTTATCATAGTTCTGGTGGAATTTTCTTTGTGGGGAGTCATCATTCTTTTGAAGACTTCAAAGGCTGCTGTTAGGCATAGACATGGTTCACTAGAGAAAAGAGATAGAGACTCAAACTCCAGGAAGGTGTGCATCCAAACAGACTAGGCTCCCACAAAGCCCATCCATGTAGTAGAATCAAAACCCAGTGCCATTGCCCTTGGCTTCTCAGTCAGCCTCCACCATCAGCCACATTCAGAGAGTCCAGTTTGATCACATGCTCCATCAGTTCCATTCCAACTGGCCTTGGTGATCTCCCATTAGATCAGTCCCACTGTCTCAGTGGGTGGACGCACCCCTCACAGCCCTGACTTCTTTGCTCATGTTCTCCCTCCTTCTGCTCCTCATTTGGACCTTGGGAGCTCAGTCCAGTGCTCCAATGTGGGTCTCTGTCTCTATCTCCATCCATTGCCAGATGTAGGTTCTATGATAATATGCAAGATATTCATTAGTGTGGCTATAGGACAAGGCCAATTCAGGTACCCTCTCTGCTGCCCTAGGAACAAGTTGGGGACATGTCCTTGGATACATGGGAACCCCTCTAGAGTCAAGTCTCTTGCCAACCCTAAAATTGCTTCCTTAATTAAACTATCTACTTCCCTGCTCCCACATCCACCCCTCCTCCATCCCAACCATCCCATTCCCTCAAGCTCTCCCCATCCTTCCCGTCTCTCTTCTTTCTCCCCATCTCCCTTATCCCCACCCCACCCCCATGCTTCCAACCCCTGCCCAGGAAATCTTGTCCACTTCCAATATCCAGGAGGATAACTATATGTTTTCTTTGGGTTCACCTTCTTATTTAACTTCTCTAGGATCATGATTATAGGCTCAATGTCCTTTATTCATGGCTAGAATCCACTTATGAGTGAGTACATACCATTTTCCTCTTTTTGGGTCTGGGTTACCTCACTCAGTAAAGTGTTTTGTATTTCCATCCATTTGCATGCAAAATTCAAGATTCACTGACAGGGTTTTAATGTTAAGATCACAATGGATGAGAAAGACAGGACAAGTAAAAAGTAAAAAGATATGGTGGGGAGGTATTGCAGAAGATACATCCCACACCTATTAACCTTCTTAAGAAAAAAAGCATCTTGATTGGCATTGAGGCACACACATTTAATCTCAAGACTCAGGGTGAAGAACCATGTGGTTGTCAGTGAGTTCAAGGCCAGGCTGGTTTACAGAGTGAGTTCCAGAATAGTCAGGACTGTCCCAGAGAAAAGTTATCTTGAAAAACAAAATAAAGTAGGAGGAGGAGGAGGAGGAGGAGGAGGAGGAGGAGGAGGAGGAGGAGGAGAGGAGGAGGAGGAGGGAGGAGAGGAGGAGGAGGAGGAGGAGGAGGAGGAGGAGGAGGAGGAGGAGGAGGAGGAGGAGGAGGAGGAGGAGGAGGAGGGAGGAGAGGAGGAGGAGGAGGAGGAGGAGGAGGAGGAGGAGGAGGAGGAGGAGGGAGGAGGAGGAGGAGGGAGGAGGAGGAGGAGGAGGAGGAGGAGGAGGAGGAGGAGGAGGAGGAGGAGGAGGAGGAGGAGGAGGAGGAGGAGGAGGAGGAGGAGGAGGAGGAGGAGGAGGAGGAGGAGGAGGAGGAGGAGGAGGAGGAGGAGGAGAGGAGGAGGAGGAGGAGGAGGAGGAGGAGGAGGAGGGAGGAGGAGAGGAGGAGGAGGAGGAGGAGGAGGAGGAGGAGGAGGAGGAGGAGGAGGAGGAGGAGGAGGAGGAGGAGGAGGAGGAGGAGGAGGAGGAGGAGGAGGAGGAGGAGGAGGAGGAGGAGGAGGAGGAGGAGGGAGGAGGAGGAGGAGGAGGAGAGGAGGAGGAGGAGGAGGAGGAGGGGAGGGGAGGAGAGGAGGAGGAGGAGGAGGAGGAGGAGGAGGAGGAGGGAGGAGGAGGAGGAGGAGGAGGAGGAGGAGGAGGAGGAGGAGGAGGAGGAGGAGGAGGAGGAGGAGGAGGAGGAGGAGGAGGAGGAGGAGGAGGAGGAGGAGGAGGAGGAGGAGGAGGAGGAGGAGGAGGAGGAGGAGGAGGAGGAGGAGGAGGAGGAGGAGGAGGAGGAGGAGGAGGAGGAGGAGGAGGAGGAGGGGAGGAGGAGGAGGAGGAGGAGGAGGAGGAGGAGGAGGGAGGAGGAGGAGGAGGAGGAGGAGGAGGAGGAGGAGGAGGAGGAGGAGGAGGAGGAGGAGGAGGAGGAGGAGGAGGAGGAGGAGGAGGAGGAGGAGGAGGAGGAGGAGGAGGAGGAGGAGGAGGAGGAGGAGGAGGAGGAGGAGGAGGAGGAGGAGGAGGAGGAGGAGGAGGAGGAGGAGGAGGAGGAGGAGGAGGAGGAGGAGGAGGAGGAGGAGGAGGAGGAGGAGGAGGAGGGAGGAGGAGGAGGAGGAGGAGGAGGAGGAGGAGGAGGAGGAGGAGGAGGAGGAGGAGGAGGAGGAGGAGGAGGGGAGGAGGAGGAGGAGGAGGAGGTGGAGGAGGAGGAGGAGGAGCGAGGAGGAGGAGGAGGAGGAGGCGGAGGAAGGAGAGGAGGAGGAGGAGGAGGAGGAGGAGGAGGAGGAGGAGGAGGAGGAGGAGGAGGAGGAGAGAGAGGAGGAGGAGAGGAGGGAGGAGGAGGAGGAGGAGGAGGAGAGGAGGAGGAGAGGAGGAGAGGAAGGAGAGGAGGAGGAGAGAGGAGGAGGAAGGAAAGAAAGAAAATATCATATTTGCATACTACTTCCAAGAAGGAAAATGGAAGAATTAATTATATGAATTATATGAAGTCAGTAGAAACTATCACACAATGAGACAAGTTTAGGAGGAGGCTAGTCCAACAACTCTACACAAGAGGTACACAGGGTATTTTGAAATATTTACTAAGTGCATAGTTGCCCTGAGCTGATAACCATAGCTCCATATAGGGGAAAGAACTGTTTTCTCAAGATCTGAAGCAACTCCTCCACAAAGGCCTTGACACCAGGACATTACCAGGTTTCCAAAGTATATTCCTAGTTTTACTGAAGGAGCTCGGTTTTATTATCAATACATCAGGTCCTTAGTGAAACTCACAAGGCTTAGGTCCCAAATTATACTAGGTCTCCCAAGATTATACCTCTTCCCTGCCTGAGGTCCAAAATAAAACTTTTGATTGATCAGGCCAGTCCTTCACACAACAGTGTTTTACATTTCAAACACACATTTCAGCCTCTTGCTGAGATGCGATTTGGGAAGATGTCCCTGGTCAATTTCTCATGTACCCCTTTTTCCTGACTCAACGCCATTCCAGTGGATGCACTACAATGGCCTGGAGTCACAGTCCTGCATATAAAGTGGGTTTCTTGTGATCCCTAGCCAATTTCAAAATGCTGTTAAGCAGGCGTTTACAAATTTTTTAATTGAGACTATCCAACTTAAAGCAATTACGCCCACAATGCAAGTTTTTCTAAGTGCACCCTCATTCTTACCCCCCCTTCTGCTTTTCTTTCTCTGTTTATTTGCAACCATGCAACCAAGCAGTTGGGCCCACCCCTATTTCCACCTTTCTTTGAAATCTGCTCATTCCCAGAAGACTCTCTTGTCCTATGTTCGGATGCTCAGGCTCTGTGTTTGGCCTTGTCTGTAAACAGTTCTCTCATCCTGCCTCCACTTCCATCTCTCTCCGTGTGCTTAGTCAAGGACAGATCTCTTGTTCTGCCCTAACTTCCATTTAGCACCCTCCCACTTGGCTGCCTCCTCGCACTTGGGATCTGGTTCTCCAGTGCCTTTCTGTCCTGCCCCAACTTCCGTTTCCCCCCTCCTGCTTGTTCACAGACAGCACTCTCATGCCACCCCATAAGCCCAGCGGATGGGCTCTGGCATGACTCTGATGCGCCCTGTCCCCTAAGCCACAGCATAGCCAGACACTCAGCCTTGTCAGCCGTGGCTGTGGCATGAATAACAAGGGCTCAAAACGTAAGTTTTATGGACATGTGTGCTTCCAAATTATAGCAGCTCTAAACATTTAGTTTAAAATACCTGGCTCTCAAGTGTCTTTAGAGATCTGGTTCATGGCATTTGAACAACAAGAGCTTCTCACACACAGACATGCCAGATTTTGTAGCACCCTATGGCTTCTTCAAGAAGACAGAAGACCTGCTGTCTCCAGACTTGCTCGGGGTGTGGCGACATCACCCACACAGAAGCAAAAGAGACCTTTTATTACTCCAGTCTCCTGGATGCTTCACCCAGGGAATCGATCCCCTCATCTTGGCAAGACACTTACAGTAAATCTTCTCCCTCAGAGGAAAATCTTTGGGCCTCTCACACACAGCAGCTAATAGCAAGCACTGCTTCTAAGACTGATGTTCTCCAAGGACAAGGAGAAGATTTGGGATTGCCTGCTAGCAAAAAGCTATCTCATTTTTGCTCATTAATTCCTCCCAGATCTGTCGAAAGGCATTTGACAACTCGAGGTACTCTTCTTTAACAGGCTTCAGAGACCAGGTTTAACAGGTTTCAATCTTCAGAGGTTCATAGTTCCCAATTTCCTTTAATTGCCTTCTAACCGGAAGCACTAGCCTGTTGCTATTACACCAAGACATAAAATCTGTTCCAGTTCTCTTACAGGTTCCTGGAAAGGTTCTATTGCTACATCAGAATAATGTCTGGTAAAATCCAGGGTTTTTAATTTTTTTTTTATTGCGAAAAGAAGAAAAAAAAACATAAAAAAACAAGTTTCCACCTCCTCCCAGCCTCCCATTTCCCTTCCCCTCCTCCCACCCTTCTCCCCCTCCTCCCACCCTTCTCCCCCTCCCCCACTCCTCTCCCCCCCCCCTCCCTCTCCAGTCCACAGAGCAGTCCAGGTTCCCTGCCCTGTGGTAAGTCCTAGGTCCTCCCCCCTCCGTCCATATCTAGGAAGGTGAACATCCAAACTGGCTAGGCTCCCACAAAGCCAGCACATTAAGTAGGATCAAAACCCCCTGCCATTGTCCTTGGCGTCTCATCAGCCCTCATTGTTCGCCATGTTCAGAGAGTCCAGTTTTATCTCATGCTTTTTCGGTCACAGTCCAGCTGGCCTTGGTGAGCTCCCCATAGATCAGCTCCACTGTCTCAGTGGGTGGATGCACGCCTCGTGGTCCCGAATTCTTTGATCATGTTCTCCCTCCTTCTGCTCCTCCTTGGGACCTTGGGAGCTCAGTCCAGTGCTCCTGTGTGGGTCTCTGTCTCTATCTCTATCCATCACCAGATGAAGATTCTATGATGATATGCAAGATATTCGTCAGTATTGCTCTAGGATAGGGTCATTTCAGGTTCCCAATCCTCAGCTGCCCAAGGAACTAACTGGGAACCTCATCTTGGGCACTAGGGAGCCCCTCTAGGGTCAAGTCTCTTGCCCACCCTAAACTGGCTCCCTTAACTAAGAATTGTGGTTCCGTGCTCCCCTATCCACCTTTCCTTTATCCCAATTCTCCTGTTTCCCAGGTCCCCCCTCCTTCCCTTCTACCTTTTCTCTCCCCATCTCCCTTTACCCGCATCCCACCCCATCCCCAAGATCCCATTTTCTCCCCAGAAATTTGGTCTACTTCCCTTAGCCAAGAGCACAACTATATGTTTTTCCTTGGGTTCACCTTCTTACTTAGCTTCTTTAGGTTAACCTCTTGTAGACTCCGTGGTCCTTATTTATGGCTAGAAACCAATTATGAGTGAGTACATCCCATATTCATCTTTTTGGGTCTGGGACACCTCACTCAGGATAGTGTTTTCTATTTCCATCCATTTGCATGCAAAATTCGAGAAGTCATTGGTTTTTACCGCAGCGTAGTACTCTAGCGTGTATATATTCCATACTTTCTTCATCCATTCTTCCATTGAAGGGCATCTAGGTTGTTTCCAGGTTCTGGCTATTACAAATAATACTGCTATGAACATAGTTGAACAAATGCTTTTGTCATTTGATAAGGCATCTCTTGGGTATATTCCCAAGAGTGGTATTGCTGGGTCCAGGGGTAAGTTGATCCCGAATTTTCTGAGAAACCGAAACACTGACTTCCACAGTGGTTGCACAAAATTGCATTCCCACCAGCAATGGATGAGGGTACCCGTTCCTCCACAGCCTCTCCAGCAAAGGTTATCCTTGGTGTTTTTGACTTTAGCCATTCTGACAGGTGTAAGATGATATCTCAAAGTTGTTTTGATTTGCATTTCCCTGATTGCTAAGGAAGTTGAGCACGACCTTAAGTGTCTTTTGGCCATTTGAACTTCTTCTGTTGAGAATTCTCTGTTCAGTTCAGTGCCCCATTTTTTAATTGGGTTAATTAGCATTTTAAAGTCTAGTTTCTTGAGTTCTCTATATATTTTGGAGATCAGACCTTTGTCTGTTGTGGGGTTGGTGAAAATCTTCTCCCAGTCAGTAGGTTGCCTTTGTGTCTTAGTGACCATGTCCTTTGCTTTACAGAAGCTTCTCAGTTTAAGTAGGTCCCATTTATTCAATGTTGCCCTTAATGTCTGTGCTTCTGGGTTTATACATAGGAAGCGATCTCCTGTGCCCATCTGTTGTAGGGTATTTCCCACTTTCTCTTCTATCCTTTTCAGTGTGTTCGGGCTGATATTGAGGTCTTTAATCCATTTGGACTTGAGTTTTGTGCACGGTGAGAGATATGGGTCTATTTTCATTCTTCTACAGGTTGACATCCAGTTGTGCCAGCACCATTTGTTGAAGATGCTTTCTTTCTTCCATTGTATACTTTTAGCTCCTTTATCGAAAATGAGGTGTTCATAGGTTTGTGGGATAAAATCCGGGTCTTCTGTACGATTCCATTGATCGACTTCTCTGTTTTTATGCCAGTACCACACTGTTTTCATTACTGTAGCTCTGTAATAGAGTTTGAAGTCAGGGACGGTAATGCCTCCAGAAGATCCTTTATTGTATAGGATTGTTTTGGCTATCCTGGGATTTTTGTTTTTCCATATAAAGTTGATTATTGTCTTCTCCAGATCTGTGAAGAATTTTGATGGGATCTTGATGGGGATTGCATTGAATCTATAAATTGCCTTAGGTAGAATTGCCATTTTTACTATGTTGATCCTCCCAATCCAAGAGCAAGGGAGGTCCATCCATTTTTTGGTATCCTCTTCAATTTCTTTCTTCAATGCCTTAAAGTTCTTGTCAAATAAATCTTTCACTTCCTTGGTTAGATTTACCCCCAGATATTTTATGCTGTTTGTGGCTATCGTGAATGGTGAAGCTTCTCTGATTTCCCTCTCTGCTTCCATATCCTTTGTGTATAAGAGGGCGACTGATTTTTTGGAGTTGATCTTGTATCCTGCCACATTACTAAAGCTGTTTATCAGGTGTATAAGTTCTTTGGTGGAGTTTTGGGGGTCGCTTATGTACACTATCATATCATCTGCAAATAACGAAAGTTTAACTTCTTCCTTTCCAATTCGAATCCCCTTGATCCCATTATGTTGTCTTATTGCTATTGCTAGAACTTCAAGCACTATATTGAAGAGGTATGGCGAGAGTGGACAGCCTTGCCGTGTTCCTGAGTTAAGCGGGATGGCTTTGAGTTTCTCTCCGTTTAATTTGATGTTAGCTGTCGGCTTGCTGTATATAGCTTTTATTATATTTAGGTATGACCCTTGTATCCCTAATCTCTCCAAGACTTTTAACATAAATGGATGTTGAATTTTGTCAAATGCTTTTTCAGCATCTAATGAAATGATCATATGGTTTTTTTCTTTCAGTTTATTTATATGCTGGATCACATTGATAGATTTTCGTATGTTGAACCAGCCCTGCATCTGAGGAATGAAGCCTACTTGATCATAATGGATAATTTTTCGGATGTGTTCTTGGATTCGATTTGCCAGTATTTTGTTGAGGATTTTTGCGTCGATATTCATGAGTGAGATTGGCCTGTAGTTCTCTTTCCTGGTTGAGTCTTTGAGTGGTTTTGGTATCAGAGTAATTGTGGCTTCATCAAAGGAATTTGGTAATGACCCTTCTGATTCTATATTGTGGAATACATTAAGGAGTATAGGTATTAGGTCTTCTTGGAAGTTCTGGTAGAATTCTGCATTGAAACCATCTGGTCCTGGGCTTTTTTTGGTAGGGAGGTTTTTGATAACAGCTTCTAATTCTTCGCGACTTACAGGTCTGTTTAGATTGTTCACCTGGTCCTGGTTTAGTTTTGGTAAATGGTATTTATCTAAGAAAGTGTCCATTTCTTTTACATTTTCCAGTTTTGTGGCATATAGGCTTTTGTAGTAAGATCTAATGACTCTCTGAATTTCCTCTGTGTCTGTGGTTATGTCCCCCTTTTCATTTCTGATCTTATTAATTTGCGTGTTCTCTCTCTTTCGTTTGATTAGTTTGGATAGGGGTTTATCTATCTTGTTGATTTTCTCCAGGAACCAGCTTTTTGTTTCATTGATTGTTTGGATTGTTTTCTGTGTTTCTATTTTGTTGATTTCAGCCCTCAATTTGATTATTTCCAGTCTTCTACTCCTCCTAGGTGAGTCTGCTTCTTATTTTTCTAGAGCTTTCAAGTGGGCTGTTAAGTCTCCAATATGTGCTTTCTCTGTTTTCTTTAAGTGGGCACTTAGTGCTATGAACTTTCCTCTCAGGACTGCTTTCATAGTGTCCCATAAGTTCGAGTATGTTGTTTGTTTATTTTCATTGAATTCAAGGAAGACTTTAATTTCTTTCTTTATTTCTTCCTTAATCCAGGTATGGTTCAGTAGATGACTGTTCAGTTTCCATGAGTTTGTAGGCTTTCTGGGGGTAGCATTGTTGTTGAATTCTATTTTTTTTTTTGGTTTTTCGAGACAGGGTTTCTTTGTGGTTTTGGAGCCTGTCCTGGAACTAGCTCTTGTAGACCAGGCTGGTCTCGAACTCACAGAGATCCGCCTGCTTCTGCCTCCCGAGTGCTGGGATAAAAGGCGTGCGCCACCACCGCCCGGCCTGTTGTTGAATTCTAACTTTAATCCATGGTGATCTGATAAGACACAGGTGGTTACTAATATTTTTTTGTAACTGTGTAAGTTCGCTTTGTTACCAAGTATGTGGTCAATTTTCGAGAAGGTTCCATGAGCTGCAGAGAAGAAGGTATATTCTTTCCTCTTTGGGTGGAATAATCTATAGATGTCTGTTAAGTCCATTTGCTTCATTACCTCCATTAATTCTCTAATTTCTCTGTTAGGTTTCTGTCTGATTGACCTGTCCATTGGTGAGAGAGGAGTGTTGAAGTCTCCTACTATTAGTGTGTGCGGTTTGATGGCTGCCTTGAGTTTTAGTAATGTTTCTTTTACATACGTGGGCGCTTTTATATTAGGGGCATAGATATTCAGGATTGAGACTTCTTCCTGATGAATTGTTCCTGTTATGAGTATAAAATGTCCCTCTCCATCTCTTCTCATTGATTTAAGTTTGAAGTCAACTTTGTTAGAAATTAGTATGGCCACACCTGCTTGTTTCTTAGGTCCATTTGCTTGATAAGCCTTTTCCCAGCCCTTTACTCTGAGTAGGTGCCTGTCTTTGTGGTTGAGGTGTGTTTCTTGTAGACAGCAGAATGTTGGATCCTGTTTTCTTATCCAATCTCTTAGCCTGTGCCTTTTTATAGGTGAGTTGAGCCCATTGATATTAAGTGATATTAATGACCAGTGGTTGTTAACTCCGGTCACTTTTTTAGTAGTAGGGTTTGTGTGTTTTCCTTCTTTGATTTGCGCTGGTGAAGAGTCTCTAGATGTCTGAGTTATTGTGGTCATTGTTGGACTCCTTGGTTAGTGATTTTCCTTCTATTATTTTCTGTAAGGCTGGATTTGTGGCTACGTATTGTTTAAATTTGTTTTTATCCTGGAAAATTTTGTTTTCTCCATTTATAGTGAATGAAAGTTTGGCTGGATATAGTAGTCTGGGCTTGCATCCGTGGTCTCTTTGTTTTTGGAGAACATCTATCCAGGACCTTCTGGCTTTCATGGTTTCCATAGAGAAGTCAGGTGTAAGTCTGATAGGTTTACCTTTATAAGTAACTTGGCCTTTTTCCTTTGCAGCTCTTAATATTCTTTCTTTATTCTGTATATTTTGTGTTTTGATTATTATATGGCGAGGGGATGTTTTCTTTTGATCCAGCCTATTTGGTGTTCTGTATGCTTCTTGAACCTTCATAGGTACCTCTTTCTTCAGGTTGGGAAAGTTTTCTTCTATAATTTTATTAAGTATATTTTCTGTACCGTTGAGCTGCACTTCTTCTCCTTCTTCTACTCCAATTATTCTTAGGTTTGGTCTTTTTATTGTGTCCCATATTTCCTGAATGTTTTGTGATGAGAGTTTGTTGGACTTGCTGTTTTCTTCGATCAGAGTGTTTATTTTCTCTATGTTATCCTCAGAATCTGAGATTCTTTCTTCTATCTCTTGTATTCTGCTGGTTATACTTGATTCTGTAGTCTCTATTCGTTTACCTAGATTTTCCATGTCCAGTCGGCCCTCTGTTTGTGTTTTCTTCTGTGCCTCCATTTCAGTTTTCAAGTCATGAACTGTTTCCTTTATCTGCTTGATTGTTTTTCCTTGGTTTCCTAGGGTATCATTCACTGATTTACTCAATTCCTCGAACTTTCTATTATACTTCTCATCCATTTCTATAAGGGCGTTTTTTATATGCTGTTTAAGGGTGTCAATCACTTTCATGAAGTCAGTTTTTTCTACTTCTTCTTGATTAAGGTGTTCATGTCCTCCTGTTGTGGGGTCACTGGCTTCTGGTGGTTTCGTGTTGTTTTTCAGATTGTTGGGAGAATTCCTGCATTGGCGTCTGCCCATCTCTTCCTCCCAATACTCCCCTTTGGATCTTCTTTTATAGGATCAGGTCTTCTTGCCCACTGATGTACCTTCCCAGTGATGTCACTCCCCAGAGATGATTCTCCACAATGATGTTTCACTCGGTGCCCAGATCGAAACTCCGCGCTGCCTGGTTAGCTCGCGAACAAAGGGCCCACCCCGCTTGCTGCGGGCAGGCTATGGGAACAAAGGAGCTACCGGCCACCCCTTTGTCCTCCCGGCTAGGTCCCAGCGTCCTAGCAGGCTGGGCAGGGAGGCGCTATGCCCCAAAGGAGGAAGAGAGGGAGGGAGACAGGGGCTGTGGGGATCTGGATGTAAGCTGAATGGGATAGAAATAGAGAGGAGGTTTGGGCAGTATAGCCCCTGTAGGATGGCCTGGAAGTGTGGGCGGGCTGAGGTATGTTCCCAGCTGCCGCAGCACTCACTCACCACAATGATGTTTCACTCGGTGCCCAGATCGAAACTCCGCGCTGCCTGGTTAGCTCGCGAACAAAGGGCCCACCCCCCAGGGTTTTTAATTTTTAATTGTTTTACTGTTACACTAACCCCAGCCAGTTTTTTGTTTTTTTTTTTGTTTGTTTGTTTGTTTGTTTTTTTTGGTTTTTCGAGACAGGGTTTCTCTGTGGTTTTGGAGCCTGTCCTGGAACTAGCTCTTGTAGACCAGGCTGGTCTCAAACTCACAGAGATCTGCCTGCCTCTGCCTCCCGAGTGCTGGGATTAAAGGTGTGCGCCACCACCGCCCAGCACCCCAGCCAGTTTTAAGCATATTGTGTAGGTAATTCCTGCTGCCTAACTAGAGACAGGGCATTCTGGGGGCAATGCCAAAAGCAACTATACCAGATCCTAGGACTTTACCATTGGTACCAGCTTTCTTAGATCAAGGGCACCTACAACTCTTCTGGATTAAGAATACCTGCCAACTAAAATCTGGTTTCACCTGCTATTGTGTCAAATCCCATGGATAGCTCAATTTTATAGGGCCAGGAATAACAATATTTTTTCTCCTAGACACTTGCCTTCTTACCTCCCTCAAGAAGCACGTGCCTGCCATTTCTGGGATGATAGTGAACAGAATGCCTTTCTACACCCACCAACTTTCACCTCTGCCCCTCCCATGTCATCCCATGCCCACAGGAATTAGCCAGACTTGAGTTTACACCCATTTTTCCAAAGAGATCCTAAATTATCATCTCAACTTTCTGTAACCTTTATATCCAAAGAGTCTGGAATGTTAAGTTGGGAGCATCACCCTAGCCCCTGGCATCCAACACAGACCACAGCCTGGGAGTTTCATTGGTTTGGACTCCAAATCCCAGCATACCAGGTCCTGAACCCTCCTAAAGGGAGGGTCAAGACCACTCCAACAGGGTATTTAATTGAGCTTCTGGAGGAGGAATCCATAGTCCCAGGTTTGCATTTGCACCCAGGTTTTCTGTCTCAGCCACCCAAGAGTGCTGTGCTTAATAAAACATGGGCATTTTAATTGGTTTAATTATAATTACAATATTTAGTCAACTTACATTTAGCAAATTAATGTATATCATCTATCCTACCTTTGTGAGTCTCAACTTTTATATCTAATTTACACACACCATAACTAAAGAAAACTATAACTATATATAGTTTTGAAGTCAATCAAAGAACCCAGAAGGACATAATATTAACCTGGAAAGTTTGTGGCAACAAAAGCAGAATCTATTTTCTTCTTTTTAATCTTTTTTTTTTACATTTATTTATTTATTATATATACAATATTCTGTCTGCGTGTGTGTCTGCAGGCCAGAAGAGGGCAGCAGACATACACTCAGACAGAACTCAGAACCTTTGGAAGAGCAGGCAATGCTCTTAACCACTGAGCCATCTCTATAGCCCAGAATCTTCAATTTTCTCTTGCAAAATATGTGTGGATTATTTTTAATCAGGTGTCATAAATCAGTTTCCCTTAGCATGAGGAGTTATTTTATTCAGCTACATAATTAAGCAAAGTTCCATATTTCTGATATTCATTTATGACTATCACTTTGGATAATTCACCCGTGATTTTCTGTGTAGCAAGGATTTTTTAACTGTTTTTTTCAACTATATATTTTTCCACTACTCTCCTTTCCTCTCCACTCCCCTTCTCCCATGATCCACATGCTCCATCTCTACTCAGATATAGTTTTTCTCTATGTCCTATGTAGAATAGACCCATGTATGTATTTCTTATTTTCCTTTTTGTTGTCTATGTTCTCTGTCTTTGTGAATTGTAAGATGTTTGTCCTTTGTTTTATATTTAAAAGACACTTAGGAGCGAGAACATATTTTATTTTGTCTTTCTGGGTCTGGGTTAACTCACTCTCATATGATTTCTGATCCAGTAATTTGCCCACAAATTTCAAGATTCATTATTCTTATCCACTGTGTAGTACTCCATTTTGTAAATGTACCATAATTTCTTTATCAGATCTTCAGTGGAGGTGTTGTTTTCAGGTTCTGGCTGTGACAAATAATGATGCTGTGAACATAGTTGAGCACTTGTCCTTGTAGTATGGTTGAGCATCCGTTGGGTCCATACCCAAAACTGGTACTGCTGTGTTTTGAGATAGGTTGTTACCTTATTTTCTGTCTTTTTGTTGTTGTTGCTTGTTTTTTTAGGACACAATTTCTCTGTAGCTTTGGAGCTTGTCCTGGAACTAAGCATTGTAAACCAGGCTGGCTTCAAAATCACAGAGATCTGCCTGTCTCTGCCTCCCAAGTGCAGGGATTAAAGGTATGCCCCATCACCAGGTGGTTTACTTCTTAATTTTATGAGAAATCACCATACTGATATTCAAAGTGGCTGTACAAATTTGCACTCCCATAAGCAATGGAGGAATATTCCCTTAACCCCTACATCCTCTCTAGCTTAAGTTGTCATCAGTGTTTTTGATCTTGGCTATTGTTAACAGATGTAAGATGGAATCTCAGAGTTGTTTCAATGTTCATTTCTCTAATGGCTAAGGATGTTGGAAATTTCCCTATGTGTCTCTCAGGCAATTTAGATTCATGCATTGAGAGTTCTCTGTTTAGGTCTGTACCCCACTTTTTATTGGATTATTTGTTCTTTTGGTGACCTTTTTTTTTTTTTTAGTTCTTTGTATGTTTTGGAGATCATTCCACTGTCCAGCGGGGGGTAGGTGAAGATCTTTTTCCATACTATAGGCTGCCTTTTTTTGTACTGTTGATCATGTCCTTTGGTTCACAGAAATTTCTCAGTATCAGGAGGGCCCATTTATTAATTATTACTCTCTTTGTCTGTGCTACTGGGGTTATATTTAGAAAATAGTTTCCTGTGTGAATGAACTCAAAATACTTCCCACATTCTCTTATTTTATGATTCACTGTGATTGGATTTATGCTGTGGGTTTTTTGCTTTTCTATATGAAGGTGAGTATTTTTTTAAGGTTTGTGAATAATTTTGCTGAGATTTACATGGGAATGGTATTGAACCAGTTGAATTGCTTTTGGAAAGATTTTCATTTTTACTACATTAATATCAACCTACCAAAGGGCATGGGAGATATTCCCATTCTCTGATCTCTCCATCCATTTTCTTTCTTCCAAAGTGTAAAGTTCTTATCATACATGCCTTCCATTTTTAGAGTTATTCCACAATATTTTATATTATTTGTGGCTATTGTTAAGTGTGTTGTTTCCATGACATATTAATTGTAGCCATCTTTCTATTTCAAAAAAATATTCCTTGTAACCACCTTCTAGCTGCCTTCCTGAGGACCACTCACAATCTTTTGCTAGCCATATTATACCACCAACTTCTAAGGGAAATTTTAAGCAAAACATACAAGTGAACACATGAGAGATTTGACGCTTCATGCCTGTCATATTTTACTTCATGGTAAAAACTTTGTTAACATTTTTAGGTTTTCATCTTTTACAACATGTTTCAGTATTACTTTATGATTGTTATTCTGCAAATATGGAGTATTTTCTCCCATTCCTTTTCTGATTCTAAAATCATGAGTCTTATTTTCTAAAAGTTTAGGATTTGATTACCATTTTCTTTTTTTTTTTTTTTTGATTTTTCGAGACAGGGTTTCTCCGTAGCTTTTGGTTCCTGTCCTGGAACTAGCTCTTGTAGACCAGGCTGGCCTCGAACTCACAGAGATCCGCCTGCCTCTGCCTCCCGAGTGCTGGGATTAAAGGCGTGCGCCACCACCGCCCGGCCTTTGATTACCATTTTCTAAAGAATCATTTTATGACTTCATTGCATTTCTCATTCATTTTCAGTATTATATCATTAATTTCTGTGCCAATCTTTTTCCTTCCTGTTGTAGAACCATCCATGGCAGGTTCAGCCAGCAGAGGTGTTATACTTGCTTCCTCCATACTTTTCCACATTAAGAAATACAAAGTACCTCATGAGTTCCATGTCACTAGATTTATAAATCATCCCTGCATCCAATCCAATTCTCTTTCCTGTCATTGCCATGAAATGAGTTCCTAGGTCCATCTTCATGTCTTTTTTTTTTTTTTTTGAGACAGGGTTTCTCTGTGGCTTTGGAGCCTGTCCTGGAACTAGCTCTCTAGACCAGGCTGCTGGTCTTGAACTCACAGAGATATGCCTGCCTCTGTCTCCCGAGTGCTGGGATTAAAGGCATGCACCACCATTGCCCGGCCTTTTTTTTTAATTAATTTATTTATTATGTATACAATGTTCTGTCTGCATGTATGCCTGCCTGCCAGAAGAGGGCACCAGATCATAGGTGGTTGTGAGCCACCATGTGGTTGCTGGGAATTGAACCTGGATCCTCTGGGAGAGCAGCCAGTGCTCTTAACCTCTGAGCCATCTCTCCAGCCCATCTTCAGGTCTTTTCTGCAGTCTGTGATTCCTCCTGTGCCTCTCAGAGCTCACACCCTTACCTGTGCTTTAGACAAGGGTTGCAATGGTCTGATGAGTTTGGGGACATCCAAGCAGATAAACCAAACTATTTAGGATGACCAGCCAATAATCCTCAGTTCCCACAGCTCTCTTCCCAGAGATTCAACTGGAAGGCCACATCACTTTCCCTTCCAAGAGCTCAATTAGACTGTGGTAATTTAACATTGCTCTTGGTAACCTTCGTAATCATGCAGATGTCCTGCTAATAGGCAAGCTCCCTGACAGTCATCAGTGTTTCTCATAGGAATAGGAAGCCTCATGTGATTTGAATTCCAGGCAATTTCCTGACCTTACCGAAAATAAATAAAAGCTTGTTGGTCAGTATAGAATGTAGAACAGGATTCAGCATCCATGATAGAAGGCACTAGTGAGGGTGTTAGCTTTCCTCTACCTTCTAGTTTCTCAGAAGCTCAAGCAGTGTTACTTTGGAGAGGACTATCCACCTTCTTCTGCACAGTCGCACCTTTATAGAATACACAGCTATCTGTGATTCTCTGTAGCTGTGATCCTTGAACACTGTGTACTCTATTATACTGACATGTTCAAAAGTACTGACATTTCAATATGTTGTCCAGGAAAGTATCTATGCCCGATAGAAAGGCATCAAACCATTTCTTCAGCAAGGCAGTCACTGTGATTCACAACAACAGAAATCACAAGGACTTCTCTTGTCCACCTCGTCTTGGTCCTGGATTAATAGCATTCTGACTTCACTGACAGTGTTGGATTCATCTATGATTGCTCCAAATCAGAACACAGCTTGAAGCACTAAAAGTGAACAGTGGTTCTGCCCAGTAATGTGTCATATAGTTTTTCACCACTGTGATATAACTTATTGACATCTGGAAATAGTGAATCTCAACAGAGAAATGTCTCTATCAGATCTGACCTATAAGGAATGTTTTGTGATTAATGATTTAAGTGGGAGCACCCAGACCACGGTGCATTATGACACCCCTGGGCAGGCTAAGCAAGAAATGAGGAACAAAGCACCAGTCAACATTCCTCTTCTTTAGTTCCTGCTGTGACTTCCTCATTGACAGGTTGCAATTGGGAAACATAAGTTAAATAAGCCCTTTCCTCCTCAAGCTGATAAGAACATTGTGATTGATGTCACAATAGAAAACAAACTGGCACAAGTAAAAGTGAAATCAAAGTCATGTTTCAAGCAATTTGGCAATCATAACAGAAATGCAGAAAGAGGAAAAATGAGTAACTTCAATGTGTGAGTACAGTCATACTTTGTTTACTAAGTGTATTCACTTTGATTACTATTTTTTTTCTTCGTTTTTCAAGACAGGGTTTCTCCGTGGCTTTGGAACCTGTCCTGGAACTAGCTCTGTAGACCAGGCTGGTCTTGGACTCACAGAGATCCGCCTGCCTCTGCCTCCCGAGTGCTGGGATTAGAGGCGTGCACCACCATCGCCTGGCTCTGATTACTAAATTTTGGAGTAGAGAAAGTATATAGTAGTCTAAGTATCTCAGTTGAATCAAGCTGCCTCTTCACTGGTCATGTTATTAATTGTTGCAATATTGGACAATATTTGAAGGTTCTCCTTATCTATCCACTCTTCCAGTTACCTAGTTTTCTTCCAGGTTTGCTGACTCTCTCTTACTTTCTTTTTTAATTCCTTTCTTTCTTTTTTTAAAAATATTTATTTATTTATTTATTATGTATACAATATTCTGTCTGTGTGTATGCCTGCAGGCCAGAAGAGGGTACCAGACCCCTCTACAGATGGTTGTGAGCCACCATGTGGTTGCTGGGAATTGAACTCAGGACCTTTGGAAGAGGAGGCAATGTTCTTAACCTCTGAGACATCTCTCCAGTCCCTTAATTCCTCTTTCATTTCTTCCTTTGGTGTGTAGGTATGAAAAATTTTCAAATACAGAAAAAAATGAGATAAATCTACAATAAATAGCTGTAGTGGTTAGATTCCAGTGACTGTGACAAAGGTACCCATGAGAACAACTCAAGGACAGAAAGAAATCAGAGGTTCAGTAAGTCCAGTCAAAGATTATGCTAATGCAGAAATACAACTTCACTGTGGAGGGCTGTTTGGAACTTCATAGAAACTCTGTGCAGGGGTGACTTGAGGTGGCACTCTTGCTGACATGCTTGGCAGGCCAAGTAAGGAGGGAGCATACCTCCTCTATCAGTAGAATGCCCTGCCAATAGTCAGTCCTTGAGTACACAGAAGTGCACTGTAGTTCACTTGCTATGATTAGGTTGTGGTTTCTCTCCTGATGAAGTGTTTTTATATATTATATTACAGCTAAAGTTATTTCCATAACAGGCTTCTTATTTAGATTAACTACGGCACAAAACTCTTGAAAGAATTTGCAACAAATTTGGTAGTTTCTGTAACTATTTCAATTATTATAAGAACCTAGCTTGGATTGTGATTTGAGTATTATTAGAGAGCACTGGCTTTGCAATAAAGTATGCAGTTGTATCTTCTACTCTGCATCCCTTGTGTTCTGATTTCTGTGGTACTACCCAGAGTCATCCATAACTGAGGTCATTGGAGAAGGGACCCTGAGAGAAAGTCAGGAGTGTCAGATAATAGAAAAAGTAATTACAGGGTAATGGGACAAGGTAACTTTTCTGTTTCTGTCTATGACCAAGAATTGGCTGGAAACTCATGGCACCCATGTATCTATATCAGACTTAGAGATGTGTCTTGAAACTATCAAGGAATATAATCCTTGGTTTCCCTCAGATGAGAATTAAATGGATAAGGAAAATTGGGATTGGGTTCAGATAAATTTGGAGAGGAGGCTTCTAACTCAAGAACAGAAATGACCTTGTGGTCAGATACTGACTGACCATCAGTGCTGTGCTTTGTTATGCTTTTGTATTTAAGGAAGTTCTGAAAGAAATCCTGAGCTGTTTGGCTGCTTCAGCATGACTGGACACACCTCCCAATTCTATCCTGTCTTGTGTTTCTTCTGACTTTTCTTTGGCCTCAAGAATCCCCTATCCAGGAACCCTGGCTGACCTTGTAGGAGCAGCTCCTACAGGTGACATCCAGCTGGGCAGCTTTCTGGGGAGGGGTGTCTTCATAGGGACACCGCAAATTCCAAGGGTGCTCTCAGGTGCATTAAGGGTATGCCAGGAGTATCAGCAGTTGCACGGTGTAAATATAAAAAAGAGGTTAGCAGCATAGCATGAAAAACAAGTAAGAAGTAACTCGAGTATAATTGTAAAATAAGTAAAAGTAAAATAGGAAGTAACTTGTATATAATTTGGAAAAAGGTAAATATAGGCCAGGAAAATAGCAAACAGGTGTTTGTACATTACTTATAGATATTTTAAAGATCAGGGGTACTAAGGAAGGACAATAAAAATTGCTTCAGTTTTTGAAATGTATAAAAGATGTGTGCTCAGGCTGGGCAGTGGTGGCGCATTCCTTTAATCCCAGCACTCGGGTGGCAGAGGCAGGAGGATCTCTGGGAGTTTGAGGCCAGCCTGGTCTACAAGAGCTACTTCCGAGATGGGCACCAAAGCTACAGAGAAACCCTGTCTCGAAAAAAAAAGTGATGTGTGTTCCTGGTTTCCTAGAGAATGAAGTATAAATCTAGAGGTTTACGAAGGTGTGTGTGAATGAATGAGTGCATGTTTTCTAGGTCTGTGTTTTGACTGTTACTACGTTGCTGTTTTATGTGATTATGTTTCTAAAAATGTTAAGTGGTACCAGTACCTGCTTGTCTGTCACTACTGAACATTTTGGTTTATTCACCTTCAGTTTTATCCTGAAAGAGATGAGGCAGGTACCTCTGCCTTAGCCTCCTGTGAACTTTTATTGGATCAGTTCCAGAACTTTGGGTCCCAAAAGAAAAGCTTCTCTAAGGAGAGGCATGACACTGATCACCTTCCTTCATTATTCTCTGGACCACAGCCTGCCAGCAGCTCCTTCAGAGGGCAGCAGGTGCATGCACGTGCTCACTTGGGCAGAAATCCTACAGAGAGACATGCTCATGCAAATGGGGCAGCAGCAAAGAATTGTCTGCTTCCAGTTAAAGAGCTGCAGGGATGTGAAACAAAAAATCTTGGACTTTGGCCAGAGAAGTTAAAAGTGATCCATCACATCTGGGATGAGCTCTTTCTCATGAGGCTTTCCAAGCGGAAGTAACAATTGTATGTAGGCACAGTTGAGTTTTTGAAGCATTCCAGTGAAAGAATGTCTTCACACAAATCTCCAATCAAGAGATTTATTTCAGAGGGAAGAAACCAAGAGTATAAATACCCCTGCCAGTGTGGAATGGGGCAGCTGCATACTAAATTTGCATATGGCTCATATAGGGTTTCTTAGGACCAGGGGGCATCAAAGGAGATTTTGAAGGAGGGAATTTGTTAGATTTTAATCCCCAATCCTGAACAAGATCAGAGATGGGCTGGATTTTATACTGAGGGATTAGTTACATTTGTGCTCACTTGGAGAAGGGTAGAGTGTGGGGCTTTATTATTTGGTTGTATTTTGAGAGTGTGTTTCTTTCCCTGGCACTTTTTAATATGCAGGCTATTTTCAGGGAGATGTTGTTTCTTTAACTAGTTCTAGATTCAGAGAAAAAGTGCTTTCCTTTGGCTCTGCTTTCAGGTCCAAGATGTGTTTCTTTGACTAGCCCTTTCTTCTACCCATCAGTCTCCAAAAAAGGTTTTGCCCATTAGTTTGCTGGTTCAAACAAAATAAAAAGAGATATCAGAGTGCTTGAACAGATTTTTACACTATCCATTTTTTTCTACACAATAACTGATGTTGGTTAACTGTATGAGTGTTGGATTAAGATCTTTAAAAAATAGGTTATAATAAGCCCTCAGTTTCTTCCACAGGTCCAAAGGGTAATATGCATAACCTTTATCAGATTGATTCTGCACAAAAGTCTTACTCCTGCATGAAGTACAAAACATTCAAAAACTAAATTCACTTATAGAGTTTCACTATAGTATGGTTTTTCTCATGGTTTGGAAAAATACAAACATTAAATTCATAGAGCTTTTTTAAAAGATGGTTTATTTTATGTATTTGCAGATGATTGTGACAAAGGATTTACTCCATTCACCATTATCTCTCCAGTCTGTGTTCTTTTATGCATTTGAAGATGAATAAAGATGTGAAAAGTCTTTCTTACACTGATATACATTCATAAAGTTTCCCTACACTGTGTGTTCATTTATTGCCTTGAAGAGCACAGAGGTCTCCAAAGGCCTAACCACACTATCTACATTCATAGGGGTTCTTTATACTCTGTGATCTTTTTTTTTCTCTTAAATATTTATTTATTTATTATGTATACAATATTCTGTGTTTATGCCTGCAGGCCAGAAGGGGGCACCAGACCCCACCACAGATGGTTGTGAGCCACCATGTGGTTGCTGGGAATTGAACTCAGGACCTCTGGAAGAGCAGGCAATGCTCTTAACCTCTGAGCCATCTCTCCAGCCCCTCTGTGATCTTTTGTACATTTGAAGATGACCGTGTTGTGCAAAGGCCTTACCAAAATGATTACAATCATAGGATTTCTCTCTACAATGTGTTTTTTATGCAATTGAAGAAGACTGAGACTTGCAATGGGCTTATCACACCGATTACATTCATAGTAATCAGTTTCTCTCCAGTATATGTTCTTCTATGCAATTGAAGATTACTGTGGCATGCAAAGGCCTTACAACACTGATAACATTCATAGGGTTTCCTTCTCTCCAGTATGTTTTCTTTTATGCCAGAGAAGACTATTTTGAAATGCAAAGGCTTTACCACATTGATTACATTCATAGGGTTTCTCTCCAGTATGTGTTCTTTTATGATTTTTAAGATGACTGAGACATGCAAAGGCCTTACCACATTGATTACATTCATAGGGTTTCTCTCCAGTATGTGTTCTTTTATGATCTTGAAGATGACTAAGATACGCAAAGGCCATACCACACTGATTACATTCATAGGGTTTCTCTCCAGTATGTGTTCTTTTATGATTTTGAAGAGTAGTCTTAGCTGCAAAGGCCTTACCACACTGATTACATTCATAGGGTTTCTCTCCAGTATGTGTTCTTTTATGATTTTGAAGAGTAGTCTTAGCTGCAAAGGCCTTACCACACTGATTACATTCATAGGGTTTCTCTCCAGTGTGTGTTCGTTCATGATATTTAAAAGCATTGTGCCATGTAAAAGCCTTACCACATTGATTACATTCATAGGGTTTCTCTCCAGTATGTTTTCTTTTATGCTTTTGAAGATGACTCTGAGCTGTAAAGGCCTTACCACACTGATTACACTCATACGGTTTCTCTCCAGTATGTGTTCTTTTATGATTTTGAAGATGACTCTGAGATGTAAAGGACTTACCACACAGATTACATTCATAGGGTTTCTCTCCAGTATGTGTTCTTTTATGATTTTGAAGACGACTCTGAGCTGCCAAGGCCTTACCACACTGATTACATTCATAGAGTTTCTCTCCAATATGTGATCTTTTATGATATTGAAGATTACTCTGAGCTGCCAAGGCCTTACCACACTGATTACATTCATAGGGTTTCTCTCCAGTATGTATTCTTTTATGCTTTTGAAGATCAGTTTGACATGCAAAGGCCTTACCACACTGATTACATTCATAGGGTTTCTCTCCAGTATGTATTCTTTTATGACTTTGATGAGTTTCATAAAGAACAAAGTCTTTATCACCTTCACTATATTCATAGGGTATTTTCCCAGTGTGTTTTCTTTTAAGCACTTGAATATAACTTTGATAAGCAAAGGGTTTACCACACTGCTTAATTTTAGACTGTTTTTCTCCAGTGTGTGTTTTTTCATTCCTTAGAAGGTGAGTGTCATAAGACAAGGCTTTAACACAGTGAGTATACACTGAAAGTTTCTTCTCACCATTTTGATTTCTTTCAATCCTGCAAGGATAATTGGCACATTTAAAAGCTTTACCACATTCACTACACTGTTCAACATTATATCTGTATGAATCAATTTATAACTTGTTCCAATTCTAAAAAAAATTAGTTATTAAGGTTTTATAACTGTTTAAAATCATGTTTGCTTTTTAATTAGGGATCAGTTTGCATCTAGGAAAATAAGTAATATTATAAAGTCCTCTGTTTCATGGTTCACCTTTTCACATTTACAAAACTACTTTTATATGATACTTGTCACATTTGTGAAGACAACTGAATACACTGAGAGCTTTACCAACTTTACTGCATTCATAAATTTTACTATACTGTGAATCATATTACATTTGCTAAGTGAACTAGGACATTCAGAATAATTTGCACAGACCTATAACTCATGGGTCATTTTTGTAATGTTTACATATTAATAATGATGGTAGAAAACCATCAGTATTGTATACTTGAATCAAATTCAACAAGTATACTCTACATGGGAACTACTGCTTATCTTCTTTTCATTCTTAAAGAGAGGTATGTTAAATCTTTTCATATCCCCATGCTCATAAGCTTATATCAAGTGTAGTGTCTGATACACATAGGAAAGGAAGAATAATTCACATACATGAAATTGAGGTATATGGATTTGTGAGGATTTAATAACCATCTATGCACTTAAAGCTGTGCTTATTTGCATTGTTGCTTTCATTTAAAAGTTCTAGGACAAAGTGAGATCTCATCAGAAGCACACTATTATCAACTTGCACATGAAAATTACCTTGCATAACTCCCAGAACATTGCCAATGTTCTTCAGTGTTATGGTCTTCCCAAATGTATCCTAAAATACAGGACCAGAATATATGTTATATCATTTAACAATGTGCAACATTTAGCTTATTATCTTAAGTGCACCCAAAAACTATGACTGCTGTATTCACCTCATTTTTCTTTCTCTAAAACAAATTGCAGAACAACATCATGAACCAAGGAAAAGTTGTTTCCATATTTTGAAACATGAAGGGAATTCATTTTTACCTATAGAACTGAGGTTCCTGTAGGTCTCCAGCATCACATCTTTATAGAGATTCTTCTGGGAAGGATCCAGAAAATCCCACTCTTCCCGGGTGAAGTTGATATGCACATCATCATAGGTCACTGCCTTCAAAAATATACCACAAATGTGTAAAATGGAAAGCATGACAGTGACAAAGTTGGAAATGCATACTTCTTTGACATTATAGTCATATGATTCTGGTGTTCCTTACTCTGACATAGACAGTCACTTTAGAGGGAAATTGAAAAGCAGAGTCAACTCTGTCATTTCTGTACCCTTTGTATGGTACAAAGGGTAATGTAAGAGCAATGTCTATTGAGAGAAAGAGACAACAAAAAAGATCAACAGTATATAGTATGCATGAGAAAATTGTATGAAGAGTTACAGACCACACAAAAAAGTAATATGGACACACTTAGTGTATTGGTATATTGTGCCTTTAACCACAACACTCAGAAAACAGAGGTGGGTATATTTGCCTCTGAGTTGAATGCCAGTCAAGTCTATGCAATCAGGTCCAGGACAGGTGGAAGTACACATTAAGTCACTGTCTCCTTTGCAAAAATCAGTGAAACAAACAAATGGGATAGAAAGAACTGAAAGGCTTTTATTGAAGTTCTTAAAAATAATTTTGCATTCACTCCAGTTCTCTATTTATCTTCCAGACATCTGAAGTGCCATAGTTTAAACTGTAATTCCAATAACATTCTGTAGAAAGGAATTTCATGTATAAAGCAGTTAAAATAGACAGATGAAAGCACTAGAAATATTAATGTTGGTCACAAATAATCAACACAGAGCTGGAGAGAGGGCAGAGCAATTCAGAGTTTTGCTGGTCTTGAATGGAGGTGGGCACATTTTCCAGTACTAACATGGGGATCGCAACTTTCCATTGTTCCATGATCAGGAATTCTGAGATCTTTTTATCACTTTGATGACCAGGTACCCATGTAATGAATATCCATGCAGACATATAAAACAGTCACATTGATTTTTTTTTTTTAAAAAATCAAATCAAGCATAACAAGCCAGAAGAAGTTCATGCACCTGCAATTAACTGACTCAGAATGCTCAGGCAGTATTAATGTCATAAGTACATGGCATCCTGGGAATCAGAGTGATACCCTCTTTCAAATTTTAAAATTCAACATATACAAGAATCTCAGCACAGCAGCATATACTTGACAGATAAAAAGCCTGTATTCCGCCGGCGGTGGTGGCACATGCCTTTAATTCCAGTACTCGGGAGGCAGAGGCAGGCGGATCTCTGTGAGTTCGAGGCCAGCCTGGTCTACAAGAGCTACTTCAAGGACAGGAACCAAAAGCTACAGAGAAACGCTGTCTTGGAAAAAAAAACCGTATATTCCAGGGCTGTCATGCAATAATATAAAAATGAATAGAGCCAGAAATGATGCCCCCTTTGTAGGGATAAGTCCCGCATCTTAGGGGGCGTGTTCGCCTCGGGCTAATGTCTGCTTATAAATTTGGCGAGCGTGCTCCAAGCTCTCGCTTCTGCTTTCCTGGTCTCCGCGGGAACGGTGGTTCTGTAAGTCTATTTCTACATTAAAACTATATATATTGTTACAATCTGTCTGCGTTAGTTTACGCCACTACATTTTGGCGTCCTACGTGGGGCTATTTTGCCCCCGACTCAAGCGGGTAGCCCGCTAGCTAACACAGCACCCTCCTGGGTGCTGTTTTTCAGTTCGTGACTCCGGCCCCAGTGCCGAGTCCGAGACATACTAGGCCACACAGGCCCATTCTGCCTGCCTTGGCTAAGTTTTGCAGCGGAACCCCAATGCCTGAATTAGCAGAAGCTCAAGTACCTGCGGTTTTGCAACAAAAGCTGCCACAGCGTCAGATTTGGTCTGATATAAAGTGACTTGGCCGGGCAGTGGTGGCTCATGCTTTTGATACCAGCACTTGGGAGGCAAGGGCAGGCGGATCTCTGTGAGTTTGAGGCCGGCCAAGCAGTGGTAGCGCACGCCTTTAATCCCAGCACTTGGGAAGCAGAGGCAGGCGGATCTCTGTGAGTTTGAGGCCTGCCAGGCCGTGGTAGTGCACGCCTTTAATCCCAGCACTTGGGAGGCAGAGACAGGCGGATCTCTGTGAGTTCGAGGCCAGCCTGGTCTACAAGAGCTAGTTCTAGGACAGGCTCCAAAAACACAGAAACCACCACTGGCAGGAACCGATCATTGCAGGTAAAAAAATTTTCTTTTATAAATAAAATGTCTGAACACATTACTGTTCAAGAATTTAACAGTTTTTTTTAATTGTACCATGTGGGAGATTTTACAAGAGGTGTCTATCACCCCACAACTATGGATCCTTCTGGGATTTGTAGTTTACATTGGCACCAAATGGTTTGATAATAGAAATATGATAAAGTCTTTACGAGACAAATCCAGGATTCTTAAGGCAGAGATTGAATGCTTAAAAACAATTGAGAATGATAACAATCTTCTCAAGAATCAGTTTGAAGTTCTCCAGGCTGATAACAATCTTCTCAAGAATCAGTTTGAAGTTCTCCAGACTGATAACAATCTTCTCGAGAATCAGTTTGAAGTTCTCCAGGCTGATGTTAAGGAGAAATTCATTACTATGGAAGAGGGAACAGCTGATCTGGATCGTAAGGTTCAGTCCCTTTCTGTAGGAACTGAAACATTAGTGGCTGATATTAAGGAGAAATTCATTACTATGGAAGGGGGAACAGCTGATCTAGACCATAAGATTCAGTCCCTTTCTGTAGGAAATGAAACATTAACTGAGAGAATCAAAACTGCTGAATGTGACAATCAGATTTTGTCTAAAGCTTATGACAGATTGACAGAAAGATTGTCAATACAAGAAGGCACAGTTTATGCCATAAAAATTATGTCCAAAGATGACATGTTGTCTCTAACGGACAAACTTCAAACTTTAGAATCCTCAATGAAGGCTTTGGAACATAATTCTGGACAGGAGATTCAGACATTGCAGAAGGCAATGGTGAATAGAATTGAAAATATTGAGGAATTTCTAAATTCTGATGAAGAAGAGCAAAGGGTAGAAAGGCAAATTTTAACTACATCTGTGGGTAAGTCTCTCCGGGACAATTTCCACAAAGCTCTACCTACAGCTCTACCTGCCTTTCCAGTAATAACAACAGAGAAGGTGATTGGTTCCAAAAACCCTAGGGTCATCAAGGAGGATACAAGGGAGCCTGTCCGTATGAATGACCTCAAGGAAATTAAACAGGCTGTCATGACTTTTGGGATGCAAGCCTCTTTTGTTAAAGAGATGCTAAGATCTTGGGCCACGACAAGCAGAGCAACCCCCTCGGACTGGCTCCAGCTGAGCTCTGCGGTACTCGAGAGTGGACCACAATTGAAATGGAAATGCTTATTCAGGCAAGAGGCTAGACTCTTAGAACAGCAGGAAGAAGCGAATGGAATTGACATTTCCCTAGATCAAATTCTAGGTGAAGGGCCCTTTTCCAATCCTCAGGAACAAGCTAATTTAGATGAAAACACACTCTCCATGTGTACTACAGCAGCCTTAAGGGCTTGGGACAGGGTACAAGACCCAGGACAGAGAATGGAATCATTTGTCGGAGTTAAACAGGGTCAGAGAGAACCCTTTAGTGACTTTTTACAAAGATTAACTAAGGCTGTACAAATAGGGATATCTGACCCAGAAGCAAGACGTATAATGATTGAGTCTTTGGCTTATGAAAATGCAAATGTGGAATGCAAAAGGATTTTGGGGCCATTAAAGCTCAGATCAGTGCCTTTGGAAGAATGGGTCTTGCATACACTCAATGTTGATACATTTGATTATGGCACTGAAGCATGGGTAGAAGAAGCAATTTCCAATGGTAAAAGGAGACACCAGAATACCAAATGTTTTAATTGTGGCAAAATGGGTCATAAGAAAAGGAATTGTAGACAATGGATTTTCAGAAATAATAATAATAATAATAATAATAATAATAATAATAATAATAATAATGCATCTTTCAGAAATAATAATAATAATGCATCTTCTAGAAATAACAGAAATAGGAGGACTCAGCCTTCAGGTTTATGTAGAAGATGTGGAAAAAACAGACATTGGATGAATGAATGCAGGTCTACAAGAGATAGACAAGGCAACCTGATACAGTCAGGAAACGTGAGAGGGGGGCCTCACAGGCCCCCATGGCAAACATGGTTCAGTCATATCCAGTTACTGCAGAGAACGTGCCTCATCAGGACAATTAGGAAGCCCCATGCCTACTGTTACAAGCAATAATGATCAGAAAGATAAGTTACGTGTGTTTTGGCAGACTTCTATAAATGATCAAAGACCTAAACTGAGAGTGTGTGTAAATGGCATTTTTATTACTGGCCTGCTGGACACAGGTGCTGATGTAAGTATCATTACCCCAGAATCTTGGCATCCGTATTGGCCTCTTCAGAATGTAAATGTTCGGCTCCTGGGAATTGGAACCCTATCTTGAGTAAGGCAGAGCACGAGATGGGTTGAATGTATAGGGCCAGAAGGACAAATAGGAAAATTAAAGCCATATGTAGCCAATATTGCCATGAATTTATGGGGTCGTGACCTATTACAACAATGGAATACCGAAATTAACATTCCTGCTACTTCTAGAGCCTATATTTCTGAGAATAATATTAAAAGTTATTACAAACAGAGAAAACCGGCCGTTCGGGCTGTACAAGAACAAGCAATTGATGTCCCTTCAGAGATACCAACAGCCTTGCCTCTAAAATGGTTGACTGAGAAACCAATATGGACAAAGCAATGGCCTTTAGCTGAGGAAAAATTACAGGCTTTAGAACAGCTGGTACAAGAACAATTAGATGCTGGACATATAGAAGAATCTACCAGCCCTTGGAATTCTCCTGTATTTGTGGTTAAGAAAAAAATCAGGTAAATGGTGAATGGTGACAGATCTCAGGACCGTCAACAAGGTTATTCAACCTATGGGCCCTCTGCAATCTGGAATTCCTTTGCCCTCTTTATTAACAAAAGGATGGCCTCTCATAGTTATTGATTTAAAGGATTGTTTTTTCACTATACCTTTGCAAAAAGAAGATAGAGAAAAATTTGCCTTCACAGTGCCTACTTATAACAATTCTCAACCTTCAAGGAGGTACCACTGGACCGTCCTCCCCCAGGGTATGTTAAATAGCCCCTCCCTGTGCCAATATTTTGTGAACCAACCATTGCAAATAATACGCAAGAAATTTCCCAAATCTATAGTATACCATTACATGGACGACATCTTGTTATCCAATTCAAACATGGATACCTTGAACAGACTGTTTGAAGAAATAAAGATACTTTTACCTAAGTGGGGATTTCAAATCACTCCTGAAAAGATTCAGAAGGGAGATTCTATTAATTATTTAGGTTATAAAATAGGTTTGCAAAAAATTAAGACACAAAAAGCACAAATTAGGAGAGATCACCTACAGACTCTTAATGACTTTCAAAGACTGTTAGGAGACATTTCCAGTCTACGACCAGCTATTGGAATAACACCTGATCTAATAATTCATTTGAACAAAACCTTGGATGGTGATAAAGATTTAAACAGTCACAGATTTAACAGCTGAGGCAGAAAAGGAACTGACAATGATTGAGGAAAAATTACAACAGGCACATGTGGACAGGGTGAATCCAGAGCTCGATTGTATTCTCGTCATACTACCATCAAAAATTTCTCCTACTGGAATTTTAATGCAGAGAGATGATATTATTTTGAAATGGATCTTTTTACCACATAAACCAAGTAAGAAACTGAAAACTTATGTGGAAAAAGTCTCTGAGTTAATTATAAAAGGCGAGCTGAGACTTTGTCAACTAGCAGGCATAGACCCAGCAGAAATTATAGTGCCTTTCACTGCTGATGAACTAAAGAAATTATGGGAAGATAATGAACCATGGCAAAGAGCTTGTGCTAATTTTTTGGGAGACATTAATAACAACTATCCAAAAAGCAAGAGGCTTAACTTCATAAAGAGAACTTCTTGGATTCTTCCTCGAATCGTCCGTGATGCTCCAATAACTAGAGCCCGTACATTCTATACTGATGCCAATAAATCAGGGAAGGCAGGTTACAAATCAGAAGACTTGGATAAGGTGGAACAAAGTCCGTATAATTCTGTCCAGAAGGCGGAATTATATGCCATTCTTATGGTGCTAAGGGATTTTAAAGAACCTATTAATATAGTTAGTGATTCACAATACGCAGAAAGAGTTATTTTACATATTGAAACTGCTGAATTTATACCTGATGATACAGAACTAACCTCATTGTTCCTCCAGGTTCAAGATTTGATCAGGAACAGGCTATGCTTTCAGGACTGAACATGTTCATTTGAACACACAAATAAGGAGATCATCCATGTCTGAAGCTAATTTACCCACTTGCAGTGAAGTTTTACTTGTTATTGATCAACATGATTCTGATCCTTAAGTGTCCTAGGCTGCCTTTGACAGAAAACATTATTAAAACTATGTTATGGGTATTTATTAATATTTATGTATTTTTAATAATATTAAGAATATGTAAACAAGAAGAAAACCTATTTAAAACAGAGTCACCTACATACCTTTTTCTTCAACATTTGCCAATCTGGTACCCTAAGGCCTGAAGAATATACCAGATCTTCAGAACCTACAATTACAGGGAGTTCTGACCAATCTGATATGTGTGCTATGAATCAAAGATGGGTACCCAAGAGGACCAGTACTCATGAGACAACTCTCTGGGTCCCACATATGTCATTACAATGCTGAAGGTGAAGGTGACCCACTCTTCTTTCTGTCTCTCATCACTTGAAAGATAAAATCACCTCTGGATCATTGTCAAAGGATCCCATGGACAGAATGGAAATGGAATTTGTATATTACTCCTTATTTTCATTGTTAAGACAGCTCTCTCTATGTGAGTAAAGAGAAAAAAGGATGATTGAATTCAGTCTAAGTCCAGCCAAATTTTATTAGGAAAAGTTCCATAATTTGAAGTAGGCTTTCTTCTGGGACTTTTTTGAGACAGGATATGTCTACATAAACATGGATGCCAGGAATTTATTATGAGGAACAAGCTGGCCTCAAACCCTCAAACTCACTGAGATTGGCCACACCCACACTCCTTTGTACAGTGATTACAGCCATACACCTCTAATTCCAGTTGAAATATGTATTTTAAAGGACATATCATTGAATGAGAGAAAAAGGAATAAAATAAGCTTTTAAAGGATAGCATGATTGTTTTGACGAATGTCAATATTCAGTCTAAGAGTTAGTAATAAGTCCAAGCTATGGTGCAAGCATTCATAAGTTTTACTAAGCTTCTGGGTCAATTGTTTATGAAGTGGCTGCTGTGTATTTGGGAGTTTTGGGTGGGGCAGAAACATCCACCTAAAAAGGCACCCAATGAAATAATAGGAGAAAATGTAGATTATTGAATCTTCTCTTTAACCCTTTAACTTGCTAAGCAATATGGCTATGGATAAAGCCTTGGCTTTGGCAGCTGGATCTACCCGATTCCTTAGCTTTCTGAGATTCTAGTCTCATGGCTGAGGTACTGGCAGGAGCCATGTTTATTGCCACAATTCTATGGAGTTTCAAGGTCCCTATCACCACCAAGAAGCATGATGGTGACTGTATATAAGACACCATTTAAGTGCTTGGTGTGGTGCTTCTTAAAAGGGCTGCAAGATTTTTACAGCTAAAGCTGAGTTAGGAAGCTTCTCCTAAATGAGAAACGCTTGCCTCTAGCAAACACAGCCCAGCAAAGAAAATGTTGATACCAAGAAAACATGCTTAACTCTGTTCTTTTGTGTCTTAATTTCCAAGCTCTCTCAGGTTTAAATTGGATTTAGTTATCCACATTGACAACATTTGTTAATAGAGGTTTCTGTTTCACCTGGTCCCCAAAAAACAAACAGAGGTCTACATTGATTTTGAACTGGTGTGCCTATTAGATCATGCTTCCTATTAACCCTTACATCCTACAATCACCCATAATCCTTGTCTGTGTCAGCCACATGGCTTGGTACCTTTTATCAGCAAGGCAATCTCATCTTATGTCCTCTGCCTCTGGGTGATAACTGCAGGCTGAACCTTTCCTCTTCCCAGAATTTCCTGCTTGGTCAGCCAGCATATACTTCCTGCATGGCTACTGGCCAATGAGCATTTTGTTAAAACAATACAATTGACAAATCTTTAAAAAGTTTATGACCATTGTCCCACAACAAACTTCTTCTAATTAAGAATCAAAAGGAATAGGTAAGGAATAGTTCAAAAGGACCCAAATTACATGATCAGTGTAATTGTAATTGTACCTGATTTCAGTCTAGGAGAAAAAGTAGCAAGAGACGTATAAATAATAGTCCCTGGAGGGATCTGATAAATTGCTCATAGTTCTTGATACAAAGAGATCAGAATTTTGGTTTGTAAACTCTTATTAGTATTATTGTCTATTACGCTAAAAAAACACATTTCAAACAATCAGAATGGAGTCAGGGCAATTGGGAATGTCCATATGTCCCTTTCCATAGAAGACAGAGAGTTTTCCCTGAAATTTCCTTTGGAAATGATATGGAAGCTGAGAGGAATTCACCATGGTGATAGAATGAGATAGTGACAGCAAAGACATGAAAAGAATGGGAAGTTTGTAAACTTTCTTCAAATCTAGTACCAGTGCATCAACTCTCCCTAGATTTTGTGTTTCATACAGAGTTTAAGAGAACACACTAATTCTAATTCATGCAAAATTACATCTGAAAACTCAGTCAGTAAAAACCATCCTCCTTTAATTCAGAATGAGTTACTTAGAATAGCTAGTACAACATTGGACCCATTTCTCCTATGTGGCTATGCAAGTGTAAAGATAGTTTCTATTGTATAAAAATCACACAATAAAATATAACCGTATTTTCACACAAAAAGGGATATAAAGAAATGCAAGTTTGGCCAGGAAATAGTGGTGCATGCTTTAAACTCCTGCACCTGGGAGGAAGAGACAGGCAGATCTCTGCTGTGAGTTTGAGAACAACCTGCTGTATGGTTTGTGTGCCAGCAGAGCCAGATATACACAGAGAAACCCTGTCTTGAAAAACCCACTAAAGCCTTGTTGGCCAGAGAAGGGTGATGTACACCTTTAATCCCAGCACTCGGGAGGCAGAGACAGGTGTATCTCTGTGAGTTTGAGGCCAACCTGGTCTACAAGAGCAGTTCCAGGCCAGGCTCTAAAACCACCTAAAATCCTGTCTTTGATGTGGGAGTGTCATATCAATCTGTTGATTTCATTGGTTAAGCAATAAAGAAACTACTTGGTCCTCATAGGTTAAAACACAGGTGGGAGGAGTAAACAGAACAGAATGCTGGGAGAAAGAAGCTGAGTCAGGAGTCGCCATGATTCTCCCAATCCTGGCAGATGCAGGTTAAGATCATTCCTGGTAAGCCAGCTCGTGGGCTACACAGATTAATAGAAATGGGTTAGATCGATATGTAAGAGCTACTCAATAAGAAACTGAAACTAATGGGCCAAGAGGTGTTTAAAAGAATACAGTTTCCAGCCGGGCAGTGGTGGCGCACGCCTTTAATCCCAGCACTCGGGAGGCAGAGGCAGGCAGATCTCTGTGAGTTCAAGTCCAGCCTGGTCTACAAGAGCTAGTTCCAGGACAGGAACCAAAAGCTACGGAGAAACCCTGTCTCGAAAAATAAAAAAAAAAAAGAATACAGTTTCCATGTAATTATTTTGGGTCATAAGCTAGCCATGTGGGCGTCCGGGTGCTGGGGACGCAGCCCCGCCGCTCATATTACAACATGTCTTGAAAAACAATAACAATAACAACAACAACAAAAACAAAACAAAACAAAACAAAAAACAAAACCCAAACCAAATCCTGTACCAGAAAACACATTGGAGAGAGTCTTAGTCCAGCAACAGATGGAGATAGAGACAAAGTCCCTCATCAGAGCAATGGACTGAGCCCCCAAGGTCCAGTTGAAGAGCAGAAGGAGGGAGAAAATGAGCAAGGAAGTCTGGACTACGAGGGGTTGGTCCACACACTGAGACAGTGTGCCTGTTATAATGGGAGCTCACCAAATCCAGCAGAACCAGGACTGAATGAGCAGGTGATTAAACCGGACTCTCTGAATGTGGCTGAAAATGGGGGCTGACTGAGAAGTAATTGATAAAAGCACTGGGATTTGTTTCTACTGCATGTACTGGCTTTCAGTTCAATTGTCTATTTGGATTCAAAGCTTCCTAGGACTGGATGGGGGGGGGTGCTTGAACTCACAACAGGGCAAGATTCCCTGCCCTCTCTTAAGGAGGGATGGTGAAGGAAGAGGGGGTGTGGGGGAATGGGAGGGGAATGGGAGGAGGGGAGGAAGTGAATGGAAAGGTAAAAAAAGAAACAAAAAAAAAACAAACCACCAAAAACAAAAACCAAAAAGACTTCAAAGATCAGAAACCCCAGTCTTGTGAAAGTGAAAAGCAAACAAACAAGCAATAAGTGAAGAAACTTAAAAACTGAAGTTTAAGAAATATATTCATGATCCATTAGACCCTGAATTCTACAGGTTCCACTCTGCCCTAAATCTCCAATTATACCCCTACAAACCCCCTACCACAAACGCAACGGAACACTGAAACACAGCCTGCTACTCCTCAGAGGGGACCAAGAGGTGAGTGACTACCCATGCAATAAGACACCCCACTCTCTAGGCCCTCCATACCAGAGCAAAACCCCAGGACCTCCCCCAGTGGCCTCAGCTTCCCTAGCCAGCTAGCCTGTGAGTTTCCTGAAAGGAGGCTGCTCCATCACCCCCATCCCATCCATTGAACCTTGAAAGCTACAAGTCCCACTCTGCCCCAAGCCCTCCTATCCATGCACCTGCAACGTAAGTGGAACTCTGCAGCACAGCCTGCTATTACACAGAAAGGACCAAGAGGTGAGTGATGACCCACCTAGCAGGACAACCTCTTTAGGACCTCCATACTGGGCAAAACTCTGGGCCCAAACACTACCTGCTTCAGTTCACTAGCCGGCCAACTGGCAAGTTTCCTCCAGGTGTGCTGCTCAAACACCTCCACACCATCCATCAGACACTGAAAGCTACAAGTCTCACTCCACCACCAAAACTTCCCATGCTACCTCCCAGCCTCTTGCAACTTCAGAGGAACATTAAAACACAAGATGGAGCTTCATAGGGTGGCCCAAGACAGGGACCCTGAAGCATAAGCTGTGACTGCACAGACTGGACCAAGAAAGTGACCCAGGTGTACAGACAAAAAGAGCAGGCCAAGAGAGAGTGCAAAGAGAGACCTCAGTGGCATGGCTCTCTGAAACACAGAGTTGGCCAAGAACAGGTCTCAAAGACACAAACCATCATTTTAAGGATTGGACCATGAGGAAAAGACACTGCTGTAACCAATTGAAGGATGAGAAGGGTAGGTGCCAATGCAAGAATTCATCCAATAACATAGAAAGCAACATGGTAACACCAGAACCCAGTGGTCATACTAAAGGAAGACTAAATCATCACAACCCAGGAGAAGCAAAAAAATAATAATAATTTTCAATGTGACTTTGTGAGAATGATGAAGTCCCCAATGTAACTATAGGAGGATGATGAAGTAAATAAAAACTCCCTTAAAGAAATCAAGGAAAAGACAGACAACAAATTGGAAGACATCAAAGAAACCAAGAAAAAACAATCAAACAGATGAAACAAACAGCTCAAGACTTGAAGACTGAAATAGAGGCAATAAAGAAAACTTTAATGAAGGGAATTCTGTATATGGAAAATCTGGTTAAACAAATGGGAACTATAGCAGGAAGTGTAACCAGCAGAATACAAGAGATAGAAGAGAGACTCTCAGATGCTGAAGATACTATAGAAGAAATCAAATCATTGGTCAAAGAAAACAACAAATCCAACTAATTCCTTACACAAAACATCCTGGGAATCTGGGACACCATGAAAAAAAAAATTAAAACCTAAGAATAGTAGGGATAGAAGAAAGAGAACAACACCAACTCAAAAGAACAGAAACTATATTTAACAAAAAAATCATAAAAAAAACCTTTCCCAACCCAAAGAAGAATATCCCTATGAAAGTACAAGAAGCTTAGAGAACACCAAATAGACTAGACCAAAAAAGTCTCCCCCAACATATAATGATCAAAATGCAAAACAGAGAACGAAGAAAGAATATTAAGAGCTGCAAAAGATAATGGCCAAGTATAATATAAAGGCAGACCTATCAGAATAACACCCAAATTCTCCATGGAAACCATGAAACCAAGAAGGCCCTGGACAGATGTGCTGAAGACACTAAGAGACCACAGACACCAGACCTTCCAAAGCTTTCAATCACCATAAATGGAAAAAAACATGATATTCCAGGGCAAAACCAGATTTAAACAATACCTATCCACAATCCAGTCAAGAAGAAAGTACTAGAGGGAAAACTCCAACCCAAGGAAGCTAACTTTAAAACCGGCAACAGATATCCTAACACCCACAAACCCCAAAGAAGGGAAACACAAACACGGCTACTGAAAAATACCAGGAACTAGCAGTCCCTTGTTATTTACATCTCTTAATATCAATAGACTCAATTAACCTATAAAATGGTACAGGCTAAGAAAATGGATACAAAAGCAGGATCCATCCTTTTGCTTTATAAAAGAAACACACCAAGATGCTCACCTTCCGGGACCTGGGGGGAGCAGGGAGGACCTTGGACTTCCCATAGGGTAGGGAACCCTGACTGCTCCTTGGACTGAAGAAGGAGAGGAAGGGGGTTGTGGGGAGGGGAGGGAAGTAGGAGGAAGGGAGGAGGTGGAAATTTTCAATAAAAAAATAAATTAATTAAAAAAAATTAAAACACACCTAAACCTCAAAGACAAACACTGCCAAAGAGTAAAGTGTTGGAAAAAGATTTTCAAATCAAATGGACCTAAGCAGCACACAAGTATAGGTATCCTAATAGCTAACCAAATAGACTTCAAAGTAAAGCCAATCAGAATAGATGAAGAAGGACCCTTCTTACCCATAACAGGAACAATTCATCAAGATGAAGTCTCAATCCTGAAAATCTATATCCCAACTATTAGAACACCCACTCATGTAAAAGAAACATTACTAAAGCTTAAATTGCATATCAAATCCCATACAAGAATAGTAGGAGGAAGTTGCTTTTTCGTCTCCACACTCCTGTTTCGCTGCCTGCGTCCTCTGGATGGCCTCGCAAAACTGCGACCCAGCTGCCGCCAGCATTCCGGCAGTTCGCGAGGGAACCGAGCCCAGCAGGGGTGGTCCCGGCCAGTGGGCAAGAGGCTACAACAGGAGCTGATGACGCTCATGATGTCTGGTGACAAAGGGATTTCCGCCTTCCCTGAATCAGACAACCTGTTCAAATGGGAAGGGCCCATCCATGCATGGAGCAGCCGGCACAGCATATGAAGACCTGAGGTATAAACTCTCACTCGCGTTCCCTAGTGGCTACCCTTACAATGCACCCATGATGAAGTTCCTCACACCCTGCTACCACCCCAACGTAGACACCCAGGGGAACATCTGCTTGGACATCCTCAAGGATAAATGGTCCGCGCTGTATGATGTCAGGACCATCTTGCTGTCTATCCAGAGCCTGCTAGGAGAACCCAACATCGATAGCCCATTGAACACACACGCTGCTGAGCTCTGGAAAACCCCCACAGCATTTAAGAAGTACCTGCAAGAAACCTATTCAAAGCTGGTCTCCAGTCAAGAGCCCTGTCACAAGCTTCTCCTTGTGTCGTCTTTTTTCTTAGATGGTCTGTCCTTTTCTTGATTTCTACGCTGTGGTGTTATTTTTGTTTTATTTGTCTTTTTAACTTAAGTCTGCTTAAGTTCTTACAATGTATATTAAATAAATACATGTTGATTGTTTTTGTATAAAAAAAAAGAATAGTAGGAGACTTCAACACCCCACTCTCCCCAGTGGGCAGGTTATACAGAAAAATAAGACAACTAACAAATGTCTTGACTTAAATGGACTCAATGGACATCTACAGAGCATTCCACCCAAACACAAAATATACCTTCTTCTCAGCACCTCAGGGAACCTTCTCTAAAATGGACCACAAACATGGTAACAAAGCAAACCTCAACACACAAAAAAAAAATGGAATAACCCCCTGTGTCTTTTCAGATCACCATGTTTTAAATTTAGGATTTAGTAACAACACTAATCACAGAAAACCTAAAAACTCATGGAAATTGAACAGTGCTCTATTAAACCACCCCTAGGTCAAGCAAGAAATAAAGAAAGAAATTAAAGACTTTGTGGAATTCAACAAAAATGATGGCACAGAATACCCAAATCTATGGGAAACTATAAAAGCAGTGCTAAGATGAAAGTTCATAGCACTAAATAAAGAAAGTGGAGAAAACTCACACCAGTGACTTAACAGCACACCTGAAAGCTCTAGAACAAAAAGAAGCAGACTCACCCAGGAGTAGAGGATAGGAAATAATCAAATTGAGGGCTAAAGTCAATAAAATACCAAAATTAAATCAACACCAGATGAACAATTCAAATCAGCTTATAACCTGCAAGGAAAGAGAAGAAGTTATCAAAAGCCTTCCAGCCAAAAAAAAAAAAAAAAAAAAAAAAAAAAAAAAAAAAAAAAAAGCCTAGGGCAAGGCAGTTTCAGTTCAGAATTCTGTCAGAACTAAGAACTACTAACTATACTCAAAGGATCCACATAATAGAAATAGAAGTAAGGGCCAGGCGACGGTGGCGCAGCCTTTAATCCCAGCACTTGGGAGGCAGAGGCAGGTGGATCTCTGTGAGTTCGAGACCAGCCTGGTCTACAAGAGAGAGCCAGGACAGGCTCCAAAGCCACAGAGAAACCCTGTCTCGAAAAACCAAAAAAAAAAAAAAGAAAAAGAAAAAGAAATAGAAGTAAGATTGCCAAACCCCTTTTATGATGATACAGTTACTCTTATACCAAACCATACAAAGATTCAACCAAGGAGAATTCCAGACCCATCTTACTGATGAACATAGAGGCAAAAATACTCAATAAAATACTAGAAAATAAAATCCAAGAACACATTAACAAAAAATAATTTACCATGATGAAGTCAGTTTCATCTCAGAGATGCAAGTACGGTTCAACATACAAAAATCTATTAAGAATCCTGCCCTCTAAAATATCCAAGTTATGTTAAAAAAAAGTCCTGTCCTCTTTAAGTTCCTCTCCTAACATCTTTTAAGAGTGAACAACAGCCAGGCAGTGGTGGCACACACCTTTAATCCCAGCACTTGGGAGGCAGAGGCAGGCGGATCTTTGTGAGTTCAAGAACAGCCTGGTCTACAAGAGCTAGTTGCAGGACAGGCTACAAAACCACAGAGAAACCCTGTCTCGAAAAACTAAAAAAAAAAAGTGAACAACAATATGGCAGTATAGGCCAAATTAACCCTTTTCTCCTAATCCTGGGTTTTGGTCATCGTATTTCATCACAACAATAGAAACCACAATTAAGACACCATGTGTGGTTGATATGTATGAGAGACCTGCTATTTTCTAAAGGTAAACAAAGAAGAGAGATTTGGGGGAAGGTTGGGACAGAGAGCAATGGTGGGAGGAAAGACTGCAGTCAAGATGAAAGAATAAATAAAAGACAAATGAAAGAGAGGAATGAGGAAAACTGAGGGAAGATTGGGTCAAGGAAAGGTGAAAATTTAGCAGGGCAAATGACAAATCTTGTGGCTCTATCTCAGGTACATGGGCTTTATTTCCAAAGGGCTTAGAAAGTTCTGTACCTGCTGAAGCATTAATCTAATTGACATTTAACAATAAGAAATCAGGAGTCAGAGAGCAGGGTAAGAAACTGAAAGATCAGAGAAGCAGTTAACCAGCAAATTGTGACTACCACCTCTTCAGTCTCTCCATGTTAGTAAAGTGCTAATATTCTCTTAGGCCTGCCTTAGGAATCCTGACTCCTATCTGCCCAAAGTCCTCCAAACCTCTATGGTAAATTTTGGTCAGGTAGTGATTAGCTCTGCTGTAATGCTAAGCAGGCTTTATTATCAGAATATAATCAATATATCACACATTTCCTATTTGTCTTATTAAAAGGTGAAGGTTTTAACTAACACAGTAAAGCTATATACACTAAATACAATAACTATATATAATATATACAGAGGAGAATTATACTAACAATGTCCAATCCATTTGCATTTGGTAAATTTAGAGAAAATGTTTGATCATCTATCCTATCTTAGTAAGCCCAAGGTGTTGTACCTAAAGTACTTTTTATCCTAACTGGTATTACTAACCTTAAATAATATTTCTGCCTCTTAGCTTTATATACATTATATATTTTTTAATTAATTTTTTTCAATTTGTTAACATGCATAATTACAATTATTGAGCTTTTAGCTCCATCAGAGAACTCAGAGGGATATAATATTCCCTGAGTAAACAGGAAGTATAAAGCAAACAACATTTAAAATGAAGAAACAACACCACCTGTCTATGTAAAATAAATTTTTGTCAGGCTATAGTGGTGCATGCCTTTAATCCCAGCACTTTCATAGCAGAGGCAGATATATCTCACTAAGTTAGAGGCAAGCCTGTTCTACAAAGTGAATTCCAGGAAAGCCAGAGGAATCTGTCTTTTAAAAAAAAGGAAACAAAATGTCTTTTTGTTTCACCTTGAAAACACACCTAACATGATTATAATAAGTGACTGTTAGGCCAATTTATTCTTTTGAAGAGGATATTTTATTTGGATGATGTGTTATTTTTTAGTTACCTCGGTTGTCTGTCATGGCCCGTGAGGGTCCAACATAAATTCCCTAATTCCTTCAACCGGCTGGAACGGACTCGCAAGGAAAAGAACCGACACAGCTTACACCGTCATCATGGAAAAGGCCAGATCGCCGTTTATTGTCCAAACATTTTATATAACCACACCAAATTTAGCGGGGAGGGGGAAAACCAATTATGCCATCACCTAGGCAACCAGGTGCCTTGGCTCAAGTCACATCTGCATCTAGCAGTCAGGTAGGCCCTGAATTAGCATCTCTATAAGACATCCTTCCAAATTACAAAAGGAAGGAAGCACCAAATATCTGAACTCTTAAGTCATCAGCTTCAGTCAAACATCTCTTCTCAGGTAATCCACATTTTAACAAAAGAAGCTAGGAGCAGGCATCCTGGCCTTTGTTAAGGGCAGAGACGCTTGTCTGCAGAGCTACATGATCAGCTCGGACCGGGCTAATGGCTTTTGTGCCATATCGAAATATGGGCCCACAGTTGTCTAGTGGTTTTTAGATTCCTTAGTTCAATGTTTTCATACTTTTGTAAAGACAAAACAAAACTCTGCCATAACCCTATCTTTATGAAGATTTATTGTTGGAAATTATATTTAATCAAAAGGAAGACATCTGTTAATCTTACAAATTAGTTAAGATTGAATGGTAATGCTCTCTGATGAACTACTGTTTCTTTTACTCAAGAGATTTTTTATTTATTTATTTATTTACTTATTTATTAAAGATTTCTATCTCCTCCCCGCCACCACCTCCCATTTCCCTCCCCCTCCCCCAGTCAACTCCCCCTCCATCATCAGCCCGAAGAGCAGTCTCAAGAGATCTTTTTGTTTGAAGCTAATCTTTAAGGATTGAAGTGGTATCTATAACTTTATTCCCCAATTTAATACATATCGTGGTTTTTATTCTGAATGCAATGTATCTTTAAAGCATACAGGTTGGTTAATTTAGCAGGGCTTTTTTATTATCTAAGGTCTCCCCTGTTGTTCCCTTGCAACACTACAACTCCCAACATCCCTCTGGACTCCAGCGCACGGCAAGCGCGGGACACATTTCCCAGAAGCCTTTGCATCCTCTGTTAAAAGCAAGGACAAGCCACAAGTTCGCCCTTTTTATTATCCCTTCCCCTTGTCCCTTCCTTTCACTTTTCCTAGTGTGTTTTCCCCTCCCATTAAAAAGTGTACCACGTGGTACCGCCGCGTGTCTGTGTCTTTTCCCTGCATAATCGTCTTTACCCCCATAGGACAAACAGAAATTAAGAACAACATTTTGGTGCCGCCGCATCGACTCGGAGACCTCTCCGTCCGGTGCCCGAGGCTTTTGCCTCTGGGTTTCACCGACAAGGTCCAAAGAACCGACAGCCTTTGCTCACCACCACCTGTTTCCACGGCCATTTCCACAGCTTCATCCTGATCCGTGAGTTACCCTGAGTTGGCTTCCTTCCCCCTGGGGCGTTCAAAGACTGTCCGGCCGGCTTTCTTTGCACACCTCGGGCTAAGGCTAGGTTGCTAACCCACTTCCCCCGGTTTTTTTTTTTGCCCTCGGCCGAAACGCTCAGTCCGCGCACCCGGAGTTCGGCGCTCCGGGCTTTTTTCTCCTTCTTTCTTCCTTTTTTTCTAACTTTTTTCCTGTCCACTTTTGGGCCACTTCTTGTGGCACCTCCGGGCCCTGTGCCCTAAAGAGCTTAATCGCCTCCTCTCAGCCAGGACTTTCTCTCCCGTACGGTTGCTGGGTCGGGGCAGTTAAGAGTTAGCACGCCCCAAGAACGCCCGGGACGCCAGCGCTCTTGGCTTGCCGTGTTCGCGGTAATTGTCTCCTCCCAGCCGGGGCCGGGGCTTTTCCTCCCCCCGTACGGTAGCTGGGTTCGGGCCAGTTACCTTTTGCGGACAGACTTCGTTTCAGTCGTGGGCTCTGTAACCAACCCCCACATCTGGAAGGCTGGTGCAATGCCATCCTTCCGGGGACCCTCTGCTCCCGTCGCTGCTATGGATCCCGCCGCTGCTATGGATCCCGCGGACAAACCTCAACCCCCCTACCTCCACACCCCCCCACCGCGCCTCGGGGGGGCCACTCACTCTCGCTCCGCCCAGTTGAGCGACAGCGACAGCTCACCCATTACCGTTCCTTCTCCGGGCCAGCCTCGCCCCACTTCTCCCGCAACAGGTCGTGCATGTCTTTCGTTTCTTCCCTGTCTCCTCTCCGCCACAGGCCACACAGGCAGCTTGGAGCATCTCCTCCCTGTCCTACGCCTCCCCCTCGATCTTCCAAGGCCCCTCTAAGCTCCCGCTGTCACTAACCACCACTCTCCCTTTGTTACACCTAAGGATATCAGGCTCCAAAAAGCTACAGCAGCCTCCTGTCAGATCTGCCAAAAGTCAGATCCCAGGACTAAATATCGTAGCTTCCCTTTCCCTACCCACCAAGCAAGGGGCTCCCTTCCAGGAACTGATTGGCAGCTGGATTTTACTCATATGCCCACAGTCAGGAGGATTAAATATCTCCTGGTTCTGGTGGATACAATGTCTGGGTGGGTTGAAGCCTTCCCCACCTCTAACAAGAGGGCCCAGACAGTCTCTGATTTTCTCCTCCGAGAGATTATTCCTCGGTTTGGACTCCCAACTTCTCTCCAGTCAGATAACGGTCCAGAGTTTACTTCTCAGATTTCTCAAAATCTGTCTAAAGCGCTCGGGATCCCCTGGAATTTTCATATACCGTACCATCCTCAGTCGTCAGGTAAGGTAGAACGAACTAACCGCTCTTTAAAGGAAGCCCTCATTAAGATGTCACAAGAACTCCACCTCGACTGGGTAAGGCTCCTGCCTTTAGCTCTTTTCCGACTCCGAGCCCTTCCAAGGGGCCCCCTCCTCATCTCACCCTTTGAACTCATGTATGGGCGGCCGGTCTTAACCCCTGGCTTCTCATCGGAGACTTCCCCCCTTCCTGACCACCTGCTCACTCCCCTCCTGTTCCACTTACGCTCATTACTATGGGACTTCACAGATCACTCACTACCTCGACCATGTGCTAATACATGTCCGCCGCCAGTTAAAATAGGGGATGAGGTATTACTCTCACCCCCAGGCCAGCGCCCTTCACCCCTTTCCCCTAAATGGCAGGGCCCTTTCAAAGTAATTCTTTTAACTCCCACAGCTGCCAAGCTTAAAGGAATTCCTCATTGGATTCACCTGTCACATCTTAAACCGTTTATCTCCACAGCTCAAGATAATCCTTCATACACGGTGACTCAAACCGGACCCTGTACTCTTAAGTTCCAAAGGACGCCGGATTCAGCCCCCCTACTACAGTCTAAGGACAACAATGGTCCCGATCCGTCGCTGTGTTAACACACCCTCCCTTCTTTAAATTCATAAATAACCGTCTAGCTGTCATTACAGGTACCCCCAACAAATACGAAGGCAAGTGGTAAGCAGATTCTCCTCTACAAAGCTCTTACGTAACAGGTCAGCCGCTGACTGCAGCAGCGGCCCCTGAAATGTTAAGAGATGTATGGTTAGAATCTATTTCTTTTAAGACAGTTTCCTTAAGCTCCGGGATGCCAGCCCAACGGATCAAACACAAAGGAATAAGTATCACTTAATTTTTTTTTTATCATTTCTTAACCCCGGACATCCTAAGACCCTCTCCCCCCCTCTTCACCCCAGCTCTCCAAAAATTCCCCCCCCCTTCTTTTAATTTTTTTCTTTTACTAATGCAACTTTTGCCTTCCAGCATCTTAATGATGACCCAGCTATTCAGGAAAAGCCACACAGATCTCTTCAATCAGCCGCCTCAGACGACAGCCAGGACTTCAAACATCAGTGACCAACTACACCAGCCAGCAACCCTGGACATCATTGACCAACTACACCAGCCAGCAACCCTGGACATCAGTGCCCGACTACACCAGCCAGCAACCCTGGACATCAGTGACCAACTACACCAGCCAGCAACCCTGGACATCATTGACCAACTACACCAGCGACCGCAAACACCAATGGGACATTGCCAAGATAATCGGACATTCCCTGGACCCCTCAACGCCCAAAGTCAGCAGGAAGCAGCCATGAGAGACTGGACTACGCCCCCATTCCCTACCCTTTAAGGTCCCCCATTTTTTTTAATCAAACCAAAAGGGTGAAATGTTGTTCCCTTGCAACACTACAACTCCCAACATCCCTCTGGACTCCAGCGCACGGCAAGCGCTGGACACATTTCCCAGAAGCCTTTGCATCCTCTGTTAAAAGCAAGGACAAGCCACAAGTTCACCCTTTTTATTATCCTTTCCCCTTGTCCCTTCCTTTCACTTTTCCTAGTGTGTTTTCCCCTCCCATTAAAAAGTGTACCACGTGGTACCGCCGCGTGTCTGTGTCTTTTCCCTGCGTAATCGTCTTTACCCCCATAGGACAAACAGAAATTAAGAACAACATCCCCACAGCTGTTGTTTCCTTTTTACTAGCATTTAAAACTGTAAAAGTTAATAATCTATTCTGTAACCTATCTTTATGGCCTTAATTCCTCCTTTCTGCTAACTGAGCATATATTTTAAGATGCCTGATGAAGTGTTAATCTAATTAATCTTTTTCAATCCCAAAACAACCTAAAAATGGTTTAAAATCTGCTTCCTGCTACATGGCATAGAGCAGAATATGTGGATTGTGCCCTATCTACCTGTCTACCACATTGCACACCTGAGAAATCTCTGCACATCAGAAACTCCTTTTGTCCCCTGGAACTAAGCTTCACTGGATCCCACGATTGCAGCTAGTGGTAACACCATGTTAAAAGCACTCTACTCTACTATTGCTCTACCAGGTCCTAAACAATTTGTAATCTTTATAACACAAACCTGAAACTGGAATGCAATATTCAGAACTTCTAGAAACTAAACCTTCAGTTTTCTAATCTCTCTTCCCACTGCACAGCAAAAGCAGTGCCCATGTGTGTACTCTGGACAGAGATACAACCAGCATCATTTCCTTCCATTCCAGGGTTGTAGTATTTATATACACAAAGAGGCTCAGAGAACAAGGGCCACTGCCAACATGAACCACATGGACCAACATAACTGCAGTCTAGCTCATGGTACTTCCAAGTCTCAGCAGAAATGACATTTCAACAGACCTGCTCTGAACACGCCCCACTCATTACAGGATTGCTTATGGTCTTCCTTACCACCCCCTACAGCAGAGACAGAAGAGAATCATGGAAAGAACTGACAAACTGTCTGCCACTAGTACTCTTGATGTCTAACCCTTCCTAGAATCCCTCACTGGCTAGGGCGACTCAGCTAGGCCTCTCAATATTAGCAGCTCCTCTACAGGAGGATCAGAGATCAAATGACTCAGACAGCACAATCCTTCCAGTGCTGCCCTCCCAGCCCAGCAGACAGGGCCCCAGTTTAGACAGTTTGTATTTAGTACACATTTTCCCACTCTACTAGAGCACATCCTCTTCCTCATCTAGAGCACAGGGTCCTTTGTGTGCACATTCCATTACATACCCACTCTCCAGTTCAGCCATCCTACTGCCTCAGAGATGGAAAATCCTGCAGACAAACAGGTCACATTCATAACATAACTAATGTAACTGTGTAACTGTGGTTACTTTGTAACTGTTGTTAAAGAAGAACAGACAGGGAATTAGAAAACAATCCAGGTATCTTAGGGCTTGGAGGCAGCAAGGAGAATGTAAATATGATGTAGTTGTCATCTCAAAAACGATTTTGAAAACTTGAGACAGACTTTATGGTCATGTACTCCAGAGACTAGGGATTTGTATTAAAGCACATTAAATTTTTTTCATGTATTTTCTCAAAAGATCAATGTCTTAATAGAGAAAAGTCCTGTTAAGTAGGGCCACAACATTTTACCCTGATTCTTGTAGATGAACTACTGTAAATATAGCAATTAGGTGTAAAGATAAGGTCACTCCCTTTCCCAGTTTCCTTTTGGCGCTGGTCTGTGGACTGCAAACAATGGTCAATCAGGACATTCATAGAGCATCTACAATTGACTACCTGATTCCACAGAGCTAATCTCAACGACTTATGAAGGAGGAAAGCTCTCACCCTCAGTCTGACCTTTCCCTTCCTGTGCTGCATCTCCACCAGCTTCACTAAACTCCTCCCCCTATTGTGGTCTGAGGACAGAAAGAATGCTCCATATGCAAATCCTTTCCCTGCAATTGTAATGCATAGTCAACTACATGCCTCACATGCATAATTTTAAAACTGTGAGGTGGTGCGATCCTTTTTGAAAGGAATTTTGAAAGTGTATCATACAGGACAGCAAGGTCATTGCCCTGGACAGCAGCAGACCTAGGGCACCTGAGTCAACATAAGAGAACTTGTCTCAGAAACTATTTTTCAAACAGGGTGGAAATGCAGCTGTTCTAGTATTAATATGCCTTTCTATTCACAAATCACTTCACACATTTAGGGTGCCAACCTGTAATGCCTCCTTGAAAGGCTTGATAGAGGTTGTTCTTTGATATGGAGATATGCCTGGTGTCTGGTTTTAAATCAGTGGTGGCTTCTTTGTTTGTAATGTATTGGAGCCAAATATCTGGACAATCCAGTTGAGCAATGTGTACCCTAGCAACCTAAACTCTAAGAGCCCTGTTTAAAACACATTTATTTCTGGGTGATGTAGAGGCAGCCCTCCCTCAGCTAATTCTACTTTCTGAGACTGAACTATTTCCAAGGCATTGGAAAATTCTTTACATCAGCAATTATCCTCTTCTACATTGCGGATTAGAAGTGCAGCGCTATCCAACAGGTGAGATGCCTTAATACCGTCCACATAGTTAAATATAAATGGAGATTGTATGTAAGGATGAATGCAAAGTGCTCAATATCGAGAAGATACTTGAGAAAGTAGGCTTCTCCGACTTTAGCACTTTAAAGTTGACAAGAAAGATGTTTGTACACACAGCACCCTGCTCCCAATTCTCTAAACGGATTAAGCCCAAAGCACAAAGTTATTCAGAGTTCCATACCTAGGTCTAGGAATTAACAAAGACCGCATGGGACTTCACAGTGCAGGGAATCTGGCGGTAGGTTCCCACGTGGATCCCAGGAGGACGCACCACGCTGTCTCCCGCACCTCACCCTCTGCTCCTCCCATCTGGAGACAGCATTCCCTCACTCACCATGTTGTGGTTTCTCAGCTTGCCAAATCTCTCAGTTTATCAACTTCCTGCAGCAGTAACTTCACCTCAACACAGGGAACCACCCGTGCCTGCTCCTCTGCAAAATCGAGACTAAATGCGGGTGCCTGGAAGAGCCCTGCAGAACATCTGACTGGCAGGCCACCTGGAGGGCCTGATTGGCTTGTGAGACCTGAGTGACAAGAACACCTCCCACAGGACTGAAGAGGACTTAAAGAGACAGCACAGATATTTCAGGCCATTCCATCCACCTGAGTCAAATATCTTTTCTTGATTGGCCAAGATATGCACTTCAATAGCCCTTGCTCCTAGCTATAAAAGCCAACACCATCATAATCTTGCACTCCATAGGAACTTTCCCTTTTGCCTCCAGAATACGACGTGGCCAGTTAGCTTGTACAGTGCACTGTGCTGTGCTTGGTGCGTGTAGGGCTTTCCTGTCCCACGGGGGAAAGAATGCCCAGAATATTAACAGCTAAAGAGAGTTTTTAAGGTCACAAAAGGAGATGTTTGTTCTGTGGCTTCATGCTGAGGTCAGATGAACTGAAGGTACTTTTTACATGGTTTTCACAGGGATTCACACAACAGAAAAGAGAAAAGCAGGAGCCAGATCTCAATCAAGATGATTTGTCTTGTGCTGGAGAGATGGCTCAGTGGTTAAGAGCATTGCCTGCTCTTCCAAAGGTCCTGAGTTCAGTTCCTGGCAAACACATGGTGACTTACAACTATCTGTAATGAGGTCTGGTACCCTCTTCTGGGCTGCATACATACAGACAGACAATTGTATACATAACAAATAAATAAGTAAATATTGTTAAAAAAAGATGATTGGTCTTTCCCCCATCGGAAAGCTGAATGATGACTCCATTGTTTATGGGTTTTATTCCTTAAATTCGAAGCAAACTCCAGGAATATGAATAATAATAAAAAGAGTAGTGTTCATGGAAATGTGAATATGTAGAGAATAATTGAGCTAGAAAAATGTCTTCATGAGCACTATTGTTAGCCAGGACATCTCCCTCCATGGTCAGGTGGATAAAATATACAACTGCAGTATTCAAGATTCTCTACATGAACAGGACAGGTAGAATGAATCTCAACATGTAAATAAAAAGTGGGACTAGTAGAATGTCTCATGAGCTGTGTTTCAGGTTGTCTTAAAATAGCTACTTATAATAGAAGAATCCACTAGATTTTGCTTCTCAGCCTTTTCCCAAAGATCAAGTCAAGAATCCAGTAGTTGTTCAGCCCATGAGGCTTGATGTCTCAACTGATTTTAAGTATTCACCAAAATTTCAAAGAAGTAGTCTCTAGTACTAGTAAAGGAATGAGCTTGGTAGCCAGAGCAAGTTGATAAAAAAGAGACTTTTCTACTTCAATATACTTTATATGCAATTGCTGCTACCAGAAGGTGAGAAGGTTAAAATTAGATCATAATCTTGTTTGATTCAGATTTTCTTGCTTTTGTGATTTAAGACAGGATTTTTCTGTGTAGGTGTGGAACTCATTCGGTAGGCCAGACTGGTCTCAAACTCAGAAAATCCCAGTGCCTCTTGTTGTGCCCAGATTATGACCACCAGAGAGAGACCACCAGATAGGTCCAGTCTGTAATAAGCAAGGTTTAATCAGCATAATACAAACATGTTTGGAACTCATCTCCATCCCCCTTACAGCAAAGTAGAGAGGAGTTGTAGCTCCTCTGTGGGGTAAGCTTTTAGAGAAATAACTACAAAGAGAATCTTTGACACTGCTTTGGCATGGGTACAAGGACTTTTGCTCCCTCCCATTCTGTTAAGTCAGCTTTCTCCTTGTTCTTAGAGCAAGGCCCCTGTTCTTGAGTTAGGCCATCTTTATCAGTCTGTACCAGGTGGCTGGGTGGGCTGAGCTAAGTGACCTTGTGCTTGGAGTCTCCCGGGTGGGAGAGGGGAATGCCACTATCTTCCTGGGAAAACATTCTGCTGGGAAATTTCTTTTTGCCCCTTTGAGAATAAGGGGTGAGGGTTCCACATACCCCACTCCTTTTGGTCCTAAGCTCAATCATGGGCTGGCTTTGCTAACATTGGCCAAATTGTCTTTTACAATTACAGAATTGTTTTTTATGGTTTTTTTTTTTACTTAGCATTTTAACCAGGGATAATTGGATGATGTATTCTTTTAACTGCTTCTAGCTGGCTTTAGGGCGTTGTTGATAAGGGTTAACAAAGGTGAATGAAATGCTAGTCAAAAAGAGAAAATTTTAGGAACGTTTGGTTTGTGGACTTTGTTGAAGAGGCAGGGAGCACTTACATCGACTAGACTGGTCCACATCAGTTTTTAACAAGTCCATGGTCCACAGTCATTTGGAGCAGGTTGTAGTAAGCAATTGATGCTTGTTTTTATCCACCAACCAAGGCAAAACCTGTTGAAACAAATTTAAACTAGGAACAGAAGTTAATACATTTGAAACTTTTAGGCCCATATTAAAATTCATATTATAGAAATAGCAAATAACAGATATCTATAAAACAGTAAAAATAGACTTATACCTTTGAGTCCCAGCAAAAACACAGAAAATCCTGAGCTTGTAACCTAACTAGTATATAGTCATTGTTTTATTGTTTATGAACTTTTATATCCTCAGATTTTATATATAATGAGCTAACAAGCTGACTATAGCTTTGTGTAAGTATCTGGATATCCTTTTTGCTCTTAAATTGATATTATAGCTGGCCTAGCCATTAATACAGAAATCTTAGAAGGATAAATAAATTATATTTAAATACAGACAAACGGAAAAATGACAGAGACCAGCCCATATAAAGTCATACCCAGGTCTCCATAGCACTGGAGGCAGACGTATCAGAACAGCAGGCTTTACCAGACCTCTAGGGTGATTGGTTACTGTGGAAGAGTGATGTGGAAAAGACTGACCTTATTTTGTCAAGGCAAAAGTGGTGCAATCAATTCTCCAAGGTTCTACTGTTTGTTCACAGTCTGGGCTGGGTCCTGACAGCCAGTGCTGTACTGGGGGTCATGGTTCCCAGTGGTCAGCATAATTGTTATCCAGGTGGAGACATTGTGGGGTCCCATAGTCTTCTTTGGAGACCTTGGGTCACTGTTAGGATCTCAGGGTCTCTGTCTGACACAACCTTTTTAAATTTTATTTTAAATGCCATTTTTATAGATCTCTGAAGTATTTGGGGCTGCATAGGTATCTCTCATTAGACAGATTTTATTTTAAATTACTTGTTTTAAGCTTTGGAACATATATAGGGGACTAAATAAGGCTTATCCCTGCATTTATATTAGTACTTTGAGGATGATTGATTATTAACTAGTATTTTTAACAGAGCAGAATTATATACCATATTTTTGTCAGCTTGAACCTTTAAATTAATGATTTTAGCAAAGACAATGAGAATAAAATCTAAATATTAACAATATGAAACATTTTATAAGCATATATGTTTTATAACCTAATTTATTGTAGCTGATGTTTTTGGTGACTATCACTTGGCATTGGTGTTTTTTCTCGTAACTTTTTTTGGGGAGTCTAGTCCCAGCTATTCTGGGTGGTAACTGACAATCTTATATATCAATAAAGAACAGCATAAAACAGTTTCTAACATTATATATATCAAAAAGACATTTAAATTTTTGTGAACCCAAATCTAATGACCAGAGCTCAGAGAAAAATTACAAGTACAAAACTTATAATTATCAAAGGCTAATTTTTTAATAAAACATACAAATGTTCTTAAGAAATAAACATGACGTTTTAACAAAACAAACAGAATTTAAAATAAACAGAATTAAACGTTAAACATTTAGGTACAAGAAAGTACAGCAAACATCTATTGGCCTTTTATAATTTTTTTTATATCTTTTGTGACTTTTTATATACCTTTTGTAATTTTTTATAACCCATTTTTCCCCTGTGGAAACAAAAGCATTTTTAGACAAAATGTATCTTTGAAATTTATTTTTAAATCAATATTTTTTAAAGTTACAGGTTGATAAAATTTAAAACTTCTTGTAAGCAATATCAGGACAGGAAAGGGTTAAGAGGAGAAACTGCTGGGCAGCAGAAGAACCTTGAGTGTTATCACACTAAAGAACTTGGCTCAGACAAGAAAAGAGGCACAGAGAGTGTCCTTGGCTGCCAAAGCTTTTGTAAAAGAGTTTTTTTAACCTTTTTTTGACCTTGATCTCAGATTCTCTGTTTTACATTTACCCAGGTTTTTAATTGCAAGCAGTCAATTCCATGTCACGCGCCTGCATGTCCCTCTCTCCTGTCAAAGCAAAGGCCCTCAAGATACAGAGAGAGAACAAGGGAAAGGGGGCTGCCCTGTTCTGCTGCAGCCAGCCTCTCTGGCACTAGCTCCACCTCCTGTCTTCTGAAGAGGCATTCCTCTGCCCTCAGCAGGGTGCTTGACGACTTTGTAGCCTGCTCTGTCCCAGGTGACGCTGCTCCCTGGCCTTGGAGCCCCGCAAGCCCCAAAGATCCTCTGCCACGTAGCATTTTCCAGGCTCAAGGCTTAGCTCTAAGCATCCAGGCAGTGTATTCTCTGCCATCAGTCCTGGCTCAGGGCTAGGGATACAGACCCTAGATGGGCTGCTGTCAAGTCAGCTGTATTTTTACATTTAAGTTTTGTCTTATTTTTTCTTTTTAGTCCTCGTCAGTCCAGTCTTAAACATAATAAGCAAAGAGACAACAGTTTTCTGGAACTCCAGGGGATCATCATTAACCGGATGTAGTGGCCCCAAAGACATTCCAAGTCATAGGCATGCACCCCCTACCCTCTCCACACCCAGTTTCTTTCTGGTGCTCTATAAGATTTTGCCTCTCTCTTCTCCATCCCTAGGGTCTGCAGGGGAGGGGGCTGGGGCTCCAGAGGAGCTGAAGGATCCTCTAGGATAGAAGTTGAGAGAAATTAAAAACAAAGCAACAATTACCATAACATAACACAAAGAGATTTTGACAAATTCCTGGGACAAGACACAGTGACACTTTCTCCCACGGTGGAAGAAACCCAAACAGCTTTCTTTGAGGTAGCTGCAAACGACCCAGGGATGGGAGAATGCTGGCCCCTGTCTATTGACCCGGAACTGGGAGAATTCCCATCTGGGAGCAAAACTCCCAGTCTAAAAAAGACCTGGGGCCAGAAAGGCCCCTGTCTGGAAATGGAAGACAAGGCATCCCTTGCTGATCCAGGGTCTCTGTACAAGCGTGTCCGCTTCAGAGAACACCTGTCAATACCAAAATCCCAAATCAGCTGACCGGTACTAAACCAAAGCAACCATAGTCAGACAGACAAGATGACAGAGACAAAGAGACAAGAGACAAAAGACAAAGAGAGCTCTCTCACCGGTAGATGCTAATAAACGTCCAGACTTTCATCATTCCGGTGGAATCCCTGGGGTTCCAGGCCAATGCACTAAATGTTGTGCCCAGATTATGACCCCCAGAGAAAGACCACCAGAGAGGTCCAGACTTGAATAAGCAAGGTTTAATCAGCATAATACAAACATGTTTGGAGCTCATCTCCATCCCCCTTACAGCAAAGTAGGGAGGAGTTGTATCTCCTCTGTGGGGTAAGCTTTTAAAGACATAACTACAAAGAGATTCTTTGAAGCTGCTTTGGCATGGGTACAAGGACTTTTGCTCCCTCCCATTCTGTTAAGTCAATGAAAGACCCCCAGTGCTGGGGAGACTCTCACTCAAGTCTCGGGATAACACGACCCCCCTAGTAACTCACTAGAGACCGTCCTTGCTGCAATCACAGGAGGCTTTAATCGATGAGACGGGAACCAGTGCACTGGGGCCGAGACTCATAACCCACTCAGGGGAAGAGTTCGACCCCGAGTGACCTGGAGAAGGGGTTTTTATAGGAAGAAACCACAGCCCAGTAATCCCAAAGGGGCAGGGAGGGTGTCATGACAACTCCCTGCCTCTCAAGATCACTCAAGGTCATAATCAGCTAGTTCCTGAAACACAGTATTCCAAAAATACCTAATGATAATCACAAGGGGAAAACTCCCTGTTTCTCAAGATTATTCTCAAGATTACAATCGAACTTTATCTTCAGCTAGTTCCTGAAACACAGTCATTGAACTGGCTAATGCTAGATTCCTGATTCTTCTCTTCCTGCTTAGATTTTCGGCTATTTTCTTCCTGCTGGGGGGGGGGGGTCTGGATTTATCCAGGTCTTTCATCTCCCCACTTCTGCTAGTACCTAGTTCTAATCATAGAACTAGATTTTAATATCTTCTTGACCTTGTAAAGCACTATATTGGTGGCATAACATCAAAATCTGAACAGCACTTACTCCTTCTCTAATGAAGGTAATTAGTTTTAATTCATTAAAGTACCAAGGGGCCTGTATGAGGGCAGCTACCCCGAGGCCCAGGATTTCTTAGCTTTCTCTCAGTCAAAAAATTCAAAGAAAACACAATAATATACATGATCCAGACTCTGTGTATATTCCATCTTTATGTGGCTTATTTATTTTATTCTTTCTTTTTTCTTTTTTTAATAATTTATTTAACTTTATTTTATGTGCATGGGTGTGAAGTGTCAGATCCATTGCAACTGGATCTTCACACAGTTGTGAGCTGCCATGTGGGTGCTAGGAATTGAACCCGGGTCCTCTGGAAGAGCAGTCAGTGCTCTTAACCACTGAGCCATCACTCCAGCCCCCTATTTTTATTCTTTCTCTTTAAAAACTTTACCTTTTTAAAAAGCATTAACTTTATTTTATGACTCTCTTTATTTTTTTTCTTCTGTCTTTCAATCCTACACACATCATTTAACACTATGACTTGTCTGCATTTGTCTTTATTGCATACCTATAATTATTTACTGTCCAGGGGTGCTTTTTCAAATGCTAAGCACTTCTTAAAAACTTAAGCTGCATCATTGCTAAGGAAAATACAGCAGAGCCTGCTTTCCCCACCCAGTCCAGCATGGCAGAGCTGCTTGCCACATATAAGCTGCACGCACTGTCCTAATTTCAGGGACACAGCCAGTGCATGCCACCATTAAGCAAGCTGCACCATGCTACTCACAAACCCCATCCAAATACCTGGTCTCCTGAAAAAGCCAGAGCTCATACTGGCAGCACGTCCCAGAAAGCTTTCATTTCAAAACAGTGCAGCTTCTTTTCTGCTGCTGCTGCTGAGTCAGGAAAACCTCTCTTAAAGGAGGTGTGGCATGCCACCAGCAAACGGCAAGAAGCTGTGTTAAAACTCTGCTTGTTTTTTTTTTCTGGAATTCCTTTTCAAGCCCTCTCAGGTTTTACATGGATTTAGTTGGCTATGTGGGCACCAATTTGTTGCAAAAAGAGGATGTATGGTTTAAGACCCCAAGCCAGGGCCAGTGTTTCTTTTTTCCTGCTGTCTAGAGATCTTGACATAGAAATCCCAACTTCTTATGATGCACCATGTCTCCCAGGGTGCTGTCATTCTTCCCTCTATGACAATAATAGACTAAACCTCTGAAATTAAATGTTTCCTTTTATGAGAGTTACCAAGGACCTGGTGTCTCTACAGAAAATAGAACCCTAAGACAAATGGCTATTAAAGGGGTTAAAGATAATCTAAGATAAACTATAATTATTCTCTGAACCTACATCATCCAAACCTCTCCACAATCCCAGAAAAATAATCAATTGATTATTCTTGCTGATGGCCCAGTATAGGTGTGGCACTCTTCTAGGAACTGTTCACAGTTGTTTAGTCCTGTGCTTTTAGGCAGAAAATCACAATGACTGGAAAGGTTACTGAGAAGTTTCTTTATGACATGGGGACTAGAACACAGAGAGAAGGAATACAGGAAAGGCCAGGGAAATATATAACTTGCACGACACATCTCCAGTGACCTACTTCCTCCAACTATACTCTAAAGATCACACTAACTCCAAATGGTGCCACCATCTGGGAAACAAGTCAACAACATATGAACTATGGGCTCATTTCATTTTCAAACTCTAACCATGGCAATGAACTCCTAAACACCAAACCAAGACTTCACAATTGATAGCCATTCTGTCTCATCATATATCAATCTGTTTATATAACATCTATCCATCTGTTCACACTGTTTTCATAACCTGCTTTCAAGGAAATGGCAGTGGGGCATGGGGGGATGTTAAAGTCCTGTGTGTAAGAATTAGATACCTGATTTTGGATTCCCAGAACCCACATAAAATGTCAAGTTCTGGATGCCTATGCCTGTGATCCCATGTAAGGGGAAGAAGCAGACATGAAGATTCCTGGGATTTGTTGATTAGCTAGAGTAGGAGAATAAGAGAGCTCCACTCTGAGATACTGTCTCAAAAAAAAAAACAAACAGAAAGATAGATTGATGGGTACATAGATAGGTAGGTAGAGAAATAGCAGAGGGAGATTGAGAAAGACTCTTCATATCAACCTCTGGCCTTCACATACACATATTTCACTTGGGGGCCAGTCTCAAGGCTATATGGTCTCAAACTCACTGAGATCGAACCCACCCGCACTCCCATGTTCTGTGATTATAGCCATGTACCTCGAAGTTGAGTTGAAATGTGTGTTTTTAAGGGACTTATCATTGAGTCATAAAAGCATAATGAAAGACTTAAAAGGAAACATCATTGCTTTGATAAATAACAATATTTCTTGAAATTCTATAATTTAAATCACCAAGTCATTTTGTATGTTCATAATCATGAGTCATTTTTATTGCATTGTCAATTCCATCCATTTAAAAATGTTTGAAGTGTGCTTTTGTGAATACACCTGCCATGTTGTGCATGTAGCACAAATAGGAAAACTAACAGGTGTCTATGATGTACTTCCACTTTGTGAGTTTTAGTCCTTAAACCTAGGGAGTCATTTGGCTGCAAATAACCTCAAAGACATTTCTTTGGGTTTAAAAATTATTTGTGAATGAGCTGATGTAGGAGTGTGTAAGTAACTGATGAAGTCAACAAATATGAAAAAAATTTGTAAGAGTATTAGGGTAATCAAGACATAGAAGCCAGGTTATCAGGCTTAGCAGCAATGAATTTTACTAAATGACGGAATTCTCTGGCATACAATTTTGGTTCTGAGAATGTATTACAAATACATGTCTTGTTCTATGAATGTAAAAATTAAAAAAATCTGTGCTGGTAAGAATATTTTCACATGCCAAGAGGATTGACTATTCAAATTATCCCATGTTCCTCTATTCCTGTATGAAATTACATTTCCAATTTGAAAAGAAAAGAATAATTTACTGTTGTAATATTTCTTCTAATTGAATTTGAGCACCAATGATATGACTCAGTGGGAAAGGACTGTTTTGTGCAAGACTAGAAACCTAACCTCGATGGCATCTTGAATTTTGCAGGAAAATAGATGGAGTTAGAAAACATCCTTTTGAGTGACGTAACCAAGACACAGAAAGACAATTATCACATGTACTCAATCATAAGTGGGTTTTAATCATAAAACAAAGAAAACCAGCCTACAACTCATAGTCCCAGAGAACTTAGACAACAATGAGGATACTAAGGAGACATACATAGTTCTAATATACATGGCAAGTAGAAACATTCAAGATCTCCTGAGTGAATTAGGAGCATAGGGACCTTGGGGGAGGATTGAAGGGGAGAGGAGAGGCAGGGAGGGGAGCACAGAAAAGTGTAGGGCTCAAGAAAGATCAATTAAAAAAATAAAAAAATAACATCAAGTTATAGTGTCAGATACACAGTTGATTGCTGATTATCCTACTTTATTATATCTATAAAGGATAAATTAAAATGTTTCTTTGTATACACACAAGGTATTTAATGTTTCATATACTTTATTTATTTTTTAAAAGATTTATTTATTTATTATGTATACAACATTCCTTCCATGTATGCTTGCCAGAAGAGGGCACCAGATCTCACCATAGATGGCTGTGAGCCACCATGTGGTTGCTGGGAATTGAACTCAGGACCTCTGAAAGAGCAGTCAGTGCTCTTAACCTGTGAGCCATCTCTCCAGCCCCATATAATTTATTTTATCAGTCATTTAACATAAATATTGTCAAATTCTGTTGAAAAAAAACACACACACACACACATTTGGAGTTCATCATCTACCCTTGGACTTGTATTCAGGAGGCAGACACATGGGCATCATGAATTCAAATTTATCCCTGATTCTTTTCTGACATCCAAGCTAGATTGAATAACAAACAACAAAATCTCAACAGAATTGGTGAAAAGATAAAAATCGAAACCGGAAACAACAACCCACCACATTTACTTGAAAAGTATGTTCCCACATGGCCTGACACTTCAATAACCAATGGGACACAAGTATGATGGGTTTACCATTCTATACATTACAGCAGAATAATACATTTGGTAAAGGCACAATAGAAGACTAACAAACTCCAATGAAGGAATATAAGGACTACAAAATAAAATTCACTAAATGGATTTGCCACATATAGCACACTTTAATACCTACCTCAAATATTTCAAAATAGAAACCAAAATGCCATGATTTCCATCAGTCTTGAGTGAACATGGCATGTAATTTACTTCCTTCAAGGCTATAATAAAAAATAATTTTACTTATAGCTAAACAAAACTGTGATGTCCAAAGACATTAACCAATTGTTTTCATCAATAGAACTTTCTTTTTTTTGAGTTTGTTCCTATTTCCAAACTTCAAAGTGATATAAATAGACTTAAATATTTAAGGCACTAGAGTTAGGCTAGGTGAGTGAAAAATGTTCATTCATAGAACTAAGGTCAGATGTCTGACAGGTTCCTATAATTCCTTCCGCAAGAAGATCCAAGGTATTAACTTTCTGTGGATACAGAATGCATATTCAAATACAGAGACATACACATACATCACATAATTACAATTAAAACAACTTTTAAGATAAATGATTTTTCACTCATGAACACTTTTCTCCTGTAAACATTCATTTCCTGTAAAAGAGGAGCTGAGAGGCATTTTACAGCTTACTTGCACAATGAATTGGTTCATGTGAAGAAAAACCAAAGTTAGATTTGAAGTAAGAGAAATCAATTTTTCTAAGAAAGTTTCCCAGTAGAAATATCTGGTGCTGATCTCCTCCACTCCCCTAAAGGAATATTAGGTAAGATATGTCCATTGTTTCTGTGCTCTTCTGGGCTGTTTCCAAACAGAGGTATCAATTGTCTCTTGGCTCAACTCCAGGAATTTCTCAACTATTCCAGTGAAAGAAGGTATTCACATTGTTAGGAATATTTTCCTAATGCGAGCTCTCCGCTGACACAAATTTCTAATCAAGCCAAATCAAAACAAGCCAAATTGAGAAGTATCCAGGTGTAATGGGAGTTTGGTCTCTTGGGTGGCCCCGAGGGGAAACCAGGAAGCTGCACAAATGAGACCACTGGGAGGGAAAAAAGGAGACCACGTGTTCCTCTTTTTGGGAGATCACTTAAATATTCTTGGGTGTGGTCCTGACCTCCCTCCAGGGAGGGATCAGGATTTGGCCTGCTGGGATTTGGAGTCCAAAGTGCTAACTCTAAGAGTTAGGGGTTTAGGACAGATGCAAAGGGCTGGGGATTCAGCTCCCAACTTAACATTCTAGACTCTTTGCATATAGGGGTGACAGAAAATTGGAGTGGTAATTATGACAAACATTTAGGCTCTCTTTGGAAAAAAGGGCATAGACTCATATCTGGCTACTTCCTATGGGCACGGGGTGATGTGGGAAAGGAGAAAGCTAGGTGTCCGTTCAGTGAGAGGTGTGGCTGGAAAGGCAAACAGCAGGTATCTGTTCCTTGGGGGAGATGAGAAGGAAGGTATCTAGGAAATAATTTTTTTTTTCGTTTTTTGAGACAGGGTTTCTCTGTGGTTTTGGAGCCTGTCCTGGAACTAGCTCTTGTAGACCAGGACATCTTGAACTCACAGAGATCCACCTGCCTCTGCCTCCCAAGGGCTGGGATTAAAGGCGTGTGTCACCATCGCCTGACTTTAGGAAATAAATTGTTATCACTAAAGACGAGTGTGCCAGAATGAGGAGCAGGTAGGACCTTTATTGTGGCATCATGGAAAACCAGAGATTTATTTGAGAGGGAAGAAAACATGAATATGAACACCTCAGCCAGTGTGGAAAGCGGCAGCTGCATACTGAATGAGCATAGGATTTCTTAGGACCAGACAGCATCAAAGAAGATTTTGAAGGTGAGAATTTGCTGGATTTCAATCCCTGAACCTGAAAAACTCAGAGATAAGCTTGATTTTATGCCAAGGGATTGGTTGTTTTTGTGCTCAATTGGACAAGGGTAGAGTTTGTTTTTATGATTCTGGTTGGAGATCCAAAGTGTATGTCTTTCACTGGCCCTTTTTAATGTTTTGGCTGTTTTCAGGAGGATGTTGTTTCTTTACCTAGTTCAGATTCAGAGACAAAGTGCTTACTGTTGACTCTGGTTTCAGGACCAATGTGTGTTTCTTTGAATACCCTTTCTCCAAACTATAATGCTTCATAAAAGGGTTTCTCCATTAGATTGCTAGTTCAAACTAAAATAAGAAGAGGTATCATGATGCTTGAACAGATTGTTGACACTATCAAATTATTTCTATACAATACAATAGTTAACTGACTGTAAGTGGCTTTAGATTTTAAGGAATAGTTTAAAATAAACCCTCAGTTTTTTTCCTCAGGTCCACAAGATTATGGTAATATGCACACACAAGCTTTATCAGATTGATTACACACAAAAAGTCTTACTAATATATGAAGCACAAAACATTATGACACTGAATTCATTTATAGAGTTTCACTACAGTATGGTTTTCCTCATGTGTTTGAAGAATAAACACATTAAGTTCAGAGTTTCTCTACAGGATGGCTAAATTCTGTTGTAATAGGAGCTGCGGGGCTGCGTCCCCAGCACCCGGAAGCCCCCATGGCTAGCTTTACCCGAAATAATTACACGGAAACTGTATTCTTTTAAACATCGCTTGGGCCATTTCTATCTAGCCTCTTCTAGACTAGCTCTCGCACCTGGACTAGCCCATTTCTAATAATCTGCTGTAGCCCACTAGCTGGCTTACCAGGAATAATCTTAGCCTGCGTCTGCCTGGAGTGGGAGAATCATGGCGACTCACTGACTCAGCTTCTTTCTCCCAGCCTTCTGTTCTGTTTACTCCTCCCACCTATGTTTTAACCTATGAGGACCAAGCAGTTTCTTTATTGCTTAACCAATGAAATCAACAGATTGATATATGACACTCCCATCAAAATTCATATGGTTTCTCCCCAGTATGTGTTCTTTTATGCTTTTGAAGATGACTGTGTTGAGCAAAGGCCTTACCACACTGATTACATTCATAGGGTTTCTCTCCAGTATGTGTTCTATTATGCTTTTGAAGATTACTCTTAGCTGCAAAGGCCTTAGCACACTGATTACATTCATAGGGTTTCTCTCCAGTATGTATTCTTTTATGAACATGAAGATTCTTTTGATTTGCAAAGGACTTACCACAATGATTACATTCATAGGGTTTCTCTCCAGTATGTGTTCTTTTATGCATTTGAAGATGATCCTTACGTGCAAATGCCATACCACACTGATTACATTCATAAGGTTTCTTTCCAGTATGAGTTCTTTTATGATTTTGAAAATTACAGTTTTGAGCAAAGGCCTTACCACACTGATTACATTCATATGGTTTCTCTCCGGTATGCATTCTTTTATGACTGCGAAGGTTATTTTGATATGCAAAGGCCTTACCACACTGATTACATTCATAGGGTTTCTCTCCAGTATGCATTCTTTTATGCAATTGAAGAAGACTGTGACGTGCAAAGGCCTTACCACACTGATTACATTCATAGGGTTTCTCTCCAGTATGTGTTCTTTTATGCATTTGAAGATGATCCTTTCGTGCAAAGACCTTACCACACTGATTACATTCATAGGGTTTTTCACCAGTATGTGTTCTTTTATGATTTTGAAAAGCACGGTTTTGAGCAAAGGCCTTACCACACTGACTACATTCATAGGGTTTCTCTCCAGTATGTGTTCTTTTATGACTTCGAAGAACACTGTGATAAGCAAAGGCCTTACCACACTGATTACATTCATAGGGTTTCTCTCCAGTATGTGTTCTTTTATGCAATTGAAGAAGACTGTGATGTGCAAAGGCCTTACCACACTGATTACATTCATATGGTTTCTCTCCAGTATGTGTTCTTTTATGATTTTGAAGAACACTATGATCAGCAAAGGCTTTACCACACTGACTACATTCATACGGTTTCTCTCCAGTATGTGTTCTTTTATGCAATTGAAGAAGACTGTGACATGCAAAAGCCTTACCACACTGATTACATTCATAGGGTTTCTCTCCAGTGTGTGTTCTTTTATGACTTTGAAGAACACTGTGATAAGCAAAGGCCTTACCACACTGATTACATTCATAGGGTTTCTCTCCAGTATGCATTCTTTTATGCAACTGAAGATTATCATCACGTGCAAAGGCCTTACCACACTGATTACATTCATATGGTTTCTTTCCAGTATGTGTTCTTTTATGCAATTGAAGATGACCATGACGTGCAAAGGCCTTACCACACTGATTACATGCATAGGGTTTTTCTTCAGTTTGTGGTATTTTATGTGTTTGAAGAACACTGTGTTGAGCAAAGGCTTTATCATACTGATTACATTCATCCAGTTTCTCTCTAATATGTGTTCTTTTATTCTTTTGAAGATGACTGTGATCAGCAAAGGCCTTACCATGCAGATTACAATCATATGAATTCTCTCCACTATGTGTTCTTTTATTACTTTGATGAGTTTCATAAAGAACAAAGTCTTTATCATCTTGACTATATTCATAGGGTTTCTCTCCAGTATGTGTTCTTTTACGCATTTGAAGATGACTGTGATAAGCAAAGGCTTTATCACATTGCTTAATTTCACAGCATTTTTCTCCGGTATGTGTTTTTTCATTCCTTAAAGGATGAGTGTTATAAGACAAGGCTTTAGCACAGTGAGAATATACTAAAAACTTCTCTCCAGTTTGATTTCTTTCAATCCTGAAAGGATAATTGGCACATGTAAAAACTTTACCACATTCAATGCACTGTTAAACCTCATATCTATATAAATTAATTTCATATTCTTTCCAATTGTAAAAAGGGATTAAATATTAAGGTTTTATAACTTTGTTTGAAATCATGTTTTTTGTTCTTTCCTTAGGGGCCATTTTGCATCTGGAAAAATATTTGTGATAAATTCCTTTGTGTCATGGTTTACCATTTCATCTATATCTAGCCCTATATTTTTCTATGATATTTTTCACATTTTTTAAATATTTATTTATTATTATGTTTTACAATATTCTGTCTGTGTGTATGTCTGCAGGCCAGAAGAGGACATCAGACGTCATTACAGATGGTTGTGAGCCACCATGTGGTTGCTGGGAATTGAACTCAGGACCTTTGGAAGAGCAGGCAATGCTCTTAACCACTGAGCCATCTCTCCAGCCCTATTTTTCACATTTTTGAAGAGAACTGCATACTCTGAGTTCTTTACCAACTCAACTTTTCTGCATTCATAAATTTTACTATATTGTGAATTATACATTTCCAATGAACTAAGACACACAGAAGTATTTGCACAGACCAAGAACTCATGGGGGTTTTTGTGATGTGAGTTGGTTTATGTATTAACAATGATGGTAGAAAACCAATTACTTGTATAATTGGACTAAACTCAACAAGTATACTCTACATGAGAAATACAGTTTATCTTCTAATTGTTCTATAGGAGAGATATGATAAATCTTTCCATATCCCTATGCTCATATGCTTGTGTCAAGAATAACATGATATACATAGGAAAGGAAGAATAGTGGAAGATTTCCACACTGAATTCTCACAATTTGACTTTCTGTTCTTCACAGACTTGCGGTATAGATATTAAGGTTTCTCCACAACATCTGCCCCTTGACCCTTGACTCTAACAGCTGCTTTCACTAAAATTAGCATAGTCACAAAAAGTATATGAGTAATACAAGACTTACCATGGGTTATTGATTTAGTAGAAAGTTTTGCAGCTCTACTCATCATCATTAAAATGTGTACACATTTTTTGTCATGAGTAGCAAGAAACCAATGGACCGGCAGATCAATAACATAGCTCTCGTGGTGCTATGAATCAAATGGTGATAGCTGTATAAATATTGCTTTCTTGACTTTTTCTTAAATGAAAGCCTTGCAAATGCAATTCACATACATGAAATTGAGGTATATGGATTTGTGAGAATTTAATAACCATCAATGCTTTAAAGCTGTGCTTATTTACACTGCTGTGAGTTTATAATGTGTCCTAGGACATTATAAACTCATCAGAGACACATTGTTATGAATTTGCACAAGAAAATTACCTTGCATCTCTTCTAGAACATTGACTATGTTCTTCATTGTTACAGTCTTCCCAAATGTATCCTAAAATACAGTACCAGAATATGTAAGTGATATTATTTAACATTGTGCAACAATTAGCTTATTATCTTAAGTGCACCTAAGAATTATGACTGCGTTATATACCCCATTTTCTTCTTTCTAAATCAAATTACAGAACAACATAATAAACCAAGGAAAAGTTGTCTCCTATTTTGAAACATGAAGGAAATTCATTTTTCCCTATAGCAGTGAGGTTCCTGTAGGTCTCCAGCATCACATCTTTGTAGAGATTCTTCTGGGAAGGATCCAGCAAATCCCACTCTTCCTGAGTGAAGTTTATATGCACATCATCATAGGTCACTGCCTTCAAAAATATACCACACATGTATACAATGTAAGCATGACAGTGACAACATTGGAAATGCATACTTCTTTGAAAGTACAGTTGTGGGCTGGAGAGATGGCTCAGAGGTTAAGAGCATTGCCTGCTCTTCCAAAGGTCCTGATTTCAATTCCCAGCAACCACATGGTGGCTCACAACTATCTGTAATGAGGTCTGGTGCCCTCTTCTGGCCATCAGGCATATACACAAGATAATATTGTATGCATAATAAATAAATAAATATAAAAAAAAGAAAGTATAGTTGTATGATTCTGGTGTTCCTTACTCTTATTCTAAGACGTAGACAGTCACTTTAGAAGGACATTTAAAGGAGAGACAAATCTGTCATTTCTCTACACTTTAAATGGAATTTCACCTTTTAAGAGCAATGTCTATTAACAGGGAGAGACAAGAAAAAAATCAATAGTATATCATATGCATGAGAAAATTGTATGAAAAGTTACTGACTACAGAAGGGAAAAGAAAGATGGACAAACTGGGTATATTGATGCAATGTGCCTTTAATCACAACACTCAGAAAACAGAGGTGGGAATATTTGTCTCTGAGTTGAATGCTAGTCAACTCTATGCAATCAGGTCCAGGAAAGGTGGCAGTACACATTAAGACTCTGTCTCCATTGCAAACCTCAATGTAACAAACAATGGGGTAGAAAAACTGAAAGGCTTTTATTAAGGTTCTTACAAAGAACTGTTTTCACTCCAGTTCTGTGGTCTTCTTCCAGACCCCTGAAGTACCCTAATATAAACTGAAATACAAATAACATTTTGAAGAAAAACAACTTCCTGTATAAAACAGTTACAAGTGGACAGATGAAAACAGTAGAAATATAAATGTTGGTCATAAATAATCAACACAGAGCTGGAGAGAGGGCAGAGTAATACAGCGCTCTTGCTGATCTTGAATGGAAGTGGACACATTTGCCAGTAGTTACATGAGAATCACAACTTTCCATTTTTCCATAGTCAGGATTTTTGAGATCCTTTGATCACTCTGATGACCAGGTATCCATATGGTGCATATTCAGGCAGACATATAAAATACTCATAGTGATTTTAAAAAATCAAAGCAAGCATAACAAGCAGGAAACAGTTCATGCAACTGCAATTTAATGACTCAGAATACTCAAGCAGTATTAATGTTATGAATACATGGCATCCTGGGAATCAGAGTGCTACCCTCTGTCAAATTTTAAAATTCAAAATGGACATGAAGCTAAGCATAGTAGCATATACTTGATATGAATAAAACCTACATTCCAGGGCCATCATCCAATAACAAAAAAAATAGAGCCAGGAATGATGCCTCCCTTTACTTTCAGAAATTTAGAGCCACACAATGACTCAGATAAGAAAACACAACAATTAAAACAGCAGGTTACAAAACTCCTTAGCACTGAATAGTAACTGTTTCTTCTATATCTTATGTGATTTAGAGATTGAGCCTATGATGATGATAAAAGCATTTCAGTATAAGTATGAAGGTGGTTGATTAATATCAAACACAACACAGCAGATATGAATGTCAGGAAATCCATGAGTATTGAGACTCATAGCATATAATCAGGAATTTCATCTAGAAAGGCTTCTCCTACTAAATATTCACAAAAAGATGAAAGAAAACCCACCAAAGAGAAAAACTTGTTCACATACATGATATTTTCTGGGAGGTTGTTCATTCAGTCAAGTACATTCTGATTCCAGTCACTATTGGCTCATGGTCAACAATGAAAAAACTGCATTTAGTCATTTCAATGACTCACATTTAAAGATCTTTGAAGGACACTTAAAAGAAATTAAACACTAGCTCAGAATTGAAAAATAGATTGTTATTTATTTGGGGGTAGACTCACAAATCACAAGTCTATGCTTGAACAAAGATCAAAAACCGAATTGTGCATCCAGAAAGCGACGAGACTCATGCTCTACATTGGCATATATACTATAAGAGGCCACACCCCAGTGGGCAGGAAACCACTGGCTGTAAGTCTCTCTACAGCACCTCCCCCTTTTGTTTAAATAAGAGTTCTAAGCCCAATACAAAATTATATACAATAAGAACAATATATTCAATAATTATCCTATCACCTAACTAGATTAAGTTTTGTATAATAAATAACTTGACCAAGTCATGAGTGGAAATTAACTACAACTATCTAGTCTTCAACCCCATTGAAGATCCAAGAAGGGAAATAATATTACTTGAGTAAGCAGGAAGTGCAATCAAGCAACTTTCAAAATGTGCAACAAATTACAGAGACAACTGGCTACCTGGGCAATCATCCATATTCTCATTTGCAATGTTGAAGCAACCAACTTTGGCTAAGACCTAGAATAACTGACAGACCAATTTCAGAGGTAGGAAATTAACAGTCCTGCTTATTCATTTTCGGATACCATCTATCTTGTCAGTGGTTGAGACATGAACATTTCTTTGCCCAAAGGCCAGTTTATGTCATCATTGAGGTGGCAGTGGTAACAAGTTATGACGTGTTATGGTAAAAAAATAAAAACAAAGAAGATTATATTCAGTTATCTTGTTCTGAGAAGAAAAAAAGAAGATATAGAAATTATAGGATAAATGATAGATTACTAAATTGGCTTTAAATCAAAACCAACCATTTTTATTAAATATTTTACATTATTATAGGTTTTTGTATATTAATACATATTTGAGGATATTTTTGTTATACTGTATATGTTTCTAATCTTGTTTAACATATTTTTATATATTTATGCAAATTCAAGGTTATTTTTGATAAAAACATACTGTACATATATTTCTACTCTTGTGTAAGGTTTTGTGCCCAACAAGTCACTTAACGATGTAAAATAAATCTCTAGCCCTGTTGCCAAATAAAGAGGTCCAGGCTCTTTCTAAGAGGGTATCTGACCCCAGAAAAACAGCCTACTGCAGGTTCCCAGGCTTACCGGGTCCTGTGGGGAGGAATTAGCACCAGCTTGGACCCCGCTGGCATGTGTGCCTCCACGGGAGGCCTTAGTTCCGTGACCCTGGCACTAGCACAGGCTACCTCCCTTGGGCAAGGGCCACAGATCTTTGGCGCGAGGCTTCACATGGCACCTGCAGAGGGGAGGCTGCCATTCAGTCCCTAGCACCTTAGTTTCCAGGGAGAACAAGCCTTCTCTTTGGAAAGGAGACCCTCCCCCACTCCGGGAACCCCATTGGGGATCCTCCCAGGACCTGGCTCCAGCCTCAGCTCCATCCACAGTGAGCTCCTAGCTGTATAGCACAAGCTTCCCACACCCCCACCTCAGTACTCACAGCAACCTAGCAGCTTTTCTCTGAATGGGATTCCAGAGGCCCCACTTGGAACAGAAGTGGATGAAGGGAATCACAGTTGTGCCAAACTGGCACATTCCCAAAAACCCCCAAAGAGAGACTGGGGAGGGTATGATCAATGGCTGACTTGACTGGTGGGCTGGGAGGAAAGCTAGTAAACCATCAGAGGCCCCATGAGGAATCCATTCTAGGGAACTTTTCAGGTCAGGATTGGTGGGCCATCTGGAAGCCTCAACTTAGTTCCTTGGGAAGGCCACATCCTTCACCATGGGAGGCTCCTCTTGAGCCCTCACACTAAGCCCAAGGATTGGGGAGACCAGGCCTGGCTGAGGTGGCGCTGGGAAATGCTAGCTTTTTCACATAGGCAGTGGGCAGAAGTGGAAGAGGAAGGCCCTTGAAGACACTCCTGCTTGTAAAAGCTGGGAAGACCTTGGCATTGGCTGCTATAGGGGGAGGGAACACCCCGGACTGTTTAAGGAAGCCCTCCTCCCCCGAGTCCTCCTGCACCGTGCTGGTGGACTCCAGTCAGCACAGGGACTTCAGGGGCAAGCATTCCCCTCTCGTGGATGCTCCTGCCCCAGTCTCTACCTGCTGTAGCAGGGAGCTGTGTGCAGAGGTGGGCAGGATTACACAGCCCAAGAGGAGTGATGAGCCATCAGCTGGGCTTATTCCTGAGCAGCGACTAAGGGAGCCAAAGCCTTTGTTTGGTTTTAATACAGCTAAGATGGCTCTCCCGTTAGTGAGCTCCCCTGTGGAGTGGGGTGCGGAGGAGGCTCAGTGCCGTCCCAAGACCGGGCTCTGAAGGAAGAGTAATGCGCCCTGGGCTCGGGAGATGATGCTAGGAGTTCGAGCGTCAGCGCGCTGGCGACAATAGCGGAGGCTGCTTGGCCAGGCAGCATAGCTGGAGCCCTTGGCGAGCCTTCCCGGGCCTGTCTTTTTGCCTATGGTGACAGCGGAGGCAGCAGGGCCGGCAGTCGCAACAGAGAGCAGTGCGGTTCAGCAATGCAGCCCAGGCAAGACAAGGACAGCCAGGGCCTGCCGTGAGGTGCAGGACTCCCGCGCTCCCCCCCCCCCACATCGACCCTGGCCTGGGGGCGCTCCCCAGAAGGAGGGTCAAAGAGCAGGCGGTCGGACTGGGTGTCAGGCAGGGGAGGGGCAGACTGCCTTTATCAAAGTCAGAGGGAAGCTGGCACAGTACCTGCCCTGTGCTCTGTGATGTAATGGTTTGACCCAGAGGAGGGGGGATTCTATGGATAAGCTCTCCCAGGTGACAATATAGGGAACCTGATCCAGTTGGCCATAAGGGTCAGGCTGGAAGATTTTTTTCTTTAACCTGCAAAACAGTATCTAGATTGAAGGCCCCGCCCTGTGGCCAGTCCAGTTTAAAAGTGGGCCATTCCAAGGAGCAGACCGCTTCCCAGCATTACTTTCGTATTTCCAAAGACTCTATCTTTAACCTCCTTCCAATGATCTAAAGTCAGGGTCGATGCGGTGGTCACTTGCTGCCCCATGGTACCAGATTTAGACTTGAGTACAAACAGATATACAAAAGCAGAGATGCTCCATGAAAAAGACATGAAAAGTCAAAACCAAACTCAAAATCAGAAGCTGCTCACCACTACAGATTCAGATGGAGGTAAGCGGCAAAAAGTCATGCCTCCTGGGAACTAGAGGAGTGACCTGGTCACTCTTAGCCCCTTCAGATTACTGGAGCATCCTCCAGATTTCATTCAGATATTGGCCCTACATAGGTACAATTTCTCAGAATACCAACGAACGCAAACTACAATAGTCACAGAAACAAAGCAGACAGGCAGACAAAGACAATATGAGCGCTCCTACCTCCATCTGGGCCTGGAATGGGTCTGGAAGCAACTCACTTCTCGGCCAATGCACCAAAATGTTGGACTAGAAGTCCAAACATCAGGGAGGAGTTGCTCCAGACACCACTCACATAACCATAATTGATGCAAAAGCAAGAGGAATTTATGCTGTTATGACAGGGTCCTTCAGGTTCGGGATATAAAGGACATCCGATAGCTGCTACAGCCCATCTTTTAAAGTGAAAAGCCATTGACACAAGGGGGGGAACCTGAAGGTTGCTTTCCAAGTTATTGGATTGGCTTATTCACAGGGTTACTAACAGTGACTGGTCTATTCCAGGGCAGGAGAATAGCTTCCTGATCAGGCGAGATAAGGAGGAACATCTGTGAGCCATCCTGACCTTGTCCCAGTGACTAAATCAACACATCAGGAACTGAGTCAACATCTGTGGGTTGTCTTTGCCTCAATTCCCAGAATGGAGTTCTGTTTGAAGATTATTCACAAGGACACTGGAGGATGAGTAGTCAGGATGTGTGTGGGAGACTGTCGGGTTTCCAAATGCTGAGAGGCTTCAGAAAATGTCTTTAGAGCTGAGAGGCCTCAGAAATGCATTTAGAGTCCTTCAGCGATGTGCCTGGTGTCTGGTTTAAATCCGTGGTGGCTTCTTTGTCATGGTTTGGAGCCAAATATCTGGACAATCCAGTTGAACAATGTGTACCCTAGCATCCTAACCTCTAACAGCCCTGATTAAAACACATTTATCATCTGGGTGATGTAGAGGCAGTCCTCCCTCAGCTAATTCTTCTTTGTGAGACTGAACTATTTCCAAGGCATTGGAAAATCCTTTATATCAGCAATTCTACTCTTCTACATTGCGGCTTAGAAGTGCAGCGCTACCCAACAGGTGATATCCCTTGATATCCTCCACATAGTTAAATATAAATGGAGATTTATGTAAAAGTTAAAGGCAAAGTTCTCAATATTGAGAAAATACAGGAGAAATTAGGCTTCTCCGAGTTTGGCATATTGAAATTGACAAGAAAGATGTTTGTACACACACCGCCCTGCTCCCAATTCTCTAAGGTAATTAAGCCCAAAGCACAAGTTATTCAGAGTTCTGTCCCTAGATTTAGGAATTAACAGGACCGCATGGGACTCCATAGTACAGGGAATCTGGCAGCAGGTTCCCACACAGATCCCGGGAGGACGCACCATGCTGTCTCCCGCCCCTCACCCTCTGCTCCTCCCCATTAGGAGACAGCATTCCCTGGCTCACCATGTTGTGGTTCCTCAGCTCGCCAAAGCTCTGTTCATCATCTCCCTGCAACAGCAGATTCACTGCAGCACAGAAGCCACTGGCGCCAGGTCCTCTTCGAAGTCCATTCTGAAAGCGGACGCACTGAAAAACCCGGCACTACTCCTGACTGGCAGGTCACCCAAAGGGCCTGATTGGCTAGTGAGGTCTGAGTGACAAGAACACCTCCCACAGAGCTGTAGTGTGCTTAAAGACACAGCACAGAGGTTTCTGGTCATTTCTTCCACCCCAGTCAAACATCTTTTCTAGACTAACCAAGGTATGCATTTCAATATTACTTTCCCTGGCTCCAAAAGTAGACACTGCCATCTTCTTGAACTCCATAGGAACTTTCCCTTTTTCCTCCAGGACACACTGTGGCTAGCTAGCTTGTACAGTGCACTGTGCTAGGTGGCTGCAGGGATTTCCTGTCCCACAGGGGAAAGAATGCCCAGAATATTAACAACTAAAGAGAGTTTTAAGGTCATAAAAGTAGATGTTTATGCTGTGGCTTCATGCTGAGGTCAGATGAACTGAAGGTACTTTTTACATGGTTTTCACAGATATTTCACACAACAGAAACGAGAAAAGCAGGAACCAGATCTCAAACAAGATGATAGGTCTTTTCCCCATCAGAAGGCTGGATGATGGTTTTATTACTGAAATTTGAAGCAAACTCCAGGAAAATGAATAATAATAAGAAGGGTAGTGTTCATGGAAATGTGAATACACAGAGAATAATGGAGCTAGAAGGAATGACTTCACGAGCACTATTGTTAGCCAGCACATCTTCCTCCATGGGAGGTGAATAAAATATACAACTGCAGTATTCAGGATTCTCCACATGAACAGGACAGGGGGAATGAATTTCACCATGTATGTAAAAAGTGGGCTTATTAGAATGTCTCACAAGCTCTGTTTCAGGTTGTCTAAAAATAGCTACTTATAAATGACAATTAAAGAATTCAGTAGATTGCTTCTCAGCCTTTTCCCAAAGATCAAGTGAAGAATCCAGTGGTTCTCTTTTGGCGCGTAGCATCGCCCAGCGCAGCCTATCTGGGCGCTGGGTCCCAGTACCCGGGGCTCCCAGGCGGGCAGCAATTCCTTTGTTTCTGTGGCCTGCCTGCACCAAGCGGGGTAGGCGCTTTGTCTGCGGGCTGCCCAACCAGCACGGAGGCCTGATCTTTCGGCGCCAGGAGACCCAGCATTGGGGTGAGTTTCTGGCCCACGGCGCCAGCCTGGGACGGGGAGCTCGGGGGTTTCTTGGCCCCCTGTCCTGCTTGGGCTCTCTGCTGCCTCTTTCTTCCTGGCCCACCCAGCTTCCGTCCAGACCCCTCCCCACTTCGCCCCCACTGCCCTCTTTTGGCGCGCAGCATCGCCCAGCGCAGCCTATCTGGGCGCTGGGTCCGAGTACCCGGGGCTCCCGGGGGGCAGCAGTTCCTTTGTTTCTGTGGCCTGCCTGCACCAAGCGGGGTAGGCGCTTTGTCTGCGGGCTGCCCAACCAGCACGGAGGCCTGATCTTTCGGCGCCAGGAGACCCAGCATTGGGGTGAGTTTCTGGCCCACGGCGCCAGCCTGGGACGGGGAGCTCGGGGGTTTCTTGGCCCCCAGTCCTGCTTGGGCTCTCTGCTGCCTCTTTCTTCCTGGCCCACCCAGCTTCCGTCCAGACCCCTCCCCACTTCGCCCCCACTGCCCTCTTTTGGCGCGCAGCATCGCCCAGCGCAGCCTATCTGGGCGCTGGGTCCGAGTAGCCGGGGCTCCCGGGGGGCAGCAGTTCCTTTGTTTCTGTGGCCTGCCTGCACCAAGCGGGGTAGGCGCTTTGTCTGCGGGCTGCCCAACCAGCACGGAGGCCTGATCTTTCGGCGCCAGGAGACCCAGCATTGGGGTGAGTTTCTGGCCCACGGCGCCAGCCTGGGACGGGGAGCTCGGGGGTTTCTTGGCCCCCTGTCCTGCTTGGGCTCTCTGCTGCCTCTTTCTTCCTGGCCCACCCAGCTTCCGTCCAGACCCCTCCCCACTTCGCCCCCACTGCCCTCTTTTGGCGCGCAGCATCGCCCAGCGCAGCCTATCTGGGCGCTGGGTCCGAGTACCCGGGGCTCCCGGGGGGCAGCAGTTCCTTTGTTTCTGTGGCCTGCCTGCACCAAGCGGGGTAGGCGCTTTGTCTGCGGGCTGCCCAACCAGCACGGAGGCCTGATCTTTCGGCGCCAGGAGACCCAGCATTGGGGTGAGTTTCTGGCCCACGGCGCCAGCCTGGGACGGGGAGCTCGGGGGTTTCTTGGCCCCCTGTCCTGCTTGGGCTCTCTGCTGCCTCTTTCTTCCTGGCCCACCCAGCTTCCGTCCAGACCCCTCCCCACTTCGCCCCCACTGCCCTCTTTTGGCGCGCAGCATCGCCCAGCGCAGCCTATCTGGGCGCTGGGTCCGAGTAGCCGGGGCTCCCGGGGGGCAGCAGTTCCTTTGTTTCTGTGGCCTGCCTGCACCAAGCGGGGTAGGCGCTTTGTCTGCGGGCTGCCCAACCAGCACGGAGGCCTGATCTTTCGGCGCCAGGAGACCCAGCATTGGGGTGAGTTTCTGGCCCACGGCGCCAGCCTGGGACGGGGAGCTCGGGGGTTTCTTGGCCCCCTGTCCTGCTTGGGCTCTCTGCTGCCTCTTTCTTCCTGGCCCACCCAGCTTCCGTCCAGACCCCTCCCCACTTCGCCCACACTGCCCTCTTTTGGCGCGCAGCATCGCCCAGCGCAGCCTATCTGGGCGCTGGGTCCGAGTACCCGGGGCTCCCGGGGGGCAGCAGTTCCTTTGTTTCTGTGGCCTGCCTGCACCAAGCGGGGTAGGCGCTTTGTCTGCGGGCTGCCCAACCAGCACGGAGGCCTGATCTTTCGGCGCCAGGAGACCCAGCATTGGGGTGAGTTTCTGGCCCACGGCGCCAGCCTGGGACGGGGAGCTCGGGGGTTTCTTGGCCCCCTGTCCTGCTTGGGCTCTCTGCTGCCTCTTTCTTCCTGGCCCACCCAGCTTCCGTCCAGACCCCTCCCCACTTCGCCCCCACTGCCCTCTTTTGGCGCGTAGCATCGCCCAGCGCAGCCTATCTGGGCGCTGGGTCCGAGTACCCGGGGCTCCCGGGCGGGCAGCAGTTCCTTTGTTTCTGTGGCCTGCCTGCACCAAGCGGGGTAGGCGCTTTGTCTGCGGGCTGCCCAACCAGCACGGAGGCCTGATCTTTCGGCGCCAGGAGACCCAGCATTGGGGTGAGTTTCTGGCCCACGGCGCCAGCCTGGGACGGGGAGCTCGGGGGTTTCTTGGCCCCCTGTCCTGCTTGGGCTCTCTGCAGGGCCTCTACTCCCCGGGTGCTGCCTCTTTCTTCCTGGCCCACCCAGCTTCCGTCCAGAGCCCTCCCCACTTCGCCCCCACTGCCCTCTTTTGGCGCGTGGCATCGCCCAGCCCAGCCTATCTGGGCGCTGAGTCCGAGTAGCCGGGGCTCCCGGGGGGCAGCAGTTCCTTTGTTTCTGTGGCCTGCCTGCACCAAGCGGGGTAGGCGCTTTGTCTGCGAGCTGCCCAACCAGCACGGAGGCCTGATCTTTCGGCGCCAGGAGACCCAGCATTGGGGAGTCCCAGCATTGGGAGAGCCAACATTGGGGAGAGACAGCGTTTGGTAGGCAAGGAGACCTAATCCGGTAAAAGAAGATCCATAGGGAGCATTTGGAAGAAGAGATGGGCCGACGTCAAGGCAAGAATTCGCCCAACAAGCTGAAAAGCAACATGAAGCTACCAGAAACAAGCGACCTCACAACGGGAGGACAAGAACCCCTTAATCAAGAGGAAGGAGAAAAGATTGACTTCATGAAAGTGATTGACACCCTTAAACAGCATGTAAAAAATGCCCTTATAGAAATGGATGAGAAATATAACAGAAAGTTTGAAGAATTGAATAAATCAGTGAATGATACCCTAGAAAACCAAGGAAAAACAATCAAACAGATAATGGAAACAGTTCAAGACCTGAAAACTGAAATGGAGGCAAAGAAGAAAACACAAACAGAGGGCCGTCTGGACATGGAAAATCTAGGTAAACGAATAGAGACTACAGAAACAAGCATAACCAGCAGAATACAAGAGATAGAAGAAAGACTCTCGGATTCTGAAGATACCATAGAGAAAATAAACACACTGATCAAAGAAAACAGCAAGTCCAACAAACTCTCATCACAAAACATTCAGGAAATATGGGACACAATAAAAAGACCAAACCTAAGAATAATAGGAGTAGAAGAAGGAGAAGAAGGGCAGCTCAATGGTCCAGAAAATCTATTTAATAAAATTATAGAAGAAAACTTTCCCAACCTAAGGAAAGATTTTCCTATGAAGGTGCAAGAAGCATACAGAACACCGAATAGGCTGGATCAAAAAAAAACATCCCCTCGCCATATAATTATCAAAACACAAAGCATACAAAATAAGGAAAGAATATTAAGAGCTGCAAAGGAAAAAGGCCAAATTACTTATAAAGGTAAACCTATCAGACTTACACCTGACTTCTCCATGGAAACCATGAAAGCCAGAAGGTCCTGGTTAGATGTACTGCAGAAACTGAGAGACCATGGGTGCAAGCCCAGATTACTATACCCAGCCAAGCTTTCATTCACTATAAATGGAGAAAATAAAATTTTCCAGGATAAAAACAAATTTAAACAATACGCAGCCACAAAACCAGCCTTACAGAAAGTAATTGAAGGAAAATCACTAACCAAGGAGTCCAACAATGACCACAATACCTCAGACATCTAGAGACCCTTCACCAACACAAAACAAAGAAGGGAAACTCACAAACTCTACGACTAAAAAAAAAAATGACCGGAGTTAACAACCACTGGTCATTAATATCACTTAATGTCAATGGACTCAACTCACCTATAAAAAGGCACAGGCTAAGAGATTGGATAAGAAAACAGGATCCAACATTCTGCTGTTTACAAGAAACACACCTCAACCACAAAGACAGGCACCTACTCAGAGTAAAGGGCTGGGAAAAGGCCTATCAAGCAAATGGTCCTAAGAAACAGGCAGGTGTGGCCATACTAATCTCTAACAAAGTTGACTTTAAACTTAAATCAATCAGAAGAGATGGAGAGGGGCATTTTATACTCATAACAGGAACAGTTCATCAGGATGAAGTCTCAATCCTGAACATCTATGCCCCTAATATAAAAGCACCCACGTACATAAAAGAAACATTGCTAAAATTCAAGGCAGCCATCAAACCGCACACACTAATAGTAGGAGACTTCAACACTCCTCTCTCACCAATGGACAGGTCAATCAGACAGGAACCTAACAGAGAAATAAGAGAATTAGTGGAGGTAATGAATCAAATGGACTTAACAGACATCTATAGAACATTCCATCCAAATAGGAAAGAATATACCTTCTTCTCTGCAGCTCATGGAACCTTCTCGAAAATCGACCACATAGTCGGTAACAAAGCAAACATCCACAGTTACAAAAAAATATTAGTAACCACCTGTGTCTTATCAGATCACCATGGATTAAAGTTAGAATTCAACAATAATGCTACCCCCAGAAAGCATACAAAGTTATGGAAACTGAACAGTCAACTATTGAACCATAGCTGGATTAAGGAAGAAATAAAGAAAGAAATTAAAGTCTTCCTGGAATTCAATGAAAATAAAGAAACAACATACTCAAACTTATGGGACACTATGAAAGCAGTCCTAAGAGGAAAGTTCATAGCACTAAGTGCCCACTTAAAGAAAACAGAGAAAGCTCACATTGGAGACTTAACAGCCCACCTGAAAGCTCTAGAAAAAAAAGAAGCAGACTCACCTAGGAGGAGTAGAAGACTGGAAATAATCAAAATGAGGGCTGAAATCAACAAAATAGAAACACAGAAAACAATACAAAAAATCAATGAAACAAAAAGCTGGTTCCTGGAGAAAATCAACAAGATTGACAAACCACTATCCAAGCTAATCAAACGGCAGAGAGAGAATTTGCAAATTAATAAGATCAGAAATGAAAAGGGGGACATAACCACAGACACAGAGGAAATTCAGAGAATCATTAGATCTTACTACAAAAGCCTATATGCCACAAAATTGGAAAATGTAAAGGAAATGGATACTTTTTTAGATAAATATCATATACCAAAGTTAAATCAGGACCTGGTGAACAATCTAAATAGACCTGTTAGTCGCGAAGAATTAGAAGAGGTTATCAAAAACCTCCCTACCAAAAAAAGCCCAGGACCAGATGGTTTCAATGCGGAATTCTACCAGATCTTCCAAGAAGATCTAATACCTATACTCCTTAATGTATTCCACAAGATAGAAACAGAAGGGTCATTACCAAACTCCTTTTATGAAGCCACAATTACTCTGATACCAAAACCACTCAAAGACTCAACCAGGAAAGAGAACTACAGGCCAATCTCACTCATGAATATCGACGCAAAAATCCTCAACAAAATACTGGCAAATCGAATCCAAGAACACATCCGAAAAATTATCCATTATGATCAAGTAGGCTTCATTCCTGAGATGCAGGGCTGGTTCAACATACGAAAATCTATCAATGTAATCCAGCATATAAATAAACTGAAAGAAAAAAACCATATGATCATTTCATTAGATGCTGAAAAAGCATTTGACAAAATTCAACATCCATTTATGTTAAAAGTCTTGGAGAGATTAGGGATACAAGGGTCATACCTAAATATAATAAAAGCTATATACAGCAAGCCGACAGCTAACATCAAATTAAACGGAGAGAAACTCAAAGCCATCCCACTTAACTCAGGAACACGACAAGGCTGTCCACTCTCCCCATACCTCTTCAATATAGTGCTTGAAGTTCTAGCAATAGCAATAAGACAACATAATGGAATCAAGGGGATTCGAATTGGAAAGGAAGAAGTTAAACTTTCGTTATTTGCAGATGATATGATAGTGTACATAAGCGACCCCAAAAACTCCACCAAAGAACTCCTACAGCTGATAAACAGCTTTAGTAATGTGGCAGGATACAAGATCAACTCCAAAAAATCAGTCGCCCTCTTATACACAAAGGATATGGAAGCAGAGAGGGAAATCAGAGAAGCTTCACCATTCACAATAGCCAAAAACAGCATAAAATATCTTGGGGTACATCTAACCAAGGAAGTGAAAGATCTATTTGACAAGAACTTTAAGGCATTGAAGAAAGAAATTGAAGAGGATACCAAAAAATGGATGGACCTCCCTTGCTCTTGGATTGGGAGGATCAACATAATAAAAATGGCAATTCTACCAAAGGCTATTTATAGATTCAATGCAATCCCCATCAAGATCCCATCAAAATTCTTCACAGATCTGGAGAGGACAATAATCAACTTTATATGGAAAAACAAAAAACCCAGGATAGCCAAAACAATCCTATACAATAAAGGATCTTCTGGAGGCATTACCATCCCTGACTTCAAACTCTATTACAGAGCTACAGTAATGAAAACAGTGTGGTACTGGCATAAAAACAGAGAAGTCGACCAATGGAATCGTATAGAAGACCCGAATTTTATCCCACAAACCTATGAACACCTGATTTTCGATAAAGGAGCTAAAAGTATAAAATGGAAGAAAGAAAGCATCTTCAACAAATGGTGCTGGCACAACTGGATGTCATCTTGTAGAAGAATGAAAATAGACCCTTATCTATCACCGTGCACAAAACTCAAGTCCAAATGGATTAAAGACCTCAATATCAGCCCGAACACACTGAACCTGATAGAAGAGAAAGTGGGAAGTACCCTACAGGAGCTGGGCACAGGAGATCGCTTCCTATGTATAACCCCAGAAGCACAGACATTAAGGGCAACATTGAATAAATGGGACCTACTTAAACTGAGAAGCTTCTGTAAAGCAAAGGACATAGTCAATAAGACACAAAGGCAACCTACTGATTGGGAGAAGATCTTCACCAACCCCACAACAGACAAAGGTCTGATCTCCAAAATATATAGAGAACTCAAGAAACTAGACTTTAAAATGCTAATTAACCCAATTAAAAAATGGGGCACTGAACTGAACAGAGAATTCTCAGCAGAGGAAGTTCAAATGGCCAAAAGACACATAAAGTCGTGCTCAACTTCCTTAGCAATCAGGGAAATGCAAATCAAAACAACTTTGAGATATCATCTTACACCTGTCAGAATGGCTAAAGTCAAAAACACCAAGGATAACCTTTGCTGGAGAGGCTGTGGAGGAACGGGTACCCTCATCCATTGCTGGTGGGAATGCCATCTTGTGCAACCACTGTGGAAGTCAGTGTTTCGGTTTCTCAGGAAATTCGGGATCAACTTACCCCTGGACCCAGCAATACCACTCCTGGGAATATACCCAAGAGATGCTCTATCATATGACAAAAGCATTTGTTCAACTATGTTCATAGCAGTATTATTTGTAATAGCCAGAACCTGGAAACAACCTAGATGCCCTTCAATGGAAGAATGGATGAAGAAAGTATGGAATATATACACGCTAGAGTACTACGCTGCGGTAAAAAACAATGACTTCTCGAATTTTGCAGGCAAATGGATGGAAATAGAAAACACTATCCTGAGTGAGGTGTCCCAGACCCAAAAAGATGAACATGGGATGTACTCGCTCATAATTGGTTTCTAGCCATAAATTAGGGCCACAGAGTCTACAATAGGTGAACCTAAAGAAGCTAAGTAAGAAGGTGAACCCAAGGAAAAACATATAGTTATCCTCTTGGCTAAGGGAAGTAGACCCAATTGCCGGGGAGAAAATTAGGATTTTGGGGGTGGGGTGGGATGAGGGTAAGGGGAGATGGGGAGAGAAAAGGTAGAAGGGAAGGAGGGGGGACTTGGGGAATCAGGAGAATTGGGATAAAGGAAAGGTGGATAGGGGAGCACGGAACCACAATTCTTAGTTAAGGGAACCACTTTAGGGTGAGCAAGAGATTTGACCCTAGAGGGGCTCCCAAGTGCCCAACATGAGGTTCCCAGTTAGTTCCTTGGGTAGCTGAGGATTGGGAACCTGAAATGACCCTATCCAAGAGCAATACTGACGAATATCTTGCATATCATCATAGAACCTTCATCTGGTGATGGATGGAGACAGAGACAGAGACCCACACTGGAGCACTGGACTGAGCTCCCAAGGTCCCAATGAGGAGCAGAAGGAGGGAGAACATGAGCAAAGAAGTCGGGACCACGAGGCGTGCACCCACCCACTGAGACAGTGGAGCTGATCTACTGGGAGCTCACCAAGGCCAGCTGGACTGTGACTGAAAAAGCATGGGATAAAGCCAGACTCTCTGAACATGGCGAACAATGAGGGCTGATGAGACGCCAAGGACAATGGCACGGGGTTTTGATCCCACTTAATGTGCTGGCTTTGTGGAAGCCTAGCCAGTTTGGATGTTCACCTTCCTAGATATGGACGGAGGGGGGAGGACCTAGGACTTGCCACAGGGCAGGGAACCTGGACTGCTCTGTGGACTGGAGAGGGAGGGGGAGAGGAGTGGGGGGAGGGGTAGAAGGGTGGGAGGAGGGGGAGAAGGGTGGGAGGAGGGGGAGGGAGATGGGAGCCTGGGAGGAGGTGGAAACTTGTTTTTTGTTTATGTTTTTTTTTCTTCTTTTCTTAATAAAAAAATTATTAAAAAAAAAAAAAAAAGAATCCAGTGGTTTTTCAGCCCATGAGGCTTGATGACTCAGCTGGTTTTAAGTATTCACCAAAATTCAAAGAAGTAGTCTCTAGTACTAGTAAAGAAATGAGCTTGGTAGGCAGAGCAAGGTGACAACAAAGAGACTTTTCTACTTCAATATACTTTCTATGTAACTGCTGCTACCAGAAGGTGAGAAGGTTAAAGCTAGATCATAGTCTTGTTTGATTCAGATTTTCTTGTTTTTGTGATGTCAAGACAGGATTTTTTCTGTGTATGTTTGGAAATCATTAAGTAGGCCAGACTGGTCTCAAACTCAGAAAATCCCAGTGCCTCTTGTTGTGCCCATATCATGACCCCCATACAGAGACCACCAGAGAGGTCCTTTAAAATCCCTTAGTACAGAAAATAGAACACTAAGACAAATAACTATTAAAGGGACTAAAGATAATCTAAGATAAACTATAATTATGCTCTAAACCTACATCATCCAAACCTCTCCAGAATCACAAAAGTTCTAATCAATTGATTATTCTTGCAGAAGGCCCAGTGTAGGTGTGGCGTTCTTCTGGGAATAACTGTTCACAGTTGTTTAGTCCTGTGCCATTAGGCAGAAATTCACAATGACTGGAAAGGTTACCGAGAAGTTTCTTTATGACATGGGGACTAGACAGCAGAGAGAAGGAATACACGAAAGGCCAGCAAAATGTATAACTTGCACGGCACATCTCCAGTGACCTACTTCCTCCAACTATACTCTAAAGATCACACTAACCCCAAATGGTGCCACCATCTGGGAAACAAGTCAATAATCATATGAACTATGGGCTCATTTCATTTTCAAACTCTAACCATGGCAATGAACTCCTAAGCACTAAAGCTAGACTTCACAATTGCTAGCCATTCTGTGTCATCTGTTTATCTAACATCTATCCATCTGTTCACACTGTTTTCAAAACCTGCTTTCAAGGAGATGGCAGTGGGGCATGGGGGGATGTTAAAGTCCTTAGTGCAAGAATTAGATACCTGATTTTGGGTTCCCAGCACCCCCATAAAATGTCAGGTTCTGGATGCCTATGCCTGTAATTCCAGGTCAGGGGAAGAAGCAGACAAGAAGATTCCTGGGATTTATTGATTAGCTAGAGTAGGAGTATTTGAGCGCTCCACTTTGAGATACTATCTTAAAAAAATTAGAAAGACAGATTGATAGGTACATAGATAGGTAGGGAGATAAAGCACTTGGAGTCCAATCTCACGGCTACATGGAACTATCTGACAAACTAAACCAAAACTAAACAATGCTGACAGAATATCTGTAGTTGAGAGGGCAGAGAAGACAGGTGAGATTTTCTTGTAAGAAGAAGGAACTCAGTTTGAGCCCAAGAATCCATGCTGAAGAGAAAACGAAAAAAGTCACAAGGACTTTTAACACTAGTAATGGGAAAGGGACATGGAGACAAATGAGTACCTGGGGCTTGTTGGTCAGCTAGCCTAGTCTACTTGGAAAGTTACAAAGCAATCAGAGACCCTATCTGAAAAGAAATAGAAAATAAAAGTTTGATCAAATCAAAGGCCTGAAACCAGAGATTCACTTCTGTCTTCCAAATATATACACACACATATATACAATCATGTACTTATATTTCCACAAGTATATATACACAGAATGCCCAAACATACACACACAGATATACAATAGCACATACAAATTCATACAATAGTCCATACAATTCATTGCTAGCTTTGATTGTGTCTTTCTATGGTTATTTATGCTGGTTTATATTTGTAACACACACATTCTCAGCTATTAAGTAGGTCTGATGTAAAAAAGATATCAGCTTCGTGACAGGTTTTGAATATTTTGCAAAGCAAATCCCATGTACAAGGAACTTCTGTGGTGGAGTGATTATTCTGTTGTATAATCTGAAGATTTGTCACTCAACTTGCTTTAATAAAACAATGACTGTCCAGCAAGATAGGCATGAGACAGAGGGAGCATGTCTAGATTGTGTCATGCTAGTAAATGTTCAACTATGTGGAGAATATGTGTTAACTTAAAAATGTCACAGGTAGTTAGCAATAAGCCTGATATATTGGTCAAGTATTTTCAATTATTAAAAGCCTCGATGTAGTTACTTTGAAGTGGTATGTAGGAAAGAAATGACGGTTTAAAAATGGCGTTCCAAGGCAGGCGGATCTCTGTGAGTTCGAGACCAGCCTGGTCTACAAGAGCTAGTTCCAGGACAGGCTCCAAAACCACAGAGAAACCCTGTCTCAAAAAACCAAAAAAAAAAAAATGTCATTCCAATGTGTGACTAAAATTATCAGATAAAATCGGAAATACCTTGGAAAAGGAATCTAAACACAAAACTACATAGTCAAATGCAGCTTCTCGGTAACTGCCTTTTCTTTGGTGGGCTTTGCTAGAGATCAGTGATCAGAGGCTTGCCTCCTTTTACAGATGGCATTCTCAATCAGCATTTCCAGAAAATAGGCAGTTCTTTTAAGAGACATCAAGTTTACTCATACAGTGTCGTCTTTCCCTTGCTGATCTGAGAACCTAGGTTAAGAACCTGCTGGCCACACCCCTGTATTTCTGCAAATAAAAAAAAAATCAAAGAATGTGTGGAGCCCTGACTTGGTTCTCCAGGACAGACATGCTCAGGTGTTAAGGTCATGTGTTTGTGGCTGAAGCCCACCTTTGGTCTTTTATTCGACATGACTGCATCTTGAATAGATTCTAGATAGCATTATTGGGAATTACCTTCAATACCTTCACAGAAATGTCCTTTCTTAGTCAGTACACTGATCTTTGCTACTGTGCACTATATCGTATAGAAATTTACCATAAAGTTCTGTGTTCAAAGATATGATTGCCGGGGAAGAGAAGGAAATCTTTAATAAATAAATAAATTTTAAAAAAATTTTAAAAAAGATATGATTGCTGACTACTACTGCGGAATGGTATTTTCCCCATTTTTAGTTCTGTGTCCAATTTCTGGATAGTTCAGAATTTTGAGTTATTTAAATGCATGATGATTATGGTCTATAAACAAAAGTCAGGATAAGAGAAAATTTTAAATTGTGAATACAAAAGTGATGTGTTTGCTGTCATTAGTAGGTGCCACCAATAAATGATAACATGATTGCTCTTTCTGGCCAGCCAAGAATGATCCACAACCTTGTAGAATGAACTTAAGCAAGGGTACACCTGAATAGTGAGTTTTTATGTTCCAATTATGGCCAATTGCTTTGGTTCAATAGCCAACTATCTTTTAAAGACTTACATTTTCAGCTTGTTTCCTGATTATTTGTTTTGTACTTTTCCCTCATTTGAGGAACATTTGGGCTCAGGAATTCTTTAAGAACAAAGACTAAGTTAGTTTCCAATACTATCAGTCCTTTATTTCTTCTGGGCCAAGATGAGTTAAGATGAACTTAGATCAGCCTTTTATACCTTACTATTATTAATGACATTTTCATGAGGCTGAAAAGAAGGCTCAGCACTTAGAACATTGGTGACTCATCCAGAGAATCTTTGATACCCAGCACCCACAAGACAGCTCACAACTGTCTGTACCTCCGGTCAGAGGAGAGTAGACACTGTCTTCTGGTCATCACTAGTACCTGAGATACACTTGCTACACTCACTGTTCAAACTCCTACATCTAAATTGAATTTCATTCCTTTTTAAGGTAACAGACACATGAAGAAAACCTAGTTAAAATATAGAATCAAATACAGATCTGTCTTTTCAGTATTTGCCCATTTTGTACCCTAAGAGGCCAGAGAATGCACCCGATCTTCAGGACCTCCAATTACAGGGAGTTCTATCCAATAAGATATGGTGCTATGAGTCAAACCTGGGTACCCAAGAGGAGTAGTACTCCTGAGACAACTCTCCAGGTCCCATATGTGTCATAATTCTTAAGGGAGAGGAGTCACACTGCTCCTTCTGTCTCTCATCACTTGAAGGATAAAATCCACTCTAGATGGTTGTCAAAGATTCAATGGATGGAATGTGAATGGAATTTGTATATTATTTTTTATTTTCATTGTTAAGAGAGCTCTCTCTATGTGAGGGAACATTTAAAGGTTGGTTGAAATCCATTTGATTCCAGCTAGATTTTATTAGGAAAACATCTTTAACTTGGGATAGGCTGTCCTTTGTGATCTTTTTGAGATAGGATATGTCCATGTGGCCATTGATGCCAGGTATGCATTATGTGGAACAGGCTGGCCTCAAACTCACTGAGATTAGACCCACAGAGACTCCATGTTCCATAATTAGAGCCATGCATCTTTAAGTTGAGCTGAAATGTTTTTAAAGGACTTACTGAGTCAAAAAACATAATGAAAGACTTAAAAGGGAACATCATTGTTTTGATAAATAACAATATTTCTTCTAATTGAATTTGAGCACCAATGAGATGACTCAGTGGGAAAGGACTCTTATGGGCAAGACTAGAATCCCAATCTCGATTACATCTTGAATTTTTCAGGAAAATGGATGGAGCTAGAAAACATCATTTTGAGGGAGGTAACCCAGACACAGAAGACAATTATCACATGTACTCACTCATTAAGTGGGTTTTAATCATAAAGCAAAGAAACCCAGCCTACAAATCACAGCACCAGAGAACTTAGACAACATGAGGACACTAAAGAGACATACAAAGTTCTAATATACATGGGAATTAGAAAAAGACAAGATCTCCTGAATAAATTGGGAGGATGGGACCTTGTGGGAATACTGAAGGGAAGGGAAGAGGCAGGAGGGGAGCAGCAAAAAAATGTAGAGCTCAATAAAGATCAAAAAAATTTACAAGAAAAGAACATTAAGTTATGGTGTCAGATAAACTGTTGATTGTTGATTATACTACTTTATTACATCTATAAAAGATAAATGAAAATGCTTCTTTGAATAAACATAAGGTATTTAATGCTTCTTATTATTTATTTTATCAGTGAAGACAGATTGATAGGTACATAGATAGGTAGGGAGATAAAGCACTTGGAGTCCAATCTCAAGGCTACATGGAACTATCTGACAAACTAAACCAAAACTAAACAATGCTGACAGAATATCTGTAGTTGAGAGGGCCTAAGAAGACAGGTGAGATTTTCTTGTAAGAAGAAGGAACTCAGTTTGAGCCCAAGAATCCATGCTGAAGAGAAAACGAAAAAAGTCACAAGGACTTTTAACACTAGTAATGGGAAAGGTCATGGAGATAAATGAGAACCTGGGGCTTGTTGGTCAGCTAGCCTAGTCTACTTGGAAAGTTACAAAGCAATCAGAGACCCTATCTGAAAAGAAATAGAAAATAAAAGTTTGGGGGCTGGAGAGATGGCTCAGAGGTTAAGAGCACTGACTGTTCTTCCAGAGGTCCTGAGTTCAATTCCCAGCAACCACATGGTGGCTCACAACCATCTGTAATGATACCTGGTGCCCCCTTCTGGCCTGCAGGTGTACATGCAGGCAGAACGCTGTATACATAATTAATAAATAAATCTTTAAAAAAATAAATAAAAGTTTGGTCAAATCAAAGGCCTGAAACCAGAGATTCACTTCTGTCTTCCAAATATATACACACACATATATATAATCACATACTTATTTTTCCACAAGTATATACACACAGAATGCCCAAACATGCACACACAGTTGTACAATAGCACATACAAATTCATACAATAGTCCATACAATTCATTGCTAGCTTTGATTGTGTCTTTCTATGGTTATTTATGCTGGTTTATATTTGTAACACACATTCTCAGTTATTAAGTAGGTTTGATGTAAAAAAGATATCAGCTTCGTGACAGGTTTTGAATATTTTGCAAAGCAAATCCCATGTACAAGGAACATCTGTGGTGGAGTGATTATTCTGTTGTATCCTCTGAAGATTTGTCACTCAACTTGCTTTAATAAAACAATGACTGTCCAGCAAGATAGGCATGAGACAGAGGGAGCATGTCTAGATTGTGTCACGTTAATAAGTGTTCAACTATGTGGAGAATATGTGTTAACTTTAAAATGTCACAGGTAGTTAGCAATAAGCCTGATATATTGGTCAAGTATTTTCAATTATTAAAAGCCTCTATGTAGTTACTTTGAACTGATATGTAGGAAAGAAATGACTGTTTAAAAATGGCATTCTGGAAGAGCAGAGGCGTTCTGTAGGGCTGGGTTGAAAGTCTCTGTCTAATAGCATCCGCCTGACCCCCAGTTCGGGGGGCACCTAGCCAGGGGCTGTCCTCCCTTACTCTAGCCTTGCATGTACTTGGTATTAACCGAGATGCGGAGAGCTGGTCTCGCTCAGGGATCAGAGAAGGAGGAGAGTGACCGGTCCTGGGCTGTTCCTGCATACCCGGCGGCCACCAGAACTCCAGCCCTAGGGAGTGGGCAGGGCCTCTAGCCGCCTCGCTCCCTGCTTTTCCTCTCCTTCAGCGTTGTCTACTAGCTACTTTTCCTGCTCTCTCTCCCAGGAGACGAACGTTTGAGCCTGAGATGGCAGCCACCCTGCTCATGGCTGGGTCCCAGATCAGACTTAATGCCAATGCCTTCTCGACATTTCTAACCATGTCTCTAATTTCAAGAAGAAAGGCTGGGACTAAACTCCTAGATGCTAAGTAGTGAGGAAGCATTGTGTGATTTCAGGCCCCTGTGACGTTTGAAGATATGGCCATGTACCTCACTCGGGAAGAATGGAGACCTCTGGATCATGCACAAAGAGACCTTTACAGGGACGTGATGCAGGAGAATCACGGAAATGTTGTCTCACTGGACTTTGAGATCTGGAGCGAGAACGAAACAAATTTGAAAGAGGAGCTTAGTGAAGATGTGGAGTTTGTGACCATGTCCGAAGAGCCTATTGGGGATGCTGAGAAGAACCCGGAAAGCGAAGAAGTCTTTGAAAGTGGGGACAGGTCCGAAAGACAGTGGGGAGAGCTGATCGCAGAGGAGTGGGTCAGCTACCCTCTCCAGCAGGTCACAAAGAAGTTCACACAGGCATCCGCTATCACATGTGTTCTCAGTGTGGGGAGGCCTTTAGTCAGATTTCAGACCTCAATCGACACCAATAAACGCACATGGGACACCGAGCCTACAAGTGTTAAGAATGCGCCAAGGGCTTCAGCCGCAGCTCCCACCTTAACCAGCATCAGAGAACACACACGGGCGAGTATCAAGGTTATGATAAAAATTTTTACTTAAAGCTAAAGAAAACTGTGATGTCTAAAGAAAGTATCCAATTGTTGTCATGAATTGAACTTTCTTTTTTCTATGAGTGTGTTCCTATTTCCAGACTTCAGAAAGATATAAATAGACTAAAAATATATGAGGCACTAGAGTCATGCCTAGGTGAGAACTATTGTTAGATGTTTGACAGCTTCCTGTAATTTCTTCTGCAATAATATCCAAGGTATTATCTTTAAGTGGATACAGAATGCACATTCAAATACACACAAGAAGATGCAGGGCTGGTTCAACATATGAAAATCTATTAATGTAATCCATCATATAAATAAACTGAAAGAAAAAAACCATATGATCATTTCATTAGAAGCTGAAAAAGCATTTGACAAAATTCAACACCCCTTTATGATAAAAGTCTTGGAGAAATTAGGGATACAAGGGTCATACCTAAACATAATAAAAGCTATATACAGCAAGCCGACAGCTAACATTAAGTTAAACGGAGAAAAACTCAAAGCCATCCCACTAAAATCAGGAACACAACAAGGATGTCCACTCTCTCCATACCTCTTCAATATAGTGCTTGAAATTCTAGCAATAGCAATAAGACAACATAAGGGGATCAAGGGGATTCGTATCAGAAAAGAAGAAGTTAAGCTCTCGTTATTTGCAGATGATATGATAGTACACATAAGCGACCCCAAAAACTCTACCAAAGAACTCCTACAGCTGATAAACACCTTTAGGATTGTGACAGGATACAAGATCAACTCCAAAAAATCAGTGGTCTTCCTATACACTAAGGATAAGGAAACAGAGAGGGAAGTTAGAGAAGCATCACCTTTCACGATAGCCACAAATAGCATAAAATATCTTGGGGTAACTCTGACCAAGGATGTGAAAGATCTATTTGACAAGAACCTTAAGTCTTTGAAGAAAGAAATTGAAGAGGACGCCAGAAAATGGAAGGACCTCCCTTGCTTTTGGATTGGGAGGATCAACGTAGTAAAAATGGCAATTTTACAAAAAGCAATCTATAGATTCAATGCAATCCCCATCAAAATCCCATCAAAATTCTTCTCAGATCTGGAGAAGACAATAATCAACTTTATATGGAAAAACAAAAAACCCAGGATAGCCAAAACAATCTTATACAACAAAGGATCGTCTGGAGGCATTACCACCCCTGACTTCAAACTCTACTACAGAGCTGCAGTATTGAAAACAGCTTGGTATTGGAATAAAAACAGAGAAGTCGACCAATGGAATCGAATAGAAGACCCTGACATTAACCCACAAACCTATGAACACCTGATTTTCGATAAAGGAGCTAAAAGTATACAATAGAAAAAAGAGAGCATCTTCAACAAATTGTGCTGGCAAAACTGGATGTCAACTTATAGAAGAATGAAAATAGATCCATATCTATCACCATGCACAAAACTCAATTCCAAATGGATTAAAGACCTCAACATCAGTCCGAACACACTGAACTTGATAGAAGAGAAAGTGGGAAGTACTCTACAACACATGGGCACAGGAGACCACTTCCTACGTATAACCCCAGTAGCACAGACATTAAGGACCTCATTGAATAAATGGGACCTCCTGAGACTGAGAAGCTTCTGTAAAGCAAAGGATATTGTCGCTAAGAAACAAAGGCAACCCACTGACTGGGAGAAGATCTTCACCAACCCTGCAACTGACAAAGGTCTGATCTCCAAAATACATAAAGATCTCAAGAAACTAGACCGTAAAAGGCTAATCAATCCAATTATAAAATGGGGCACGGAGCTGAACAGAGAATTCTCAACAGAAGTCCAAATGGCCAAAAGACACTTAAGGTCATGCTCAACTTCCTTAGTGATCAGGGAAATGCAAATCAAGACAACTTTAAGATACCATCTTACACCTGTCAGAATGGCTAAAATAAAAAACACCAAGGATAGCCTTTGCTGGAGAGGCTGTGGAGAAAGGGGTACACTCATCCATTGCTGGTGGGAATGCAAACTTGTTCAACCACTTTGGAAAGCAGTGTGGTGGTTTCTCAGGAAATTCGGGATCAACCTACCCCTGGATCCAGCAATACCACTCTTGGGAATATACCCAAGAGAGGCCTTATCATACAACAAAAATATATGATCTACTATGTTCATAGCAGCATTGTTTGTAATAGCCAGAACCTGGAAACAACCTAGATACCCTTCAATAGAAGAATGGATGAAGAAAGTATGGAATATATACATATTAGAGTACTACTCAGCAGTAAAAAAACAAGGACTTCTTGAATTTTGCATGCAAATAAACGGAAATAGAAAACACTATCCTGAGTGAGGTAAGCCAGACCCAAAAAGAGGAGCATGGAATGTACTCACTCATATTTGGTTTCTAGCCATAAACAAAGGACATTGAGCCTATAGTTAGTGATCCTAGAGAAGCTAAATAAGGAGAACCCAAAGAAAAACACATAGGCATCCTCCTGAATATTAACCTTCATCAGGCGATGAAAGGAGACAGAGACAGAGATACACATTGGAGCACGGGACAGAAATCTCAAGGTCCAAATCAGGAGAAGAAGGAGAGAGAGTACGAGCAAGGAACTCAGGACCGCGAGGGGTGCACCCACACACTGAGACAAAGGGGATGTTCTATTGGGAACTCACGAAGGCCAGCTGGCCTGGGTCTGAAAAAGCCTGGGATAAAACCGGACTCACTGAACATAGCGGACAATGAGGACTACTGAGAACTCAAGAACAATAGCAATGGGTTTCTGATCCTACTGCACGTACTGGATTTGTAGGAGCCTAGGCAGTTTGGATGCTCATCTTATTAGAACTGGATGGAGGTGGGGGTTCCTTGGACTTTTTACAGGGCAGGGAACCCTGATTGCTCTTCGGGCTGAGCAGGGAGAGGGACTTGGTTGGGGGAGGGGGAGGGAAATGGGAGGCAGTGGCGGGGAAGACACAGAAATCTTTAATAAATAAATAAATTTAAAAAAAGAAAAAAAACAAATACACACAAGAGACACACACATACATCACATATCTACAATGAACACAAGTTTTAAGACAGTTTTTCACTCATGAAAACTTTTCTCCTGTAAACATTCATTCATTTCTGTAAAAGAGGAGCTGAGAGTACAGTTTACTTACACAATGAATTGGTTCATGTAAAGAAAAAGCAAACTTAGACTTGAAGTAAAAGAAATTAATTCTTCTAAGAAAGCTTTCCAGGCCGGGCAGTGGTGGTGCACATTTTTAATCCCAGCACTTGGGAGGCAGAGGCATTTCCAGGACAGGCCCCAAAGCTACAGAGAAACCCAGTCTCAAAAAACAGAAGAAAAAAAAAACAAAAACCAAAAAAAGAAAGTTTCCCAGTAGAAATATCTGGTGCTGATCTCCTCCACTCCCCAGGAAATATTTCATAATATATGACCAATTCCTCTGTCATCTTCTGAACTAAGTTCCCAAACAGAGGCATCAATTGTATCTTGGCTCAACTCCAGGAGTTTCTGAAACATTCCAGTAAAAGAGGTATTCACATAAATCTTGAATCAGATTTATTTGAGAAGGAAGAAAACATGAGTATGAATACCTCTGCAAAGTGTGGAAAGGGGTAGCTGCATACTGAATGAGCATAAGACTCAAATAGGACTTCTTAATAACCGAGAGCAAAGGAGATTTTGATGGTGGGAATTTGCTGGATTTCAATCCCTGATCCTGAAAAAGCTCAGGGATGAGCTTGATTTTATGCCAAGGGATTCATTGCTTTTGTGCTCAGTGGACAAGGATAGAGTTTGTTTTTATGGATCTGATTTGAGAGGCAAATTGTGTGTCTTTACTGGCCCCTTTTAATGTTGGCTCTTTTCAGAGAGATGTTGTTTCTTTAACTACTTCTAGATTCAGAGAAAAGGTACTTTCTTTTGGCTCTGGTTTCAGGACAAATGTATGTTTCTTTAAATACCCTTTCTCCAACCAATAATGCTTCATAAAATGTTTGTCCATTAGTTTGCTACTTCAAACTAAAATAATAAGAGGTATCATGATGCTTGAACAAATTGTTGACACTATAAAATTCTTTTCTATACAATAACTGTTTTTGTTTAAAGAATAGTTTACAAAAAGCACTCAGTTTTTTCCTCAGGTCCAAAGATTATGGTAATATGCACCACAAACTTAATCAGATTGATTACACACAAAAAGTCTTACTCCTATATGAAGCACAAAACATTCTGACACTGATTTTCATAGAGTATCACTACAGTATGATTTTTCTCATGTTTTTAAAGAACACACATATTAAACTCAGAGTTTCTCTATAGGATGTCTTATTTTACATATTTGGAGATGATTGGGAAAAGGGATTCAGGACAGATTCCATTCACATGTATCTCTCCAGTATGTGTTCTTTTATGCAATTGAAGATGATTGTGACATGCAAAGTCCTTACCACATTGATTACATTCAAAGGTTTTCTCTCCAGTATGTGTTCTTTTGTGCCTTTGAAGATGACTGTGTTGAGCAAAGGCCTTACCACACTGATTACATTCATAGGGTTTCTCTCCAGTATGTGTTCTTTTATGCACTTGAAGAGTACCACGTTGAGCAAAGGCCTTATCACACTGATTACATTCATAGGGTTTCTCTCCAGTATGTGTTCTTTTATGCCTTTGAAGAGTACCACGTTGAGCAAAGGCCTTACCACACTGATTACATTCATAGGGTTTCTCTCCAGTATCTGTTCTTTTATGGTATTGAAGGTGACTAAGATGTGCAAAGGCCTTACCACACTGACTACATTCATAGGGTTTCTCTCCAGTATCTGTTCTTTTATGCTTTTGAAGAGTACCGCATTGAGGAAAGGCCTTACCACACTGATTACATTCATAGGGTTTCTCTCCAGTATGTGTTCTTTTATGCATTTGAAGAGTACTAGGTCGAGCAAAGGCCGTACCACACTGATGACATTCACAGGGTTTCTCTCCAGTATGTGTTCTTTTATGCCTTTGAAGATGACTATGACGTGCAAAGTATTTACCACACTGATTACATTCATAGGGCTTCTCTCCATTTTGTGTTCTTTTATGCGTTTGAAGATTACTGTTCTGAGCAAAGGCCTTACCACACTGATTACATTCATAGGGTTTCTCTCCAGTATGTATTCTTTTATGCATTTGAAGAGTACCACATTGAGCAAAGGCCTTACCACACTGATTACATTCATAGGGTTTCTCTCCAGTATGTGTTCTTTTATGTGTTTGAAGACTATCCTGACGTGCAAAGCATTTACCACATTGATTACATTCATAGGGTTTCTCTCCAGTATGTGTTCTTTTATGCATTTGAAGAGTACTAGGTCGAGCAAAGGCCTTACCACACTGATGACATTCACAGGGTTTCCCTCCAGTATGTGTTCTTTTATGGTATTGAAGCTGACTATGATGTGCAAAGTATTTACCACACTGATTACATTCATAGGGCTTATCTCCATTATGTGTTCTTTTATGCCTTTGAAGATTACTGTTCTGAGCAAAGGCCTTACCACACTGATTACATTCATAGGGTTTCTCTCCAGTATGTATTCTTTTATGCATTTGAAGATTACTGTTCTGAGCAAAGGCCTTACCACACTGATTACATTCATAGGGTTTCTCTCCAGTATGTGTTCTTTTATGTGTTTGAAGATTATCCTGACGTGCAAAGCATTTACCACATTGATTACATTCATAGGGTTTCTCTCCAGTATGTGCTCTTTTATTCTTTTGAAGATGACTGTGATCAGCAAAGGCCTTACCAAGCAGATTAAGTTCATATGATTTTTCTTCATTATGTGTTCTTTTATGACTTTGATGAGTTTCATAAAGAACAAAGTCTTTATCATCTTGACTATATTCATAGAGTTTCTCTCCAGTGTGTGTTCTTTCATGCATTTGATGATGACTGTGATAATCAAAGGCTTTACCACATTGCTTAATTTCACAGCATTTTTCTCTGGTATGTGTTTTTTCATTCCTTAGAAGGTGAGTGTCATAAGACAAGGCTTTAGCACAGTGAGAACATACTGAAAATTTCTCTCCAATTTGATTTCTTTCAATCCTGCAAGGATAATTTACACATGTAAAAGCTTTACCACATTCAATACACTGTTGAACCTCAGATCTGTATGAATTAATTTCATAATTTGTTCCAATTGTAAAAATGAATCAAATATTAATGTCTTATAACTTCATTTAAAATCATGTTTTCTTCTTTTATTAGGAAAAATATTTGTGATGATAAATTCCTGTGCGTCATGGTTTACCATTTCATCTATACCTATCCCTATATTTTTCTATGATATTTTTCACATTTTTAAAAAAAAATCCATACACTGAGTGCCTTACAAACTTTACTGCATTCATAAATTTTACTATGAATCATTATACATTGGCTAAGTGAACTAAGACACCAAGAAGTATTGGCAGACTTAGAACTCTTTGGGCTTTTTTGTAATGTGAAGTTGTTTATGTATTAACAATGATGGTAGAAAACCAATTACTGTATACTTGGACTTAATTGAACAAGTATACTCTCCATGGGAACTACAGTTTATCTTCTAATTGTTCTTAATGAGATGTATGCTATATCTTTCCATATCCATATTCTCATATGCTTGTATCAAGGGGAACATATGATATACATAGTAAAGGAAGAATAGTAAATAAAAGATTTCCACATTGAATCCTCATGGTTTCACTTGCTGTTCCTCATAGACTTGTGGTATAGATATTAAGGTTTCTCCACAACAACTGCCCCTTGACCCTTGACTCTAATTGCCACTTTCACTAAACTTAGCAAGTCACAAAAAGTATATGAGTAATCCAAGTCTTACCATGAGCTATTGATTTAGGAGAAAGTTTGCATCTACACTCATCACTGAAATGTGTATACAGTTTTTGTCATGAGTAGCAAGAAAGAAATGGACTGACAGATCTACTACATAGCTCTCACATTGCTATGATTCAAATGGTGATATCTGTTGAGTCATTGCTTCCTTGACTTTTTCTTAAATGAATGCCTTGCAAATGCAATTCACATATGAGAAATTGAGGAATATGGATTTGTGAGAATTTAATAACCATCAATGCATTTAAAGGTGGGCTTATTTACACTGTTGCTTCTGATTAATTGTTCCAGGACATATTACAAACTCATCCGAGGCACATTGTTATAAACTTGCACAGGAAAATTACCTTTCAGGTCTTCTAGAACATTGACTATGTTCTTCAGTGTTACAGTCCTCCAAAATGTACCCTGAAATACAGTACCAGAATATGTATGTTATATTACTTAATATTGTACAACAATTAGCTCATTATCTTAAGTGCACCTAACAACTATGATTGTGTTATTCATCTCATTTTCTTCTTTCTAAATCAAATTACAGAACAACATTATAAGGCAAGGAAAGGTTGTCTCCATATTTTGAAACATGAAGGAAATTCATTTTTACCTATAGTAGTGAGGTTCCTGTAGGTCTCCAGCATCACATCTTTGTAGAGATTTCTCTTGAAGGACTCAGCAAATCCCACTCTTCCTGAGTGAAGTTGATATGTAGATCATCATAGGTCACTGCCTTCAAAAATATACCACACATGTATACAATGTAAGCATGACAGTGACATCATTGGAAATGCATACTTCTTTGAAAGTACAGTTGTATGATTCTGGTGCTCCCCATTCTTATTCTGTGATATAGTCAGTTACTTTAGAAGTAAATTGAAAAGGAGAGTCAATTCTGTCATTTCTATACACTTTGAATGGGATTTCACCTTATAAGAACAATATCTATTAACAGGGTGAGACAAGAAAAAAGATCAACAGTAAATTGTATGCATGAGAAAATTGTATGAAAAATTACTCATTATAGAAAGAAAAAAAGATACACAAATGTGTGAATTGGTGTATTGTGCCTTTAACCACAACACTCAGAAAACAGAGGTGGGTATATTTGTCTCTGAGTTGAATGCCAGTCAAGTCTATGCAATCAGGTCCAGGAGAGGTGGCAGTACAGACTCTGTCTCCATTGCAAACCTCAGTGTTACAAACAATGGGATAGAAAAACTAACAGGCTTTTATTGAAGTTTCTACAAAGAGTTGTTTTCTCTCCAGTTCTGTAGTCTTCTTCCAGACCCTGAAGTATCCTAATATAAACTGCAATACCAATAACATTTTGAAGAAAAACAACTTCCTGTATAAAACAGTTACAAGTGGACAGATGAAAACAGTAGAAATATAAATGTTGGTCATAAATTATCAACACAGACCTGGAGAGAGGGCAGATTAATTCAGCACTCTTGCTGATCTTGAATGGAGATGGACAAATTTGCCTGTCCTTACATGGGGATTACAACTATCCATTTTTCCAGGGTCAGGATTTCTGATATCCTTTGATCACTCTCATGGTACATATCCATGCAGGCATATAAAACAGTCATATTGATTTAAAAAATCAAAGCAAGCATAACAAGCAAGAAGATGTTCATACAACTGTAATTTAATAACTAAAAATACTCAGGCAGTATTAATGCTATCAATCCATGGGATGGCATCCTGGGAATCAGAGAGATACCCTCTGTCAAATTTTTTTTAAAGATTTATTTATTTATTATGTATACAACATTCTGCCTCCATGTATGCCCACACGCCAGAGGAGGGTGCCAGATCTCAGTACAGATGGTTGTGAGCCACCATGTGGTTGCTGGGAATTGAACTCAGGACCTCTGGAAGAGCAGCCAATGCTCTTAACCTCTGAGCCATCTCTCCAGCCCCCTCTGTCAAATTTTAAAATTCAAGATAAGCATGAAGCTCAGCACAGCAGCATATACTTGACATAAAAAATACCTGCATTCCAAGGCCATCATCCAATAACATAGGAACAAATAGAGCCAGGAATGATGCCTCCCTTTAGTTTCAGGAATTTAGAGCCACACAATTACTTAGATAAGCAAAAAAAAAAAAAAAACAATTAAAACAGCAGGTTACCAAACTCTTGTGCACTGAATAACAACTGTTTCTGCTCTTTCTTATGTGATTTAGAGATCGAACCTATAATGATGGTAATAGCATTTCAGTATAAGTAGGAAGTTGGCTGATTAATGTCAAGCACAACACAGTATATAAATGTCAGGAAATTACTTTAGGGTATTGAAACTCATAGCATACAATGAGGAATTTCATCTAGAAAGGCTTCTCCTACTAAAGATCCACAGAAAATTGAAATAAAACCAATAAAGAGAGAAAGTTCTTCAAACACATGATGTTTTCTGGGGGGTTGTTCATTCAATCAAGGACATTCTGAACCCAGTCACTACTGGTCCATGGTCAACAACTGAAAGAAATCATTTCATCACATCAAAGCTTCACATTTAATGATCCTTAAAGGACTCTTAGAAGAAATGCAATACTAGCTCAGAAATGAGAAATAGATGTTTATTTATTAGGGATAGACTCACAAATCAGAATCCTATGCTTGAACTGAGTTCAGAAACTGAATCATGCAGCCAGAAAAGAGGCTGGACTCATGCTCTATACTGGCATATATAGTATAAGAGGCCACGCCCCAGTGGTCAGGAAACCACTGGATGTAAAACTTCCTACAGCACATTCTCCTTTTGTTTAAATAAGAGAGTTCTAAGCCCAATACACAATTATATACAATAAATAAGAACAATATATTCATTAATTATCCTATCCTAACTAGTTTATGTCTTGTATAATAACTTGGCCAAGTCATGAGAGGAAAGTAACTTCAACTATCTAGTCTTTAACCCCATCAAAGATCCAAGAAGGGAAATAATATTACTTGAGTAAGCAAGAAGTGCAATCTAGCAACTTTCAAAATGTGCAACAAATTACAGAGACAACTGGCTCCCTGGGCAATCATCCAAAGTCTCATTTGCAATGTTGAAGCAACCAACTTTGGCAAAGACCTAGAATAACTGACTGACCACTTAAGGAGGTAGGAAATTTTTAAGAATCATCTTATCCTGTCTTGGCAAGATTTAACAGTCCTGCTTATCCATTTTTGGATATCATGTATTTTGTCAGTAGTTGAGATATGAACATGTCTTTGCCTAAAGGCCAGTTTTGCCAAGAAGAAAACAAGCTCCAAGTAAAATGACTGGTGCTCAACATTCTCTGGGGAATAGATCCGTGCTACCAGGAGCAATTGTGTCTCACTTCAACAGTACCCTAAGTTATTTAAATGTCATATTCTACAGCTCTTTGAAGTGGTTGAAGATTATTTATCTATGCAGAATATAATCTCTACTTATCTAAAAAACCTGACTAGTCTAACTATAAGTATGACAAACATAGATGACTATTGATCTATAATTCTCAATACCTATATAATTTAAAGACTAAGACTTCATATGAGAATATTATACAATAAACAACTGTGCAACAAATGAGGACAATGAATTCAAAATGTAAACAATGTATAAGTATCTTTATCAGAGGTAGAAATGTACATTGCAAAATGATAAATATATTTCAATATATAAAAATGTTTGAAGCAGAGGTAGAAACATGGATGCATTCAATATTCAATATAATTGAACATTGTATCAATGTACAACAATCTATACCAATGTAATTGCCTGTAAATTATAACTCACAAGCATTCACTCTATTACTCACTATTATTAGTGTGAGTAAGCTCACACTATTCTATTATGCCATCCAATTTTCCCTTTTTTTTTCAAAGAGATTATTGAGCCTATAAAATTTCCCTTCCAACCCACAACCCTATACCAATTATTATCAACCCTTCAATGATGTCCCTAACCCTGAGGACAACCTTTGTTTGGAGAGGGGATGTCATCTTTTAGAATTACTTCCAGCGGTCATGGGGTTGATATTCTTTCTATGGGAGCCTATGAAAGTAAAATGATGGTTAGGTTCCAAGATTACTATCTGGTATAATTGCAAATAGTCTCTGAGTACTTGGTAGGGTTATTCTGACTTCCTATTGGGAGGTCTGCCCAGAACGTTGTAAAAAAGTGCACCACTTCAGCTAAACAAGTTGGAGCCATCTTGATGAGCTGCTAGGCAAAACAGGTCTAGTAGTAGTGCTATCATCATCAAGATGTAATATCAAACAGGTTGAGTTGTTGTTCCTGGAAACTTCAAAAATTACTGCAGGAAAATTCATTGTTCATTGCGGAAAACTTAAACTTTATTTATATAGACATATGCAGACATATATATTCAATGACATGTACAACAGAGACAAAAATTAGATATGAAGAAAAGTAAAATTTTATTCTAAATTCTTTTTTTCTTTCTGTCCCATATTATGGCTCTTAACAGGAGACAGAATCTCTGATTTTTATTTTAACAACATGCTTGGATTTATAGAGGGACAGAGCCAGTGTCAAACTCCAAAGCCAACTCTATAGATTCATAAATATACATCCACCTACAAAAGGCACCCAATGAAATGAGGATAAAAGTGTAGATTATTGAATCTGCTCTTGTTGCGGGAGGTCCTCCTGCTCCTCCAGCCTATAGCTGCTGAGATACCTGCCCATTGGGGCGTGGTCTCTCTCCCTTTAAAAAAGCGGCCACTTCCCTCTCGTCTCTCTCTTCACTTCCTACTCCACTCGTGACTAGACTCCCTTCCTGGTTGCATAGAGGGCTGTTGCCTGGGACAGTGATCTGTAAGTTTTTTCCCCTTTAAATAAATACCACCCTATTAATCATAATTCCAAACTGGTGTGGCATTGTTTGTGACTTACGCCTTCATGATCTAAAAAGAATAAAGGGGCATATATATGTATTCTGATAAGATAAAAGGGTGGATCATTAAAATTAATTTTAAAAAGTAACTACTGATTTATGTATTTTACATTGATATAGATATGGATGCTTCCTTTTGATACTAATTTGACATTATTTTTTGTTAAAACATAATGTCTATAATTTTATATTCTTACTCAAGATATTTACCTAACACAACTCACTTAAACATGTAATGAAAATATCTAGTCCTTGAAAGTTATTATTATCAGCTAGAATATGAAGTACTGCATGTTAGTACATGTTATTGCAATTGAAATTATATTCAAGTTAGGTAGGTTTTCAACATTATACAGAATTTTATTAGCTGATTCATATGTACATACATTAGAGAAAATGTTTGAAGAAGTAGAGCAAACTTTGTCTCATTGGGGATTACAAATTACTTCTGAAAATATACAAAAAATATACAAAAAAATATAAAAAAAATCATTCTAAGTGAGGTAAGCCAGACACAAATGACAGTGGTGTGAACTCCCTTATACATTAATATTAGTTGTAAAGGGTAATCATGCTACAACCCACAGACACAGAGAGGTTAGTTAACAACAAAGGCTCAAGCGGGGATACATGGATCTCCCTCAAAAGGGAAACTAGAATAGGTCTTCTTCTGGATTGATGGGGGTAGGTGGGGATGGGTATAGGAGAAAGCAGGATCAGGAGAGTTGGATGTAGTGAGAATGAAGAAAGTCTACAGGAATTGGAGAACATTTGGAAGTTGGTATGGTACCTAGTACAGTAAATACTCATTAGATTGTGTGAAAATGCCCCTAGCAAGGACTTGTAGGAAAGGGGAATAAGAAGCCTGTGGAGCCTTCTCTAAGCAGGCAAAGTTTTCTATGTTGGGACTGGGACACCAACCCAGCAACAGTATCTTCAATCTACAACTCGTCCTGCTTGCAAGATATATTGAGTTACTTGTTCTTAGAACTTGTAGGAGTAAACAACAAATAACTCGTGAAACTTCAGGCCCATTCCATTAGAGGGAGACAATGCCCATACTAATTGGATGTTCAAGACCTGAGCTCACTACACTACAGGTCTATGATAGAGCCAAACAAGATAGGAAAAAAGTCCAAGAAATGATTTTTCATGATATTCTGCTATTCTCATAGAATGGTGCCTCAGCCAATTGTTATCAGACTGGCCTATTCCAGGAACTGAAAGCACCAGGAGCAGACACGGGCATTCAAACAATAAGAGGAGCTAAGGAGACCCTGCTGGCAATGGGGAGGAAGTACCATAGCAACCACCTCCCACCTTGGTTGAGGACACTAGGTTAACACAGCCCACAGAATCAACTAAGCTGGAGTTATTAGTGCTCACAGAGACTCGTGATCTTATAGGGGCCTGTGCTAAAAGCTTTGCATATACATTATCAGTACATACTTTGGTGTTTTGTGGGACCTGTAATACTGGGTGTGTATATGTGGGGTGTACTTTAACTCATTTGATAGTTCTTGAGACCCCTTTCCTCATACGGGGTTTTTATATTCAGGCTTGATATGGATTCTGCCTAGTCTTTATTTAACTTGTTGTTCCATGTATATGGGGGTTCCCATGGAGGGGAGGCTGAGGCTGAGGATAAATTAGATTAAGAGAAATGAAGACAGACTCATAGGTTAGATTGAGAGGATGAAAGGTCAGTAGGAAACAGCCCGAGTTTATTTCTCAGCCAGCATATACACTAAACACAGTCAAAAGGCAGATCAAAAGCAGTACAGTCAGCTCCCCACCTCCCTGCACTGTGCTTGGAGGCAGCTCAAACCTGTGCATTATCTGATTCAGCTAAGCAGCTTCTAATCACTAACAAAAAGTGCCTCTGGATGGCCTACACTAGCACAATCTTAAAAGAAAAAAAAATGAGCTCTTTCAGCTGGGCAAAATGCTTTTTCTGTTGAGAAACGCAGATGTTACTCACAGCCCTCAAGGTTACTGGAAGAAGCACAGCAGGCATGCTTGAACTCAAAGGCTTTTTTAAGTCTGAAATGATTCCAGATGGAAACTGAGTCACACGTGGGCTCCCACATTGGACTGGGAATTTTATAGAGCTAAGAACTAGGGGCTGGATGCTGTGCTTCTCTGATCTTTCAGCTTTCAGCCCTACTCTCTGACTACAGGGTTTATAAATAAGATCAATTTGCACAACACCTAAAAACTAATTTTTAAAAAAGGGGTTCTTCTTAATTCCTATTCATGATTTTGGGTCTAAATCTCTACTAGCAAGTAACTAACAATTAAGTTTTTGAATTCTGTATGTAAATAATAAACTATGCTCTTTTAACCTCTTTGAGCTTTACTACATACAGCACTTAAAAGGTTTTCTATAGTAAACCACGATCATTCTTAACAGTGACCATTAAAATCTTGGGGCCCCACACCATTGATTCCTCCTAGAGTGTGGTAATGCCACTAAACTGTCTGCTCCCCCCCCCCAAAGGTCAACTTTGGGCTATGAATTATTCAGGAAATTTCCAAGATTACTATCTAAGATGGTCCTCATGCACTATACTAGCCAGAACTTGAGATAATTCCTCCACTTTCCCATTACACAAAGACTGGACAAGAGATAATACAGGCAATTCTCCCATGAATTGAAATTATCTTAGGTTTATTTCAGGGACCCTTATAGATAGATACCATTGCCCACAGACAACAAAAAATAATTTCAAAAGCATGGTTCCCATATTCCCAAGTGTTGGGGTAAGCTGTTTGGTCATCCATTAGGTCATGATTTATGTCATCATTGAGGTGGCGGTGGTAACAGGTTACTACGGGTTACGGTAAAAAATATAAACGAAGAAGATTATATTCAGTTATCTTGTTCTGAGAAGAAAAAGGGAAGGTATAGAAATTATAGGATAAATGATGGATTACTAAATTGGCTTTAAATCAAAACCAACTATTTTTATTAAATATTTTACATTATGATAGGTTTTAGTATATTAATACATGTTTGAGAATATTTTTGTTATACTGTATATATTTCTAATCTTCTTTAACATATTTTTGTATATTTATGCAAATTCAAGGTTATTTTTGATAAAAACATACTGTACATATATTTCTACTCTTATGTAAGGTTTTTGTGCCCAACAAGTCACTTAACGATGCAAAATAAATCTCTAGCCCTGCTGTCAAAATGAAGAGGTCCAGGCTCTTTACGGGACATTTGCTTTCTGACCCCAGTAAAACAGCCTACTGCAGGTTCCCAGGCTTACTGGGTCCTGTGGGGAGGAATTAGCACCAGCTTGGACCCCCGCTGGCATGTGTGCCTCTACAGGAGGACTTAGTTCCGTGACCCTGGCACTAGCACAGGCTACTTCCCCTGGGCAAGGGCCACAGATCTTTGGCACAAGGCTTCACATGGCACCTGCAGAGGGGAGGCTGCCATTCAGTCCCTAGCACCTTAGTTTCCAGGGAGAACAAGCCTTCTCTTTGGAAAGGAGACCCTCCCCCACTCCGGGAACCCCATTGGGGATCCTCCCAGGACCTGGCTCCAGCCTCAGCTCCATCCACAGTGAGCTCCTAGCTGTATAGCACAAGCTTCCCACACCCCACCTCAGTACTCACAGCAAGCTAGCAGCTTTTCTCTGAATGGGATTCCAGAAGCCCCACTTGGAACAGAAGTGGATGAAGGGAATCACAGTTGTGCCAAACTGGCACATTCTCAAAGACCCCTAAAGAGAGACTGGGGAGGAAATGATCAATGGCTGACTTGACTGGTGGGCTGGGAGGAAAGCTAGTAAACCACCAGAGGCCCCATGAGGAATCCATTCTAGGGAACTTTTCAGGTCAGGATTGGTGGGCCATCTGGAAGCATCAACTTAGTTCCTTGGGAAGGCCACATCCTTCACCATGGGAGGCTCCTCTTGAGCCCTCACACTAAGCCCAAGGATTGGGGAGCACCAGGCCTGGCTAGGTGGCACTGAGAAATGTTAGCTTTTTCACATAGGCAGTGGGCAGAAGTGGAAGAGGAAGGCCCTTGAAGACACTCCTGCTTGTAAAAGCTGGGAAGACCTTGGCATTGGCTGCTATAGGGGGAGGGAACACCCCGGACTGTTTAAGGAAGCCCTCCTCCCCCGAGTCCTCCTGCACCGTGCTGGTGGACTCCAGTCAGCACAGGGACTTCAGGGGCAAGCATTCCCCTCTCGTGCATGCTCTGGCCCCAGTCTCTACCTGCTGTAGCAGGGAGAACTAGCTGTGAGCAGAGGTGGGCAGGATTACACAGCCCAAGAGGAGGGATGAGCCATCAGCTGGGCTTATTCCTGAGCAGCGACTAAGGGAGCCAAAGCCTTTGTTTGGTTTTAATACAGCTAAGATGGCTCTCCCGTTAGTGAGCTCCCCTGTGGAGTGGGGTGCGGAGGAGGCTCAGTGCACTGAGGGAAGAGTAATGCGCCCTGGGCTCGGGAGTTGACGCTAGAAGTTTGAGCGCCAGCGCGCCGGCACCAATAGCGGAGGCTCCTTGCCCAGGCAACAGGCCTTGACACCGTCCACATAGTTAAATACAAATGGAGATTGTATGTAAAGGTTAAAGGCAAAGTGGTCCATATTGAGAAAATACTGGAGAAATTAGGCTTCTCCGAGTTTGGCATACTGAAATTGACAAGAAAGATGTTTTTACACACAGCGCCCTGCTCCCAATTCTCTAAGCCGATTAAGCCCAAAGCGCAAGTTATTCAGAGTTCTGTCCCTAGATTTAGAAATTAACAGGACCGCATGGGACTTCACAACACAGCGAATCTGGCGGCAGGTTCCCACACGGATCCCGGGAGAGCGCAGCACGCTGTCTCCCGCCCCTCACCCTCTGCTCCTCCCCTTCAGGAGACAGCATTTCCCCCGCTCACCATGTTGTGGTTTTCCAGATTGCCAAAGCTCTCAGTTCATCATCTCCCTGCAACAGCAACTTCACCGCAGCACACCAGGCCACTGGCGCCAGGTTCTCTGCAAAGTCCGTTCTGAATGGGACGTCCTGAAAAACCCGGCACTACTCCTGACTGGCAGGTCACCCAAAGGGCCTGATTGGCTAGTGAGGTCTGAGTGACAAGAACACCTCCCACAGAGCTGTAGTGTGCTTAAAGACACAGCACAGAGGTTTCTGGTCATTTCTTCCACCCCAGTCAAACATCTTTTCTAGACTAACCAAGGTATGCATTTCAATATTACTTTCCCTGGCTCCAAAAGTAGACACTGCCATCTTCTTGAACTCCATAGGAACTTTCCCTTTTTCCTCCAGGACACACTGTGGCTAGCTAGCTTGTACAGTGCACTGTGCTAGGTGGGTGCAGGGATTTCCTGTCCCACAGGAGAAAGAATGCCCAGAATATTAACAACTAAAGAGAGTTTTAAGGTCATAAAAGTAGATGTTTATGCTGTGGCTTCACGCTGAGGTCAGATGAACTGAAGGTACTTTTTACATGGTTTTCACAGATATTTCACACAACAGAAAAGTGAAAAGCAGGAACCAGATCTCAAACAAGATGATAGGTCTTTTCCCCATCAGAAGGCTGGATGATGGTTTTATTACTGAAATTCGAAGCAAACTCCAGGAAAATGAATAATAATAAAAAGGGTAGTGTTCATGGAAATGTGAATATGTAGAGAATGTCTTCATGAGCACTATTGTCTGCCAGCACATCTTCCTCCATGGTCAGGTGAATAAAATATTCAACTGCAGTATTCAAGATTCTCCACATGAACAGGAGAGGTAGAATGAATCTCACCATGTACGTAAAAAGTGGGCTTATTAGAATGTCTCACAAGCTGTGTTTCAGGTTGTCTAAAAATAGCTACTTATAAATGACAATTAAAGAATCCAGTAGATTGCTTCTCAGCCTTTTCCCAAAGATGAAGTGAAGAACACAGTGGTTTTTCAGCCCACGAGGCTTGATGCCTCAGCTGGTTTTAAGTATTCACCAAAATTTCAAAGAAGTAGTCTCTAGTACTAGTAAAGGAATGAGTTTGGTCGCCAGAGCAAGGTGATAAAAAAGAGACTTTTCTACTTCAATATACTTTATATGCAATTGCTGCTACCAGAAGGTGAGAAGGTTAAAGTTAGATCATAGTCTTGTTCGATTCAGATTTTCTTGTTTTGGTGATTTCAAGACAGGATTTTTCTGTGTAGGTGTGGAAATCATTCGGTAGGCCAGACAGGTCTCAAACTCAGAAAATCCCAGTGCCTCTGGCTCTTGAGTCACAGTGTTAACGGTGTGCATGGCCACCAAGCAGCTAAAGGTGTATCCTATTATCTCAGACTATGCAGATTAATGGAGGATTTTCCCATTTAAAAACATTTAAGTAAAATCCCTCTCGGGTATAATTAATTCTTTGTCTACTAGTTAATTCCAGAGGAAGTCCGTTTGACTACCAAAAATAGCCATTTCAACAGCCAAGACAGAAGAAATGAGAAAAAAATTCTTGCCTGTAGAAGACATCAACAACTACGAGATTCTTCACTTGATCTTTGGGAAAAGGCTGAGAAGCAATCTACTGGATTCTTCAATTTTTATTGGTAGGCAGCTATTTTTCCCTTATCCCCCTTCCTGTGACCATAGGGCAGTTGCTAAGGCCTGGGCCTGTAGATTGTTGTAGCTTTGTCTGTCGGGAAGACTCAGCTGATTCTTCTCAGGCATTAAAAACTTTAAAGGCCATTTTCACTAATTCCCATATAGGAGTTTGGGGACCATCCTCAACTTTTTTTCCCTAATATCTGGTTCTGACTGAGGAAGCAGAATTATTAGTAGAAAAGGAAAGCAGCTACTTTTCTTTTTTTTAAATATTTATTTATTTATTTATTATGTATACAATATTCTGTGTGTCTGCCTGCAGGCCAGAAGAGGGCATCAAATCTCATTTCAGATGGTTGTGAGCTACCATGTGGTTGCTGGGAATTGAACTCAGGACCTTTGGAAGAGCAGGCAATGCTCTTAACCACTGAGCCATCTCTCCAGCCCAAGCAGCTACTTTTCTACCTGATAGATTTGGAAGAGAAAAGGGAACAGGGGAGAGACTAGCCCAGTGTGCATAAGGGATCCAGGAGTGCAGAGAGGTGGGAGGGGGAGGGGAAGGTTGAAATTGACCTTGAACCTCTGAATTGGGAAAGGGAGGGGGAAAGAATGTTGCTCCATGGGAGGGGTTGGGAAGTGTGGGTTTCAGGGAGTTGGAGAGGGGCCAGTGCCTCTGGCACTGTGGTGCTGAGAGACACTGGCTACTAAGTGGGGGAGGGGGGGCAAGAGTGCAGAGGCCAAAAATCATGGACATATATATGTAAGCTCTGTTTATTTGTATCAGACAAGCTCAATTTAAAAAGATCTTTGTAAGAGGCTCATAGGGGCAACAACAGACCTGGCTTTGAACTGTAAGTGTCCATTTTAGTCTATGCCCAACCACGTGGCCTAAGTCCATTTTAGCATGTCCTCAACTGTATATTGGATGCCTGGTGTCCCAGGACAGACAGATCTCCAACTCAGCCAAGCCTGATCCCACGGGATTGACTGCCACCTGACTTGACTTCCCGGTGTGAGTTCATGACTTCAGCGGGAATCCGAAAACGACAAAAATAAGTATGAATGGGTCCCCTAGAACTCTATAGCATCGATAAGAAAAGGGACTCATCAAGACGCCGCTGTGGCCCAGAAGCCATTTGTCAGCGTGGTGTAGAGAGCTCAAACTATAGAGTAGGGGCCTTCCAACACATGGCCTGCGAAGTGGAAAGGGCCTGGCCTAGCTTGGCGGGAACCTCCAAAATGTTAGGAATATTCATTTTTTAAAAAATGTATTTATTTACTTTATTATGTACACAATTGTCTGTGTGTATGCCTGCAGGCCAGAAGAGGGCACCAGACCTCATTACAGGTGGTTGTGAGCCTCCAAGTGATTGCCAGGAATTGAACTCAGGACCTTTGAAAGAGCAGGCAATGCTCTTAACCACTGAGCCATCTCTCCAGCCCCTAGGAATATTTCTTACTACTAGCTCCCTGCCGACGCAAAATTCCCAATCAAGCCAAATCAAAACAAGCCAAATTAAGAAATATCCAGGTTTAATGGGCGATCTGTGCTCTCAGGGGGCCCTGAGCGGGAACCAGGAAGCCGCAGAAATGCTACCCCCAGGAGGAAGAGAGGGAGACCACGTGTTCCTCTTTTGGGGAATCACTTAAAGACCCTGCAGAGTGGTCCTGACCCATCCCTGGGGGTGGGGTCAGGACCTGGCCAGCTGGGAATTAGTGTCCAGACCAGGCCTGGGGGCTGGGATAGATGCGAGGAACTGGGGTCTACGCTCCCAACTTGACAGTTGTGTTTTGAGAGTGTGTTTCTTTCACTGGCACATTTTAATGTTTGGGCTGTTTTCAGGGAGATGATGTTTCTTTAACTAGTTCGAGATTCAGAGAAAAAGTGCTTTCCTTTGGCTCTGCTTTCAGGTCCAAGGTGTATTTCTTTGACTAGCCATTTCTCTTACCCAAAAGGCTTCAAAAAAAGGTTTTGGCCATTAGTTTGCTGGTTCAAACAAAATAAAGAGATATCATAGTGCTTGAACAGATTTTTACACTATCCATTTTTATCTACACAATAACTGCTATTGGCTAACTGACTATATGTGTGTGGGCTTAAGATCTTTAAAAAATAAGTTATAAAAAGCCCTCCGTTTCTTCCACAGGTCCAAATGATTAGGGTAATATGCATAAGCTTTCTCAGATTGATTACACACAAAAGTCTTACTCCTGTATGAAGTACAAAACATTAAAACACTAAATTCACTTAGAGTTTCACTATAGTATGAGTTTTCTCATATTTTTGAAGAATACACACACCGAGTTCATAGTTTTCTGCAAGATGGTTTATTTTATGCATTTGGAGATGGTTGTGACAAAGGATTTACCACAGACTCCATTCACAGTTATCTCCCCTGTCTGTGTTCTTTTATGCATTTGAAGATAAGATGTGAATAGGCTTTCTCACACTACTATACATTCATAACGTTTTCCTCTACTGTGTGTTCTTTTATTACCTTGAAGAGTACAGTGGTCTCCAAAGGCCTAATCACACTGACTACATTCATAGGGGTTCTATCTAGTCTGTGATGTTTTGTATTTTTGAAGATGGCTGTTTTGTGCAACGGCCTTACCAAAAATATTACAATCATAGGATTTCTCTCTAGAATGTGTTCTTCTATGCAATTGAGGATTACTGTGATGTGCATGGCCTTACAACACTGATTACACTCATAGAGTTTCTTTCTCTCCAGTAGTTTTCTTTTATGCAATTGAAGACTATTTTGATACGCAAAGGCCTTACCACATTCATTACATTCATAGGGTTTCTCTCCAGTATGTGTTCTTTTATGCAAATGAAGATGAGTATGTCGTGCAAAGGCTTTACCACACTGATACATTTATGAGGTTTTTCTCCAGTATGTATTCTTTTATGCTTTTGAAGACTACTGTTGTCAGCAAAGACCTTACCTCACTGATTACATTCATAGGGTTTCTCTCCAGTATGTGTTCTTTTATGCTTGTGAAGAGTACCATTTTCAGCAAAGGCCTTACCACACTGATTACATTCATAGGGTTTCTCTCCTGCATGTGTTTTCTTCTGCTTTTGAAGATCAGTTTGACATGCATAGGCCTTACCACACTGATTGCATTCATAGGGTTTCTCTCCAGTATCTGTTCTCTTATGCTTTTGAAAATCAGTTTGACATGCATAGGCCTTACCACCCTGATTGCATTCATAGTCTTTCTCTCCCGTATGTGTTCTTTTATGACTTTGATGAGTCTCATAAAGAACAAAGTCTTTATCACCTTGACGATATTCATAGGGTTTTTTTCCAGTGTGTTTTCTAAGCACTTGAATATGACTGTGATAAGCAAAGGCTTTACTGCATTGCTTACTTTTAGAGGGTTTTGCTCCATTATATGGGTTTCATTCCTTAGCAGGTCAGTGTCATAAGACAAGACTTTAACACCGTGAGTATACACTGAAAGTTTCTTCTCTCCATTTTGATTTTCTTCAATCCTACAAGGATAATTGGCACATTTAAAAGCTTTGCTACATTCAATACACTGCTGAACCTTGGTATTTGTATGAATTAATTTTATAACTTGTTCCAATTCTAAAATGGAATTAGTTATTAAGGTTTTATAACTCTGTATAAAATCATGCTTTCTTTTTAATTAGGGTTCAGTTTGCATCTAGGAAAATAAGTATAATGATAAATTCCTTTGTTTCATGGTTTACCTTTTGACATTTACAAAAACATTTTATATGTTATTATTCATATTTTAGAAGACAACTGATTAAACTGAGAGCTTTAAAAACTTTACTGCATTCATAAATTTTACTATACTTGAATCATATTATATTTGCTAAGTGAACTAGGACATTCAGAAGTATTTGCACAGACCTATAATTCATGGGGAATTTTTGTAATGTTTATATATTAATAATGATGGTAGAAAACCTTCATTATTGCATACTTGAATGAAATTCAACAAGTATACTCTACATGGGAACTACTGCTTATCTTCTTTTTGTTCTTAAGGAGAGGTATGTTAAATCTTTCCATATCCCTATGCTCATAAGCTTATATCAAGGGTACTGTATGATACACCTAGTAAAGGAAGAATAATTCACATACATGAAATGGAGGTATATGGATTTGTGAGGATTTAATAACCATCTATGCACTTATCTGTGCTTATTTGCACTGCTGCTTTTGTTTAAAAGTTCTAGGAGAAAGTGCGATCTCATCAGAGGCACATTGTTATCAACTTGCACATGAAAATTACCTTGCATGTCTTCTAGAACATTGCCAATGTTCTTCAGTGTAATGGTCTTCCCCAATGTATCCTAAAATACAGGACCAGAATATATGTTATATCATTGAACAATGTGCACGATTTAGCTTATTATCTTAAGTGCACCTAAGAACTATGACTGCTGTATTCACCTCATTCTTTTTCTAAATGAAATTGCAGAACAAAATCCTTAACCAAGGAAAAGTTGCTTCCATATTTTATTTTATTTTTTATTTTTTGGTTTTTTGAGACAGGGTTTCTCTGTGGTTTTGGAGCCTGTCCTGGAACTAGCTCTTGTAGACCAGGCTGGTCTCAAACTCACAGAGATCTGCCTGCCTCTGCCTCCCGAGTGCTGGGATTAAAGGCGTGCACCACCACTGCCCGGATGCTTCCATATTTTAAAACATGAAGGAAATTCATTTTTACCTATAGAAATGAGGTTCTTGTAGGTTTCCAGCATTACATCTTTATAGAGATTCTTCTGTAGTAATAAGGGAGGCAGGGCTGCGTTCCCAGCACCCCGGCCGCCTGCTCGGCTAGCTTATGCCCCGAAATAACAACACACAAACTGTATTCATTTAATCACTGCTTGGCCCTTTAGCCCTAAAAGCCCTTACTGGCTAATTCTCACATCCCGATCAACCCATCTCTAATAATCTGTGAGAACCGGTCTTACCGGGAAGATTCTAGCCTAGTCCATCCTGGGTCGGAGCTTCATGCCGGGAGCGGGGCATGGCGGCTCTCTCAGGCTTCTGCTCCTGAGAGGAAAGCTGTCGAGACTGAGCTCACTTCCTCTTCCTCCCAGTGTCCTGTTCTGCCTACTACTCCCACCTATCCTCTAACCAATAAAATGGGCCAGGGCAGTGCCTTTATTAGCCAATGACCTTCCTCCATCATTTCCCCTTTTTTGGTTTAAACAAAAAAAAAGGCTTTAACATAGCAAAATTACATATAACAAAACAGTTATCAAGTAAAAGTTACAATAATCTTTATCATAACTAAGCAAAACTATAACTATAACTAACTATTCTTAACTCCATCAAAGACTCCAGAAAGATATATTACCTAAGTAAACAAGAACTAAGAAACTTCAAACTCTAGAAATGACAAAGACATCTCGCTGCTTGGACAGTCACCCAAAGTTCTTTTGTACCGTTGGGGCATCCATCTTCAGCCTTCAGGCCCATGGTATCCAGCAGACATTTCCATAAAGCAGGAAAATTCAAAGTCAGTTCAGTCACTATCTGTTGTGTCCTGCAGAATGTCTCACAGACTCTTTCAAAATGAATCAGGAACCCCGAAAGATCATCTCACCTTAGGCAAGTTCAGTAGTCCTCTCTCTGCGGGTTCTCTGTGTCCAGTTTATGCAATAGTCCAGGCAAGAGCAGTTTCTTGCCCAAATGGCTATCAAACTCCATAACGAGCCTCCTCGATGCCCATCTTCCTCTTGAAGTACATTGGTGCTGCCAGGAGCAGAGTGTCTCATTGTCATGAAAAGTCCTCAGTTATTAAAACATTAAATGTCCTATTCTGTAATTTTTGAAAGTCATGAAGAATGTCTATCTAAAATATATCTCTATATATCTAGAAAATCTTACTAACATGACTACAAGCTTTACTATTATCGATGATTATCCATTAACAACCTATATTTCTTAATTATACAGTACATATTTAAATGAACTACACAATACCTTATTCAAAATCAGAAACACTTATATATAACAAAATTGACCTTAAATCACTAAAACAAAATCCATATCAATGTAAATTATTCATATCTCTATCATATCCCCCTTTAAATGTAAAAGAACATTTATAAACAATATTTGGGAATATGGGCGCAGTTATTTCTCTCCAAACTGCTTCCTGCTGAATGGGGGCGTCGTTAATTAGGTCTTTCATGGTATAACCTGTGTGTTAGTTTCATCTCAGTTGGCAGTTGAGCGAAGCAATTTTCTGAAGATGTTCACCACAATCCTTCAGGAGGGCGTGGTCCATCATACCAAATCGGAATAGAAGAAATGAACAGCGTCTCATCCTCTGTGAAAACAAAATAAGAAACTCCTTTCCAAAGCATCATGTCCTTAGATCCAAATTTCAAATTCAAGGCCTCAAAATATCTATGTTGGATTAGCTCAGCAGCATTTATAAATAAATATCTTTTAGCATCTGTTGCTCCTTCCTCAGCATTTAAATAATTTAAAGAGAGCATAATAGCATACAGTATCAAAATTCTCTGTCTATTTTCCATCTTTGTACAGCTTTGTTTTAACCTCTATTTTGTTTATTTTTACTTTTAACTCTTTGCTTTTTGAGACAGGTTCTCTGTATCTTTGACCTGAAGTAACTCTGTAAACCAGGCTGTCTTCGAACTCTCAGAGATCCGCCTGTCTCTGCCTCCCAGGCATTTGGGATTAAAGGTGTACACTACTACACATTGAACTCACAGAGATCTGTTTGCCTCTGCCTTCTAGGCACTGGGATTAAATGCGTGTGCTACCACACACAACAACTCTCTTCCTTTTTTTGTTACTTTAAGAACTTTAAATTTTAGTCTGCATATATTTTTAACACACTTCAAACCATTTAGAAATTTTCTTTGTCTTTGAATCTCTCTTTACTGTATATCTCTCTTTTTCTGACCACACGAGACTTTAAATTACTGAGCAATATGGGTAGGATTAAAGGCGTGGCTTTGCCAGCTAGATCCAGTCCATTCCTTAGCTTTCCAGCCTCATGGCTGAGGTACTGGCTGTAGCCACATTTACTGCGACAACTCTACGGCATTTCAAGGTTCCTGCCAGCAAGCGAGCTTCAGCAGCCTGTGCTTGCAAACCACATGAACTGCCTGCGTAAAAGAGTCAGAGTTTGCCCTGGGCTGTCCGGCATTTTTAAACGGCGCAGCTTTTTTCCTGCTATGGCTGAGAACCCAAAAGCTTTTCGTCAACACCATTTAAGTGTTTCGTGGCAGGACCTCTTAATGAACTGCAGGGTTTTGCAGCTAAAGCTGAGTCAGGAAGCTTTTCTCAGATAAGGCGCTTGCTTGCCTCTAGCAAGCAGAGCAGACCCGAGAACACAGCGAGTCTAGTTGCCATCAAACAAATCGTAGCACTTTACTCCAAATGCTCTATTCAAAAGCTCTGTCTCCTGTAGGAGCCAGACAGAGATCGCAATGGCAGCACAGCCCCAGGAAGTCGCGCTTTAAAATGACACAGCATTTTTTCTGCTATTGTTGCCGAATCAGGAAATCTCTCTACAGCACGCCACCAACAAACAGCAAAAATCTGTGTTAAACTCTCTCTCCCTTATTTTTAAGCCTTCTCAGGTTTTTTAAGTGGATTTAGTCCATCACGTGGGGCGCCATATGAAGTAATAAGGGCGGCAGGGCTGCGTTCTCAGCACCCCCGGCCGCCTGCCCGGCTAGCTTATGCCCAAAATAATTACACGGAAACTGCATTCATTTAATCACTGCTTGGCCCTTTAGCCCTAAAAGCCCTTACTGGCTAATTCTCACATCCCGATCAACCCATCTCTAATAATCTGTGAGAACCGGTCTTACCGGGAAGATTCTAGCCTAGTCCATCCTGGGTCGGAGCTTCATGCCGGGAGCGGGGCATGGCGGCTCTCTCAGGCTTCTGCTCCTGAGAGGAAAGCTGTCGAGACTGAGCTCACTTCCTCTTCCTCCCAGTGTCCTGTTCTGCCTACTACTCCCACCTATCCTCTAACCAATAAAATGGGCCAGGGCAGTGCCTTTATTAGCCAATGACCTTCCTCCATCATTCTTCTGGGAAGGATTGAGCAAATTCCACTCTTCCCGGGTGAAGTTGATATGCACATCATCATAGGTCACTGTCTCCTAAAATATACCATAAATGTTCAAAATGGAAAGCATGACAGGGACAATGTTAGAAACATACTTCTTTGACAGTATAGTCATATGATTCTGGTGTTCCCCACTCTTATTCCATGACTTAGACAGTCACTTTAGAGGAAAATTGAAAAGCAGAGTGAACTCTGTCATTTCTGTACCCTTTGTATGGGATACCACCCCATAAGAGCAACATCTATTGAGAGGAAGAGGTATTGAAAAAGATCAACAGAAAAAAAAAAGATCAACTGTATATAGTATGCATGAGAAAATTGTATAAAGAGTTACAGACCACACAAAAAAAGTAATATGGACACACTGGGTGTATTGGTGTATTGTGCCTTTAACCACAACACTCAGAAAACAGAGGTGGGTATATTTCTCTCTGAGTTGAATGCCAGTCAAGTCTAAGCAATCAGGTCCAGGGCAGGTAGAAGTACACATTAAATTGTCTCCATTGCAAAAAACAGTGAAACAAAAAAACAAATGGGATAGAAATAACTTAAAGGTTGTTACTGAAGTTCTTACAAGTAATTTTGCATTTACTCCAGTTCTGTATTCATCTTCCAGACATCTGAAGTGCCATAATTTAAACTGTCATACCAATAACTAAAGCAGTTAAAATGGACAGATGAAAACACTAGAAATATAAATGTTGGTCACAAATAATCAACAGAGAGCTGGAGAAAAGGCAGAGGAATTCAGAGATCTTGCTGGTCATGAATGGAGGTGGGCACATTTTCCAGTACTTACATGGGGATCACAACTTTCCTTTGTTCCATGAACAGGAATTCTGAGATCTTTTGATCACTTCGGTGACTAGATACCCATGTAATGAATATCCATGCAGACATATAAAATAGTCATATTTGATTTAAGAAAAATCAAATCAAGCATAACCATCCAGAAGAAATTCATGCACCTCCAATAACTGACTCAGAATTCTAAGGCAGTGTTAATGCCATAAATACATGGTATCCTGGGAATCAGAGTGAAACCCTCTTTCAAATTTTAAAATCCAAGATATGCATGAGGCACTGCACAACAGCATATAGTTGACATATAAAAAAACCTATATTACAAGGCTATCACCCAATAATATAAAAATGTATAGAGCCAGAAATGATGCCCCTCTCTACTTTCAGGAATTTGGAGCCACACAGTAAGGGCTACTTCAACAAGCAAAGAAAAAAATTAAAATAGCAGGTTGCCAAACTCCTTAATAGCAACTGTTTCTGCTACATCTTATTTTAACCTATAGAATATAGGTAATATATAGAATATAGAAATCAAGCCTATAATCATGGCAAAAATATTTTAGTATAAGACGGAAATTGTCTAATTAATGACAAGCACAAAACAGTAGATACAAATATCAGGAAATTAGTTGAGTTTATTGAGACTCATCACATACAAAGAGGAATTTCATCTAGACAGGCTTCTCTTACTAAAGATCCACAGGAAATTGAAAGGAAGCCACAAAGGAAAGAAACTTTTTCAAATACATGATCTTTTCTGGGAGGTTGTTCATTCAATCAAGTACATTCTGACCCCGGCCACTATTGGCTCAAGGTCAACAATGGAAAAATTGCAGTTAGTCATTTCAAGGATAGACATTTAATGATCCTCCTCTGCAATGGTCCCTACACTGTCCAAATGTGTAATGTCTCCTCTGGCACTCAAGACAATCTGTTGACAGCAACATCTTATAAAACCTGAAAACACATTACCTCTTTCTAACATCAGTGGCACAAAATACCATTAACATCCCAAAAGAGAAAAATAAAGACACAGTAAGGGAAGTTTGAACCAAGACTGAAGCAGAGCAAGATAAACATCAAATCCTGTAGCTCTCTTGTCAGATGTATGGCTTCAGTTTCAAATGACTTAAATGGCCCTATCCTTGCAACTTCTCATGCATTTCTCTCTTTGGTAACTTCCACTCACTATAAGCAGCTAGGTCTCCATGGAAGTTGTGTCATAACTTAGGTATCTTAACATCTTTGGGCTCAAAATGTAACCCAGTATGTTGTGAAATAACATTTTTAAGTGTGTTTTATTTATTTAAGCTGTGGAAAATTGTTTTAATGATGCAAGGAATTGCTGCATTGGTTTAGCTCTGTGAAGTTTTGATGCTTTGCCTATTTAAAATACCTGGTTGGTGTAAAAAAAAAAGATTGAATGACCAATCGCATGGCAAGAAAGGACAAGCAGGGCTGCCAGGAAAAGAGAATACATCGGAAGGGAAATCTGGGAGGAAAACAGAAAGAAGAGGCAACAGGAGGAGAAAACAACAGGAACCTTTAATCCAACTACACAGCAAGCCATGGAGTAAGAAACAAAGAGAGGAATACAGAATAAAGATAAAGGCCAGGGGGAAATTGTAGAGAGAACAATTAAGTTAAATCAACATGCCTTGAAACAAATCAAAGTCAAGCATTTATAAGAAAAAAAATAAGCCTCCATGTGTGAAATTTAATTGAGAACTGGGTGGCAGGCCCTAAAGGAACAAGAGAGGAAAAGATACCACACCACACCCAGCTTCGATCCTCACAGCTTCGTGCAATGAACTCTCACTGTCTCCTCATTGGGCTTCTGACTCTGCCAAACACAGATGCCTGCAACAATGGTAAACTGTAACCATAAACTAAAAATCCATGATCTTAAATTGTGATTCTCTCATGTTCCCAAGACCAATACATTACTGGTGATGCTGAGAAATTAGATCTCTTAATTGCAAAGAACACTAACGAGCTTGGACCACAAGTGCAGACAGTTTTGAATGAAGTAGCTTCCTGAGACTATGAGTCACATTGCTACCCTAAAGTGAAGGTTTAAGTGCATGGAGTCTTACCCTTAGGGCACCTTGATAAGCTTCCACTGCAGAGTAATGGCTTTTCTTTAATGATAATTAACTCTTGGAAAATTCCTGCCTGCTTTAACACAAAATGCCCTTTGAAATTATCTTTTTATTTTCTTTTATTTCTGCCCTACTTGGATTTTTTTACTGTGCACCTAAATGAGTCATGAATGATAACCATTGAACAGCTTCAATATTCCATTTAAGACATTAACCCATTACTTTTGAATTTGGCATTACTAAAGTTCTAGTGCATAGGCAGAAGAAGAAAAATTGTGGAGCCAAAATATCACACAAAAGTCTGGATGGTCATGACACACGCCTTTAATCCCAGCACTGGGGAGGCAGAAGCAGGTGAATCCCTCTGAATTTGAGGCCAGCCTGGTCTACAAGAGCTAGTTCCAGAACAATAGGACTGTTTCACTGGGAAACCCTGTCTTGAAAAACCAAAAAGAAAAAAAATCAGACAAAAGTCCTCAGGATTGGTTTTTTTTATCAAGTTTATTTTCAACTGAAATCCTATGATCTCAATACCCACTCTCTGCCATTACATTTTAATTTTCCTGGTCCTATAAGAACAGTTAATTATGTTCATGTTTCTTTTTTGTGTCACATAAAAATCTTGATATCTTCCACATTGTGGCAAAAGTCATCATTCCTATATTCTACTGACAAACAAAATCAACTTTTGTGTTGTAATTGTTTGTGCTGCCTGCTTTTATGCTACTGTGATTAAATACTCCAACTGAAAGCATCTCAGGCAGTAAATGGGATTATTTCATTGATTGTGTCAAATCACACTCAATCATTTTGGAAATGTAGGAGAAACTGCACGCTAACAATTGAAGGCAAAACACATTTGCAAAGACTGTTTACAGCCTTTCTCTTTTGCCTAGTCTCTACCTCATGCTCAGAATGCTCCATATCCCAGCACAGGTCTACCTTCTTAGGGGCTTCCTACATCAATCATCAATCAACACCATCTCTCACGGACACAGCAGTTTCTGGCTATTATGAACAGAGTCGAGCAAATGTCCTTGTGCTGGGATGGAAGAGCGAGTTTTGGGAATATGCGCAAGAGGGGGATACCTGAGTCATGGGGTAGATTGACTCTCAATATTCTGAGGATTTTTGCATATTGATTTTCACAGTGGCTGGATTTTTACAATTTTGCACCGCAAGAGCAATGAGTCCCCTTGCTCCACATCCTTGAAGCCTTAGCTGTCACTTGTGTTGTTGAACTTATCCTTTCTGTCAGGTTTATGATGAAATCTCCTGATGGCTAATGATACTGAACATATTTTAAATGTGTCTCATCTATTTTAGATTCCTCTACTGAAAATTCCATTTAGAGGTGTACCACACCGTATCTGAATTATTTGGTTGCTGTGTTGTTGCACGACTATTTTTTACCCTGAGTGAGGCAACCCAGAAGCACATAAATCAAAATGGTTTACTCAGTTATAAGTGGATATGAGCAGGTAAGTAAAGTACAACCATAGTAATCACAGTCAATCACAGTACAAGCCATAGATGCAGAAAGGCTAAGTAACAAGAACTGCTCTGGGGGACATGCATGGATTTCTCTGGGAAGACAGAATAGAATAGATTTTGTGGGTGCACTGGAGGCAGGTGGGGATGGGAACAAGAAAGATCAAGTAAGCAAGGGACAGAGATGACGTATAGGAGGGAGAGATGATAGGAATAATGGAGCTTTTTGCAGGAGGTATGGAAAGAGTACACTGCAAACTTCCAGAACTACAAGAAAGACACTATTGAAGATTCCTAGTAGTGAGGAATACAGAGGCTGAACCAGCCTTATTCTGTAATACATACGGCTCCCATTGGTGGGATTGGGACACAAAGTCAGTCACTAAACTGAGAACTATACTTGTTCTGCTAGCAAGATTCACTGGGGAAAAAGTGGCTTAGAGTTTGTGAAGTGAACAACCAATGACTGATCTTTTAGTCCAAGCTGTGAGAGGAAGCCAATGTCTGATACTGCTAGGATGGCCAGGAACCAGAGCTTGATGGCTTCCAGAATTAGGGTAGAACCAAATACAACTAAACAAGAAAAAAAATAAAATGATTCATATCTAAAATCATAGATAGATTCCCAGGAAAAATGCCACCAGAGAGAATTCTTCCAGCAGCTGATGGTTACACATGCACAGATCCCTACCCAAACATTACCTTGAGTTCTTGGAATCCTGTGGAAGGAAGGGGTAAAAAATGTAGGATCTGGGGGGTTTGTGGAACCCAGGAAAACCAAAGCTACAGAATCAACAAAACAAGTCTCATAGGGTCTCAGACAAAATGAAGTGAGAATCATGGAACATGAACAGCTCTGTGCATGCCCTGTGCATGCATGCTTTGGTTGTTAGCTTGGGGTGTTTGTGTGATTACTAACTGTAGAACTCTTGGTATCTCTTACTCTTGCCAATTTTTGTGACCTTTTCATTCCTATTCACTTGCTTTGTCCAGTTTTGATAAGGGATTTTTACCTAATTTTCTTGAACATTTTTTTAAAGATTTATTTATTTATTATGTATACAACATTCTGCCTCGATGTATGTCCGCACACCAGAGGAGGGTGCCAGATCTCAGTACAGATGGTTATGAGCCACCATATGGTTGCTGGGAATTGAACTCAGGACCTCTGGAAGAGCAGCCAGTGCTCCTAACCTCTGAGCCATCTCTCCAGCCCTTTCTTGAACATTTTTATGAAGGGTTTCTTTGATATCCCTTGGAGGCCTTCTATTTTATGACAGATGAAAAAGGAGCAATGGACCTGGGGGAATGAGTACTGTGGAAAACTGGAAGTGGTGGAGGAACTGGACGCAGCAGTCAATATGTATTGTATGAGAAAAGAATAAATAAAAGAGAAAATAAAAAAATTAAATGCATTTAGTCTGAGTTTTTTGAGCTTCATAATCTGTAATAACCCAAAAAGCACAAATGTCTATAAACTCTTCTGGAATTCCAGCCAACCTCTTGTCTGACACATTTTGAAATTTCAAGTAACAAATTAAGGATTTCCAACATGCAATGGCATAGGATAAACTCCCATTCAGGAAAAGGAATATAGTTGTGCTTCAGCCCCAAATTCAAGCAGAAAATCCTTGCTCATGTGCACATCATCCCAGCCAGAAGAACAGGTAGGCAGTCCACCAATCTATGAAACTAACACACTCACTAAATTCCCAGATACAATCCCCAACAAGCTAGGGCTTGTTTGTCTGGAGGAGATTATATATTGTGGAATCATAATTCCATGAGTATGTGAACTTAGAGATAATATTAATAAAGCTCAAAATATGCCTGTCTAGGGCTGTAGAGCTGGCTCAGTAGTTTGGAGCACTGACTGCTCTTCCAGAGGACCTGGGTTCAATTCCCAGCATTCATGTGGCAGCTCACAACTGTCTGAAGATCCAGTTGCAGGGGATCTGACACCTTCACACCAATGCACCCAAAATAAAGTTAAATAAACCATAAAAAAACTTTAAATGCCTATTAAGTTTGACATGCAAGCAGGAGAAGGTGATTGTAAAGACTTAGATCATCAGTTGAAATTTGACATGGCAGTATATGCTCAACTTAATATTACAGCAAAAAAAGGCCTGGTACAAATTACCTGGCACTGGAAAGAAAACAAAAAAATTGTCTAAGATGAAACAGAAACCTGATGAATTGTTTCAAGATTTTGTTTCTCAATTGATGACAACTGTAGGGAGACAATTAAGAGATTCAGAGACTGAACATTACTTGAAAACAGTATATATGCTGTCTGAGAAATAAACTCGGAGCTGTTTGGTACTGGCCTTCAGTCCTATGGCCTTCAGTGGTTTAACCTATGTTTGTGTCTTCATTTCTCTTGATCTAAATTTTCCTCAGTCTCAGTGTCCTTTCCCAGGGAACCCTAACTGAATTCTGCTGGACAGACCATATGGAGTATTCTACCAAGCTTGAACAAAATTGACTACAGGTTCTGTATGATGTTGCCCTGAGATAAGGAATTTTGTTGCATATGCCTTCTATAAATAAAGAGATTAGCTAGATACATTCTACACTGTAAGGTACATTGCTTGGCTTTCAATGCAGAGCAAGGGTCTTCCCTTTAATGGTGTAAAATCCTTGAAAATATCTCTTTTTCACCACTGGACTGTCATCTGAAATTACCTAATGCTTTTCTTTCTTTTCATTCCTTTCTATGTGTTTCTTTTTGACTGTAGACCTAATGTAGTCAGCAGTAATAACTATCCAACAGAAATAATATTTTTCTAAGATATCAGTCTATTACTCTTTAATTGTGCCTTAATAACCTTCTTGGCATATAAAAATGTTAAGAAAGATTTGGGGCCAAAGAATCACAAAAATAATCTCTAGGAAAATTTTTATAAAGTCTTCTAAGCACCTGTAGTTACTTACCAGACCAATATCACCTAATAAACCCACAAGGAAAGAGGACAGACTTGGGCTGGAGGGACCAGAGCTAGATGATGCTAAGAAGCTTATTGACAGCAATCAGAATTTTTATATATTTATCAAGAACTGAAGTTAATGGCAATTTCTGGGCTCAAGACATTTGTGGTTCCCCAGATGCCATGAAGATTGTAAGCTATACAGGGAATACAAGTTCATTGTCTCAGACCAGTTGCCCTATAAAGCTTCTGAGCTTCCTTGACTACTAAGGGATTATAAAGAGAAACACACATTAGCCTGAATGCCTCTGTGAGTGAGTCCATCAATCTGTCAGGAACTGGAAGTCACGCTGTGCCCCAGTAGCCATTGACTTAACCTGAAATCCCTGAGACACAGATCTCTCAGGACTGATAGTCCAGATCAACTCCTTTTTGCCCATTAAAATCCTATGACCCTGCCCTCCACTGCCTGCCAGCACTGTCAACGTTCCAGGCTTTCAGGTCCTACAAGAACAGTCAGTTACGCTCTGTGTAGAGCTTTCCTTGACTTTTGGATTTTTGCCATCTAAAGTCTCGATATCTTCAAAATTCTTCTGAAGTCCATATTTCCAAGTCCATTGCAGCAACAAAATCCCTTTTGAGGCACCATTTTTTGTTGCTACTTTCATCTCTGTTGCTGTAATTAAATTATCTAACCAAAAGAACTGTGGAAATGAACGGGTTTATTGGGTTGTTATGCCTAAGTCAGAGTACACCACTGTGGGAGCTTAGGATTGAAAATCAAGTTAATCACTGAAGGCAAAACATGCAGAACCATTGTTGCCTAATTTTCTCTTTTGCCTTGTCACTGTCTTGTGCTCAGCTAGCTCTCTTCATCAGCCCAGGCCCACTTGCTTAGAGACATTGCCACCTCAGTGGAAGATCTTCCAAAATCAATTGTCAATGGACACAGTGTATTTCAGACACAGATCAGACATTCTTATCTGAGCACATGCTTAATTGATGTGCCCTCAGGGAAACCTTGGCTTTGTCATGTTGACAACTGAGGCTAATAAGCACAGACACAATAATATATGAGAAGGTTTTAGAGAACCAAAGGCAATGTATTAATCTAGTCAATGAGCTAAACAGCAAAGACTCAAACATGAAGACAGCAACAACTAGAAAGCACAGACATGCCAGGAAATGGAAAGGGGTAAGCATCTAAGATCAATAAGAGAAAACTAAAACTGTTTATCCCAGAAACTATTATAAATGAACAATTAAGGATCAAATAGCATAAGCAATATTCTGAATACAAATTGGTGAAGGTCTATAATTTTCAAGAAAATGAATGATGTAATAAGTTTACGGTTCAAAAAAAAATAGATGGCACCATTATAAAATACAATACAAGCACAGATCTACATATATATATATATATATATATTATGTCCATTAAACATGAACTACAAGATATTCATCAAAATCAACCTCCAAGAAATCACTGGCATCCTATACACTCCAGTTCTCTCCTTTAGCAATGATAGAAAATGGGTTGGGTGAAAAGGGCTGGTCTAAAAAAGTCAGAAGCTTCACTTGAAGTCTTCTGATGGTTTTACTTTGTAGAAAATAGTTTTGCTTATTAAAACATTTCATTCTCTTATGATAAAAAAATAATGTGTCTCAGGATAACTTAGATAACATTTTGTTACCTACAATTGGTGAATGAATGTAAGTCTGCATCCCAGTGAGGAAATAAAAACTTTTTAATAGAAATTTCAAGAGAACAGATTTTTGAAGAATCAGGGTACATGTAAAGCAAATTCCTTTGCCCTGACTTTAAGACACAAGCACCTTTGCAAACAAGGTTATTGCTATTTCTTGTGTATGTTTGTGTATGGGAGACAATGTCTTGCATATGTATACAGGTGACACACAGAAAAGGAGGTTGTCAGATCTGCTGGATTGGGAATAGTAGAGATTTATTAACCTCCCATCTTGAGTGTAACTATCTGAACTCAGGTTACTCACAAAAAGAATATGTGCTGAGCCACTTGCCAAGACACATGAAATCTTATATCCAATAAGTCAAGTCTATTAATATTGATAAAAACAAGAAAAACAAATCATAAATAAAGAAATAAAAAATGATCCTTAGGAAGATGATGCATCAAAATTAAGATTTTGTGTCTGGTAAATTTTCACAATTAAATGAATGGAATCCAATGAGTTTGTCCAACAATTTACAGCAGGAAAGCTGAATACAAAGCTACATCCACAGTGGAAACACAAAGAACACCCAAAGAGATTATGTATTGTTCATACCAACACTTAGGTAGCAAAGACTCAAATATGAAGATAGCAACATCTATAAAACACAGATACACCAGGAAATGGAAAGAGGCAAGCATCTAAGATAAAAAAAAAAAAATGAGCCTCTCCAGGTAAACTATTCCCAAAACCAAAACTTAAGACTGATCACAGAAAATACTTTCTGAATAAAATTGGTGAAGGTCTACCATTTTAAAGAAAATGAATAATATAGTTAAATTACAGTCATACATTACAGAAAAAACCAGGTTCATATGACTTCTTTACTTTCCACAAATTCACATCAATCAAGAATGTTTATAAAATTTGTGAAAGAATAAGAGGGTTGGAGAGAAACAAAGAACAGAAGCAGTGAAATATTGTCAAGTTTAAATCAAAAGACCAAGGAAAACTTAGGTAAGGAAAAATGTGAACTTGACCAATGTTACCCAGCTGCCTTTGATAAGAAGTGAACAGAAATTAAATAATCACAAACTTCACAACTTTCACAAAAGTTTTTCAAAGTGATCCTTAAACTGTTATTTCTGACCCCTAAGTTACTGATGTCTTCCAAAGAAAGAAGCCTCATGATATAAATGCTGTATTTCCAATGGGGGAGATTTCTTTCAATGGCTCTCCTGCCCATCATGCTTTCTTCTGGTTTCTGGGAAAGGCAGCCCTACTGATGACCAATCCCAAAACAAGCATAAAATGATTTAAAATGGATTCCTGCTACATGGAATATGGCAGGAGATGTGGATTGTGTACTATCTAATTGTCTAACACGATGCACACCTGAGAAGTTTCTGCACATCAGAAATTCCTTTTGTCTTCTGGAACTAAGCTTCACTGTATGGTACATCATTGGGGCTAGCAGCAACATCTCGTTAAAAGCCTACAATACACGTATCGCTGTAAAATGTTTAATATCATCATTTTCCTAGCAGGTACCAAAATATTTAAAACCTTTATAACACAAACCTGAAATTAGAATTAGATGAAAACTTCTGGAATCTAGACATTCAGTTTTTTAATCTCACTTCCCACTGCACAACAAAAGCAGTGCCCATGTGGATACTCTGGAAGTGATACAACCTGCATCATATTCTTCATTTCCAGGGCTCCAGAGTCTCCCTTTACCCTGTAAATCTCTAAAAAAGGAGGCTCAGAGAACAAGGGTCCCTGCCAACATGAACCACATGGACCAACATGACTACAGTCTGTCTCATGGTCCATTCAAGTCACAGCAGAAATGACAGTTCAACAGACCTGCTCTGAACACCTTCCACTCAACATGGTATAGCTTTTTGTCTTCCTACAACAGAGGCAGAAGAGAAACATGGAAAGAACCCACAAACCTGCCACTAGTACTCCTGATTGCTAACCCTTCTCAGAATTCCTAATTGACTAGGGTCAACTAACTGGGCCTCAGGATACTAGCAGCTCCCGTACAGGATGACTAGAGATTAAATGACTCAGACAGCACAGTTTTTTCAGTTCTGCTCTCCCAGCCCAGAAGACAGTTCCCTAGTTCACTTTGTATTTTAGTACACATTATTCCCCTCTCCTAGAGCAAATTCTGTTCCTCATCCAAAATAGAAGATCTGGGTAAAATGTTTTGGTCCCGCCAAACAGAACTGTTACTTTTCTGGATTAAGATTTTCATCTTTAGAGAAAATATATAGGACATCTTTAATGGGCTGTAATAAAAATCCCTAGTTTCTGGAACATATGGCCAAAATGTCGGTTTCAACATTTGAAAATGAGTTTTGAGATTAAACCTGTATCATATTCACATTGTCTTTGCTCCCTCCAAGCCCTAACATGACCCCAATTGTTTTCTAATTGATGGTCTGCTGCTTTAACAACAGTTACACATTAATAGTAGTTATTTTATGAATATGATACTATAGATATAGCAATTAGGTTTAAAATAAGGTCTGTAACTTACCCAGATTCTTGATTGCCATGGTCTGTGCAATCAAACAATGGTAAATCAGAATAATCATACCACATCTACAACGGACTGCTGATTCCTCACAGGTAATCTCAACTACTGTTGAAGGAGGAAAGCTCTCGCCCTCCATCCATCCTCTCCCTTTCTGCACTGTGTCTCCACAGCTTCACAGTTGGTCAATGAACTCAATCCTTGCACAGGTCCCTCTTCTTCTTAGTCCCCAATAAAAACCAGAAAGATCAGCAGAAACTGTTCTATTTTTCTTTCTCATTGCTAGTCAAGGCCAAACCTGGAAGAAGTTGCAAGTTTGTTTTCCCAGCACCGGGCAGCAGAGGCAGGATTACATGTTCAAAATGATTCTCAGTTACCTAACATGAGGCAAGCCTAAACTATAGGAGACATTTCTCTACAAAGAAATCAACAGTCAACATCATGAGAGAAATGAAATGAAACTAGTCATGACTTAGAAACATTGGAGAACAGAAACAAACAGATAAGAGCAGCAATACACTGAAATTAAATATTTGAAAATGATTCCAATAAGTGATTTCTAAATTGATAAAAATATTACACTTTTAAGATTAAAAATCTTTGTATATTGACTTTGAAAAAGAGTAGGTCCTTCCCTAAGAGAGAACATCATTAATAAGAGATAGATTGATGTTGCCCATATGCATGTGTTGGCTGCTGAGATAGGAAACCTGACAAGAAGAGTTACAATAGTCACAATCAATGGCTTCTTTTCCAAATCTCTGAGCAGAAACAACTGTGTCAAGCAAGATCATTCATATCTTCATAGGATTGTTTCCTAATTGCAAATTTGATGTTCATTGGCTCACGATAACCTTCCCAAAGTGTTCACCACTCACCATCTGCTCTGTATACATTAACATGGCATTAATTAAAATAAACCATACTGGGAAATTACAAAATCACTCCCTGTACCACAGTCCAGTCCTTTTTCATAATGGTGGCACCAACACCTGATTGCCAATGCTGTGTCCCCTGCAGTATACACAATAATCTATTCCTCCTATTGTGGTCTGAAGACAGAAGGAATGCTCCATATGCAAATCCTTTTCCTGTGACTGCATGGCATAGTCAACTACATGACTCAAATACATAATTTTAAAACTGTGAGGTGGTACAGTGCCTTTTATTTAAGAATTTTGAAAATGTAATACAGAGAACAGCAAGTTCATTGGGCTGGACAGCAACAGACCAAGGCCACCGAAGTCAATATAGCAGAAGTTGTCTCAGAAACAATTTTTCTAACAAGATGGAAATGCAGCTGTTCTAGGACTGATATGCCTTTGCATTGAGAAACCACTTCACTCACTTAGGAAATTAATAAAGAAAAATCTGTTTAATGATGGCATGCATCCATCTCTGGCTAATGCTCAAAGAGGAGCAAACTAAGAGAGATTTTGAGTTCCACATATGCTATTATCCTTGAGTGTCCTTTAGGTTCAGGCTCCAGGTTACACCTTGAACAACTGAAATAAAAACAGAAAACTTGCCAGGCTAGACATTTAGGCAAACAAGAGAGTTACACGACATGGTTATTCTCAGAATAATTTCTTAAGTACACGGGTGACCTGAGACAGCAGGGAATTCTTCACTGGCAGGGTTCTGAGGTGAAGTCACAGGGGATGAGAAAGACAGGACAAGTACAATGTAAAAAGGACAGAAGCTAGGTTAAGGTGGACTTGGAGACGATATGGCCTATGCTTTGTAAGCTTCTTAAGAAAAGTAGTATCTTGCCAGGCAATGGTGGCACAGGCCTTTAATCCCAAGACTCAGGAGGCAGAACCAAGTAATCTCTTTTAAAGCAAGCCCGGTCTACAGAGATTGTTCTAGAATAGTCAAGACAGTCTAGGATAGTCAGGTCAGTCCTACAGAGAAACTGTTCTAAAAAACAAAAACAAAATAAAAAAGAGAGAAGAAAAGCATCCTGTATCTCGTATACTTGCAGGGAATAAATGGAAAGAAATGGAAGAATTTTATGAAGTCAGTAGAAACTATTACACAATGGGAAAAAATTTAGGAGGAGGCTAGTCAAACAATTCTACACAATGGGAACACAGGGCATCTCAAGAACTTTCCTACGTGCAGAGTTGGCTTTGGGACTGAAAATCATAGCTCCATATGCTAGGAAGAGTTGGTTTCTAAGGACCTGAAGAAACTTCTCCACAAAGGGCTTATTGCCAGACCATTACCAGCGCTTCCAAACATATTCCTGGTTTTAGATAAGGGGCTTTGTTTTATTATCAATACATCGGGCCCTAAGGGAAGGCTTCCAAGAATGTTTTTTCTCTCTGCCTGAGGTCCTAAATGAAAGCCTTGATTGACCAGGTCAGTCCATACCAAACAGTATTTTGCTTTTCAAAGATTTGTCAGCTGATGTCATTTTGCCCATCTGGCAGAACTATGCTTTTCTTACAAAGAAAGGGGAACTTTAAGGCACACCAGGCCTTAAGGTTGGTTGTGACCCTCTAATGCCTCCTTGAACAGCTTGTTAGAGGCCTGTTTTTTTGACATGAGGAAGAACCAAGAAGTTTAAATGGCTTCTTTGAAATATACCTTCTTCTCAGTACCTCACAGATCCTTTCTAACATGGACCACAAACATGTTAACAAAGCAAACCTCGACACACAAAAAATGGAATAAACCCCTGTGTCTTATCAGATCACCATGTTTTAAAGTTAGGATTTAACAACACTAATCATAGAAAGCCTAAAAACTCATGGAAATTGAACAGTGCTCTATTAAACTACCTCTAGGTCAAGGAAGAAATAAAGAAAGAAATTAAATACTTTGTAGAATTCAACAAAAATGATGGGACAGAATACCCAAATCTATGGACACTATGAAAGCAGTGCTAAGATGAAAGGTCATAGCGCTAAGTGCCTACATAAAGAAATTGGAGAAAACTCACACCAGTTACTTACCAGCACACCTGAAAGCTCTAGAACAAAAAGAAGCAGACTCACCCAGGAGGAGGAGAAGATAGGAAATAATCAAATTGAGGGCTGAAGCCAATAAAATACCAAAATTAAATCAAGACCAGATGAACAATTCAAGTTAGCTTATAACCTGCAAGGAAAGAGAAGAAGTCATCAAAAGCCTTCCAACCAAAAAAAGCCCATGGAAAGACAGTTTCAGTTCAAAATTCTGTCACAACCAAGAAGTAATGACTATACTCCTCAAAGGGTTCCACATAATAGAAACAGAAGTAAGATTGCCAAACCCTTTTTATGAAGCTACAGTTACCCTTATACCAAACCACACAAAGATTCAAACAAGGAGAATTCCAGACCCATCTCACTGATGAACATACATGCAAAACTACTCAATAAAATACTAGCAAATCAAATCCAAGGACACATCAAAAAAATCGTCTACCATGATGAAGTCATCCTTCATCTCACAGATGCAAGGATGGTTCAACATACAAAAATCTATTCAGGGTCCTGCCCTCTTTAAGTTCCTACCATGACATCCTTTAATAGTGAAAAACAATATGGCAGTATAAGCCAAATTATCCCTTTTCTCCCAATCTTGCATTTTGGTCATTGTGTTTCATCACAACAGAAACCCTAATTAAGACACCACATTCGGTTGATATGTATGAGAGACCTGCTCTTCTCTAAAGTTAAACAAAGAAGAGAGATTTGGGGGAAGGTTGGGACAGAGAGCAATGGTGGGAGGAAACACTGCAATCAAGATGAAAGAAGAATAAATAAAAGACAAATGAAAGAGAGGAATGAGGAAAACTGAGGGAAGATTGGGTCAAGGAAAGATGAAAACTTAGCAGGGCAAATGACAAATCTTGTGGCTCTATCTCAGGTATATGGGCTTTATTTCCAAAGGGTTTAGAAAGTTCTGTACCTGCTGAAGCATTAGTCTAATTGACATTTAACAATAAGAAATCAGGAGTCAGAGAGCAGGGTAAGAAACTGAAAGATCAGAGAAGCAGTTAACCAGCAACTTGTGACTACCACCTCTTCAGCTTCTCCATGTTAGTAAAGTGCTAATATTCTCTTAGGCCTACCTTAGGAATCCTGACTCCTATCTGTCCAGAGTCCTCCAAACCTCTATGGTAAATTTTGGTCAGGTAGTGATTAGCTCTGCTGTAATGCTAAGCAAGCTTTATTATCAGAATATAATCAAAATATCACGCATTTCCCTATTTGTCTAATTAAAAATGAAGGTTTTAACTAACACAGTAAAGCTATATACACTAAATACATTAACTATATATAATATATACAGAGGAGAATTATACTAACAATGTCCAATCCTTTTGCATTTGGTAAATTTAGAGAAAATGTTTGATCATCTATCCTATCTTAGTAAGCCCAAGGTGTTGTACCTAAAGTACTTTTTATCCTAACTGGTATTACTAACCTTAAATAATGTTTCTGCCTCTTAGCCTTATATACATTATACATTTTTTAATTCATTTTTTTCAATTTGTTAACATCCATAATTACAATTATTGAGCTTTTAGCTCCATCAGAGAACTCAGAGGGCTATAATATTCCCTGAGTAAACAGGAAGTATAAAGCAAACAACATTTAAAATGAAGAAACGACACCACCTGTCTATGTAAAATAAATTTTTGTCAGGCTATAGTGGTGCATGCCTTTAATTCCAGCACTTTCACAGCAGAGGCAGATATATCTCACTAAGTTAGAGGCCAGCCTGTTCTACAAAGTGAATTCCAGGAAAGCCAGAGGAATCTGTCTTTTAAAAAAAAAGGAAACAAAATGTCTTTTTGTTTCACCTTGAAAACACACCTAACATGATTATAATAAGTGACTGTTAGGCCAATTTATTCTTTTGAAGAGGATATTTTATTTGGATGATGTGTTATTTTTTAGATACCTCGGTTGTCTAGTGGTTTTTAGATTCCTTAGTTCAATGTTTTCATACTTTTGTAAAGACAAAACAAAACTCTGCCAGAACCCTACCTTTATGAAGATTTATTGTTGGAAATTATATTTAGTCAAAAGGAAGAAGACATCTGTTAATCTTACGAATTAGTTAAGATTGAATGGTAATGCTCTCTGATGAACTACTGTTTCTTTTACTCAAGGGATTTTTTATTTATTTATTTACTTATTTATTAAAGATTTCTGTCTCCTCCCTGCCACCACCTCCCATTTCCCTCCCCCTCCCCCAGTCAACTCCCCCTCCATCATCAGCCCGAAGAGCAGTCTCAAGAGATCTTTTTGTTTGAAGTTAATCTTTAAGGATTGAAGTGGTATCTATAACTTTATTCCCCAATTTAATACATATCTTGGTTTTTATTCTGAATGCAATGTATCTTTAAACCATACAGGTTGGTTTAATTTAGCAGGGCTTTTTTATTATCTAATGTCTCCCCACAGCTGTTGTTTCCTTTTTACTAGCATTTAAAACTGTAAAAATTAATAATCTATTCTGTAACCTATCTTTATGGCCTTAATTCCTCCTTTCTGCTAACTGAGCATATATTTTAAGATGCCTGATGAAGTGTTAATCTAATTAATCTTTTTCAATCCCAAAACAACCTAAAAATTGTTTAAAATCTGCTTTCTGCTACATGGCATAGAGCAGAATATGTGGATTGTGCCCTATCTACCTGTCTACCACATTGCACACCTGAGAAATCTCTGCACATCAGAAACTCCTTTTGTCCCCTGGAACTAAGCTTCACTGGATTCCACCATTGCAGCTAGTGGTAACACCATGTTAAAAGCACTCTACTCTACTATTGCTCTACCAGGTCCTAAACAATTTGTAATCTTTATAACACAAACCTGAAACTGGAATGCAATATTCAGAACTTCTAGAAACTAAACCTTCAGTTTTCTAATCTCTCTTCCCACTGCACAGCAAAAGCAGTGCCCATGTGTGTACTCTGGACAGAGATACAACCAGCATCATTTCCTTCCATTCCAGGGCTGCAGTATTTCTATACACAAAGAGGCTCAGAGAACAAGCGCCACTGCCTACATGAACCACATGGACCAACATAACTGCAGTCTAGCTCATGGTACTTCCCAGTCTCAGCAGAAATGACATTTCAACAGAACTGCTCTGAACATGCCCCACTCATGACAGGATTGCTTATGGTCTTCCTTACCACTCCCTACAGCAGAGACAGAAGAGAATCATGGAAAGAACTGACAAACTGTCTGCCCACTAGTACTCTTGATGTCTAACCCTGCTCAGAATTCCTCACTGGATAGGGCCACCTAGCCTAGCCTCTCACTATTAGCAGCTCCTCTACAGGAGGATCAGAGATCAAATGACTCAGACAGCACAATCCTTCCATCCAGTTCTGCCCTCCCAGCCCAGCAGACAGGGCCCCAGTTTAGACAGTTTGTATTAAGTACACATTTTTCCACTCTACTAGAGCACATCCTCTTCCTCATCTAAAGCACAGGGTCCTTTGTGTGCACATTCCATTACATATCCACTTTCCAGTTCAGCATCCCATTGGCTCAGAGATGGAAAATCCTACAGACAAACAGGTCACATTCATAACGTAACTACTGTTAGAGTGTAACTGTGGTTACTTTATAACTGTTGTTAAAAAAGAACAGACCAGGAATTAAAAAACAATCCAGGGATCTTAGGGCTTGGAGGCAGCAAGGAGAATGTAAATATGATGTAGTTGTCATCTCAAAAACTATTTTGAAATCTTGGGACAGACTTTATGGTCATATACTGCAGAGACTAGGGATTTGTATTAGAGCACAGTAAAAATTTTTCATGTATTTTCTCTAAAGATCAATGTCTTAATAGAGAAAAGTCCTGTTAAGTAGGGCCACAACATTTTGCCCAGATCTTCTATTGTAGATGAACTACTGTAAGTATAGCAATTAGGTTTAAAGATAAGGTCACTCCCTTTCCCAGTTTCCTTTTGGCACTGGTCTGTGGACTGCAAACAATGGTCAATCAGGACATTCATAGAGCATCTACAGTTGACTACCTGATTCCACATAGCTAATCTCAACTACTTATGAAGGAGGAAAGTTTTCACCCTCAGTCCAGCCTCTCCTTTTCTGCACTGTGTCTCCACCAGCTTCAATAAACTCTTCCTCCTACTGTAGTCTGAGGACAGAAGGAATGCTCCACATGCAAATCCTTTCCCTGCAACTGCAATGAATAGTCAACTACATGACTCTCATTTATAATTTTAAAACTGTGAGGTGGTGCAATCATTTTTAAAGGAGTTTTGAAAGTCTAGTGTACAGGACAGCAAGGTCATTGCCCTGGACAGCAGCAGACCAAGGCCACCTGCATCAACATAAGAGAACTTGTTTCAGAAACTATTTTTCTAACAGGGTGGAAATGCAGCTGTTCTAGAATTAATATAACTTTCATTGAGAAATCACTTCACACACTGACAGTGCCAAACTGTAATGCCTCCTTGAAAGGCTTGATAGAGGTTGTTCTTCGATATGTGGAATCAACAGTGGATTCTTTGTAATAGTTTGGAGCCAAATATCTGGACAACCCAGTTGAACAAAGTGTACCCTAGCATCCTAAACTCTAACAGCCCTGAATAAAACACATTTATCTTTTGGGTTATTAAGAGGCAGTCCTCCCTCAGCTAATTCTACTTTGTGAGACTGAACTATTTCCAAGGCATTGGCAAATCCTTTATATCACCAATTCTCCTCTTCTACGTTGCAGCTAAAAGTGCTGCGCTACCCAACTGGTGAGATGCCTTGATACCATCCACATAGTTAAACTTAAATGGAGATTGTATGTAAAGTTAAATGCAAAGTGCGCAATATCGAGAAGATGCTGAAGAACCTAGGCTTCACTGACTTTGGCATATTGAAGTTGACAAGATGTTTGTACACACAGCACCCTGTTCCCAATTCTTTAAGCGGATTAAACCCAAAGCGTAAAGTTATTCAGAGGTCTGTCCCTAGGTCTAGGAATTAACAGGACCACGTGGGACTTCACAATGCAGAGAATCTGGCGGTAGGTTCCCACGCGGATCCTGGGAGGACGCACCATGCTGTCTCCCGCACCTCACCCTCTGCTCCTCCCCATCTGGAGACAGCATTCCCCTGCTCACCATGCTGTGGTTTCTCAGCTCGCCAAAGCTCTCAGTTTATCAACTCCCTGCAGCAGCAACTTCACCGGAACACAGAAACTTCACCGGAACACAGAAAACAAATGGCGCCAGCTCCTCTGCAAAATCGAGACTGAATGCGGTGCCCGGAAGAGCCCTGCACAACATCTGACTGGCAGGTTACCTGGAGGGCCTGATTGGCTAGTGAGGGAGGCCTGAGTGACAAGAACACCTCCCACAGGACTGAAGTGCCCTTCACGAGACAGCACAGAGATTTTGGGCCTCTCCAGCCACCAGAGTCAAAGATGTTTTCTTGATTGGCCGAGATATGCATTTCAATAGCACTTGCCCTGGCTATAAAAGCCGACACCATCATAATCTTGCACTCCACAGGAACTTTCCCTTTTACCTCCAGAATACGACCTGGCCAGTTAGCTTGTACAGTGCACTGTGCTGTGCTAGGTGGGTGTAGGGATTCCCTGTCCCACAGGGGAAAGATGCCCAGAATATTAACAGCTAAAGAGAGTTTTAAGGTCACAAAAGGAGATGTTAGTTCTGTGGCTTCATGCTGAGGTCAGATGAACTGAAGATACTTTTTACATGGTTTTCACAGGGATTCACACAACAGAAAAGAGAAAAGGAGGAACCAGATCTCAAACAAGATGACTGGTCTTTCCCCCATGAGAAGGCTGGATGATGGCTCCATTGCTTTATGGGTTTTATTACTGGAATTTGAAGCAAACTTCAGGAAAATGAATAATAATAAAAAGAGTAGTGTTCATGGAAATGGGAATATGTAGAGAATAATGGCGCTAGAATGAACTGCAGTATTCAAGATTCTCTACATGAACAGGATTGGTAGAATGAATCTCAACATGTATGTAAAAAGTGGGCTTAGTAGGATGTTTCACAAGCTGTGTTTCAGGTTGTCTAAAAATAGCTACTTAAAAATGACAATTAAAGAATTCCGTAGATTGCTTCTCAGCCTTTTCCCAAAGATCAAGTGAAGAATCCAGTAGTTGTTCAGCCCATGAGGCTTGATGTCTCAAATGATTTTAAGTATTCACCAAAATTTCAAAGAAGTAGTCTCTAGTACTAGTAAAGGAATGAGCTTGGTAGCCAGAGCAAGTTGATAAAAAAGAGACTTTTCTACTTCAATATACTTTATATGCAATTGCTGCTACCAGAAGGTGAGAAGGTTAAAATTAGATCATAATCTTGTTTGATTCAGATTTTCTTGCTTTTGTGATTTCAAGACAGGATTTTTCTGTGTAGGTGTGGAACTCATTCGGTAGGCCAGACTGGTCTCAAACTCAGAAAATCCCAGTGCCTCTTGTTGTGCCCAGATTATGACCACCAGAGAGAGAGACCACCAGATAGGTCCAGACTGTAATAAGCAAGGTTTAATCAGCATAATGCAAACATGTTTGGAACTCATCTCCACCCCCATTACAGCAAGGTAGAGAGGAGTTGTATCTCCTCTGTGGGGTAAGCTTTTAAAGCCTTAACTACAAAGAGAATCTTTGATGTTGCCTTGGCAAGGGTACAAGGACTTTTGCTCCCTCCCATTCTGTAAAGTCAGCTTACTCCTTGTTCTTAGAGCAAGGCCACTGTCCTTGAGTTAGGCCATCTTTAACAGCCTGTACCAGGTGGCTGGCTGGGCTGACCTAGGTGACCTTCTGCTTGGAATCTTGCAGGTGGGAGAGGGGAATTCCTCTATCTTCCTGAGAAAACATTCTGCTAGGAAATTTCTTCTCTTCCCTTTGATAATAAGGGGTGAGGGTCCCACACCTCTTGCTCCTGTGTCATGGTGTTAAAGGTGTGCATGGCCACCAAGCAGCTAAAGGTGGGTCCTATTATTTCAAGCTATCCAGATTAGTGGAGGATTTTCCCATTCCAAAATCTTTAAGTAAAATCTCTCTCAGGTATAATTAATTCTTTGTGTATTGATTAATTCCAGAGGTAGTCAGTTTGACCACCAAAAATAGCCATTTCTACAGCCAAGACAAAAGAAATGAAAACAAAATTATTCTTGCTGGAGGCACAAAGTGCAAGGGAGTTATTTTTAAAACAGTGTTTATCCTCAACAAAGGAAGAATGGGGATTTTCCTTAGGATGTCTGAACACACTCATGTAATGTTCTCCCTTTTCTTAAGCATGCTAAATTAACAAATCCACTAATGAACATGATTCCAATGTAAAAACAGATATTTAGGAAATCTTACCATGAAGTCTTGTAGGAACATATGTAAATTAGACAAATGATGGAAAGAAATGTCTCTGGCATGTTTATATTTTACCATAAGGTCTTAGTTGAAAATCAAGTAGATGACATTGTGAAAAGTAGATTGTCAGTCTTGATGATCAATCTAAAAGATAACTGTACCAACACCATATATCTCACAGACACAAAAGATAGAGAACACAAAACCAGAAAACTTCAAGGAAAAGTCACCTAAAAGCCCTCTATACAGTGCTCCTGGATGAACGGTTATGATGGTCTCTGTTACTCTCAGAGCAAAGCTGGTTTTGCTCTGAGCAGGGTGGCAAGACAGAAGGCCACAGCTGCTTCCATGCAAGGTAAGAAGGAGTCCATTTTAACTAGACCTGGCTTGCTGTCTGTCTCGGGGTCAGGACATCACTGTAGAGAATTTCATTTTTTCTTTTCTCTAACCTTAAAAAAATCTTTAGTTATACAGTGTTTTGCTTGCATGTGCCTATGCACAGTACCTACAGAGGGCAGAAGAAGGGATGAGATACCTGGGACTTGAATCAGAACAAATGGTGAGCTAGCATGCAGGGTCCAGGAATGGAATCAGGGTCCTCTGTGAAAACACCCAGTGATGAGCCATCTATCTAGCCCCTCTTTTTAATTTAAAATTAATCTTTAAAATTTGTTAATCAAAAGAAAATACATCATTTTTTTATTTCTTTATTCCATCCCTGCCACAATTCCCTTCCAACTTCATCCTTGTTAAGTGTGGGTAAATATGTATGCTGAAATACATAAATATGTTATACCCAAATCTGCAAAGTCTCCACAAAGCCAACAAGGAGATCAAGTCCTATACATAAAAGCAAAGAGCCTTTATTTTATGCAAGTTTGCAAACTCGGTCTCTCTGCATGTCCTGTGTATTGGAATAACTGGAGAGCTCTGAACTGAGTTAGAGTTTGGTTTTTATAGTAGTCAAGGTGGGGGTGAGGGGTTTCTAAGGTTCAGGACCCCTGATTGGTTGACATTTGTCTAGGGGTGTCCTGGTGAGTGTGTGCTGGCAGGTGATCCTATCTAAAATGGTTGGAATGTTAAGCGTTTCCTTTGGATGGTCTATTTTTGGGTGGTGCTTGGGTAATCTCAGTTTATATTGATATAGATTTTTGTAAATTGATACAAATTTACAGTTGTTTTGTTAGAAAATTATATATATATATATATACATACATATATTTGTTTTTAATCTCAATCAAAGTATTGTACCTATATACCTTATATAACAATTCAATGCAAATGTGTAGGCCTTTAAAGTTATTATATCAACTAATTAGAATATCATGAAATATAAATTAGTAGTCATCAATTATAATCCATCTTGTAGTTATATTAGGTATATTTTCAAGGTCAAGCTGAGATATATTTTAGATAGTCTATGACAATTGGGCATGACTTACCATGGGTATGTTTTTCTCTGTAAATATGACCAAAAAAAGGGAGTAGAAGTTTATGTTCTCTCTTTGTTAGTCAGAACTGGTGCAATCCTGGCTGTTGGTCATCATAGCTCTTGGGAGAATTACAGGACAGGAGCATCTAGAACAGTGGCATCTACCTAGTTCTCTATTTCTGAGTTTATTTTTCCTTTGAACCCTGAATAAATTGTTAAATACACTTTTGTGGGTTCTCACTTCAATAGGTAGCATGGTGGTGTGCACGCAGACTTGGTACTAAAGAAAGAACTGAGAGCGCTACATCCAAATCACCAGGCAGCAGATAGTGAAAAATACTTATATGTCCCTTGACCCAAGAATGAACAAGGAAAGGGGGCTACATTTACATAACTGAGTACTTCACAGTAAAATAATGACATCTTGAAATTTGCAGGCAAATGGATGGATCTAGAACACACTATATTGATTGAGGTAACCCAGACCCAGAAAGAAATATTGTATGTATTCACTCATAAGTAACATTTAGACATAAAGCGAAGAAACACCAGCATAAAATTCACAATTCCAGAGAACCTAGACAACATGAGGACCCTAAAGAGGCATACATGAATCTAATATACATGGGAAGTAGAAAAAGACAAAGTCATGACATCTGTTAGTTCTCAAACACAGTGGTGTTTGTTTATACAGCTTGTTCCCATGCAATAGAAAAGAAATTTTTCTTTTTTTTAAATATTTATTTTTTTATTATGTATACAATGTTCTGTCTGTGTGTATGCCAGCAGGCCAGAAGAGGGCACCAGACCTCATTCCAGATGGTTTTGAGCCACCATGTGGTTGCTGGGAATTGAAATCACGACCTTTGGAAGAGCAGGCAATGCTCTTAACCTCTTAGCCATCTCTCCAGCTCCTGGAAAAGAACTTTTTCAATCCTGCTATTGACATGATATTTTTATGAATTCTGATGTCATCATCACATTTCCAAACAATAATTATTTAGTTTCTACATTTCCTTATGCTAGAGGACCTGACAGACCCATATGGGATCTAATGTGTGCTATATATGTAAGACAAAGCCTATTCCTGATTATATCTTGAACCTGAAGAAATAATGCAGTCAATTCTGCATCATCTGGTATAAATTCTGTGGTTTCAATATCCAAAGTTACTTTTTCTGCATATTGCAAATCAATAACTATGTTGAGAAGTCCTTTAAAATCCCTTAGTACAGAGAATAGAACACTAAGACAAGCAACTATTAAAGGGACTAAAGATAATCTAAGATAAACTATAATTATGCTCTAAACCTACATCATCCAAACCTCTCCAGAATCACAAAAGTTCTAATCAATTGATTGTTCTTGCAGAAGGCCCAGTATAGGTGTGGCATTCTTCTGGGAACAACTGTTCACAGTTGTTTAGTCCTGTGCCATTAGGCAGAAATTCACAATGACTGGAAAGGTTACTGAGAAGTTCCTTTATGACATAGGGCATAGAAAACAGAGAGAAGAAATACACGAAAGGCCAGAGAAATATATAACTTGCACGGCACATCTCCAGTGACCTACTTCCTCCAACTATACTCTAAAGATCACACTAACCCCAAATGGAGCCACCATCTGGGAAACAAGTCAATAAGCATGTGAACTATGTGCTCATTACATTTTCAAACTCTAACCATGGCAACGACTCCTAAACACTAAAGCTAGACTTCACAATTGCTAGCCATTCTGTGTCATCAGTTTATCTAACATCTATCCATCTGTTCACATTGTTTTTATAATCTGCTTTCTAGGAGATGGCAGTGGGGCATGGGGGGATGTTAAAGTCCTTAGTGCAAGAATTAGATACCTGATTTTGGGTTCCCAGCACCCAAATAAAATGTCAGGTTCTGGATGCCTATGCCTGTAATTCCAGGTCAGGGGAAGAAGCAGACAAGAAGATTCCTGGGATTTATTGATTAATTAGAGTAGGAGAATTTGAGCGCTCCACTTTGAGATACTGTCTCAAAAAAATTAGAAAGACAGATTGATAGGTACATAGATAGGTAGGGAGATAAAGCACTTTGAGTCCAATCTCAAGGCTACATGGAACTATCTGACAAACTAAACCAAAACTAAACAATGCTGACAGAATATCTGTAGTTGAGAGGCCTGAGAAGACAGGTGAGATTTTCTTGTAAGAAGAAGGAACTCAGTTTGAGCCCAAGAATCCATGCTGAAGAGAAAACGAAAAAAGTCACAAGGACTTTTAACACTAGTAATGGGAAAGGGACATGGAGACAAATGAGTACCTGGGGCTTGTTGGTCAGCTAGCCTAGTCTACTTGGAAAGTTACAAAGCAATCAGAGACCCTATCTGAAAAGAAATAGAAAATAAAAGTTTGATCAAATCAAAGGCCTGAAACCAGAGATTCACTTCTGTCTTCCAAATATATACACACATATATACAATCACATACTTATATTTCCACAAGTATATACACACAGAATGCCCAAACATACACACACAGTTGTACAATAGCACATACAAATTCATACAATAGTACATACAATTCATTGCTAGCTCTGACTGTGTCTTTCTATGGTTATTTATGCTGGTTTATATTTATAACACAAATGCTCAGCTTTGAGTAGGTCTGATGTAAAAAAGATATCAGCTTCGTGACAGGTTTTGAATATTTTGCAAAGCAAATCTCATGTACAAGGAACATCTGTGGTGGGGTGATTATTCTGTTGTATACTCTGAAGAATTGTCACTCAATTTGCTTAAATAAAGCAATGACTGGCCAGCAGATAGGCATGAGACAGAGGGAGCATGTCTAGATTGTGTCATGCTAATAAATGTTTTACTATGTGGAGAATATGTGTTAACTTAAAAATGTCACAGGTAGTTAGTAATAAGCCTGATATATTGGTCAAGAATTTTCAATTATTAAAAGCCTTGATGTAGTTACTTTGAACTGGTATGTAGGAAAGAAAAGACTGTTTAAAAATGGCATTCCGGAAGAGCAGAGGCGTTCTGTAGGGCTGGGTTGAAAGCCTCTGTCTAATAGCATCGGCCTGACCCCCAGTTCGGGGGGCCCCTAGCCAGGGGCTGTCCTCCCTTACTCTAGCCTTGCATGTACTTATTATTAACCTAGACGCGGAGAGCGGGTCTCGCTCGGGGGTCAGAGAAGGAGGAGAGTGACCAGTCCTGGGCCCTTCCTGCATACCTGGTGGCGACCTGAACTCCAGCCCTAGGGAGTGGGCAGGACCTCTAGCCACGCCTCGCTCCCTGCTTTTCCTCTCCTTCAGCATTGTCTACTAGCTACTTTTCCTGCTCTCTGTCCCAGGAGACGAACGTTTGAGCCTGAGATGGCAGCCACCCTGCTCATGGCTGGGTCCCAGATCAGACTTAATGCCAATGCCTTCTCGACATTTCTAACCATGTCTCTAATTTCAAGAAGAAAGGCTGGGACTAAACTCCTAGATGCTAAGTAGTGAGGAAGCATTGTGTGATTTCAGGCCCCTGTGACATTTGAAGATATGGCCATGTACCTCACTCAGGAAGAATGGAGACCTCTGGATCCTACACAAAGAGACCTTTACAGGGACATGATGCAGGAGAATTACGGAAATGTTGTCTTACTGGACTGTGAGATCAGGAACGAGAACGAAACAAACCCGAAAGAAGAGCTTAGTGAAGATGTGGAGTTTGTGACCATGTCCGAAGAGCCTATTGGGGATGCTGAGAAGAACCTGGAAAGCGAAGAAGTCTTTGAAAGTGGGGACAGGTCCGAAAGACAGTGGGGAGAGCTGACCGCAGAGGAGTGGGTCAGCTACCCTCTCCAGCAGGTCACTGACCTGCTGGCCCACAAAGAAGTTCACACAGGCATCCCCTATCACATATGTTCTCTGATGGAGGAAGGTCGTTGGTTAAATAAAAAGAAACTGCTTGGCTCTCATTGGTTAGAAGATAGGTGGGAGGAGTAAACATAACAGAACGCAGGGAGTATGAGGAAGTGAGCTCAGACTCCACAGCTCTCCTCTCAAGAGCAGACGCCTCAGAGAGACGCCATGCTCCCAGCTCCCGGGAAGATGGATGTGATGAAGCTCAGTCCCAGGATGGACGTAGGCTAGAATCTTCCCGGTAAGCGCACCTAGATGTGCTACATAGAATATTAGAAATGGGCTAGTCCAGGTGCGAGAGTTAGCCTAGAAGAGGCTAGATAGAAATGGGCCAAGCAGTGATTAAAAGAATACAGTGTCCGTGTAATTATTTCGGGGCATAAGCTAACCAAGCAGGCTGCCGGGGTGCTGGGAACGCACCCCGCCACTCTTTGTACTACAGTTCTCAGTGTGGGGAGGCCTTCAGTCAGATTTCAGACCTCAATCGACACCAAAAGCGCACACGGGACACAGACCCTACAAGTGTTACAAATGCGGCAAGGGCTTCAGCCGCAGCTCCCACCTTATCTAGCATCAGAGAACACACACGGCGAGCGACCCTATGACAGCAACAAGTGGGGGAAGAGCTTTGGAAGGAGCTCTCACCTCATTCAGCACCAGACAATCCACACCGGGGAAAAGCCGTAGCACTGCAACGAGTGCGGGGAGAACTTCAGCCACATCTCGCACTTGGTCCAGCACCAGCGGACGCACACGGGAGAGAAGCCCTACGAGTGCACGGCCTGTGGGAAAAGCTTCAGCCACAGCTCCCATCTGATCACACACCAGAAAATTCACACCAGGGAGAAGCCCTATGCGTTTAACGAGTGCTGGCGAAGCTTCGGGGAGAGGTCAGATCTGATTAAGCACCAGAGGACTCACACAGGAGAAAAGCCCTACGAGTGTGTGCAGTGTGGAAAGGGGTTTACACAAAGCTCCAACCTCATCACCCATCAAAGAATTCACAGGGAAGTGAAACCTTATGAATGTACCAAGTGTGACAAGAGTTTCAGCCGGAGCTCAGCTCTTATTAAACAGAAGAGAGTCCATACCGACTAAGTCCTATATTCCCGAGTAAGAAATGACTCGTGGAGGTAGTTATATTTGATTTGATATCAGTGAGCTTCCTTTAGACTGACTTTCCTTATTGTTGGCCACATTTTCAAACATGGTAGAATATGACCCCTTTGAATTTCCGACCCACAGCGTTGGGGAAGTTTTCCCCTTCTCCAAAATAGTTAGTTTTCTTCACCGGTTTTATTACAAGAATCGCTTCATCAGAAGCAGCCCCCGTTCCTAGTAACTTGAAAGCTGAAGACCATACGACAAGATGCTGGTGGATGCTTAGTCCTGGAAATGGAGTAGGTTTTTAAAAAGTTGTTTTTTCCTCTCGTATCTTTGGCCGCAAAAGACTGTAGTGGGAATGTAGAACTGGACTAGGGTGGCCGCAGCTGCTCTGGCAGAAGGCATGCGGACTTGTCCTGGGTAGCCACTGTTCACACACCGCAGTGGCCGGGCTCATGCACTTCCCTTCCAAAGGGCTTTTTCCTTGAGTAGCTCATATTGGTACCTTGCCATCTTGTGCACAGGATTCTGCACGCTGAAGGCAGTAACTGAATCATTTCCCTTGTTTCTCACTTGTGTATAGCTTGCACGCTTTTGAAAGCTACCCGAAGATACAGAGTGAAAGGAGAAGGGTACAAGGTTGAGTACCAAGGGCCCTTGGATGGTGGTGACCTTAGCAAGAGATACCCATTGATGCTGTCATTAATCAGGTTTATGAATTGTCTTCAGAAATCACTTTAGAGATCGCAGTGTGGAAACTGCCTTTAGGAAAGGACAGGACCGCAGGTGATGATGGAAGGAGTAGAAGTGGGTTGACTCCTTCAGGGAAGGGAGCACTGAGCCCTTCCCAGGGAGCGACAGTCCTTTCTGTGTCCTTTGCCATCTAACTTTAACAGTTAGGTCAGTCGCCCTTGTACTGCTAACTCTAGGGTTTGATAGGGCCACGCCCCAGTCTTTATCATAGCTTGCATAAAGGCATGTGTATGTATAGTGAAGTGTGTATTCTAATAGCAGAGACGGAATTCCTAAGAATCAGCATGTTCTTACGTGATGTAGACCATAAGATAGAACTGTAGGCATACTCCATGTGAGAGAATTCCTTTATTTTTCTTGTGTTATGGGAAAGAATTTGAACACTAGTGCACAGGCGTGCACTCTCCTGTAAGGCTTGGTTTTGTACAGAACTAAACTCTTGCTCGTATGTGTCCATCAGTTGTGAGACAATGACTGGACAGTTAGGTCCTTTGCCCTTTCTCTGACTGAGTTATCTTCTCCTGTGATGAAACGTCTTTGGCCTCATCAGAAGAAATGAATAAACCTAAAGAGGAGTGTGTTTCCTGCCTCCAGGTACAAAGAGTTACAGTGAGAGTTGCCCAGTGTCGCCCAGTACCTCAGTTCTCTTTATCTCAGCCCAGGCAGGAATTATGAGTAGCCCAGATATTGGTGCTTACTCCGTCCCGTGGGGATGGAAGTGGATGGAGCCCAGTGCATTTTATGGTGCGTAGTGCAGACTTGCAAATGTTAACATGTTTTTTTTTCAAGAAACCTTTTTTTCTTTTTGCAGGGGTGGGGATTGGGGGTAGCACATGCCTTTAATCTCAGCACTTGGAAGGCAGAGGCTGGCAGATCTCTGTGAGTTCAAGGCCAGCCTGGTTTACAGGATCGAGGTCCAGGAGTGCCAGGGCTACACAGAGAGTCCCTGTCTTGAAAAAAAAACAAAAAACTTTTTTGTTGAAGTTCTTTGGGATTTGGCATTTAGTGCTTTCACTACAGAGTCACTGCGAGCGTAGCTGGTGACACCTACCATGTCATTCACTAGTGACAGCCTCAAAAGCAACCAAATGAAAAGCACTCCGAGTGGCCCCTCCCATTTGAGTATGAACTTGGGGCAGGCACGTGGTTTCTATTCTGTACAACAACTAGCCTGCCATGGGTATTCACATTTTAACCATTAGGTGACTTATGTATCCTTGGTAACTAAACTCAGATATGGCATCTGTATGTAGCCAATGACTTGGTTGAGTCACTGTAAGTGTCTGCTTGGGAGTAGCTTGTAGAAGACAGCACCTCTGATCCAACTTCATTTTACCCCTTTCCCTACCCGGTCCCCATCCCCCCAGCCCTGCAACACCTCCTCCAGCCTAAAGGTTTTGCTAGTGTGCCATTTGCTGCTTTTGCCTTGTAGATGAAAGGCTCAGGGAGGGTCTCTGATTGCCTTCCCATCTCCCCATACCTGTCTGCACCAGCTGAGTGCTCTCCCTCCTGCAGTCATCCGCTGCCCACTCCCAGTGCTGAGCTCTGTGGAAGTCGTGCCTCTGTCACGCTTCACCAATACTGTTTGCAGGCCCCTGGCTGTTCCTGCACATTCCCAGACACTCTGTGCCTGTGTTCTGTGGTTGTGGAGAGCGGATCCCGTTGGTATTGGTCTTGTCTATGGCTGTATTATCCTAACAATATTCTATAATTAAAGGTATAATTTTTAAAGTAAAAAAAAATAAAAATGGCATTCCAATGTGTGGCCAAAATTTTCAGATAAAATCTGAAATACCTTGGAAAAGGAATCTAAACACAAAACTACATAGACAAATGCAGCTTCTCGGTAACTGCCTTTATTTGGTGGGCTATGCTGGAGATCTGTGATCAGAGGCTCGCCTCCTATTACAGATGGCTTTCTAAATCAGCATTTGCAGAAAACAGGGAGTTCTTTAAAGAGACATCAACTTGGGAGGCCGAGGCAGGCAGATCTCTGTGAGTTCGAGACCAGCCTGGTCTACAGAGCTAGTTCCAGGACAGGCTCCAAAGACACAGAGAAACCCTGTCTCGAAAATCCCCAATAAATAAATAAATAAATAAAGAGACATCAAGTTTACTCATACGGTATCTTCTTTCTCTTGCTGACCTGAGAGCCTAGGTTATGAACCTGCTGGTTATACACCTGTATTTCTGCAAAAAAAAAAAAAAATCAAAGAATGTGTGGAGCCCTGACTTGATTCTCCAGGACAGACACGCTCAGGTGTTAAGGTCATGTGTTTGTGGCTGAAGACCACCTTTGGTCTTTAACTCGACATGACTGCATCTTGAATAATTTCTAGACAGCATTATTGGGAATTATCTTCAACACCTTCACAGAAATGTCCTTTCTTAGTCAGTACACTGATCTCCTTTGCTATTGTGCACTATATCATACAGAAATTTACCATAATGTTCTGAGTTCAGAGATATGATTGCTGACTTCTACTGCAGAATGGTATTTTCCCCATTTTTAGTTCCTTCTTGATAGTTCAGAATTTTGAGTTATTTAAATGCATGATGATTCATTATGGTCTATAAACAAAAATCAGGATAAGAGAAAATTTTGAACTTTGAATATAAAAGTGATGTGTTTACTGTCATTAGTAGGTGCCACCAATAAATAACAACATGATTGCTTTTTCTGGCCAGCCAAGAATGATCCACAACCTTGTAGAATGAACTCAAGCAAAAGTACACCTGATAAGTCAGTCTTTATGTTCCAATTATGGCCAATTGCTTTGGTTAAATAGCCAACTATTTTTATTTATTTATTTATTTATTTTTGATTTTTTTTTTTCGAGACAGGGTTTCTCTGTAGCTTTGGAGCCTGTCCTGGAACTAGCTCTGTAGACCAAGCTGGTCTCGAACTCACAGAGATCTGCCTGCCTCTGCCTCCCGACTGCTGGGATTAAAGGAGTGCGCCACCATTGCCCGGCCACCAACTATCTTTTAAAGACTTACATTTTCAGCTTGTTTCCTGATTATTTGTTTTGTATTTTTCCCTCAGTTGAGGAACATTTGGGCTCAGGAATTCTTTAAGAACAAAGACAAAAAAGAACAAAGACTAAGTTAGTTTCCAATACTATCAGTCCTTTATTTCTTCTGGGCCAAGGATGAGTTAAGATGAACTTAGATCAGCCTTTTATACCTTACTGTTATAAATGACATGTTCAGGAGGCTGAAAACAAGGCTCAGCTCTCAGATCATTGGCGACTCATCCAGAGAATCTTTGATACTCAGCATCCATAAGACAGCTCACAACTGTCTGTACCTCCAGTCCCAGGAGAGTAGACACTGTCTTCTGGTCATCACTAGTACCTGAGATACACTTGCTACACTCACTGGTCAAATTCCTACATCTAGATTGAATTTCATTCCTTTTTAAGGTAACAGACACATGAAGAAAACCTATTTAAAATATAGAATCAAATACAGATCTGTCTTTTCAGTATTTGTACATTTTGTACCCTAAGAGGCCAGAAGAATGCACCCATTTCCAGGACCTCCAATTACAGGGAGTTCTGTCCAATCAGATATGGTGCTATGAGTCAAACCTGGGTACCCAAGAGGAGCAGTACTCCTGAGACAACTCTCCAGGTCCCACATGTGTCATAATTCTTAAGGGAGAGTAGTCACACTGTTCCTTCTGTCTCTCATCACTTGAAGGATAAAGTCCACTCGAGATGGTTGTCAAAGATTCAATGGATGGAATGTGAATGGAATTTGTATATTGCTTCTTATTTTCATTGTTAAGACAGTTCTCTTTAGGTGAGGGAATATTTAAAATGTTGGTTGAAATCAGTCTGACAACAGGCAGATTTTATTAGGAGAACTTCCATAATTTGGGAGTCTTTGTCTTTTGTGATCTTTTTGAGATAGGATATGTCCATGTGGCTGTTGATGCCAGGTATGCATTATGTGGAACAAGCTGGCATCAAACTCACTGAGATTGGACCCACCCACACTCCGTGTTCTGTGATTAGAGCCAAACACCTCTATATTGAGCTGAAATGTTTGTAAAGGAATTATTGAGTAAAAGAAAACATAATGAAAGACTTAAAAGGGAACATCATTGTTTTGATAAATAACAATATTTCTTCAAATTGTATAATTTAAATGGCCAAATAATTTCATATGTTCAAAATGAGTCATTGTTATTGCATTGTCAATTCCATCCATTTAAAAATGTTTGAAGTGGTGCTGGAGAGATGGCTCAGTGGTTAAGAGCATTGCCTGCTCTTCCAAAGGTACTGAGTTCAATTCCCAGCAACCACATGGTGGCTCACAACCATCTGTAAAGAGGTCTGGCGCCCTCTTCTGGCCTTCAGGCATACAGACAGAATATTGTATATATAATAAATAAATAAATATTTAAAAAAAATATTTGAAGTGTGCTTTTGTGAATACACCTGCAACATGATGTGCATGTAGCACAGATAGGAAAATTAACAGGGGTCTATGATCTACTTCCACTTTGTGAGTTTTAGTCCTTAAACCTAGGGAGTCATTTGACTGCAAATACACTGAAAGACACTTCCTTTCGTTTAAAAATTGTTTGTGAATGAGATGATGTAGGAGTGTGTATAAAAACTGATGAAGTCAGCAAATATGAAAAAATTTGTAAGAGTATTAGGGTAAACAAGATATGGAAGCCAGGTTATCAGACTTAGAGTCAATGAACTTTAATAAATGATGCAACTTTTTGGCATGTAATTTTGGTTTTGAGAAAATATAAATACATGTCTTGTTCTCAGAGTGAAGAAATTAAAAAAAATCTGTGCTGGTAAGAATATTTTCACATGCATAGCGGACTGACTATTCAAATTTTCCCATGGTCCTCTATTCTTGTATGAAATTGCATTTACAATTTGAAAAGAAAATAAGACTCAACTTCAATTAGAAGAATTTGAGCACCAATGAGATGACTCAGTGGGAAAGGACTCTTATGGGCAAGACTAGAATCCCATCTTGAATTTTTAAGGAAAATGGATGGAGCTAGAAAACATCATTTTGAGTGAGGTGACCCAGACACAGAAGACAATTATCACATGTACTTAGTCATTAAGTGGGTTTTAATCATAAAGCAAAGAAAACCAGCCTACAAATCACAGCACCAGAGAACTTAGACAAGATGAGGACACTAAAGAGGCATACAAAGTTCTAATATACATGCAAATTAGAAAAAGACAAGATCTCCAGAGTAAATTGGGAGGATTGGTCCTTGTGAGAGTATTGAAGGGAAGGGAGGAGGCAGGAGGGGAGCAGCAAAAAATGTAGAGCTCAATAAAGATCAAAAAATTTAAAAGAAAAGAACATTAATTATGGTGTCAGATAAACAGTTGATTGCTGATTATACTACTTTTTTTTTTTTAATAATTTTTTTATTAAGAAAAGAAGAAAAAAACATAAACAAAAACAAGTTTCCACCTCCTCCCAGCCTCCCATTTCCCTCCCCCTCCTCCCACCCTTCTCCCCCTCCTCCCACCCTTGTACCCCTCCCCCCACTCCTCTCCCCCTCCCTCTCCAGTCCACAGAGCAGTCCAGGTTCCCTGCCCTGTGGTAAGTCCTAGGTCCTCCCCCCTCCGTCCATATCTAGGAAGGTGAACATCCAAACTGGCTAGGCTTCCACAAAGCCAGCACATTAAGTAGGATCAAAACCCCGTGCCATTGTCCTTGGCGTCTCATCAGCCCTCATTGTTCGCCATATTCAGAGAGTCCGGTTTTATCCCATGCTTTTTCGGTCACAGTCCAGCTGGCCTTGGTGAGCTCCCAGTAGATCAGCTCCACTGTCTCAGTGGGTGGGTGCACGCCTCGTGGTCCCGACTTCTTTGCTCATGTTCTCCCTCCTTCTGCTCCTCATTGGGACCTTGGGAGCTCAGTCCAGTGCTCCAGTGTGGGTCTCTGTCTCTGTCTCCATCCATCACCAGATGAAGGTTCTATGATGATATGCAAGATATTCGTCAGTATTGCTCTCGGATAGGGTCATTTCAGGTTCCCAATCCTCAGCTACCCAAGGAACTAACTGGGAACCTCATGTTGGGCACTTGGGAGCCCCTCTAGGGTCAAATCTCTTGCTCACCCTAAAGTGGTTCCCTTAACTAAGAATTGTGGTTCCGTGCTCCCCTATCCACCTTTCCTTTATCCCAATTCTCCTGATTCCCCAAATCCCCCCTCCTTCCCTTCTACCTTTTCTCTCCCCATCTCCCCTTACCCCCATCCCACCCCACCCCCAAGATCCTAATTTTCTCCCCGGCAATTGGGTCTACTTCCCTTAGCCAAGAGGATAACTATATGTTTTTCCTTGGGTTCACCTTCTTACTTAGCTTCTTTAGGTTCACCTATTGTAGACTCCGTGGCCCTAATTTATGGCTAGAAACCAATTATGAGCGAGTACATCCCATGTTCATCTTTTTGGGTCTGGGACACCTCACTCAGGATAGTGTTTTCTATTTCCATCCATTTGCCTGCAAAATTCGAGAAGTCATTGTTTTTTACCGCAGCGTAGTACTCTAGCGTGTATATATTCCATACTTTCTTCATCCATTCTTCCATTGAAGGGCATCTAGGTTGTTTCCAGGTTCTGGCTATTACAAATAATACTGCTATGAACATAGTTGAACAAATGCTTTTGTCATATGATAGAGCATCTCTTGGGTATATTCCCAGGAGTGGTATTGCTGGGTCCAGGGGTAAGTTGATCCCGAATTTCCTGAGAAACCGAAACACTGACTTCCACAGTGGTTGCACAAGATGGCATTCCCACCAGCAATGGATGAGGGTACCCGTTCCTCCACAGCCTCTCCAGCAAAGGTTATCCTTGGTGTTTTTGACTTTAGCCATTCTGACAGGTGTAAGATGATATCTCAAAGTTGTTTTGATTTGCATTTCCCTGATTGCTAAGGAAGTTGAGCACGACTTTAAGTGTCTTTTGGCCATTTGAACTTCCTCTGCTGAGAATTCTCTGTTCAGTTCAGTGCCCCATTTTTTAATTGGGTTAATTAGCATTTTAAAGTCTAGTTTCTTGAGTTCTTTATATATTTTGGAGATCAGACCTTTGTCTGTTGTGGGGTTGGTGAAGATCTTCTCCCAATCAGTAGGTTGCCTTTGTGTCTTATTGACTATGTCCTTTGCTTTACAGAAGCTTCTCAGTTTAAGTAGGTCCCATTTATTCAATGTTGCCCTTAATGTCTGTGCTTCTGGGGTTATACATAGGAAGCGATCTCCTGTGCCCAGCTCCTGTAGGGTACTTCCCACTTTCTCTTCTATCAGGTTCAGTGTGTTCGGGCTGATATTGAGGTCTTTAATCCATTTGGACTTGAGTTTTGTGCACGGTGATAGATAAGGGTCTATTTTCATTCTTCTACAAGATGACATCCAGTTGTGCCAGCACCATTTGTTGAAGATGCTTTCTTTCTTCCATTTTATACTTTTAGCTCCTTTATCGAAAATCAGGTGTTCATAGGTTTGTGGGATAAAATCCGGGTCTTCTATACGATTCCATTGGTCGACTTCTCTGTTTTTATGCCAGTACCACACTGTTTTCATTACTGTAGCTCTGTAATAGAGTTTGAAGTCAGGGATGGTAATGCCTCCAGAAGATCCTTTATTGTATAGGATTGTTTTGGCTATCCTGGGTTTTTTGTTTTTCCATATAAAGTTGATTATTGTCCTCTCCAGATCTGTGAAGAATTTTGATGGGATCTTGATGGGGATTGCATTGAATCTATAAATAGCCTTTGGTAGAATTGCCATTTTTACTATGTTGATCCTCCCAATCCAAGAGCAAGGGAGGTCCATCCATTTTTTGGTATCCTCTTCAATTTCTTTCTTCAATGCCTTAAAGTTCTTGTCAAATAGATCTTTCACTTCCTTGGTTAGATGTACCCCAAGATATTTTATGCTGTTTTTGGCTATTGTGAATGGTGAAGCTTCTCTGATTTCCCTCTCTGCTTCCATATCCTTTGTGTATAAGAGGGCGACTGATTTTTTGGAGTTGATCTTGTATCCTGCCACAGTACTAAAGCTGTTTATCAGCTGTAGGAGTTCTTTGGTGGAGTTTTTGGGGTCGCTTATGTACACTATCATATCATCTGCAAATAACGAAAGTTTAACTTCTTCCTTTCCAATTCGAATCCCCTTGATTCCATTGTGTTGTCTTATTGCTATTGCTAGAACTTCAAGCACTATATTGAAGAGGTATGGGGAGAGTGGACAGCCTTGTCGTGTTCCTGAGTTAAGTGGGATGGCTTTGAGTTTCTCTCTGTTTAATTTGATGTTAGCTGTCGGCTTGCTGTATATAGCTTTTATTATATTTAGGTATGACCCTTGTATCCCTAATCTCTCCAAGACTTTTAACATAAATGGATGTTGAATTTTGTCAAATGCTTTTTCAGCATCTAATGAAATGATCATATGGTTTTTTTCTTTCAGTTTATTTATATGCTGGATTACATTGATAGATTTTCGTATGTTGAACCAGCCCTGCATCTCAGGAATGAAGCCTACTTGATCATAATGGATAATTTTTCGGATGTGTTCTTGGATTCGATTTGCCAGTATTTTGTTGAGGATTTTTGCGTCGATATTCATGAGTGAGATTGGCCTGTAGTTCTCTTTCCTGGTTGAGTCTTTGAGTGGTTTTGGTATCAGAGTAATTGTGGCTTCATAAAAGGAGTTTGGTAATGACCCTTCTGTTTCTATCTTGTGGAATACATTAAGGAGTATAGGTATTAGATCTTCTTGGAAGATCTGGTAGAATTCCGCATTGAAACCATCTGGTCCTGGGCTTTTTTTGGTAGGGAGGTTTTTGATAACCTCTTCTAATTCTTCGCGACTAACAGGTCTATTTAGATTGTTCACCAGGTCCTGATTTAACTTTGGTATATGATATTTATCTAAAAAAGTATCCATTTCCTTTACATTTTCCAGTTTTGTGGCATATAGGCTTTTGTAGTAAGATCTAATGATTCTCTGAATTTCCTCTGTGTCTGTGGTTATGTCCCCCTTTTCATTTCTGATCTTATTAATTTGCAAATTCTCTCTCTGCCGTTTGATTAGCTTGGATAGTGGTTTGTCAATCTTGTTGATTTTCTCCAGGAACCAGCTTTTTGTTTCATTGATTTTTTGTATTGTTTTCTGTGTTTCTATTTTGTTGATTTCAGCCCTCATTTTGATTATTTCCAGTCTTCTACTCCTCCTAGGTGAGTCTGCTTCTTTTTTTTCTAGAGCTTTCAGGTGGGCTGTTAAGTCTCCAATGTGAGCTTTCTCTGTTTTCTTTAAGTGGGCACTTAGTGCTATGAACTTTCCTCTTAGGACTGCTTTCATAGTGTCCCATAAGTTTGAGTATGTTGTTTCTTTATTTTCATTGAATTCAAGGAAGACTTTAATTTCTTTCTTTATTTCTTCCTTAATCCAGCTATGGTTCAATAGTTGACTGTTCAGTTTCCATGACTTTGTATGCTTTCTGGGGGTAGCATTATTGTTGAATTCTAACTTTAATCCATGGTGATCTGATAAGACACAGGTGGTTACTAATATTTTTTTGTAACTGTGGATGTTTGCTTTGTTACCGACTATGTGGTCGATTTTCGAGAAGGTTCCATGAGCTGCAGAGAAGAAGGTATATTCTTTCCTATTTGGATGGAATGTTCTAAAGATGTCTGTTAAGTCCATTTGATTCATTACCTCCACTAATTCTCTTATTTCTCTGTTAGGTTCCTGTCTGATTGACCTGTCCATTGGTGAGAGAGGAGTGTTGAAGTCTCCTACTATTAGTGTGTGCGGTTTGATGGCTGCCTTGAATTTTAGCAATGTTTCTTTTATGTACATGGGTGCTTTTATATTAGGGGCATAGATGTTCAGGATTGAGACTTCATCCTGATGAACTGTTCCTGTTATGAGTATAAAATGCCCCTCTCCATCTCTTCTGATTGATTTAAGTTTAAAGTCAACTTTGTTAGAGATTAGTATGGCCACACCTGCCTGTTTCTTAGGTCCATTTGCTTGATAGGCCTTTTCCCAGCCCTTTACTCTGAGTAGGTGCCTGTCTTTGTGGTTGAGGTGTGTTTCTTGTAAACAGCAGAATGTTGGATCCTGTTTTCTTATCCAATCTCTTAGCCTGTGCCTTTTTATAGGTGAGTTGAGTCCATTGACATTAAGTGATATTAATGACCAGTGGTTGTTAACTCCGGTCATTTTTTTTTAGTCGTAGAGTTTGTGTGTTTCCCTTCTTTGTTTTGTGTTGGTGAAGGGTCTCTAGATGTCTGAGTTATTGTGGTCATTGTTGGACTCCTTGGTTAGTGATTTTCCTTCAATTACTTTCTGTAAGGCTGGATTTGTGGCTGCGTATTGTTTAAATTTGTTTTTATCCTGGAAAATTTTATTTTCTCCATTTATAGTGAATGAAAGCTTGGCTGGGTATAGTAATCTGGGCTTGCACCCATGGTCTCTCAGTTTCTGCAGTACATCTATCCAGGACCTTCTGGCTTTCATGGTTTCCATGGAGAAGTCAGGTGTAAGTCTGATAGGTTTACCTTTATAAGTAATTTGGCCTTTTTCCTTTGCAGCTCTTAATATTCTTTCCTTATTCTGTATGCTTTGTGTTTTGATAATTATATGGCGAGGGGATGTTTTTTTTTGATCCAGCCTATTCGGTGTTCTGTATGCTTCTTGCACCTTCATAGGAAAATCTTTCCTTAGGTTGGGAAAGTTTTCTTCTATAATTTTATTAAATAGATTTTCTGGACCATTGAGCTGCCCTTCTTCTCCTTCTTCTACTCCTATTATTCTTAGGTTTGGTCTTTTTATTGTGTCCCATATTTCCTGAATGTTTTGTGATGAGAGTTTGTTGGACTTGCTGTTTTCTTTGATCAGTGTGTTTATTTTCTCTATGGTATCTTCAGAATCCGAGAGTCTTTCTTCTATCTCTTGTATTCTGCTGGTTATGCTTGTTTCTGTAGTCTCTATTCGTTTACCTAGATTTTCCATGTCCAGCCGGCCCTCTGTTTGTGTTTTCTTCTTTGCCTCCATTTCAGTTTTCAGGTCTTGAACTGTTTCCATTATCTGTTTGATTGTTTTTCCTTGGTTTTCTAGGGTATCATTCACTGATTTATTCAATTCTTCAAACTTTCTGTTATATTTCTCATCCATTTCTATAAGGGCGTTTTTTACATGCTGTTTAAGGGTGTCAATCACTTTCATGAAGTCAATCTTTTCTCCTTCCTCTTGATTAAGGGGTTCTTGTCCTCCCGTTGAGAGGTCGCTTGTTTCTGGTAGCTTCATGTTGCTTTTCAGCTTGTTGGGCGAATTCTTGCCTTGACGTCGGCCCATCTCTTCTTTCAAATGCTCCCTATGGATCTTCTTTTACCGGATTAGGTCTCCTTGCCTTCCAAACGCTGTCTCTCCCCAATGTTGGCTCTCCCAATGCTGGGTCTCCCCAATGCTGGGTCTCCTGGCGCCGAAAGATCAGGCCTCCGTGCTGGTTGGGCAGCTCGCAGACAAAGCGCCTACCCCGCTTGGTGCAGGCAGGCCACAGAAACAAAGGAACTGCTGCCAGCCCGGGAGCCCCGGGTACATGGACCCAGCGCCCAGATAGGCTGCGCTGGGCGATGCCACGCGCCAAAAGAGGGCAGTGGGGGCGAAGTGGGGAGGGCTCTGGACGGAAGCTGGATGGGCCAGGAAGAAAGAGGCAGCACCCGGGGAGTAGAGGCCCTGCAGAGAGCCCAAGCAGGACAGGGGGCCAAGAAACCCCCGAGCTCCCCGTCCCAGGCTGGCGCCGTGGGCCAGAAACTCACCCCAATGCTGGGTCTCCTGGCGCCGAAAGATCAGGCCTCCGTGCTGGTTGGGCAGCTCGCAGACAAAGCGCCTACCCCGCTTGGTGCAGGCAGGCCACAGAAACAAAGGAACTGCTGCCCGCCCGGGAGCCCCGGGTACATGGACCCAGCGCCCAGATAGGCTGCGCTGGGCGATGCCACGCGCCAAAAGAGGGCAGTGGGGGCGAAGTGGGGAGGGCTCTGGACGGAACCTGGGTGGGCCAGGAAGAAAGAGGCAGCAGAGAGCCCAAGCAGGACAGGGGGCCAAGAAACCCCCGAGCTCCCCGTCCGAGGCTGGCGCCATGGGCCAGAAACTCACCCCAATGCTGGGTCTCCTGGCGCCGAAAGATCTGATTATACTACTTTATTACATCTATAAAACATGAATGAAAATACTTCTTTGAATACACATAAGGTATTTCATGTTTCTTATTATTTATTTTATCAGTCATTTTAATGTGAATATTGTCAAAGAGCAGAGAAATTTATATACTAATTAAGGGAGCCATCCTAGAGTTGGCAAGAGACTTGACTCTAGTGGGGCTCGCAGGTGTCCAGGGAGATGTCCCCAGCTAGTTCCTTTAGCAACTGAGGGGACAGAACCTGAAATGACCCTATCCTATAGCCATACTGATGAATATCTTTCATATCACCTTAGAGCCTTCATCTGGCGATGGATCGAGATATAGACAGAGACCCAAATTGGAGCACTTGACTTAGCTTAAGATCCCAAGGCCAGCTGGAATGTGACTGAAAAAGCATGGGATAAAACCGGACTCTCTGAATCTGGCGGACAAAGATGGGTGCTGGGAAGCCAAGGACAATGACACTGTCAATGATCCTACTTCATGTTCTGGCTTTGTGGGATCCTAGCCAGGTTGGATGTTCACCTTCCTAGTTTAGGATGGAGGGGGGGGCACTTTGGACTTTTCACAGGGCAGGGAACCCTTACTGCTCTTCAGTCTGCAGAAGGAGGGTAGAGCAGTGGGGGGAGGGGAAGAAGAGTGGGATGAGGAGGAGGGAAATGGGAGGCTGGATTAAGGCAGAATTATTTTTTTCTTTTTTTTTTTATTTTTTAAATTTATTTATTTATTGATGGAGGAAGGTCATTGGCTAATAAAGGCACTGCCCTGGCCCATTTTATTGGTTAGAGGATAGGTGGGAGGAGAAAACAGGACAGAACGCTGGGAGGAAGAGGAAGTGAGGTCAGAGACTTGACAGCTCTCCTCTAGGGAGCAGACGCCTGGGAGAGACACCATGCCCCGCTCCCGGCATGAAGCTCCGACCCAGGATGGACTAGGCTAGAATCTTCCCGGTAAGACCGGTTCTCACAGATTATTAGGAGATGGGTTGATCGGGATGTGAGAATTAGCCTGTAAGTGCTAGAGCTAAAGGGCCAAGCAGTGCTTAAAAGAATACAGTGTCTGTGTAATTATTTTGGGACATAAGCTACGGCCGGGGGTGCTGAGAACGCAGCCCTGCCGCCCCTTTTACTACATATGGCGCCCCAACGTGATGGACTAAACCCACTTAAAAAACCTGAGAAGATTTAAAAATAAGGGAGCGAGAGTTTAACACAGATTTTTGCTGTTTGTTGGTGGTGTGCTGTTGAGAGATTTCCTGATTCGCCAACAGTAGCAGAAAAAACGCTGTGTCATTTTAAAGCGCGACTTCCTGGGGCTGTGCCGCCATTGTGATCTCTGTCTGGCTCCTGCGGGAGACAGAGTTTTTGAATGGAGCATTTGGAGTAAAGCTCTACGGCTTGCTTGATGGCAATGTGGACTGCTGTGTGCCTGGAACTGTGTGTGGCTCAGGGGCACCAAATGGCTCTGAGGCAGGAGCGGCTTGGCTCAGCTCTGCCATGCTGAACTGTGATGGTCTCAGGCAGGAACTACCGTAATTACCATAAAAACAGCACATTTAAGGTTTCAACTGGGCAAGACACAGGCGGTACCGTATTACCTGTACATGGCGCAACTTAAGTTTTTAAGAACTGCTTAACATTTTAAGAAATGTTCCTGGATAGTAAAAAAATGTTACAGATTCACAATAAAACAGATTCAGACATAAAAGACCACACTGTTGGATGAATGCACATGGACTTGAGAGAGAGAAAAAAAAGAATATAGAAAATAAAGTTAATGGTTTAAAAAAAAGGTAAAGTCTTTAAAGAGACAGAGTACAGATAGTTAAGAGATTAAAAGAAATAAAGAAAAATAAGCCACGTAAAAATAAAAAATTCACAGAGAGTCTGGATTATGTACATTGTGCTTTCTTTAAAATTTTTGACTGTAAAGGAGCTAAGTACAGAGAGACATTTCATTACATGGGCTGCTAAGCTAAACCAGAATGGATATAAGGGTATTACGATTTCAAAATTTGGGTTTAAGAATATGATGCTTTGGAGAGGGTCTTCTTTTGTTTTCACAGAGGACCAAACCCTGTGGATTTCTTCTATTACAATTTGGTATGATAGACCACGCCCTCCTGAAAGGTTGTTGTGAACATCTTCAAAAAATTACTTCGCTCAACTGCCAACTGAGATGAAACTAGCACACAGGTTATACCATGAAAGACCTCATTAACGACGCCCCCATTCAGCAGGAAGCAGTTTGGAGAGAAAAAACTGTGCCCATGTTCCCAAAATATTGTTTATAAATGTTCTTTTACATTTAAAGGGGGAAATGATATAGGTATGAATAATTTGAATTGGTGTGGATTTTAAGGTCAATTTTGTTATATGTATATGTATTTCTGATATTGATTAAGGTATTGTGATTGTGTAGTTCTTTTAAAATGTAATGTATAATAGGAAATATAGGTTGCTAATGGATAATCATCGATGATAGTAAAGTTTGTAGTCATGTTACTTAGATTTTCTAGATATATAGAGATATATTTCAGATAGGCATTCTTCATATCTCTCAAAGGCTACAGAATATGGCATTTAAAATATTTTAATAACTTAGGACTTTTCATGACAATGAGACATATCTGTTCCTGGTGGCACCAATCTACTTTGAGAGGAAGATGGGCATCGAAGAGGATCCTTATGGAGTTGGATAGCCATTTGGGCAAGAAACTGCTCTTGCCTGGACTGTTGCATAAAATGGACACAGAGAACCCGCAGAGAGAGGACTGCTGAACTTGCCTAAAGGTGAGACGGTCTTTTGGGGTTCATGACTCATGAAAGAGTCTGCGAGACATTCTGCAGGACACAGCAGATAGTGACTGAACTGTCTTTGAAATTTCCTGCTTCATGGAAATGTCTGCTGGATACTATGGGTCTGAAGGCTGAAGATGGATGCCCCAACCATACAAAAGAACTTTGGGTGACTGTCCAGGCAGCAAGATGTCTTTGTCATTTCTAGAGTTTGAAGTTTCTTAGTTCTTGTTTACTTAGGTAATATATCTTTCTGGAGTCTTTGATGGAGTTAAAAATAGTTAGTTATAGTTATAGTTTTCCTTAGTTACGATAAAGATTATTGTAACTTTTACTTGATAACTGTTTTGTTATATGTAATTTTGCTATGTTAAAGTTAAAGCCTTTTTTTTTTGTTTAAACCAAAAAAGGGGAAATGATGGAGGAAGGTCATTGGCTAATAAAGGCACTGCCCTGGCCCATTTTATTGGTTAGAGGATAGGTGGGAGGAGAAAACAGGACAGAACGCTGGGAGGAAGAGGAAGTGAGGTCAGAGACTTGACAGCTCTCCTCTAGGGAGCAGACGCCTGGGAGAGACACCATGCCCCGCTCCCGGCATGAAGCTCCGACCCAGGATGGACTAGGCTAGAATCTTCCCGGTAAGACCTGTTCTCACAGATTATTAGGAGATGGGTTGATCAGGATGTGAGAATTAGCCTGTAAGTGCTAGAGCTAAAGGGCCAAGCAGTGCTTAAAAGAATACAGTGTCTGTGTAATTATTTTGGGACATAAGCTACGGCCGGGGGTGCTGAGAACGCAGCCCTGCTGCCCCTTTTACTACAATTTATTAAGGATTTCTGCCTCGTCCCCACAACCGCTTCCCATTTCCCTCCCCCTCACCCGATCAAGTCCCCCCCCCCCCTCATCTGCTCGAAGAGCAATCAGGGTTCCCTGACCTGTGGGAAGCCCAAGGACTGCCCACCTCTATCCAGGTCTCGTAAGGTGAGCATTCAAACTGCCTAGGCTCCCACAAAGCCAGTACGTGCAGTAGGATCAAAAACCCACTGCAATTGTTCTTGAATTCTCAGTATTCCTCATTGTCCGCTATGTTCAGCTAGTCCGGATTTATCCCATGCTTTTTCAGACCTAGGCCAGCTGGCCTTGGTGAGATCCCAATAGAACATCCCCATTGTCTTAGTGTGTGGGTGCACCCCTCGTGGTCCTGAGTTCCTTGCTCGTGCTCCGTCTCCTTCTGCTCCTGATTTGGACCTTGAGATTTCTGTCCGGTGCTCCCGTGTGGGTCTCTGTCTCTGTCTCCTTTCATCGCCTGATGAAGGTTAATATTCCTGAGGATGCCTATGTGTTTGTCTTTGGATTCACCTTATTTAGCTTCTCTAGGAACATGAATTATAGGCTCAATGTCCTTTATTTATGGCTAGAAACCAAATATGAGTGAGTACATCCCATGTTCCTCTTTTTGGGTCTGGCTTACCTCACTCAGGATAGTGTTTTGTATTTCCATCCATTTGTATGCAAAATTCAAGAAGTCCTTGTTTTTTACTGCTGAGTAATACTCTAATATGTATATATCCCATACTTTCTTCATCACCATGCACAAAACTCAAATCCAAATGGATTAAAGACCTCAATATCAGTCCGAACACACTGAACCTGATAGAAGAGAAAGTGGGAAGTACTCTACAGCACATGGGCACAGGAGACCACTTCCTATGTATAACCCCAGCAGCACAGACACTAAGGGCATCATTGAATAAATGGGACTTCCTGAGGCTGAGAAGCTTCTGTAAAGCAAAGGACACTGTCACTAAGACAAAAAGACAACCCACTGACTGGGAGAAGATCTTCACCAACCCTGCAACTGACAAAAGTTTGATCTCCAAAATATATAAAGAACTCAAGAAACTAGACCGTAAAAGGCTAATCAACCCAATTATAAAATGGGGCACTGATCTGAACAGAGAATTCTCAACAGAAGAACTTCAAATGGCCAAAAGACACTTAAGGTCATGCTCAACTTCCTTAGCGATCAGGGAAATGCAAATCAAGACAACTTTAAGATACCACCTTACACCTGTCAGAATGGCGAAAATAAAAAACACCAATGATAGCCTTTGCTGGAGAGGTTGTGGAGAAAGGGGTACACTCACCCATTGCTGGTGGGAATGCAAACTTGTGCAACCACTCTGGAAAGCAGTGTTTCGGTTTCTCAGGAAATTCGGGATCAACCTACCCCTGGATCCAGCAATACCACTCTTGGGAATATACCCAAGAGAGGCCCTATCATACAACAAAAGTATATGCTCAACTATGTTCATGGCAGCATTGTTTGTAATAGCCAGAACCTGGAAACAACCTAGATGCCCTTCAACGGAAGAATGGATGAAGAAAGTATGGAATATATACATATTAGAGTATTACTCAGCAGTAAAAAACAAGGACTTCTTGAATTTTGCATACAAATGGATGGAAATAGAAAACACTATCCTGAGTGAGGTAAGCCAGACCCAAAAAGAGGAACATGGGATGTACTCACTCATATTTGGTTTCTAGCCATAAATAAAGGACATTGAGCTTAGAATTCATGTTCCTAGAGAAGCTAAATAAGAAGGTGAATCCAAAGACAAACACATAGGCATCCTCAGGAATATTAACCTTCATCAGGCGATGAAAGGAGACAGAGACAGAGACCCACACGGGAGCACCGGACAGAAATCTCAAGGTCCAAATCAGGAGCAGAAGGAGACGGAGCACGAGCAAGGAACTCAGGACCACGAGGGGTGCACCCACACACTAAGACAATGGGGATGTTCTATTGGGATCTCACCAAGGCCAGCTGGCCTAGGTCTGAAAAAACATGGGATAAATCCGGACTAGCTGAACATAGCGGACAATGAGGAATACTGAGAATTCAAGAACAATTGCAGTGGGTTTTTGATCCTACTGCACGTACTGGCTTTGTGGGAGCCTAGGCAGTTTGGATGCTCACCTTACGAGACCTGGATAGAGGTGGGCAGTCCTTGGGCTTCCCACAGGTCAGGGAACCCTGATTGCTCTTCGAGCAGATGAGGGAGGGGGAATTGATCGGGGGAGGGGGAGGGAAATGGGAAGCGGTTGTGGGGACGAGGCAGAAATCCTTAATAAATAAATAAATAATTAAAAAATAAAAAAAAAAAAAAAGAAAAGAAGAAAAAAACATAAACAAAAACAAGTTTCCACCTCCTCCCAGCCTCCCATTTCCCTCCCCCTCCTCCCACCCTTCTCCCCCTCCTCCCACCCTTGTACCCCTCCCCCCACTCCTCTCCCCCTCCCTCTCCAGTCCACAGAGCAGTCCAGGTTCCCTGCCCTGTGGTAAGTCCTAGGTCCTCCCCCCTCCGTCCATATCTAGGAAGGTGAACATCCAAACTGGCTAGGCTTCCACAAAGCCAGCACATTAAGTAGGATCAAAACCCCGTGCCATTGTCCTTGGCGTCTCATCAGCCCTCATTGTTCGCCATATTCAGAGAGTCCGGTTTTATCCCATGCTTTTTCGGTCACAGTCCAGCTGGCCTTGGTGAGCTCCCAGTAGATCAGCTCCACTGTCTCAGTGGGTGGGTGCACGCCTCGTGGTCCCGACTTCTTTGCTCATGTTCTCCCTCCTTCTGCTCCTCATTGGGACCTTGGGAGCTCAGTCCAGTGCTCCAGTGTGGGTCTCTGTCTCTGTCTCCATCCATCACCAGATGAAGGTTCTATGATGATATGCAAGATATTCGTCAGTATTGCTCTCGGATAGGGTCATTTCAGGTTCCCAATCCTCAGCTACCCAAGGAACTAACTGGGAACCTCATGTTGGGCACTTGGGAGCCCCTCTAGGGTCAAATCTCTTGCTCACCCTAAAGTGGTTCCCTTAACTAAGAATTGTGGTTCCGTGCTCCCCTATCCACCTTTCCTTTATCCCAATTCTCCTGATTCCCCAAATCCCCCCTCCTTCCCTTCTACCTTTTCTCTCCCCATCTCCCCTTACCCCCATCCCACCCCACCCCCAAGATCCTAATTTTCTCCCCGGCAATTGGGTCTACTTCCCTTAGCCAAGAGGATAACTATATGTTTTTCCTTGGGTTCACCTTCTTACTTAGCTTCTTTAGGTTCACCTATTGTAGACTCCGTGGCCCTAATTTATGGCTAGAAACCAATTATGAGCGAGTACATCCCATGTTCATCTTTTTGGGTCTGGGACACCTCACTCAGGATAGTGTTTTCTATTTCCATCCATTTGCCTGCAAAATTCGAGAAGTCATTGTTTTTTACCGCAGCGTAGTACTCTAGCGTGTATATATTCCATACTTTCTTCATCCATTCTTCCATTGAAGGGCATCTAGGTTGTTTCCAGGTTCTGGCTATTACAAATAATACTGCTATGAACATAGTTGAACAAATGCTTTTGTCATATGATAGAGCATCTCTTGGGTATATTCCCAGGAGTGGTATTGCTGGGTCCAGGGGTAAGTTGATCCCGAATTTCCTGAGAAACCGAAACACTGACTTCCACAGTGGTTGCACAAGATGGCATTCCCACCAGCAATGGATGAGGGTACCCGTTCCTCCACAGCCTCTCCAGCAAAGGTTATCCTTGGTGTTTTTGACTTTAGCCATTCTGACAGGTGTAAGATGATATCTCAAAGTTGTTTTGATTTGCATTTCCCTGATTGCTAAGGAAGTTGAGCACGACTTTAAGTGTCTTTTGGCCATTTGAACTTCCTCTGCTGAGAATTCTCTGTTCAGTTCAGTGCCCCATTTTTTAATTGGGTTAATTAGCATTTTAAAGTCTAGTTTCTTGAGTTCTTTATATATTTTGGAGATCAGACCTTTGTCTGTTGTGGGGTTGGTGAAGATCTTCTCCCAATCAGTAGGTTGCCTTTGTGTCTTATTGACTATGTCCTTTGCTTTACAGAAGCTTCTCAGTTTAAGTAGGTCCCATTTATTCAATGTTGCCCTTAATGTCTGTGCTTCTGGGGTTATACATAGGAAGCGATCTCCTGTGCCCAGCTCCTGTAGGGTACTTCCCACTTTCTCTTCTATCAGGTTCAGTGTGTTCGGGCTGATATTGAGGTCTTTAATCCATTTGGACTTGAGTTTTGTGCACGGTGATAGATAAGGGTCTATTTTCATTCTTCTACAAGATGACATCCAGTTGTGCCAGCACCATTTGTTGAAGATGCTTTCTTTCTTCCATTTTATACTTTTAGCTCCTTTATCGAAAATCAGGTGTTCATAGGTTTGTGGGATAAAATCCGGGTCTTCTATACGATTCCATTGGTCGACTTCTCTGTTTTTATGCCAGTACCACACTGTTTTCATTACTGTAGCTCTGTAATAGAGTTTGAAGTCAGGGATGGTAATGCCTCCAGAAGATCCTTTATTGTATAGGATTGTTTTGGCTATCCTGGGTTTTTTGTTTTTCCATATAAAGTTGATTATTGTCCTCTCCAGATCTGTGAAGAATTTTGATGGGATCTTGATGGGGATTGCATTGAATCTATAAATAGCCTTTGGTAGAATTGCCATTTTTACTATGTTGATCCTCCCAATCCAAGAGCAAGGGAGGTCCATCCATTTTTTGGTATCCTCTTCAATTTCTTTCTTCAATGCCTTAAAGTTCTTGTCAAATAGATCTTTCACTTCCTTGGTTAGATGTACCCCAAGATATTTTATGCTGTTTTTGGCTATTGTGAATGGTGAAGCTTCTCTGATTTCCCTCTCTGCTTCCATATCCTTTGTGTATAAGAGGGCGATTGATTTTTTGGAGTTGATCTTGTATCCTGCCACAGTACTAAAGCTGTTTATCAGCTGTAGGAGTTCTTTGGTGGAGTTTTTGGGGTCGCTTATGTACACTATCATATCATCTGCAAATAACGAAAGTTTAACTTCTTCCTTTCCAATTCGAATCCCCTTGATTCCATTGTGTTGTCTTATTGCTATTGCTAGAACTTCAAGCACTATATTGAAGAGGTATGGGGAGAGTGGACAGCCTTGTCGTGTTCCTGAGTTAAGTGGGATGGCTTTGAGTTTCTCTCTGTTTAATTTGATGTTAGCTGTCGGCTTGCTGTATATAGCTTTTATTATATTTAGGTATGACCCTTGTATCCCTAATCTCTCCAAGACTTTTAACATAAATGGATGTTGAATTTTGTCAAATGCTTTTTCAGCATCTAATGAAATGATCATATGGTTTTTTTCTTTCAGTTTATTTATATGCTGGATTACATTGATAGATTTTCGTATGTTGAACCAGCCCTGCATCTCAGGAATGAAGCCTACTTGATCATAATGGATAATTTTTCGGATGTGTTCTTGGATTCGATTTGCCAGTATTTTGTTGAGGATTTTTGCGTCGATATTCATGAGTGAGATTGGCCTGTAGTTCTCTTTCCTGGTTGAGTCTTTGAGTGGTTTTGGTATCAGAGTAATTGTGGCTTCATAAAAGGAGTTTGGTAATGACCCTTCTGTTTCTATCTTGTGGAATACATTAAGGAGTATAGGTATTAGATCTTCTTGGAAGATCTGGTAGAATTCCGCATTGAAACCATCTGGTCCTGGGCTTTTTTTGGTAGGGAGGTTTTTGATAACCTCTTCTAATTCTTCGCGACTAACAGGTCTATTTAGATTGTTCACCAGGTCCTGATTTAACTTTGGTATATGATATTTATCTAAAAAAGTATCCATTTCCTTTACATTTTCCAGTTTTGTGGCATATAGGCTTTTGTAGTAAGATCTAATGATTCTCTGAATTTCCTCTGTGTCTGTGGTTATGTCCCCCTTTTCATTTCTGATCTTATTAATTTGCAAATTCTCTCTCTGCCGTTTGATTAGCTTGGATAGTGGTTTGTCAATCTTGTTGATTTTCTCCAGGAACCAGCTTTTTGTTTCATTGATTTTTTGTATTGTTTTCTGTGTTTCTATTTTGTTGATTTCAGCCCTCATTTTGATTATTTCCAGTCTTCTACTCCTCCTAGGTGAGTCTGCTTCTTTTTTTTCTAGAGCTTTCAGGTGGGCTGTTAAGTCTCCAATGTGAGCTTTCTCTGTTTTCTTTAAGTGGGCACTTAGTGCTATGAACTTTCCTCTTAGGACTGCTTTCATAGTGTCCCATAAGTTTGAGTATGTTGTTTCTTTATTTTCATTGAATTCAAGGAAGACTTTAATTTCTTTCTTTATTTCTTCCTTAATCCAGCTATGGTTCAATAGTTGACTGTTCAGTTTCCATGACTTTGTATGCTTTCTGGGGGTAGCATTATTGTTGAATTCTAACTTTAATCCATGGTGATCTGATAAGACACAGGTGGTTACTAATATTTTTTTGTAACTGTGGATGTTTGCTTTGTTACCGACTATGTGGTCGATTTTCGAGAAGGTTCCATGAGCTGCAGAGAAGAAGGTATATTCTTTCCTATTTGGATGGAATGTTCTAAAGATGTCTGTTAAGTCCATTTGATTCATTACCTCCACTAATTCTCTTATTTCTCTGTTAGGTTCCTGTCTGATTGACCTGTCCATTGGTGAGAGAGGAGTGTTGAAGTCTCCTACTATTAGTGTGTGCGGTTTGATGGCTGCCTTGAATTTTAGCAATGTTTCTTTTATGTACATGGGTGCTTTTATATTAGGGGCATAGATGTTCAGGATTGAGACTTCATCCTGATGAACTGTTCCTGTTATGAGTATAAAATGCCCCTCTCCATCTCTTCTGATTGATTTAAGTTTAAAGTCAACTTTGTTAGAGATTAGTATGGCCACACCTGCCTGTTTCTTAGGTCCATTTGCTTGATAGGCCTTTTCCCAGCCCTTTACTCTGAGTAGGTGCCTGTCTTTGTGGTTGAGGTGTGTTTCTTGTAAACAGCAGAATGTTGGATCCTGTTTTCTTATCCAATCTCTTAGCCTGTGCCTTTTTATAGGTGAGTTGAGTCCATTGACATTAAGTGATATTAATGACCAGTGGTTGTTAACTCCGGTCATTTTTTTTTAGTCGTAGAGTTTGTGTGTTTCCCTTCTTTGTTTTGTGTTGGTGAAGGGTCTCTAGATGTCTGAGTTATTGTGGTCATTGTTGGACTCCTTGGTTAGTGATTTTCCTTCAATTACTTTCTGTAAGGCTGGATTTGTGGCTGCGTATTGTTTAAATTTGTTTTTATCCTGGAAAATTTTATTTTCTCCATTTATAGTGAATGAAAGCTTGGCTGGGTATAGTAATCTGGGCTTGCACCCATGGTCTCTCAGTTTCTGCAGTACATCTATCCAGGACCTTCTGGCTTTCATGGTTTCCATGGAGAAGTCAGGTGTAAGTCTGATAGGTTTACCTTTATAAGTAATTTGGCCTTTTTCCTTTGCAGCTCTTAATATTCTTTCCTTATTCTGTATGCTTTGTGTTTTGATAATTATATGGCGAGGGGATGTTTTTTTTTGATCCAGCCTATTCGGTGTTCTGTATGCTTCTTGCACCTTCATAGGAAAATCTTTCCTTAGGTTGGGAAAGTTTTCTTCTATAATTTTATTAAATAGATTTTCTGGACCATTGAGCTGCCCTTCTTCTCCTTCTTCTACTCCTATTATTCTTAGGTTTGGTCTTTTTATTGTGTCCCATATTTCCTGAATGTTTTGTGATGAGAGTTTGTTGGACTTGCTGTTTTCTTTGATCAGTGTGTTTATTTTCTCTATGGTATCTTCAGAATCCGAGAGTCTTTCTTCTATCTCTTGTATTCTGCTGGTTATGCTTGTTTCTGTAGTCTCTATTCGTTTACCTAGATTTTCCATGTCCAGCCGGCCCTCTGTTTGTGTTTTCTTCTTTGCCTCCATTTCAGTTTTCAGGTCTTGAACTGTTTCCATTATCTGTTTGATTGTTTTTCCTTGGTTTTCTAGGGTATCATTCACTGATTTATTCAATTCTTCAAACTTTCTGTTATATTTCTCATCCATTTCTATAAGGGCGTTTTTTACATGCTGTTTAAGGGTGTCAATCACTTTCATGAAGTCAATCTTTTCTCCTTCCTCTTGATTAAGGGGTTCTTGTCCTCCCGTTGAGAGGTCGCTTGTTTCTGGTAGCTTCATGTTGCTTTTCAGCTTGTTGGGCGAATTCTTGCCTTGACGTCGGCCCATCTCTTCTTTCAAATGCTCCCTATGGATCTTCTTTTACCGGATTAGGTCTCCTTGCCTTCCAAACGCTGTCTCTCCCCAATGTTGGCTCTCCCAATGCTGGGTCTCCCCAATGCTGGGTCTCCTGGCGCCGAAAGATCAGGCCTCCGTGCTGGTTGGGCAGCTCGCAGACAAAGCGCCTACCCCGCTTGGTGCAGGCAGGCCACAGAAACAAAGGAACTGCTGCCAGCCCGGGAGCCCCGGGTACATGGACCCAGCGCCCAGATAGGCTGCGCTGGGCGATGCCACGCGCCAAAAGAGGGCAGTGGGGGCGAAGTGGGGAGGGCTCTGGACGGAAGCTGGATGGGCCAGGAAGAAAGAGGCAGCACCCGGGGAGTAGAGGCCCTGCAGAGAGCCCAAGCAGGACAGGGGGCCAAGAAACCCCCGAGCTCCCCGTCCCAGGCTGGCGCCGTGGGCCAGAAACTCACCCCAATGCTGGGTCTCCTGGCGCCGAAAGATCAGGCCTCCGTGCTGGTTGGGCAGCTCGCAGACAAAGCGCCTACCCCGCTTGGTGCAGGCAGGCCACAGAAACAAAGGAACTGCTGCCCGCCCGGGAGCCCCGGGTACATGGACCCAGCGCCCAGATAGGCTGCGCTGGGCGATGCCACGCGCCAAAAGAGGGCAGTGGGGGCGAAGTGGGGAGGGCTCTGGACGGAACCTGGGTGGGCCAGGAAGAAAGAGGCAGCAGAGAGCCCAAGCAGGACAGGGGGCCAAGAAACCCCCGAGCTCCCCGTCCGAGGCTGGCGCCATGGGCCAGAAACTCACCCCAATGCTGGGTCTCCTGGCGCCGAAAGATCTGATTATACTACTTTATTACATCTATAAAACATGAATGAAAATACTTCTTTGAATACACATAAGGTATTTCATGTTTCTTATTATTTATTTTATCAGTCATTTTAATGTGAATATTGTCAAAGAGCAGAGAAATTTATATACTAATTAAGGGAGCCATCCTAGAGTTGGCAAGAGACTTGACTCTAGTGGGGCTCGCAGGTGTCCAGGGAGATGTCCCCAGCTAGTTCCTTTAGCAACTGAGGGGACAGAACCTGAAATGACCCTATCCTATAGCCATACTGATGAATATCTTTCATATCACCTTAGAGCCTTCATCTGGCGATGGATCGAGATATAGACAGAGACCCAAATTGGAGCACTTGACTTAGCTTAAGATCCCAAGGCCAGCTGGAATGTGACTGAAAAAGCATGGGATAAAACCGGACTCTCTGAATCTGGCGGACAAAGATGGGTGCTGGGAAGCCAAGGACAATGACACTGTCAATGATCCTACTTCATGTTCTGGCTTTGTGGGATCCTAGCCAGGTTGGATGTTCACCTTCCTAGTTTAGGATGGAGGGGGGGGCACTTTGGACTTTTCACAGGGCAGGGAACCCTTACTGCTCTTCAGTCTGCAGAAGGAGGGTAGAGCAGTGGGGGGAGGGGAAGAAGAGTGGGATGAGGAGGAGGGAAATGGGAGGCTGGATTAAGGCAGAATTATTTTTTTCTTTTTTTTTTATTTTTTAAATTTATTTATTTATTGATGGAGGAAGGTCATTGGCTAATAAAGGCACTGCCCTGGCCCATTTTATTGGTTAGAGGATAGGTGGGAGGAGAAAACAGGACAGAACGCTGGGAGGAAGAGGAAGTGAGGTCAGAGACTTGACAGCTCTCCTCTAGGGAGCAGACGCCTGGGAGAGACACCATGCCCCGCTCCCGGCATGAAGCTCCGACCCAGGATGGACTAGGCTAGAATCTTCCCGGTAAGACCGGTTCTCACAGATTATTAGGAGATGGGTTGATCGGGATGTGAGAATTAGCCTGTAAGTGCTAGAGCTAAAGGGCCAAGCAGTGCTTAAAAGAATACAGTGTCTGTGTAATTATTTTGGGACATAAGCTACGGCCGGGGGTGCTGAGAACGCAGCCCTGCCGCCCCTTTTACTACATATGGCGCCCCAACGTGATGGACTAAACCCACTTAAAAAACCTGAGAAGATTTAAAAATAAGGGAGCGAGAGTTTAACACAGATTTTTGCTGTTTGTTGGTGGTGTGCTGTTGAGAGATTTCCTGATTCGCCAACAGTAGCAGAAAAAACGCTGTGTCATTTTAAAGCGCGACTTCCTGGGGCTGTGCCGCCATTGTGATCTCTGTCTGGCTCCTGCGGGAGACAGAGTTTTTGAATGGAGCATTTGGAGTAAAGCTCTACGGCTTGCTTGATGGCAATGTGGACTGCTGTGTGCCTGGAACTGTGTGTGGCTCAGGGGCACCAAATGGCTCTGAGGCAGGAGCGGCTTGGCTCAGCTCTGCCATGCTGAACTGTGATGGTCTCAGGCAGGAACTACCGTAATTACCATAAAAACAGCACATTTAAGGTTTCAACTGGGCAAGACACAGGCGGGTACCGTATTACCTGTACATGGCGCAACTTAAGTTTTTAAGAACTGCTTAACATTTTAAGAAATGTTCCTGGATAGTAAAAAAATGTTACAGATTCACAATAAAACAGATTCAGACATAAAAGACCACACTGTTGGATGAATGCACATGGACTTGAGAGAGAGAAAAAAAAGAATATAGAAAATAAAGTTAATGGTTTAAAAAAAAGGTAAAGTCTTTAAAGAGACAGAGTACAGATAGTTAAGAGATTAAAAGAAATAAAGAAAAATAAGCCACGTAAAAATAAAAAATTCACAGAGAGTCTGGATTATGTACATTGTGCTTTCTTTAAAATTTTTGACTGTAAAGGAGCTAAGTACAGAGAGACATTTCATTACATGGGCTGCTAAGCTAAACCAGAATGGATATAAGGGTATTACGATTTCAAAATTTGGGTTTAAGAATATGATGCTTTGGAGAGGGTCTTCTTTTGTTTTCACAGAGGACCAAACCCTGTGGATTTCTTCTATTACAATTTGGTATGATAGACCACGCCCTCCTGAAAGGTTGTTGTGAACATCTTCAAAAAATTACTTCGCTCAACTGCCAACTGAGATGAAACTAGCACACAGGTTATACCATGAAAGACCTCATTAACGACGCCCCCATTCAGCAGGAAGCAGTTTGGAGAGAAAAAACTGTGCCCATGTTCCCAAAATATTGTTTATAAATGTTCTTTTACATTTAAAGGGGGAAATGATATAGGTATGAATAATTTGAATTGGTGTGGATTTTAAGGTCAATTTTGTTATATGTATATGTATTTCTGATATTGATTAAGGTATTGTGATTGTGTAGTTCTTTTAAAATGTAATGTATAATAGGAAATATAGGTTGCTAATGGATAATCATCGATGATAGTAAAGTTTGTAGTCATGTTACTTAGATTTTCTAGATATATAGAGATATATTTCAGATAGGCATTCTTCATATCTCTCAAAGGCTACAGAATATGGCATTTAAAATATTTTAATAACTTAGGACTTTTCATGACAATGAGACATATCTGTTCCTGGTGGCACCAATCTACTTTGAGAGGAAGATGGGCATCGAAGAGGATCCTTATGGAGTTGGATAGCCATTTGGGCAAGAAACTGCTCTTGCCTGGACTGTTGCATAAAATGGACACAGAGAACCCGCAGAGAGAGGACTGCTGAACTTGCCTAAAGGTGAGACGGTCTTTTGGGGTTCATGACTCATGAAAGAGTCTGCGAGACATTCTGCAGGACACAGCAGATAGTGACTGAACTGTCTTTGAAATTTCCTGCTTCATGGAAATGTCTGCTGGATACTATGGGTCTGAAGGCTGAAGATGGATGCCCCAACCATACAAAAGAACTTTGGGTGACTGTCCAGGCAGCAAGATGTCTTTGTCATTTCTAGAGTTTGAAGTTTCTTAGTTCTTGTTTACTTAGGTAATATATCTTTCTGGAGTCTTTGATGGAGTTAAAAATAGTTAGTTATAGTTATAGTTTTCCTTAGTTACGATAAAGATTATTGTAACTTTTACTTGATAACTGTTTTGTTATATGTAATTTTGCTATGTTAAAGTTAAAGCCTTTTTTTTTTGTTTAAACCAAAAAAGGGGAAATGATGGAGGAAGGTCATTGGCTAATAAAGGCACTGCCCTGGCCCATTTTATTGGTTAGAGGATAGGTGGGAGGAGAAAACAGGACAGAACGCTGGGAGGAAGAGGAAGTGAGGTCAGAGACTTGACAGCTCTCCTCTAGGGAGCAGACGCCTGGGAGAGACACCATGCCCCGCTCCCGGCATGAAGCTCCGACCCAGGATGGACTAGGCTAGAATCTTCCCGGTAAGACCTGTTCTCACAGATTATTAGGAGATGGGTTGATCAGGATGTGAGAATTAGCCTGTAAGTGCTAGAGCTAAAGGGCCAAGCAGTGCTTAAAAGAATACAGTGTCTGTGTAATTATTTTGGGACATAAGCTACGGCCGGGGGTGCTGAGAACGCAGCCCTGCTGCCCCTTTTACTACAATTTATTAAGGATTTCTGCCTCGTCCCCACAACCGCTTCCCATTTCCCTCCCCCTCACCCGATCAAGTCCCCCCCCCCCCTCATCTGCTCGAAGAGCAATCAGGGTTCCCTGACCTGTGGGAAGCCCAAGGACTGCCCACCTCTATCCAGGTCTCGTAAGGTGAGCATTCAAACTGCCTAGGCTCCCACAAAGCCAGTACGTGCAGTAGGATCAAAAACCCACTGCAATTGTTCTTGAATTCTCAGTATTCCTCATTGTCCGCTATGTTCAGCTAGTCCGGATTTATCCCATGCTTTTTCAGACCTAGGCCAGCTGGCCTTGGTGAGATCCCAATAGAACATCCCCATTGTCTTAGTGTGTGGGTGCACCCCTCGTGGTCCTGAGTTCCTTGCTCGTGCTCCGTCTCCTTCTGCTCCTGATTTGGACCTTGAGATTTCTGTCCGGTGCTCCCGTGTGGGTCTCTGTCTCTGTCTCCTTTCATCGCCTGATGAAGGTTAATATTCCTGAGGATGCCTATGTGTTTGTCTTTGGATTCACCTTATTTAGCTTCTCTAGGAACATGAATTATAGGCTCAATGTCCTTTATTTATGGCTAGAAACCAAATATGAGTGAGTACATCCCATGTTCCTCTTTTTGGGTCTGGCTTACCTCACTCAGGATAGTGTTTTGTATTTCCATCCATTTGTATGCAAAATTCAAGAAGTCCTTGTTTTTTACTGCTGAGTAATACTCTAATATGTATATATCCCATACTTTCTTCATCACCATGCACAAAACTCAAATCCAAATGGATTAAAGACCTCAATATCAGTCCGAACACACTGAACCTGATAGAAGAGAAAGTGGGAAGTACTCTACAGCACATGGGCACAGGAGACCACTTCCTATGTATAACCCCAGCAGCACAGACACTAAGGGCATCATTGAATAAATGGGACTTCCTGAGGCTGAGAAGCTTCTGTAAAGCAAAGGACACTGTCACTAAGACAAAAAGACAACCCACTGACTGGGAGAAGATCTTCACCAACCCTGCAACTGACAAAAGTTTGATCTCCAAAATATATAAAGAACTCAAGAAACTAGACCGTAAAAGGCTAATCAACCCAATTATAAAATGGGGCACTGATCTGAACAGAGAATTCTCAACAGAAGAACTTCAAATGGCCAAAAGACACTTAAGGTCATGCTCAACTTCCTTAGCGATCAGGGAAATGCAAATCAAGACAACTTTAAGATACCACCTTACACCTGTCAGAATGGCTAAAATAAAAAACATCAATGATAGCCTTTACTGGAGAGGTTGTGGAGAAAGGGGTACACTCACCCATTGCTGGTGGGAATGCAAACTTGTGCAACCACTCTGGAAAGCAGTGTTTCGGTTTCTCAGGAAATTCGGGATCAACCTACCCCTGGATCCAGCAATACCACTCTTGGGAATATACCCAAGAGAGGCCCTATCATACAACAAAAGTATATGCTCAACTATGTACACGGCAGCATTGTTTGTAATAGCCAGAACCTGGAAACAACCTAGATGCCCTTCAACGGAAGAATGGATGAAGAAAGTATGGAATATATACATATTAGAGTATTTATTTCAATTAAAAAATTAGATCCATTTTCATTCTTCTACAGGTTGACATCCAGTTGTGCCAGCACCATTTGTTGAAGATGCTTTCTTTCTTCCATTGCATACTTTTAGCTCCTTTATCGAAAATGAGGTGTTCGTAGGTTTGTGGGATAAAATCCGGGTCTTCTATACGATTCCATTGGTCGACTTCTCTGTTTTTATGCCAGTACCACACTGTTTTCATTACTGTAGCTCTGTAATAGAGTTTGAAGTCAGGGATGGTAATGCCTCCAGAAGATCCTTTATTGTATAGGATTGTTTTGGCTATCCTGGGTTTTTTGTTTTTCCATATAAAGTTGATTATTGTCTTCTCCAGATCTGTGAAGAATTTTGATGGGATCTTGATGGGGATTGCATTGAATCTATAAATTGCCTTTGGTAGAATTGCCATTTTTACTATGTTGATCCTCCCAATCCAAGAGCAAGGGAGGTCCATCCATTTTTTGGTATCCTCTTCAATTTCTTTCTTCAATGCCTTAAAGTTCTTGTCAAATAGATCTTTCACTTCCTTGGTTAGATTTACCCCCAGATATTTTATGCTGTTTGTGGCTATCGTGAATGGTGAAGCTTCTCTGATTTCCCTCTCTGCTTCCCTGTCCTTTGTGTATAAGAGGGCAACTGATTTTTTGGAGTTGATCTTGTATCCTGCCACATTACTAAAGCTGTTTATCAGCTGTATAAGTTCTTTGGTGGAGTTTTGGGGGTCGCTTATGTACACTATCATATCATCTGCAAATAACGAAAGTTTAACTTCTTCCTTTCCAATTCGAATCCCCTTGATCCCATTATGTTGTCTTATTGCTATTGCTAGATCTTCAAGCACTATATTGAAGAGGTATGGTGAGAGTGGACAGCCTTGCCGTGTTCCTGAGTTAAGTGGGATGGCTTTGAGTTTCTCTCCGTTTAATTTGATGTTAGCTGTCGGCTAACCCAGACTGCTCTGTGGACTGGAGAGGGAGGGGGAGAGGAGTGGGGGGAGGGGGTGAAGGGTGGGAGGAAGGGGAGAAGGGTGGGAGGAGGGGGAGAAGGGTGGGAGGAGGGGAAGGGAAATGGGAGGCTGGGAGGAGGTGGAAACTTGTTTTTTGCTTATGTTTTTTTTCTTCTTTTCGCAATAAAAAAATAAAATAAAATAAAAAAAATTAGATCCAAATGAGGAGCAGGAGGAGGGAGAACATGAGCAAGGAAGTCAGGACAATGAGGGGTGCACCCAGCCACTATGATAGTGGAACTGATCTATTGGGTTCTCACCATGGCCAGCGGGACTGGGACTGAATAGCATGGAATGAAACCGTACTTTCTGAATCTGGCGGAGAAAGAAGGCTGATGAGAATCCAAGGAAAATTGCACTAGGTTTCGGTCCTAATACATGAACTGGCTTTGTGGGAGCCTACCCTGTTTGGATGCTCACCTTCCTGGTCCTGGATAGAAGTGGGAGAACCTTGGACTTCGGGGAGGGCAGAGAATCTGGACTGCTCTTCAGTCTTGAGAGAGAGGGGGAATGGAGTTGGAGGAGGGGAACGGGTTACAGAAGTGAGGGAATGGGACAATGTGTGTGAGGATGGGGAGGGTAATGAGAAATGGGAAGGAGTTGGAATTTTTTTGCAATAACTAAAAAATAAAATAAACAAAAAAAAGATGGAGAAGGAACTAGAATTGCTTCTGTTAGAGAGGAAATTCCTTGAGTCATTGGTGTTGGTGGCAATGTTCCTGTAATCATTGGGACAAATGGAGACATTCCCAAATCATCTGGTATAGAAGACAGATGGCTATGTGTGCACTGGTCAAACTTATATAGTCCCAACTATTCATGGAAAGATGCTGACTGTTGTAGTGATTATTGGTTATATGGTGAAGAAGGTAGAGTTTCAAACGTAGATATGTAAAGTTGGTCATATAGAAAATGTGCTAGATCTTTGGATGTAGATGAAAAAGATTCATTGGATCTGGTGCCATGTTGTAAAGGTCCTGTAGTTCCAGAAGGAAATCACCAAGGCCCTGTAGGCCCTTTGAAAAATGGTGATAAATCTGTGCAAATCAAGTGTCCTAGCTTATTGTGCAAAGATGCTGGTGGACCCAGAATTGATGTGCAAGATGCTCAATATTCTTCATTCCCTGATTTTGATGAGAAAGAACTCAGTGTACCTTGGAGAGACATAGAATTTTCCCAATGCCTTTGATAACACATGCAAGTTGGTTGATTCCTTAGAGTTGTTTGACGAGGTATATGAGCATCTGGTGAGTTCGTTTAAATATCTGCCCTACCATATCTGAGAAACATTGCTCCATTGTCATTGAACATGTTCTGTGGGACTTGGGCTATAAAACTCATGAAGAGTCTCACTGGCACACAGGATAAATATGTACACATCGATGAACACTGCTGTGTGATATGAACACCTATGGTGAATGCACCGATCTCCATAAAATTACTTAACTAGGGAATCTGTGATGTTAGGTGGAGTGTGGGAAAGACACCACAATCTCATCATACCCCCAAATACCAGTGTTATATTGATGCCTGACTCCTATCATGCAAGGATCCTGCCCTCTTGTAATGGGGCTATTTTTGGCTCCTTCATCTTCTCAAACTTGGTTAAAAATTTGGAGGTATCAAACTGCCAGTCAGCATTCAGCATGTAGATCAGCTGTTCCTGGAACCGTGATTTGGCTAAAATGTGGGTGAGAACCTGTACCAGGAAACCCTTATACATCCTCACCAATTATCCTCGTCCTCATGATTACTCTCCTGGTTGGGCCTGAAGCACAAAGAAGAAAAATGCAATAAGCCTCCTCCTTAGTAGAAAAACATGTAAATCCTCAATTTAGCTTACTGTCAGAGGGAATGCAGCACATTTCATCCTACAAGGCATACTCATCCATTGGTTCACTCACTTATCCAATGAATGTTAAAATTCATCCATTTTCCCATGTCTCTCTCTCTTTCCTTCAATCCCTCTTCTATTTCCCCCTATATCCTGTCAACATCTTGCCTAGATAAATCTTCTATGTCTCTACTGCTCTTGAACCTTTCATTTGTAAAGAACTTGCCCTCTCAGGGAATTTTTTTTTCTCTTCTCTATGGATGGAGACCATATGAGGAAGATCCGATGAGCAACCATGACAACTCCTGTGCTGTAAAGATAGGCAGACCATATAATGATGGCAGACATTCCTATACAATGAGTCAGAGGTCCATGAGCTCTGCCCCTGTTAACAGATATGCAGGCATCACTGTGGCCACACATACTTAACTCACTCCGTGTTCACAAATCCTGGAGATTGAGGTTTAATTCTTGTCCTAATCTGATGAAGAAACCAAAATGAAGAGAACAGAGGAGCCTGAAGTAAGGCCTTCCATAGAGTACCAATGTCCAGCCTACTGCTAACCACACGTTGGAACCCAACTGCCTTTGATTTCTGAAACAATTGCTGTCCCTTTAAGGTCTCATAACAACACAAAATGGTACATCAGACGTCTCCAGCACAAAATTAGACCAATTATAAGACCCAAAGATGCAGCAAGCCATGTTTATTGGTAAGAAAGATGGTTCTAGTGGGACAAAATGATGTAGCATTAAAAACAGATTGGCGTTATCAATATGATTGCATGTGATATGATCCACACAGGCTCTGGTTCTGAATACTTGGACCTCAGCAGGTTTTGGAGGTTGTGGACTCCCAGAATTTAGCTGTAGGCATTGGGGTCTGAAAGGACAAGCCTTGATGTTTCAGGACATCCTTTCACTTGATCTCCACTGTTTACTGATTCCCTTACAGGGAACAAGCAGCCTCCAATTACTGGTGCCATGCCTTCCCCAACAAGAACAGAGAGAACCCCCTCCACACCCTAGTTGCTTTCATCACATATGAAGGCATAAGTCAGAAACTGTCTCCCACACCAGTTTATAATTATGATAAATTGAATGGTTATTTCTTTAAAGGGGAAAAAATTACAGATCACCATCCAAGTCAAGAACCTTCTGCAGTATCAGGAAAGGAGCCTAGCAGTCGGAAGTGAAGCTTTCTATCTATCTATCTATCTATCTATCTATCTATCTATCTATCTATCTATCTATCTATCTATCTATCTATCTATCTATCTATCTATCTATCTATCACATGTCCATCAAAGATTCCAGAAGTGTACAATATTACGTAAGCAAAAAAAAAAAAAAAGTAAACCATTTTCTTTTTTTTTTTTTTTTTAGTAGTGGCATATTATGTTATTGTATACTTTCTTTTTTTTTAATAATTTTTTTTATTAAGAAAAGAAGAAAAAAAACATAAACAAAAAACAAGTTTCCACCTCCTCCCAGCCTCCCATTTCCCTCCCCCTCCTCCCACCCTTCTCCCCCTCCTCCCACACTTCTACCCCTCCCCCCACTCCTCTCCCCCTCCCTCTCCAGCCCAAAGAGCAGTCCAGGTTCCCTGCCCTGTGGTAAGTCCTAGGTCCTCCCCCCTCCGTCCATATCTAGGAAGGTAAACATCCAAACTGGCTAGGCTTCCACAAAGCCAGCACATTAAGTAGGATCAAAACCCCGTGCCATTGTCCTTGGCGTCTCATCAGCCCTCACTGTTCGCCATGTTCAGAGAGTCCGGTTTTATCCCATGCTCTTTCGGTCACAGTCCAGCTGGCCTTGGTGAGCTCCCAGTAGATCAGCTCCACTGTCTAAGTGGGTGGGTGCACGCCTCGTGGTCCCGACTTCTTTGATCATGTTCTCCCTCCTTCTGCTCCTCATTGGGACCTTGGGAGCTCAGTCCAGTGCTCCAGTGTGGGTCTCTGTCTCTGTCTCCATCCATCACCAGATGAAGGTTCTATGATGATATGCAAGATATTCGTCAGTATTGCTCTCGGATAGGGTCATTTCAGGTTCCCAATCCTCAGCTACCCAAGGAACTAACTGGGAACCTCATGTTGGGCACTTGGGAGCCCCTCTAGGGTCAAATCTCTTGCTCACCCTAAAGTGGTTCCCTTAACTAAGAATTGTGGTTCCGTGCTCCCCTATCCACCTTTCCTTTATCCCAATTCTCCTGATTCCCCAAATCCCCCCTCCTTCCCTTCTACCTTTTCTCTCCCCATCTCCCCTTACCCCCATCCCACCCCACCCCCAAGATCCTAATTTTCTCCCCGGCAATTGGGTCTACTTCCCTTAGCCAAGAGGATAACTATATGTTTTTCCTTGGGTTCACCTTCTTACTTAGCTTCTTTAGGTTCACCTATTGTAGACTCCGTGGCCCTAATTTATGGCTAGAAACCAATTATGAGCGAGTACATCCCATGTTCATCTTTTTGGGTCTGGGACACCTCACTCAGGATAGTGTTTTCTATTTCCATCCATTTGCCTGCAAAATTCGAGAAGTCATTGTTTTTTACCGCAGCGTAGTACTCTAGCGTGTATATATTCCATACTTTCTTCATCCATTCTTCCATTGAAGGGCATCTAGGTTGTTTCCAGGTTCTGGCTATTACAAATAATACTGCTATGAACATAGTTGAACAAATGCTTTTGTCATATGATAGAGCATCTCTTGGGTATATTCCCAGGAGTGGTATTGCTGGGTCCAGGGGTAAGTTGATCCCGAATTTCCTGAGAAACCGAAACACTGACTTCCACAGTGGTTGCACAAGATGGCATTCCCACCAGCAATGGATGAGGGTACCTGTTCCTCCACAGCCTCTCCAGCAAAGGTTATCCTTGGTGTTTTTGACTTTAGCCATTCTGACAGGTGTAAGATGATATCTCAAAGTTGTTTTGATTTGCATTTCCCTGATTGCTAAGGAAGTTGAGCACGACTTTAAGTGTCTTTTGGCCATTTGAACTTCCTCTGCTGAGAATTCTCTGTTCAGTTCAGTGCCCCATTTTTTAATTGGGTTAATTAGCATTTTAAAGTCTAGTTTCTTGAGTTCTTTATATATTTTGGAGATCAGACCTTTGTCTGTTGTGGGGTTGGTGAAGATCTTCTCCCAATCAGTAGGTTGCCTTTGTGTCTTATTGACTATGTCCTTTGCTTTACAGAAGCTTCTCAGTTTAAGTAGGTCCCATTTATTCAATGTTGCCCTTAATGTCTGTGCTTCTGGGGTTATACATAGGAAGCGATCTCCTGTGCCCAGCTCCTGTAGGGTACTTCCCACTTTCTCTTCTATCAGGTTCAGTGTGTTCGGGCTGATATTGAGGTCTTTAATCCATTTGGACTTGAGTTTTGTGCACGGTGATAGATAAGGGTCTATTTTCATTCTTCTACAAGATGACATCCAGTTGTGCCAGCACCATTTGTTGAAGATGCTTTCTTTCTTCCATTTTATACTTTTAGCTCCTTTATCGAAAATCAGGTGTTCATAGGTTTGTGGGATAAAATCCGGGTCTTCTATACGATTCCATTGGTCGACTTCTCTGTTTTTATGCCAGTACCACACTGTTTTCATTACTGTAGCTCTGTAATAGAGTTTGAAGTCAGGGATGGTAATGCCTCCAGAAGATCCTTTATTGTATAGGATTGTTTTGGCTATCCTGGGTTTTTTGTTTTTCCATATAAAGTTGATTATTGTCCTCTCCAGATCTGTGAAGAATTTTGATGGGATCTTGATGGGGATTGCATTGAATCTATAAATAGCCTTTGGTAGAATTGCCATTTTTACTATGTTGATCCTCCCAATCCAAGAGCAAGGGAGGTCCATCCATTTTTTGGTATCCTCTTCAATTTCTTTCTTCAATGCCTTAAAGTTCTTGTCAAATAGATCTTTCACTTCCTTGGTTAGATGTACCCCAAGATATTTTATGCTGTTTTTGGCTATTGTGAATGGTGAAGCTTCTCTGATTTCCCTCTCTGCTTCCATATCCTTTGTGTATAAGAGGGCGACTGATTTTTTGGAGTTGATCTTGTATCCTGCCACAGTACTAAAGCTGTTTATCAGCTGTAGGAGTTCTTTGGTGGAGTTTTTGGGGTCGCTTATGTACACTATCATATCATCTGCAAATAACGAAAGTTTAACTTCTTCCTTTCCAATTCGAATCCCCTTGATTCCATTATGTTGTCTTATTGCTATTGCTAGAACTTCAAGCACTATATTGAAGAGGTATGGCGAGAGTGGACAGCCTTGCCGTGTTCCTGAGTTAAGTGGGATGGCTTTGAGTTTCTCTCCATTTAATTTGATGTTAGCTGTCGGCTTGCTGTATATAGCTTTTATTATATTTAGGTATGACCCTTGTATCCCTAATCTCTCCAAGACTTTTAACATAAATGGATGTTGAATTTTGTCAAATGCTTTTTCAGCATCTAATGAAATGATCATATGGTTTTTTTCTTTCAGTTTATTTATATGCGGGATTACATTGATAGATTTTCGTATGTTGAACCAGCCCTGCATCTGAGGAATGAAGCCTACTTGATCATAATGGATAATTTTTCGGATGTGTTCTTGGATTCGATTTGCCAGTATTTTGTTGAGGATTTTTGCGTCGATATTCATGAGTGAGATTGGCCTGTAGTTCTCTTTCCTGGTTGAGTCTTTGAGTGGTTTTGGTATCAGAGTAATTGTGGCTTCATAAAAGGAGTTTGGTAATGACCCTTCTGTTTCTATCTTGTGGAATACATTAAGGAGTATAGGTATTAGATCTTCTTGGAAGATCTGGTAGAATTCCGCATTGAAACCATCTGGTCCTGGGCTTTTTTTGGTAGGGAGGTTTTTGATAACCTCTTCTAATTCTTCGCGACTAACAGGTCTATTTAGATTGTTCACCAGGTCCTGATTTAACTTTGGTATATGATATTTATCTAAAAAAGTATCCATTTCCTTTACATTTTCCAATTTTGTGGCATATAGGCTTTTGTAGTAAGATCTAATGATTCTCTGAATTTCCTCTGTGTCTGTGGTTATGTCCCCCTTTTCATTTCTGATCTTATTAATTTGCAAATTCTCTCTCTGCCGTTTGATTAGCTTGGATAGTGGTTTGTCAATCTTGTTGATTTTCTCCAGGAACCAGCTTTTTGTTTCATTGATTTTTTGTATTGTTTTCTGTGTTTCTATTTTGTTGATTTCAGCCCTCATTTTGATTATTTCCAGTCTTCTACTCCTCCTAGGTGAGTCTGCTTCTTTTTTTTCTAGAGCTTTCAGGTGGGCTGTTAAGTCTCCAATGTGAGCTTTCTCTGTTTTCTTTAAGTGGGCACTTAGTGCTATGAACTTTCCTCTTAGGACTGCTTTCATAGTGTCCCATAAGTTTGAGTATGTTGTTTCTTTATTTTCATTGAATTCCAGGAAGACTTTAATTTCTTTCTTTATTTCTTCCTTAATCCAGCTATGGTTCAATAGTTGACTGTTCAGTTTCCATGACTTTGTATGCTTTCTGGGGGTAGCATTATTGTTGAATTCTAACTTTAATCCATGGTGATCTGATAAGACACAGGTGGTTACTAATATTTTTTTGTAACTGTGGATGTTTGCTTTGTTACCGACTATGTGGTCGATTTTCGAGAAGGTTCCATGAGCTGCAGAGAAGAAGGTATATTCTTTCCTATTTGGATGGAATGTTCTATAGATGTCTGTTAAGTCCATTTGATTCATTACCTCCACTAATTCTCTTATTTCTCTGTTAGGTTCCTGTCTGATTGACCTGTCCATTGGTGAGAGAGGAGTGTTGAAGTCTCCTACTATTAGTGTGTGCGGTTTGATGGCTGCCTTGAATTTTAGCAATGTTTCTTTTATGTACGTGGGTGCTTTTATATTAGGGGCATAGATGTTCAGGATTGAGACTTCATCCTGATGAACTGTTCCTGTTATGAGTATAAAATGCCCCTCTCCATCTCTTCTGATTGATTTAAGTTTAAAGTCAACTTTGTTAGAGATTAGTATGGCCACACCTGCCTGTTTCTTAGGTCCATTTGCTTGATAGGCCTTTTCCCAGCCCTTTACTCTGAGTAGGTGCCTGTCTTTGTGGTTGAGGTGTGTTTCTTGTAAACAGCAGAATGTTGGATCCTGTTTTCTTATCCAATCTCTTAGCCTGTGCCTTTTTATAGGTGAGTTGAGTCCATTGACATTAAGTGATATTAATGACCAGTGGTTGTTAACTCCGGTCATTTTTTTTTAGTCGTAGAGTTTGTGTGTTTCCCTTCTTTGTTTTGTGTTGGTGAAGGGTCTCTAGATGTCTGAGTTATTGTGGTCATTGTTGGACTCCTTGGTTAGTGATTTTCCTTCAATTACTTTCTGTAAGGCTGGATTTGTGGCTGTGTATTGTTTAAATTTGTTTTTATCCTGGAAAATTTTATTTTCTCCATTTATAGTGAATGAAAGCTTGGCTGGGTATAGTAATCTGGGCTTGCACCCATGGTCTCTCAGTTTCTGCAGTACATCTATCCAGGACCTTCTGGCTTTCATGGTTTCCATGGAGAAGTCAGGTGTAAGTCTGATAGGTTTACCTTTATAAGTAATTTGGCCTTTTTCCTTTGCAGCTCTTAATATTCTTTCCTTATTCTGTATGCTTTGTGTTTTGATAATTATATGGCGAGGGGATGTTTTTTTTTGATCCAGCCTATTCGGTGTTCTGTATGCTTCTTGCACCTTCATAGGAAAATCTTTCCTTAGGTTGGGAAAGTTTTCTTCTATAATTTTATTAAATAGATTTTCTGGACCATTGAGCTGCCCTTCTTCTCCTTCTTCTACTCCTATTATTCTTAGGTTTGGTCTTTTTATTGTGTCCCATATTTCCTGAATGTTTTGTGATGAGAGTTTGTTGGACTTGCTGTTTTCTTTGATCAGTGTGTTTATTTTCTCTATGGTATCTTCAGAATCCGAGAGTCTTTCTTCTATCTCTTGTATTCTGCTGGTTATGCTTGTTTCTGTAGTCTCTATTCGTTTACCTAGATTTTCCATGTCCAGACGGCCCTCTGTTTGTGTTTTCTTCTTTGCCTCTATTTCAGTTTTCAGGTCTTGAACTGTTTCCATTATCTGTTTGATTGTTTTTCCTTGGTTTTCTAGGGTATCATTCACTGATTTATTCAATTCTTCAAACTTTCTGTTATATTTCTCATCCATTTCTATAAGGGCATTTTTTACATGCTGTTTAAGGGTGTCAATCACTTTCATGAAGTCAATCTTTTCTCCTTCCTCTTGATTAAGGGGTTCTTGTCCTCCCGTTGTGAGGTCGCTTGTTTCTGGTAGCTTCATGTTGCTTTTCAGCTTGTTGGGCGAATTCTTGCCTTGACGTCGGCCCATCTCTTCTTCCAAATGCTCCCTATGGATCTTCTTTTACCGGATTAGGTCTCCTTGCCTACCAAACGCTGTCTCTCCCCAATGTTGGCTCTCCCAATGCTGGGTCTCCTGGCGCCGAAAGATCAGGCCTCCGTGCTGGTTGGGCAGCTCGCAGACAAAGCGCCTACCCCGCTTGGTGCAGGCAGGCCACAGAAACAAAGGAACTGCTGCCCCCCGGGAGCCCCGGCTACTCGGACTCAGCGCCCAGATAGGCTGGGCTGGGCGATGCCACGCGCCAAAAGAGGGCAGTGGGGGCGAAGTGGGGAGGGCTCTGGACGGAAGCTGGGTGGGCCAGGAAGAAAGAGGCAGCACCCGGGGAGTAGAGGCCCTGCAGAGAGCCCAAGCAGGACAGGGGGCCAAGAAACCCCCGAGCTCCCCGTCCGAGGCTGGCGCCGTGGGCCAGAAACTCACCCCAATGCTGGGTCTCCTGGCGCCGAAAGATCAGGCCTCCGTGCTGGTTGGGCAGCTCGCAGAAAAAGCGCCTACCTCGCTTGGTGCAGGCAGGCCACAGAAACAAAGGAACTGCTGCCCGCCCGGGAGCCCCGGGTACTCGGACCCAGCGCCCAGATCAGTAAACCATTTTCAAACTCTAGAAATGACAGAGTCATGTTGCTACCTGGACAGGCATTGAAAGTTCCTCCGTACTGTTGGGGTATCCATCATCAGCCTACAGGCCCATAGTTTACAGCAGACATTTCCATGAAGCAGGACATTTCAAAGACAGTCACTATCTGCTTGTCTTGAATAATGTCTTGCAGAATCTTTCATGAATCAGGAACACCAAAAGATCATCTCACCTTTAGGCAAGTTCAGTAGTCCTCTCTCTGTGTGTTCTCTGTGTCCGTATAATGCAATATTCCAGGCAAGAGCAGTTTCTTGCCCAATTGGCTATCAAACTCCATAAAGATGCTTTTCGTTGTCCATCTTCTTTCTGAAGTAGATTGGTGCTGCCAAGAACAGAGTGTCTCATTATCATGAAAAACACTGTTATTAAAACATTAAATAGCATATTTTGTAGTTTTGAAAAATATGAAGAATGCCTATGTAAATGAAATATATATATCTATATAGCTAGAAAATCTAACTGACTACAAACTTGACTATTATTATTGATTATCTATTGACAACCTATATACATTACATTTTTAAATGAACTACACAATCAAAATACCTTAATAAAGATCAAAAATGCATATACATATTACAAAATTGATCTTAAATCTCTATCAATAAGGCAAAATCTATACTAATGCAAATTATTCATATCTATATCATACCCCCCTTTAAATGTAAATGAACGTTTCTAAACCATATTTGGGAACATGGGTGCAGTTTTTTCTCTCCAAACTGCTTCCTGCTGAATGGGGGCATTGTTATTTTGGTCTTTCATGGTATAACCTGTGTGCTAGTTTCATCTCAGTTGGCAGTTGAGCGAAGCAATTTTTTGAAGGTGTGCAGAGCAACCTTTCAGGAGGGTGTGGTCCATCATACCATATTGGGATAGAGGCAATCCACAGACTGTCACCCTTTGTGAAAACAAAATAAGAAACTCCTGTCCAAAGCATGTCCTTAGATCCAAATATTAAAGTCAAGGCAAACAATACCATAATTCTCTGTGTATTTTCCATCATTGTGTGTTTTATTTTAACCTCTATTTTGTTTATTTTTCTTTTTTTTTGCCTTTTGAGACAGGTTCTCTGTATCTTTGACCAGGAATAACTCTGTAGATTTCGGAGATCCACCTTCTCAGCCTCCCTGTCATTGGGATTAAAGGTGTGTGCTACTACACCTTGAACTCACAGAGATATGTTTGTCTCTGCTTACTAGGCACTGGGATTAAGGATGTGTGCTACCACACCTTGAAGTTACAGAGGTGAATCTCCCTCTGCCTCCCAAGTGTTGGGATTAAAGGTGTATACTACCGCACCCAACAACTCTCTTCCTTATTTTAACTTTAAGAACTTCAACTTTTAGCCTGCACATATTTTTAACACACTGTAAATCATTTAAAAATTTTCTTTGTCTTTGAATCTCTCTTTATATCACTCTCGGTTTTTCTGACCACATGAGTCATTAATTTTCCAAGCAATTTCAGTAGATATAAAGCCGTGGCTTTGCCGGCTAGATGTAGCCCCTTCCTTAGCTTTCTGCCATTCCAAACTTGTGGCTGAGGTACAGACCAGAGCTGCATTCAGTGCCACAAGTCTACAGTGTTTCACGGTTCTTGCATCAACAATCTGCATCAGACAACACTCAAGCCCTCTCTCTGTAGCTGGACCTCCTGCCTCAAACAGTCAGAGTTTGCCCTGGCAGGACGTCCCAGAAAGCTGACATTTTAAAACAACACAGGATTTTTTTCCTGCTACTGCTGAAAACAAACAAGCATTCAGTTGGCTTTTATCAACACCATTTAAATGTTTCGTGGCAGGACCTCTTAAGTGCTGCAGGGTTTTGCAGCTGAAGCTGATTCAGGAAGCACTTGCTTCTAGCAAGCAGAGCAGGCCCGAGAAATCGCTGCTACCAAGAAAACATGCTTTACTCTTGCCCGAGCTTTCTCAGGCTTTCAGTGGATTCAGTTGTCCACACAACTGAGTGCCATTCTGTAGTAATTTGAGCAGAAGGCCTGCATCCCCAGCACCACGACTGCCTTGGAGGCTTATCTCCCGAAATAATTACAGAAAAACAGTATTCTTTTAAACACTGCCTGGCCCATTAGTTTAGCCTCTTAACCCATTTCTAATAATCTATGTAGCACCACAAACTGCGATTATCAGGAAAGATTCAGCATGTCTGACCTTGTGGCTAGCTGCATCGCCTTCTGTTCAGAGCAGAGCGATCGTGTCTGCCCGGGAGAGTGGAGCATGGTGTCTCTGAGCTCACTTACTGTTCCTCCCAGCATTCTGTTCTTTTTACTCCACCCACCTATGTTCTAAACTATCAGGGCAAGCAGTTTCTTTATTGAATTATCCAATGAGCATACTACATCATTTTCCCTATTTCTGTTTAAACAAGAACGGAATCTTTAACTTTAATATAGCAAAATTACATATAACAAAACAGTTATCAAGCAAGAATTACAGTTACAATATTTATATCTATTTTATCTTTTACATAACAATGGAAAATTATAACTATCAATCTATTCTTCAACTCCATCAAAGACTCTAGAAAAATAGAATATTACATAAGCAAAAAAAAGTAAGCAATATTCAATCTCTCGAAACGACAGAGACCTCTCGCTGCCTGTACAATCAATCAAAATTTCTCTGTACCGTTGGTGTATCCATCTTCAGTCAACAGGCCCATAATTTCCAGCAGACATTTCCATGAAGCAGGACATTTCAATGGCAGTCACTATCTCCTTGTCTTGAAGAATGTCTTGCAGACTCTTTCATAAATCAGGAAACCCGAAAGATGATCTCACCTTTAGACAAGTTTTGTAGTCCTCTCTCTGTGTGTTCTCTGTGTCCTTTATGCCATTGTGCAGGCAAGAGCAGTTTCTTGCCCAAATGGCTTTATCAAACTCCAGAAGCACCTTCTTCAATGCCCATCTTCTTCCTGATGTAGATGGTGCTGCCAGGAGCAGAGTTTCTCATTGTCACGAAAAACCCTAAGGTATTAAAACATTAAATAGCATATTTTGTAGTCTATGAAAGACATGAAGAATGCCTATCTAACTGAAATATATATATTTATAAAGCTAGAAAATCTAACTAACATGACTACAAACTTGACTATTATTAATGATTATCCATTAACAACCTATATACATTACATTTTTAAATGAACTACACAATCACAATACATTAATAAAGATCAAAAATGCATATATATATATATATATATATATAACAAAATTGACCGTAAATCTGTATCAATAAAGCAAAATCTATACTAATACAAATTATACATATCTATATCATATCCCCATTTAAATGTCAAAGCACGTTTATAAGCCATATTTGGGAACATGAGTTCAGTTTTTTCTCTCCAAACTGCTTCCTGCTGAATGGGTGCGTCGTTAATTTTGTCTTTAATGGAATAACCTTGTTGCGGTAAGTCTTCCCTTCCACCAGCCTATAGCTGCTGAGATACCAGCCAATTGAGGCGTGGTCTCTCTCTCTTTTAAAAAGCCGCAACTTCCCTCTCCTCGCTCTCTTCACTTCCTGCTGACCAGCAATTAGATTCCCTTCCTGGTTATGCAGAGGGCTGATGGTGATCTGTACGTTTTTTCCCCTTTAAATAAATACCACCCCATTAATCATAATTACAAACTGCTGTGGCATTGTTTATGACTTCCGCCTTCAGTTGGCATGCAACGTTTGGTGTGAGGACCTCTCCTTCCCTTGATCGGCTGCCGGCCGCGAATTCAGCTTGGCGCGAGCCCCTCTTCCTCAGCTGCCGGGGACGGCAGGTGGCCTTGTGGCCTGTGTCTTATATGTGGAGCCTGCAGAATAATATAAATCTTCATGCACTGGCTTTTATTGCTGCAGTTCTTTATATTTTCTCTTTAGACACCTCAGATTGACTTCCAGTCCACATGCAACCTATCATATCCACAGGCCTGCATAGTCTCCACCCGCATGGTTTGCTCTTTTCTGAGTCATTTTTACATCTCACTTGCAAGCACAGCTCTTAAGTGGCATGAACCAGAGCACGTGGTTGCTGAAAGCTGCAACCCCTCAGGGTGACTCTGTCACGTGGAGGCATAAGGGGCTTCCAGGTTGGTCTTCTCTACCCTTGGATTCTGGGTTTCTGGTTCCATCTCTGGAAATGATTTAATTACATTTACTTTGTTGAGCAACTTACATTTTCCAGTTTTTAACAAGTACTAGGCAGATTCTGAAAAAGGACCCTGTTTTCCTCGTGAGTTGGCAACAGCGCCACCTGCTGGATAATAGGTAATATGACAGTTATCATTTCCAATGCGAATTTTACTGTTCTGTTTACCAATACAATGGGTTATATCATCCAAGGTTAATATGACTATGAGGATAACTTAATTTACTGGTTACTGGGTTTCAGTATTCTTTTACATATTCTATCATTTAGGAAGAATATGGCACTCCTAAGAACCACACAATCTTTACTAGAAACTCATGCAGGTCAGGAGATTCAGGATTCAAAAGAGATAAAAATAAAGACAATAATAAAAAGACTTGAAATGATTGAAGAAATGAGTGGAACTGGTGAACAGTGTAATTAGGCACAAGGACAGGATATAATTCCAACACCGGCTATTAGTACTGGCTTACCCAAGGATTTAGCAGCATAAACTATACTTAATTCTGACAGAGCGTCAACTTCTAAAGGCTCAAAGGGAGTCAGAGAAGCTAGATGGACGCCAATAGCAATGAATGATCTAAAAGAAATTAAGCAAGCTATTGTTAATTTTGTCTTGCACTCTGCATATGTAAAGGAAAGGGTAAGGACTTGGGCTTCTAATGCTAGAGTTACCCCCCATGATTTCCATCCGTTAGTGTCTGCAGTTTTAGATAATGGAACTTCCTTGATGTTTGGAATTTATTTCAGTGAAGAATCCAAACATATGGAACAGCAAGGAAGAGCAAAAGGTGTGGAGGTTTCCCAAGATCAAATTCTTGGTGCAGGAGAATATGCTCATTCACAGGTCCAAGTTCTTTAGGACGATGAAGTACTGTGTCTAAGTCACCAAGCAGCTTTAAATGCTTGGAATAGGATACAAGTTCCAGCAAAAAGGGTAGAATCATATTCCAGAATTAGGCAGAAACAGGGAGAACCCTTTCTTGACATTTTGCAAAGATTAATGAAGGCTCTGGACGTAGGGGTAACAGACCCAGAAGCTAGACGAATACTTCTTGAATCTCTAGCTTTTGGGAATGCAAACATAGAATGCAAAAAGATCACTGGGCCTTTAAAGTCTAGATCAGCACCTATGGATGAATGGATTCAGCATACGATGAATGTTGAGACGTTTAGCAATAACGATGAATCTTGGGTAGGAGAAGCGATTTCCACAGCAATGAGGAGACATCACACTGCCAGGTGTTTTAATTGTGGTAAATTAGGACATCTGAGAAGTGATTGCAGGCACAGAATTTCTAGGAATAATATCTCCTCTAGGAATGGCAAAAATAGGAGACCTTGGCCTTCAGGTATATGTAGGAGATGTGGTAAAGGCCTTAATTGGTCCAACGAATGCAGGTCAACAACAGACAAACAAGGCAACCCAATAACGTTGGGAAACTCCTTGAGGGGCCTCTCACAGGCCCCCAAGCCAACAGTGGCCCAGTCATTCCCAGTCACAGTGGAAAACGTGCCTCACCAAGAAAATTAAAAGCTCCAATTTCTGCTGTAAAATGTAATACTGGTCTAAATGATGAATTACGTGTGGAGGATGAGTCAAAAAAACCCAGTAGGACAGAGTAAACATATATTTTGGCAGACTTCTATTAACGACCAATGACCAAAGTGAAGGGTCTGTATAAATGGCATTTTATTGAAGGCTTCTTAGACACAGGTGCGGATGTAAGTATCATTACCCCAGAATCTTGGCATCCGAATTGGCCACATCAAGGGGTAGATGTTCAGTTCCTGGGAATTTGAACCCTATCTCGTGTAAAACAAAGCACAAGATGGCTTGAATGCATAGGGCCCAAAGGACAAATAGGAAGACTAAGGCAATATATATCCAATATTGCCATAAATTTGTGGGGCCGTGACCTGCTACAGCACAGCAATGGAATACCCAGATTAACATTCCTGTAGTTCCAGGAACTCATAATTCTGGGACAATATGATGAGGTATTATGGAAAAAGGTCACCAGCCATTCAGGCTCTACAAGAACATACAGCAAATATCAAAACGTTAGAGGTCCCAACAGCCCTACCTTTAAAATGGCTAACTGAGAAGCCAATATGGAAGAAACAGTGGCCTCTAGCTGAAGATAAACTACAGGCATTGGAACAGCTGTTGCAAGAGCAACTAGATGCTCACCATATTGAAGAATCAACCAGCCCTTGGAATTCTTCTGTGTTAGTTGTAAAAAAGAAATCTGGTAAATGGAGAATGGTGACAGATCTAAGAGCTGTCAACAAAGTAATTCAACCTATGGGCCCACTACAATCTGAAATTCCTTTGCCTTCTCTGTTACCAAAAGGATGGCCTCTTATAGTTATTGATTTAAAAGATTGTTTTTTCACTATACCGTTACAAGAAAAGGATAGAGAAAAATTTGCCTTCACAGTGCCTACTTATAATAATTCTCAGCCTAATAGGATATCAATGGATTATCCTCCCACAGGGTATGCTCAATAGTCCTACATCGTGCTAATATTTTGTAAGTAAGCCATTGAAAATAATTAGTAAACAATTCCCCAAGTCCATAATTTATCATTACATGGATGACATCTTCTTATCTGATTCAAAAAAAGTTACATTAGAAAGGATGTTTGAAGAAGTAAAGTAAGTCTTGCCTAGGTGGGGATTACAAATTGCCCCTGAAAAGATTCAAAGAGAAAATTCTATTAATTACCTAGGTTACAGAATAGGGTGAGAGAAAATTAAAATGCAAAAGGCACAAATTAGGAGAGACCAGTCAAACACACTTAATGACTTCCAAAGATTGTTAGGAGACATTTCCAGTCTACGACCAGCTGTTGGGATAACACATGATCATTTAAACAAAACCTTAGATGGTGATAAAGATTTGAATAGTCCAAGAAAACTGACAGCTGAAGCAGAAAAGGAAGTGATAATGATTGAGGAAAAATTACAGGAGGCACATATGGATAGGGTGAACCAAAATCTTAGCTGCATCCTAGTCATATTGCCTTCCAGAATTTTTCCTACAGGGATTCTAATGCAGAGGGAAGATATTATTTTAGAGTGGATATTTATACCTAAGAAACCAAGTAAAACATTAAAAACTTATGTGGAAAAAGTCTCTGAATTAATTATAAAAGGTAAGCTGAGACTTCATCAACTAGCAGGTATAGACCCAGCAGAAATTATAGTGCCTTTTACCACTGAAGAAATAAAAAAAAGTTATGGGAAGACAATGAACCGTGGCTAAGAGCTTTTGCTAATATTGGGGGAGAAATTAATAGCATTTTTCTTAAATTGGTAGACTTAACCTTATTAAAAGAACTTCTTGGATTCTTCCTAGAATTGTACGTGATGCTCCCATAACTGGAGGCGGCACATTCTATACTGATGCAAATAAATCAGGGAAAGCAGGTTACAAGTCAGATGAATTGAGTAAGGTGGAACAAAGCCCTTATAATTCTGTCCAAAAGTCAGAATTATATGCCATTCTTATGGTGCTAAGGGATTTTAAAGAAACTCTTACAATAGTTACAGATTCACAATATGCAGAAAGAGTTATCTTGCATATTGAAACCGCCGAATTTATACCAGATGACACAGAGATGACATCATTGTTTATCCAGGTACAAGAGATAGTCAGGAATAGGCTTTGTCCGATGTACATAACACACATCCGGAAAAAAAAATGACAACTTATCCACAATGATGATATTCATGCAGGTAGTAAGGAAAACATATAAAATTGGGGCAGGGTTCTCTTATCTCCACAGGAAGACACTCATCTTTGAAAAATTCAAGGGACCCTGGATGTTTGGATACTGACAGAATGAAAAATACCTGCCCAATAGGAAATATCAAGAAAACTGAATGAGTAGTATAAGTAAAATATATTAAACCATATTTCTAAATTTATAAAGCTGGTGTTGAAGATGGACTCTGGCTCAGTCCCTCTCCATTTCCAAGCCCGTTAGTAAGAGAAAAACCCAGAATTTCTGGAGTTTCTGTCTCATATTAAGAGCCTTGATATGGGACAGAAAGAAATATGAGTTTAGAAAACATCTTTGCTTTTCTTCATATCTATCATACTTTTCATGAATATATCTATCATGACTGTCAAAGAATATGAAATTTTCATATTCATTTAAATTTTAAGTTTTTCACAATGAACAATGAGTTTTTCCTGAAGTGACATTTGAAGTTTCCAGGAAGAAGATGGGGCCCCATAACAACAACTCCACCTGGTTGATATGACGTCATGATACTGATAGTGCTACTACAAGACCTGCTTTTGGTACCAGCTGCACAAGACAATTCCAAACTGGTTAGCTGAAATGGTGCACATCTTATACAATATTTTGGCCAGACCAGCACAAAATACTCAGAGACTATTGGCAATTTTAAAAGACATTGATCTTCAAATTTAACCATCATTTTACTTTCACAGGATCCCCCAGAGAGAACGTCACCCCCATGACAGCTGGAAGTAATTCTAGAGGACAACGCCCCTCTCCCAGTAAAGTTTGCCCTTGGGTTTAGGGACATCAGTTAGGGGTTGATTATAATTAGTATATGATTGAGGGTTGGAGGAGGAATTTAATAAGCTCAGGAATCATTTGAAAAAAAGGAGATGATAGGATAATAGATTTGTAATTCTGAGTTACTGTTTTTAGACAAATATATTGGTAAAGATACTTGTATATTGATACAAAGTTAAATTGTATTGACTTTTGTATGCATGCATGTTTCTACCTCTGTTTAAAACATTTTTATGTATTGACATATATTGTTTTGATATATATATATATATATATATATATATATAGTATATACTTACCTTATTGTAGTGTACATTTCTACCTCTGATTAAGATACTTATATAATGTTTGTGTATTGATATATATTTACCTACTGCAAAGTATATTTGTACATTGTTTATATTTGGAGGTCATTGTCCTCATTTGTTTCATAGTCGTTTATTGTCCTAGTCTTTAAGTTAGATAGATATTGAGAATTATATAGACTAATAGTCATCTAAGTTTGTCATTTATAATTAGACTAATCAGGTTCTTTAGATATATAGAGATTATACTCAGTATAGAGAGATAATCTTCAACTTCTTCAAAGAGCTGTAGAAAATGGCCTTTAATCTAACTCAGAGTTTTGTGGTAGTGAGACACAATTGCTCCTGGCAACACGACTCTATTCCCGAGAGAATGTTGAGCACCAAAGACACTCCACCTGGAGCCTTTCTTTTTGGCAGAACTTGCCTTGGGGCAAAGAAATGACCATACCTCAACCACTGACAGAGATACAGATCATGCATCAATGGTAAAACAAGATGGTCATATCCTGCCTAGACAGGGTAAGATAGTTTTAAAAAGTTACCTGCCTTTGAAAATGGTATGTCAGGTATTTTAGGCCTCTGCCAAAGTTGGTTGTTTCAATGCTGCTAACATGAATTTGGGTGATTGTCCAGGTAGCTTGTTGTCTCTGTGATTTGTTGCATGTTTTGGAAGTTGTTTTACTGAACTTCCTAATTAACCAGATAACATTATTTCCCTTCTCAGATCTTTGATGGGGTTGAAGACTATATAAATGTAGTTAATTTCTCTCATGTCTTGGCCAAGTTATTTATTATACAAGACTTAATCTAGTTAGAATAGGATATTTGTACTTATTGTATATAATTTCATAGTAGGTTTAGAACTCTCTTATTTAAACGAAAGGGGGAGGTTTTGTGGGAGGTCCTCCCGTTCCTCCAGCCTATAGCTGCTGAGATACCAGCCAATTGGGGCGTGGTCTCTCACTCTTTAAAAAAGCGGCCACTTCCCTCTCCTCGCTCTATTCATTTTCTACCCTGCCGGTGACTAGACTTCCTTCCTGGTTGCGCAGAGGGCTGACGGTGATCTGTAAGTTACTTCCCCTTTAAGTAAATACCAGCCTATTAATCATAATTCCCAACTGGTGTGGCATTGTTTATGACTTACGCCTTCATAACCTGTGTGCTAGTTTCATCTCAGTTGACAGTTGACCGAAGCTAATTTTGAAGGTGTTCACAGCAACCTTTCAGGAGGGTGTGATCCATCATACCATATTGGGATAGCCGCAATCCACAGACTCTCACCCTCTGTGAAAACAAAATAAGAACCTCCTTTCCAAAGCATCATGTCCTTAGATCCAAATTTCAAAGTCAAGGCACTTTCAAAATATCTATGTTGGATTAGTTCAGCAGCATTTATAAACACATATCTTTTAGCAGCTATTGCACCTTCCTCAGCATTCAAATGATGCAAACAGAGCACAATAGCATACAGTATCAAAATTCTCTGTGTATTTCCCATCTTTGTTAGCTTCAATTTAAGCACTATTTTATTTTTCCTTTTTATCTTTTGCCTCTTGAGACAGGTTCTCTGTATCCTTTGACCTGGAATAACTCTGTAGAACAGGTTGTCCTTGAAGTTTCAGAGATCCACATGTCTCTGCCTCCCAGCTTTGGGATCAAAGGGGTATGATCCTACACGTTGAACTCACAGAGACATGTTTGTCTCTGCCTTCTCGGCACTGGGATAAAAGGTGTGCTACCGCACCTTGAAGTTACAGAGGTCAATCTCCCTCTGCCTCCCATGTGTTCGAATTAAAGGTGTGTACTACTGCAACCAACAACTCTCTTTCTTTTTTTAACTTTCAGAACATCAACTTTTAGCCTGCACATATTTTTAACACCCTGTAAATCATTTAAAAATTCTCTTTGTCTTTGAATATCTCTTTACTATATATCTGTCTTTGTTTTATTGACCACATGAATCTTTAATTTACACAGCAATCTCAGTATGACGAAAAGGTGGCTTTGCCAGCTAGATGTAGCCCATTCCTTTGCTTTCTGCCATTCCAACCTTATGGCTGAGGTACCGGCCAGAGCTGCATTCAGTGCCACAAGTCTACAGTGTTTCAAGGTCCTTGCCATCAAACAAGCTGCAAAAGACAACATTCAAGCCCTCTCTTTGTAGCTGGCCCTCCTGACTCAAACAGTCAGAGTTTGCCCTGGCAGGATGGCCCAGAATTCCGGCAGTTTAAAACAACACAGTTTTTTTTCCCTGCTACTGCTGAAAACAAACAAGCATTCAGTTGACTTTATCAACACCATTTAAATGTTTCGAGGCAGGACCTCTTAACAGCTGCAGGGTTTTGCAGCTGAAGGTGAGTCAGGAATCTTCTTTATATGAGTCTGCTTGCTTGCACTAGCAAGTAGAGCAGACCTGTGATATAGCTGCTAAAAAGAAAACATGCTTTACTCTTTCCCGAGCTTTCTCAGGCTTTCAGTGGATTCAGTTTTCCACATGTCTGAGTGCCATTCTGTAGTAATTTGAGCAGTGGGGCTGTGTCACCTGCACCAGGGCAGCCTCGCTAGCGAAAGTCCAGAAATAATTACACACAAACGATTCTTTTAAACACAGCCTTGCCCATTAGTTTAGCCTCTTAACCTATTTCTAATAATCTATGTAGCATCACGAGTGTGCTCACCAGAAAAGATTCAACAGGTCTGACCTGGTTGCTGGCTGCATCGCCATCTGCCTCAGAGAGGAGAGCTATCACGTCTTCCCGCGAGAGGGTATCATGGTGTCTCTGAGCTCACTGCTTCTTACTCCCGGCATTTTGTTCTCTTTCTCCTCCCACCTATGTTCTAAACTAACAGGGGAAGCAGTTTCTTTATTTAATTAAGCAATGAAATACTCCCATAACTTTATCCTTTCAAGAGCTTACCAATATAAATCTTCCATGTCGATTCTGTTGTATAATTTTTCATTTGTAAAGAACTTGCATTTTCAGGGGAGGATTTTTTTGACATCTCCGTCGATGGAGATCATATGAAGAGGATCAGATGAGCAACCATGACAGTTTCGATTGGATTAGGAGTGGAGAGGTTTGGAGGGGAAGCGAGAAGAAAGTGGGAGGAGGAAACAAAGTGGACATTTACATATTCATTATTATGAAGTAATATAAAAATCAATAGAAGATAACCAATGAAGAGATTGGAATCTGGAGAGCCAAGACATTTTCTTTTGGTAAATATGTTTAGGAGGCAACTCTGACCTCTGTATTCACAGAGAGGATTCCATCAAATCTCCTGTGAGTCTAAAATTAATGTTGTTAACAGCTTCTATATTTGATAGCTGTGGGGATGGTGAATGCCAGGTATTCTTCCCACTTTATCTTTGCTATCAATGTCCAATTCATCAGTCCATGAAAGTGGCATAGATATTCTTTGTCCATATGTGTTTAAAAGGTATCAATTATTTCTAAATAGTGCTGTTGCACCGGCTTTGTCACCTGCCCCAAAGATCTTCCAGAAAAGAGTCTTGACCTCGCAGCCTAGCCTTCTTTACTTTACATGTACTTATGGTGGAGGATCCTCTTTGTCCATATGTGTTTTAAAAGATATTAATTATTTCTAAGTGGTGCTGTTGCCAAGATTAATGAGTCGTTATTTTTGCAGTTTGTCTCACAAAACTCACTTCTCTAATGAAGATATGGAATGGCTTTATGTAATAAACCTGGGTCTGGATCAGGAGACACAATACAGAGACCCAGTGGACTGAAGTGCCATGACCCTGGGCAGGTGGTTTTGGATCAACCACCTAACCAACAGCTTGAGTGGGAAGGAGAGAAGTGGCTGTCCTTCGAATTCTTTGCCATCTGTTCAGATTTTTCTTTCTCACTTTGGGCATAGGCATCCAGTCTCCTCTCTTGACACAGTCAGTCAGGAATTAGGTTTCTCAGTAGAGGTCCATTGCCTTTGGGCAGCAGGAATATGTCTTTGATACACATATACTGAGCTGTAGACAATAGTTTGATAAATTTCCTATGAATTTCTTAAGACCAAATTACATTTAGGCAGCCCAAATCTATTCAGCACTGCCTTTGTCACCTTCCCCAAAGATCTTCCAGAAAAGAGTCTTGACCTCGCATCCTCCCCTTCTTATCCTTGCAGGCACTTAAGGTGGAGGAAACCACTTTGTGTCTGATTGAAACTGAAGAATTCTTCCAAGGCAGATTTTGGCAGCTATGAAGCCCAAGCACAGAAAGAGAGCCAAGAGACAGTTTAACAGGAGTGTTGTGGCCTATCTCAGTAAATCTACCACCATGATAAAGATGCCTCTTAGTATGAGATGCATGCCACCTCTCCAGAGAAGAATGGGCCAACTCTCCAGAAGCAAAAACTGAGTAAGCCTTTTGAGGCCCTGGAGAATATTGTTGGCTGCAGAATTTCTCATGGCTGGAAGGAAGCCAATGAACCAGTCACCCATTGGAAAGCCATCATTCTAGATCAACTGCCAACATTTCCCTCTCTCTATTTGTTGAAATATGATGGGATTGATTGTGTCTATGGCTTGGAGCTTCACAGCAATGAAAGGATTTTAAACCTTAAGATCCTGCCTAATAATGTGCCATTTCCTCAGGTGACAGACACTCATCTGTCAAACACCATAGTTGGCAGAGCAGTGAAACATACATTCACAGGCAGAAATGGCTCTAAGGAAGACTGCAATGGGATGGTCCTAGATGAGGTGCCAATCATGAAGACCTGGTTCTATATTACCTACAAGAAAGATCCGGTCTTGTACATTTACCACCTCCTGGATGACTACCTTGAAGGCAATTCCACATCATGCAAGGCTCTAAGGAGGGGTGCAGTGGCGTGGTCCCAGATGAGGTGCAGACCAGGATGACCTGTTTCTACATTGTCAAGGAGAATGATCCAGTCCTGTACCTTTACCACCATCTTGATGACTCCATTGAAGGCAACATCCACATCATGCCTGAATGTCCTCCAGTAGAGGTGACTTTGGAATTAGGCAGGGATTCCATGGCAGGCAAAAGTGTGCAGTACAAAAAAAAAAGATGGAACCCAATAGATAGCTAAAATTATTTGCCAAGTTCCCACCAAACCTTCTGTGTGTTTCATCAAGTTTAATAATGACTTCCATATCTATGTCTATGATATGGTGACGATCTCTTAAAGTGAAATTCTCAAATTTTTAGGGGCACACTTAAAACTGTGTTTGGGGAATGTGTTTTTTTCAGAGATACCTCAGGTCTTCTATTAATCCTGGCATTTTTTCCAATGGAATATTCTTGCTCGAAAAATAAAAATTTGTGACCATGTTGTGTTCTTTGGTGAATGATGGATTGTGTTTGGTGGATGGGACATCACAGAAATACATGACTCAAAACAAAGCAGGATTTATGATCTTTCCCCTTGGAGAGGATGGACTGGGGATGCTTGGTGTGGTAAAGGACAAGATGGCTGTGTAGGAAGTAGTGGAGAGGGGACAAAAAGTTGTAGGATCTCGGGGCGGGATAAAGCTTGAGGGAAAAACATGTCAAATGGAAAGATGTGACAGATATCAGAGTGAGGTATTGGACTTCAGAGGATAAAGAGTAGATTAATCAGGAAGGGACGCAAATGTATACTCAAAATCAGGGAAAATTAGGTTTCATTTGATGAATAGTTTAATTCGCACTGGCTGTAAGTCACTGGGTTTTTGATCTCCACTGGAGCATGTTGAGTGACCAGGAGCCTCCTGCTTAGAGAAAAGTGTCTACTCCCAGTTGCTCTTCTGCAGTGGGATGGATGTCAAGCTACCTGCTTCCTTTTGTCAGAATTCTTTCTGCCACCTACATTGTCATGCCTGGATTGGGTATGCCTTGAACTCTCATAGGTCCTTTGCATGCCATCCAACCCTTGTGAGTTCATTTAAATAATTGCCCTGCAATATCTGGAAAACAGTGTTCCCTTTCATTGATCATGTTCTGTAGGACTTGGGCTATAAATCTCATCGACAGACGCATCCACACACAGGATAAACATGTACATATTGATGCCCACTAATGTGTGACATGCACACATATGATGAATGCACCGATCTCCATCAAATCAGTAAACGAGGGAATCCCTGATGCTAGGTGGAGTGTGGCAAAGACCCCACAAACCCATGAGACCCCCAAATACCAGTATGGTATTGATGTCTGACTCCCATCATGTAAGGATCCTGACATCCTATAACGGAGCGATTTTTGCTTCCTTCATCTTCACAATCTTGGTTAAAATGTTAGAGTTGTCAAACTTCCAGTTAGGGTCCAGCATGTAGATCAGCTGTCCCAGGTCATGTGATTTGGCTACAATTTGGGTGAGAACTTCTACCAGGGTATTCTGGTACACCCTCACCTCTTCTTCTCCCAGTCCTCATCTTAACTCTTGTGGCTGGGATTGGAGCTCAAAGAAGGCAAAATTGGAAAAGCCTCCTCCTCAGTGGAAAACAATGTCCATCTTTCATATGACCTGACTCTCACAGGGAAGGTAGCATATTTTATCCTTCTAGGTCTCCTCATTCATTGGCTCACTCATCTTTCCAATGAATGATTGAATTCATCCATTCTTCCATCTCTCTCTCTCTCTCTCTCTCTCTCTCTCTCTCTCCCTTCTTCCTTCCCTTCTTGCATTTCCCCCTTTATAGTAGTAATTTGAGCAGTGGGGCTGCTTCCCAGCATCATGGCCGCCTAGCTAGCTTATGCCCCAAAATAAGAACACAAAAACTGTATTCTTTTAAACGCTCCCTGGCCCATTATTTTCAGCCTCTTAAACCATTTCTAATAATATATGTTGCAGCACGAGGTGTGCTTACCAGGAAAGATTCTGCATGTCTGACCTGCTGGCTGGCTGCATTGCCATCTGCCTCAGAGAGCAGAGCTTCCGTGTCTGCCCGGGAGAGGGGTGCATGGCATCTCTGAGCTCACGTCCTCTTTCTCACAGCATTCTGTTCTCTTTACTCCTTCCACCTATGTTTTAACCTATCAAAGGAAGCAGATTCTTTATTTAATTAAGCAATGACCTTCTTCCATCACTTTATCCTTTCAACAGCTTGCCCAAAAAAATCTTCCATGTCTCTTCTGTTGTATAATCTTTCATTTGTAAAGAACTTGCATTCTCAGCGAAGGATTTTTCTGACATCTCTGTGGATGGAGGTCATATGAGGAATATCAGATGAGCAACCATGACAACTCTTATGCTGTAGAGATAGGTGGACCAGAGATTGATTGCTGATAATCCTGTGCTATGCATCAGATGCCCATGAACTCTGCCCCTGTTGTCAGACAGGCAGACATCACAGTGGCCACACATACATAACCCATTCAGTAGTCACAGATCATGTAGTTTGAGTTCTAATTCTTCTCCTAAACTAATAAAGAAACCAAGATTAGGAGAAGGGAGGAGCCTGAAGTAGGGCCACCAAATGGGTCGTTGTGCAAAAGTAAGGTTACCTGCCTCTGTTTATGCTGTCTCCCTTTCTTAGTCAAATCCATCCTTCCATAGAGTAGCTATAGGCAAACCGATTTCTCGCCAACAGCTAAGCATAGGTTTGAACCCAACAGCCTTTGATTTCTGAAATAAGAACTCTCCCCTTTAGGTCTCATAACAACACAGGAAGTTTTGTAAGACTGTACCAGCAACAAATTAAAACAATTCAAGGACACCAAAGATGCAGCAAGTTATGTTTATTGGTAATAAACATGGTTTGGATGGGACAAAAGAAAAACTGATTGGTGTACTCACGATGATTTCATGTGATTTGGCACACACAGGCTTCTGGTTCTGAATACTTCACGCTCAGTGGGTTTTGGAGATTGTGGTGACCCTGAACCTAGCTGGAGGCTTTGGGGCCTGAAAGGACAAGCCTTGATATTTCAGGACATCCTTGTCCTTGGTTTCCACTGTTTACTGATTTCCATTCAGAGAATGAGCAGCCATCTACTCCTGGTGCCATGCCTTCCCACATGAACAGAGAGAACACCATTCACACCCAGGTTGCTTGAATCACAAATGAAGGCATAAGTCACAAACAATCTCCCACACCAGTTTAAAATTGTCATTAATAGAATGATTATTTCGTTAAAGGGCAAAAACTTACAGATGACCAGCCCTGACAAAAGCCCTCAGCAGGATCAGGAAAGGAGCCTAGAAACCAGAAGGGAAACTGGAAGCAAAAGATCAAGCTTAAGGTAAATGTTGGTTTTTGAATGAGAGAGAGACCACACCTCAATGGGCAGGTATGTCAGTGGCTATTGGTTGAAAGAGTGGAAGAAACTAATGCAACACACTTATTTGGATATACCAAAAAAAAGTTACTAGAATGTGAGAAAACAAAAACTATTTTAGTTTATTTATTACAGTCCTTCCAGATACATCACAGAGATAGGATCTCTTCATGCATGAGAGTCACCGATGATTTCCCTTTAAGAAAAAAACCCACAAAAAAATAAAAAAATAAAAAAAGAAAAAACCCCACAAAACTCCCAATAACATCATCAGCATTCAACAACATGTCTATGATTGCTTTGCCTTGACTTTGCTTGTCAGTAAATGGTGCTGCTAGTTAATCTCTGCAAACAATGCAAATTTCCCTGTAACTAAATAGACAGAATTGACAGGTTATCTTAAACACATCAGGGAGTCACACTACGATGGAATGGGTTAATCATCACCAGTGTGACAGTGACATATTTAAGATCTTTCCTTTGTCTATAAATCTCAGAATTGTCAACATGATATGTTGTCATAGAGATTACTTAGGGTTTTGTCCCACTGGTGGTTTCCTGGGTATGCTTCCATAATTTTTGCCAGATCCAATCAGTTTTGCCATGCACTTTCAGCTCCACATCATTGTGTTCCCCTTATGTTCTAGTCCAGACATTTTAGAGATCTTGAAACTGTTGCAAGTGTATCTCATGTTCCACCTAAATGATTTGGAGTGTTATTTATGCTGAGTTTTATCTTCCATCCATGAGTTCATTGACTTTCCTTGGGCATAATTCCTGGGACACTGAGCCTAACTCCTGGGGGATTCCTCTAGTTACTTCTCCTTGCTGGAAAGCTTACACTCTCAGTACTACTATGACAGTATTTCTGTAGCAAACATTCTTCTCAAGATGAGAAGAAATTTCAATATTACAATCCATTTGTTTTTATTGTGATTTATACACACACACATACAAATTAATGCAAATGCACTGATGATATCAATTTAATGGGCCATTCTGGGGTTGTCAAGATCATTACCACTCAAGGGGTTCTTAGAAAGCCATGGGCTGACCCCATCTAGGAACTTGGGCAGGTGAGGAGAGATTGACTGCACTATGACATGTCCATAGTCACCATGGGTGCCTTTTCCTATAGTCAGACAGAGGACTATCTTGAATATCACCATGGAACATTTGTATGACAAATGATGGAGATCAAGTGGGTAAAAATAAGAAAACTAGATGATGCTTCCAAGCTCCAGTTGAATAGCCGACTGATGGAGAATAAGAGCAAGGATGTCAGGAATAAAATGGCTTGGTCCACACACTGTGACGCTGAGACACTGTGCCTGTATGAAGGGGATTTCAACTAAACCATTGGCCTGGGAATGAAAGAACATGGGATCAAAGTGGAAGCTCTGAATGTGGCTGACAATTGGGGCAGACTGAAAAGCCAATGATATTGGCACTGGCATTTGTCTGCACTTCATATACAGGCTTTTATGTGATCCTATTTGATGTGGTGCATACCTTCCTAAATTTCGATGGATGAAGTTTGGGCTTGGACTTCAAACAGGTCAAGGTACCCCACCCTCAATTTGAATTGGAGAAGGAGTGGAGATGTTTGGTGGGGGAGCGAGAAGAAATTGGGAGGAGGAAACGAAGTAGAAATTTTGATATTCATTATTATGAAGTAATATAAAAATCAATAGAAAATAACCAATGAGGGGATTGGAGCTAGGAAAAAAAACATTCATGTGAGTTGTTGACTCAGACACCAAAGACTTTTTACAGAAAAAAAATAAAAAAAAAAATAAAAAAAACACATATAGGGATTGAGTTACTTGGCAAAATATGACTCATGTATTTGGGAAGATGAGTGGGGATTTTATTTTGGGTCTCCAGGGGGCTGTGTGAGCAGCATTATAGGACCTGCATGCTGGATATTTCTGTGGGATAGTAGGGAAGAAACCTGCCTATGATGGGTTTTATGACATAAGTAGAGCCTTGGTGATGTCACAAAGCTGTGGTTGGGGTTGGCAACTCTCTTCCACATGAAGCACTAGTCTTCTGTGAAGGTGTGCTTACTATCTTCACGGTGGCTGAGGAGGTGAGTTCAGCTCTTGGGCTCCACAACTGTTCAACAGGATTAGGCAGCTGAACATTTCCAGAAGATGGAATCTGGAGAGCCAAGACATTTTCTTTTGGTAAATATGTTTAGGAAGCAACTGAGACCTCTGTAGTCCCAGAGAGGTTTCCATCAAATCTCCTGTGAGTCTAAAATTTATGTTGTTAACAGCTTCTATATTTGATGGCTGTGGGGACGGTGAATGCCAGGTATTCTTCCCACTTTATCTTTGCTATCAATGTCCAATTCATCAGTCCACGAAAGTGGCAAAGATCCTCTTTGTCCATATGTGTTTTAAAAGATATTAATTATTTCTAAGTGGTGCTGATGCCCAGATTAATGAGTCTTTATTTTTGCAGTTTGTCTCACAAAACTCACTTCTCTAATGAAGACATGGAATGGCTTTATGTAATAAACCTGGGTCTGGATCAGTAGACACAATACACAGAGCCAGTGGACTGGAGTGCCATGACCGTGGGCAGGTGGTTTTGGATCTACCACCTATCCAACAGCTTGAGTGGGAAGGAGAAAAGTGGCTGTCCTTTGAATTCCTTGCCATCTGTTCAGATTTTTCTTTCTCACTTTGGGCATCGGCATACAGTCTCCTCTCATTGACACAGTCAGTCAGGAATTAGGTTTCTCAGTAGAGGTCCATTGCCTTTGGGCAGCAGGAATGTGTCTCTGATACACATATACTGAGCTGTAGACAATAGTTTGATAATTTTCCTATGAATTTCTTAAGACCAAATTACATTTAGGCAGCCCAAATCTATTCAGCACTGCCTTTGTCACCTTCCCCAAAGATCTTCCAGAAAAGAGTCTTGACCTCGCATCCTCCCCTTCCTATCCTTGCAGGCACTTATGGTGGAGGAAACCACTTTGTGTCTGATTGAAACTGAAGAATACTTCCAAGGCAGAGATTGGCAGCTATGAAGCCCAAGCACAGAAAGAGAGCCAAGAGACAGTGGAACAGGAGTGTTGTGGCCTATCTCAGTAAGTCTACCACCAGGATAAAGATGCCTCTTAGTATGAGATGCATGCCACCTCTCCAGAAGAAGAATGGGCCAACTCTGCAGAAGAAAAAGCTGAGGAAGCCTTTTGAGGCCCTGGAGAATATTGTTGGACGCAGAATTTCTCATGGCTGGAAGGAAGCCAATGAAACAGTCACCCATTGGAAAGCCATCATTCTAGATCAACTGCCAACATTTCCCTCTCTCTATTTGTTGAAATATGATGGGATTGATTGTGTCTATGGCTTGGAGATTCACAGCGATGAAGGGATTTTAAACCTTAAGATCCTGGCTAATAATGTGCCATTTCCTCAGGTGACAGACACTCATCTGTCAAACACAATAGTTGGCAGAGCAGTGATAAACATGTACACATTGATGCCCACTAATATGTGACCTGCACACATATGATGTGTGCCATCAAATCAGTAAACTAGGGAATCCCTGATGCTAGGTGTAGTGTGGCAAAGACCCCACAAACCCATCAGACCTGAAAATACCAGTATGGTATTGATGTCTGACTCCCATCATGTAAGGATCCTGACATCCTGTAACGGGGCGATTTTTGCTTCCTTCATCTTCACAAACTTGGTTAAAATGTTAGAGTTGTCAAACTGCCAGTTCGGGTCCATCATGTAGATCAGCTGTCCCATGTCAGGTGATTAGGCTACAATTTGGGTGAGAACTTCTACCAGGGCATTCTGGTACACCCTCACCTCTTCTTCTCCCAGTCCTCATCATCACTCTTGTGGCTAGGCTTAGAGCACAAAGAAGGCAAAATGGAAGAAGCCTCCTCCTCAGTGCAAAACAATGTCTATCTTTCCTTTGACCTGACTCTCACAGGGAATGCAGCACATTTTATCCTTCTAGGTCTCCTCATTCATCGGTACACTCATTTTTCCAATGAATGATTGAATTCATCCATTCTTCCTTATCTCTCTCTCTCTCTCTTCTTCCTTCCCTTCTTCCATTTCCCCCTTTATAGTAGTAATTTGAGCAGCGGGGCTTCATTCCCAGCACCATGGACGCCTAGCTAGCTTATGCCCCGAAATGACAACACAAAAACTGTATTCTTTTAAACACTCCCTGGCCCATTATTTTCAGCCTCTTTACCCATTTCTAATAATATATGTTGCAGCACGTGGTGTGCTTACCAGGAAAGATTCAGCATGTCTGACCTGGTGGCTGGCTGCATCGTCATCTGCCTCAGAGAGCAGAGCTACCCTGTCAGCCCGGGAGAGGGATAACATGGCGTCTCTAAACTCACTTCCTCTTTCTCCCAGCATTCTGTTATGTTTACTCCACCCAACTTTGTTCTAACCTATCAGGGCAAAGAGTTTCTTCATTTAATTAACCAATGACCTATCCTCCATCATTTCCCCTATTTCTGTTTAAACAAGAAAGGAATCTTTAACTTTAACATAGGAACATAACACATAACAAAACAGAACAGATATCAAGCAAGAATGTCAGTCACAATATTTATATCTATTTTATCTTGTATCATAATATTTGAAATCTATAACTATCTATCTATTTTCAACTCCATCAAAGTCTCCAGAAGAATACAATATTCCCTAAGCTAACAAAAAGTAAGCCATTATCAAAGTCTAGAAATGACAGAGACATCTCGCTGCCTGGTCAGTCACCCAAAGTTCCACTGTACCATTAGGGTATCCATCCTCAGCCTACAGGCCCACAGACATTTCCACAAAGCAGAAAATTTCAAAGGCAGTCACTATCTGCTTGTCTTGAAGAATGTCTTGCAGACTCTTTCATGAATCAGGAATACCAAAAGACCATCTCACCTTTTGGCAAGTTCAGTAGTCCTCTCTCTGCGTGTTCTGTGTGTCCAGTTTATGCAATCGTAAAGGTAAGAGCAGTTTCTTGCCCAAATAGCTATCAAAATCCATAAGGATCCTCGTCGATGCCCACCTTCTTCCTGAAGTAGATTGTTGCTGCCAGGAGCAGAGTGTCTCATTGTCACGAAAAACCCTAAGGTATAAAAACATTAAATAGCATATTTCGTAGTCTAAGAAAGATATGAAGAATGCCTATCTAACTGAAATATATATCTATATAGCTAGAAATCTAATTAACATGACTACTAACGTGACTATTATTAATGATTATCCATTAACAACCTATATACATTACATTTTTAAGTGAACTACACAATCACAATATCTTAATAAAGATCAAATATGCATATACATATAAGAAAATTGACCTTAAATCTCTATCAATATTGCAAAATCTATACTAATGCAAATTATTCATATCTATATTACATCCCCCTTTAAATATAAAAGAACATTTATAAAGCATATTTGGGAACATGGGTCAGTTTTTTTCTCTCCAATCTCCTTCCTGTTGAATGGGGGCGTCGGTAAGTAGGTGTTTCATGGTATAACCTGTGTGCTAGTTTCATCTCAGTTGGAAGTTGAGCGAAGAAGTGTTTCGAAGATGTTCACAGCAACCTTTCAGGAGGGCATGGTCCTTCATACCATGTTGGGATAGACGCAATCCACAGACTCTCACCCTCTGTGAAAACAAAATAAGAATCTTCTTTCCAATGCATCATGTCCTTAGATCTAAATTTCAAAGTCGAGGCATTTTCAAAATATCTATGTTGGATTAGTTCAGAAGCATTTATAAACAAATATCTTTTAGCAGCTATTGCTCCTTCCTCAGAATTCAGACGATTCAAACAGAGCATAATAGCATACAATATCAAAATTCTCTGTGTATTTTCCATCATTGTGAGCTTCAATTTAAGCTCTATTTTGTTTTTTTTCCATTGTCCTTGGCTTTTCAGCAGCCCTCATTGTCCGCCATATTCAGAGAGTCCGGTTTTATCCCCTGCTTTTTCAGTCACAGTCCAGCTGGCCTCGGTGAGCTCCCAATAGATCAGCCCCACTGTCTCCATGGGTGGGTGCACCCCTCTTGGTCTTGACTTCCTTGCTCATCTTCTCCCTCCTTCTGTTCCTCATTGGGACTTTGGGAGCTCAGTCCAGTACTCCAGTGTGGATCTCTGTCTCTATCTCCATCCATCGCCAGATGAAGGTTCTATGGTGATATGCAAAATATTCATCAGTATGGCTATAGGATAGGATCATTTCAGGTTCCCTAGCTTCAGCTGCCCCAGGAACTAACTGGGGACCTCGCCTTGGGCACCTGGAAGCCCCTCTAGGTCCAAGTCTCTTCCCAACCCTAAGATGGCTCCCTTAATTAAGATATGTGCTTCCCTGCTCCCCTAACCAACCTTCCTTTATCCCAATCACCCTGTTGCCCCAAGTTCTCCCCATCCTACCCTTCTCACTTTTCTCTCCCCTCCCTTTATCCCCCTACCCCTCCACCCTTAAGATCCCGATTTTTGCCTGGCAATCTTGTCTAATTCCCCTACCCAAAGGATAGCTATATGTTTTTCTTTGTGTTCACCTTCTTATTTAGATTCTTTACAATATCCAATTATAGACTCACTGACCTTTATTTAAGTCTAGAAACCAATTATGAGTGAGTACATCCCATGTTCATCAGGATACTCAAGATAGTATTTTCTATTTCCAGACAATTGCATGGAAAATTTAGAATTCATTGTTTTTTACCGCTGAGTAGTACTCTAATGTGTAGATATTCCACACTTTCTTCATCCATTCTTCCATTGAAGGACATCTAGGTTGTTTCCAGGTTCTGGCTATTAAAATAATGCTGCTATGAACATAGTTGAACAAATGCCCTTTTCAGATGATCAGGCATCTCTTGGGTATATTCCCAAGAGTGGCATTGTGGGGTCCAGGGGTAGGTTGATCCCGAATTTCCTGAGAAACTGAAACACTGCTTTCCAAAGTGGTTGCACAATTTTGCATTCCCACCAGCAAAGGATTAGGGAACCCATTACTCCACAACCTCTCCAGCAGAGGCTATCATTGGGGTTTTTGATTTTAGCCAATCTGACAGGTGTAAGATGATATCTCATAGTTGTTTTGATTTGCATTTCCCTGATCGCTAAGGAGGTTTAGCATGACGTTAAGTGTCTCTTGGCCATTTGAACTTCTTCTGTTGAGAATTCTTTGTTCAGATCAGTGCCCCATTTTTTAATTGGGTTAATTAGCATTTTAAAGTCTAGTTTCTTGAGTTCTTTATATATTTTGGAGATCATACCTTTGTCTGTTGCAGGGTTGGTGAAGATCTTCTCCCAGTCAGTAGGTTGCTTTTTTGTCCTAGTGACAGTATCCTTTGCTTTACAGAAGCTTCTCAGTTTCAGTAGGTACCATTTATTCAATGTTGCCCTTAATGTCTGTACTTCTGTGGCTATTCCTAGGAAGCGATCACCTGTGCCCATCTGTTGTAGGGTACATCCCAATTTCTCTTCTATCAGGTTCAGTGTGCTTGGACTGATATTGAGGTCTTTGATCCATTTGGACTTGATTTTTGTGCATGGAAATAAATATGGGTCAATTTTCATTCTTCTACAGGTTGACATCCAGTTGTGCCAGCACCATTTGTTGAAGATGCTTTCTTTCTTCCATTGTATACTTTTAGCTCCTTTATCGAAAATGGTTCATAGGTTTGTGGTTTAAAATCTGGGTCTTCTATACGATTCCATTGGTCGACTTCTCTGTTTTTATACCAATACCAAGCTGTTTTCAATACTGTAGCTCTGTAGTAGAGTTTGAAGTGAGGGATGGTAATGCCTCCCTACAATCCTTTATTGTATCGGATTGTTTTGGCTATCCTGGGTTTTTTGTTTTTCCATATAAAGTTGATTATTGTCCTCTCAAGATCTGTGAAGAATTTTGATGGGACCTTGATGGGGATTGCATTGAATCTATAAATTGCCTTTGGTAGAATTGCGATTTTTACTATGTTGATCCTCCCATTCCAAGAGCAAGGGAGATCTTTCCACTTTCTGGCGTCCTCTTCAAATTCTTTCTTCAATTCCTTAAAGTTCTTCTCAAATAGATCTTTCACTTCCTTGGTTAGAGTTACCCCAAGATATTTTATGCTGTTTGTGCCTATCGTGAAAGTTGAAGCTTCTCTGATTTCCTTCTATGCTTCCATATCCTTTGTGTATAGGAGGGCAACTGATTATTTGGAGTTGATCTTGTATCCTGCCACATTACTAAATGTGTTTATCAGCTGTAAAAAGTTCTGTTGTGGAGTTTTTGGGGTCGCTTATGTACACTATCATATCATCTGCAAATAATGAAAGTTTAATCTCTTCCTTTTCAATTCGAATCCCCTTGATCCCCTTATGTTGTCTTATTGCAATTGCTAAAATTTCAAGCACTATATTGAAGAGGTATGGAGAAAGTGGACAGCCTTGCCATGTTCCTGATTTTAGTGGGATGGGTTTGAGTTTCTCTCCAGTTAGTTTGATGTTAGCTGTCGGTTTGCTGTAAATAGCTTTTATTATATTTAGGTATGACCCTTGTATCCATAATCTCTCCAAGACTTTTATCATAAAGGGATGTTGAAATTGTCAAAAGCTTTTTCAGCATCTAATGAAATGATTGTATGTTTTTTTTTCTTTAAGTTTCTTTACATGATGGATTACATTGATAGATTTTCATATGTTGAACCAGCCCTGCATCTCTGGGATGAGGCCTACTTGATCAAAATGGGTATTTTTTCTAATATGTTCATGGATACAGTTTGCCAGAATTTTTAGAGTATTTTTGCGTCGATGTTCATGAGTGAGATTGGCGTGTAATTCTCTTTCTTGGTTGAGTCTCTGTGTAATTTTGGTATCAGGGTAACTGTAGCTTCATAAAAGGAATTTGACAATGAGTCTTCTGTTTCTATATTGTGAAATACATTAAGGAGTATAGGTATCAGCTCTTCTAGGAAGTTTGTTTGGCAAATGATGGAGATCAAGTCAGGGTAAAAATCAGAAAACTAGATGGAGCTTCCAAGCTCCAGTTGAATAGCCGACTGATGGAGAATACGAGCAAGGATGTCAGGATTAAATGGCTTGGTCCACACACTGAGACACTGTGCCTGAACGAAGGGGATTTCAACTAAACCAGTGGGCTGGGAATGAAAGAACATGGGATCAAACTGGAAGCTCTGAATGAGGATGAAAATTGGGGCAGACTGAGAAGCCAATGATAATGGCACTGGCATTTGTCTGCACTTCATATACAGGCTTTTTTGTGATCCTATTCTATGTGGATGCATACCTTCCTAAATCTTGATGGATGAAGGGTGGGCTTGGACTTCCCACAGCTAGGGCACCCTGCCCTCTATTTAGAATGGAGTTGGAGTGGAGCGGTTTGATGGAGGAGAGAGAAAAATGTGGGAGGAGGAAAGGTAATGGAAATTTTGATATTTATTATTTATGAAGTAAAAATCAATAGAAGATAACCAATGAAGAGATTGGAGCTTGGAAAAAAAACATTCATGTGAGATGTTGACTCAGACACCAAAGACATTTTACAGAATAAAACACATAAAAGGATTGAGTTACTTGGTAAAATATGACTCATGTATTTGGGAAGATGAGTGGGGTTTTTATTCTGGGTCTCAGGGGGCTGTGTGAGCAGCATTATAGGACCTGTATGCTGGGTATTTCTGTGGGTTAGTAGGGAAGAAACCTGCTTATGAGGGGTTTTATGTCATAAGTAGAGCCTTTTTGAACCGTGTTCCCTTTCATTGATCATGTTCTGTAGGACTTGGTCTAGAAAGCTAATGAACAGACTCAACCACACACAGGATAAACATAAACACATGGTGCATACTGGTTTGTGACATGTAAACATATGATGTATGCTCTGAACTCCATAAAATCGGTTAACTAGGGAATCTATGATGTGAAGTTTAGTGTGACAAAAACCCCACAAACCCATTAGACCCTAATATACCAGTATGGTATTGATATCTGACTTCCATCATGTAAGGATCCTGCCATACTGTAAAGTGGCGATTTTTCGTTGTTCGTCTTCACAAAGTTAATTAAAATATTAGAGTTTTCAAGCTGCCAGTTAGGGTCCAGCATGTAGATCAGCTTTCCCATGTCAGGTGATTTGGCTACAATTTGGGTGAAAACTTATACCAGGTTATGATGGTACACCCTCTCCCTTCTTCTCCCTGTCCTCATCGTCACTCTCATGTGTGGGCCTGGGGCACAAAGAAGGCAAAATGGAATAAGCCTCCTCTTTAGTGGAAAACCTTGTCAATCCTCAATTTGGCCTGACTCTCAAAGGGAATGCAGCACATTTTATCCTACTAGGTCTCCTCATTCATTGGTTCACTCATTTATCCAATGAATGATTGAATTCATCCATTCTTCCATGTCTCTCTCTCTCTCTTCTTCCTTACCTTCTTCCATTTCCCCCTTTATTGTAGTAACTTGAGCAGTGGGGCTGCATCCCCAGCACCATGGCCACTTCGCTAGCTAATGCCCTGAAATAACAACACAAAAACTGTATTCTTTTAAACACTGCCTGGCCCATTATTTTCAGCCTCTCAATGCATTTCTAATAATGTATGAAGCACCACGAGCTGCTGGTAAAAATTCAGCATGTCTGACCTGTTGGCTGGCTGTATCGCCATCTGCCTCAGAGATCAGAGCTATAGCATCTGCCCGAGTAGGGGAGCATGGCGTCTCTGAGCTCACTGCCCATGCAAGGTGATTTGTTGAGATTCCATCTCAATTGCCATTGGCTCCATTAGATATGTGGTCAACAATTTAGAAAGCCCTGTCTATGGTGATGACATTACTTGTGTCTTGAAGAGGACGACACACTCATGGTCATCTGCTGCTATCACCCATCTAAATGCATCTCACCTTAGCAGAGACTGATTTTGTTTTATCATAAAAAGAATTCCACTTTACTGCCTTAGGAAAAACTTAATGAAGATCAGTCAAAAAGAATGGGAAACAAGTCAAAGGTGGTTACCAGGTGGAGTGGATTTCTGAAAATAAACTGTATATTCAGAGTATCCCTTCAGAATCTCCTTTTTAATATCATTCTGCATCTGGAAGGCCACACAGCCCTCTATTAAGCCATATTTATATATATTTTCAGGGAAAAAGGTTGCATACAGAACTCTCTGGGAGTTCAAGGCAAGTCTGGTCTACAAGAGCTAGTTCCGGTACAGGAACCAAAGCTAAAAAAAAAAAAACCCTGTTTCAAAAAAAAAAAAGTAATGTTTAAATTCAGAGATGAAAGCTGTCCTCGGCTTTCCCAAGAATGAACCAGGGAGTATCAGAAAGCTTTTCTTAGTCATAAAATGTTGTCTGTGTTTTATTCATCTTATTTCTGAATAAGTCACCTATAGCATAATTCTTACCTCAGGGAAATTGCAGAAGAAAGGGTTAGCATATGTAAAACCTAGAAGATAACATAAAATGTTCTGAAAAGTATTCTCTAGCTACATTGGAGGCTAGAGATGGAAGGGAATATTTGAAGATAACTTTCAGAATGAGAAGATCTGAGGCTTTCTGGTAAATCATAGGCAGTAGAATGAAACTTCTTTGGTCACATCACAGGGGTATGTGGCCCAAGTATATTTACCTAGAGAGTGTACTCCCATATATTCAGAAGATCTGGGAACCCTGTTTATGTGGGTGGGCTGTACCTCTATATAAGAGCAGGCAGGTCTGAAACCGTTTTTCAGAAGACACTACCAGGGAGTATATTTGGGTGAGGGAATAATCTAAAAGCAACTTCAGGAAGAAAAAGAGGACACTCTCAAATTTCTCTAGGTAGGTGGACCATATCCATGATTGTGGAGTTTCCTCTGTGTTCTGTGAATATGATAAATAAATAAAAATCTATACTCTTTTGGACCTCTAGAAAGGCAGAACATAGGTAGACATGGAAAGCTTAAATGGTCAGAAGAATTCCTGCTTCCACTTTAGGAGCAGGTGAAAGAGCTAAGCCTCTCTAGCTTAGAAGGAGGAGTCAGATGCTTCTTAGGGATGGGTAGAATAATCTCAGCCTCTTTGGTCATATTTCTATGAGCTTATTGGCCAGAAGCTAAAACTTGAATGATACCCTGTGAAAGAGAGGAAGTCCCAGGCCCTTCCTTCTTCATCGGCACCAAACTTGAAATCACAATCTATAATACATATTTTCTGAATGTGCACGTCAGGCTTGTCAGAAGTCGTAGAAGTCTGTGACTCAGTTTCTTCATCTGATTTAGGTCCATCCACAAATTCCTCTTCATGTAGGATAGGAAATTTCTGTCAAAGGGGCTAGAGTGAAGACATTATTCTGTGTTATACTCAGCTTGCGGTTGTGTTCAGGGACCTCGGTCCAGAGAGCTGAGATCTATTGAGTCAGAACAGCACTATATAGGCCACCCAAATTAGAAGTTATAGGTATGAAATCAAATGAAAATTACCTTGATCAAACATTGAAGGCCTGAGGCACTCTTTATTGATGTGAATCTAACTCTCACTAAGTAAGATAGAATGAAGCCTTGTTGATTTGGACAGAAATAAAAGGACAATTACAATCTTCCTCAAAAATGTAATGTGGCTGAATTCATGGGAATAATGAGAAATATTAATGCACTCTGGCCAACACTGGAACTTATGAGATATTTTGTGCACAGGTAAGGTCTACACCTTTTTGTCAGAGATGTGAAGTCTATGGCAATGTGCAATTAAACAGGAATGGCAATTTTCCATCAAGTGTAAAATAAGCACCTTGTAGATCAGAGGAAGGTCTTGTCGGGGCTAATCAGCTTCCAAATGTTTTTCAGTATTGAGAATATCCATTGTGCGCTTGTGAAATGCTGGGAAGTAATCAATGCATATTTTCCAAGTGGATGGATGATGTTTTTCTGTGTAAGAAGCCATTGGTCAGATAAGATATTCCCATATATGTAGATGAAAGAAAGTTTGAAGAATCCTAGAAAGTTGGATATATACCAGACATACGTTATGAAGAGAACAAGATCTATAGGCCGCATTGTAGATGTGGTAGGCCTGAGTCATTTTTGTGCAAAATAGTGTATATTTCATGCCATCTTGGTCTTTGTGAGTAAGCTCTATTTCACCATAGATAGAGTGGAAACACACGTATTTCCAAAGAGTGTATGATGCTATAATATTCTGAGTAAGACATTCTTAATCTCTATGAAAGCAAGGCATTTTCAGACTTCTGACAAGAGGACAGGAGTTTGAGGAACCTGGGAAAAATAACAAGGATAATGATGATGGTAACAGGTGATGTACTGGAGGTGAAACATATTTTAGTAAAAGGGGAGAAGGTATTGCCATCCTTCATCAAGAAATAAATGATTGGATGCATGTTAAGTGACAGAAAGTTTTGAATGCCTTTTTGATTGGAATTTGAATGTTTTGGGCCTTGAGAAGGTAAAGACCTTCCCTGGCCACCTCATTCAGGCAGGGTAAGTGTAAGGCTCTCTTGATTACCAAGTGTGCATTTGAGGTCAATTTGACTAAATAGATGGTGGTGATGAATGCAAGACTTTGGCAGACATAAAGAGAAAACCAAAGTCACCAACCACTTAGGTAACAGGTAGTATCCTAGTCGACCTTGTGCAGTGGAGGAAGGACTTCATCACAGTCTAGAAGATTCACATCTTGAGGCAAATGTGGAAGGGCTGGCAGCAATCTGAACATCATGTATCAGTCATTGGCAGGCTCCAGTTCTCATCAGCTACATTGATGTGTGAATGAAGGATGAGACCTCTTCAATCTGGTGACTTTAATGAAGCAAAGATGTCCTAATTTCAGACTCTGTCACTTCAAAGCAGAGCGAGATTAAATTTCTTTGGGTACTCATGTATTTTTAAAGTGGATGTAGTTAGAGGGGAAAGATCTCCATTATGGGGATATTTCTGAGGCCCACAAGCAAAGAGGGGATGATCTGAGGATCCTTTGATCCTGTTCACCTTGAGAAAAATGGAAATTCTGGGATGACTTTAGTAAAACCCACATATTTTTATGAATTTCCTTAAACAGAGTGATAAAGCCTTGAGTGCTATTTGTAATTGCAGAAAGGCCAAACAGCTATTTTAATCATAAAGATCTTCAGATAACCAGTCATCAAAAATGCACAGTGTGAGATGCCTTGATAAAAGGAACATTTTGGGGAGATGATATTCATGGGGGAAACTTCTGAGGTCATTCTGAATAGTCTTGCTATGTGAGAAAATGCCTGACAATGTATGACCAAATATCAAGGTTTAATCACACCATTGTGTAGAAGGGAAAGAACAAGTTTAACTTGAGTAAGATTATTTTAGTCATCATTTGCTTCCTACTGTGTTTCCAACTTCCATGACCCATATATTACATCAAATATTGGGAAGATTACAAGAAACAATTACAATGCTCTTTCCTCATGATTAGTGGTGGTATAAACTTTCCTGCTTCCGAAGAGCTGTATTGGTCTGTGCATATCAATCAATGTAAGTGATGTAGGATGCCCTTGTATATGTGTTTTTCTTTCCCAGTTAATGAATAAATCTGCTTTGACCTATGGCAGGGTGGAATTTAGTCAGGCTGGAAGAGATATAGAAAGAGAATAGGTGGATTCCAGGAGAGGCCATGTGCCTGCTCACGGAGAAGTATACCAGAATTTTCCAGTAGGCCAGAGCCATACGGTGATACAAAGATGAACAGAAATGGGTTAATTTAAGATGTAAGAGTTAGCTAAAAAGAAGACTGAGTTAATTCATTAAGTGATATTGTAATTTTCTCTGTAATTATTTGGGTGGGGGCAGTTGGGAAACATAAGGGCAGTCTTCATTTACATGAATGATATGAATATTTTGCATTTCTGACTGGTACATTTTAGGCAGAGTCCATGATTATTAGTTTTAGCTTTTTATATTTTTCCCTCTACCAAATGTCTTCTGAGGTCCCATGGTTACGAAAGTGTTTCCCTAGCAGTCGTAGACCCTGGGATTGGCACTAAGGTAATATGAGTCCAATGGTCAAGTATATGTGTCAATGGAAGCAGGGGGATGCTCTAAGGCCTCCCAGGGTCATTGGCTAGATCTGAATCTCTATTTATACAAAGTGAATGATTTGCAATCCCTTTGGTCATGGAAACCAATTCTGACATGTTATTCACCATTATGGACTATTCCAGACACCCTATGGAAAAAATGGGATCTTTGTAAGTTTTGTGGTTGAAGTTTGTATTCATAGTACCCCTTTCACTATACTGGACTGAATATGGGCAAATCTGAATCTCACTTTTACAGTGGTGAAAGGATTATTTAATCTGGGCCCTTTGTATTAAAAGGTAAGGCTTGAGGGTTTTTGCCAAATAATGAATCCTTGAGACCACCTTTGGCAAATGGCGAAAGTCAGGAGTAAGCTTTGTCCTAGGAGGGATGTCTGACAGTTTCTTCAGTGAAATCAATGGAGGAAGCTAACTTGAGGAGAGTCCAGGCATTGGCTCCTCATGAGAAAGGGTAAATTTTGAGACCTCTGTAGGGCAAGTGTATAAGTTGGAAAACCCTTGCACACAAGGGAGAAGTATTATTCAACATCCTGTTGTAGGTACATGTTCTTACTAACCCATTTAGAGAAGGAAGGTCACATTATTGCACTTTAACTTCCAATACTTCTTTAGAGCTTTCTTATCTTATTTTTTTTTGTCTCTTGGAGAGTTAGGCATCAGCAAGAGCTTTCTTCATTATGCCTTGGTGCCCGTCAGCAGCTAGATTTTTTTCTTCTTTCTCTGGTTCTTTACTTATTCAAAGTATGGCAGCAGTGATGGGGCCTGTTGATTTCTAGTTATTCGATTGAAAAACATAGCTTAGGATTCAGTTTCTAATTTTAAAGTTATGACAGGGACCCAAAACCTACAGGGAGCAATGCATTTCTCTAACTACCTGTACCAAATATTAAAAGTTTAAATCATTTTTATTTAGAGCAGCATAATTTGGGGTTACTTTAAAACAGAATACAATTCTTGAGAGTTCTTGACAGAATCCTACAAGGTAGGATGCAGTATTATTCAAAATAACATCTCAAATGTCACCTTGTGAATAAAAGGAATGTATGAGTTTCCTTGAGCCAAAGACAATGCTTCCTAATCTTCCTGAGATAGGTGGATTAGGTGTAAGTACACATTCTTAATGGAGAAAAGGATGATGGCCCAGTTTTACACAGGGTAGTTCTCATGAAACCTTCATTATACAAAGTATATATGAGGTCTCTTGGAAACAGGACTACAGAAAACCTCTTCTTAGAATTGAAACTTATGAGACTATCTTCAGCAAATGAGAAATCCCAATTGTTTTTATTCAAAGAGAGGAGGGCTCCAGTCATATTTGGTAAAATAGTAATATGCAATTCATCCAGGATCAAAAGTGGAAGGTTGCAAGGCATCATGGGTAATCAATAAGAGTCTGGCTCTGCACTAGCATCCAGCTAATTTTCACAATGCAAACATACATACCCAATGAGAAATATTTGATAGTCTAAGGCAAATCTCATAACAATCTTCCAAGAGCCTAAGTAGTAATGCAAGAATTAATGTTTCCTCAAGGATGTGTTGAGCTGTACATATCTGTACATATAGAAACCCTGCATTTAGGCAGCCTTCATGTTCTGAATGGGAAACATGAACAAATTCCATGTTAGAGGGGACCTGTTCCAATTTGATTTTGGTAGATTTGAAATATCTAGGAATTCCTTGGGAAGAAGGAGAAAATCTGAGGCCCTCCTAATAAGGTTGTGAGGATTTCAAACTCCCTTTGCAGAAGTAGTAGTGAGGCTCTCTTTAGGCTCAGTGTTAAGCCTTGCAGCAACATTGATAGAAACAAAATCTCTGCCCGTTTTTGGGAGAATGGTGAAATTTCAAGCCTTCATCTTCTGTTGGCACAGATTTGAGGCATGATTCTTTAGAATCAAGTTTTGATTTTGTTTTCTTTGATTACAAATGTTTTGACCAACCTAGTCGGGAGGGAGTACATCTTTGATATTTTGTAGGAGTGGAACTAGATTTGAAGTTCAATTTTGATGATACTTTGTTTGGAAACAATCCTGGGTGGGGTAGCGATAGAGCGTGAGTCCTTTCTGATATATATGCAAGTGCGAGCCTACTTTTGGCAGACGTGAATGATCTTAAGGCATCCATTTCTAAAAGTAAATATCTGATACTTCATTTAATAAATGAAGCATGCTTCACTATTTTTTGGTTGAATTGGAACTTCTATGGCTTTTATTGTGATAAGAGTAAGAGCTCAGACAGTCTCATGAGAAGGAATAGGAATGAACTGTCATGTGCACAAGTAGACATTCTTAAAGACTCCATTGAAAAGAAAGTTCCCACTCCTTCTTGGGTAGATAGTATAGGTTCTAGAAGCCATTGGGATGGTGTGGTATTTCCAAATGTAAACCAAATATGTCTTGGGGGCTCTATATTCTTGTGGTTATATACTGAAGGGCCTCAAGTACATTTTTCAGAATTACAATGTCTCAGAGCCTCTACAAAGAATGGTAAAGATTCTAAAGCACCTGACACAGTATCTGAGGTCTTACAAACCTCTTTTGCTGTTGGCAAAGTTTCTGAGGTCTCTTGTGTAAGGGAAGGTTGCAGAGTCTACATTGGGGGAGGTTGATATTCTAAGGAATCTTGGGAAGTTGTTGAAGTTTCTGTAACCTTATTGTAAGAAGATGTTATTTCTAGAAAACTTTTGTGAAATGGTGGAGTTTAATTGTACCATAATGAGAGTAAGAAAGTTGAAGCGTTCCAGTATCAGATGATGACTGTCCTAAGTCTCAAGTGTAAAAGGAGGGCCTGAAGCCTCTTGGGAGGACAAAAAATTATCTGGAGACTCTTGAGTAGATGATGAATGTCCACGTGATTCCTATGCTGAGATGGACAGTCCCAGAGCTTCTTGGGAATGCAATGAATTTCCTGTATAGCCTTGCTGAGAGGAAAATCTACTTGTACAAGTTAAGATATTTCCTGACAATGTTGTGCTGAATGGGATAATGACCAAGTCCCAGATGCAGGTAGAGTGGGTCTTAGAAAACCTAGGTCCAGTGGAGGAGGTCCCAGAGATTCATCCAGAGATACTGATGGTCCAAAAATTTCTTTTGCACATACAGATGGTCCTATAGTACTTTGGCCAGAGAATGAAATTTTGAGAGTTTCTAGCGTAGACAGAAAAGTTTCGAAATCCCTAAGTAAGAGTCTGATATAATACCATCTTCTTGGGGATGCCAATTTTCTTATGTCTCTCGCATAAGGGGGGCCGGTTTTAGACTCTGTACTTAAAGACCCATATGTGCTACAGCATTTTGGGCAGGTGCTGAAGTATCTATAATCCCCTGGGTAGAAGACGCCTCTTCTAGAGTGCTATGCGTAGATGGTGATGTTTCTCATGGTCCTTTGAGTATTCCCTAGTCCAAGATTTCTTAGATCAGATAATGATAATGACTGTCCTTAATGCCATTGTTCAAAACAAGTGCCTGAAGCCTATTTAGGTATAAGGAAATATATGGAGACCCAAAAGCATTTATTGAATGTCTATCTGCTGAAATAGACAATCTCAGAGCCTTTTGTGAAATCATAAAACTCGGGCTTAGGTTTTCTGAGTTGGTGAATCCTCTTGTAAATATAAAGATGTGTCCCGACAACATTTTTTCTGAGAGGGAGAGTGACCCTCTTTCCAGATGCAGGTGGAGTGGAACCCATAGATGCTTGCTCAGGAGTAGAAGTTTTCAGGGATTCCTCCAGAGATACTGATCCTCCTAAATTTCTTTCTCAGATATAGATGATCCCACAGTACTTTGGCAGAGAATGAAATTTCCAGAGTTCGTGAGGTAAATGGAAAAGTTTCTGAAGTTCTTGGGGAAGAGTCTGATATATTACAAGCCTCTTTGTTAGATGAAATATTCTGATGTCTCTGGCATACGGGAGCCTGTTTTAGAATATGCACTGAATAAAGTAGATGTGCTAGAGTATTTTGGACAGGTGGTGTAGTTCTATATTCCTTTTGGTAGAAGATGGTATTTCTAGAGTGCTATGGGTAGATCATGGTGTTTCTAGTGACCCCATGAATATTCAGATAGCCCAAGGTCTCCTAGATCAGATAATGCTAATGATAAGGACTGCCCTGAATGCCCTTGTTCCAAACAAGTGCCTGAAGCCTCTTCAAGTGACAGGGAAGTATCTGAAGAACTATGAAAATATGGTGAGTGTCAAAGAGATTCTTTTGCTGATATGGACATTCCTAGAGTCCCTTGTGCAGACAATGCATTTACTGGACAGTTTTGCTTCAGTGGTTTCATAAATTAACCTGTTTGCATGAACACATTTGTTTTAAATCTTTGTCCGTAAATGAAATTCTATCAGGCCCCCTTTGAGATGAGGCAGTATTCACAAATTGTTGCTTAGATGGAGAAAATCCCAGAGCTCTATAAGAAATTGTTGGTTATCTCAATGTCACTTGTTTAGTTATAGAAGGCCTGTGCACCTTTGGCAAATGTTGAAAATCTCATTGTCTCTAAAATAGATGTCAGAATGTATATAGACCTTGAGAGAGATTTCAAAATACTACAAATCTTTATATAAAATGGCAAAGGAACTGTTGTCTCTTTAGCAATATTCCGAAGAACGCAGAGGCCACTCCAAAGAAGCATGAATTTTTGGAACACTTTGAGCTAATAATGGTGCTGTTACTACAGACTTTTGGAGAGCACTGTGTGGAGATATTGATGTTCCTAAAGGATCTTTTTAAGACTGAGAAGGTCCACAATCTTGTAGAATATATGATGAACGGACACCAGCGTCTTGGGATAAAGAAGGTTCTAGGTCTTCTTGAGAAGATATGAACATTTCTAGAGGTTCTTTTTCAGATTTAGAATGTCCTACAAGTGATTGTGCTGATATGGAAATTCCAAGAGCCTGGGTAATGAATCTCCTAAACACCCTTACTTAAGCGGTGATAATCTGAGAAATCGTTTGGCAGCTCTAGACAATTTTGAGTACAATTGAGCTGATAATAAATATTGGGATGTCCCTAGTACAGATGGGGTAGGTCTCAGTGAACATTTAGAAGATAGAGAAAATTGGACAGATTTTTGGAGAGATGATGTTTCCTGAATTTATTAGTCAGAACCAGAAAGAACAGAGCACTTAGGGCAGACATTGAAAGTCCCAGATTTACCGGAAGAGGTGTCAATGTTTCAAGACTCACAGATGAAAACTCTGAACATTTAAAAACCATTAGGCGAGATGTTATAGTTTCTGATGACTTTGGAATCCATTGGGAATTTCCCAACTACTCTGTGAATCAGGTTGAAGTTGCCTAGCACCGTGCACATCTAAAGAACCTTCTACTTTCTGGAGAGAAGAAGATGTTTCTAGAATAACTTGAGAAGCTGAAAAATATTACAATATTCCCTGGGCAGGAAATATGTGTTTCTTGTGGGAGAGATGGGAACTTTGCCACAAACCCTTGATGATAAGAAGTGTCTTGCACTTTGTGGGAAGGTCTAGATGATTCTGTAGACCCTTGGACTAATGGGCAATGTCCTAGAGACTCTTGTCCTGATATACACTATCACAAAGTACCTTGGAGAGATAATGAACGTCCTTCATATGCCTTCTGATGTGTTGTTTATCCTAGAGTCACTTTTGTGTATACAGATATTTTCTACCACAACTGATCAAGTGGGGAATGTTCCAGAGTACCTGGTGTAGGTGGGGTAGGTCCCAGAGACTCTTGGGAAGATAGAGAATGTTTTAGATAAGTCTGGACATTTGGTGAAGAATCTAGATGCTTCTTGTAGGTGTGTACATTTCTGATTTATTTTTGGAAGATAGAGAAAACCTCACAGTATGTTGGAGTGTAGAACTGAAAAGCCATTATGTCCTTGAGGCCGATAGAAATTTTTCTACAGGCCCTGAAATAGACAGAGCAGTTTTAAACACCCCTTTGGCAGATGACCAGTCTTTTAATTTCCCCTTGGAAAATTAAGAATTTGCATCAGTTCATCGGAAAGAGATAATCATTGGCATATGGAAAAGTCTCTGTTCTCCTCTGATTAACAATGCATTCCTACACCTCTTGGGAAGATGTAGGTGTTCTTGGAACACCCTGAATAGACACAGGAGGTCTGAGCATCCATGAAACAGATGGAGATATTCCTAACTCCATTTGGTTATGTGGAAATAATCCTAGAGTCATGGGAGTAGAAAATGAAGATATCAAATCCACTCTTGAGGAATTGGATAACACTAGATTTCCATGTGCACAGGTAGTAACTCCCAGAGTGTTTTTTCCACATGAATAAAGGCAAGATTCCACAACTTCTAGTAAAGATAATGAATGTCTGGAACTCACTTGAACAGATAAGGAAATTTCCAAAGACTCTAGGAAAGAGGATAGAGTGCTTTGCCCAGATAAAGGAATCATCATTTGCCCTTCTCAAGAAGTCAAAGTTCCTAAAGTGTCTGGAGCAGATGGATCTCTTTGGTGAACCCTTTGTGCAGAATTCCATATCCAATAGGTCCCATAGAATGAAACATAGGGCCCTAGATAGACTTGCATAGATTTAGAGTAATGAAAAGTTTCTTCTTCCGACAGTTTAGATTTTAAAAGGCACTGGAAAGAATGGAAATAACTCAAGTTTTCTGGGGCATATACAGAATGTTCCCATGGATCACCAGATTCCACATGTCATCAGGTAGTTGTAGAACTTTTGCATATACCTGATGAAAATGATGAATATCGTGGGGAGTCCCAGGGTGGTAGCAAAAGTTCTACAAAAATTTTGGAGACCCTGGAACAGATTTCAAAGTTTCTATCATTTTTGGCATGCTGGCTATATCCCTGAGACTCTGCGGTACATGATGCATATGCTAATGCACTTTGTGCAGAGGTGAACATGATAATGTATGTTGTGTATATGAGGAAGTTCCTGGTAGCCCTTGAGCATGTATGTTGTCCTAGACTCCTTTGTGCAGTGTGGCTATATCCTTGTGTAAATACACAGGAACCTAAAGTTTCTTGAGGACATTGAAAAGTTGATTAGCTCTTCTGGGAAAAGGAGTAATATCCCAGAGTCTCCTGAGGACAAGGATCATATACTGAACTTCCTTCATGAGATGGAGAAGTTTCTAATGTCTCTCTTTTAAGTGACATTGCCCGTGATAACTATTTGTATTTTGAACTTTTCCTTGGATGTCTGCAGAAGATAACAAAGGCCCCAGAGTTCCTTTTGAAGATGCTGATGGACTCAGTGATCAGATACATTAACTACTAGAGGCAGATTAGCAGAGATTAGAAATGCTGGATTACTTGGGACATGTGATGAAAATCTTCTAGGCACTTTATGAAATGGTGAAGATTATGTAGGACCTGGGATAAATGGACAGATTACCCCAGGCTCTCTGACAGAAGACAAATGGCTGAGATTCATTCGGACAAGTTGAGATGATTATAGATTAGCAAAAAAATGAGGTAAAGATAAAGTTCTCCATGAGGAAATGAAAAAATTACAGAGTTCCTTGTGCATACAAAGAAATTTCCGGAGGTGATCCAAAATATAGAAAATGTTCAGGATATCCTGAACTCACAGAAATTTGGAATATTTCCTGAGAACCAGAGCTAGATATTCCAGTACCTCGAAGAGAGGACAAAGATCCTTGTGTGCTCTTTTCAGATTTAGAAGGTTTCAGAGATCTGGGGACAGATGGTGGATACTGTAAAGAGTTTTGCACAGAATGGGAAGTTTTCTGAGGGATTTGGGATGAAGCAGGATGCTTCCTAGTTCCTTGATTACACAGCAATGTCACTAGTGTTCCTTGTACAGACACAGATAAGTCCAAACACCCTTGGGGATACAGAAGGGGCCCAAAGCCCTTCTGCACCCTGACACTCACAAATATACCTGACTAGATTGCAAGGATTCTAACAGTGTCTGGGTATTTTGTATAAACATCGGAGGTACTGTCCTTGATGCAAAATGTCCTACTGTATTTCTTACAGATGTCAAATTTCCAATTGTGCCTTTGGCAGGTAAGAGACTCTCCACAGTGTCCTTTGAAGCATAGGAATACTCTAAGAGTCCCTGTGCAGATTTGGACATTTTCAGAGTTCCTTGTGATGGTGGGCATGTTCCCACAATCATTTCATCAGAACAAGAAGATGCTGGAGTTGTTTATCTTGATGACAAAACAGCCAGATGCCCTGGTACACATGGAATGTTCCCCTGGTCACTTGGGTAGATGGAGAATTTTTATATGGCACTGGAACTGCTTTGAAAAGTGTAGAAATTTGCAGAGTCTTTTCAGCTAATTATGCTAATTTCAGCATTTCCTCAGATGATATAACATGTTCCAGAGGCCCATATGCAGGTTTCAAAGCTCTTATATTCCCTAAGCCAGAAGGGAAAAAAAATCTGCAGATCTATGGCAGAACTTAGAAATCATCTAGGCACTAGAGTTTGTTACCAAGTTTCTATTATGCTTGTAGCAGACTGAGAAGTTTACACACCCTCTCTCACACCTGAAAAATGCCCCAAGGTATTCTGGGAATATTGCTATTGCCTCAAAATTTTTGAAGAATATACTGACTGTTTTGAAGACTTTGAATAAAAGACAAAGTACTTGGGCAAGCAAAGTTACCTCTGTAGCTGTTGAGACTACTTTAGGAAATTTCAAAATAGCAAATTTCCTAGAGACCATGGATTATATAAATGATTTTCCTGAGCACCTAGAGAAAATGATAAATGTTTTATGTGTTCTAGTGAAGACAAAAATTTCCCTGATGTTTCTGGCTAGATTTGTTATGTTCTGTACTCCTGGTAATCCTTACAGTATGTTGGATAGATGAAGAAAAATTTTAGACTATTGGGAAGAAATTAGATGTTTCAAAGCCCTATTAGACGGTAGCAGAGTCCCTACATTTCATTGTGTTGATATAGATAGTGTTAGAGACCCTTTTTCACATAGGGAAGATGTGAAAAATTCTTGGGCAGATTCCCAAAGTTCTACAATTCCTTTTGTAGGTAAAGAAATTACCAGCAGCGTTTGAGCAGATGGAGAAACACTGAGTTACTTATGGGCACATTGATTAGTCTCTAACTTAGAAGGTGGATGTCTATCTGTGCTTTGTGCCTGTGTGGGCTTTACCAAAGTAGGTTCTATATAAGGAATAGATTTTCAGGAATTTGAGCAGTTTTCAGCATCACCTGCCTGATGTGTTCACTTCCAGTTTTTTGTGAAGATGGTCAAAATTAACCATCTTTTTTCAAAGATGGAGAAGGAGGCTCATTGGGCTACCAGCTGTCCTGTTTAGGTGCTGAGGAGATCCATCTGGAGGGGTGAGTGTGTGTGATCCAGGGGTGGAAATACCGGAAGAGAGCATAAACCCCCCTCCCCAAGCTCCTTCTGAAGGGTTGTCTTTCTTACCGACAACCCCCACTCCAAGCCTGCTTGCTCTGAAAGGTCCTTGCTCAGGAACAGGTTTCTGCTCCTACACTGAGGCTAGCCACCCAGAGAGGTGAGTGCCTGCCTACCGGGCTGGCCTCAACAACCCCCAAAATTAGCAGGGGCACCTTCAGCTTGGAGGCAGAGTCTCCTGTGCTATTCCAGAACCTGCCCTGCCTGCCACGTTCTTCCTTTTATCCCAGGTTCATTGGGTTACCTGCTGTCCCTCTTTTGGTGCTGAGGAATTCCATCTGGACTGGTGAGTGTGTGTTATCCAGGGGCGGATTGTCCCAGAAGAGAGCACAAACCCTTCTCCCCCAGCTCATTCAGCAAGGCTATCTTTTTTAACACTCCCCCAAAGCCGGTGTGGTCTGCAAGGTCCTTTGCTCAGAACAGGTTTCTGTTCCTACACTAAGGCTACCCACCTAGAGAGGTGAGTGCCTGCCTACCGGGCAGGCCTCAAGGACCCCAAAGGTAGTATGGGGATCTTCAGCTTGGTGGCAGGGTCTCCTGTGCTCTACTGGACCCAGCTTTGCCCCACAAGTTTGCCCAGTTGTCTGTGGGTCATTGGATTACGAGGCGTACATTTTTCGGTGCTGAAGAGTTTCATATGGAGTGGAATGATTCCTGCTTCTACACTGAGGAGATACACCCAGAGAGTCATCACAGCAAAGTCTGTACCAAGACACCAGGCCCCTCCTGGCTCCATTTGAAATAAAAGATGGGAAAGTGCCAAAAGCAGGAATTCCTCCAGCAACCTGAAAGGCAACATGACATCACCAGAATCCAGGGACCCCGAAATAAGAAGAATTGTACAGCCTACTCCAGAAGAATTAGAAGAAATTGACCCAAAATGAATTATATGAAAATAATAGAGGACCTTAAAAAGGAGGTAAAAACTGCCATAAACAATTAGAGATTACAAACAAAAAGGTCAACTTCAAATTAAAATCAATCAGAGTAGATGGAGATGGACATTTTTACTTTTCACAGAAACAATTCACGAGGACAAAGTCTCAATCCTGAATATCTATGCCCATAATATAAAAGCACCCACTTATGTAAAAGAAACATTACTAAAACTCAAGGCAGTCATCAAACCACACACACTAACAGTAGGAGATTTCAACAATCCTCTCTCACCAATGGACAGGTCAATCAGACAGAAAACTAACAGAGAAAGAAGAGGATTAAGGGAGGTAATGAATCAAATGGAATTAACAGACCTCTATAGATCATTCCACCCAAATAGGAAAGAATATACCTTCTTCTCTGCAGCTCATGGAACCTTCTCGATAATTGACCACATAATTGTTAACAATGCATACTTACACAGTTACAAGAAAATATTAGGAACAACCTATAGCTTATCGGATCACCATGGATTAAATTTAGAATTCAACAATGATGCTACCCCTAGAAAGCCTATGAAATCATGGAAACTGGACAGCCAACTACTGAACCACACCTGGATCAAGGAAGAAATAAAGAAAGAAATTAAAGTCTTTCTTGAACTCAATGAAAATAAAGACTCAACATACTCAAACCTATGGGACACTATGAAAACTGTGCAAAAAGGAAAGTTCATAGCACTAAGTGCTCACTTAAAGTAAACAGAGAAAGCACACATTGGAGACTTAACAGCCCACCTGAAAGCTCTAGAAAAAAGAAGCAGACTCACATAGTAGGAGTAGAAGACTGGAAATAATCAAACTGAGGGATGAAATCAACAAAATAGAATCACAGAAAACAATCCAAAGAATCAATGAAACAAAAAGCTGGTTCCTGGAGAAAATAAACAAGAATGATAAATCCCTATTCAAACTAGGCAAACGACCAGGAGTGAATACACAAATTAACATGATCAGTAATGAAAAAGGAGACATAACCCCAGACACAGAGGAAATTCAGAAAATCATTAGATCTTACTACAAAAGCCTATATGCCATAAAATTGGAAAATATTAAAGAAACAGACACTTTTTAGATAAGTTCCATATACAAAAGTTTGCCCAGAACCAGGTGAACAATCTAAACAGACCTGTTAGTCGTGAAGTATTAGAAGTTGTTATACAAAAACTCCCTACCACAAAATCCCACGTCCAAATAATTTCAATGAAGAATTCTACCAGAACTTCCAAGAAGACCTAATACCTATACTCCTTAATATATTTTACAATAAAGAAACAGAAAAGTTATTGCCAAATTTCTTTATGAAGCTACAGTTACCCTGATACCAAAACCACACAAAGACTCAACCAAGAAAAATAATTACAGGCCAATCTCACTCATGAACATCAACGCGAAAATCCTCAATAAAATAGTTGCAATACGAATCCAAGAACACATTAGAAAAATTATCCATTATTATCAGGTAGGCTACATCCCAGGGATACAGGGCTGGTTCAACATACGCAAATCTATCAATGTAATCCATCATATAAATATACTGAAAGAAAAAAAAATATGATCATTTCATTAGATGCTGAAAAAACATTTGACAAAATTCAACATCCCTTTATGATAAAGGTCTTAGAGAGATTAAGGCTACAAGGGTCATACCTAACTATAATAAAAGCCATTTATAGCAAGCTGACAGCTTACATCAAATTAAATGCAGAGAAACTCAAAATTATCCCACTAAAATCAGAAGCACGACAAGGCTGTCCACTCTCTACATACATCTTCAATATAGTGCTTGAAGTTCTCACAATAGCAATAATGCAACACAAGGGGATCCAAAGGATTTGAATTGGAAAGGAAGAAGTTAAACTTTCATTATTTGCAGATGATATGATAGTGTACATGAGCGAGTCTATAAACTCCAGCAAAGAACTCCTACAGCTGATAAACACCTTTAGTTGCATGGCAGGATACAAGACCAATTCCAAAAAATCAGTTGCCCTCCTATACACAAAGGATAAGGAAGCAGAGAAGGAAATCAGAGAAGCATCATCTTTCATGATAGCCACAAATAGCATAACATATCTTGGGGTAACTCTAACCAAGGATCTGAAGGACCCATTTGACAAGAACTTTAAGTCTTTGAAGAAAGAAATTGAGGAGGATACCAGAAAATGGAAGGACCTCCCTTGATCATGGATTGGGAGGATCAACATAGTAAAAATGGCAATTCTACCAAGGGTAATTTATAAATTCAATGCTGTTCTCATTTAAGTCCCATCAAAATTCTTCAAGATCTTGAGAGGATATTAATCAACTTTATATGAAAACAAAGAACCCAGGATTGTCAAAACAGTCTTATATAATAAAAAGTCTTCTGAAGACATTACCATCCCTGACTTCAAATCTATTACAGAACTTCAGTAATGAAAACACCTTGGTATTGGCACAAAAACAGAGAAGTTGATCAATGGAATAGAGTAGAAGAGCTGGATTTTATCCCACAAATGTATGAACATCTGATATTTGATAAAGGAGCTAAAATTATTCAATGGAAGAAAGAAAGCATCTTCAACAAGTGGTGCTGGCAGATCTGGTCGTCAACCTGTAGAAAAATGAAAATAGATCTATATCTATCGCCATGGACAAAAATCAAGTGAGAATGGATTAAAGATCTCAATATCAGATCAATTATCAATTATCAATAAACAATTAGAGATTACAAACAAAAAGGTCAACTTCAAACTAAAATCAATCAGAGTAGATGAAGATGGACATTTTTACTCTTAACAGAAACAATTCATGAGGACAAAGTCTCAATCCTGATTATCTATGCCCATAATATAACAGCACCCACTTATGTAAAAGGAACATTACTAAAACTCAAGGCAGTCATCAAACCACACACACTAACAGTAGGAGATTTCAACAATCCTCTCTCTCCAATGGACAGGTCAATCAGACAGAAAACTAACAGAGAAAGAAGAGGATTAAGGGAGGTAATGAATCAAATGGAATTAACAGACCTCTATCGATCATTCCACCCAAATAGGAAAGAATATACCTTCTTCTCTACAGCTTATGGAACCTTCTCGATAATTGACCACATAATTGTTAACAATGCATACTTACACAGTTACAAAAAAATATTAGGAACAACCTGTATCTTATCGGATCACCATGGGTTAAATTTAGAATTCAACAATGATGCTACCCCTAGAAAGCCTATGAACTCATGGAAACTGCACAGCCAACTACTGAACCACACCTGGATCAAGGAAGAAATAAAAAAAAGAAATTAAAGTCTTTCTTGAACTCAATGAAAATAAAGACTCAACATACTCAAACCTATGGGACACAATGAAAACTGTGCAAAAAGGAAAGTTCATAGCACTAAGTGCTCACTTATAGTAAACAGAGAAAGCACACATTGGAGACTTAACAGCCCACCTGAAAGCTCTAGAAAAAAAGAAGCAGACTCACATAATAGGAGAAGAAGACTGGAGATAATCAAACTGAGGGATGAAATCAACAAAATAGAATCACAGAAAACAATCCAAAGAATCAATGAAACAAAAAGCTGGTTCCTGGAGAAAATAAACAAGACTGATAAATCCCTATTCACACTAAGCCAATGACCAGGAGTGAATACACAAATTAACATGAACAGTAATGAAAAGGGAGACATAACCCCAGAGACAGAGGAAATTCAGAAAATCATTAGATCTTACTACAAAAGCCTATATGCCATAAAATTGAAAAATATTAAAGAAACAGATACTTTTTAGATAAGTTCCATATCTTATCTAAAAAAAATATGATCATTTCATTAGATGCTGAAAAAACATTTGACAAAATTCAACATCCCTTTATGATAAAGGTCTTAGTGAGATTAAGGCTACAAGGGTCATACCTAACTATAATAAAAGCCATTTATAGCAAGCTGACAGCTTACATCAAATTAAATGCAGAGAAACTCAAAATTGTCCCACTAAAATCAGAAGCACGACAAGGCTGTCCACTCTCTACATACATCTTCAATATAGTGCTTGAAGTTCTCACAATAGCAATAATGCAACACAGGGGGATCCGAAGGATTTGAATTGGAAAGGAAGAAGTTAAACTTTCATTATTTGCAGATGATATGATAGTGTACATGAGCGAGTCTAAAAACTCCAGCAAAGAACTCCTACAGCTGATAAACACCTTTAGTTGCATGGCAGGATACAAGACCAATTCCAAAAAAATCCGTTGCCCTCCTATACACAAAGGATAAGGAAGCAGAGAAGGAAATCAGAGAAGCATCCTCTTTCATGATAGCCACAAATAGCATAAAATATCTTGGGGTAACTCTAACCAAGGATCTGAAGGACCTATTTGACAAGAACTTTAAGTCTTTGAAGAAAGAAATTGAGGAGGATACCAGAAAATGGAAGGACCTCCCTTGATCCTGGATTGGGAGGATCAACATTGTAAAAATGGCAATTCTACCAAGGGTAATTTATAAATTCAATGCTATTCCCATTTAAGTCCCATCAAAATTCTTCAAGATCTTGAGACGATATTAATCAACTTTATATGAAAAACAAAGAACCCAGGATTGTCAAAACTGTCTTATACAATAAAAAATCTTCTGAAGACATTACCATCCCTGACTTCAAATCTATTACAGAATTTCAGTAATGAAAACACTTTGGTATTGGCACAAAAACAGAGAAGTTGATCAATGGAATAGAGTAGAAGAGCTGGATTTTATCCCACAAATGTATGAACATCTGATATTTGATAAAGGAGCTAAAATTATTCAATGGAAGAAAGAAAGCGTCTTCAGCAAGTGGTGCTGGCAGATCTGGCCGTCAACCTATAGAAAAATGAAAATAGATCTATATCTATCGCCATGGACAAAAATCAAGTGAAAATGGATTAAAGACCTCAATATCAGGCTGAACACACTGAACCTGATAGAAGAGAAAGTGGGAAGTACTCTACCACATATGGTCACAGGAGATCACTTCCTAGGTATATCCCCAGCAGCACAGACATTAAGGACAACATTGAATAAATGGAACCTCCTGAAACTGAGAAGCTTCTGTAAAGCAAAGGACACTGTCACTAAGACAAGAAGGCAACCCACTGACTGGGAGAAGATCTTCACCAAATAGCAACAGACAAATATCTGATATCCAAAATATATAAAGAAACTGAATTTTAAAATGCTAATAAATACAATTCAAAAGTAGGGCACTGAACTGAAAGGAGAATTCCAAACAAAAGAAGTTCAAATAACCAAAAGACACTTAAGGTCATGCTCGTCCTCCATGGTGATCAGGGAAATGCAAATTACAACAAATTAGAGATATCACCTTACACCAGTCAGAATGGCTAAAATCTAAAAGACAAATGATAGCCTTTGCTGGAGAGGTTGTGGAGTAAGGGGCACACTCATTCATTGTTGGTGGGAAGGCAAACTTGTGCAACCACTTTAGAAATCTGTGTCGCGATTTCTCAGGAAATTTGGGATCAACCTACCCCAAGATCCAGTAATACCACACTTGGGAATATACCCAAGAGATGCCATATCATATGTCAAAAGCATTTCTTCAACTATGTTCATTGCAGCATTATTTGTAATAGCCAGAACCTGGAAACAACCTAGATGCCCTTCAATGGAAGAATGGATGATGAAAGTGTGGAGTATATACATATACTATTCAGCGGTTAAAAAAGAAAAAGAAAAAGAAAAGAATTCGCGAATTTTGCCTGAGAATCGATGGAAATATAGAACACTATCCTAAGTGAGGTATCACTGACTGAAAAAGATGAGCATGGGATGTACTCACTCCTAATTGGTCTCTAGCCATAAATTAAGGACATTGAGCATATAATTGATGATCCTAGAGAAGCTAAATAAGAACGTGAACACCCCCCCCCCCCCAAAAAAAAGACATATAGTCATCTGCCTGGATATGGGAAGTAGACAAGATTGCAGGGCAATACCTGGGATCTTGGGGGTGAGGTGGCTTGGGGCTATGGCAAAATGGAGTGAGAAATGTGAGAATGGGAGAATGGGAGCATCATGGGAGAATGGGATGTTTGGTATATAGGAAGGGTGGGCACGGGAGCAGAGAAATTTATATCCTAATTAAGGGAGCCATCTTAGAGTTGGCAAGAGACTTGACTCTAATGGGGCTCGCAGGTGTCCAGGGAGATGTCCCCAGCTAGTACCTTTAGCAACTGAGGAGAGGGAACCTGAAATGACCCTATCCTATAGCCATACTGATGAATATCTTTCATATCACCTTAGAGCCTTCATCTGGCGACGGATCGAGATATAGACAGAGACCCAAATTGGAGCACTTGACTTAGCTTAAGATCCCAAGGCCAGCTGAAATGTGACTGAAAAAGCATGGGATAAAACCGGAGTCTCTGAATCTGGCGGACAATGATGGGTGCTGGGAAGCCAAAGACAATGACACTGTCAATGATCCTACTTCATGTTCTGGCTTTGTGGGATCCTAGCCAGGTTGGATGTTCACCTTCCTAGGTTAGGATGGAGGAGGGAGCACTTTGGAATTTTCACAGGGCAGGGAACCCTGACTGCTCTTCAGTCTGGAGAAGGAGGGTAGAGCAGGGGGGGGAGGGGAAGAAGAGTGGGATGAGGAGGAGGGAAATGGGAGGCTGGAAGAAGGCAGAATTTTTTTTTCAAATAAAAAATTAGATCCAAATGAGGAGCAGGAGGAGGGAGAACATGAGCAAGGAAGTCAGGACAATGAGTGGTGCATCCACCCACTATGATAGTGGAACTGATCTATTGGGATCTCAACATGGCCAGTGGGACTGGGACTGGATAGCATGGAATGATACCGTACTTTCTGAAACTGGCGGAGAAAGATGGCTGATGAGAAACTAAGGAAAATGGCACTAGGTTTCGATCCTAATATATGTACTGGCTTTGTGGGAGCCTATCCTGTTTGGATGCTCACCTTCCTGGTCCTGGATAGAAGTGGGAGAACCTTGGACTTCGGGGAGGGCAGAGAATCTGGACTGCTCTTCAGTCTTGAGAGTGAGAGGGAATGGAGTTGGGGGAGGGGAAAGGGTTACAGAAGTGAGGGAATGGGACACTGTGTGTGAGGATGGGGAGGGTAATGAGAAATGGGAATGAGGTGGAAATTGTTGGCAATAACTAAAAAATAAAATAAACAAAAAAAGATGGAGAAGAAACTAGACTTGCTTCTGTTAGAGAGGAAATTCCTTGAGTCATTGGTGTTGGTGGCAATGTTCCTGTAATCATTGGGACAAATGGAAACATTCCTAAATCATCTGGTATAGAAGACAGATGGCTATGTGTGCACTGGTCAAACTTATATAGTCCCAACTATTCATGGAAAGATGCTGACTGTTGTAGTGTTTGTTGGCTATATGGTGAAGAAGGTAGAGTTTCAAAAGTAGATATGTAAAGTTGGTCATATAGAAAATGTGCTAGATCTTTGGATGTAGATGACAAAGATTCATTGGATCTGGTGCCATGTTGTAAATGTTCTGTAGTTCCAGAAGGAAATCACCAAGGCCCTGTAGGCCCTTTGAAAAATGGTGATAAATTTGTGCAAAACAAGTGTCCTCGCTTATTTTGCAAAGATGCTGGTGGACACAGAATTGATGTGCAAGATGCTCAATATTCTTCATTCCCTGATCTTGATGAGAAAGAACTTACTGTACCTTGGAGAGACATAGAATTTTCCCAATGCCTTTGATAACACATGCAAGTTGGTTGATTCCTTAGAGTTGTTTGATGAGGTAAATGAGCATCTGGTGAGTTCGTTTAAATATCTGCCCTACCATATCTGAGAAACATTGATCCATTGTCATTGAACATGTTCTGTGGGACTTGGGCTATAAAAACTCATGAACAGTCTCACAGGCACACAGGATAAATATGTACACATCGATGAACACTGCTGTGTGATATGAACACCTATGGTGAATGCACCGATCTCCATAAAATTACTTAACTAGGGAATCTGTGATGTTAGGTGGAGTGTGGGAAAGACACCACAAACTCATCAGACCCCCCAAATACCAGTGTTATATTGATACCTGACTCCTATCATGCAAGGATCCTGCAGTCTTGCAATGGGGCAATTTTTGGCTCCTTCATCTTCTCAAACTTGGTTAACAATTTGGAGGTATCAAACTGCCAGTCAGCATTCAGCATGTAGATCAGCTGTCCCTGGAAACGTGATTTGGCTAAAATGTGGGTGAGAACTTGTACCAGGAAACCCTGATGCATCATTTCCCATTATCCTCGTCCTCATCGTTACTCTCCTGGGTGGGCCTGAAGCACAAAGAAGAAAAAATGCAATAAGCCTCCTCCTTAGTAGAAAAGCATGTAAATCCTCAATTTAGATTACTGTCAGAGGGAATGCAGCACATTTTATCTTACAAGGCATACTCATCCATTGGTTCACTCACTTATCCAATGAATGTTAAAATTCATCCATTTTCCCATGTCTCTCTCTCTCTTTCCTTCAATCCCTCTTCTATTTCCTCCTGTATCCTGTCAACATCTTGCCTAGATAAATCTTCTATGTCTCTTATGCTCTAGAACCTTTCATTTGTAAAGAACTTGCCCTCTCAGGGAATTTTTTTTCTCTTCTCTATGGATGGAGACCATATGAGGAAGATCTGATGAGCAACCATGACAACTAGTGTCCTGAAAAGATAGGCAGACAATATAATGATGGCTGACATTCCTATACAATGAGTCAGAGGTCCATGAGCTCTGCCCCTGTTAAAAGATATGCAGGCATCACTGTGGCCACACATACTTAACTCACTCAGTGTTCACAAATCCTGGAGATTGAGGTTTAATTCTTGTCCTAATCTGATGAAGAAACCAAAATGAAGAGAACAGAGGAGCCTGAAGTAAGGCCTTCCATAGAGTACCAATGTCCAGCCAACTGCTAACCACACGTTGGAACCCAACTGCCTTTGATTTCTGAAACAATTGCTGTCTCTTTAAGGTCTCATAACAACACAAAAAGGTACATCAGACGTCTCCAGCACAAAATTAGACCAATTATAAGACCCAAAAGATGTAGCAAGTTATGTTTATTGGTAAGAAAGATGGTTCTAGTGGGACAAAATGATGTAGCATTAAAAAACAGATTGGCGTTATCAATATGATTGCATGTGATATGGCCCACACAGGCTTCTGGTTCTGAATACTTGGACCTCAGCAGGTTTTGGAGATTGTGGACTCCCAGAATTTAGCTGTAGGCATTGGGGTCTGAAAGGACAAGCCTTGATGTTTCAGGACATCCTTTCACTTGATCTCCACTGTTTACTGATTCTCTTACAGGGAACAAGCAGCCTCCTATTACTGGTGCCATGTTCCCCACTCTGTTCCCCAACAAGAACAGAGAGAACCCCCTCCACACCCTAGTTGCTTTCATCACATATGAAGGCATAAGTCAGAAACTGTCTCCCACACCAGTTTATAATTATGATTAATTGAATGGTTATTTCTTTAAAGGGGAAAAATTTACAGATCACCATCCAAGTCAAGAGCCTTCTGCAGTATCAGGAAAGGAGCCTAGTAGTTGGAAGTGAAGCTTTCTATCTATCTATCTATCTATCTATCTATCTATCTATCTATCTCTCTCTCTCTCTCTCTCTCTCTCTCTATCTATCTATCCTTCTATCTATCTATCTATCTATCTATCTATCTATCTATCTATCTATCTATCTATCTATCTATCTATCTATCTATCTATTATTCATGTCCATAAAAGAGTCCAGAAGTATACAATATTACGTAAGCAAAAAAAAAAAGTACGACTTTTTCAAACTCTAGAAATGACAGAGTCATGTTGCTACGTGGAAAGGCATTGAAAGTTCCTCCATACTGTTGGGGTATCCATCATCAGCCTACAGGCCCATAGTTTACAGCAGACATTTCCATGAAGCTGGAAATTTCAAAGACAGTCACTATCTGCTTGTCTTGCAGAATGTCTTTCAGAATCTTTCATGAATCAGGAACATCAAAAGATCATCTCACCTTTAGGCCAGTTCAGTAGTCCTCTCTCTGTGTGTTCTCTGTGTCCATATTATGCAATATTCCAGGCAAGAGCAGTTTCTTGCCCAATTGGCTATCAAACTCCATAAAGATCCTTTTTGTTGTCCATCTTCTTTCTGAAGTAGATCGGTGCTGCCAAGAGCAGAGTGTCTCATTATCATGAAAAACACTAAGTTATTAAAATATTAAATAGCATATTTTGTAGTTTTGAAAAATATGAAGAATGCCTATGTAAATGAAATATATATCTATATAGCTAGAAAATCTAACTGACTACAAACTAGACTATTAATGATTATCTATTGACAACGTATATACATTACATTTTTAAATGAACTACACAATCACAATAACTTAATAAAGATCAAAAATGCAAATACATATTACAAATTTGACCTTAAATCTCTATCAATAAGGCAAAATCTACACTAATGCAAATTATTCTTATCTATATCATATCCCCCTTTAAATGTAAAAGAACGTTTATAAACCATATTTGGGAACATGGGTGCAGTATTTTTTCTTTCCAAACTGTTTCCTGCTGAATGGGGGCATTGTTATTTTGGTCTTTCATGGTATAAGCTGTGTGCTAGTTTCATCTCAGTTGGCAGTTGAGCGTAGCAATTTTTTGAAGGTGTGCACAGCAACCTTTCAGGAGGGCGTGGTCCATCATACCATATTGGACTAGAGGCAATCCACAGACTCTCACCATTTGTGAAAACAAAATAAGAAACGCCTTTCCAAAGCATGTCCTTAGATCCAAATTTCAAAGTCTAGGTATTTTCAAAATATCTATGTTGGATTAGTTCACAAGCATTTATAAAAAAATATCTTTTAGCAGCTATTACTCCTTCCTCAGAATTCAAACGATTCAAACAGAGCATAATAGCATACAATACCAAATTCTCTGTGTATTTTCCATCATTGTGTGTTTTATTTTAACCTCTATTTTGTTTATTTTTCTTTTTTTTTTGACTTTTGAGACAGGTTCTCCATATCTTTGACCAGGAATAACTCTGTAGATCTCGAGATCCACCTGTCTCTGCCTCCCAGCCATTGGGATTAAAGCTGTATGCTACTACACCTTGAACTCACAGAGATATGTTTGTCTCTGCTTACTAGGCACTGGGATTAAGGATGTGTGCTACCACAGCTTGAAGTTACAGAGGTCAATCTCCCTCTGCCTCCCAAGTATTGGGATTAAAGGTGTATACTACCGCACCCAACAACTCTCTTCCTTATTTTAACTTTAAGAACTTCAACTTTTAGCCTGCACATATTTTTAACACACTGTAAATCATTTAAAAATTTTCTTTGTCTTTGAATCTCTCTTTTTATCACTCTCAGTTTTTCTGACCACATGAGTCATTAATTTTCCGAGCAATCACAGTAGAAATAAAGCCGTGGCTTTGCAGGCTAGATGTAGCCCCTTCATTAGCTTTCTGCCATTCCAAACTTGTGGCTGAGTTACAGGCCAGAGCTGCATTCAGTGCCACAAGTCTACAGTGTTTCACGGTTCTTGCCATCAAACAATCTGCAACAGACAACACTCAAGCCCTCTCTCTGTAGCTGGACCTCCTGCCTCAAACAGTCAGAGTTTGCCATGGCAGGATGGCACAGAAACTGACATTTTAAAACAACACAGGTTTTTTTTTCCTGCTACTGCTGAAAACAAACAAGCATTCAGTTGGCTTTATCAACACCATTTAAATGTTTCATGGCAGGACCTCTTAAGTGCTGCAGGGTTTTGCAGCTGAAGCTGAGTCAGGAAGCCTCTTTTAAATGATTGTGCTTGCTTGCTTCTAGCAAGCAGAGCAGGCTCGAGAAATCGCTGTTACCAAGAAAACATGCTTTACTCTTTCCCGAGCTTTCTCAGGCTTTCTGTGGATTCAGTTGTCCACATGACTGAGTGCCATTCTGTAGTAATTTGAGCAGCAGGGCTGCATCCCCAGCACCATGATTGCCTTTGAGGCTTATGTCTTGAAATAATTACACACAAACAGTATTCTTTTAAACATTGCCTGGCCCAGTAGTTTAGCCTCTTAACCCATTTCTAATAATCTATGTAGCACCACAAGCTGCGATTATCAGGAAAGATTCAGCATGTCTGACCTTGTGGCTGGCTGCATCGCCTTCTGTCTCAGAGCAGAGCTATCGTGTCTGCCCGGGAGAGGGGAGCATGGTGTCTCTGAGCTCACTTACTGTTCCTCCCAGCATTCTGTTCTTTTTACTCCACCCACATATGTTCAAACCTATCAGGGCAAGCAGTTTCTTTATTGAATTAACCAATGACCTTACTCCATCATTTCCCCTATTTCTGTTTAAACAAGAACGGAATCTTAAACTTTAATATAGCAAAATTACATATAACAAAACAGTTATCAAGCAAGAATTACAGTTACAATATTTATATCTATTTATCTTTTACATAATAATGGAAAACTATAACTATCAATCTATTCTTCAACTCCATCAAAGACTCTAGAAGAATACAATATTACATAAGCAAAAAAAAAAGTAAGCAATATTCAATCTCTCGAAATGACAGGGACCTCTCGCTGCCTGTACAGTCAACCAACATTCCTCTTTACTGTTGGGGTATCCATCTTCAGTCAACAGGCCCATAATTTCCAGCAGACATTTCCATGAAGCAGGACATTTCAAAGGCAGTCACTATCTGCTTGTCTTGAAGAATGTCTTGCAGACTCTTTCATAAATCAGGAAACCCGAAAGATCATCTCAACTTTAGGCAAGTTCGGTAGTCCTCTCTCTACGTGTTCTCTGTGTCCTTTATGCAATCATTTAGGCAAGAGCAGTTTCTTGCCCAAATGTCTATCACACTCCAGAAGGATCCTATTTGATGCCCATCTTCTTCCTGATGTAGATTGGTGCTGCCAGGAGCAGAGTGTCTCATTGTCACGAAAAACCCTAAGGTATTAAAACATTAAATAGCATATTTTGTAGTCTAAGAAAGATATGAAGAATGCCTATCTAACTGAAATATATATCTATAGAGCTAGAAAATCTAACTAACATGACTACAAACTTGACTATTATTAATGATTATCCATTAACAACCTATATACATTACATTTTTAAATGAACTACACAATCACAATACCTTAATAAAGATCAAAAATGCATATATATATATATATATATATATATAACAAAATTACCTTAAATCTCTATCAATAAAGCAAAATCTATACTAATGCAAATTATACATATCTATATCATATCCCCATTTAAATGTAAAAGAACGTTTATAAGCCATATTTGAGAACATGAGTTCAGTTTTTTATCTCCAAACTGCTTCCTGCTGAATTGGTGCCTCGTTAATAATGTCTTTAATGGAATAACCTTGTTGCGGTAGGTCTCCCCTTTCTCCAGCCTATAGCTGCTGAGATACCAGCCAATTGGGGCATGGTCTCTCTCTCTCTTTTAAAAAGCCGCAACTTCCCTCTCCTCGCTCTCTTCACTTCCTGCTGACCAGCGACTAGACTCCCTTCCTGGTTGCGCAGAGGGCTGATGGTGATCTGTACGTTTTTTCCCCTTTAAATAAATACCACCCTATTAATCATAATTCCAAACTGGTGTGGCATTGTTTATGACTTCCGCCTTCAGTTGGCACCAAACGTTTGGTGTTAGGACCTCTCCTTCCCTTGCTCGGCCTCCGGGCACGAGTTCAGCTTGGTGCGAGCCTCCCTTCCTCAGCTGCCGGGGCCGGCAGGTGGCCTTGTGGCCTGTGTCTTGTATGTGGAGCCAGCAGATTAATATATATCTTCATGCACTGGCTTTTATTGCTGTAGTTCTTTATATTTTCTCTTTAGACACCTCAGATTGACTTCCAGTCCACATGCACCCTATCATATCCACAGGCCTACATAGTCACCACCTGAATGGTTTGCTCTTTTCTGAGTCATTTTTAAATCTCACTTGCAAGCACAGCTCTTAAGTGGCACGAACCAGAGCACGTGGTTGCTGAAAGCTGCAACCCCTCAGGGTGACTCTGTCACGTGGAGGCATAAGGGGCTTCCAGGTTGGTCTTCTCTACCCTTGGATTCTGGGTTTCTGGTTCCATCTCTGGAAATGATTTAATTACATTTACTTTGTTGAGCAACTTACATGTTTCAGGTTTTATCAAATACTAGGCAGATTCTGAAAAAGGACCCTGTTTTCCTCGCGACTTGGCAACAGCGCCACCTGCTGGATAATAGGTAATATGACAGTTATCGTTTCCACCGCGAATTTTACTGTTCTGGTTACCAATACAATGGGTTATATCATGCAAGGTTTATATGACTATGGGGATAACTTAATTTACTGTTTACTGGGTTTCAGTATTCTTTTACATATTCTATCATTTCGGAAGAATATGGCACTCCTAAGAACCACAAATCTTTACTAGAATCTCATGCAGGTCATGAGATTCAGGATTCAAAAGAGACAAAAATAAAGACAATAATAAAAAGACTTGAAATGATTGAAGAAATGATTGGAGCTGGTGAACAGAGTAATAAGGCACAAGGATAGGATATAATGCCAACACCGGCTATTAGTACTGGCTTACCAAGGATTTAGCAGCATAAACTATACTTAATTCTGACAAAGCGTCAACTTCTGAAGGCTCAAAGGGAGTCACAGAAGCTAGATGGACACCAATAGCAATGAATGATCTAAAAGAAATTAAGCAAGCTATTGTTAATTTTGTCTTGCACTCTGTATATGTAAAGGAAAGGGTAAGGACTTGGGCTTCTAATGCTAGAGCTACCCCCCATGATTTCCATCCGTTAGTGTCTGCAGTTTTAGATAATGGAACTTCCTTGATGTTTGGAATTTATTTCAGTGAAGAATCCAAACATATGGAACAGCAAGGAAGAGCAAAAGGTGTGGAGGTTTCCCAAGATCAAATTCTTGGTGCAGGAGAATGTGCTCATCCACAGGTCCAAGTTCTTTAGGACGATGCAGTACTGTGTCTAAGTCACCAAGCAGCTTTAAATGCTTGGGATAGGATACAAGATCCAGCAAAAAGGGTAGAATCATATACAAGAATTAGGCAGGGACAGACAGAACCCTTTCTTGACTTTTGCAAAGATTAATGAAGGCTCTGGACGTAGGGGTAACAGACCCAGAAGCTAGATGAATACTTCTTGAATCTCTAGCTTTTGAGAATGCAAACATAGAATGCAAAAAGATAACTGGGCCTTTAAAGTCTAGATCAGCACCTATGGATGAATGGATTCAGCATACGATGAATGTTGAGACGTTTAGCAATAACGATGAATCTTGGGTAGGAGAAGCGATTTCCACAGCAATGAGGAGACATCAAACTGCCAGGTGTTTTAATTGTGGTAAATTAGGACATCTGAGAAGTGATTGCAGGCTCAGAATTTCTAGGAATAATATCTCCTCTAGGAATGGCATAAATAGGAGACCTAGGCCTTCAGGTATATGTAGGAGATGTGGTAAAGTCCTTAATTGGTCCAACGGATGCAGGTCAACAACCGACAAACAAGGCAACCCAATACCGTCGGGAAACTCCTTGAGGGGCCTCTCACAGGCCCCCAAGCCAACAGTGGCCCAGTCATTCCCAGTCACAGTGGAAAACGTGCCTCACCAAGAAAATTAAAAGCTCCTTTCTGCTGTAAAACGTAATACTGGTCTAAATGATGAATTACGTGTGGAGGATGAGTCAAAAAAAACCCAGTAGGACAGAGTAAACATATATTTTGGCAGACTTCTATTAACGATCAAAGACCAAAGTGAAGGGTCTGTATAAATGCCATTTTATTGAAGGCTTCTTAGACACAGGTGCGGATGTAAGTATCATTACCCCAGAATCTTGGCATCCGAATTGGCCACATCAAGGGGTAGATGTTCAGTTTCTGGGAATTTGAACCCTATCTCGTGTAAAACAAAGCACAAGATGGGTTGAATGCATAGGGCCCGAAGGACAAATAGGAAGACTAAGGCAATATATAGCCAATATTGCCATAAATCTGTGGGGCCGTGACCTGCTACAGCAATGGAATACCCAGATTAACATTCCTGTAGTTCCAGGAACTCATAATTCTGGGACAATATGATGAGGTATTATGGAAAAAGGTCACCAGCCATTCAGGCTCTACAAGAACATACAGCAAATATCAAACCTTTAGAGGTCCCACCAGCCCTACCTTTAAAATGGCTGACTGAGAAGCCAGTATGGAACAAACAGTGGCCTCTAGCTGAAGATAAAATACAGGCATTGAACAGCTGTTGTAAGAGCAAATAGATGCTCACCATATTGAAGAATCAACCAGCCCTTGGAATTCTCCTGTGTTTGTTGTAAAAAAGAAATCTGGTAAATGGAGAATGGTGACAGATCTAAGAGCTGTCAACAAAGTAATTCAACCTATGGGCCCACTACAATCTAGAATTCCTTTGCCTTCTCTGTTACCAAAATGATGGCCTCTTATAGTTATTGATTTGAAAGATTGTTTTTTCACTATACCGTTACAAGAAGAGGATAGAGAAAAAATTGCCTTCACAGTGCCTACTTATAATAATTCTCAGCCTAATAGGATATATCAATGGACTGTCCTCCCACAGGGTATGCTCAATAGTCCTACATCGTGCTAATATTTTGTAAGTAAGCCATTGGAAATAATTCGTAAACAATTCCCAAGGTCCATAATTTATCATTACATGGATGACATCTTGTTATCTGATTCAAAAAAAAAGATACATTAGAAAAGATGTTTGAAGAAGTAAAGAAAGTCTTGCCTAGGTGGGGATACCAAATTGTCCCTGACAAGATTCAAAAAGAAAATTCTATTAATTACCTAGGTTACAGAATAGGGTTAGAGAAAATTAAAATGCAAAAGGCACAAATTAGGAGAGACCAGTTAAACACCCTTAATGACTTCCAAAGATTGTTAGGAGACATCTCCAATCTACGACCAGCTGTTGGGATAACACATGATCATTTAAACAAAACCTTAGATGGTGATAAAGATTTGAATAGTCCAAGAAAACTGACAGCTGAAGCAGAAAAGGAACTGACAATGATTGAGGAAAAATTACAGGAGGCACATGTGGATAGGGTGAACCCAAATCTTAGCTGCATCCTAGTCATATTGCCTTCCAGAATTTTTCCTACAGGGATTCTAATGCAGAGGGATGATATTATTTTAGAGTGGATATTTATACCTAAGAAACCAAGTAAAACATTAAAAACTTATGTGGAAAAAGTCTCTGAATTAATTATAAAAGGTAAGCTGAGACTTCGTCAACTAGCAGGTATAGACCCAGCAGAAATTACAGTGCCTTTTACGACTGAAGAAAAAAAAAAGTTATGGGAAGACAATGAACCGTGGCTAAGAGCTTTTGCTAATATTGGGGGAGAAATTAATAGCATTTTTCTTAAATTGGTAGACTTAACCTTATTAAAAGAACTTCTTGGATTCTTCCTAGAATTGTATGTGATGCTCCCATAACTGGAGGCCTCACATTCTATACTGATGCAAATAAATCAGGGAAAGCAGGTTACAAGTTAGATGAATTGAGTAAGGTGGAAAAAAGCCCTTATAATTCTGTTCAAAAGGCAGAATTATATGCCATTCTTATGGTGCTAAGGGATTTTAAAGAAACTCTTACTATAGTTATAGATTCACAATATGCAGAAAGAGTTATCTTGCATATTGAAACCACTGAATTTATACCAGATGACACAGAGTTGACTTCATTGTTTATCCAGGTACAAGAGATAGTCAGGAATAGGCTTTGTCCGATGTACATAACACACATCTGGCCCTATACAGGTCTGCCTGGTCCTCTAGGCCAAGGCAACGCTGAGATTGATCAATTATTGATTGGAAGTGTGTTGCAGGCCTCAGAATTTCATAAGAAGCATCATGTCAATAGTAAAGGCCTAAAGAAAGAATTTCCCATTACTTGGCAACAAGCTAAGGACATTATCAAGAGATGTCCTACTTGTTCTTTCTATAATCAAACAGCGTTGCCTGCAGGGAGTAACCCAAAGGGCACTAAGAGAAATGAAATCTGGCAGATGGATGTGTTCCACTTTATGGAATTTGGTAAATCAAAATATGTACACTACACCATAGACACGTATTCAGGTTTTCAATGGGAAACTGCCCTGAACTCAGAAAAGGCTGATTCAGTAATCACACATTTATTGGAAGTTATGGCCATCATGGGTATACCAGCACAAATAAAGACAGATAATGGTCCAGCATATGTATCTAAGAAAATGAAACACTTTTTTTGAGTATTATAGTATAAAACACATTACAGGTATGCCAAATAATCCTACTGGTCAGGCAGTTATAGAAAGATCAAATCGTACTATAAAGCATATGCTGAACAAACAGAAAGGGACCATAAATACCCCCAGAAATAGATTACATAATGCTTTATCAACCTTGAATTTTCTTAACGCTAATGAGAAAGGAATGACAGCAGCAGAAAGACATTGGATAATGGAAAAGTCTGCCGAACTAAATCAACCAATTTATTTCAAAGATGTGCTGACCTCTAAGTGGAAGCCAGGAGATGTGCTACGTTGGGGAATGGGATTTGCTCTTGTTTCCACAGAGGAGGAAAAATTGTGGATACCATCAAAATTAATAAAGTTTCAATTTGAAGAGGAGAAACCTCTTGGAAAGGAGAAATGACAACTCATCCACAATGATGATATTCATACAGGTAGTAAGAAAAACATATAAAATGGGGGCAGGGTTCTGTTCTTATCTCCACAGGAAAACACTCATCTTTGAAAAATTCAAGGGACCCTGGATGTTTGGATACTGACAGATGGAAAAATACCTGCCCAATAGGAAATATCAAGAAAACTGAATGAGTTGTATAAGTAAAATATATTAAACCATATTTCTAAATTTATAAAGCTGGTGTTGAAGTTGGACTCTGGCTCAGTCCCTCTCTATTTCCAAGCCCGTTAGTAAGAGAAAAACCCAGAATTTCTGGAGTTTCTGTCCCTTATTAAGAGCCGTGATGTGGGACAGAAAGAAATATGAGTTTAGAAAACATCTTTGCTTTTCTTCATATCTATCATACTTATCATTGAATATATCTATCATGCCTTTCAATGAATATACATATATATATGACTAAAGTTTAATTTTTTTCACAATGAACAATGAGTTTTTCCTGAAGTGACATTTGAAGTTTCCAGTAAGAAGATGGGGCGCCATAACAACAACTCCACCTGGTTGATATGACGTCATGATACTGATAGTGCTACTACAAGACCTGATTTGGGTACCAGCTGCACAAGACAATTCCAACTTGGTTAGCTGAAATGGTGCACATCTTATACAATATTTTGGCCAGACCAGCACAAAATACTCAGAGACTATTGGCAATTTTAATAAACATTGACCTTGGAATTTAACCATCATTTTACTTTCACAGGATCCCCCAGAGAGCACGTCACCCCATGACAGCTGGAAGAAATTCTAGAAGACAACGCCCCTCTCCCAGTAAAGTTTGCCCTTGGGTTTAGGGACATCATTTAGGGGTTGATTATAATTAGTATACGATTGAGGGTTGGGGGAGGAATTTTATAAGCGCAGGAATCATTTGAAAAAAAAGGGGATGATAGGATAATAGATTTGTAAATCTGAGTTTCTATTTTTAGACAAATATATTGGTATAGATACTTGTATATTGATACAAAGTTAAATTGTATCAATTTAACTTTGTATGCCTGCATGTTTCTACCTCAGTTTAAAACATTTTTGTATTGACATATATTGTATTGATATATATATATATATATATATATATATATATATATTGTATATATTTACCATATTGTAGTGTACATTTCTACCTCTGATTAAGATACTTATACAATGTTTTTGTATTGATATATATTTAACTACTGCAATAAATATTTGTACACTGTTTATATTTGGAGGTCATTGTCCTCATTTGTTTCATAGTCATTTATTGTCAGTCTTTAAGTTAGATAGATATTGAGAATTATATAGACTAATAGTCATCTAAGTTTGTCATTTATATTTAGACTAATCAGGTTCTTTAGATATATAGAGATCATACTCAGTATAGATAGATAATCGACAACTTCTTCAAAGAGCTGTAGAAAATGGCCTTTAATCTAACTCAGAGTTTAGTGGGAATGAGATACAATTGCTCCTGGCAACACCACTCTATTCCTGAGAGAATGTTGAGCATGAAGACACTCCACCTGTAGCCTTTCTTTTAGGCAGAACTTGCCTTGGGGCAAAGAAATGACCATACCTCAACCACTGACAGAGATACAGAGCGTGCATCAATGGATAAAACAAGACAGTCATGTCCTGCCTAGACAGGGTAAGATAGTTTCAAAAAGTTACCTGCCTTTGAAAATGATTTGTCAGTTATGTTAGGCCTTAGCCAAAGTTGGTTGCTTCAATGCTGCTAACGTGAATTTGGGTGATTGTCCAGGTAGCTAGTTGTCTCTGTGATTTGTTGCATGTTTTGGAAGTTGTTTTACTCAACTTCCTAATTAACCAGATAACATTATTTCCCTTCTCAGATTTTTGATGGGGTTGTAGACTATATAAATGTAGTTACTTTCTCTCATGACTTGGCCAAGTTATTTTTTATACAAGACCTATCTAGTTAGAATAGGATATTTGTACTTATTGTACATAATTTCATAGTAGGTTTAGAACTCTCTTATTTAAACAAACGGGGAGGTATTGTGGGAGACCCTCCCGTTCCTCCATCCTATAGCTACTGAGATACCAGCCAAATGGGGCGTGGTCTCTCTCTCTTTAAAAAAGAGGCCACTTCCCTCTCCTCGCTCTATTCATTTTCTGCTCTGCAGGTGACTAGACTCCCTTCCTGGTTGCACAGAGGGCTGATGGTGATCTGTAAGTTATTTCCCCTTTAAGTAAATACCAGCGTATTAATCATAATTCCAAACTGGTGTGGCATTGTTTATGACATACGCCTTCATAACCTGTGGGCTAGTTTCATCTCAATTGGCAGTTGACCGAAGCTATTTTTTGAAGGTGTTCACAGCAACCTTTCAGGAGGTCGTGATCCGTACTACCATATTGGGATAGCGGCAGTCCACAGACTCTCACCCTCTGTGAAAACAAAATAAGAACCTCCTCTCCAAAGCATCATGTCCTTAGATCCAAATTTTAAAGTCAAGGCACTTTCAAAATATCTATGTGGGATTAGTTCAGCAGCATTTATAAACAAATATCTTTTAGCAGCTATTGCTCCTTCCTCAGCATTCAAATGATTCAAACAGAGCACAATAGCATACAGTATCAAAATTCTCTGTGTATTTTCCATCATTGTTAGCTTCAATTTAAGCTCTAATTTATTTTTCCTTTTTATTTTTTGCCTTTTGAGACAGGTTCTCAAGATGAGACAGGTTCTCAAGATGAGACAGGTTCTCAAGATGAGACAGGTTCTCAAGATGAGACATCTTGAGACAGGTTCTCAAGATGAGAAGAAATTTCAATATTACAATCCATTTGTTTTTATTGTGATTTAAACACACACACGCACACACACAAGTTAATGCACATACACTGATGATATTAATTGAGTAGGCCATTCTGGGGTTGTCAAGATCATTATCTCTCGAGGGGTTCTTAGAGGCATGGGGTGACCCCCTAGAGGAACTTGGGCAGGTGAGGAGAGGTTGACTGCACTGTGCCATGTCTATAGTCACAATGGGTGCCTTATCCTATAGTCAGACTGATGACTATCTTGAATATCACCATGGAACTTTTGTATGGCCAAGATGGAGATCAAGTCAGGGTAAAAATCAGAAAACTAGATGGAGCTTCCAAGCTCCAGTTGAATAGCCGACTGATGGAGAATAAGAGCAAGGATGTCAGGAATAAAATGACTTGGTCTACACACTGAGACACTGTGCCTGAACAAAGGGGGTTTCAACTAAACCAGTGGCCTGGGAATGAAAGAACATGGAATCAAAGTGGAAGCTCTGAATGTGGCTGACAATTGGACCAGACTGAGAAGCCAATGATAATGGCACTGACATTTGTCTGCACTTCATATACAGGCTTTTTGTGATCATATTCTATGTGGATGCTTGCCTTCCTAAATCTCGATGGATGAAGGGTAGGCTTGGACTTCAAACAGGTCAAGGTACCCCGCCCTCAATTTAAATTGGAGTAGGAGTGGAGAGGTTTGGTGGGAGAGCGAGAAGAAAGTGGGAGGAGGAAACGAAGTGGAAATTTTGATATTCATTATTATGAAGTAATATAAAAATCAATAGTAGATAACCAATAAATAGATTGGAGCTAGAAAAAAAAACATTCATGTGAGTTGTTGACTCAGACACCAAAGAATTATTTACAGAAAAGGCACAAAAAGAGATTGGGTTACCTGGCAAAACATGACTCATGTATTTGGGAAGATGAGTGAGGTTTTATTTTGGGTCTCCAGGGGGCTGTGTGAGCAGCATTATAGGACATGTATGCTGGATATTTCTGTGGGTTAGTAGGGAAGAAAACTGCCTATGAGGGGTTTAATGACCTAAGTAGAGTCTTGATGATGTCACAAAGCTTTGGTTGGGGGTGGCAACACTGTTCCACATGAAGCAATAGTCTTCTGTGAAGGTGGGCTGACTATCTTCACGGTGGCTGAGGAGGTGAGTTCAGCTCTTGGGCTCCACAACTGTTCAACAGGATTAGGCAGCTGAACATTTCCAGAAGATGGAATCTGGAGAGCCAAGACATTTTCTTTTGGTAAATATGTTTAGGAAGAAACAGGGACCTCTGTAGTCCCAGAGAGGTTTCCTTCAAATCTCCTGTGAGTCTAAAATGTATGTTGTTAACAGCTTCTATATTTGATAGCTGTGGGGACAGTGAATGCCTGGTATTCTTCCCACTTTATCTTTGCTATCAATGTCCAATTCATCAGTTCACGAAAGGGGCGAAGATCCTCTTGGTCCATATGTGTTTTAAAAGATATTAATTATTTCTAAATGGTGCTGTTGCCCAGATTAATGAGTCTTTATTTTTGCAGTTTGTCTCACAAAACTCACTTCTCTAGTGAAGACATGGAATGGCTTTATGTAATAAACCTGGGTCTGGATCAGGAGACACAATACATAGAACCAGTGGACTGGAGTGCCATGACCTTGGGCAGGTGGTTTTGGATCAACCACCTAACCAACAGCTTGAGTGGGAAGGAGAGAAGTGGCTGTCCTTCGAATTCTTTGCCATCTGTTCAGATTTTTCTTTCTCACTTTGGGCAAAGGCATCCAGTCTCCTCTCACTGACACAGTCAGTCCGGAATTAGGTTTCTCAGTAGAGGTCCATTGCCTTTGGGCAGCAGGAATATGTCTCTGATACACATATACTGAGCTGTAGACAATAATTTGATAATTTTCCTATGAATTTCTTAAGACCAAATTACATTTACGCAGCCCAAATCTATTCAGCACTGCCTTTGTCACCTTCCCCAAAGATATTCCAGAAAAGAATCTTGACATCGCATCCTCCCCTTCTTAACCTTGCAGGCACTTATGGTGGAGGAAACCACTTTGTGTCTGATTGAAACTGAAGAATTCTTCCAATGCAGAGATTGGCAGCTATGAAGCCCAAGCACAGAAAGAGAGCCAAGAGACAGTGGAACAGGAGTGTTGTGGCCTATCTCAGTAAATCTACCACCATGATAAAGATGCCTCTTAGTATGAGATGCATGCCACCTCTCCAGAAGAAGAATGGGCCAACTCTCCAGAAGCAAAAACTGAGTAAGCCTTTTGAGGCCCTGGAGAATATTGTTGGCCGCAGAATTTCTCATGGCTGGAAGGAAGCCAATGAACCAGTCACCCAGTGGAAAGCCATCATTCTAGATCAACTGCCAACATATCCCTCTCTCTATTTCATGAAATATGATGGGATTGATTGTGTCTATGGCTTGGAGCTTCCCAGCGATGAAAGGATTTTAAACCTTAAGATCCTGCCTAATAATGTGCCATTTCCTCAGGTGACAGACACTCATCTGTCAAACACCATAGTTGGCAGAGCAGTGAAACATACATTCACGGGCACAAATGGCTCTAAGGAAGACTGGAATGGGATGGTCCTAGAGGAGGTGCCAATCATGAAGACCTGGTTCTATATTACCTACAAGAAAGATCCGGTCTTGTATATTTACCACCTCCTGGATGACTACCTTGAAGGCAACCTCCACATCATGCCAGGCTCTAAGGAGGAGTGCAGTGTCATGGTCCCAGATGAGGTGCAGACCAGGATGACCTGTTTCTACATTGTCAAGGAGAATGATCCAGTCCTGTACCTTTACCACCATCTTGATGACTCCATTGAAGGCAACGTCCACATCATGCCTGAATGTCCTCCAGTAGAGGTGACTTTGAAATTAGGCAGGGATTCCTTGGCAGGCAAAGGTGTGCAGTACAACAAAAAAGATGGAACCCAAGAGATAGGTAAAATTATTTGCCAAGTTCCCACCAAACCTTCTGTGTATTTCATCAAGTTTAATAATGACTTCCATATCTATGTCTACGATTTGGTGAAGATCTGTTAAAGTGAAATTCTCAAATTTTGAGGGGCACACTTAAAACTGTGTTTGGGGAATGTGTTTTTTTCAGAGATACCGCAGGTCTTCTATTAATCCTGGTATTTTTTTCCAATGGAATATTCTTGCTCGAAAAATAAAAATTTGTGAACATGTTTTGTTCTTTGGTGAATGATGGATTATGTTTGGTGGATGGGACATCACAGAAATACATGCCTCAAAACAAAGCAGGATTTATGGTCTTTCCCCATGGAGAGGATTGACTGGGAATGCTTGGTGTGGTAAAGGACAAGATGGCTGTCTAGGGAGTAGTGGAGAGGGGACAAAAGTTGTAGGATCTCGGGGCGGGATAAAGCTTGAGGGAAAAACATGTCAACTGGAAAGATGTGACAGATATCAGAGTGAGGTATTGGGACTTAAGAGGATAAAGAGTAGATTAATCAGGAAGGGACACAAATGTATACTCAAAATCAGAGGAAATTAGGTTTCATTTGATGAATAGTTTAATTCGTACTGGCTGTAAGTCACTGGATGTTTGAACTCCACTGGAGGATGTTGAGGGACCAGGAGCCTCCTGCTTAGAGAAAAGTGTCTCCGCCCAGTTGCTCTTCTGCAGTGGGATGGACGTCACGCTATCTACTTCCTTTTGTCAGAATTCTGTCTGCCACCTACTTTGTCATGCCTGGATTCGGTATTCCTTGAACTCTCATTGGTCCTTGGCATGCCATCCAACCCTCGTGAGTTCATTTAAATAATTGCCCTGTCATATCTGGAAAAGAGTGTTTCCTTTCATTGATCATGTTCTGTAGGACTTGGGCTATAAATCTCATCGACAGACGCATCCACACACAGGATAAACATGTACACATTGATGCCCACTAATGTGTGACATGCACACATATGATGAATGCACCGATCTCCATCAAATCAGTAACCGAGGGAATCCCTGATGCTAGGTGGAGTGTGGCAAAGACCCCACAAACCCATCAGACCCCCAAATACCAGTATGGTATTGATGTCTGACTCCCATCATGTAAGGATCCTGCCATCCTGTAACGGGGCGATTTTTGCTTCCTTGATCTTCACAAACTTGGTTAAAATGTTAGAGTTGTCAGACTGCCAGTTAGGGTCCAGCATGTAGATCAGCTGTCTCAGGTCAGGTGATTTGGCTACAATTTGGGTGATAACTTATACCAGGGAATTCTGGTACACCCTCACCTCTTCTTTTCCAAGTCCTCATCATCACTCTTGTGGCTGGGCTTGGAGCACAAAGAAGGCAAAATGGAAAAATCCTCCTCCTCAGTGCAAAACAATGTCCATCTTTCATATGACCTGACTCTCACAGGGAATGCAGCACATTTTATCCTTCTAGGTCTCCTCATTCTTTGGTTCACTCATTTTTCCAAAGAATGATTGAATTCATCCATTCTTCCATCTCTCTCTCTCTCTCTCTCTCTCTCTCTCTCTCTCTCTCTCTCTCTCTCTCTTCTTCCTTCCCTTCTTCAATTTCCCCCTTTATAGTAGTAATTTGAGCAGCGGGGCTGCGTCCCCAGCACCATGGCCACCTACCTAGCTTATGCCCCTAAATAAGAACACAAAAACTGTATTCTTTTAAACACTTCCTGGCCCAGTATTTTCAGCCTCTTAACCCATTTCTAATAATGTATGTTGCAGCATGAGGTGCGCTTACCAGGAAAGATTCAGCATGTCTGACCTGGTGGCTGGCTGCATTGCCATCTGCCTCAGGGAGCAGAGCTCCCGTGTCTGCCCAGGAGAGGGGTGCATGGCATTTCTGAGCTCACTTCCTCTTTCTAGCAGCATTCTGTTGTCTTTACACCTCCCACCTATGTTCTAACCTATCAAGGGAAGCAGATTCTTTATTTAATTAAGCAATGACCTTCTTCCATCACTTTATCCTTTCAACAGCTTGCCCAAAGAAATCTTCCATGTCTCTTCTGTTGTATAATCTTTCATTTGTAAAGAACTTGCCCTCTTAGGGAAGGATTTTTCTGACATCTCTGTGGACGGAGGTCATATGAGGAAAGTCGTGATCCGTAATACCGTATTGGGATAGCGGCAGTCCACAGACTCTCACCCTCTCTGAAAACGAAATAAGAACCTCCTTTCCAAAGCATCATGTCCTTAGATCCAAATTTTAAAGTCAAGGCACTTTCAAAATATCTATGTGGGATTAGTTCAGCAGCATTTATAAACAAATATCTTTTAGCAGCTATTTCTCCTTCCTTAGCATTCAAATGATTCAAACAGAGCACAATAGCAAACAGTATCAAAATTCTCTGTGTATTTTCCATCTTTGTTAGCTTCAATTTAAGCTCTAATTTATTTTTATTTTTTATTTTGCCTTTTGAGACAGGTTCTCTGTATCTTTGACCTGGAATAACTCTGTAGAACAGGCTGTCCTTGAAGTTTCAGAGATCCACATGTCTCTGCCTCCCAGTATTGGGATCAAAGGTGTATGGTACTACACCTGAATTCACAGAGACCTGTTTGTCTCTGCCTTCTCGGCACTGGGATTAAAGGTATGTGCTACCACACCTTGAAGTTACAGAGGTCAATCTCTCTCTGCCTCCCAAGTGTTGGGATTAAAGGTGTGTACTACTGCAACCAACAACTCTCTTCATTTTATTTTAACTTTAAGAACTTCAACTTTTAGCCTGCACATATTTTTAACACACTGTAAATCATTTAAAAATTTTCTTTGTCTTTGAATCTCTCTTTACTCAATATCTCTCTTTGTTTTTTTGACCACATGAATCCTTAATTTACACAGCAATCTCAATATGACGAAAAGGTGGCTTTGCCAGCTAGATGTAGCCTATTCCTTAGCTTTCTGCCATTCCAACCTTATGGCTGAGGTACCGGCCAGAGCCACATTCAGTGCCACAAGTCTACAGTGTTTCAAGGTCCTTGCCATCAAACAAGCTGCAAAAGACAACACTCAAGCCCTCTCTTTGTAGCTGGCCCTCCTGACTCAAACAGTCAGAGTTTGTTCTGGCAGGATATCCCAGAATTCCGGCATTTTAAAACAACACAGTTTTTTTTTCCTGCTACAGCTGAAAACAAACAAGCATTCAGCTGGCTTTTATCAACACCATTTAAATGTTTCGTGGCAGGACCACTTAACAGCTGCAGGGTTTTGCAGCTGAAGGTGAGTCAGGAATCTTCTCTTAAATGAATGTGCTTGCTTGCTACTAGCAAGTAGTGCAGACCCGAGATATAGCTGCTAAAAAGAAAACATGCTTTACTCGTTCCCGGGCTTTCTCAGGCTTTCAGTGGATTCAGTTTTCCACATGTCTGAGTGTCATTCTGTTGTAATTTGAGCAGCGGAGCTGTGTAACCAGCACCAGGGCAGCCTCGCTAGCTAATGTCCAGAAATAATTACACACAAACGATTCTTTTAAACACTGCCTGGCCCATTAGTTTAGCCCATTAACCCATTTCTAATAATCTATGTAGCATCACGAGTGTGCTCACCAGGAAAGATTCAACAGGTCTAACCTGGTTGCTGGCTGCATTGCCCTCTGCCTCAGAGAGGAGAGCTTTCACGTCTTCCCACGAGAGTGGATCATGTTGTCTCTGAGCACACTGCTTCTTGCTCCCAGCATTCTGTTCTCTTTCTCCTCCCACCTATGTTCTAAATTAACAGGGGAAGCAGTTGCTTTATTTAATTAAGCAATGAATTACTACCATCACTTTATGCTTTCAAGAGCTTGCCCTAATAAATCTTCCATGTCTCTTCTGCTGTATAATCTTTCATTTGAAAAGAACTTGCCTTTTCAGGGGAGGATTTTTTTGACATCTCTGTGGATGGAGATCATATGAAGAGGATCAGATGAGGAACCATTACAACTCTTTTGCTGCAGATTTAGGTGGACCAGAGATTGATTGCTGACAATCCTGTGCTATGCGTCAGATGCCCATGAACTCTGCCCCTGTTGTCAGACAGGCAGACATCAAGGTGGTCACACATACTTAACTCATTCAGTATTCACAGACATTTATATTGAGTTTTAATCTTGTCCTAAACTAATAAAAAAAACAAGAATAGGAGAAGAGAGGAGCCTGAAGTAGGGCCTCCAAATAGGTCATTTGCAAAGGTAAGGTTTCCTGCCTCTATGTATGCTTTCTCCTTTCCTTAGTCAAATAATCCCCCACACCAGTTTAGAATTGTGATTAAAAGAATGATTATATCTTTAAAGGGCAAAAACTTACAGATGACCATCCCTGACAAAAGCCCTCAGCGGGATCAGAAAAGAAGCAGAGAGGCCGGAAGGGAAACTGGAAGCAAGAGATCAAGCTGAAGGTAAATGTTGGTTTTTGAAAGAGAGAGAGACCACACCTCAATGGGCTGGTATCTCAGTGGCTATTGGCTGAAGGAGTGGAAGAAACTCATGCAACACACTTATTTGGATATAGCAAAAAAAATGTTACTAGAAGGTGAGAAAAAAAACTATTTTAGTTTATTTATTTCAGTCCTTCCAGACACATCACAGAGATAGGATCTCTTCATGCATGAGAGTCACCGATGATTTCCCTTTAAGAAAATACCCACAAAACTCCCAATAACGTCATCAGCATTCAACAACATGTCTATGATTGCTTTGCCTTGCCTTTGCTTCTCAGTAAATGATGCTGTTAGTTAATCTCTGCAAACAATGCAAATTTCCCTGTACCTAAATAGACAGAATTGACAGGTTATCTTAAACACAACAGGGAGTCACACTACGATGGAATGGGTTAATCATCACCAGTGTGGCAGTGACATATTTAGGATCTTTCCTTTGTCTAAAAATCACAGAATTGTAAACATGATATGTTGTCATACAGATTTCTTAGGGTTTTGTCCCCCTGGTGGTTTCCTTGGTATGCTTCCATAATTTTTGCCAGATCCAATCAGTTTTGCCATGCACTCTCAGCTCCACATCATTGTGTTCCCCTTATGTTCTAGAACAGGCATTTTTGACATCTTGAAACTGTTGCAAGAGTATCTCATGTTCCACCTAAATGATTTGGAGTGTTATTTAGGATGAGTTTTATCTTCCATCCATGAGTTCATTGACTTTCCTTAGGAGTAATTCCTGGGACACTGAGCCTAACTCCTGGGGGATTCCTCTAGTTACTTCTCCTTGCTGAGACAGCTTACACTCTCAGTACTACTATGACAGTATTTCTGTAGCAAACATTCTTCTCAAGATGAGAAGAAATTTCAATATTACAATCCATTTGTTTTTATTGTGATTTAAACACACACACGCACACACACACACACACAAGTTAATGCACATACACTGATGATATTAATTGAGTAGGCCATTCTGGGGTTGTCAAGATCATTATCTCTCGAGGGGTTCTTAGAGGCATGGGGTGACCCCCTAGAGGAACTTGGGCAGGTGAGGAGAGGTTGACTGCACTGTGCCATGTCTATAGTCACAATGGGTGCCTTATCCTATAGTCAGACTGATGACTATCTTGAATATCACCATGGAACTTTTGTATGGCCAAGATGGAGATCAAGTCAGGGTAAAAATCAGAAAACTAGATGGAGCTTCCAAGCTCCAGTTGAATTGCCGACTGATGGAGAATAAGACCAAGGATGTCAGGAATAAAATGGCTTGGTCCACACACTGAGACACTGTGCCTGAACAAAGGGGGTTTCAACTAAACCAGTGGCCTGGGAATGAAAGAACATGGAATCAAAGTGGAAGCTCTGAATGTGGCTGACAATTGGACCAGACTGCGAAGCCAATGATAATGGCACTGACATTTGTCTGCAATTCATATACAGGCTTTTTTGTGATCATATTCTATGTGGATGCTTGCCTTCCTAAATCTCGATGGATGAAGGGTAGGCTTGGACTTCAAACAGGTCAAGGTACCCCGCCCTCAATTTAAATTGGAGTAGGAGTGGAGAGGTTTGGTGGGGGAGCGAGAAGAAAGTGGGAGGAGGAAACGAAGTGAAAATTTTGATATTCATTATTATGAAGTAATATAAAAATCAATAGTAGATAACCAATAAAGAGATTGGAGCTAGAAAAAAAAACATTCATGTGAGTTGTTGACTCAGACACCAAAGACTTTTTTACAGAAAAGGCACAAAAAGAGATTGGTTTACCTGGCAAAATATGACTCATGTATTTGGGAAGATGAGTGAGGTTTTATTTTGGGTCTCCAGGGGGCTGTGTGAGCAGCATTATAGGACATGTATGCTGGACATTTCCGTGGGTTAGTAGGGAAGAAAACTGCCTATGAGGGGTTTAATGACCTAAGTAGAGTCTTGATGATGTCACAAAACTTTGGTTGGGGGTGGCAACACTGTTCCACATGAAGCACTAGTCTTCTGTGAAGGTGGGCTGACTATCTTCACGGTGGCTGAGAAGGTGAGTTCAGCTCTTGGGCTCCACAACTGTTCAACAGGATTAGGCAGCTGAACATTTCCAGAAGATGGAATCTGGAGAGCCAAGACATTTTCTTTTGGTAAATATGTTTAGGAAGAAACAGGGACCTCTGTAGTCCCAGAGAGGTTTCCTTCAAATCTCCTGTGAGTCTAAAATTTATGTTGTTAACAGCTTCTATATTTGATAGCTGTGGGGACAGTGAATGCCAGGTATTCTTCCCACTTTATCTTTGCTATCAATGTCCAATTCATCAGTTCACGAAAGGGGCGAAGATCCTCTTTGTCCATACGTGTTTTAAAAGATATTAATTATTTCTAAATGGTGCTGTTGTCCAGTTTAATGAGTCTTTATTTTTGAAGTTTGCCTCACAAAACTCACTTCTCTAGTGAAGACATGGAATGGCTTTATGTAATCAACCTGGGTCTGGATCAGGAGACACAATACATAGAACCAGTGGACTGGAGTGCCATGACCTTGGGCAGGTGGTTTTGGATCAACCACCTAACCAACAGCTTGAGTGGGAAGGAGAGAAGTGGCTTTCCTTCGAATTCTTTGCCATCTGTTCAGATTTTTCTTTCTCACTTTGGGCATAGGCATCCAGTCTCCTCTCATTGACACAGTCAGTCCGGAATTAGGTTTCTCAGTAGAGGTCCATTGCCTTTGGGCAGCAGGAATAAGTCTCTGATACACATATACTGAGCTGTAGACAATAGTTTGATAATTTTCCTATGAATTTCTTAAGACCAAATTACATTTACGCAGCCCAAATCTATTCAGCACTGCCTTTATCACCTTCCCCAAAGAACTTCCAGAAAAGAATCTTGACATCGCATCCTCCCCTTCTTAACCTTGCAGGCACTTATGGTGGAGGAAACCACTTTGTGTCTGATTGAAACTGAAGAATTCTTCCAATGCAGAGATTGGCAGCTATGAAGCCCAAGCACAGAAAGAGAGCCAAGAGACAGTGGAACAGGAGTGTTGTGGCCTATCTCAGTAAATCTACCACCATGATAAAGATGCCTCTTAGTATGAGATGCATGCCAACTCTCCAGAAGAAGAATGGGCCAACTCTCCAGAAGCAAAAACTGAGTAAGCCTTTTGAGGCCCTGGAGAATATTGTTGGCCGCCGAATTTCTCATGGCTGGAAGGAAGCCAATGAACCAGTCACCCAGTGGAAAGCCATCATTCTAGATCAACTGCCAACATATCCCTCTCTCTATTTGTTGAAATATGATGGGATTGATTGTGTCTATGGCTTGGAGCTTCACAGCGATGAAAGGATTTTAAACCTTAAGATCCTGCCTAATAATGTGCCATTTCCTCAGGTGACAGACACTCTTCTGTCAAAAACCATAGTTGGCAGAGCAGTGAAACATACATTCACGGGCACAAATGGCTCTAAGGAAGACTGGAATGGGATGGTCCTAGAGGAGGTGCCAATCATGAAGACCTGGTTCTATATTACCTACAAGAAAGATCCGGTCTTGTATATTTACCACCTCCTGGATGACTACCTTGAAGGCAACCTCCACATCATGCCAGGCTCTAAGGAGGAGTGCAGTGTCATGGTCCCAGATGAGGTGCAGACCAGGATGACCTTTTTCAACATTGTCAAGGAGAATGATCCAGTCCTGTACCTTTACCACCATCTTGATGGCTCCATTGAAGGCAACGTCCACATCATGCCTGAATGTCCTCCAGTAGAGGTGACTTTGGAATTAGGCAGGGATTCCTTGGCAGGCAAAGGTGTGCAGTACAACAAAAAAGATGGAACCCAAGAGATAGGTAAAATTATTTGCCAAGTTCCCACCAAACCTTCTGTGTATTTCATCAAGTTTAATAATGACTTCCATATCTATGTCTACGATATGGTGAAGATCTGTTAAAGTGAAATTCTCAAAATTTGAGGGGCACACTTAAAACTGTGTTTGGGGAATGTGTTTTTTTCAGAGATACCGCAGGTCTTCTATTAATCCTGGTATTTTTTTCCAATGGAATATTCTTGCTCGAAAAATAAAAATTTGTGAACATGTTTTGTTCTTTGGTGAATGATGGATTATGTTTGGTGGATGGGACATCACAGAAATACATGCCTCAAAACAAAGCAGGATTTATGGTCTTTCCCCTTGGAGAGGATGGACTGGGAATGCTTGGTGTGGTAAAGGACAAGATGGCTGTCTAGGGAGTAGTGGAGAGGGAACAAAAGTTGTAGGATCTCGGGGCGGGATAAAGCTTGAGGGAAAAACATGTCAACTGGAAAGATGTGACAGATATCAGAGTGAGGTATTGGGACTTAAGAGGATAAAGAGTAGATTAATCAGGAAGGGACACAAATATATACTCAAAATCAGAGGAAATTAGGTTTCATTTGATGAATAGTTTAATTCGTACTGGCTGTAAGTCACTGGATGTTTGAAATCCACTGGAGCATGTTGAGTGACCAGGAGCCTCCTGCTTAGAGAAAAGTGTCTCCGCCCAGTTGCTCTTCTGCAGTGGGATGGACGTCACGCTATCTACTTCCTTTTGTCAGAATTCTGTCTGCCACCTACTTTGTCATGCCTGGATTCGGTATTCCTTGAACTCTCATTGGTCCTTTGCATGCCATCCAACCCTTGTGTGTTCATTTAAATAATTGCCATGTCATATCTGGAAAACAGTGTTCCCTTTCATTGATCATGTTCTGTAGGACTTGGGCTATAAATCTCATCGACAGATGCATCCACACACAGGATAAACATGTACACATTGATGCCCACTAATGTGTGACATGCACACATATGATGAATGCACCGATCTCCATCAAATCAGTAAACGAGGGAATCCCTGATGCTAGGTGGAGTGTGGCAAAGACCCCACAAACCCATCAGACCCCCAAATACCAGTATGGTATTGATGTCTGACTCCCATCATGTAAGGATCCTGCCATCCTGTAACAGGGCGATTTTTGCTTCCTTGATCTTCACAAACTTGGTTAAAATGTTAGAGTTGTCAAACTGCCAGTTAGGGTCCAGCATGTAGATCAGCTGTCTCAGGTCAGGTGATTTGGCTACAATTTGGGTGATAACTTATACCAGGGAATTCTGGTACACCCTCACCTCTTCTTTTCCAAGTCCTCATCATCACTCTTGTGGCTGGGCTTGGAGCAAAAAGAAGGCAAAATGGAAAAATCCTCCTCCTCAGTGCAAAACAATGTCCATCTTTCATATGACCTGACTCTCACAGGGAATGCAGCACATTTTATACTTCTAGGTCTCCTCATTCTTTGGTTCATTCATTTTTCCAATGAATGATTGAATTCATCCATTCTTCCATATCTCTCTCTCTCTCTCTCTCTCTCTCTCTCTCTCCCTCTCTCTCTCTCTTCTTCCTTCCCTTCTTCAATTTCCCCCTTTATAGTAGTAATTTGAGCAGCGGGGCTGCGTCCCCAGCACCATGGCTGACTACCTAGCCTATGCCCCTAAATAAGAACACAAAAACTGTATTCTTTTAAACACTTCTTGGCCCAGTATTTTCAGCCTCTTAACCCATTTCTAATAATGTATGTTGCAGCATGAGGTGCGCTTACCAGGAAAGATTCAGCATGTCTGACCTGGTGGCTGGCTGCATTGCCATCTGCCTCAGGGAGCAGAGCTCCCGTGTCTGCCCGGGAGAGGGGTGCATGGCATCTCTGAGCTCACTTCCTCTTTCTAGCAGCATTCTGTTCTCTTTACACCTCCCACCTATGTTCTAACCTATCAAGGGAAGCAGATTCTTTATTTAATTAAGCAATGACCTTCTTCCATCACTTTATCCTTTCAACAGCTTGCCCAAAGAAATCTTCCATGTCTCTTCTGTTGTATAATCTTTCATTTGTAAAGAACTTGCCCTCTTAGGGAAGGATTTTTCTGACATCTCTGTGGACGGAGGTCATATGAGGAAAGTCATGATCCGTAATACCATATTGGGATAGTGGCAGTCCAGAGACTCTCACCCTCTCTGAAAACAAAATAAGAACCTCCTTTCCAAAGCATCATGTCCTTAGATCCAAATTTTAACGTCAAGGCACTTTCAAAATATCTATGTGGGATTAGTTCAGCAGCATTTATAAACAAATATCTTTTAGCAGCTATTGCTCCTTCCTCAGCATTCAAATGATTCAAACAGAGCAAAATAGCATACAGTATCAAAATTCTCTGTGTATTTTCCATCTTTGTTAGCTTCAATTTAAGCTCTGATTTATTTTTCCTTTTTATTTTTTGCCTTTTGAGACAGGTTCTCTGTATCTTTGACCTGGAATAACTCTGTAGAACAGGCTGTCCTTGAAGTTTCAGAGATCCACATGTCTCTGCCTCCCAGCATTGGGATCAAAGGTGTATGGTACTACACCTGAATTCACAGAGACCTGTTTGTCTCTGCCTTCTCGGCACTGGGATTAAAGGTATGTGCTACCACACCTTGAAGTTACAGAGGTCAATCTCTCTCTGCCTCCCAAGTGTTGGGATTAAAGGTGTGTACTACTGCAACCAACAACTCTCTTCATTTTATTTTAACTTTAAGAACTTCAACTTTTAGCCTGCACATATTTTTAACACACTGTAAATCATTTAAAAATTTTCTTTGTCTTTGAATCTCTCTTTACTCAATATCTCTCTTTGTTTTTTTGACCACATGAATCCTTAATTTACACAGCAATCTCAATATGACGAAAAGGTGGCTTTGCCAGCTAGATGTAGCCTATTCCTTAGCTTTCTGCCATTCCAACCTTATGGCTGAGGTACCGGCCAGAGCCGCATTCAGTGCCACAAGTCTACAGTGTTTCAAGGTCCTTGCCATCAAACAAGCTGCAAAAGACAACACTCAAGCCCTCTCTTTGTAGCTGGCCCTCCTGACTCAAACAGTCAGAGTTTGTTCTGGCAGGATGGCCCAGAATTCCGGCATTGTAAAACATCACAGTTTTTTTTTCCTGCTACTGCTGAAAACAAACAAGCATTCAGCTGGCTTTTATCAACACCATTTAAATGTTTCGTGGCAGGACCACTTAACAGCAGCAGGGTTTTGCAGCTGAAGGTGAGTCAGGAATCTTCTCTTAAATGAGTGTGCTTGCTTTCTACTAGCAAGTAGTGCAGACCCGAGATATAGCTGCTAAAAAGAAAACATGCTTTACTCGTTCCCGCACTTTCTCAGGCTTTCAGTGGATTCAGTTTTCCACATGTCTGAGTGCCATTCTGTAGTAATTTGAGCAGTGGAGCTGTGTAACCAGCACCAGGGCAACCTCGCTAGCTAATGTCCAGAAATAATTACACACAAACGATTCTTTTAAACACTGCCTGGCCCATTAGTTTAGCCTATTAACCCATTTCTAATAATCTATGTAGCATCACGAGTGTGCTCACCAGGAAAGATTCAACAGGTCTAACCTGGTTGCTGGCTGCATTGCCCTCTGCCTCAGAGAGGAGAGCTATCACGTCTTCCCACGAGAGTGGATCATGGTGTCTCTGGGCACACTGCTTCTTGCTCCCAGCATTCTGTTCTCTCTCTCCTCCCACCTATGTTCTAAATTAACAGGGGAAGCAGTTTCTTTATTTAATTAAGCAATGAATTACTACCATCACTTTATCCTTTCAAGAGCTTGCCCTAATAAATCTTCCATGTCTCTTCTGCTGTATAATCTTTCATTTGAAAAGAACTTGCCTTTTCAGGGGAGGATTTTTTTGACATCTCTGTGGATGGAGATCATATGAAGAGGATCAGATGAGCAACCATGACAACTCTTATGCTGTAGATTTAGGTGGACCAGAGATTGATTGCTGACAATCCTGTGCTATGCGTCAGATGCCCATCAACTCTGCCCCTGTTGTCAGACAGGCAGACATCAAGGTGGTCACACATACTTAACTCATTCATTGTTCACAGACATTTATATTGAGTTTTAATCTTGTCCTAAACTAATAAAAAAAAACAAGAATAGGAGAAGAGAGGAGCCTGAAGTAGGGCCTCCAAATGGGTCATTTGCAAAGGTAAGGTTTCCTGCCTCTATGTATGCTTTCTCCTTTCCTTAGTCAAATAATCCCCCACACCAGTTTAGAATTGTGATTAATAGAATGATTATATCTTTAAAGGGCAAAAACTTACAGATGACCATCCCTGACAAAAGCCCTCAGCGGGATCAGGAAAGAAGCATAGAGGCCGGAAGGGAAACTGGAAGCAAGAGATCAAGCTGAAGGTAAATGTTGGTTTTTGAAAGAGAGAGAGACCACATCTCAATGGGCTGGTATCTCAGTGGCTATTGGCTGAAGGAGTGGAAGAAACTCATGCAACACACTTATTTGGATATAGCAAAAAAAATGTTACTAGAGGGTGAGAAAAAAAAACTATTTTAGTTTATTTATTTCAGTCCTTCCAGACACATCACAGAGATAGGATCTCTTCATGCATGAGAGTCACCGATGATTTCCCTTTAAGAAAATACACACAAAACTCCCAATAACGTCATCAGCATTCAACAACATGTCTATGATTGCTTTGCCTTGCCTTTGCTTCTCAGTAAATGATGCTGTTAGTTAATCTCTGCAAACAATGCAAATTTCCCTGTACCTAAATAGACAGAATTGACAGGTTATCTTAAACACAACAGGGAGTCACACTACGATGGAATGGGTTAATCATCACCAGTGTGGCAGTGACATATTTAGGATCTTTCCTTTGTCTAAAAATCACAGAATTGTAAACATGATATGTTGTCATACAGATTTCTTAGGGTTTTGTCCCCCTGGTGGTTTCCTTGGTATGCTTCCATAATTTTTGCCAGATCCAATCAGTTTTGCCATGCACTCTCAGCTCCACATCATTGTGTTCCCCTTATGTTCTAGAACAGGAATTTTTGACATCTTGAAACTGTTGCAAGAGTATCTCATGTTCCACCTAAATGATTTGGAGTGTTATTTAGGCTGAGTTTTATCTTCCATCCATGAGTTCATTGACTTTCCTTGGGCGTAATTCCTGGGACACTGAGCCTAACTCCTGGGGGATTCCTCTAGTTACTTCTCCTTGCTGAGACAGCTTACACTCTCAGTACTACTATGACAGTATTTCTGTAGCAAACATTCTTCTCAAGATGAGAAGAAATTTCAATAATACAATCCATTTGTTTTTATTGTGATTTAAACACACACACGCACACACACACACAAGTTAATGCACATAAACTGATGATATTAATTGAGTAGGCCATTCTGGGGTTGTCAAGATCATTATCTCTCGAGGGGGTTCTTAGAGGCATGGGGTGACCCCCTAGAGGAACTTGGGCAGGTGAGGAGAGGTTGACTGCACTGTGCCATGTCTATAGTCACAATGGGTGCCTTATCCTATAGTCAGACTGATGACTATCTTGAATATCACCATGGAACTTTTGTATGGCCAAGATGGAGATCAAGTCAGGGTAAAAATCAGAAAACTAGATTTAGCTTCCAAGCTCCAGTTGAATAGCCGACTGATGGAGAATAAGAGCAAGGATGTCAGGAATAAAATGGCTTGGTCCACACACTGAGATACTGTGCCTGAACAAAGGGGGTTTCAACTAAACCAGTGGCCTGGGAATGAAAGAACATGGAATCAAAATTACCAGCAGCGTTTGAGCAGATGGAGAAACACAGAGTTCCTTATGGGCACATTGAATAGTCTCTAACTTAGAAGGTGGATGTCTTTCTGTGCTTTGTGCCTGTGTGGGCTTTACCAAAGTATGTTCTATATAAGGAATAGATTTTCAGGAATTTGATCAGATTTCAGCATCACCTGCCTGATGTGTTCACTTCCAGTTTTTTGTGAAGATGGTCAAAATTAACCATCTTTTTTCAAAGATGGAGAAGGAGGCTCATTGGGCTACCAGCTGTCCTGTATAGGTGCTGAGGAGATCCATCTGGAGGGGTGAGTGTGTGTGATCCAGGGGCGGAAATCCCGGAAGAGAGCAAAAAACCCCATCCCCAAGCTCCTTCTGAAGGGTTGTCTTTCTTACCGACAACCCCCATTCCAAGCCTGCTTGCTCTGAAAGGTCCTTGCTCAGGAACAGGTTTCTGCTCCTACACTGAGGCTAGCCACCCAGAGAGGTGAGTGCCTGCCTACCGGGCTGGCCTCAACAACCCCCAAAATTAGCACGGGCACCTTCAGCTTGCAGGCAGAGTCTCCTGTGCTATTCTGGACCCTCCCTGCCTGCCACATTCTTCCTTTTATCCCAGAGGTTCATTGGGTTACCTGTTGTCCCTGTTTTGGTGCTGAGGAATTCCATCTGGACTGGTGATTGTGTGTTATCCAGGGGAGGATTGTCCCAGAAGAGAGCACAAACCCTTCTCCCCCAGCTCCTTCTGCAAGGCTATCTTTTTTAACACTCCCCCAAAGCCGGTGTGGTCTGCAAGGTCCTTTGCACAGAACAGGTTTCTGCTCCTACACTAAGGCTACCCACCCAGAGAGGTGAGTGCCTGCCTACTGGGCAGGCCTCAAGGACCCCAAAGGTAATATGGGCATCTTCAGCTTGGTGGCAGGGTCTCCTGTGCTCTACTGGACCCAGCCCTGCCCCACAAGTTTGCCCAGTTTTCTGTGGGTCATTGGATTACGAGGCATACATTTTTCGGTGCTGAAGAGTTTCATATGGAGTGGAATGATTCCTGCTTCTACACTGAGGAGATACACCCAGAGAGTCATCACAGCAAAGTCTGTACCAAGACACCAGGCCCCTCCTGGCTCCATTTGAAATAAAAGATGGGAAAGTGCCAATGCAGGAATTCCTCCAGCAACCTGAAAGGCAACATGACATCCTCAGAATCCAGGGACCCCAAAATAAGAAGAATTGTACAGCCTACTCCAGAAGAATTAGAAGAAATTGACCCAAAATGAATTATATGAAAATAATAGAGGACCTTAAAACTGAGGTAAAAACTGCCATAAACAATTAGAGATTACAAACAAAAAGGTCAACTTCAAACTAAAATCAATCAGAGTAGATGGAGATGGACATTTTTACTTTTCACAGAAACAATTCACAAGGACAAAGTCTCAATCCTGAATATCTATGCCCATAATATAAAAGCACCCACTTATGTGAAAGAAACATTACTAAAACTCAAGGCAGTCATCAAACCACACACACTAACAGTAGGAGATTTCAACAATCCTCTCTCACCAATGGACAGGTCAATCAGACAGAAAACTAACAGAGAAAGAAGAGGATTAGGGAGGTAATGAATCAAATGGAATTAACAGACGTCTATAGATCATTCCACCAAAATAGGAAAGAATATACCTTCTTCTCTGCAACTCATGGAACCTTCTCGATAATTGACCACATAATTGTTAACAATGCAAACTTACACAGTTACAAGAAAATATTAGGAACAACATATAGCTTATCGGATCACCATGGATTAAATTTAGAATTCAACAATGATGCTACCCCTAGAAAGCCTATGAACTCATGGAAACTGGACAGCCAACTACTGAACCACACCTGGATCAAGGAAGAAATAAAGAAAGAAATTAAGGTCTTTCTTGAACTCAATGAAAATAAAGACTCAACATACTCAAACCAATGGGACACTATGACAACTGTGCTAAGAGGAAAGATCATAGCACTAAGTGCTCACTTAAAGAAAACAGAGAAAGCACACATTGGAGACTTAACAGCCCACCTGAAAGCTCTAGAAAAAAAGAAGCAGACTCACATACTAGGAGTAGAAGACTGGAAATCCTCAAACTAAGGGATGAAATCAACAAAACAGAATCACAGAAAACAATCCAAAGAGTCAATGAAACAAAAAGCTGGTTCCTGGAGAAAATAAACAAGATTGATAAATCCCTATTCAAACTAAGCAAACGACCAGGAGTGAATACACAAATTAACATGATAAGTAATGAAAAAGGAGACATAACCCCAGACACAGAGGAAATCAGAAAATCATTAGATCTTACTACAAAAGCCTATATGCCATAAAATTGGAAAATATTAAAGAAACAGACACTTTTTAGATAAGTTCCATATACAAAAGTTTGCCCAGCACCAGGTGAGCAATCTAAACAGACCTGTTAGTCGTGAAGAATTAGAAGTTGTTATACAAAAACTCCCTACCACAAAAAGCCCACGTCCAAATAATTTCAATGAAGAATTCTACCAGTACTTCCAAGAAGACCTAATACCTATACTCCTTAATATATTTTACAATAAAGAAACAGAAAAGTCATTGTCAAATTTCTTTATGAATCTACAGTTACCCTGATACCAAAACCACACAAAGACTCAACCAAGAAAAATAATTACAGGCCAATCTCACTCATGAACATCAACGCGAAAATCCTCAATAAAATAGTTGCAATACGAATCCAAGAACACATTAGAAAAATTATCCATTGTTATCAGGTAGGCTACATCCCAGGGATACAGGGCTGGTTCAACATACGCAAATCTATCAATGTAATCCATCATATAAATAAACTGAAAGAAAAAAAAATATGATCATTTCATTAGATGCTGAAAAAACATTTGACAAAATTCAACACCCCTTTATGATAAAGGTCTTAGAGAGATTAAGGCTACAAGGGTCATACCTAACTATAATAAAAGCCATTTATAGCAAGCCGACAGGTTACATCAAATTAAATGCAGAGAAACTCAAAATTATCCCACCAAAATCAGAAGCACGACAAGGCTGTCCACTCTCTACTTACATCTTCAATATAGTGCTTGAAGTTCTCACAATAGCAATAAGGCTACATAAGGGGATCCAAAGGATTTGAATTGGAAAGGAAGAAGTTAAACTTTCATTATTTGCAGATGATATGATAGTGTACATGAGCGAGTCTATAAACTCCAGCAAAGAACTCCTACAGCTGATAAACACCTTTAGTTGCATGGCAGGATACAAGACCAATTCCAAAAAATCAGTTGCCCTCCTATACACAAAGGATAAGGAAGCAGAGAAGGAAATCAGAGAAGCATCCTCTTTCATGATAGCCACAAATAGCATAACATATCTTGGGGTAACTCTAACCAAGGATCTGAAGGACCCATTTGACAAGAACTTTAAGTCTTTGAAGAAAGAAATTGAGGAGGATACCAGAAAATGGAAGGACCTCCCTTGATCATGGATTGGGAGGATCAACATAGTAAAAATGGCAATTCTACCAAGGGTAATTTATAAATTCAATGCTATTCCCATTTAAGTCCCTTCAAAATTCTTCAAGATCGTGAGAGGATATTAATCAACTTTATATGAAAAGAAAGAACCCAGGATTGTCAAAACAGTCTTATACAATAAAAAATCTTCTGAAGACATTACCATCCCTGACTTCAAATCTATTACAGAACTTCAGTAATGAAAACACCTTGGTATTGGCACAAAAACAGAGAAGTTGATCAATGGAATAGAGTAGAAGACCTGGATTTTATCCCACAAATGTATGAACATCTGATATTTGATAAAGGAGCTAAAATTATTCAATGGAAGAAAGAAAGCATCTTCAACAAGTGGTGCTGGCAGATTTGGTCGTCAATCTGTAGAAAAATGAAAATAGATCTATATCTATTGCCATGGACAAAAGTCAAGTGAGAATGGAGTAAAGACCTCAATATCAGGCTGAACACACTGAACCTGATAGAAGAGAAAGTGGGAAGTACTCTACCACATATGGGCACAGGAGATCACTTCCTAGGCATATCCCCAGCAGCACAGACATTATGGACAACATTGAATAAATGGAACCTCCTGAAACTGAGAAGCTTCTGTAAAGCAAAGGACACTGTCACTAAGACAAGAAGGCAACCCACTGACTGGGAGAAGATCTTCACCAAATAGCAACAGACAAATATCTGATATCCAAAATATATAAAGAAACTGAATTTTAAAATGCTAGTAAATACAATTCAAAATTAGGGCACTGAACTGAAAGGAGAATTCCAAACAAAAGAAGTTCAAATGACCAAAAGACACTTAAGGTCATGCTCGTCCTCCATGGTGATCAGGGAAATGCAAATTACAACAAATTAGAGATATCACCTTACACCAGTCAGAATGGCTAAAATCTAAAAGACAAATGATAGCCTTTGCTGGAGAGGTTGTGGAGTAAGGGGCACACTCATTCATTTTTGGTGGGAAGGCAAACTTGTGCAACCACTTTAGAAATCTGTGTCGCGATTTCTCAGGAAATTCGGGATCAACCTACCCCAAGACCTAGTAATACCACACTTGGGAATATACACAAGAGATGCCATATCATATGTCAAAAGCATTTCTTCAGTTATGTTCATAGCAGCATTATTTGTAATAGCCAGAACCTGGAAACAACCTAGATGCCCTTCAATGGAAGAATGGATGATGAAATTGTGGAGTATATACATATACTACTCAGCGGTAAAAAAAAAAAAAATGACTTCGCGAATTTTGCCTGAGAATGGATGGAAATAGAGAACACTATCCTAAGTGAGGTATCCCTGACCCAAAACGATGAGCATGGGATGTACTCACTCCTAATTGGTCTCTAGCCATAAATTAAGGACATTGAGCATATAATTTATGATCCTAGAGAAGCTAAATAAAAACATGAACCCCCCCCAAAAAAAAGACATATAGTCATCCGCCTTGATATGGGAAGTAGACAAGATTGCAGGGCAAAACCTGGGATCTTGGGGGTGAGGTGGCTTGGGGCTATGGGGAAATGGGGTGAGAAATGTGAGAATGGGAGAATGGGAGCAGCATGGGAGAATGGGATGTTTGGTATATAGGAAGGGTGGGCACGGGAGCAGAGAAATTTATATCCTAATTAAGGGAGCCATCCTAGAGTTGGCAAGAGACTTGACTCTAGTGGGGCTCGCAGGTGTCCAGGGAGATGTCCCCAGCTAGTACCTTTAGCAACTGAGGAGAGGGAACCTGAAATGACCCTATCCTATAGCCATACTGATGAATATCTTTCATATCACCTTAGAGCCTTCATCTGGCGATGGATCGAGATATAGACAGAGACCCAAATTGGAGCACTTGACTTAGCTTAAGATCCCAAGGCCAGCTGGAATGTGACTGAAAAAGCATGGGATAAAACCGGACTCTCTGAATCTGGCGGACAAAGATGGGTGCTGGGAAGCCAAGGACAATGACACTGTCAATGATCCTACTTCATGTTCTGGCTTTGTGGGATCCTAGCCAGGTTGGATGTTCACCTTCCTAGTTTAGGATGGAGGGGGGGCACTTTGGACTTTTCACAGGGCAGGGAACCCTTACTGCTCTTCAGTCTGCAGAAGGAGGGTAGAGCAGTGGGGGGAGGGGAAGAAGAGTGGGATGAGGAGGAGGGAAATGGGAGGCTGTATTAAGGCAGAATTATTTTTTTCAATTAAAAAATTAGATCCAAATGAGGAGCAGAAGGAGGGAGAACATGAGCAAGGAAGTCAGGACAATGAGGGGTGCACCCAGCCACTATGATAGTGGAACTGATCTATTGGGATCTCACCATGGCCAGCGGGACTGGGACTGAATAGCATGGAATGAAACCGTACTTTCTGAATCTGGCGGAGAAAGAAGGCTGATGAGAATCCAAGGAAAATTGCACTAGGTTTCGGTCCTAATACATGAACTGGCTTTATGGGAGCCTACCCTGTTTGGATGCTCACCTTCCTGGTCCTGGATAGAAGTGGGAGAACCTTGGACTTCGGGGAGGGCAGAGAATCTGGACTGCTCTTCAGTCTTGAGAGAGAGGGGGAATGAAGATGGAGGAGGGGAACGGGTTACAGAAGTGAGGGAATGGGACACTGTGTGTGAGGATGGGGAGGGTAATGAGAAATGGGAAGGAGTTGGAATTTTTTTGCAATAACTAAAAAATAAAATAAACAAAAAAAAGATGGAGAAGGAACTAGAATTGCTTCTGTTAGAGAGGAAAGTCCTTGAGTCATTGGTGTTGGTGGCAATGTTCCTGTAATCATTGGGACAAATGGAGACATTCCCAAATCATCTGGTATAGAAGACATATGGCTATGTGTGCACTGGTCAAACTTATATAGTCCCAACTATTCATGGAAAGATGCTGACTGTTGTAGTGATTGTTGGTTATATGGTGAAGAAGGTAGAGTTTCAAACGTAGATATGTAAAGTTGGTCATATAGAAAATGTGCTAGATCTTTGGATGTAGATGAAAAAGATTCATTGGATCTGGTGCCATGTTGTAAAGGTCCTGTAGTTCCAGAAGGAAATCACCAAGGCCCTGTAGGCCCTTTGAAAAATGGTGATAAATCTGTGCAAATCAAGTGTCCTAGCTTATTGTGCAAAGATGCTGGTGGACCCAGAATTGATATGCAAGATGCTCAATATTCTTCATTCCCTGATTTTGATGAGAAAGAACTCAGTGTACCTTGGAGAGACATAGAATTTTCCCAATGCCTTTGATAACACATGCAAGTTGGTTGATTCCTTAGAGTTGTTTGACGAGGTATATGAGCATCTGGTGAGTTCGTTTAAGTATCTGCCCTCCCATATCTGAGAAACATTGATCCATTGTCATTGAACATGTTCTGTGGGGCTTGGACTATAAAAACTCATGAACAGTCTCACTGGCACACAGGATAAATATGTACACATCGATGAACACTGCTGTGTGATATGAACACCTATGGTGAATGCACCGATCTCCATAAAATTACTTAACTAGGGAATCTGTGATGTTAGGTGGAGTGTGGGAAAGACACCACAATCTCATCATACCCCCAAATACCAGTGTTATATTGATGCCTGACTCCTATCATGCAAGGATCCTGCCCTCTTGTAATGGGGCTATTTTTGGCTCCTTCATCTTCTCAAACTTGGTTAAAAATTTGGAGGTATCAAACTGCCAGTCAGCATTCAGCATGTAGATCAGCTGTTCCTGGAACCGTGATTTGGCTAAAATGTGGGTGAGAACCTGTACCAGGAAACCCTTATACATCCTCACCAATTATCCTCGTCCTCATGATTACTCTCCTGGTTGGGCCTGAAGCACAAAGAAGAAAAATGCAATAAGCCTCCTCCTTAGTAGAAAAACATGTAAATCCTCAATTTAGCTTACTGTCAGAGGGAATGCAGCACATTTCATCCTACAAGGCATACTCATCCATTGGTTCACTCACTTATCCAATGAATGTTAAAATTCATCCATTTTCCCATGTCTCTCTCTCTTTCCTTCAATCCCTCTTCTATTTCCCCCTATATCCTGTCAACATCTTGCCTAGATAAATCTTCTATGTCTCTACTGCTCTTGAACCTTTCATTTGTAAAGAACTTGCCCTCTCAGGGAATTTTTTTTTCTCTTCTCTATGGATGGAGACCATATGAGGAAGATCCGATGAGCAACCATGACAACTCCTGTGCTGTAAAGATAGGCAGACCATATAATGATGGCAGACATTCCTATACAATGAGTCAGAGGTCCATGAGCTCTGCCCCTGTTAACAGATATGCAGGCATCACTGTGGCCACACATACTTAACTCACTCCGTGTTCACAAATCCTGGAGATTGAGGTTTAATTCTTGTCCTAATCTGATGAAGAAACCAAAATGAAGAGAACAGAGGAGCCTGAAGTAAGGCCTTCCATAGAGTACCAATGTCCAGCCTACTGCTAACCACACGTTGGAACCCAACTGCCTTTGATTTCTGAAACAATTGCTGTCCCTTTAAGGTCTCATAACAACACAAAAAGGTACATCAGACGTCTCCAGCACAAAATTAGACCAATTATAAGACCCAAAGATGCAGCAAGCCATGTTTATTGGTAAGAAAGATGGTTCTAGTGGGACAAAATGATGTAGCATTAAAAACAGATTGGCGTTATCAATATGATTGCATGTGATATGATCCACACAGGCTCTGGTTCTGAATACTTGGACCTCAGCAGGTTTTGGAGGTTGTGGACACCCAGAATTTAGCTGTAGGCATTGGGGTCTGAAAGGACAAGCCTTGATGTTTCAGGACATCCTTTCACTTGATCTCCACTGTTTACTGATTCCCTTACAGGGAACAAGCAGCCTCCAATTACTGGTGCCATGCCTTCCCCAACAAGAACAGAGAGAACCCCCTCCACACCCTAGTTGCTTTCATCACATATGAAGGCATAAGTCAGAAACTGTCTCCCACACCAGTTTATAATTATGATAAATTGAATGGTTATTTCTTTAAAGGGGAAAAAATTACAGATCACCATCCAAGTCAAGAACCTTCTGCAGTATCAGGAAAGGAGCCTAGCAGTCGGAAGTGAAGCTTTCTATCTATCTATCTATCTATCTATCTATCTATCTATCTATCTATCTATCTATCTATCTATCTATCTATCTATCTATCACATGTCCATCAAAGATTCCAGAAGTGTACAATATTACGTAAGCAAAAAAAAAAAAAAGTAAACCATTTTCTTTTTTTTTTTTTTTTAGTAGTGGCATATTATGTTATTGTATACTTTCTTTTTTTTTAATAATTTTTTTTATTAAGAAAAGAAGAAAAAAAACATAAACAAAAAACAAGTTTCCACCTCCTCCCAGCCTCCCATTTCCCTCCCACTCCTCCCACCCTTCTCCCCCTCCTCCCACACTTCTACCCCTCCCCCCACTCCTCTCCCCCTCCCTCTCCAGCCCAAAGAGCAGTCCAGGTTCCCTGCCCTGTGGTAAGTCCTAGGTCCTCCCCCCTCCGTCCATATCTAGGAAGGTAAACATCCAAACTGGCTAGGCTTCCACAAAGCCAGCACATTAAGTAGGATCAAAACCCCGTGCCATTGTCCTTGGCGTCTCATCAGCCCTCACTGTTCGCCATGTTCAGAGAGTCCGGTTTTATCCCATGCTCTTTCGGTCACAGTCCAGCTGGCCTTGGTGAGCTCCCAGTAGATCAGCTCCACTGTCTAAGTGGGTGGGTGCACGCCTCGTGGTCCCGACTTCTTTGATCATGTTCTCCCTCCTTCTGCTCCTCATTGGGACCTTGGGAGCTCAGTCCAGTGCTCCAGTGTGGGTCTCTGTCTCTGTCTCCATCCATCACCAGATGAAGGTTCTATGATGATATGCAAGATATTCGTCAGTATTGCTCTCGGATAGGGTCATTTCAGGTTCCCAATCCTCAGCTACCCAAGGAACTAACTGGGAACCTCATGTTGGGCACTTGGGAGCCCCTCTAGGGTCAAATCTCTTGCTCACCCTAAAGTGGTTCCCTTAACTAAGAATTGTGGTTCCGTGCTCCCCTATCCACCTTTCCTTTATCCCAATTCTCCTGATTCCCCAAATCCCCCCTCCTTCCCTTCTACCTTTTCTCTCCCCATCTCCCCTTACCCCCATCCCACCCCACCCCCAAGATCCTAATTTTCTCCCCGGCAATTGGGTCTACTTCCCTTAGCCAAGAGGATAACTATATGTTTTTCCTTGGGTTCACCTTCTTACTTAGCTTCTTTAGGTTCACCTATTGTAGACTCCGTGGCCCTAATTTATGGCTAGAAACCAATTATGAGCGAGTACATCCCATGTTCATCTTTTTGGGTCTGGGACACCTCACTCAGGATAGTGTTTTCTATTTCCATCCATTTGCCTGCAAAATTCGAGAAGTCATTGTTTTTTACCGCAGCGTAGTACTCTAGCGTGTATATATTCCATACTTTCTTCATCCATTCTTCCATTGAAGGGCATCTAGGTTGTTTCCAGGTTCTGGCTATTACAAATAATACTGCTATGAACATAGTTGAACAAATGCTTTTGTCATATGATAGAGCATCTCTTGGGTATATTCCCAGGAGTGGTATTGCTGGGTCCAGGGGTAAGTTGATCCCGAATTTCCTGAGAAACCGAAACACTGACTTCCACAGTGGTTGCACAAGATGGCATTCCCACCAGCAATGGATGAGGGTACCCGTTCCTCCACAGCCTCTCCAGCAAAGGTTATCCTTGGTGTTTTTGACTTTAGCCATTCTGACAGGTGTAAGATGATATCTCAAAGTTGTTTTGATTTGCATTTCCCTGATTGCTAAGGAAGTTGAGCACGACTTTAAGTGTCTTTTGGCCATTTGAACTTCCTCTGCTGAGAATTCTCTGTTCAGTTCAGTGCCCCATTTTTTAATTGGGTTAATTAGCATTTTAAAGTCTAGTTTCTTGAGTTCTTTATATATTTTGGAGATCAGACCTTTGTCTGTTGTGGGGTTGGTGAAGATCTTCTCCCAATCAGTAGGTTGCCTTTGTGTCTTATTGACTATGTCCTTTGCTTTACAGAAGCTTCTCAGTTTAAGTAGGTCCCATTTATTCAATGTTGCCCTTAATGTCTGTGCTTCTGGGGTTATACATAGGAAGCGATCTCCTGTGCCCAGCTCCTGTAGGGTACTTCCCACTTTCTCTTCTATCAGGTTCAGTGTGTTCGGGCTGATATTGAGGTCTTTAATCCATTTGGACTTGAGTTTTGTGCACGGTGATAGATAAGGGTCTATTTTCATTCTTCTACAAGATGACATCCAGTTGTGCCAGCACCATTTGTTGAAGATGCTTTCTTTCTTCCATTTTATACTTTTAGCTCCTTTATCGAAAATCAGGTGTTCATAGGTTTGTGGGATAAAATCCGGGTCTTCTATACGATTCCATTGGTCGACTTCTCTGTTTTTATGCCAGTACCACACTGTTTTCATTACTGTAGCTCTGTAATAGAGTTTGAAGTCAGGGATGGTAATGCCTCCAGAAGATCCTTTATTGTATAGGATTGTTTTGGCTATCCTGGGTTTTTTGTTTTTCCATATAAAGTTGATTATTGTCCTCTCCAGATCTGTGAAGAATTTTGATGGGATCTTGATGGGGATTGCATTGAATCTATAAATAGCCTTTGGTAGAATTGCCATTTTTACTATGTTGATCCTCCCAATCCAAGAGCAAGGGAGGTCCATCCATTTTTTGGTATCCTCTTCAATTTCTTTCTTCAATGCCTTAAAGTTCTTGTCAAATAGATCTTTCACTTCCTTGGTTAGATGTACCCCAAGATATTTTATGCTGTTTTTGGCTATTGTGAATGGTGAAGCTTCTCTGATTTCCCTCTCTGCTTCCATATCCTTTGTGTATAAGAGGGCGACTGATTTTTTGGAGTTGATCTTGTATCCTGCCACAGTACTAAAGCTGTTTATCAGCTGTAGGAGTTCTTTGGTGGAGTTTTTGGGGTCGCTTATGTACACTATCATATCATCTGCAAATAACGAAAGTTTAACTTCTTCCTTTCCAATTCGAATCCCCTTGATTCCATTATGTTGTCTTATTGCTATTGCTAGAACTTCAAGCACTATATTGAAGAGGTATGGCGAGAGTGGACAGCCTTGCCGTGTTCCTGAGTTAAGTGGGATGGCTTTGAGTTTCTCTCCATTTAATTTGATGTTAGCTGTCGGCTTGCTGTATATAGCTTTTATTATATTTAGGTATGACCCTTGTATCCCTAATCTCTCCAAGACTTTTAACATAAATGGATGTTGAATTTTGTCAAATGCTTTTTCAGCATCTAATGAAATGATCATATGGTTTTTTTCTTTCAGTTTATTTATATGCGGGATTACATTGATAGATTTTCGTATGTTGAACCAGCCCTGCATCTGAGGAATGAAGCCTACTTGATCATAATGGATAATTTTTCGGATGTGTTCTTGGATTCGATTTGCCAGTATTTTGTTGAGGATTTTTGCGTCGATATTCATGAGTGAGATTGGCCTGTAGTTCTCTTTCCTGGTTGAGTCTTTGAGTGGTTTTGGTATCAGAGTAATTGTGGCTTCATAAAAGGAGTTTGGTAATGACCCTTCTGTTTCTATCTTGTGGAATACATTAAGGAGTATAGGTATTAGATCTTCTTGGAAGATCTGGTAGAATTCCGCATTGAAACCATCTGGTCCTGGGCTTTTTTTGGTAGGGAGGTTTTTGATAACCTCTTCTAATTCTTCGCGACTAACAGGTCTATTTAGATTGTTCACCAGGTCCTGATTTAACTTTGGTATATGATATTTATCTAAAAAAGTATCCATTTCCTTTACATTTTCCAATTTTGTGGCATATAGGCTTTTGTAGTAAGATCTAATGATTCTCTGAATTTCCTCTGTGTCTGTGGTTATGTCCCCCTTTTCATTTCTGATCTTATTAATTTGCAAATTCTCTCTCTGCCGTTTGATTAGCTTGGATAGTGGTTTGTCAATCTTGTTGATTTTCTCCAGGAACCAGCTTTTTGTTTCATTGATTTTTTGTATTGTTTTCTGTGTTTCTATTTTGTTGATTTCAGCCCTCATTTTGATTATTTCCAGTCTTCTACTCCTCCTAGGTGAGTCTGCTTCTTTTTTTTCTAGAGCTTTCAGGTGGGCTGTTAAGTCTCCAATGTGAGCTTTCTCTGTTTTCTTTAAGTGGGCACTTAGTGCTATGAACTTTCCTCTTAGGACTGCTTTCATAGTGTCCCATAAGTTTGAGTATGTTGTTTCTTTATTTTCATTGAATTCCAGGAAGACTTTAATTTCTTTCTTTATTTCTTCCTTAATCCAGCTATGGTTCAATAGTTGACTGTTCAGTTTCCATGACTTTGTATGCTTTCTGGGGGTAGCATTATTGTTGAATTCTAACTTTAATCCATGGTGATCTGATAAGACACAGGTGGTTACTAATATTTTTTTGTAACTGTGGATGTTTGCTTTGTTACCGACTATGTGGTCGATTTTCGAGAAGGTTCCATGAGCTGCAGAGAAGAAGGTATATTCTTTCCTATTTGGATGGAATGTTCTATAGATGTCTGTTAAGTCCATTTGATTCATTACCTCCACTAATTCTCTTATTTCTCTGTTAGGTTCCTGTCTGATTGACCTGTCCATTGGTGAGAGAGGAGTGTTGAAGTCTCCTACTATTAGTGTGTGCGGTTTGATGGCTGCCTTGAATTTTAGCAATGTTTCTTTTATGTACGTGGGTGCTTTTATATTAGGGGCATAGATGTTCAGGATTGAGACTTCATCCTGATGAACTGTTCCTGTTATGAGTATAAAATGCCCCTCTCCATCTCTTCTGATTGATTTAAGTTTAAAGTCAACTTTGTTAGAGATTAGTATGGCCACACCTGCCTGTTTCTTAGGTCCATTTGCTTGATAGGCCTTTTCCCAGCCCTTTACTCTGAGTAGGTGCCTGTCTTTGTGGTTGAGGTGTGTTTCTTGTAAACAGCAGAATGTTGGATCCTGTTTTCTTATCCAATCTCTTAGCCTGTGCCTTTTTATAGGTGAGTTGAGTCCATTGACATTAAGTGATATTAATGACCAGTGGTTGTTAACTCCGGTCATTTTTTTTTAGTCGTAGAGTTTGTGTGTTTCCCTTCTTTGTTTTGTGTTGGTGAAGGGTCTCTAGATGTCTGAGTTATTGTGGTCATTGTTGGACTCCTTGGTTAGTGATTTTCCTTCAATTACTTTCTGTAAGGCTGGATTTGTGGCTGCGTATTGTTTAAATTTGTTTTTATCCTGGAAAATTTTATTTTCTCCATTTATAGTGAATGAAAGCTTGGCTGGGTATAGTAATCTGGGCTTGCACCCATGGTCTCTCAGTTTCTGCAGTACATCTATCCAGGACCTTCTGGCTTTCATGGTTTCCATGGAGAAGTCAGGTGTAAGTCTGATAGGTTTACCTTTATAAGTAATTTGGCCTTTTTCCTTTGCAGCTCTTAATATTCTTTCCTTATTCTGTATGCTTTGTGTTTTGATAATTATATGGCGAGGGGATGTTTTTTTTTGATCCAGCCTATTCGGTGTTCTGTATGCTTCTTGCACCTTCATAGGAAAATCTTTCCTTAGGTTGGGAAAGTTTTCTTCTATAATTTTATTAAATAGATTTTCTGGACCATTGAGCTGCCCTTCTTCTCCTTCTTCTACTCCTATTATTCTTAGGTTTGGTCTTTTTATTGTGTCCCATATTTCCTGAATGTTTTGTGATGAGAGTTTGTTGGACTTGCTGTTTTCTTTGATCAGTGTGTTTATTTTCTCTATGGTATCTTCAGAATCCGAGAGTCTTTCTTCTATCTCTTGTATTCTGCTGGTTATGCTTGTTTCTGTAGTCTCTATTCGTTTACCTAGATTTTCCATGTCCAGACGGCCCTCTGTTTGTGTTTTCTTCTTTGCCTCTATTTCAGTTTTCAGGTCTTGAACTGTTTCCATTATCTGTTTGATTGTTTTTCCTTGGTTTTCTAGGGTATCATTCACTGATTTATTCAATTCTTCAAACTTTCTGTTATATTTCTCATCCATTTCTATAAGGGCATTTTTTACATGCTGTTTAAGGGTGTCAATCACTTTCATGAAGTCAATCTTTTCTCCTTCCTCTTGATTAAGGGGTTCTTGTCCTCCCGTTGTGAGGTCGCTTGTTTCTGGTAGCTTCATGTTGCTTTTCAGCTTGTTGGGCGAATTCTTGCCTTGACGTCGGCCCATCTCTTCTTCCAAATGCTCCCTATGGATCTTCTTTTACCGGATTAGGTCTCCTTGCCTACCAAACGCTGTCTCTCCCCAATGTTGGCTCTCCCAATGCTGGGTCTCCTGGCGCCGAAAGATCAGGCCTCCGTGCTGGTTGGGCAGCTCGCAGACAAAGCGCCTACCCCGCTTGGTGCAGGCAGGCCACAGAAACAAAGGAACTGCTGCCCCCCGGGAGCCCCGGCTACTCGGACTCAGCGCCCAGATAGGCTGGGCTGGGCGATGCCACGCGCCAAAAGAGGGCAGTGGGGGCGAAGTGGGGAGGGCTCTGGACGGAAGCTGGGTGGGCCAGGAAGAAAGAGGCAGCACCCGGGGAGTAGAGGCCCTGCAGAGAGCCCAAGCAGGACAGGGGGCCAAGAAACCCCCGAGCTCCCCGTCCGAGGCTGGCGCCGTGGGCCAGAAACTCACCCCAATGCTGGGTCTCCTGGCGCCGAAAGATCAGGCCTCCGTGCTGGTTGGGCAGCTCGCAGAAAAAGCGCCTACCTCGCTTGGTGCAGGTAGGCCACAGAAACAAAGGAACTGCTGCCCGCCCGGGAGCCCCGGGTACTCGGACCCAGCGCCCAGATCAGTAAACCATTTTCAAACTCTAGAAATGACAGAGTCATGTTGCTACCTGGACAGGCATTGAAAGTTCCTCCGTACTGTTGGGGTATCCATCATCAGCCTACAGGCCCATAGTTTACAGCAGACATTTCCATGAAGCAGGACATTTCAAAGACAGTCACTATCTGCTTGTCTTGAATAATGTCTTGCAGAATCTTTCATGAATCAGGAACACCAAAAGATCATCTCACCTTTAGGCAAGTTCAGTAGTCCTCTCTCTGTGTGTTCTCTGTGTCCGTATAATGCAATATTCCAGGCAAGAGCAGTTTCTTGCCCAATTGGCTATCAAACTCCATAAAGATGCTTTTCGTTGTCCATCTTCTTTCTGAAGTAGATTGGTGCTGCCAAGAACAGAGTGTCTCATTATCATGAAAAACACTGTTATTAAAACATTAAATAGCATATTTTGTAGTTTTGAAAAATATGAAGAATGCCTATGTAAATGAAATATATATATCTATATAGCTAGAAAATCTAACTGACTACAAACTTGACTATTATTATTGATTATCTATTGACAACCTATATACATTACATTTTTAAATGAACTACACAATCAAAATACCTTAATAAAGATCAAAAATGCATATACATATTACAAAATTGATCTTAAATCTCTATCAATAAGGCAAAATCTATACTAATGCAAATTATTCATATCTATATCATACCCCCCTTTAAATGTAAATGAACGTTTCTAAACCATATTTGGGAACATGGGTGCAGTTTTTTCTCTCCAAACTGCTTCCTGCTGAATGGGGGCATTGTTATTTTGGTCTTTCATGGTATAACCTGTGTGCTAGTTTCATCTCAGTTGGCAGTTGAGCGAAGCAATTTTTTGAAGGTGTGCAGAGCAACCTTTCAGGAGGGTGTGGTCCATCATACCATATTGGGATAGAGGCAATCCACAGACTGTCACCCTTTGTGAAAACAAAATAAGAAACTCCTGTCCAAAGCATGTCCTTAGATCCAAATATTAAAGTCAAGGCAAACAATACCATAATTCTCTGTGTATTTTCCATCATTGTGTGTTTTATTTTAACCTCTATTTTGTTTATTTTTCTTTTTTTTTGCCTTTTGAGACAGGTTCTCTGTATCTTTGACCAGGAATAACTCTGTAGATTTCGGAGATCCACCTTCTCAGCCTCCCTGTCATTGGGATTAAAGGTGTGTGCTACTACACCTTGAACTCACAGAGATATGTTTGTCTCTGCTTACTAGGCACTGGGATTAAGGATGTGTGCTACCACACCTTGAAGTTACAGAGGTGAATCTCCCTCTGCCTCCCAAGTGTTGGGATTAAAGGTGTATACTACCGCACCCAACAACTCTCTTCCTTATTTTAACTTTAAGAACTTCAACTTTTAGCCTGCACATATTTTTAACACACTGTAAATCATTTAAAAATTTTCTTTGTCTTTGAATCTCTCTTTATATCACTCTCGGTTTTTCTGACCACATGAGTCATTAATTTTCCAAGCAATTTCAGTAGATATAAAGCCGTGGCTTTGCCGGCTAGATGTAGCCCCTTCCTTAGCTTTCTGCCATTCCAAACTTGTGGCTGAGGTACAGACCAGAGCTGCATTCAGTGCCACAAGTCTACAGTGTTTCACGGTTCTTGCATCAACAATCTGCATCAGACAACACTCAAGCCCTCTCTCTGTAGCTGGACCTCCTGCCTCAAACAGTCAGAGTTTGCCCTGGCAGGACGTCCCAGAAAGCTGACATTTTAAAACAACACAGGATTTTTTTCCTGCTACTGCTGAAAACAAACAAGCATTCAGTTGGCTTTTATCAACACCATTTAAATGTTTCGTGGCAGGACCTCTTAAGTGCTGCAGGGTTTTGCAGCTGAAGCTGATTCAGGAAGCACTTGCTTCTAGCAAGCAGAGCAGGCCCGAGAAATCGCTGCTACCAAGAAAACATGCTTTACTCTTGCCCGAGCTTTCTCAGGCTTTCAGTGGATTCAGTTGTCCACACAACTGAGTGCCATTCTGTAGTAATTTGAGCAGAAGGCCTGCATCCCCAGCACCACGACTGCCTTGGAGGCTTATCTCCCGAAATAATTACAGAAAAACAGTATTCTTTTAAACACTGCCTGGCCCATTAGTTTAGCCTCTTAACCCATTTCTAATAATCTATGTAGCACCACAAACTGCGATTATCAGGAAAGATTCAGCATGTCTGACCTTGTGGCTAGCTGCATCGCCTTCTGTTCAGAGCAGAGCGATCGTGTCTGCCCGGGAGAGGGGAGCATGGTGTCTCTGAGCTCACTTACTGTTCCTCCCAGCATTCTGTTCTTTTTACTCCACCCACCTATGTTCTAAACTATCAGGGCAAGCAGTTTCTTTATTGAATTATCCAATGAGCATACTACATCTTTTTCCCTATTTCTGTTTAAACAAGAACGGAATCTTTAACTTTAATATAGCAAAATTACATATAACAAAACAGTTATCAAGCAAGAATTACAGTTACAATATTTATATCTATTTTATCTTTTACATAACAATGGAAAATTATAACTATCAATCTATTCTTCAACTCCATCAAAGACTCTAGAAAAATAGAATATTACATAAGCAAAAAAAAGTAAGCAATATTCAATCTCTCGAAACGACAGAGACCTCTCGCTGCCTGTACAATCAATCAAAATTTCTCTGTACCGTTGGTGTATCCATCTTCAGTCAACAGGCCCATAATTTCCAGCAGACATTTCCATGAAGCAGGACATTTCAATGGCAGTCACTATCTCCTTGTCTTGAAGAATGTCTTGCAGACTCTTTCATAAATCAGGAAACCCGAAAGATGATCTCACCTTTAGACAAGTTTTGTAGTCCTCTCTCTGTGTGTTCTCTGTGTCCTTTATGCCATTGTGCAGGCAAGAGCAGTTTCTTGCCCAAATGGCTTTATCAAACTCCAGAAGCACCTTCTTCAATGCCCATCTTCTTCCTGATGTAGATGGTGCTGCCAGGAGCAGAGTTTCTCATTGTCACGAAAAACCCTAAGGTATTAAAACATTAAATAGCATATTTTGTAGTCTATGAAAGACATGAAGAATGCCTATCTAACTGAAATATATATATTTATAAAGCTAGAAAATCTAACTAACATGACTACAAACTTGACTATTATTAATGATTATCCATTAACAACCTATATACATTACATTTTTAAATGAACTACACAATCACAATACATTAATAAAGATCAAAAATGCATATATATATATATATATATATATAACAAAATTGACCGTAAATCTGTATCAATAAAGCAAAATCTATACTAATACAAATTATACATATCTATATCATATCCCCATTTAAATGTCAAAGCACGTTTATAAGCCATATTTGGGAACATGAGTTCAGTTTTTTCTCTCCAAACTGCTTCCTGCTGAATGGGTGCGTCGTTAATTTTGTCTTTAATGGAATAACCTTGTTGCGGTAAGTCTTCCCTTCCACCAGCCTATAGCTGCTGAGATACCAGCCAATTGAGGCGTGGTCTCTCTCTCTTTTAAAAAGCCGCAACTTCCCTCTCCTCGCTCTCTTCACTTCCTGCTGACCAGCAATTAGATTCCCTTCCTGGTTATGCAGAGGGCTGATGGTGATCTGTACGTTTTTTCCCCTTTAAATAAATACCACCCCATTAATCATAATTACAAACTGCTGTGGCATTGTTTATGACTTCCGCCTTCAGTTGGCATGCAACGTTTGGTGTGAGGACCTCTCCTTCCCTTGATCGGCTGCCGGCCGCGAATTCAGCTTGGCGCGAGCCCCTCTTCCTCAGCTGCCGGGGACGGCAGGTGGCCTTGTGGCCTGTGTCTTATATGTGGAGCCTGCAGAATAATATAAATCTTCATGCACTGGCTTTTATTGCTGCAGTTCTTTATATTTTCTCTTTAGACACCTCAGATTGACTTCCAGTCCACATGCAACCTATCATATCCACAGGCCTGCATAGTCTCCACCCGCATGGTTTGCTCTTTTCTGAGTCATTTTTACATCTCACTTGCAAGCACAGCTCTTAAGTGGCATGAACCAGAGCACGTGGTTGCTGAAAGCTGCAACCCCTCAGGGTGACTCTGTCACGTGGAGGCATAAGGGGCTTCCAGGTTGGTCTTCTCTACCCTTGGATTCTGGGTTTCTGGTTCCATCTCTGGAAATGATTTAATTACATTTACTTTGTTGAGCAACTTACATTTTCCAGTTTTTAACAAGTACTAGGCAGATTCTGAAAAAGGACCCTGTTTTCCTCGTGAGTTGGCAACAGCGCCACCTGCTGGATAATAGGTAATATGACAGTTATCATTTCCAATGCGAATTTTACTGTTCTGTTTACCAATACAATGGGTTATATCATCCAAGGTTAATATGACTATGAGGATAACTTAATTTACTGGTTACTGGGTTTCAGTATTCTTTTACATATTCTATCATTTAGGAAGAATATGGCACTCCTAAGAACCACACAATCTTTACTAGAAACTCATGCAGGTCAGGAGATTCAGGATTCAAAAGAGATAAAAATAAAGACAATAATAAAAAGACTTGAAATGATTGAAGAAATGAGTGGAACTGGTGAACAGTGTAATTAGGCACAAGGACAGGATATAATTCCAACACCGGCTATTAGTACTGGCTTACCCAAGGATTTAGCAGCATAAACTATACTTAATTCTGACAGAGCGTCAACTTCTAAAGGCTCAAAGGGAGTCAGAGAAGCTAGATGGACGCCAATAGCAATGAATGATCTAAAAGAAATTAAGCAAGCTATTGTTAATTTTGTCTTGCACTCTGCATATGTAAAGGAAAGGGTAAGGACTTGGGCTTCTAATGCTAGAGTTACCCCCCATGATTTCCATCCGTTAGTGTCTGCAGTTTTAGATAATGGAACTTCCTTGATGTTTGGAATTTATTTCAGTGAAGAATCCAAACATATGGAACAGCAAGGAAGAGCAAAAGGTGTGGAGGTTTCCCAAGATCAAATTCTTGGTGCAGGAGAATATGCTCATTCACAGGTCCAAGTTCTTTAGGACGATGAAGTACTGTGTCTAAGTCACCAAGCAGCTTTAAATGCTTGGAATAGGATACAAGTTCCAGCAAAAAGGGTAGAATCATATTCCAGAATTAGGCAGAAACAGGGAGAACCCTTTCTTGACATTTTGCAAAGATTAATGAAGGCTCTGGACGTAGGGGTAACAGACCCAGAAGCTAGACGAATACTTCTTGAATCTCTAGCTTTTGGGAATGCAAACATAGAATGCAAAAAGATCACTGGGCCTTTAAAGTCTAGATCAGCACCTATGGATGAATGGATTCAGCATACGATGAATGTTGAGACGTTTAGCAATAACGATGAATCTTGGGTAGGAGAAGCGATTTCCACAGCAATGAGGAGACATCACACTGCCAGGTGTTTTAATTGTGGTAAATTAGGACATCTGAGAAGTGATTGCAGGCACAGAATTTCTAGGAATAATATCTCCTCTAGGAATGGCAAAAATAGGAGACCTTGGCCTTCAGGTATATGTAGGAGATGTGGTAAAGGCCTTAATTGGTCCAACGAATGCAGGTCAACAACAGACAAACAAGGCAACCCAATAACGTTGGGAAACTCCTTGAGGGGCCTCTCACAGGCCCCCAAGCCAACAGTGGCCCAGTCATTCCCAGTCACAGTGGAAAACGTGCCTCACCAAGAAAATTAAAAGCTCCAATTTCTGCTGTAAAATGTAATACTGGTCTAAATGATGAATTACGTGTGGAGGATGAGTCAAAAAAACCCAGTAGGACAGAGTAAACATATATTTTGGCAGACTTCTATTAACGACCAATGACCAAAGTGAAGGGTCTGTATAAATGGCATTTTATTGAAGGCTTCTTAGACACAGGTGCGGATGTAAGTATCATTACCCCAGAATCTTGGCATCCGAATTGGCCACATCAAGGGGTAGATGTTCAGTTCCTGGGAATTTGAACCCTATCTCGTGTAAAACAAAGCACAAGATGGCTTGAATGCATAGGGCCCAAAGGACAAATAGGAAGACTAAGGCAATATATATCCAATATTGCCATAAATTTGTGGGGCCGTGACCTGCTACAGCACAGCAATGGAATACCCAGATTAACATTCCTGTAGTTCCAGGAACTCATAATTCTGGGACAATATGATGAGGTATTATGGAAAAAGGTCACCAGCCATTCAGGCTCTACAAGAACATACAGCAAATATCAAAACGTTAGAGGTCCCAACAGCCCTACCTTTAAAATGGCTAACTGAGAAGCCAATATGGAAGAAACAGTGGCCTCTAGCTGAAGATAAACTACAGGCATTGGAACAGCTGTTGCAAGAGCAACTAGATGCTCACCATATTGAAGAATCAACCAGCCCTTGGAATTCTTCTGTGTTAGTTGTAAAAAAGAAATCTGGTAAATGGAGAATGGTGACAGATCTAAGAGCTGTCAACAAAGTAATTCAACCTATGGGCCCAATACAATCTGAAATTCCTTTGCCTTCTCTGTTACCAAAAGGATGGCCTCTTATAGTTATTGATTTAAAAGATTGTTTTTTCACTATACCGTTACAAGAAAAGGATAGAGAAAAATTTGCCTTCACAGTGCCTACTTATAATAATTCTCAGCCTAATAGGATATCAATGGATTATCCTCCCACAGGGTATGCTCAATAGTCCTACATCGTGCTAATATTTTGTAAGTAAGCCATTGAAAATAATTAGTAAACAATTCCCCAAGTCCATAATTTATCATTACATGGATGACATCTTCTTATCTGATTCAAAAAAAGTTACATTAGAAAGGATGTTTGAAGAAGTAAAGTAAGTCTTGCCTAGGTGGGGATTACAAATTGCCCCTGAAAAGATTCAAAGAGAAAATTCTATTAATTACCTAGGTTACAGAATAGGGTGAGAGAAAATTAAAATGCAAAAGGCACAAATTAGGAGAGACCAGTCAAACACACTTAATGACTTCCAAAGATTGTTAGGAGACATTTCCAGTCTACGACCAGCTGTTGGGATAACACATGATCATTTAAACAAAACCTTAGATGGTGATAAAGATTTGAATAGTCCAAGAAAACTGACAGCTGAAGCAGAAAAGGAAGTGATAATGATTGAGGAAAAATTACAGGAGGCACATATGGATAGGGTGAACCAAAATCTTAGCTGCATCCTAGTCATATTGCCTTCCAGAATTTTTCCTACAGGGATTCTAATGCAGAGGGAAGATATTATTTTAGAGTGGATATTTATACCTAAGAAACCAAGTAAAACATTAAAAACTTATGTGGAAAAAGTCTCTGAATTAATTATAAAAGGTAAGCTGAGACTTCATCAACTAGCAGGTATAGACCCAGCAGAAATTATAGTGCCTTTTACCACTGAAGAAATAAAAAAAAGTTATGGGAAGACAATGAACCGTGGCTAAGAGCTTTTGCTAATATTGGGGGAGAAATTAATAGCATTTTTCTTAAATTGGTAGACTTAACCTTATTAAAAGAACTTCTTGGATTCTTCCTAGAATTGTACGTGATGCTCCCATAACTGGAGGCGGCACATTCTATACTGATGCAAATAAATCAGGGAAAGCAGGTTACAAGTCAGATGAATTGAGTAAGGTGGAACAAAGCCCTTATAATTCTGTCCAAAAGTCAGAATTATATGCCATTCTTATGGTGCTAAGGGATTTTAAAGAAACTCTTACAATAGTTACAGATTCACAATATGCAGAAAGAGTTATCTTGCATATTGAAACCGCCGAATTTATACCAGATGACACAGAGATGACATCATTGTTTATCCAGGTACAAGAGATAGTCAGGAATAGGCTTTGTCCGATGTACATAACACACATCCGGAAAAAAAAATGACAACTTATCCACAATGATGATATTCATGCAGGTAGTAAGGAAAACATATAAAATTGGGGCAGGGTTCTCTTATCTCCACAGGAAGACACTCATCTTTGAAAAATTCAAGGGACCCTGGATGTTTGGATACTGACAGAATGAAAAATACCTGCCCAATAGGAAATATCAAGAAAACTGAATGAGTAGTATAAGTAAAATATATTAAACCATATTTCTAAATTTATAAAGCTGGTGTTGAAGATGGACTCTGGCTCAGTCCCTCTCCATTTCCAAGCCCGTTAGTAAGAGAAAAACCCAGAATTTCTGGAGTTTCTGTCTCATATTAAGAGCCTTGATATGGGACAGAAAGAAATATGAGTTTAGAAAACATCTTTGGTTTTCTTCATATCTATCATACTTTTCATGAATATATCTATCATGACTGTCAAAGAATATGAAATTTTCATATTCATTTAAATTTTAAGTTTTTCACAATGAACAATGAGTTTTTCCTGAAGTGACATTTGAAGTTTCCAGGAAGAAGATGGGGCCCCATAACAACAACTCCACCTGGTTGATATGACGTCATGATACTGATAGTGCTACTACAAGACCTGCTTTTGGTACCAGCTGCACAAGACAATTCCAAACTGGTTAGCTGAAATGGTGCACATCTTATACAATATTTTGGCCAGACCAGCACAAAATACTCAGAGACTATTGGCAATTTTAAAAGACATTGATCTTCAAATTTAACCATCATTTTACTTTCACAGGATCCCCCAGAGAGAACGTCACCCCCATGACAGCTGGAAGTAATTCTAGAGGACAACGCCCCTCTCCCAGTAAAGTTTGCCCTTGGGTTTAGGGACATCAGTTAGGGGTTGATTATAATTAGTATATGATTGAGGGTTGGAGGAGGAATTTAATAAGCTCAGGAATCATTTGAAAAAAAGGAGATGATAGGATAATAGATTTGTAATTCTGAGTTACTGTTTTTAGACAAATATATTGGTAAAGATACTTGTATATTGATACAAAGTTAAATTGTATTGACTTTTGTATGCATGCATGTTTCTACCTCTGTTTAAAACATTTTTATGTATTGACATATATTGTTTTGATATATATATATATATAGTATATACTTACCTTATTGTAGTGTACATTTCTACCTCTGATTAAGATACTTATATAATGTTTGTGTATTGATATATATTTACCTACTGCAAAGTATATTTGTACATTGTTTATATTTGGAGGTCATTGTCCTCATTTGTTTCATAGTCGTTTATTGTCCTAGTCTTTAAGTTAGATAGATATTGAGAATTATATAGACTAATAGTCATCTAAGTTTGTCATTTATAATTAGACTAATCAGGTTCTTTAGATATATAGAGATTATACTCAGTATAGAGAGATAATCTTCAACTTCTTCAAAGAGCTGTAGAAAATGGCCTTTAATCTAACTCAGAGTTTTGTGGTAGTGAGACACAATTGCTCCTGGCAACACGACTCTATTCCCGAGAGAATGTTGAGCACCAAAGACACTCCACCTGGAGCCTTTCTTTTTGGCAGAACTTGCCTTGGGGCAAAGAAATGACCATACCTCAACCACTGACAGAGATACAGATCATGCATCAATGGTAAAACAAGATGGTCATATCCTGCCTAGACAGGGTAAGATAGTTTTAAAAAGTTACCTGCCTTTGAAAATGGTATGTCAGGTATTTTAGGCCTCTGCCAAAGTTGGTTGTTTCAATGCTGCTAACATGAATTTGGGTGATTGTCCAGGTAGCTTGTTGTCTCTGTGATTTGTTGCATGTTTTGGAAGTTGTTTTACTGAACTTCCTAATTAACCAGATAACATTATTTCCCTTCTCAGATCTTTGATGGGGTTGAAGACTATATAAATGTAGTTAATTTCTCTCATGTCTTGGCCAAGTTATTTATTATACAAGACTTAATCTAGTTAGAATAGGATATTTGTACTTATTGTATATAATTTCATAGTAGGTTTAGAACTCTCTTATTTAAACGAAAGGGGGAGGTTTTGTGGGAGGTCCTCCCGTTCCTCCAGCCTATAGCTGCTGAGATACCAGCCAATTGGGGCGTGGTCTCTCACTCTTTAAAAAAGCGGCCACTTCCCTCTCCTCGCTCTATTCATTTTCTACCCTGCCGGTGACTAGACTTCCTTCCTGGTTGCGCAGAGGGCTGACGGTGATCTGTAAGTTACTTCCCCTTTAAGTAAATACCAGCTTATTAATCATAATTCCCAACTGGTGTGGCATTGTTTATGACTTACGCCTTCATAACCTGTGTGCTAGTTTCATCTCAGTTGACAGTTGACCGAAGCTAATTTTGAAGGTGTTCACAGCAACCTTTCAGGAGGGTGTGATCCATCATACCATATTGGGATAGCCGCAATCCACAGACTCTCACCCTCTGTGAAAACAAAATAAGAACCTCCTTTCCAAAGCATCATGTCCTTAGATCCAAATTTCAAAGTCAAGGCACTTTCAAAATATCTATGTTGGATTAGTTCAGCAGCATTTATAAACACATATCTTTTAGCCGCTATTGCACCTTCCTCAGCATTCAAATGATGCAAACAGAGCACAATAGCATACAGTATCAAAATTCTCTGTGTATTTCCCATCTTTGTTAGCTTCAATTTAAGCACTATTTTATTTTTCCTTTTTATCTTTTGCCTCTTGAGACAGGTTCTCTGTATCCTTTGACCTGGAATAACTCTGTAGAACAGGTTGTCCTTGAAGTTTCAGAGATCCACATGTCTCTGCCTCCCAGCTTTGGGATCAAAGGGGTATGATCCTACACGTTGAACTCACAGAGACATGTTTGTCTCTGCCTTCTCGGCACTGGGATAAAAGGTGTGCTACCGCACCTTGAAGTTACAGAGGTCAATCTCCCTCTGCCTCCCATGTGTTCGAATTAAAGGTGTGTACTACTGCAACCAACAACTCTCTTTCTTTTTTTAACTTTCAGAACATCAACTTTTAGCCTGCACATATTTTTAACACCCTGTAAATCATTTAAAAATTCTCTTTGTCTTTGAATATCTCTTTACTATATATCTGTCTTTGTTTTATTGACCACATGAATCTTTAATTTACACAGCAATCTCAGTATGACGAAAAGGTGGCTTTGCCAGCTAGATGTAGCCCATTCCTTTGCTTTCTGCCATTCCAACCTTATGGCTGAGGTACCGGCCAGAGCTGCATTCAGTGCCACAAGTCTACAGTGTTTCAAGGTCCTTGCCATCAAACAAGCTGCAAAAGACAACATTCAAGCCCTCTCTTTGTAGCTGGCCCTCCTGACTCAAACAGTCAGAGTTTGCCCTGGCAGGATGGCCCAGAATTCCGGCAGTTTAAAACAACACAGTTTTTTTTCCCTGCTACTGCTGAAAACAAAAAAGCATTCAGTTGACTTTATCAACACCATTTAAATGTTTCGAGGCAGGACCTCTTAACAGCTGCAGGGTTTTGCAGCTGAAGGTGAGTCAGGAATCTTCTTTATATGAGTCTGCTTGCTTGCACTAGCAAGTAGAGCAGACCTGTGATATAGCTGCTAAAAAGAAAACATGCTTTACTCTTTCCCGAGCTTTCTCAGGCTTTCAGTGGATTCAGTTTTCCACATGTCTGAGTGCCATTCTGTAGTAATTTGAGCAGTGGGGCTGTGTCACCTGCACCAGGGCAGCCTCGCTAGCGAAAGTCCAGAAATAATTACACACAAACGATTCTTTTAAACACAGCCTTGCCCATTAGTTTAGCCTCTTAACCTATTTCTAATAATCTATGTAGCATCACGAGTGTGCTCACCAGAAAAGATTCAACAGGTCTGACCTGGTTGCTGGCTGCATCGCCATCTGCCTCAGAGAGGAGAGCTATCACGTCTTCCCGCGAGAGGGTATCATGGTGTCTCTGAGCTCACTGCTTCTTACTCCCGGCATTTTGTTCTCTTTCTCCTCCCACCTATGTTCTAAACTAACAGGGGAAGCAGTTTCTTTATTTAATTAAGCAATGAAATACTCCCATAACTTTATCCTTTCAAGAGCTTACCAATATAAATCTTCCATGTCGATTCTGTTGTATAATTTTTCATTTGTAAAGAACTTGCATTTTCAGGGGAGGATTTTTTTGACATCTCCGTCGATGGAGATCATATGAAGAGGATCAGATGAGCAACCATGACAATTTCGATTGGATTAGGAGTGGAGAGGTTTGGATTGGGAGCGATAAGAAAGTGGGAGGAGGAAACAAAGTGGACATTTACATATTCATTATTATGAAGTAATATAAAAATCAATAGAAGATAACCAATGAAGAGATTGGAATCTGGAGAGCCAAGACATTTTCTTTTGGTAAATATGTTTAGGAGGCAACTGGGACCTCTGTATTCACAGAGAGGATTCCGTCAAATCTCCTGTGAGTCTAAAATAAATGTTGTTAACAGCTTCTATATTTTATAGCTGTGGGGATGGTGAATGCCAGGTATTCTTCCCACTTTATCTTTGCTATCAATGTCCATGAAAGTGGCAAAGATACACTTTGTCCATATGTGTTTAAAAGGTATCAATTATTTCTAAATAGTGTTGTTGCACCGGCTTTGTCACCTGCCCCAAAGATCTTCCAGAAAAGAGTCTTGACCTCGCAGCCTAGCTTTCTTTACTTTACATGTACTTATGGTGGAGGATCCTCTTTGTCCATATGTGTTTTAAAAGGTATTAATTATTTCTAAGTGGTGCTGTTGCCCAGATTAATGTGTCTTTATTTTTGCAGTTTGTCTCACAAAACTCACTTCTCTAATGAAGACATGGAATGGCTTTATGTAATAAACCTGGGTCTGGATCAGGAGACACAATACAGAGAGCCAGTGGACTGGAGTGCCATGACCCTGGGCAGGTGGTTTTGGATCAACCACCTAACCAACAGCTTGAGTGGGAAGGAGAGAAGTGGCTGTCCTTCGAATTCTTTGCCATCTGTTCAGATTTTTCTTTCTCACTTTGGGCATAGGCATCCAGTCTCCTCTCATTGACACAGTCAGTCAGGAATTAGGTTTCTCAGTAGAGGTCCATTGCCTTTGGGCAGCAGGTATATGTCTTTGATACACATATACTGAGCTGTAGACAATAGTTTGATAAATTTCCTATGAATTTCTTAAGACCAAATTACATTTAGGCAGCCCAAATCTATTCAGCACTGCCTTTGTCACCTTCCCCAAAGATATTCCAGAAAAGAGTCTTGACCTCGCATCCTCCCCTTCTTATCCTGGCAGGCACTTAAGGTGGAGGAAACCACTTTGTGTCTGATTGAAACTGAAGAATTCTTCCAAGGCAGATTTTGGCAGCTATGAAGCCCAAGCACAGAAAGAGAGCCAAGAGACAGTTTAACAGGAGTGTTGTGGCCAATCTCAGTAAGTCTACCACCATGATAAAGATGCCTCTTAGTATGAGATGCATGCCACCTCTCCAGAGAAGAATGGGACAACTCTCCAGAAGCAAAAATTCTAGGACACCAAAGATGCAGCAATTTATGTTTAATGTTAATAAACATGGTTTGGATGGGACAAAAGAAAAACAGATTTGTGGACTCACAATGATTTCATGTGATTTGGCACACACAGGCTTCTGGTTCTGAATACTTCTCGCTCAGTGGGTTTTGGAGATTGTGGTGACCCTGAACCTAGCTGGAGGCTTTGGGGCCTGAAAGGACAAGCCTTGATATTTCAGGACATCCTTTTCCTTGGTTTCCACTCTTTACTGATTTCCATACAGAGAATGAGCAGCCATCTACTCCTGGAGCCATGCCATCCCACATGAACAGAGAGAACACCCTCCACACCCAGGTTGCTTGTATCACATATGAAGGCATAAGTCACAAACAACCTCCCACACCAGTTTAGGATTTTGATTAATAGAATGATTATTTCATTAAAGGGCAAAAACATACAGATGACCATCCCTGACAAAAGCCCTCAGCGGGATCAGGAAAGGAGCCTAGAAGCCAGAAGTGAAACTGGAAGCAAGAGATCAAGCTGAAGGTAAATGTTGGTTTTTGAAAGAGAGAGAGACCACACCTCAATGGGCTGGTAAGTCAGTGGCTATTGGCTGAAGGAGTGGTAGAAACTCAGGCAACACACTTATTTGGATATAGCAAAAAAAATGTTACTAGAGGGTGAGAAAAAAAAAACTATTTTAGTTTATTTATTTCAGTCCTTCCAGACACATCACAGAGATAGGATCTCTTCATGCATGAGAGTCACCGATGATTTCCCTTTAAGAAAATACACACAAAACTCCGAATGACATCATCAGCCTTCAACAACATGTCTATGATTGCTTTGCCTTGCCTTTGCATGTCAGTAAATGATGCTGCTAGTTAATCTCTGCAAGCAGTGCAAATTTCCCTGTAACTAAATAGACAGAATTGACAGGTTATCTTAAACACATCAGGGAGTCACACTAAGATCGAATGGGTTAATCATCACCAGTGAGACAGTGACATATTTAAGATCTTTCCTTTGTCTATAAATCTCAGAATTGTCAACATCTGTTGTCATACAGATTGCTTAGGGTTTTGTCCCACTGGTGGTTTCCTTGGTATGCTTCCATAATTTTTGGCAGATCCAATCAGTTTTGCCATGCACTCTCAGCTCCACCTCATTGTGTTCCCCTTATGTTCTAGTCCAGGCATTTTTGACATCTTGAAACTGTTGCAAGAGTATCTCATGTTCCACCTAAATGATTTGGAGTGTTATTTAGGCTGGGTTTTATCTTCCATCCATGAGTAAATTGACTTTCCTTGGGCATAATTCCTGGGACACTGAGCCTAACTCCTGGGAGATTTCTCTAGTTACTTATCCTTGCTGAGACAGCTTACACTCCCAGTACTACTATGACAGTATTTCTGTAGCAAACATTCTTCTCAAGATGAGAAGAAATTTCAATATTACAATCCATTTGTTTTTATTGTGATTTAAACACACACACACACAAGTTAATGCAAATACACTGATGATATCAACTTAGTGGGCCATTCTGGGGTTGTCAAGAACTTTATCTTTCGAGGGGTTCTTAGAGAGCCATCGGGTGAGCACCTCTAGTAACTTGGGCAGGTGAGGAGAGGTTGACTGCACTGTGCCATGTCCATAGTCACCATGGGTGACTTGTCCTATAGTCAGACTGATGACTATCTTGAATATCAACATGGAACTTTTGTATGGCAAATGATGGAGATCAAATCAGGGTAAAATTCACAAAAGTAGATGGAGCTTCCAAGCTCCAGTTGAATAGCCGACTGATGGAGAATAAGAGCAAGGATGTCAGGAATAAAATGGCTTGGTCCACACACTGTGACACTGAGACACTGTGCCTGAACGAAGGGGATTTCAACTAAACCATTGGCCTGGGAATGAAAGAACATGGGATCAAAGTGGAAGCTCTGAATGTGTCTGACAATTGTGGCAGACTGGGAAGCCAATGGTAATGACACTGTCATTTGTCTGCACTTCATATACAGGCTTCTTTGTGATCCTATTCTATGTGGATGGCTACATTCCTAAATCTCGATGGATGAAGGCTGGGCTTGTACTTCCCACAGGTCAAGGAATGCCGCCAACAATTTGGATTGGAGTAGGAGTAGAGAGGTTTGGTGGGGAAGTGAGAAGAATGTGGGAGGAGGAAATGAAGTGGAAATTTTGATATTCATTATTATGAAGTAATATAAAAATCAATAGAAGATAACCAATGAAGAGCTTGGAGCTAGGAAAAAAAAAACATTCATGTGAGTTGTTGACTCAGACACCAAAGATTTTTTACGGAAAAAAAAAAACACACATAAAGAGATTGAGTTACTTTGCAAAATATGACTCATGTATTTGGGAAGATGAGTGGGATTTTTATTTTGGGTCTCCAGGCGGCTGTGTGAGCAGCATTATAGGACCTGCATGCTGGATATTTCTGTGGGTAAGTAGGGAACAAACCTGCCTATGAGGGGTGTTATGACATAAGTATAGCCTTGGTGATGTCACAAAACTGTGGTTGGGGTTGGCAACTCTCTTCCACATGAAGCACTAGTCTTCTGTGAAGGTGTGCTTACTATCTTCACGGTTGCTGAGGAGGTGAGTTCAGCTCTTGGGCTCCACAACTGTTCAACAGGATTAGGCAGCTGAACATTTCCAGAAGATGGAATCTGGAGAGCCAAGACATTTTCTTTTGGTAAATATGTTTAGGAAGCAACTGGGACCTCTGTAGTCCCAGAGAGGTTTCCTTCAAATCTCCTGTGAGTCTAAAATTTATGTTGTTAACAGCTTCTATTTTGATAGCTGTGGGGACGGAGAATGCTAGGTATTCTTCCCACTTTATCTTTGCTATCAATGTCCAATTCATCAGTTCACGAAAGGGGCAAAGATCCTCTTTGTCCATATGTGTTTTAAAAGATATTAATTATTTCTAAATGGTGCTGTTGCCCAGATTAATGAGTCTTTATTTTTGCAGTTTGTCTCACAAAACTCACTTCTCTAGTGAAGACATGGAATGGCTTTATGTAATAAACCTGGGTCTGGATCAGCTGACACAATACAGAGAGCCAGTGGACTGGAGTGCCATGACCTGTGTCAGGTGGTTTTGGTTCAACCACCTAACCAACAGCTTGAGTGGGAAGGAGAGAAGTGGCTGTCCTTCGAATTCTTTGCCATCTGTTCAGATTTTTCTTTCTCACTTTGGGGATAGGCATCCAGTCTCCTCTCATTGACACAGTCAGTCCGGATTTAGGTTTCTCAGTAGAGGTCCATTGCCTTTGGGCAGCAGGAATGTGTCTCTGATACACATATACTGAGCTGTAGACAATAGTTTGATAATTTTCCTATGAATTTCTTAAGACCAAATTACATTTAGGCAGCCCAAATCTATTCAGCACTGCCTTTGTCACCTTCCCCAAAGATCTTCCAGAAAAGAGTCTTGACCTCGCATCCTCCCCTCTTATCCTTGCAGGCATTTATGGTGGAGGAAACCACTTTGTGTCTGATTGAAACTGAAGTATTCTCCCAATGCAGAGATTATTAGCTATGAAGCCCAAGCACAGAAAGAGAGCCAAGAGACAGTGGAACAGGAGTGTTGTGGCCTATCTCAGTATGTCTACCGTCATGACAAAGATGACTCTTAGTATGAGATGCATGCCACCTCTCCAGAAGAAGAATGGGCCAACTCTCCAGAAGAAAAAACTGAGTAAGCCTTTTGAGGCCCTGGAGAATATTGTTGGCCGAAGCATTTCTCATGGCTGGAAGGAAGCCAATGAACCAGTCACCCAGTGGAAAGCCATCATTGTAGATCAACTGCCAACATTTCCCTCTCTCTATTTGTTGAAATATGATGGGATTGATTGTGTCTATGGCTTGTGGCTTCACAGCGATGAAGTGATTTTAAACCTTAATGTACTGTCGAATAATGAGCCATTTCCTCAGGTGACAGACACTCATCTGGCAAACACCATAGTTGACAGTGCTGTGAAACATACATTCACGGGCACAAATGGCTCTAAGGAAGACTGCAATGGGATGGTCCTAGAGGAGGTGCCAATAATGAAGACCTGGTTCTATATTACCTACAATAAAGATCCGGTCTTGTATATTTACCACCTCCTGGATGACTACCTTGAAGGCAAGATCCACATCATGCCAGGCTCTAAGGAGGAGTGCAGAGGCGTGGTCCCAGATGAGGTGCAGACCATGATGACCTGTTTCTACATTGTCAAGGAGAATGATCCAGTCCTGTACCTTTACCACCATCTTGATGACTCCATTGAAGGCAATGTCCACATCATGCCTGAATATCCTCCAGTAGAGGTGACTTTGGAATTAGGCAGGGATTCCATGGCAGGCAAAAGTGTGCAGTACAACAAAAAAGATGGAACACAAGAGATAGGTAAAATTATTTGCCAAGTTCCCACCAAAACTTCTGTGTGTTTCCTCAAGATTAATAATGAATTCAATATCTATGTCTATGATTTGGTGAAGATCTGTTAAAGTGAAATTCTCAAATTTTGAGGGGCACACTTAAAACTGTGTTTGGGGAATGTGTTTTTTTTTTCAGAGATACCTCAGGTCTTCTATTAATCCTGGTATTTTTTCCAATGGAATATTCTTGCTCGAAAAATAAAAATTTGTGAACATGTTGTGTTCTTTGGTGAATGATAGATTGTGATTGGTGGATGGGACATCACAGAAATACATGCCTCAAAACAAAGCAGGATTTATGGTCTTTCCACTTGGAGAGGATGGACTGGGGATGCTTGGTGTGGTACAGGACAAGATGGCTGTCTAGGAAGTAATGGAGAGGGGACAAAAAGTTGTAGGATCTCGGGGCGGGATAAAGTTTGAGGGAAAAACATGTCAACTGGAAAGATGTGACAGATATCAGAGTGAGGTATTGGGACTTTAGAGGATAAAGAGTAGATTAATCAGGAAGGGACACAAATGTATTCTCAAAATCAGAGAAAATTAGGTTTCATTTGATGAATAGTTTAATTCGTACTGGCTGTAAGTCACTGGATGTTTGATATCCACTGGAGCATGTTGAGTGACCAGGAGCCTCCTGCTTAGAGAAAAGTGTCTCCGCCCAGTTGCTCTTCAGCAGTGGGATGGATGTCAAGCTACCTACTTCCTTTTGTCAGAATTCTTTCTGCCACCTACTTTGTCATGCCTGGATTGGGTATGCCTTGAACTCTCATAGGTCCTTTGCATGCCATCCAACCCTTGTGAGTTCATTTAAATAATTGCCCTGTCATATCTGGAAAACAGTGTTCCCTTTCATTGATCATGTTCTGTAGGACTTGGGCTATAAATCTCATCAACAGACGCATCCACACACAGGATAAACATGTACACATTGATGCCCACTAATGTGTGACATGCACACATATGATGAATGCACCGATCTCCATCAAATCAGTAAACGAGGGAATCCCTGATGCTAGGTGGAGTGTGGCAAATACCCCACAAACCCATCAGACCCAAAAATACCAGTATGGTATTGATGTCTGACTCCCATCATGTAAGGATCCTGCCATCCTGTAACGGGGCGATTTTTGCTTCCTTGATCTTCACAAACTTGGTTAAAATGTTAGAGTTGTCAAACTGCCAGTTAGGGTCCAGCATGTAGATCAGCTGTCTCAGGTCAGGTGATTTGGCTACAATTTGGGTGAGAACTTGTACCAGGGAATTCTGGTACACCCTCACCTCTTCTTCTCCCAGTCCTCATCATCACTCTTGTGGCTGGGATTGGAGCTCAAAGAAGGCAAAATGAAAGAAGCCTCCTCCTCAGTGGAAATCAGTGTTTATCTTTCATATGACCTGACTCTCACAGGGAATGCAGCATATTTTATCGTTCTAGGTCTCCTCATTCAATGGTTCACTCATTTTCCCAATGAATGAATGAATTCATCCATTCTTCCATATCTCTCTCTCTCTCTCTCTCTCTCTTCTTCCTTCCCTTCTTGCATTTCCCCCTTTATAGTAGTAATTTGAGCAGTGGGGCTGCGTCCCCAGCACCATGGCTGCCTAGCTATCTTATGCCCCGAAATAATAACACAAAAACTGTATTCTTTTAAACACGCCCTGGCCCATTATTTTCATCCTCTTAACCCTTTTCTAATAATGTCTGTTGCAGCACGAGGTATGCTTACCAGGAAAGATTCAGCATATCCGACCTGCTGGCTGGCTGCATCGCCATCTGCCTCAGAGAGCAGAGCTACAGTGTCTGCCCGGGAGAGGGGTGCTTGGCATCTCTGAGCTCACTTTCTTTTTCTCTCAGCATTCTGTTCTCTTTACTCCTCCCACCTATGTTCTAACCTATCAAGGGAAGCAGATTTTTATTAAATTAAGCAATGACATTCTTCCATCACTTTATTCTTTCAACAACTTGCCCCAAAAAATCGTCCATGTCTCTTCTGTTGTATAATCTTTCATTTGTAAAGAACTTGCCCTCTCAGGGAAGGATTTTTCTGACATCTCTGTGGATGGAGGTCATATGAGGAAGATTAGATGACCAACCATGACAACTCGTATGCTGTAGAGTTTGGTGGACCAGAGTTTGATTGCTGACTATCCTGTGCTACGTGTCAGATGCCCATGAACTCTGCCCCTGTTGTCAGACAGGCAGACAACAAGGTAGTCACACATACTTAACTCATTCAGTGTTCACAGATCATGTAGATTGAGTTCTAATTCTTCTCCTAAACTAATAAAGAAACCAAGATTAGGAGAAGAGAGGAGCCTGAAGTAAGGCCTCAAAATGGGTCGTTGTGCAAAAGCAAGGTTACCTGCCTCCATTAAAGCTCTCTCCCTTTCTTAGTCAAATCCATCCTTCCATAGAGTAGCTATAGGCAACCGATTTTTCACCAACAGCTAAGCATAGGTTTGAACCCAACAGCCTTTGATTTCTGAAATAAGTGCTGTCCCCTTAAGGTCTCATAACAACACAGGAAGCTTTGTAAGAGTGTCCCAGCAACAATTTAAAGCAATTCTAGGACACCCAAGATGCAGCAAGTTATGTTTATTGGTAATAGACATGGTTCTGATGGGACAAAAGAATGTAGCATTAAAAAGCAGATTGGCGTACTCACGATGTTTTCATGTGATTTGGCACACACAGGCTTCTGGTTCTGAATACTTCACGCTCAGTGGGTTTTGGAGATTGTTGTGACCCTGAATCTAGCAGGAGGCTTTGGGGCCTGAAAGGACAAGCCTTGATATTTCAGGACATCCTTGTCCTTGGTTTCCACTGTTTACTGATTTCCATTCAGAGAATGAGCAGCCATCTACTCCTGGTGCCATGCCTTCCCACATGAACAGGGGGAACACCATTCACACCCAGGTTGCTTGAATCACAAATGAAGGCATAAGTCACAAACAATCTCCCACACCAGTTTAGAATTGTCATTAATAGAATGATTATTTCGTTAAAGGGCAAAAACTTACAGATGACCATCCCTGACAAAAGCCCTCAGCAGGATCAGGAAAGGAGCCTAGAAACCAGAAGTGAAACTGGAAGCAAAAGATCAAGCTGAAGGTAAATGTTGGTTTTTGAATGAGAGAGAGACCACACCTCAATGGGCTGGTATGTCAGTGGCTATTGGTTAAAAGTGTGGAAGAAACTCATGCAACACACTTATTTGGATATAACAAAAAAAAAAGGTTACTAGAATGTGAGAAAACAAAAACTATTTTAGTTTATTTATTACAGTCCTTCCAGATACATCACAGAGATAGGATCTCTTCATGCATGAGAGTCACCGATGATTTCCCTTTAAGAAAAAACCCCACAAAAAATAAAAATATAAAAAAAAGAAAAAAACCCCACAAAACTCCCAATAACATCATCAGCTTTCAACAACATGTCTATGATTGCTTTGCCTTGACTTTGCTTGTCAGTAAATGTTGCTGCTAGTTAATCTCTGCAAACAATGCAAATTTCCCTGTAAGTAAATAGACAGAATTGACAGGTTATCTTAAACACATCAGGGAGTCACACTACGATGGAATGGGTTAATCATCACCAGTGTGACAGTGACATATTTAAGATCTTTCCTTTGTCTATAAATCTCAGAATTGTCAACATGATATGTTGTCATAGAGATTACTTAGGGTTTTGTCCCACTGGTGGTTTCCTGGGTATGCTTCCATAATTTTTGCCAGATCCAATCAGTTTTGCCATGCACTTTCAGTTCCATATCATTGTGCTCCCCTTATGTTCTAGTCCAGACATTTTAGAGATCTTGAAACTGTTGCAAGACTATCTCATGTTCCACATAATTGATTTGGAGTGTTATTTAGGCAGAGTTTTATCTTCCATCCATGAGTTCATTGACTTTCCTTGGGCATAATTCCTGGGACACTGAGCCTAACTCCTGGGGGATTCCTCTAGTTACTTCTCCTTGCTGGAAAGCTTACACTCTCAGTACTACTATGACAGTATTTCTGTAGCAAACATTCTTCTCAAGATGAGAAGAAATTTCAATATTACAATCCATTTGTTTTTATTGTGATTTATACACACACATACAAATTAATGCAAATGCACTGATGATATTAATTGAGTAGGCATTCTGGGGTTGTCAAGATCATTACCACTCGAGGGGTTCTTAGAAAGCCATGGGCTGACCCCATCTAGGAACTTGGGCAGGTGAGGAGAGATTGACTGCACTATGACATGTCCATAGTCACCATGGGTGCCTTTTCCTATAGTCAGACAGAGGGCTATCTTGAATATCACCATGGAACATTTGTATGACAAATGATGGAGATCAAGTGGGTAAAAATAAGAAAACTAGATGATGCTTCCAAGCTCCAGTTGAATAGCCAACTGATGGAGAATAAGAGCAAGGATGTCAGGAATAAAATGGCTTGGTCCACACACTGTGACACCGAGACACTGTGCCTGTATGAAGGGGATTTCAACTAAACCATTGGCCTGGGAATGAAAGAACATGAGATCAAAGTGGAAGCTCTGAATGTGGCTGACAATTGGGGCAGACTGAAAAGCCAATGATATTGGCACTGGCATATGTCTGCACTTCATATACAGGCTTTTATGTGATCCTATTTGATATGATGCATACCTTCCTAAATCTCGATGGATGAAGTTTGGGCTTGGACTTCAAACAGGTCAAGGTACCCCACCCTCAATTTGGATTGGAGAAGGAGTGGAGATGTTTGGTGGGGGAGCGAGAAGAAATTGGGAGGAGGAAATGAAGTAGAAATTTTGATATTCATTATTATGAAGTAATATAAAAATCAATAGAAAATAACCCATGAGGAAATTGGAGCTAGGAAAAAAAAACATTCAGGTGAGTTGTTGACTCAGACACCAAAGACTTTTTACAGAAAAAAAAATAAAAATAAAATAAAAAAATCACATATAGGGATTGAGTTACTTGGCAAAATATGACTCATGTATTTGGGAAGATGAGTGGGGATTTTATTTTGGGTCTCCAGGGGGCTGTGTGAGCAGCATTATAGGACCTGCATGCTGGATATTTCTGTGGGATAGTAGGGAAGAAACCTGCCTATGAGGGGTTTTATGACATAAGTAGAGCCTTGGTGATGTCACAAAGCTGTGGTTGGGGTTGGCAACTCTCTTCCACATGAAGCACTAGTCTTCTGTGAAGGTGTGCTTACTATCTTCACGGTGGCTGAGGAGGTGAGTTCAGCTCTTGGGCTCCACAACTGTTCAACAGGATTAGGCAGCTGAACATTTCCAGAAGATGGAATCTGGAGAGCCAAGACATTTTCTTTTGGTAAATATGTTTAGGAAGCAACTGAGACCTCTGCAGTCCCAGAGAGGTTTCCATAAAATCTCCTCTGAGTCTAAAATTTATGTTGTTAACAGCTTCGATATTTAATAGCTGTGGGGACGGTGAATGCCAGGTATTCTTCCCACTTTATCTTTGCTATCAATGTCCAATTCATCAGTCCACGAAAGTGGCAAAGATCCTCTTTGTCCATATGTGTTTTAAAAGATATCATTTATTTCTAAATGGTGCTGTTGCCCAGATTAATGAGTCTTTATTTTTGCAGTTTGTCTCACAAAACTCACTTCTCTAATGAAGACATGGAATGGCTTTATGTAATAAACCTGGGTCTGGATCAGGAGACACAATACAGAGAGCCAGAGGACTGGAGTGCCATGACCCTGGGCAGGTGGTTTTGGATCAACCACCTAACCAACAGATTGAGTGGCAAGGAGAGAAGTGGCTGTCTTTCGAATTCTTTGCTATCTGTTCAGATCTTTCTTTCTCTCTTTGGGCATAGGCATATATTCTCCTCTCATTGACACAGTCAGTCTGGAATCAGGTTTCTCAGTAGAGGTCCATTGCCTTTGGGCAGCAGGAATATGTCTCTGATACACATATACTGAGCTGTAGACAATAGTTTAATAATTTTCTATGAATTTCTTAAGACCAAATTACATTTAGGCAGCCCAAATCTATTCAGCACTGCCTTTGTCACCTTCCCCAAAGATATTCCAGAAAAGAGTCTTGACCTCGCATCCTCCCCTTCTTATCCTTGCAGGCACTTATGGTGGAGGAAACCACTTTGTGTCTGATTGAAACTGAAGAATACTTCCAAGGCACAGATTGGCAGCTATGAAGCCCAAGCACAGAAAGAGTGCCAAGAGACAGTGGAACAGGAGTATTGTGGCCTATCTCAATAAGTCTACCACCATGATAAAGATGCCTCTTAGTATGAGATGCATGCCACCTCTCCAGAAGAAGAATGGGCCAACTCTCCAGAAGCAAAAAACTGAGTAAGCCCTTTGAGGCCCTGGAGAATATTGTTGGACGCAGAATTTCTCATGGCTGGAAGGAAGCCAATGAAACAGTCACCCATTGGAAAGCCATCATTCTAGATCAACTGCCAACATTTCCCTCTCTCTATTTGTTGAAATATGATGGGATTGATTGTGTCTATGGCTTGGAGATTCACAGCGATGAAGGGATTTTAAACCTTAAGATCCTGGCTAATAATGTGCCATTTCGTCAGGTGACAGACACTCATCTGTCCAACACCATAGTTGGCAGAGCAGTGATAAACATGTACACATTGATGACCACTAATATGTGACCTGCACACATATGATGAGTGCCATCAAATCAGTAAACTAGGGAATCCCTGATGCTAGGTGTAGTGTGGCAAAGACCCCACAAACCCATCAGACCTGAAAATACCAGTATGGTATTGATGTCTGACTCCCATCATGTAAGGATCCTGACATCCTGTAACGGGGCGATTTTTGCTTCCTTCATCTTCACAAACTTGGTTAAAATGTTAGAGTTGTCAAACTGCCAGTTCGGGTCCATCATGTAGATCAGCTGTCCCATGTCAGGTGATTTGGCTACAATTTGGGTGATAACTTATACCAGGGAATTCTGGTACACCCTCACCTCTTCTTCTCCCAGTCCTCATCATCACTCTTGTGGCTAGGCTTGGAGCACAAAGAAGGCAAAATGGAAGAAGCCTTCTCCTCAGTGCAAAACAATGTCCATCTTTCCTTTGACCTGACTCTCACAGGGAATGCAGCACATTTTATCCTTCTAGGTCTCCTCATTCATCGGTACACTCATTTTTCCAATGAATGATTGAATTCATCCATTCTTCCATCTCTCTCTCTCTTCTTCCTTCCCTTCTTCCATTTCCCCCTTTATAGTAGTAATTTGAGCAGCGGGGCTGCATTCCCAGCACCATGGACGCCTAGCTAGCTTATGCCCCGAAATGACAACACAAAAACTGTATTCTTTTAAACACTCCCTGGCCCCTTATTTTCAGCCTCTTAACCCATTTCTAATAATATATGTTGCAGCACGTGGTGTGCTTACCAGGAAAGATTCAGCATGTCTGACCTGCTGGCTGGCTACATCGTCATCTGCCTCAGAGAGCAGAGCTACCCTGTCAGCCCGGGAGAGGGATAACCTGGCGTCTCTAAACTCACTTCCTCTTCCTCCCAGCATTCTTTTATGTTTACTCCACCCACCTATGTTCTAACCTATCAGGGCAAACAGTTTCTTCTTTTAATTAACCAATGACCTATCCTCCATCATTTCCCCTATTTCTGTTTAAACAAGAAAGGAATCTTTAACTTTAACATAGGAACATAACACATAACAAAACAGAACAGATATCAAGCAAGAATGTCAGTCACAATATTTATATCTATTTTATCTTGTATCATAATATTTGAAATCTATAACTATCTATCTATTTTCAACTCCATCAAAGTCTCCAGAAGAATACAATATTCCCTAAGCTAACAAAAAGTAAGCCATTATCAAAGTCTAGAAATGACAGAGACATCTCGCTGCCTGGTCAGTCACCCTAAGTTCCACTGTACCATTAGGGTATCCATCCTCAGCCTACAGGCCCACAGACGTTTCCAAAAACAGAAAATTTCAAAGGCAGTCACTATCTGCTTGTCTTGAAGAATGTCTTGCAGAATCTTTCATGAATCAGGAATACCAAAAGACCATCTCACCTTTTGGCAAGTTCAGGAGTCCTCTCTCTGCGTGTTCTGTGTGTCCAGTTTATGCAATCGTCCAGGTAAGAGCAGTTTCTTGCCCAAATAGCTATCAAACTCCATAAGGATCCTTGTCGATGCCCACCTTCTTCCTGAAGTAGATTGTTGCTGCCAGGAGCAGAGTGTCTCATTGTCACAAAACCCTAAGGTATAAAAACATTAAATAGCATAATTCATAGTCTAAGAAAGATATGAAGAATGCCTATCTAACTGAAATATATATCTATATAGCTAGAAATCTAACTAACATGACTACAAACATGACAATTATTAATGATTATCCATGAACAACCTATATACATTACATTTTTAAGTGAACTACACAATCGCAATACCTTAATAAAGAGCAAATATGCATATACATATAAGAAAATTGACCTTAAATCTCTATCAATATTGCAAAATCTATACTAATGCAAATTATTCATATCTATATTACATCCCCCTTTAAATATAAAAGAACATTTAGTCCTTTGTTTCTGTGGCCTGCCTGCACCAAGCGGGGTAGGTGCTTTGTCTGCGAGCTGCCCAACCAGCACGGAGGCCTGATCTTTCGGCGCCAGGAGACCCAGCATTGGGGTGAGTTTCTGGCGCACGGCGCCAGCCTGGGATGGGGAGTTCGGGGGTTTCTTGGCCCCCTGTCCTTCTTGGGCTCTCTGCAGGGCCTCTACTCCCTGAGTGCTGCCTCTTTCTTCCTGGCCCACCCAGCTTCCGTCCAGAGCCCTCCCCACTTCGTCCCCACTGCCCTCTTTTGGCGCGTGGCATCGCCCAGCCCAGCCTATCTGGGCGCTGGGTCCGAGTACCCGGGGCTCCCGGGCGGGCAGCAGTTCCTTTGTTTCTGTGGCCTGCCTGCACCAAGCGGGGTAGGCGCTTTGTCTGCGAGCTGCCCAACCAGCACGGAGGCCTGATCTTTCGGCGCCAGGAGACCCAGCATTGGCAGAGCCAACATTGGGGAGCGACAGCGTTTGGTAGGCAAGGAGACCTGATCCGGTAAAAGAAGATCCATAGGGAGCATTTGGAAGAAGAGATGGGCCGACGTCAAGGCAAGAATTCGCCCAACAAGCTGAAAAACAACATGAAGCTACCAGAAACAAGCGACCTCACAACAGGAGGACAAGAACCCCTTAATCAAGAGGAAGGAGAAAAGATTGACTTCATGAAAGTGATTGACACCCTTAAACAGCATGTAAAAAACTCCCTTATAGAAATGGATGAGAAATATAACAGAAAGTTTGAAGAATTGAATAAATCAGTGAATGATACCCTAGAAAACCAAGGAAAAACAATCAAACAGATAATGGAAACAGTTCAAGACCTGAAAACTGAAATGGAGGCAAAGAAGAAAACACAAACAGAGGGCCGGCTGGACATGGAAAATCTAGGTAAACGAATAGAGACTACAGAAACAAGCATAACCAGCAGAATACAAGAGATAGAAGAAAGACTCTCGGATTCTGAAGATACCATAGAGAAAATAAACACACTGATCAAAGAAAACAGCAAGTCCAACAAACTCTCATCACAAAACATTCAGGAAATATGGGACACAATAAAAAGACCAAACCTAAGAATAATAGGAGTAGAAGAAGGAGAAGAAGGACAGCTCAATGGTCCAGAAAATATATTTAATAAAATTATAGAAGAAAACTTTCCCAACCTAAGGAAAGATTTTCCTATGAAGGTGCAAGAAGCATACAGAACACCGAATAGGCTGGATCAAAAAAAAACATCCCCTCGCCATATAATTATCAAAACACAAAGCATACAGAATAAGGAAAGAATATTAAGAGCTGCAAAGGAAAAAGGCCAAATTACTTATAAAGGTAAACCTATCAGACTTACACCTGACTTCTCCATGGAAACCATGAAAGCCAGAAGGTCCTGGATAGATGTACTGCAGAAACTGAGAGACCATGGGTGCAAGCCCAGATTACTATACCCAGCCAAGCTTTCATTCACTACAAATGGAGAAAATAAAATTTTCCAGGATAAAAACAAATTTAAACAATACACAGCCACAAATCCAGCCTTACAGAAAGTAATTGAAGGAAAATCACTAACCAAGGAGTCCAACAATGACCACAATAACTCAGACATCTAGAGACCCTTCACCAACACAAAACAAAGAAGGGAAACACACAAACTCTACGACTAAAAAAAAATGACCGGAGTTAACAACCACTGGTCATTAATATCACTTAATGTCAATGGACTCAACTCACCTATAAAAAGGCACAGGCTAAGAGATTGGATAAGAAAACAGGATCCAACATTCTGCTGTTTGCAAGAAACACACCTCAACCACAAAGACAGGCACCTACTCAGAGTAAAGGGCTGGGAAAAGGCCTATCAAGCAAATGGACCTAAGAAACAGGCAGGTGTGGCCATACTAATCTCTAACAAAGTTGACTTTAAACTTAAATCAATCAGAAGAGATGGAGAGGGGCATTTTATACTCATAACAGGAACAGTTCATCAGGATGAAGTCTCAATCCTGAACATCTATGCCCCTAATATAAAAGCACCCACGTACATAAAAGAAACATTGCTAAAATTCAAGGCAGCCATCAAACCGCACACACTAATAGTAGGAGACTTCAACACTCCTCTCTCACCAATGGACAGGTCAATCAGACAGAAACCTAACAGAGAAATAAGAGATTTAATGGAGGTAATGAATCAAATGGATTTAACAGACATCTATAGAACATTCCATCCAAATAGGAAAGAATATACCTTCTTCTCTGCAGCTCATGGAACCTTCTCGAAAATCGACCACATAGTCGGTAACAAAGCAAACATCCACAGTTACAAAAAAATATTAGTAACCACCTGTGTCTTATCAGATCACCATGGATTAAAGTTAGAATTCAACAATAATGCTACCCCCAGAAAGCATACAAAGTCATGGAAACTGAACAGTCAACTATTGAACCATACCTGGATTAAGGAAGAAATAAAGAAAGAAATTAAAGTCTTCCTGGAATTCAATGAAAATAAAGAAACAACATACTCAAACTTATGGGACACTATGAAAGCAGTCCTAAGAGGAAAGTTCATAGCACTAAGTGCCCACTTAAAGAAAACAGAGAAAGCTCACATTGGAGACTTAACAGCCCACCTGAAAGCTCTAGAAAAAAAAGAAGCAGACTCACCTAGGAGGAGTAGAAGACTGGAAATAATCAAAATGAGGGCTGAAATCAAAAAAATAGAAACACAGAAAACAATACAAAAAATCAATGAAACAAAAAGCTGGTTCCTGGAGAAAATCAACAAGATTGACAAACCACTATCCAAGCTAATCAAACGGCAGAGAGAGAATTTGCAAATTAATAAGATCAGAAATGAAAAGGGGGACATAACCACAGACACAGAGGAAATTCAGAGAATCATTAGATCTTACTACAAAAGCCTATATGCCACAAAATTGGAAAATGTAAAAGAAATGGATACTTTTTTAGATAAATATCATATACCAAAGTTAAATCAGGACCTGGTGAACAATCTAAATAGACCTGTTAGTCGCGAAGAATTAGAAGAGGTTATCAAAAACCTCCCTACCAAAAAAAGCCCAGGACCAGATGGTTTCAATGCGGAATTCTACCAGATCTTCCAAGAAGATCTAATACCTATACTCCTTAATGTATTCCACAAGATAGAAACAGAAGGGTCATTACCAAACTCCTTTTATGAAGCCACAAATACTCTGATACCAAAACCACTCAAAGACTCAACCAGGAAAGAGAACTACAGGCCAATCTCACTCATGAATATCGACGCAAAAATCCTCAACAAAATACTGGCAAATCGAATCCAAGAACACATCCGAAAAATTATCCATTATGATCAAGTAGGCTTCATTCCTGAGATGCAGGGCTGGTTCAACCTACGAAAATCTATCAATGTAATCCAGCATATAAATAAACTGAAAGAAAAAAACCATATGATCATTTCATTAGATGCTGAAAAAGCATTTGACAAAATTCAACATCCATTTATGTTAAAAGTCTTGGAGAGATTAGGGATACAAGGGTCATATCTAAATATAATAAAAGCTATATACAGCAAGCCGACAGCTAACATCAAATTAAACGGAGAGAAACTCAAAGCCATCCCACTTAACTCAGGAACACGACAAGGCTGTCCACTCTCGCCATACCTCTTCAATATAGTGCTTGAAGTTCTAGCAATATCAATAAGACAACATAATGGAATCAAGGGGATTCGAATTGGAAAGGAAGAAGTTAAACTTTCGTTATTTGCAGATGATATGATAGTGTACATAAGCGACCCCAAAAACTCCACCAAAGAACTTTTACAGCTGATAAACAGCTTTAGTAATGTGGCAGGATACAAGATCAACTCCAAAAAATCAGTCGCCCTCTTATACACAAAGGATATGGAAGCAGAGAGGGAAATCAGAGAAGCTTCACCATTCACAATAGCCAAAAACAGCATAAAATATCTTGGGGTACATCTAACCAAGGAAGTGAAAGATCTATTTGACAAGAACTTTAAGGCATTGAAGAAAGAAATTGAAGAGGATACCAAAAAATGGATGGACCTCCCTTGCTCTTGGATTGGGAGGATCAACATAGTAAAAATGGCAATTCTACCAAAGGCTATTTATAGATTCAATGCAATCCCCATCAAGATCCCATCAAAATTCTTCACAGATCTGGAGAGGACAATAATCAACTTTATATGGAAAAACAAAAAACCCAGGATAGCCAAAACAATCCTATACAATAAAGGATCTTCTGGAGGCATTACCATCCCTGACTTCAAACTCTATTACAGAGCTACAGTAATGAAAACAGTGTGGTACTGGCATAAAAACAGAGAAGTCGACCAATGGAATCGTATAGAAGACCCGGATTTTATCCCACAAACCTATGAACACCTCATTTTTGATAAAGGAGCTAAAAGTATACAATGGAAGAAAGAAAGCATCTTCAACAAATGGTGCTGGCACAACTGGATGTCATCCTGTAGAAGAATGAAAATAGACCCTTATCTATCACCGTGCACAAAACTCAAGTCCAAATGGATTAAAGACCTCAATATCAGGCCGAACACACTGAACCTGATAGAAGAGAAAGTGGGAAGTACCCTACAGGAGCTGGGCACAGGAGATCGCTTCCTATGTATAACCCCAGAAGCACAGACATTAAGGGCAACATTGAATAAATGGGACCTACTTCAACTGAGAAGCTTCTGTAAAGCAAAGGACATTGTCACTAAGACACAAAGGCAACCTTCTGACTGGGAGAAGATCTTCACCAACCCCACAACAGACAAAGGTCTGATCTCCAAAATATATAAAGAACTCAAGAAACTAGACTTTAAAATGCTAATTAACCCAATTAAAAAATGGGGCACTGAACTGAACAGAGAATTCTCAGCAGAGGAAGTTCAAATGGCCAAAAGACAAATAAAGTCGTGCTCAACTTCCTTAGCAATCAGGGAAATGCAAATCAAAACAACTTTGAGATATCATCTTACACCTGTCAGAATGGCTAAATTCAAAAACACCAAGGATAACCTTTGCTGGAGAGGCTGTGGAGGAACGGGTACCCTCATCCATTGCTGGTGGGAATGCAATCTTGTGCAACCACTGTGGAAGTCAGTGTTTCGGTTTCTCAGGAAATTCGGGATCAACTTACCCCTGGAACCAGCAATACCACTCCTGGGAATATACCCAAGAGATGCTCTATCATATGACAAAAGCATTTGTTCAACTATGTTCATAGCAGTATTATTTGTAATAGCCAGAACCTGGAAACAACCTAGATGCCCTTCAATGGAAGAATGGATGAAGAAAGTATGGAATATATACACGCTAGAGTACTACGCTGCGGTAAAAAACAATGACTTCTCGAATTTTGCATGCAAATGGATGGAAATAGAAAACACTATCCTGAGTGAGGTGTCCCAGACCCAAAAAGATGAACATGGGATGTACTCGCTCATAATTGGTTTCTAGCCATAAATAAGGGCCACGGAGTCTACAATAGGTGAACCTAAAGAAGCTAAGTAAGAAGGTGAACCCAAGGAAAAACATATAGTTGTCCTCTTGGCTAAGGGAAGTAGACCAAATTGCCAGGGAGAAAATTAGGATCTTGGGGGTGGGGTGGGATGGGGGTAAGGGGAGATGGGGAGAGAAAAGGTAGAAGGGAAGGAGGGGGGACTTGGGGAATCAGAAGAATTGGGATAAAGGAAAGGTGGATAGGGGAGCACGGAACCACAGTTCTTAGTTAAGGGAACCACTTTAGGGTGAGCAAGAGATTTGTACCTAGAGGGGCTCCCAAGTGCCCAACATGAGGTTCCCAGTTAGTTCCTTGGGCAGCTGAGGATTGGGAACCTGAAATGACCCTATCCTAGAGCAATACTGACGAATATCTTGCATATCATCATAGAACCTTCATCTGGTGATGGATAGAGATAGAGACAGAGACCCACACATGAGCACTGGACTGAACTCCCAAGGTCCCAATGAGGAGCAGAAGGAGGGAGAACATGAGCAAAGAAGTCGGGACCACGAGGCGTGCACCCACCCACTGAGACAGTGGAGCTGATCTACTATGATCTCACCAAGGCCAGCTGGACTGTGACCGAAAAAGCATGGGATAAAACCGGACTCTCTGAACATGGCGAACAATGAGGGCTGATGAGACGCCAAGGACAATGGCACGGGGTTTTGATCCTACTTAATGTGCTGGCTTTGTGGGAGCCTAGCCAGTTTGGATGTTCACCTTCCTAGATATGGACGGAGGGGGGAGGACCTAGGACTTACCACAGGGCAGGGAACCCGGACTGCTCTGTGGAATGGAGAGGGAGGGGGAGAGGAGTGGGGGGAGGGGGGAAGGGTGGGAGGAGGGGGAGAAGGGTGGGAGGAGGGGGAGGGAAATGGGAGGCTGGGAGGAGGCGGAAACTTGTTTTTTGTTTATGTTTTTTTTCTTCTTTTCTTAATAAAAAAATTATAAAAAAAAATAAAAAAAAGAACATTTATAAAGCATATTTGGGAACATGGGTCAGTTTTTTTCTCTCCAAACTCCTTCCTGTTGAATGGGGGCGTCGGTAAGTAGGTGTTTCATGGTATAACCTGTGTGCTAGTTTCATCTCAGTTGGAAGTTGAGCGAAGAAGTGTTTCGAAGATGTTCACAGCAACCTTTCAGGAGGGCATGGTCCTTCATACCATGTTGGGATAGACGGAATCCACAGACTCTCACCCTCTGTGAAAACAAAATAAGAATCTCCTTTCCAATGCATCATGTCCTTAGATCTAAATTTCAAGTCGAGGCATTTTCAAAATATCTATGTTGGATTAGTTCAGAAGCATTTATAAACAAATATCTTTTAGCAGCTATTGCTCCTTCCTCAGAATTCAGATGATTCAAACAGAGCATAATAGCATACAATATCAAAATTCTCTGTGTATTTTCCATCATTGTGAGCTTCAATTTAAGCTCTATTTTGTTTTTTTTTTCCATTGTCCTTGGCTTTTCAGCAGCCCTCATTGTCCGCCATATTCAGAGAGTCCGGTTTTATCCCCTGCTTTTTCAGTCACAGTCCAGCTGGCCTTGGTGAGCTCCCAATAGATCAGCCCCACTGTCTCCGTGGGTGGGTGCACCCCTCTTGGTCTTGACTTCCTTGCTCATCTTCTCCCTCCTTCTGTTTCTCATTGGGACTTTGGGAGCTCAGTCCAGTACTCCAGTGTGGATCTCTGTCTCTATCTCCATCCATCGCCAGATGAATGTTCTATGGTGATATGCAAAATATTCATCAGTATGGCTATAGGATAGGATCATTTCAGGTTCCCTAGCTTCAGCTGCCCCAGGAACTAACTGGGGACCTCGCCTTGGGTACCTGGAAGCCCCTCTAGGTCCAAGTCTCTTCCCAACCCTAAGATGGCTCCCTTAATTAAGATATGTGCTTCCCTGCTCCCCTATCCAACTTTCCTTTATCCCAATCATCCTGTTGCCCTAAGTTCTCCCCATCCTACCCTTCTCACTTTTCTCTCCCCTCCCTTTATCCCCCTACCCCTCCACCCTTAAGATCCCGATTTTTGCCTGGCAATCTTGTCTAATTTCCCTACCCAAAGGATAGCTATATGTTTTTCTTTGTGTTCACCTTCTTATTTAGATTCTTTAGAATATCCAATTATAGACTCACTGACCTTTATTTAAGTCTAGAAACCAATTATGAGTGAGTACATCCCATGTTCATCAGGATACTTAGGATAGTATTTTCTATTTCCAGCCAATTGCATGGAAAATTTAGAATTCATTGTTTTTTACCGCTGAGTAGTACTCTAATGTGTAGATATTCCACACTTTCTTCATCCATTCTTCCATTGAAGGACATCTAGGTTGTTTCCAAGTTCTGGCTATAAAAATAATGCTGCTATGAACATATTTGAACAAATGCCCTTTTCAGATGATCGGGCATCTCTTGGGTATATTCCCAAGAGTGGCATTGCGGGGTCCAGGGGTAGATTGATCCCGAATTTCCTGAGAAACTGAAACACTGCTTTCCAAAGTGGTTGCACAATTTTGCATTCCCACCAGCAAAGGATTAGGGAACCCATTACTCCACAACCTCTCCAGCAGAGGCTATCATTGGGGTTTTTGATTTTAGCCAATCTGACAGGTGTAAGATGATATCTCATAGTTGTTTTGATTTGCATTTCCCTGATCGCTAAGGAGGTTTAGCATGACGTTAAGTGTCTCTTGGCCATTTGAACTTCTTCTGTTGAGAATTCTTTGTTCAGATCAGTGCCCCATTTTTTAATTGGGTTAATTAGCATTTTAAAGTCTAGTTTCTTGAGTTCTTTATATATTTTGGAGATCATACCTTTGTCTGTTGCAGGGTTGGTGAAGATCTTCTCCCAGTCAGTAGGTTGCTTTTTTGTCCTAGTGACAGTATCCTTTGCTTTACAGAATCTTCTCAGTTTCAGTAGGTACCATTTATTCAATGTTGCCCTTAATGTCTGTACTTCTGTGGCTATTCCTAGGAAGCGATCACCTGTGCCCATCTGTTGTAGGGTACATCCCAATTTCTCTTCTATCAGGTTCAGTGTGCTTGGACTGATATTGAGGTCTTTGATCCATTTGGACTTGAGTTTTGTGCATGGAAATAAATATGGGTCAATTTTCATTCTTCTACAGGTTGACATCCAGTTGTGCCAGCATCATTTGTTGAAGATGCTTTCTTTCTTCCATTGTATACTTTTAGCTCCTTTATCGAAAATGGTTCATAGGTTTGTGGTTTAAAATCTGGGTCTTCTATACGATTCCATTGGTCGACTTCTCTGTTTTTATACCAATACCAAGCTGTTTTCAATACTGTAGCTCTGTAGTAGAGTTTGAAGTGAGGGATGGTAATGCCTCCCTACAATCCTTTATTGTATCGGATTGTTTTGGCTATCCTGGGTTTTTTTGTTTTTCCATATAAAGTTGATTATTGTCCTCTCAAGATCTGTGAAGTATTTTGATGGGACCTTGATGGGGATTGCATTGAATCTATAAATTGCCTTTGGTAGAATTGCCATTTTTACTATGTTGATCCTCCCATTCCAAGAGCAAGGGAGATCTTTCCACTTTCTGGTGTCCTCTTCAAATTCTTTCTTCAATTCTTTAAAGTTCTTCTCAGATAGATCTTTCACTTCCTTGGTTAGAGTTACCCCAAGATATTTTATGCTGTTTGTGCCTATCGTGAAAGTTGAAGCTTCTCTGACTTCCCTCTATGCTTCCATATCCTTTGTGTATAGGAGGGCAACTGATTATTTGGAGTTGATCTTGTATTCTGCCACATTACTAAATGTGTTTATCAGCTGTAAAAAGTTCTTTTGTGGAGTTTTTGGGGTCGCTTATGTACACTATCATATCATCTGCAAATAATGAAAGTTTAATCTCTTCCTTTTCAATTCGAATCCCCTTGATCCCCTTATGTTGTCTTATTGCAATTGCTAAAATTTCAAGCACTATATTGAAGAGGTATGGAGAAAGTGGACAGCCTTGCCATGTTCCTGATTTTAGTGGGATGGGTTTGAGTTTCTCTCCAGTTAGTTTGATGTTAGCTGTCGGTTTGCTGTAAATAGCTTTTATTATATTTAGGTATGACCCTTGTATCCCTAATCTCTCCAAGACTTTTATCATAAAGGGATGTTGAAATTGTCAAAAGCTTTTTCAGCATCTAATGAAATGATCATATGTTTTTTTTCTTTAAGTTTCTTTATATGATGGATTACATTGATAGATTTTCGTATGTTGAACCAGCCCTGCATCTCTGGGATGAGGCCTACTTGATCAAAATGGGTAATTTTTCTAATATGTTCATGGATACAGTTTGCCAGAATTTTTAGAGTATTTTTGCATCGATGTTCATGAGTGAGATTGGCGTGTAATTCTCTTTCTTGGTTGAGTCTCTGTGTAATTTTGGTATCAGGGTAACTATAGCTTCATAAAAGGAATTTAGCAATGAGTCTTCTGTTTCTATATTGTGAAATACATTAAGGAGTATAGGTATCAGCTCTTCTAGGAAGTTTGTTTGGCAAATGATGGAGATCAAGTCAGGGTAAAAATCAGAAAACTAGATGGAGCTTCCAAGCTCCAGTTGAATAGCCGACTGAGGGAGAATACGAGCAAGGATGTCAGGATTAAATGGCTTGGTCCACACACTGAGACACTGTGCCTGAACGAAGGGGATTTCAACTAAACCAGTGGGCTGGGAATGAAAGAACATGGGATCAAACTGGAAGCTCTGAATGAGGATGAAAATTGGGGCAGACTGAGAAGCCAATGATAATGGCACTGGCATTTGTCTGCACTTCATATACAGGCTTTTTTGTGATCCTATTCTATGTGGATGCATACCTTCCTAAATCTTGATGGATGAAGGGTGGGCTTGGACTTCCCACAGCTAGGGCACCCTGCCCTCTATTTAGAATGGAGTTGGAGTGGAGCGGTTTGATGGAGGAGAGAGAAAAATGTGGGAGGAGGAAATGTAATGGAAATTTTGATATTTATTATTTATGAAGTAAAAATCAATAGAAGATAACCAATGAAGAGATTGGAGCTTGGAAAAAAATCATTCATGTGAGATGTTGACTCAGACACCAAAGACATTTTACAGAATAAAACACATAAAAGGATTGAGTTACTTGGTAAAATATGACTCATGTATTTGGGAAGATGAGTGGGGTTTTTATTCTGGGTCTCAGGGGGCTGTGTGAGCAGCATTATAGGACCTGTATGCTGGGTATTTCTATGGGTTAGTAGGGAAGAAACCTGCGTATGAGGGGTTTTATGTCATAAGTAGAGCCTTTTTGTACCGTGTTCCCTTTCATTGATCATGTTCTGTAGGACTTGGTCTAGAAAGCTAATGAACAGACTCAACCACACACAGGATAAACATAAACACATGGTGCATACTGGTTTGTGACATGTAAACATATGATGTATGCTCTGAACTCCATAAAATCGGTTAACTAGGGAATCTATGATGTGAAGTTTAGTGTGACAAAAACCCCACAAACCCATTAGACCCTAATATACCAGTATGGTATTGATATCTGACTTCCATCATGTAAGGATCCTGCCATACTGTAAAGTGGCGATTTTTCGTTGTTCGTCTTCACAAAGTTAATTAAAATATTAGAGTTTTCAAGCTGCCAGTTAGGGTCCAGCATGTAGATCAGCTTTCCCACGTCAGGTGATTTGGCTACAATTTGGGTGAAAACTTATACCAGGTTATGATGGTACACCCTCTCCCTTCTTCTCCCTGTCCTCATCGTCACTCTCATGTGTGGGCCTGGGGCACAAAGAAGGCAAAATGGAATAAGCCTCTTCTTTAGTGGAAAACCTTGTCAATCCTCAATTTGGCCTGACTCTCAAAGGGAATGCAGCACATTTTATCCTACTAGGTCTCCTCATTCATTGGTTCACTCATTTATCCAATGAATGATTGAATTCATCCATTCTTCCATGTCTCTCTCTCTCTCTTCTTCCTTACCTTCTTCCATTTCCCCCTTTATTGTAGTAACTTGAGCAGTGAGGCTGCATCCCCAGCACCATGGCCACTTCGCTAGCTAATGCCCTGAAATAACAACACAAAAACTGTATTCTTTTAAACACTGCCTGGCCCATTATTTTCAGCCTCTCAATGCATTTCTAATAATGTATGAAGCACCACGAGGTGCTGGTAAAAATTCAGCATGTCTGACCTGTTGGCTGGCTGTATCGCCATCTGCCTCAGAGAGCAGAGCTATAGCATCTGCCCGAGTAGGGGAGCATGGCGTCTCTGAGCTCACTGCCCATGCAAGGTGATTTGTTGAGATTCCATCTCAATTGCCATTGGCTCCATTAGATATGTGGTCAACAATTTAGAAAGCCCTGTCTCTGGTGATGACATTACTTGTGTCTTGAAGAGGACGACACACTCATGGTCATCTGCTGCTATCACCCATCTAAATGCATCTCACCTTAGCAGAGACTGATTTTGTTTTATCATAAAAAGAATTCCACTTTACTGCCTTAGGAAAAACTTAATGAAGATCAGTCAAAAAGAATGGGAAACAAGTCAAAGGTGGTTACCAGGTGGAGTGGATTTCTGAAAATAAACTGTATATTCAGAGTATCCCTTCAGAATCTCCTTTTTAATATCATTCTGCATCTGGAAGGCCACACAGCCCTCTATTAAGCCATATTTATATATATTTTCAGGGAAAAAGGTTGCATACAGAACTCTCTGGGAGTTCAAGGCAAGTCTGGTCTACAAGAGCTAGTTCCGGTACAGGAACCAAAGCTAAAAAAAAAAAAAACCTGTTTCAAAAAAAAAAGTAATGTTTAAATTCAGAGATGAAAGCTGTCCTCGGCTTTCCCAAGAATGAACCAGGGAGTATCAGAAAGATTTTCTTAGTCATAAAATGTTGTCTGTGTTTTATTCATCTGAATAAGTCACCTATAGGATAATTCTTACCTCAGGGAAATTGCAGAAGAAAGGGTTAGCATATGTAAAACCTAGAAGATAACATAAAATGTTCTGAAAAGTATTCTCTAGCTACATTGGAAGCTAGAGATGGAAGAGCCTATTTGAAGATAACTTTCAGAATGAGAAGATCTGAGGCTTTCTGGTAAATCATAGGCAGTAGAATGAAACTTCTTTGGTCACATCACAGTGGTATGTGGCCCAAGTATATTTACCTAGAGAGTGTACTCCCATATATTCAGAAGATCTGGGAACCCTTTTTATGTGGGTGGGCTGTACCTCTATATAAGAGCAGGCAGGTCTGAAACCGTTTTTCAGACGACACTACCAGGGAGTATATTTGGGTGAGGGAATAATCTAAAAGCAACTTCAGGAAGAAAAAGAGGACACTCTCAAATTTCTCTAGGTAGGTGGACCATATCCATGATTGTGGAGTTTCCTCTGTGTTCTGTGAATATGATAAATAAATAAAAATCTATACTGTTTTGGACCTCTAGAAAGGCAGAACTTAGGTAGACACGGAAAGCTTAAATGGTCAGAAGAATTCCTGCTTCCACTTTAGGAGCAGGTGAAAGTGCTAAGCCTCTCTAGCTTAGAAGGAGGAGTCAGATGCTTCTTAGGAATGGGTAGAATAATCTCAGCCTGCTTTGGTCATATTTCTATGAGCTTATTGGCCAGAAGCTAAAACTTGAATGATACCCTGTGAAAGAGAGGAAGTCCCAGGCCCTTACTTCTTCATCGGCACCAAACTTGAAATCACAATCTATAATACATATTTTCTGAATGTGCACGTCAGGCTTGTCAGAAGTCGTAGAAGTCTGTGACTCAGTTTCTTCATCTGATTTAGGTCCATCCACAAATTCCTCTTCATGTAGGATAGGAAATTTCTGTCAAAGGGGCTAGAGTGAAGACATTATTCTATGTTATACTCAGCTTGCGGTTGTGTTCAGGGACCTCGGTCCAGAGAGCTGAGATCTACTGAGTCAGAACAGCACTATATAGGCCACCCAAATTAGAAGTTATAGGTATGAAATCAAATGAAAATTACCTTGATCAAACATTGCAGGCCTGAGGCACTCTTTATTGATGTGAATCTAACTCTCACTAAGTAAGATAGAATGAAGCCTTGGTGATTTGGACAGAAATAAAAGGACAATTACAATCTTCCTCAAAAATGTAATGTGGCTGAATTCATGGGAATAATGAGAAATATTAATGCACTCTGGCCAGAACTGGAACTTATGAGATATTTTGTGCACAGGTAAGGTCTACACCTTTTTGTCAGAGATGTGAAGTCTATGGCAATGTGCGATTAAACAGGAATGGCAATTTTCCATCAAGTGTAAAATAAGCACCTTGTAGATCAGAGGAAGGTCTTGTCGGGGCTAATCAGCTTCCAAATGTTTTTCAGTATTGAGAATATCCATTGTGCGCTTGTGAAATGCTGGGAAGTAATCAATGCATATTTTCCAAGTGGATGGATGATGTTTTTCTGTGTAAGAAGCCATTGGTCAGATAAGATATTCCCATATATGTAGATGAAAGAAAGTTTGAAGAATCCTAGAAAGTTGGATATATACCAGACATACATTATCAAGAGAACAAGATCTATAGGCCGCATTGTAGAGGTGGTAGGCCTGAGTCATTTTTGTGCAAAATAGTGTATATTTCATGCCATCTTGGTCTTTGTGAGTAAGCTCTATTTCACCATAGATAGAGTGGAAACACACGTATTTCCAAAGAGTGTATGATGCTATAATATTCTGAGTAAGACATTCTTAATCTCTATGAAAGCAAGGCATTTTCAGACTTCTGACAAGAGGACAGGAGTTTGAGGACCCTGGGAAAAATAACAAGGATAATGATGATGGTAACAGGTGATGTACTGGAGGTGAAACATATTTTAGTAAAAGGGGAGAAGGTCTTGCCATCCTTCATCAAGAAATAAATGATTGGATGCATGTTAAGTGACAGTAAGTTTTGAATGCCTTTTTGATTGGAATTTGAATGTTTTGGGCCTTGAGAAGGTAAAGACCTTCCCTGGCCACCTCATTCAGGCAGGGTAAGTGTAAGGCTCTCTTGATTACCAAGTGTGCATTTGAGGTCAATTTGACTAAATAGATGGTGGTGATGAATGCAAGACTTTGGCAGACATAAAGAGAAAACCAAAGTCACAAACCACTTAGGTAACAGGTAGTATCCTAGTCGACCTTGTGCAGTGGAGGAAGGACTTCATCACAGACTAGAAGATTCACATCTTGAGGCAACTGTGGAAGGGCTGGCAGCAATCTGAACATCATGTATCAGTCATTGGCAGGCTCCAGTTCTCATCAGCGACATTGATGTGTGAATGAAGGATGAGACATCTTCAATCTGGTGACTTTAATGAAGCAAAGATGTCCTAATTTCAGACTCTGTCACTTCAAAGCAGAGCAAGATTAAATTTCTTTGGGTACTCATGTATTTTTAAAGTGGATGTAGTTAGAGGGGAAAGATCTCTATTATGGGGATATTTCTGAGGCCCACAAGCAAAGAGGGGATGATCTGAGGATCCTTTGATCCTGTTCACCTTGAGAAAAATGGAAATTCTGGGATGACTTTAGTAAAACCCACATATTTTTATGTATTTCCTTAAACAGAGTGATAAAGCCTTGAGTGCTATTTGTAATTGCAGAAAGGCCAAACAGCTATTTTAATCATAAAGGTCTTCAGATAACCAGTCATCAAAAATGCACAGTGTGAGATGCCTTGATAAAAGGAACATTTTGGGGAGATGATATTCATGGGGGAAACTTCTGAGGTCATTCTGAATAGTCTTGCTATGTGAGAAAATGCCTGACAATGTATGACCAAATATCAAGGTTTAATCACACCATTGTGTAGAAGGTAAAGAACAAGTTTAACTTGAGTAAGATTATTTTAGTCATCATTTGCTTCCTACTGTGTTTCCAACTTCCATGACCCATATATTACATCAAATATTGGGAAGATTACAAGAAACAATTACAATGCTCTTTCCTCATGATTAGTGGTGGTATAAACTTTCCTGCTTCCGAAGAGTTGTATTGGTCTGTGCATATCCACCAATGTAAGTGATGTAGGATGCCCTTGTATATGTGTTTTTCTTTCCCAGTTAATGAATAAATCTGCTTTGACCTATGGCAGGGTGGAATTTAGTCAGGCTGGAAGAGATATAGAAAGAGAATAGGTGGATTCCAGGAGAGGCCATGTGCCTGCTCACGGAGAAATATACCAGAATTTTCCAGTAGGCCAGAGCCATACGGTGATACAAAGATGAACAGAAATGGGTTAATTTAAGATGTAAGAGTTAGCTAAAAAGAAGACTGAGTTAATTCATTAAGTGATATTGTAATTTTCTCTGTAATTATTTGGGTGTGGGCAGTTGGGAAACATAAGGGCAGTCTTCATTTACATGAATGATATGAATATTTTGCGTTTCTGACTGGTACATTTTAGGCAGAGTCCATGATTATTAGTTTTAGCTTTTTATATTTTTCCCTCTACCAAAAGTCTTCTGAGGTCCCATGGTTACGAAAGTGTTTCCCTAGCAGTCGTAGACCCTGGGATTGGCACTAAGGTAATATGAGTCCAATGGTCAAGTTAAATGTGTCAATGGAAGCAGGGGGATGCTCTAAGGCCTCCCAGGGTCATTGGCTAGATCTGAATCTCTATTTATACTAAGTGAATTATTTGCAATCCCTTTGGTCATGGAAACCAATTCTGACATGTTATTCACCATTATGGACTATTCCAGACACCCTATGAAAAAAATGGGATCTTTGTAAATTTTGTGGTTGAAGTTTGTATTCAGAGTACCCCTTTCACTATACTGGACTGAATATGGGCAAATCTGAATCTCACTTTTACAGTGTCAGTGGTGAAAGGATTATTTAATCTGGGCCCTTTATATACAAAGGTAAAGCTTGAGGGATTTTGCCAAAAAATGAATCCTTGATACCACCTTTGGCAAATGGCGAAAGTCAGGAGTAAGCTTTGTCTTAGGAGGGATGTCTGACAGTTTCTTCAGTGAAATCAATGGAGGAAGCTAACTTGAGGAGAGTCCAGGCATTGGCTCCTCATGAGAAAGGGTAAATTTTGAGAACTCTGTAGGGCAAGTGTATAAGTTGGAAAACCCTTGCACACAAGGGAGAAGTATTATTCAACATCCTGTTGTAGGTACATGTTCTTACTAACCCATTTAGAGAAGGAAGGTCACATTATTGCACTTTGACTTCCAATACTTCTTTAGAGCTTTCTTATCTTTTTTTTGTCTCTTGGAGAGTTAGGCATCAGCAAGAGCTTTCTTCATTATGCCTTGGTGCCCGTCAGCAGCTAGATTTTTTCTTCTTTCTCTGTTTGTTTACTTATTCCATGTATGGGCAGCAGTGATGGGGCCAGTTGATTTCTAGTGATTCGATTGAAAAACATAGCTTAGGATTCAGTTTCTAATTTTAAAGTTATGACAGGGACCCAAAACCTACAGGGAGCAATGCATTTCACTAACTACCTGTATCAAATATTGAAGGTTTAAATCATTTTTATTTAGAGCAGCATATTTTTGAGTTAGTTTAAAACAGAATAAAATTCTTGAGAGTTCTTGACAGAATCCTACAAGGTAGGATGCAGTATTATTCAAAATAACATCTCAAATGTCACCTTGTGAATAAAAGGAATGTATGAGTTTCCTTGAGTCAAAGACAATGCTTCCTAATCTTCCTGAGATAGGTGGATTATGTGTAAGTACACATTCTTAATGGAGAAAAGAGTGATGGCCCAGTTTTACACAGGGTAGTTCTCATGAAACCTTCATTAAACAAAGTATATATGAGGTCTCTTGGAAACAGGACTACAGAAAACCTGTTCTTAGAATGGAAATTTATGAGACTATCTTCAGCAAATGAGAAATCCCAATTGTTTTTATTCAAAGAGAGGAGGGCTCCAGTTATATTTGGTAAAATAGTAATATGCAATTAATCCAGGATCAAAAGTGGAAGGTCGCAAGGCATCATGGGTAATCAATAAGATTCTGGCTCTGCACTAGCATCCAGCTAATTTTCACAATGCAAACATACATACCCAATGACAAATACTTGATAGTCTAAGGCAAATATCATAACAATCTTCCAAGAGCCTAATTAGTAATGCAAGAATTAATGTTTCCTCAAGGATGTGTTGAGCTGTACATATCTGTACATATAGAAACATTGCATTTAGGCAGCCTTCATGTTCTGAATGGGAAACATGAACAACTTCCATGTTAGAGGGGACCTGTTCCAATTTGATTTTGGTAGATTTGAAATATCTAGGAATTCCTTGGGAAGAAGGAGAAAATCTGAGGCCCTCCTAATAAGGTTGTGAGGATTTCAAACTCCCTTTGCAGAAGTAGTAGTGAGGATCTCTTTAGGCTCAGTGTTAAGCCTTGCAGCAACATTGATAGAAACAAAATCTCTGCCCGTTTTTGGGAGAATGGTGAAATTTCAAGCCTTCATCTTCTGTTGGCACAGATTTGAGGCATGATTCTTTAGAATCAAGTTTTGATTTTGTTTTCTTTGATTACAAATGTTTTGACCAACCTAGTTGAGAGGGAGTACATCTTTGATATTTTGTAGGAGTGGAACTAGATATGAAGTTCAATTCTGATGATACTTTGTTTGGAAACAATCCTGGGAGTGGTAGCGGTAGAGCGTGAGTCCTTTCTGATATATATGCAAGTGCGAGCCTACTTTTGGCAGACGTGAATGATCTTAAGGCATCCATTTCTAAAAGTAAATATCTGATACTTCATTTAATAAATGAAGCATGCTTCACTATTTTTTGGTTGAATTGGAACTTCTATGGCTTTTATTGTGATAAGAGTAAGAGCTCAGACAGTCTCATGAGAAGGAATAGGAATGAACTGTCATGTGCACAAGTAGACATTCTTAAAGACTCCACTGAAAAGAAAGTTCCCACTCCTTTTTGGGTAGATAGTATAGGTTCTAGAAGCCATTGGGATGGTGTGGTATTTCCAAATGTAAACCAAATATGTCTTGGGGGCTCCATATTCTTGTGGTTATATACTGAAGGGCCTCGAGTACATTTTTCAGAATTACAATGTCTCAGAGCCTCTACAAAGAATGGTAAAGATTCTAAAGCACCTGACACAGTATCTGAGGTCTTACAAACCTCTTTTGCTGTTGCCAAAGTTTCTGAGGTCTCTTGTGTAAGGGAAGGTTGCAGAGTCTACATTGGGGGAGGTTGATATTCTAAGGAATCTTGGGAAGTTGTTGAAGTTTCTGTAACCTTATTGTAAGAAGTTGTTATTTCTAGAAAACTTTTGTGAAATGGTGGAGTTTAATTGTACCATAATGAGAGTAAGAAAGTTGAAGCGTTCCAGTATCAGATGATGACTGTCCTAAAGTCTCAAGTGTAAAAGGAGGGACTAAAGCCCCTTGGGAGGACAAAAAATTATCTGGAGACTCTTGAGTAGATGATGAATGTCCAAGTGATTCCTATGCTGATATGGACAGTCCCAGAGCTTCTTGGGAATGCAATGAATTTCCTGTATAGCCTTGCTAAGAGGAAAATCTACTTGTACAAGTTAAGATATTTCCTGACAATGTTGTGCTGAATGGGATAATGACCAAGTCCCAGATGCAGGTAGAGTGGGTCTTAGAAAACCTAGGTCCAGCGGAGGAGGTCCCAGAGATTCATCCAGAGATACTGATGGTCCAAAAATTTCTTTTGCAGATACAGATGGTCCTATAGTACTTTGGCCAGAGAATGAAATTTTGAGGGTTTCTAGGGTAGACGGAGAATTTTATGAAATCCCTAGATAAGAGTCTGATATATTACCAGCTTCTTGGGCGATGCCAAATTTCTAATGTCTCTCGCATATTGGGGGCCGGTTTTAGACTCTGTACTGAAAGACCCATATGTGCTACAGCATTTTGGGCAGGTGCTGAAGTATCTATAATCCCCTGGGTAGAAGACGCCTCTTCTAGAGTGCTATGCGTAGATGGTGATGTTTCTCATGGTCCTTTGAGTATTCCATAGTCCAAGATTTCTTAGATCAGATAATGATAATGACTGTCCTTAATGCCATTGTTCCAAACAAGTGCCTGAAGCCTATTTAGGTATAAGAAAATATCTGGAGACCAAAAAGTATTTATTGAATTTCTATCTGCTGAAATAGACAATCTCAGAGCCTTTTGTGAAATCATAAAACTCTGGCTTAGGTTTTCTGAGTTGGTGAATCCTCTTGTAAATATAAAGATGTGTCCTGACAACATTTTTTCTGAGAGGGAGAGTGACCCTTTTTCCAGATAAGGTGGAGTGGAACCCATAGATGCTTGCTCAGGAGTAGAAGTTTTCAGGGATTCCTCCATAAATACTGATCCTCCTAAATTTCTTTCTCAGATATAGATGGTCCCACAGTACTTTGGCAGAGAATGAAATTTCCAGAGATCGTGAGGTAAATGGAAAAGTTTCTGAAGTTCTTGGGGAAGAGTCTGATATATTACAAGCCTCTTTGTTAGATGAAATATTCTGATGTCTCTGGCATACGGGAGCCTGTTTTAGAATCTGCACTGAATAAAGGAGATGTGCTAGAGTATTTTGGACAGGTGGTGTAGTTCTATATTCCTTTTGGTAGAAGATGGTATTTCTAGAGTGCTATGGGTAGATCATGGTGTTTCTAGTGCCCCCATGAATATTCAGATAGCCCAAGGTCTCCTCGATCAGATAATGCTAATGATAAGGACTGCCCTGGATGCCCTTGTTCCAAACAAGTGCCTGAAGCCTCTTCAAGTGACAGGGAAGTATCTGAAGAACTATGAAAATATGGTGAGTGTCAAAGAGATTCCTTTGCTGATATGGACATTCCTAGAGCCCCTTGTGCAGACAATGCATTTACTGGACAGTTTTGCTTCAGTGGTTTCATAAAGTAACCTGTTTGCATGAACACATTTGTTTTAAATCTTTGTCCATAAATGAAATTCTATCAGGCCCCCTTTGAGATGAGGCAGTATTCACAAAGTGTTGGTTAGATGGAGAAAATCCCAGAGCTCTATAAGAAATTGTTGGTTATCTCAATGTCACTTGTTCAGTTATAGAAGGCCTGTGCACCTTTGGCAATTGTTGAAAATCTCATTGTCTCTATAATAGATGTCAGAGTGTCTATAGACCTTGAGAGAGATTTCAAAATACTACAAATCTCTATATAAAATGTCAAAGTATCTGTTGTCTCTTAAGCAATATTGGGAAGAACGCAGAGGCCACTCCAAAGTTGCCGAGCACCGTGCACATCTAAAGAACTTCTACTTTCTGGAGAGAAGAAGATGTTTCTAGAATAACTTGAGAAGCTGAAAAATATTACAATATTCCCTGGGCAGGAAATATGTGTTTCTTGTGGGAGAGATGGGAACTTTGCCACAAACCCTTGATTATAAGAAGTGTCTTGCACTTTGTGGGAAGGTCTGGATGATTCTGTAGACCCTTGGACAAATGGGCAATGTCCTAGAGACTCTTGTCCTGATATAGACTATCACAAAGTACCTTGGAGAGATAATGAACGTCCTTCATATGCCTTCTGATGTGTTGTTTATCCTAGAGTCACTTTTGTGTATACAGATATTTTCTACCACAACTGATCAAGTGGGGAATGTTCCAGAGTACCTGGGGTAGGTGGGGTAGGTCCCAGAGACTCTTGGGAAGATAGAGAATGTTTTAGATAAGTTTGGACATTTGGTGAAGAATCTAGATGCTTCTAGTAGGTGTGTACAGTTCTGATTTATTTTGGGAAGATAGAGAACAGCTACCAGTATGTTGGAGTGTAGAACTGAAAAGCCATTTTGTCCTTGAGGCAGATAGAAATTTTTCTACAGGCCCTGAAATAGACAGAGCAGTTTTAAACATCCCTTTGGCAGATGACCAGTCTTTTAATTTCCACTTTGAAAATTAAGAATTTGCATCAGTTCATCGGAAAGAGATAATCATTGGCATATGGAAAAGTCTCTGTTCTCCTCTGATTAACGATGGATTCCTATACCTCTTGGGAAGGTGTAGGTGTTCTTGGAACACCCTGTATAGACACAGGAGGTCTGAGCATCCATGAAACAGATGGAAATATTCCTAACTCCACTTTGTTATGTGGAATTAATCCTAGAGTCATGGGAGTAGATAATGAAGATATCAAATCCACTCTTGAGGAATTGGATAACACTAGATTTCCATGTGCACAGGTAGTAACTTCCAGAGTGTTTTTTCCACATGAATAAAGGCAAGATTCCACAACTTCTAGTAAAGATAATGAATGTCTGGAACTCACTTGAACAGATAAGGACATTTCCAAAGACTCTAGGAAAGAGGATAGAGTGCTTTGCCCAGATAAAGGAATCATCATTTGCCCTTTTTAAGAAGTCAAAGGTCATAAAGTGTCTGGAGCAGATGGATCTCTTTGGTGAACCCTTTGTGCAGAATTCCAATATCCAAGAGTTCCCATAGAATGAAACATAGGGCCCTAGATTGCCTTGCATAGATTTAGAGTAATGAAAAGTTTCTTCTTCTGACAGTTTAGATTTTAAAAGGCACTGGAAAGAATGGAAATAACTCAAGTTTTCTGGGGCATATACAGAATGTTCCCATGGCTCATCAGATTCCACATGTCATCAGGTAGTTGTAGAAATTTTGCATATACCTGATGAAAATGATGATTATCTTGGGGAGTCCCAGGGTGGTAGCAAAAGTTCTACAAAAATTTTGGAGACCCTGGAACAGATTTCAAAGTTTCTACCATTTTTGGCATGCTGGCTATATCCCTGAGACTCTGCGGTACATGATGCATATGCTAATGTACTTTGTGCAGAGGTGAACTTGATAATGTATGTTGTGTATGTGAGGACGTTCCTGGTAGCCCTTGAGCATGTATGTTGTCCTAGACTCCTTTGTGCAGCGTGGCTAGACCCTTGTGTAAATACACAGGAACCTAAAGTTTCTTGAGGACATTGAAAAGTTGATTAGCTCACCTGGGAAAAGGAGTAAAGTCCCAGAGTCTCCTGAGGACAAGGATCATATACTGAACTTCCTTCATGAGATGGAGAAGTTTCTAATGTCTCTCTTTTAAGTGACATTGCCCGTGATAACTATTTGTATTTTGGACTTTTACTTGGATGTCTGCAGAAGATAACAAAGGCCCCAGAGTTCCTTTTGAAGATGCTGATGGACTCAGTAATCAGATACACTAACTTCTAGAGCCAGATGAGCAGAGATTAGAAATGCTGGATTACTTGGGACATGTGATGAAAATCTTCTAGGCACTTTATTAAATGGTGAAGACTATGTAGGACCTGGGATAAATGGACAGATTACCACAGGCTCTCTGACAGAAGACAAATGGCTGAGATTCATTCGGACAAGTTGAGATGATTATAGATTAGCAAAAAAATGAGGTAAAGATAAAGTTCTCCATGAGGAAATGAAAAAAAAATCACAGAGTTCCTTGTGCATACAAAGAAATTTCCAGAGGTGATCCAAAATATAGAAAATGTTCAGGATATCCTGAACTCACAGAAATTTGGAATATTTCCTGAGAACCAGAGCTAGATATTCCAGTACCTCGAAGAGAGGACAAAGACCCTCGTGTGCTCTTTTCAGATTGAGAAGGTTTCAGAGATCTGGCGACAGATGGTGGATACTGTAAAGAATTTTGCACAGACAGGGAAGTTTTCTGAGGGATTTCGGATGAAGCAGGATACTTCCTAGTTCCTTGATTACACAGCAATGTCACTAGAGTTCCTTTTGCAGACACAGATAAGTCCAAAGACCCTTGTGGATACAGAAGGGGCCACAAGCCCTTCTGCACCCTGACACTCACAAATATACCTGACTAGATTGCAAAGATTCTAACAGTGTCTGGGTATTTTGTATAAACATCAGAGGTTCTGTCCTTGATGCAAAATGTCCTACTGTATTTCTTACAGATGTCAAATTTCCAATTGTGCCTTTGGCAGGTAAGAGACTCTCCACAGTGTCCTTTGAAGCATAGGAATACTCTAAGAGTCCCTGTGCAGATTTGGACATTTTCAGAGTTCCTTGTGATGGTGGGCATGTTCCCACAATCATTTCATCAGAACAAGAAGATGCTGGAGTTGTTTATCTTGATGACAAAACACCCAGATGCCCTGGTACACATGGAATGTTCCCCTGGTCACTTGGGTAGATGGAGAATTTTTATATGGCACTGGAACTGCTTTGAAATGTGTAGAAATTTGCAGAGTCTCTTCAGCTAATTATGCTAATTTCAGCATTTCCTCAGATGATATAACATGTTCCAGAGGCCCATATGCAGGTTTCAAAGCTCTTATATTCCCATAGCCAGAAGGGAAAAAAGAATCTGCAGATCTACGGCAGAACTTAGAAATCATCTAGGCATTAGAGTTTGTTACCAAGTGTCTATTATGCTTGCAGCAGACGACAAGTTTCCACACCCTCTCTCACACCTGAAAAATGCCCCAAGGTATTCTGGGAATATTGCTATTGCCTCAAATTTTTTGAAGAATATACTGACTGTTTTGAAGTCCTTTGCATCAAAGACAAAGTACTTGGGCAAGCAAAGTTACCTCTGTAGCTGTTGAGACTCCATTAGGAAATTTCAAAATAGCAAATTTCCTAGAGACCATGGATTATATAAGGGATTTTCCTGAGCAACTAGAGAAAATGATACATGTTCTATGTGTTCTAGTGAAGACAAAAATTTCCCTGATGTTTCTAGCTAGATTTCTTATGTTCTGTACTTCTTGTAAACCTTATAGTATGTTGGATATATGAAGAAAAATTTTAGACTATTGGGAAGAAATTAGATGTTTCAAAGCCCTATTAGACGGTAGCAGAGTCCCTACAATTCATTGTGTTGATATAGATAGTGTTAGAGACCCTTGTTCACATAGGGAAGATCCTAGATTCTTGGGCAGATTCCCAAAATTCTACAGTTCCTTTTGTAGGTAATGAAATTACCAGCAGTGTTTGAGCAGATGGAGAAACACTGAGTTACTTATGGGCACATTGATTAGTCTCTAACTTAGAAGGTGGATGTCTTTCTGTTCTGTGTGCCTTTGTGGGCTTTACCAAAGTAGGTTCTCTATAAGGAATAGCTTTTTCAGGAATTTGAGCAGTTTTCAGCACCACCTGCCTGATGTGTTCACTTCCAGTTTTTTGTGAAGATGGTCAAAATTAACCATCTTTTTTCAAAGATGTAGAAGGAGGCTCATTGGGCTACCAGCTGTCCTGTTTAGGTGCTGAGGAGATCCATCTGGAGGGGTGAGTGTGTGTGATCCAGGGGTGGATAATCCCGGAAGAGAGCACAAACCCCCATCCCCATGCTCCTTCTGAAGTGCTGTCTTTCTTACCGACAACCCCCCCAAGCCTGCTTGCTCTGAAATGTCCTTGCTCAGGAACAGGATTCTGCTCCTACACTGAGGCTAGCCACCCAGAGATGTGAGTGCCTGCCTACCGGGCAGGCCTCAACAACCAAAAAAACCTTCAGCTTGCAGGCAGAGTCTCCTGTACTATTCTGGACCCTGCCCTGCCTGCCACGTTCTTCCTTTTATCCCAGGTTCATTGGGTTACCTGCTGTCCCTGTTTTGGTGCTGAGGAATTCCATCTGGACTGGTGAGTGTGTGTTATCCAGGGGAGGATTGTCCCAGAAGAGAGCACAAACCCTTCTCCCACAGCTCTTTCAGCAAGGCTATCTTTTTTAACACTCCCCCAAAGCCGGTGTGGTCTGCAAGGTCCTTTGCTCAAAACAGGTTTCTGCTCCTACACTAAGGCTACCCACCCAGAGAGGTGAGTGCCTGCCTACCGGGCAGGCCTCAAGGACCCCAAATGTAGTATGGGAATCTTCAGCTTGGTGGCAGGGTCTCCTGTGCTCTACTGGACCTAGCCCTGCCCCACAAGTTTGCGCAGTTGTCTGTGGGTCATTGGATTACAAGGCATACATTTTTCGGTGCTGAGGAGTTTCAGATGGAGTGGAATGATTCCTGCTTCTACACTGAGGAGATACACCCAGAGAGTCATCACAGCAAAGTCTGTACCAAGACACCAGGCCTCTCCTGGCTCCATTTGAAGGAAAAGATGGGAAAGTGCCAATGCAGGAATTCCTCCAGCAACCTGAAAGGCAACATGACATCACCAGAATCCAGGGACCCCGAAATAAGTTGAACTGTCCAGCCTATTCCAGAAGAATTAGAAGAAATCGACTCAAAATGAATTATATGAAAATTATAGAGGACCTTAAAAAGGAGGTAAAAACTGCCATAAACAATTAGAGATTGCAAACAAAAAGGTCAACTTCAAACTAAAATCAATCAGAGTAGATGGAGATGGACATTTTTACTCTTAACAGAAAGAATTCATGAGGACAAAGTCTCAATCCTGATTATCTATGCCCATAATATAAAAGCACCCACTTATGTAAAAGAAACATTACTAAAACTCAAGGCAGTCATCAAACCACACACACTAACAGTAGGAGATTTCAACAATCCTCTCTCTCCAATGGACAGGTCAATCAGACAGAATACTAACAGAGAAAGAAGAGGATTAAGGGAGGTAATGAATCAAATGGTATTAACAGACCTCTATCGATCATTCCACCCAAATAGGAAAGAATATACCTTCTTCTCTACAGCTCATGGAACCTTCTCGATAATTGACCACATAATTGTTAACAATGCAAACTTACACAGTTACAAGAAAATATTAGGAACAACATATAGCTTATCGGATCACCATGGATTAAATTTAGAATTCAACAATGATGCTACCCCTAGAAAGCCTATGAACTCATGGAAACTGCACAGCCAACTACTGAACCACACCTGGATCAAGGAAGAAATAAAGAAAGAAATTAAAGTCTTTCTTGAACTCAATGAAAATAAAGACTCAACATACTCAAACCTATGGGACACTATGAAAACTGTGCAAAAAGGAAAGTTCATAGCACTAAGTGCTCACTTAAAGTAAACAGAGAAAGCACACATTGGAGACTTAACAGCCCACCTGAAAGCTCTAGAAAAAAAGAAGCAGACTCACATAGTAGGAGTAGAAGACTGGAAATATTCAAACTGAGGGATGAAATCAACAAAATAGAATCACAGAAAACAATCCAAAGAATCAATGAAACAAAAAGCTGGTTCCTGGAGAAAATAAACAAGAATGATAAATCCCTATTCACACTAAGCAAATGACCAGGAGTGAATACACAAATTAACATGAACAGTAATGAAAAGGGAGACATCACCCCAGACACAGAGGAAATTCAGAAAATCATTAGATCTTACTACAAAAGCCTATATGCCATAAAATTGGAAAATATTAAAGAAACAGACACTTTTTAGATAAGTTCCATATACAAAAGTTTGCCCAGCACCAGGTGAACAATCTAAACAGACCTGTTAGTCCTGAAGAATTAGAAGTTGTTATACAAAAACTCCCTACCACAAAAAGCCCACGTCCAAATAATTTCAATGAAGAATTCTACCAGAACTTCCAAGAAGACCTAATACCTATACTCCTTAATATATTTTACAATAAAGAAACAGAAAAGTCATTGCCAAATTTCTTTATGAAGCTACAGTTACCCTGATACCAAAACCACACAAAGACTCAACCAAGAAAAATAATTACAGGCCAATCTCACTCATGAACATCAACGCGAAAATCCTCAATAAAATAGTTGCAATACGAATCCAAGAACACATTAGAAAAATTATCCATTGTTATCAGGTATGCTACATCCCAGGGATACAGGGTTGGTTCAACATACGCAAATCTATCAATGTAATCCATCATATAAATAAACTGAAAGAAAAAAAATATGATCATTTCATTAGATGCTGAAAAAACATTTGACAAAATTCAACATCCCTTTATGATAAAGGTCTTAGAGAGATTAAGGCTACAAGGGTCATACCTAACTATAATAAAAGCCATTTATAGCAAGCTGACAGCTTACATCAAATTAAATGCAGAGAAACTCAAAATTATCCCACTAAAATCAGAAGCACGACAAGGCTGTCCACTCTCTACATACATCTTCAATATAGTGCTTGAAGTTCTCACAATAGCAATAATGCAACACAAGGGGATCCAAAAGATTTGAATTGGAAAGGAAGAAGTTAAACTTTCATTATTTGCAGATGATATGATAGTGTACATGAGCGAGTCTAAAAACTCCAGCAAAGAACTCCTACAGCTGATAAACACCTTTAGTTGCATGGCAGGATACAAGACCAATTCCAAAAAAATCTGTTGCCCTCCTATACACAAAGGATAAGGAAGCAGAGAAGGAAATCAGAGAAGCATCCTCTTTCATGATAGCCACAAATAGCATAAAATATCTTGGGGTAACTCTAACCAAGGATCTGAAGGACCTATTTGACAAGAACTTTAAGTCTTTGAAGAAAGAAATTGAGGAGGATACCAGAAAATGGAAGGACCTCCCTTGATCATGGATTGGGAGGATCAACATAGTAAAAATGGCAATTCTACCAAGGGTAATTTATAAATTCAATGCTATTCCCATTTAAGTCCCATCAAAATTCTTCAAGATCTTGAGACGATATTAATCAACTTTATATGAAAAACAAAGAACCAAGGATTGTCAAAACAGTCTTATACAATAAAAAATCTTCTGAAGACATTACCATCCCTGACTTCAAATCTATTACAGAACTTCAGTAATGAAAACACTTTGGTATTGGCACAAAAACAGAGAAGTTGATCAATGGAATAGAGTAGAAGAGCTGGATTTTATCCCACAAATGTATGAACATCTGATATTTGATAAAGGAGCTAAAATTATTCAATGGAAGAAAGAAAGCGTCTTCAGCAAGTGGTGCTGGCAGATCTGGCCGTCAACCTATAGAAAAATGAAAATAGATCTATATCTATCGCCATGGACAAAAATCAAGTGAAAATGGATTAAAGACCTCAATATCAGGCTGAACACACTGAACCTGATAGAAGAGAAAGTGGGAAGTACTCTACGACATATGGGCACAGGAGATCACTTCCTAGGCATATCCCCAGCAGCACAAACATTAAGGACAACATTGAATAAATGGAACCTCCTGAAACTGAGAAGCTTCTGTAAAGCAAAGGACACTGTCACTAAGACAAGAAGGCAACCCACTGACTGGGAGAAGATCTTCACCAAATAGCAACAGACAAATATCTGATATCCAAAATATATAAAGAAACTGAATTTTAAAATGCTAATAAATACAATTCAAAAGTAGGGCACTGAACTGAAAGGAGAATTCCAAACAAAAGAAGTTCAAATAACCAAAAGACACTTAAGGTCATGCTCGTCCTCCATGGTGATCAGGGAAATGCAAATTACAACAAATTAGAGATATCACCTTACACCAGTCAGAATGGCTAAAATCTAAAAGACAAATGATAGCCTTTTCTGGAGAGGTTGTGGAGTAAGGGGCACACTCATTCATTGTTGGTGGGAAGGCAAACTTGTGCAACCAATTTAGAAATCTGTGTCGCAATTTCTCAGGAAATTTGGGATCAACCTACCCCAAGATCCAGTAATACCACACTTGGGAATATACCCAAGAGATGCCATATCATATGTCAAAAGCATTTCTTCAACTATGTTCATAGCAGCATTATTTGTAATAGCCAGAACCTGGAAACAACCTAGATGCCCTTCAATGGAAGAATGGATGATGAAAGTGTGGAGTATATACATATACTATTCAGCGGTTAAAAAAAAAAGAAAAAAAGAATTCGCGAATTTTGCCTGAGAATCGATGGAAATATAGAACACTATCCTAAGTGAGGTATCTCTGACTGAAAAAGATGAGCATGGGATGTACTCACTCCTAATTGGTCTCTAGCCATAAATTAAGGACATTGAGCATATAATTTATGATCCTAGAGAAGCTAAATAAGAACGTGAACCCCCCCCCCGAAAAAAAAGACATATAGTCATCTGCCTGGATATGGGAAGTAGACAAGATTGCAGGGCAATTCCTGGGATCTTGGAGGTGAGGTGGCTTGGGGCTACGGGAAAATGGAGTGAGAAATGGGAGAATGGGAGAATGGGAGCATCATGGGAGAATGGGATGTTTGGGATATAGGAAGGGTGGGCACGGGAGCAGAGAAATTTATATCCTAATTAAGGGAGCCATCTTAGAGTTGGCAAGAGACTTGACTCTAGTGGGGCTCGCAGGTGTCCAGGGAGATGTCCGCAGCTAGTACCTTTAGCAACTGAGGAGAGGGAACCTGAAATGACCCTATCCTATAGCCATACTGATGAATATCTTTCATATCACCTTAGAGCCTTCATCTGGCGATGGATCGAGATATAGACAGAGACCCAAATTGGAGCACTTGACTTAGCTTAAGATCCCAAGGCCAGCTGGAATGTGACTGAAAAAGCATGGGATAAAACTGGACTCTCTGAATCTGGCGGACAATGATGGGTGCTGGGAAGCCAAGGACAATGACACTGTCAATGATCCTACTTCATGTTCTGGCTTTGTGGGATCCTAGCCAGGTTGGATGTTCACCTTCCTAGGTTAGGATGGAGGCGGGAGCACTTCGGACTTTTCACAGGGCAGGAACCCTGACTGCTCTTCAGTCTGGAGAAGGAGGGTAGAACAGTGGGGGGAGGGGAAGAAGAGTGGGTTGAGGAGGAGGGAAATGGGAGGCTGGAAGAAGGCAGAATTTTTTTTTTCAATTAAAAAATTAGATCCAAATGAGGAGCAGGAGGAGGGACAACATGAGCAAGGAAGTCAGGACAATGAGTGGTCCATCCACCCACTCTGATAGCGGAACTGATCTATTGGGATCTCAACATGGCCAGTGTGACTGGAACTGAATAGCATGGAATGATACCGTACTTTCTGAAACTGGCGGAGAAAGAAGGCTGATGAGAAACCAAGGAAAATGGCACTAGGTTTCGATCCTAATACATGAACTGGCTTTGTGGGAGCCTATCCTGTTTGGATGCCCACCTTCCTGGTCCTGGATAGAAGTGGGAGAACCTTGGACTTCGGGGAGGGCAGAGAATCTGGACTGCTCTTCAGTCTTGAGAGAGAGGGGGAATGGAGTTGGGGGAGGTGAAAGGGTTACAGAAGTGAGGGAATGGGACAATGTGTGTGAGGATGGGGAGGGTAATGAGAAATGGGAATGAGGTGGAAATTTTTTGCAATAACTAAAAAATAAAATAAACAAAAAAAGATGGAGAAGGAACTAGACTTTCTTCTGTTAGAGAGGAAAGTCCTTGAGTCATTGGTGTTGGTGGCAATGTTCCTGTAATCACTGGGACAAATGGAGACATTCCCAAATCATCTGGTATAGAAGACAGATGGCTATGTGTGCACTGGTCAAACTTATATAGTCCCAACTATTCATGGAAAGATGCTGACTGTTGTAGTGATTGTTGGTTATATGGTGAAGAAGGTAGAGTTTCAAACGTAGATATGTAAAGTTGGTCATATAGAAAATGTGCTAGATCTTTGGATGTAGATGAAAAAGATTCATTGGATCTGGTGCCATGTTGTAAATGTCCTGTAGTTCCAGAAGGAAATCACCAAGGCCCTGTAGGCCCTTTGAAAAATGGTGATAAATCTGTGCAAATCAAGTGTCCTAGCTTATTTTGCAAAGATGCTGGTGGACCCAGAATTGATGTGCAATATGCTCAATATTCTTCATTCCCTGATCTTGATGAGAAAGAACTCAGTGTACCTTGGAGAGATATAGAATTTTCCCAATGCCTTTGATAACACATGCAAGTTGGTTGATTCCTTAGAGTTGTTTGACGAGGTATATGAGCATCTGGTGAGTTCGTTTAAATATCTGCCCTACCATATCTGAGAAACATTGCTCCATTGTCATTGACCATGTTCTGTGGGACTTGGGCTATAAAACTCATGAACAGTCTCACTGGCACACAGGATAAATATGTACACATCGATGAACACTGCTGTGTGATATGAACACCTATGGTGAATGCACCGATCTCCATAAAATTACTTAACTAGGGAATCTGTGATGTTAGGTGGAGTGTGGGAAAGACACCAAAAATTCATCATACCCCCAAATACCAGTGTTATATTGATGCCTGACTCCTATCATGCAAGTATCCTGCTCTCTTGTAAAGGGGCAATTTTTGGCTCCTTCTTCTTCTCAAACTTGGTTAACAATTTGGAGGTATCAAACTGCCAGTCAGCATTCAGCATGTAGATCACCTGTCCCTGGAAACGTGATTTGGCTAAAATGTGGGTGAGAACTTGTACCAGGAAACCCTGATACATCATCACCCATTATCCTCGTCCTCATCGTTACTCTCCTGGGTGGGCCTGAAGCACAAAGAAGAAAAAATGCAATAAGCCTCCTCCTTAGTAGAAAAGCATGTAAATCCTCAACTTAGATTACTGTCAGAGGGAATGCAGCACATTTTATCTTACAAGGCATACTCATCCATTGGTTCACTCACTTATCCAATGAATGTTAAAATTCATCCATTTTCCCATGTCTCTCTCTCTTTCTTTCAATCCCTCTTCTATTTCCCCCTGTATCCTGTCAACATCTTGCCTAGATAAATCTTCTATGTCTCTTCTGCTCTAGAACCTTTCATTTGTAAAGAACTTGCCGTCTCAGGGAATTTTTTTCTCTCTTCTCTATGGAAGGAGACCATATGCGGAATATCCCATGATCAACCATGACAACTAGTGTGCTGTAAAGATAGGCAGACCATATAATGATGGCAGACATTCCTATACAATGAGTCAGAGGTCCATGAGCTCTGCCCTTGTTAACAGATATGCAGGCATCACTGTGGCCACACATACTTAACTCACTCAGTGTTCACAAATCCTGGAGATTGAGGTTTAATTCTTGTCCTAATCTGATGAAGAAACAAAAATGAAGAGAACAGAGGAGCCTGAAGTAAGGCCTTCCATAGAGTACCAATGTCCAGCCAACTGCTAACCACACATTGGAACCCAACTGCCTTTGATTTCTGAAAGAATTGCTGTCTCCTTAAGGTCTCATAACAACACAAAAAGGTACATCAGATGTCTCCAGCACAAAATTAGACCAATTATAAGACCCAAAAGATGCAGCAAGTTATGTTTATTGGTAAGAAAGATGGTTCTAGTGGGACAAAATGATGTAGCATTAAAAAACAGATTGGCGTTATCAATATGATTGCATGTGATATGGCCCACACAGGCTTCTGGTTCTGAATACTTGGACCTCAGCAGGTTTTGGAGATTGTGGACTCCCAGAATTTAGCTGTAGGCATTGGGGTCTGAAAGGACAAGCCTTGATGTTTCAGGACATCCTTTCACTTGATCTCCACTGTTTACTGATTCTCTTACAGGGAACAAGCAGCCTCCTATTACTGGTGCCATTCCTTCCCCAACAAGAACAGAGAGAATCCTCTCCACACCCTAATTGCTTTCATCACATATCAAGGCATAAGTCAGAAACTGTCTCCCACACCAGTTTATAATTATGATTAATTGAATGGTTATTTCTTTAAAGGGGAAAAATTTACAGATCACCATCCAAGTCAAGAGCCTTCTGCAGTATCAGGAAAGGAGCCTAGTAGTCGGAAGTGAAGCTATCTATCTATCTATCTATCTATCTATCTATCTATCTATCTATCTATCTATCTATCTATCTATTATTCATGTCCATAAAAGAGTCCAGAAATAATCAATATTATATAAGCAAAAAAAAAGTAAGACTTTTTCAAACTCTAGAAATGACAGAGTCATGTTGCTACGTGGAAAGGCATTGAAAGTTCCTCCATAATGTTGGGGTATCTATCATCAGCCTACAGGCCCATAGTTTACAGCAGACATTTCCATGAAGCTGGAAATTTCAAAGACAGTCACTAATTGCTTGTCTTGAAGAATGTCTTGCAGAATCTTTCATGAATCAGGAACACCAAAAGATCATCTCACCTTTAGGCAAGTTCAGTAGTCCTCTCTCTATGTGTTCTCTGTGTCCATATTATGCAATATTCCAGGCAAGAGCAGTTTCTTGCCCAATTGGCTATCAAACTCCATAAAGATCCTTTTTGTTGTCCATCTTCTTTCTGAAGTAGATCGGTGCTGCCAAGAGCAGAGTGTCTCATTATCATGAAAAACACTAAGTTATTCAAATATTAAATAGCATATTTTGTAGTTTTGAAAAATATGAAGAATGCCTATGTAAATGAAATATATATCTATATAGCTAGAAAATCTAACTGACTACAAACTAGACTATTAAGGATTATCTATTGACAACGTATATACATTACATTTTTAAATGAACTACACAATCACAATAACTCAATAAAGATCAAAAATGCAAATACATATTACAAATTTGACCTTAAATCTCTATCAATAAGGCAAAATCTACAGTAATGCAAATTATTCTTGTCTATATCATATCCCCCTTTAAATGTAAAAGAACGTTTATAAACCATATTTGGGAACATGGGTGCAGTTTTTTTTTCTTTCCAAACAGCTTCCTGCTGAATGGGGGCATTATTATTTTGGTCTTTCATGGTATTAGCTGTGTGCTAGTTTCATCTCAGTTGGCAGTTGAGCATAGCAATTTTTTGAAGGTGTGCACAGCAACATTTCAGGAGGGCATGGTCCATCATACCATTTTGGACTAGAGGCAATCCACAGACTCTGACCCTTTGTGAAAACACAATAAGAAACTCCTTTCCAAAGCATGTCCTTAGATCCAAATTTCAAAGTCTAGGTATTTTCAAAATATCTATGTTGGATTAGTTCACAAGCATTTATAAAAAAAAATCTTTTAGCAGCTATTAATCCTTCCTCAGAATTCAAACGATTCAAACAGAGCATAATAGCATACAATACCAAAATTCTCTGTGTATTTTCCATCATTGTGTGTTTTATTTTAACCTCTATTTTGTTTATTTTTCTTTTTTTTGCCTTTTGAGACAGGTTCTCTATATCTTTGACCAGGACTAACTCTGTAGATCTCGGAGATCCACCTGTCTCTGCCTCCCAGTCATTGGGATTAAAGCTGTATGCTACTACACCTTGAACTCACAGAGATATGTTTGTCTCTGCTTACTAGGCACTGAGATTAAGGATGTGTGCTACCACACCTTGAAGTTACAGAGGTCAATCTCCCTCTGCCTCCCAAAGTGTTGGGATTAAAGGTGTATACTACCGCACCCAACAACTCTCTTCCTTATTTTAACTTTAAGAACTTCAACTTTTAGCCTGCACATATTTTTAACACACTGTAAATCATTTAAAAATTTTTTTTGTCTTTGAATCTCTCTTTTTATCACTCTCAGTTTTTCTGACCACATGAGTCATTAATTTTCCAAGCAATCTCAGTAGAAATAAAGCCGTGGCTTTGCAGGCTAGATGTAGCCCCTTCCTTAGCTTTCTGCCATTCCAAACTTGTGGCTGAGGAACAGACCAGAGCTGCATTCAGTGCCACAAGTCTACAGTGTTTCACGGTTCTTGCCATTAAACAATCTGCAACAGACAACATTCAAGCCCTCTCACTGTAGCTGGCCCTCCTGCCTCAAACAGTCAGAGTTTGCCCTGGCAGGATGGCTCAGAAACTGACGTTTTAAAACAACACAGGTTTTTTTTTTCCTGCTACTGCTGAAAACAAACAAGCATTCGGTTTGCTTTATCAACACCATTTAAATGTTTCGTGGCAGGACCTCTTAAGGGCTGCAGGGTTTTGCAGCTGAAGCTGAGTCAGGAAGTCTCTTTTAAATGAGTGTGCTTGCTTGCTTCTAGCAAGCAGCGCAGGCCCGAGAAATCGCTGCTACCAAGAAAACATGCTTTACTCTTTCCCAAGCTTTCTCAGGCTTTCAGTGTTTCAGTTGTCCACACGACTGAGTGCCATTCTGTAGTAATTTGAGCAGCAGGGCTGCATCCCCACCACCACAATTGCCTTGGAGGCTTATCTCCCGAAATAATTACACACAAACAGTATTCTTTTAAACACTGCCTGGCCCAGTAGTTTAGCCTCTTAACCCATTTCTAATAATCTATGTAGCACCACAAGCTGCGATTATCAGGAAAGATTCAGCATGTCTGACCTTGTGGCTGGCTGCATCGCATTCTGTCTCAGAGCAGAGCTATCGTGTCTGCCCGGGAGAGGGGAGCATGGTGTCTCTGAGCTCACTTACTGTTCCTCCCAGCATTCTGTTCTTTTTACTCCACCCACATATGTTCAAACCTATCAGGGCAAGCAGTTTCTTTATTGAATTAACCAATGACCTTACTCCACCATTTCCCCTATTTCTGTTTAAACAAGAACGGAACCTTTAACTTTAATATAGCAAAATTACATATAACAAAACAGTTATCAAGCAAGAATTACAGTTACAATATTTATATCTATTTATCTTTTACATAATAATGGAAAACTATAACTATCAATCTATTCTTCAACTCCATCAAAGACTCTAGAAGAATACAATATTACATAAGCAAAAAAAAGTAATCAATATTCAATCTCTCGAAATGACAGGGACCTCTCGCTGCCTGTACAGTCAACCAACATTCCTCTGTACTGTTGGGGTATCCATCTTCAGTCAACAGGCCCATAATTTCCAGCAGACATTTCCATGAAGCAGGACATTTCAAAGTCAGTCACTATCTGCTTGTCTTGAAGAATGTCTTGCAGACTCTTTCATAAATCAGGAAACCTGAAAGATCATCTCAACTTTAGGCAAGTTCGGTAGTCCTCTCTCTACGTGTTCTCTGTGTCCTTTATGCAATCGTTTAGGCAAGAGCAGTTTCTTGCCCAAATGTCTATCACACTCCAGAAGGATCCTATTTGATGCCCATCTTCTTCCTGATGTTGATTGGTGCTGCCAGGAGCAGAGTGTCTCATTGTCACGAAAAACCCTAAGGTATTAAAACATTAAATAGCATATTTTGTAGTCTAAGAAAGATATGAAGAATGCCTATCTAACTGAAATATATATCTATAGAGCTAGAAAATCTAACGAACATGACTACAAACTTGACTATTATTAATGATTATCCATTAACAACCTATATACATTACATTTTTAAATGAACTACACAATCACAATACCTTAATAAAGATCAAAAATGCATATATATATATGTATATATATATATATATATATATATAACAAAATTGACCTTAAATCTCTATCAATAAAGCAAAATCTATACTAATGCAAATTATACATATCTATATCATATCCCCATTTAAATGTAAAAGAACGTTTATAAGCCATATTTGAGAACATGAGTTCAGTTTTTTTATCTCCAAACTGCTTCCTGCTGAATTGGTGCCTCGTTAATTATGTCTTTAATGGAATAACCTTGTTGCGATAGGTCTCCCCTTTCTCCAGCCTATAGCTGCTGAGATACCAGCCAATTGGGGCATGGTCTCTCTCTCTTTTAAAAAGCCGCAACCTCCCTCTCCTCGCTCTCTTCACTTCCTGCTGACCAGCAACTAGACTCCCTTCCTGGTTGCGCAGAGGTCTGATGGTGATCTGTACGTTTTTTCCCCTTTAAATAAATACCACCCTATTAATCATAATTCCAAACTGGTGTGGCATTGTTTATGACTTTCGCCTTCAGTTGGCACCGAACGTTTGGTGTTAGGACCTCTCCTTCCCTTGCTCGGCCTCCGGTCGCGAGTTCAGCTTGGTGCGAGCCTCCCTTCCTCAGCTGCCGGGGCCGGCAGGTGGCCTTGTGGCCTGTGTCTTGTATGTGGAGCCAGCAGATTAATATAAATCTTCATGCACTGGCTTTTATTGCTGTAGTTCTTTATATTTTCTCTTTAGACACCTCAGATTGACTTCCAGTCCACATGCACCCTATCATATCCACAGGCCTACATAGTCACCGCCCGAATGTTTGCTCTTTTCTGAGTCATTTTTAAATCTCACTTGCAAGCACAGCTCTTCAGTGGCACGAACCAGAGCACGTGGTTGCTGAAAGCTGCAACCCCTCAGGGTGACTCTGTCACGTGGAGGCATAAGGGGCTTCCAGGTTGGTCTTCTCTACCCTTGGATTCTGGGTTTCTGGTTCCATCTCTGGAAATGATTTAATTACATGTACTTTGTTGAGCAACTTACATTTTTCAGTTTTTATCAAATACTAGGCAGATTCTGAAAAAGGACCCTGTTTTCCTCGCGACTTGGCAACACCGCCACCTGCTGGACAATAGGTAATATGACAGTTATGGTTTCCACCGCGAATTTTACTGTTCTGGTTACCAATACAATGGGTTATATCATGCAAGGTTTATATGACTATGGGGATAACTTAATTTACTGGTTACTGGGTTTCAGTATTCTTTTACATATTCTATCATTTCGGAAGAATATGGCACTCCTAAGAACCACAAATCTTTACTAAATCTCATGCAGGTCATGAGATTCAGGATTCAAAAGAGACAAAAATAAAGACAATAATAAAAAGACTTGAAATGATTGAAGAAATGATTGGAGCTGGTGAACAGAGTAATAAGGCACAAGGACAGGATATAATGCCAACACCGGCTATTAGTACTGGCTTACCAAGGATTTAGCAGCATAAACTATACTTAATTCTGACAAAGCGTCAACTTCTAAAGGCTCAAAGGGAGTCACAGAAGCTACATGGACGCCAATAGCAATGAATGATCTAAAAGAAATTAAGCAAGCTATTGTTAATTTTGTCTTGCACTCTGCATATATAAAGGAAAGGGTAAGGACTTTGGCTTCTAATGCTAGAGCTAGCCCCCATGATTTCCATCCGTTAGTGTCTGCAGTTTTAGATAATGGAACTTCCTTGATGTTTGGAATTTATTTCAGTGAAGAATCCAAACATATGGAACAGCAAGGAAGAGGAAAAGGTGTGGAGGTTTCCCAAGATCAAATTCTTGGTGCAGGAGAATATGCTCATCCACAGGTCCAAGTTCTTTAGGACGATGAAGTACTGTGTCTAAGTCACCAAGCAGCTTTAAATGCTTGGAATAGGATACAAGATCCAGCAAAAAGGGTAGAATCATATACCAGAATTAGGCAGGGACAGAGAGAACCCTTTCTTGACTTTTGCAAAGATTAATGAAGGCTCTGGACGTAGGGGTAACAGACCCAGAAGCTAGACGAATACTTCTTGAATCTCTAGCTTTTGAGAATGCAAACATAGAATGCAAAAAGATAACTGGGCCTTAAAATCTAGATCAGCACCTATGGATGAATGGATTCAGCATACGATGAATGTTGAGACGTTTAGCAATAACGATGAATCTTGGGTAGGAGAAGCGATTTCCACAGCAATGAGGAGACATCAAACTGCCAGGTGTTTTAATTGTGGTAAATTAGGACATCTGAGAAGTGATTGCAGGCACAGAATTTCTAGGAATAATATCTCCTCTAGGAATGGCATAAATAGGAGACCTAGGCCTTCAGGTATATGTAGGAGATGTGGTAAAGTCCTTAATTGGTCCAACGGATGCAGGTCAACAACCGACAAACAAGGCAACCCAATACGGTCGGGAAACTCCTTGAGGGGCCTCTCACAGGCCCCCAAGCCAACAGTGGCCCAGTCATTCCCAGTCACAGTGGAAAACGTGCCTCACCAAGAAAATTAAAAGCTCCAATTTCTGCTGTAAAACGTAATACTGGTCTAAATGATGAATTACGTGTGGAGGATGAGTCAAAAAAACACAGTAGGACAGAGTAAACATATATTTTGGCAGACTTCTATTAACGATCAAAGACCAAAGTGAAGGGTCTGTATAAATGGCATTTTATTGAAGGCTTCTTAGACACAGGTGCGGACGTAAGTATCATTACCCCAGAATCTTGGCATCCGAATTGGCCACATCAAGGTGTAGATGTTCAGTTTCTGGGAATTTGAACCCTATCTCGTGTAAAACAAAGCACAAGATGGGTTGAATGCATAGGGCCCGAAGGACAAATAGGAAGACTAAGGCAATATATAGCCAATATTGCCATAAATCTGTGGGGCCGTGACCTGCTACAGCAATGGAATACCCAGATTAACATTCCTGTAGTTCCAGGAACTCATAATTCTGGGACAATATGATGAGGTATTATGGAAAAAGGTCACCAGCCATTCAGACTCTACAAGAACATACAGCAAATATCAAACCTTTAGAGGTCCCAACAGCCCTACCTTTAAAATGGCTAACTGAGAAGCCAGTATGGAACAAACAGTGGCCTCTAGCTGAAGATAAAATACAGGCATTGAACAGCTGTTGTAAGAGCAAATAGATGCTCACCATATTGAAGAATCAACCAGCCCATGGAATTCTCCTGTGTTTGTTGTAAAAAAGAAATCTGGTAAATGGAGAATGGTGACAGATCTAAGAGCTGTCAACAATGTAATTCAACCTATGGGCCCACTACAATCTGGAATTCCTTTGCCTTCTCTGTTACCAAAATGATGGCCTCTTATAGTTATTGATTTGAAAGATTGTTTTTTCACTATACCGTTACAAGAAGAGGATAGAGAAAAAATTGCCTTCACAGTGCCTACTTATAATAATTCTCAGCCTAATAGGATATATCAATGGACTGTCCTCCCACAGGGTATGCTCAATAGTCCTACATCGTGCTAATATTTTGTAAGTAAGCCATTGGAAATAATTCGAAAACAATTCCCAAGGTCCATAATTTATCATTACATGGATGACATCTTGTTATCTGATTCAAAATAAAAAGATACATTAGAAAGGATGTTTGAAGAAGTAAAGAAAGTCTTGCCTAGGTGGGGATACCAAATTGTCCCTGAAAAGATTCAAAGAGAAAATTCTATTAATTACCTAGGTTACAGAATAGGGTTAGAGAAAATTAAAATGCAAAAGGCACAAATTAGGAGAGACCAGTTAAACACCCCTAATGACTTCCAAAGATTGTTAGGAGACATTTCCAGTCTATGACCAGCTGTTGGGATAACACATGATCATTTAAACAAAACCTTAGATGGTGATAAAGATTTGAATAGTCCAAGAAAACTGATAGCTGAAGCAGAAAAGGAACTGACAATGATTGAGGAAAAATTACAGGAGGCACATGTGGATAGGGTGAACCCAAATCTTAGCTGCATCCTAGTCATATTGCCTTCCAGAATTTTTCCTACAGGGATTCTAATGCAGAGGGAAGATATTATTTTAGAGTGGATATTTATACCTAAGAAACCAAGTAAAACATTAAAAACTTATGTGGAAAAAGTCTCTGAATTAATTATAAAAGGTAAGCTGAGACTTCGTCAACTAGCAGGTATAGACCCAGCAGAAATTACAGTGCCATTTACAACTGTAGAAAAAATAAGTTATGGGAAGACAATGAACCGTGGCTAAGAGCTTTTGCTAATTTTGGGGGAGAAATTAATAACAACTATCCCAAAATGGTAGACTTAACCTAATTAAAAGAACTTCTTGGATTCTTCCTAGAATTGTACGTGATGCTCCAATAACTGGAGGCTGCACATTCTATACTGATGCAAATAAATCAGAGAAAGCAGGTTACAAGTCAGGTGAATTGAGTAAGGTGGGAAAAAGCCCTTATAATTCTGTTCAAAAGGCAGAATTATATGCCATTCTTATGGTGCTAAGGGATTTTAAAGAAACTCTTACTATAGTTTCAGATTCACAATATGCAGAGTTATCTTGCATATTGAAACCGCTGAATTTATACCAGATGACACAGAGTTGACTTCATTGTTTATCCAGGTACAAGAGATAGTCAGGAATAGGCTTTGTCCGATGTACATAACACACATCTGGCCCTATACAGGTCTGCCTGGTCCTCTAGGCCAAGGCAACGCTGAGATTGATCAATTATTGATTGGAAGTGTGATGCAGGCCTCAGAATTTCATAAGAAGCATCATGTCAATAGTAAAGGCCTAAAGAAAGAATTTCCCATTACTTGGCAACAAGCTAAGGACATTATCAAGAGATGTCCTACTTGTTCTTTCTATAATCAAACAGCGTTGCCTGCAGGGAGTAACCCAAAGGGCACTAAGAGAAATGAAATCTGGCAGATGGATGTGTTCCACTTTATGGAATTTGGTAAATCAAAATATGTACACTACACCATAGACACGTATTCAGGTTTTCAATGGGCAACTGCCCTGAACTCAGAAAAGGCTGATTCAGTAATCACACATTTATTGGAAGTTATGGCCATCATGGGTATACCAGCACAAATAAAGACAGATAATGGTCCAGCATATGTATCTAAGAAAATGAAACACTTTTTTTGAGTATTATAGTATAAAACACATTACAGGTATACCAAATAATCCTACTAGTCAGGCAGTTATAGAAAGATCAAATCGTACTATAAAGCATATGCTGAACAAACAGAAAGGGACCATAAATACCCCCAGAAATAGATTACATAATGCTTTATCAACCTTGAATTTTCTTAACGCTAATGAGAAAGGAATGACAGCAGCAGAAAGACATTGGATAATGGAAAATTCTGCCGAACTAAATCAACCAATTTATTTCAAAGATGTGCTGACCTCTAAGTGGAAGCCAGGAGATGTGCTACGTTGGGGAATGGAATTTGCTCTTGTTTCCACAGAGGAGGAAAAATTGTGGATACCATCAAAATTAATAAAGTTTCAATTTGAAGAGGAGAAACCTCTTGGAAAGGAGAAATGACAACTCATCCACAATGATGATATTCATACAGGTAGTAAGAAAAACATATAAAATGGGGGCAGGGTTCTGTTCTTATCTCCACAGGAAAACACTCATCTTTGAAAAATTCAAGGGACCCTGGATGTTTGGATACTGACAGATGGAAAAATACCTGCCCAATAGGAAATATCAAGAAAACTGAATGAGTTGTATAAGTAAAATATATTAAACCATATTTCTAAATTTATAAAGCTGGTGTTGAAGTTGGACTCTGGCTCAGTCCCTCTCTATTTCCAAGCCCGTTAGTAAGAGAAAAACCCAGAATTTCTGGAGTTTCTGTCTCTTATTAAGAGCCATGATGTGGGACAGAAAGAAATATGAGTTTAGAAAACATCTTTGCTTTTCTTCATACTTATCATTGAATATATCTATCATGCCTTTCAATGAATATACATATATATATATGACTAAAGTTTAATTTTTTTCACAATGAACAATGAGTTTTTCCTGAAGTGACATTTGAAGTTTCCAGTAAGAAGATGGGGCCCCATAACAACAACTCCACCTGGTTGATATGACGTCATGATACTGATAGTGCTACTACAAGACCTGATTTGGGTACCAGCTGCACAAGACAATTCCAACTTGGTTAGCTGAAATGGTGCACATCTTATACAATATTTTGGCCAGACCAGCACAAAATACTCAGAGACTATTGGCAATTTTAATAAACATTGACCTTGGAATTTAACCATCATTTTACTTTCACAGGATCCCCCAGAGAGCACGTCACCCCATGACAGCTGGAAGAAATTCTAGAGGACAACGCCCCTCTCCCAGTAAAGTTTGCCCTTGGGTTTAGGGACATCATTTAGGGGTTGATTATAATTAGTATACGATTGAGCGTTGGGGGAGGAATTTTATAAGCGCAGGAATCATTTGAAAAAAAAGGGGATGATAGGATAATAGATTTGTAAATCTGAGTTTCTGTTTTTAGACAAATATATTGGTATAGATACTTGTATATTGATACAAAGTTAAATTGTATTGACTTTTGTATGCCTGCATGTTTCTACCTCAGTTTAAAACATTTTTATGTATTGACATATATTGTATTGATATATATATATATATATATATATATATATATATATATATATATAGTATATATTTACCATATTGTAGTGTACATTTCTACCTCTGATTAAGATACTTATATAATGTTTGTGTATTGATATATATTTAACTACTGCAATAAATATTTGTACACTGTTTATATTTGGAGGTCATTGTCCTCATTTGTTTCATAGTCATTTATTGTCAGTCTTTAAGTTAGATAGATATTGAGAATTATATAGACTAATAGTCATCTAAGTTTGTCATTTATAATTAGACTAATCAGGTTCTTTAGATATATAGAGATCATACTCAGTATAGATAGATAATCTTCAACTTCTTCAAAGAGCTGTAGAAAATGGCCTTTAATCTAACTCAGAGTTTAGTGGGAATGAGATACAATTGCTCCTGGCAACACCACTCTATTCCCGAGAGAATGTTGAGCACGAAGACACTCCACCTGTAGCCTTTCTTTTAGGCAGAACTTGCCTTGGGGCAAAGAAATGACCATACCTCAACCACTGACAGAGATACAGAGCGTGCATCAATGGATAAAACAAGACAGTCATGTCCTGCCTAGACAGGGTAAGATAGTTTCAAAAAGTTACCTGCCTTTGAAAATGATTTGTCAGTTATGTTAGGCCTTAGCCAAAGTTGGTTGCTTCAATGCTGCTAACGTGAATTTGGGTGATTGTCCAGGTAGCTAGTTGTCTCTGTGATTTGTTGCATGTTTTGGAAGTTGTTTTACTCAACTTCCTAATTAACCAGATAACATTATTTCCCTTCTCAGATTTTTGATGGGTTTGTAGACTATATAAATGTAGTTACTTTCTCTCATGACTTGGCCAAGTTATTTTTTATACAAGACTTATCTAGTTAGAATAGGATATTTGTACTTATTGTATATAATTTCATAGTAGGTTTAGAACTCTCTTATTTAAACAAAAGGGGAGGTATTGTGGGAGGTCCTCCCGTTCCTCCAGCCTATAGCTGCTGAAATACCAGCCAATTGGGGCGTGGTCTCTCTCTCTTTAAAAAAGCGGCCACTTCCCTCTCCTCGCTCTATTCATTTTCTGCTCTGCAGGTGACTAGACTCCCTTCCTGGCTGCACAGAGGGCTGACAGTGATCTGTAAGTTATTTCCCCTTTAAGTAAATACCAGCGTATTAATCATAATTACAAATTGGTGTGGCATTGTTTATGACATACGCCTTCATAACCTGTGGGCTAGTTTCATCTCAATTGGCAGTTGACAGAAGCTATTTTTTGAAGGTGTTCACAGCAACCTTTCAGGAGGTCGTGATCCGTACTACCATATTGGGATAGCGGCAGTCCACAGACTCTCACCCTCTGTGAAAACAAAATAAGAACCTCCTTTCCAAAGCATCATGACCTTAGATCCAAATTTTAAAGTCAAGGCACTTTCAAAATATCTATGTGGGATTAGTTCAGCAGCATTTATAAACAAATATCTTTTAGGAGCTATTGCTCCTTCCTCAGCATTCAAATGATTCAAACAGAGCACAATAGCATACAGTATCAAAATTCTCTGTGTATTTTCCATCTTTGTTAGCTTCAATTTAAGCTCTAATTTATTTTTCCTTTTTATTTTTTTGCCTTTTGAGACAGGTTCTCTGTATCTTTGACCTGGAATAACTCTGTAGAACAGGCTGTACTTGAAGTTTCAGAGATCCACATGTCTCTGCCTCCCAGCATTGGGATCAAAGGTGTATGGTACTACACCTTGAACTCACAGAGACCTGTTTGTCTCTGCCTTCTCGGCACTGGGATTAAAGGTATATGCTACCACACCTTGAAGTTACAGAGGTCAATCTCTCTCTGACTCCAAGTGTTGGGATTAAATGTGTGTACTACTGCAACCAACAACTCTCTCCCTTTTTTTAACTTTAAGAACTTCAACTTTTAGCCTGCACATATTTTTAACACACTGTAAATCATTTAAAAATTTTCTTTGTCTTTGAATCTCTCTTTACTCTATATATCTCTTTTTTTTTACCACATGAGTCTTTAATTTACACAACAATCTCAGTAGGATTAAGAGGTGTCTTTGCCAGCTAGATGTAGCCTATTCCTTAGCTTTCTGCCATTCCAACCTTATGGCTGAGGTACCGGCCAGAGCCGCATTCAGTGCCACAAGTCTACAGTGTTTCAAGGTCCTTGCCATCAAACAAGCTGCAAAAGACAACACTCAAGCCCTCTCTTTGTAGCTGGCCCTCCTGACTCAAACAGTCAGAGTTTGTTCTGGCAGGATGGCCCAGAATTCCGGCATTTTAAAACATCACAGTTTTTTTTTTCCTGCTACTGCTGAAAACAAACAAGCATTCAGCTGGCTTTTATCAACACCATTTAAATGTTTCGTGGCAGGACCACTTAACAGCTGCAGGGTTTTGCAGCTGAAGGTGAGTCAGGAATCTTCTCTTAAATGAGTGTGCTTGCTTGCTACTAGCAAGTAGTGCAGACCCGAGATATAGCTGCTAAAAAGAAAACATGCTTTACTCGTTCCCGGGCTTTCTCAGGCTTTCAGTGGATTCAGTTTTCCACATGTCTGAGTGCCATTCTGTAGTAATTTGAGCAGCGGAGCTGTGTAACCAGCACCAGGGCAGCCTCGCTACCTAATGTCCAGAAATAATTACACACAAACGATTCTTTTAAACACTGCCTGGCCCATTAGTTTAGCCTATTAACCCATTTCTAATAATCTATGTAGCATCACGAGTGTGCTCACCAGGAAAGATTCAACAGGTCTAACCTGGTTGCTGGCTGCATTGCCCTCTGCCTCAGAGAGGAGAGCTATCACGTCTTCCCACGAGAGTGGATCATGGTGTCTCTGAGCACACTGCTTCTTGCTCCCAGCATTCTGTTCTCTTTCTCCTCCCACCTATGTTCTAAATTAACAGGGGAAGCAGTTTCTTTATTTAATTAAGCAATGAATTACTACCATCACTTTATCCTTTCAAGAGCTTGCCCTAATAAATCTTCCATGTCTCTTCTGCTGTATAATCTTTCATTTGAAAAGAACTTGCCTTTTCAGGGGAGGATTTTTTTGACATCTCTGTGGATGGAGATCATATGAAGAGGATCAGATGAGCAACCATGACAACTCTTATGCTGCAGAGTTAGGTGGACCAGAGATTGATTGCTGACAATCCTGTGCTACGCGTCAGATGCCCATGAACTCTGCCCCTGTTGTCAGACAGGCAGACATCAAGGTGGTCACACATACTTAACTCATTCAGTGTTCACAGACATTTATATTGAGTTTTAATCTTGTCCTAAACTAATAAAAAAAACAAGAATAGGAGAAGAGAGGAGCCTGAAGTAGGGCCTCCAAATGGGTCATTTGCAAAGGTAAGGTTTCCTGAATCTATGTATGCTTTCTCCTTTCCTTAGTCAAATAATCCCCCACACCAGTTTAGAATTGTGATTAATAGAATGATTATATCTTTAAAGGGCAAAAACTTACAGATGACCATCCTTGACAAAAGCCCTCAGCGGGATCAGGAAAGAAGCATAGAGGCCGGAAGGGAAACTGGAAGCAAGAGATCAAGCTGAAGGTAAATGTAGTTTTTTGAAAGAGAGAGAGACCACACCTCAATGGGCTGGTATCTCAGTGGCTATTGGCTGAAGGAGTGGAAGAAACTGATGCAACACACTTATATGGATATCGCAAAAAAAATGTTACTAGAAGGTGAGAAAAAAAACTATTTTAGTTTATTTATTTCAGTCCTTCCAGACACATCACAGAGATAGGATCTCTTCATGCATGAGAGTCACCGATGATATCCCTTTAAGAAAATACCCACAAAACTCCCAATATCATCATCAGCATTCAACAACATGTCTATGATTGCTTTGCCTTGCCTTTGCTTCTCAGTAAATGATGCTGTTAGTTAATCTCTGCAAACAATGCAAATTTCCCTGTACCTAAATAGACAGAATTGACAGGTTATCTTAAACACAACAGGGAGTCACACTACGATGGAATGGGTTAATCATCACCAGTGTGGCAGTGACATATTTAGGATCTTTCATTTGTCTAAAAATCACAGAATTGTAAACATGATATGTTGTCATACAGATTTCTTAGGGTTTTTTCCCCTGGTGGTGTCCTTGGTATGCTTCCATAATTTTTGCCAGATCCAATCAGTTTTGCCATGCACTCTCAGCTCCACATCATTGTGTTCCCCTTATGTTCTAGTCCAGGCATTTTTGACATCTTGAAACTGTTGCAAGAGTATCTCATGTTCCACCTAAATGATTTGGAGTGTTATTTAGGCTGAGTTTTATCTTCCATCCATGAGTTCATTGACTTTTCTTGGGCGTAATTCCTGGGACACTGAGCCTAACTCCTGGGGCATTCCTCTAGTTACTTCTCCTTGCTGAGACAGCTTACACTCTCAGTACTACTATGACAGTATTTCTGTAGCAAACATTCTTCTCAAGATGAGAAGAAATTTCAATATTACAATCCATTTGTTTTTTTTTTTGTGATTTAAACACACACACGCACACACACACACAAGTTAATGCACATACACTGATGATATTAATTGAGTAGGCCATTCTGGGGTTGTCAAGATCATTATCTCTCGAGGGGTTCTTAGAGGCATGGGGTGACCCCCTAGAGGAACTTGGGCAGGTGAGGAGAGGTTGACTGCACTGTGCCATGTCTATAGTCACAATGGGTGCCTTATCCTATAGTCAGACTGATGACTATCTTGAATATCACCATGGAACTTTTGTATGGCCAAGATGGAGATCAAGTCAGGGTAAAAATCAGAAAACTAGATGGAGCTTCCAAGCTCCAGTTGAATAGCCGACTGATGGAGAATAAGAGCAAGGATGTCAGGAATAAAATGACTTGGTCTACACACTGAGACACTGTGCCTGAACAAAGGGGGTTTCAACTAAACCAGTGGCCTGGGAATGAAAGAACATGGAATCAAAGTGGAAGCTCTGAATGTGGCTGACAATTGGACCAGACTGAGAAGCCAATGATAATGGCACTGACATTTGTCTGCACTTCATATACAGGCTTTTTGTGATCATATTCTATGTGGATGCTTGCCTTCCTAAATCTCGATGGATGAAGGGTAGGCTTGGACTTCAAACAGGTCAAGGTATCCCGCCCTCAATTTAAATTGGAGTAGGAGTGGAGAGGTTTGGTGGGGGAGCGAGAAGAAAGTGGGAGGAGGAAACGAAGTGAAAATTTTGATATTCATTATTATGAAGTAATATAAAAATCAATAGTAGATAACCAATAAAGAGATTGGAGCTAGAAAAAAAAACATTCATGTGAGTTGTTGACTCAGACACCAAAGACTTTTTTACAGAAAAGGCACAAAAAGAGATTGGGTTACCTGGCAAAATATGACTCATATATTTGGGAAGATGAGTGAGGTTTTATTTTGGGTCTCCAGGGGGCTGTGTGTGCAGCATTATAGGACATGTATGCTGGATATTTCTGTGGGTTAGTAGGGAAGAAAACTGCCTATGAGGGGTTTAATGACCTAAGTAGAGTCTTGATGATGTCACAAAGCTTTGGTTGGGGGTGGCAACACTGTTCCACATGAAGCACTAGTCTTCTGTGAAGGTGGGCTGACTATCTTCACGGTGGCTGAGGAGGTGAGTTCAGCTCTTGGGCTCCACAACTGTTCAACAGGATTAGGCAGCTGAACATTTCCAGAAGGTGGAATCTGGAGAGCCAAGACATTTTCTTTTGGTAAATATGTTTAGGAAGAAACAGGGACCTCTGTAGTCCCCGAGAGGTTTCCTTCAAATCTCCTGTGAGTCTAAAATTTATGTTGTTAACAGCTTCTATATTTGATAGCTGTGGGGACAGTGAATGCCAGGTATTCTTCCCACTTTATCTTTGCTATCAATGTCCAATTCATCAGTTCACGAAAGGGGCCAAGATCCTCATTGTCCATATGTGTTTTAAAAGATATTAATTATTTCTAAATGGTGCTGTTGCCCAGATTAATGAGTCTTTATTTTTGCAGTTTGTCTCACAAAACTCACTTCTCTAGTGAAGACATGGAATGGCTATATGTAATCAACCTGGGTCTGGATCAGGAGACACAATACATAGAACCAGTGGCCTGGAGTGCCATGACCTTGGGCAGGTGGTTTTGGATCAACCACCTAACCAACAGCTTGAGTGGGAAGGAGAGAAGTGGCTGTCCTTCGAATTCTTTGCCATCTGTTCAGATTTTTCTTTCTCACTTTGGGCATAGGCATCCAGTCTCCTCTCATTTACACAGTCTGGAATTAGGTTTCGCAGTAGAGGTCCATTGCCTTTGGGCAGCAGGAATATGTCTCTGATACACATATACTGAGCTGTAGACAATAGTTTGATAATTTTCCTATGAATTTCTTAAGACCAAATTACATTTAGGCAGCCCAAATCTATTCAGCACTGCCTTTATCATCTTCCCCAAAGATCTTCCAGAAAAGAATCTTGACATAGCATCCTCCCCTTCTTAACCTTGCAGGCACTTATGGTGGAGGAAACCACTTTGTGTCTGATTGACACTGAAGAATTCTTCCAATGCAGAGATTGGCAGCTATGAAGCCGAAGCACAGAAAGAGAGCCAAGAGACAGTGGAACAGGAGTGTTGTGGCCTATCTCAGTAAATCTACCACCATGATAAAGATGCCTCTTAGTATGAGATGCATGCCACCTCTCCAGAAGAAGAATGGGCCAACTCTCCAGAAGCAAAAACTGAGTAAGCCTTTTGAGGCCCTGAAGAATATTGTTGGCGGCCGAATTTCTCATGGCTGGAAGGAAGCCAATGAACCAGTCACCCAGTGGAAAGCCATCATTCTAGATCAACTGCCAACATATCCCTCTCTCTATTTGTTGAAATATGATGGGATTGATTGTGTCTATGGCTTGGAGCTTCACAGCGATGAAAGGATTTTAAAACTTAAGATCCTGCCTAATAATGTGCCATTTCCTCAGGTGACAGAAACTCATCTGTCAAACACCATAGTTGGCAGAGCAGTGAAACATACATTCACGGGCACAAATGGCTCTAAGGAAGACTGGAATGGGATGGTCCTAGAGGAGGTGCCAATCATGAAGACCTGGTTCTATATTACCTACAAGAAAGATCCGGTCTTGTATATTTACCACCTCCTGGATGACTACCTTGAAGGCAACCTCCACATCATGCCAGGCTCTAAGGAGGAGTGCAGTGTCATGGTCCCAGATGAGGTGCAGACCAGGATGACCTGTTTCTACATTGTCAAGGAGAATGATCCAGTCCTGTACCTTTACCACCATCTTGATGACTCCATTGAAGGCAACGTCCACATCATGCCTGAATGTCCTCCAGTAGAGGTGACTTTGGCATTAGGCAGGGATTCCTTGGCAGGCAAATGTGTGCAGTACAACAAAATGATGGAACCCAAGAGATAGGTAAAATTATTTGCCAAGTTCCCACCAAACCTTCTGTGTATTTCATCAAGTTTAATAATGACTTCCATATCTATGTCTACGATTTGGTGAAGATCTGTTAAAGTGAAATTCTCAAAATTTGAGGGGCACACTTAAAACTGTGTTTGGGGAATGTGTTTTTTTTTCAGAGATACCGCAGGTCTTCTATTAATCCTGGTATTTTTTTCCAATGGAATATTCTTGCTCGAAAAATAAAAATTTGTGACCATGTTGTGTTCTTTGGTGAATGATGGATTATGTTTGGTGGATGGGACATCACAGAAATACATGACTCAAAACAAAGCAGGATTTATGATCTTTCCCTTTGGAGAGGATGGACTGGGGATGCTTGGTGTGGTAAAGGACAAGATGGCTGTCTAAGAAGTAGTGGAGAGGGGACAAAAAGTTGTAGGATCTCGGGGCGGGATAAAGCTTGAGGGAAAAACATGTCAACTGGAAAGATGTGACAGATATCAGAGTGAGGTATTGGGACTTAAGAGGATAAAGAGTAGATTAATCAGGAAGGGACACAAATGTATACTCAAAATCAGAGGAAATTAGGTTTCATTTGATGAATAGTTTAATTCGTACTGGCTGTAAGTCACTGGATGTTTGAACTCCACTGGAGCATGTTGAGTGACCAGGAGCCTCCTGCTTAGAGAAAAGTGTCTCCGCCCAGTTCCTCTTCTGCAGTGGGATGGACGTCACGCTATCTACTTCCTTTTGTCAGAATTCTGTCTGCCACCTACTTTGTCGTGCCTGGATTCGGTATTCCTTGAACTCTCATTGGTCCTTTGCATGCCATCCAACCCTTGTGAGTTCATTTAAATAATTGCCCTGTCATATCTGGAAAACAGTGTTCCCTTTCATTGATCATGTTCTGTAGGACTTGGGCTATAAATCTCATCGACAGACGCATCCACACACAGGATAAACATGTACACATTGATGCCCACTAATGTGTGACATGCACACATATGATGAACGCACCGATCTCCATCAAATCAGTAAATGAGGGAATCCCTGATGCTAGGTGGAGTGTGGCAAAGACCCCACAAACCCATCAGACCCCCAAATACCAGTATGGTACTGGTGTCTGACTCCCATCATGTAAGGATCCTGCCATCCTGTAACGGGGCGATTTTTGCTTCCTTGATCTTCACAAACTTGGTTAAAATGTTAGAGTTGTCAAACTGCCAGTTAGGGTCCAGCATGTAGATCAGCTGTCTCAGGTCAGGTGATTTGGCTACAATTTGGGTGATAACTTCTACCAGGGAATTCTGGCACACCCTCACCTCTTCTTCTCCCAGTCCTCATCATCACTCTTGTGGCTGGGCTTGGAGCACAAAGAAGGCAAAATGGAAAAATCCTCCTCCTCAGTGCAAAACAATGTCCATCTTTCATATGACCTGACTCTCACAGGGAATGCAGCACATTTTATCCTTCTAGGTCTCCTCATTCTTTGGTTCACTCATTTTTCCAATGAATGATTGAATTCATCCATTCTTCCATCTCTCTCTCTCTCTCTCTCTCTCTCTCTCTCTCTCTCTCTCTTCTTCTTCCTTCCCTTCTTCAATTTCCCCCTTTATAGTAGTAATTTGAGCAGTGGGGCTGCGTCCCAAGCACCATGGCCGCCTACCTAGCTTATGCCCCTAAATAAGAACACAAAAACTGTATTCTTTTTTTTTCATTTTCATATTTTTTTTTAATTTATTTATTTATTAAAGATTTCTGCCTCGTCCCCACAACCGCTTCCCGTTTCCCTCCCCCTCCCCCGATCAAGTCCCCCTCCCTCATCTGCTCGAAGAGCAATCGGGGTTCCCTGACCTGTGGGAAGTGCAAGGACTGCCCACCTCTATCCAGGTCTCGTAAGGTGTGCATTCAAACTGCCTAGGCTCCCACAACAAAAACTGTATTCTTTTAAACACTTCCTGGCCCAGTATTTTCAGCCTCCTAACCCATTTCTAATAATGTATGTTGCAGCATGAGGTGCGCTTACCAGGAAAGATTCAGCATGTCTGACCTGGTGGCTGGCTGCATTGCCATCTGCCTCAGGGAGCAGAGCTCCCATGTCTGCCCGGGAGAGGGGTGCATGGCATCTCTGAGCTCACTTCCTCTTTCTAGCAGCATTCTGTTCTCTTTACTCCTCCGACCTATGTTCTAACCTATCAAGGGAAGCAGATTCTTTATTTAATTAAGCAATGAACTTCTTCCATCACTTTATCCTTTCAACAGCTTGCCCAAATAAATCTTCCATGTCTCTTCTGTTGTATAATCTTTCATTTGTAAAGAACTTGCCCTCTTAGGGAAGGATTTTTCTGACATCTCTGTGGACGGAGGTCATATGAGGAAAGTCGTGATCCGTAATACCATATTGGGATAGCGGCAGTCCACAGACTCTCACCCTCTCTGAAAACAAAATAAGAACCTCCTTTCCAAAGCATCATGTCCTTAGATCCAAATTTTAAAGTCAAGGCACTTTCAAAATATCTATGTGGGATTAGTTCAGCAGCATTTATAAACAAATATCTTTTAGCAGCTATTGCTCCTTCCTCAGCATTCAAATGATTCAAACAGAGCAAAATAGCATACAGTATCAAAATTCTCTGTATATTTTCCATCTTTGTTAGCTTCAATTTAAGCTCTAATTTATTTTTCCTTTTTATTTTTTGCCTTTTGAGACAGGTTCTCTGTATCTTTGACCTGGAATAACTCTGTAGAACAGGCTGTCCTTGAAGTTTCAGAGATCCACATGTCTCTGCCTCCCAGCATTGGGATAAAAGGTGTATGGTACTACACCTGTATTCACAGAGACCTGTTTGTCTCTGCCTTCTCGGCACTGGGATTAAAGGTATGTGCTACCACACCTTGAAGTTACAGAGGTCAATCTCTCTCTGCCTCCCAAGTGTTGGGATTAAAGTGTGTACTACTGCAACCAACAACTCTCTTCATTTTATTTTAACTTTAAGAACTTCAACTTTTAGCTTGCACATATTTTTAACACACTGTAAATAATTTAAAATTTTCTTTGTCTTTGAATCTCTCTTTACTCAATATCTCTCTTTGTTTTTTTGACCACATGAATCCTTAATTTACACAGCAATCTCAATATGACGAAAAGGTGGCTTTGCCAGCTAGATGTAGCCTATTCCTTAGCTTTCTGCCATTCCAAACTTATGGCTGAGGTACCGGACAGAGCCACATTCAGTGCCACAAGTCTACAGTGTTTCAAGGTCCTTGCCATCAAACAAGCTGCAAAAGACAACACTCAAGCCCTCTCTTTGTAGCTGGCCCTCCTGACTCAAACAGTCAGAGTTTGTTCTGGCAGGATGGCCCAGAATTCCGGCATTTTAAAACATCACAGTTTTTTTTTTCCTGCTACTGCTGAAAACAAACAAGCATTCAGCTGGCTTTTATCAACACCATTTAAATGTTTCGTGGCAGGACCACTTAACAGCAGCAGGGTTTTGCAGCTGAAGGTGAGTCAGGAATCTTCTCTTAAATGAGTGTGCTTGCTTGCTACTAGCAAGTAGTGCAGACCTGATATATAGCTGCTAAAAAGAATACATGCTTTACTCGTTCCCGGGCTTTCTCAGGCTTTCAGTGGATTCAGTTTTCCACATGTCTGAGTGCCATTCTGTAGTAATTTGAGCAGCGGAGCTGTGTAACCAGCACCAGGGCAGCCTTGCTAGCTAATGTCCAGAAATAATTACACACAAACGATTCTTTTAAACACTGCCTGGCCCATTAGTTTAGCCTATTAACCCATTTCTAATAATCTATGTAGCATCACGAGTGTGCTCACCAGGAAAGATTCAACAGGTCTAACCTGGTTGCTGGCTGCATTGCCCTCTGCCTCAGAGAGGAGAGCTATCACGTCTTCCCACGAGAGTGGATCATGGTGTCTCTGAGCACACTGCTTCTTGCTCCCAGCATTCTGTTCTCTTTCTCCTCCCACCTATGTTCTAAATTAACAGGGGAAGCAGTTTCTTTATTTAATTAAGCAATGAATTACTACCATCACTTTATCCTTTCAAGAGCTTGCCCTAATAATTCTTCCATGTCTCTTCTGCTGTATAATCTTTCATTTGAAAAGAACTTGCTTTTTCAGGGGAGGATTTTTTTGACATCTCTGTGGATGGAGATCATATGAAGAGGACAAGATGAGCAACCATGACAACTCTTATGCTGCAGAGTTAGGTGGACCAGAGATTGATTGCTGACAATCCTGTGCTATGCGTCAGATGCCCATGAACTCTGCCCCTGTTGTCAGACAGGCAGACATCAAGGTGGTCACACATACTTAACTCAATCAGTGTTCACAGACATTTATATTGAGTTTTAATCTTGTCCTAAACTAATAAAAAAAAACAAGAATAGGAGAAGAGAATAGCCTGATGTAGGGCCTCCAAATGGGTCATTTGCAAAGGTAAGGTTTCCTGCCTCTATGTATGCTTTCTCCTTTCCTTAGTCAAATAATCCCCCAGCCCAGTTTAGAATTGTGATTAATAGAATGATTATATCTTTAAAGGGCAAAACTTACAGATGACCATCCCTGACAAAAGCCCTCAGCGGGATCAGGAAAGAAGCATAGAGGCCGGAAGGGAAACTGGAAGCAAGAGATCAAGCTGAAGGTAAATGTCGGTTTTTGAAAGAGAGAGAGACCACACCTCAATGGGCTGGTATCTCAGTGGCTATTGGCTGAAGGAGTGGAAGAAACTCATGCAACACACTTATTTGGATATAGCAAAAAAAATGTTACTAGAAGGTGAGAAAAAAAAACTATTTTAGTTTATTTATTTCAGTCCTTCCAGACACATCACAGAAATAGGATCTCTTCATGCATGAGAGTCACCCATGATTTCCCTTTAAGAAAATACCCACAAAACTCCCAATAACATCATCAGCATTCAACAACATGTCTATGATTGCTTTGCCTTGCCTTTGCTTCTCAGTAAATGATGCTGTTAGTTAATCTCTGCAAACAATGCAAATTTCCCTGTACCTAAATAGACAGAATTGACAGGTTATCTTAAACACAACAGGGAGTCACACTACGATGGAATGGGTTAATCATCACCAGTGTGGCAGTGACATATATAGGATCTTTCCTTTGTCTAAAAATCACAGAATTGTAAACATGATATGTTGTCATACAGATTTCTTAGGGTTTTGTCCCCCTGGTGGTTTCCTTGGTATGCTTCCATAATTTTTGCCAGATCCAATCAGTTTTGCCATGCACTCTCAGCTCCACATCATTGTGTTCCCCTTATGTTCTAGTCCAGGCATTTTTGACATCTTGAAACTGTTGCAAGAGTATCTCATGTTCCACCTAAATGATTTGGAGTGTTATTTAGGCTGAGTTTTATCTTCCATCCATGAGTTCATTGACTTTCCTTGGGCGTAATTCCTGGGACACTGAGCCTAACTCCTGGGGGATTCCTCTAGTTACTTCTCCTTGCTGAGACAGCTTACACTCTCAGTACTACTATGACAGTATTTCTGTAGCAAACATTCTTCTCAAGATGAGAAGAAATTTCAATATTACAATCCATTTGTTTTTATTGTGATTTAAACACACACACGCACACACACACACACAAGTTAATGCACATACACTGATGATATTAATTGAGTAGGCCATTCTGGGGTTGTCAAGATCATTATCTCTCGAGGTGTTCTTAGAGGCATGGGGTGACCCTCTAGAGGAACTTGGGCAGGTGAGGAGAGGGTGACTGCACTGTGCCATGTCTATAGTCACAATGGGTGCCTTATCCTATAGTCAGACTGATGACTATCTTGAATATCACCATGGAACTTTTGTATGGCCAAGATGGAGATCAAGTCAGGGTAAAAATCAGAAAACTAGATGGAGCTTCCAAGCTCCAGTTGAATAGCCAACTGATGGAGAATAACAGCAAGGATGTCAGGAATAAAATGGCTTGGTCCACACACTGAGACACTGTGCCTGAACAAAGGGGGTTTCAACTAAACCAGTGGCCTGGGAATGAAAGAACATGGAATCAAAATTACCAGCAGCGTTTGAGCAGATGGAGAAACACAGAGTTCCTTATGGGCACATTGCATAGTCTCTAACTTAGAAGGTGGATGTCTTTCTGCGCTTTGTGCCTGTGTGCGCTTTCCCAAAGTAGGTTCTATATAAGGAATAGATTTTCAGGAATTTGATCAGATCTCAGCATCACCTGCCTGATGTGTTCACTTCCAGTTTTTTGTGAAGATGGTCAAAATTAACCATCTTTTCTCAAAGATGGAGAAGGAGGCTCATTGGGCTACCAGCTGTCCTGTTTAGGTGCTGAGGAGATCCACCTGGAGGGGTGAGTGTGTGTGATCCAGGGGCAGAAATCCCGGAAGAGAGCAAAAACCCCCCTCCCCAAGCTCCTACTGAAGGGTTGTCTTTCTTACTGACAACCCCCATTCCAAGCCTGCTTGCTCTGAAAGGTCCTTGCTCAGGAACAGGTTTCTGCTGCTACACTGAGTCTAGCCACCCAGACAGGTGAGTGCCTGCCTACCGGGCTGGCATCAACAACGCCCAAAATTAGCACGGGCACCTTCAGCTTGGAGGCAGAGTCTCCTGTGGTATTCTGGACCCTCCCTGCCTGCCACATTCTTCCTTTTATCCCAGGTTCATTGGGTTACCTGTTGTCCCTGATTTGGTGCTGAGGAATTCCATCTGGACTGGTGAGTGTGTGTTATCCAGGGGCAGATTGTCCCAGAAGAGAGCACAAACCCTTCTCCCCCAGCTCCTTCAGCAAGGCTATCATTTTTAACACTCCCCCAAAGCCAGTTTTGTCTGCAAGGTCCTTTGCTCAGAACAGGTTTCGGTTCCTACACTAAGGCTACCCACCCAGAGAGGTGAGTGCCTGCCTACCGGGCAGGCCTCAAGGACCCCAAAGGTAATATGGGCATCTTCAGCTTGGTGGCAGGGTCTCCTGTGCTCTACTGGGCCCAGCCCTGCCCCACAAGTTTGCCCAGTTTTCTGTGGGTCATTGGATTATGAGGCATACATTTTTCGGTGCTGAAGAGTTTCATATGGAGTGGAATGATTCCTGCTTCTACACTGAGGAGATACACCCAGAGAGTCATCACAGCAAAGTCTGTACCAAGACACCAGGCCCCTCCTGGCTCCATTTGAAATAAAAGATGGGAAAGTGCCAATGCAGGAATTCCTCCAGCAACCTGAAAGGCAACATGACATCCTCAGAATCCAGGGACCCCAAAATAAGAAGAATTGTACAGCCTACTCCAGAAGAATTAGAAGAAATTGACCCAAAATGAATTATATGAAAATAATAGAGGACCTTAAAACTGAGGTAAAAACTGCCATAAACAATTAGAGATTACAAACAAAAAGGTCAACTTCAAAGTAAAATCAATCAGAGTAGATGGAGATGGACATTTTTACTCTTCACAGAAACAATTCACAAGGACAAAGTCTCAATCCTGAATATCTATGCCCATAATATAAAAGCACCCACTTATGTGAAAGAAACATTACTAAAACTCAAGGCAGTCATCAAACCACACACACTAACAGTAGGAGATTTCAACAATCCTCTCTCACCAATGGACAGGTCAATCAGACAGAAAACTAACAGAGAAAGAAGAGGATTAAGGGAGGTAATGAATCAAATGGAATTAACAGACGTCTATAGATCATTCCACCAAAATAGGAAAGAATATACCTTCTTCTCTGCAGCTCATGGAACCTTCTCGATAATTGACCACATAATTGTTAACAATGCAAACTTACACAGTTACAAGAAAATATTAGGAACAACATATAGCTTATCGGATCACCATGGATTAAATTTAGAATTCAACAATGATGCTACCCCTAGAAAGCCTATGAACTCATGGAAACTGGACAGCCAACTACTGAACCACACCTGGATCATGGAAGAAATAAAGAAAGAAATTAAGGTCTTTCTTGAACTCAATGAAAATAAAGACTCAACATACTCAAACCAATGGGACACTATGACAACTGTGCTAAGAGGAAAGATCATAGCACTAAGTGCTCACTTAAAGAAAACAGAGAAAGCACACATTGGAGACTTAACAGCCCACCTGAAAGCTCTAGAAAAAAAGAAGCAGACTCACATACTAGGAGTAGAAGACTGGAAATACTCAAACTAAGGGATGAAATCAACAAAACAGAATCACAGAAAACAATCCAAAGAATCAATGAAACAAAAAGCTGGTTCCTGGAGAAAATAAACAAGATTGATAAATCCCTATTCAAACTAAGCAAACGACCAGGAGTGAATACACAAATTAACATGATCAGTAATGAAAAAGGAGACATAACCCCAGACACAGAGGAAATTCAGAAAATCATTAGATCTTACTACAAAAGCCTATTGCCATAAAATTGGAAAATATTAAAGAAACAGACACTTTTTAGATAAGTTCCATATACAATGGTTTGCCCAGAACCAGGTGAATAATCTAAACAGACCTGTTAGTCGTGAAGAATTAGAAGTTGTTATACAAAAACTCCCTACCTCAAAAAGCCCACGTCCAAATAATTTCAATGAAGAATTCTACCAGAACTTCCAAGAAGACCTAATACCTATACTCCTTAATGTATTTCACAGTAAAGAAACAGAAAAGTCATTGCCAATTTTCTTTATGACGCTACACTTACCCTGACCCATAACCACACAAAGACTCAACCAAGAAAAATAATTACAGGCCAATCTCACTCATGATCATCAATGACAAAATCCTCAATAGAACAGTGGCAAACCGAATCCAAGAACACATTAGAAAAATTATCCATTATTATCAGGTAGGCTACATCCCAGGTATACAGGGCTGGTTCAACATACGCAAACCTATCAATGTAATCCATCACATAAACAGAAAGAAAAAAATATGATCATTTCATTAGATGCTGAAAAATCATTTGACAAAATTCAACATCCCTTTATGATAAAGGTCTTAGAGAGATTAAGGCTACAAGGGTCATACCTAACTATAATAAAAGCCATTTATAGCAAGCCGACAGGTTACATCAAATTAAATGTAGAGAACCTCAAAATTATCCCACCAAAATCAGAAGCACGACAAGGCTGTCCACTCTCTACTTACATCTTCAATATAGTGCTTGAAGTTCTCACAATAGCAATAAGGCTACATAAGCAGATCCAAAGGATTTGAATTGGAAAGGAAGAAGTTAAACTTTCATTATTTGCAGATGATATGATAGTGTACATGAGCGAGTCTAAAAACTCCAGCAAAGAACTCCTACAGCTGATAAACACCTTTAGTTGCATGGCAGGATACAAGACCAATTCCAAAAAATCAGTTGCCCTCCTATACACAAAGGATAAGGAAGCAGAGAAGGAAATCAGAGAAGCATCCTCTTTCATGATAGCCAAAAATAGCATAACATATCTTGGGGTAACTCTAACCAAGGATCTGAAGGACCCATTTGACAAGAACTTTAAGTCTTTGAAGAAAGAAATTGAGGAGGATACCAGAAAATGGAAGGACCTCCCTTGATCATGGATTGGGAGGATCAACATAGTAAAAATGGCAATTCTACCAAGGGTAATTTATAAATTCAATGCTATTCCCATTTAAGTCCCATCAAAATTCTTCAAGATCTTGAGACGATATTAATCAACTTTATATGAAAACAAAGAACCCAGGATTGTCAAAACAGTCTTATACAATAAAAAATCTTCTGAAGACATTACCATCCCTGACTTCAAAACTATTACAGAACTTCAGTAAAGAAAACACCTTGGTATTGACACAAAAACAGAGAAGTTGATAAATGGAATAGAGTAGAAGACCTGGATTTTATCCCACAAATGTATGAACATCTGATATTTGATAAAGGAGCTAAAATTATTCAATGGAAGAAAGAAAGCATCTTCAACAAGTGGTGTTGGCAGATTTGGTCGTCAATCTGTAGAAAAATGAAAATAGATCTATATCTATTGCCATGGACAAAAATCAAGTGAGAATGGATTAAAGACCTCAATATCAGGCTGAACACACTGAACCTGATAGAAGAGAAAGTGGGAAGTACTCTACCACATATGGGCACAGGAGATCACTTCCTAGGCATATCCCCAGCAGCACAGACTTTATGGACAACATTGAATAAATGGAACCTCCTGAAACTGAGAAGCTTCTGTAAAGCAAAGGACACTGTCACTAAGACAAGAAGGCAACCCACTGACTGGGAGAAGATCTTCACCATATAGCAACAGACAAATATCTGATATCCAAAATATATAAAGAAACTGAATTTTAAAATGCTAGTAAATACAATTCAAAATTAGGGCACTGAACTGAAAGGAGAATTCCAAACAAAAGAAGTTCAAATGACCAAAAGACACTTAAGGTCATGCTCGTCCTCCATGGTGATCAGGGAAATGCAAATTATAACAAATTAGAGATATCACCTTACACCAGTCAGAATGGTTAAAATCTAAAAGACAAATGATAGCCTTTGCTGGAGAGGTTGTGGAGTAAGGGGCACACTCATTCATTGTTGGTGGGAAGGCAAACTTGTGCAACCACTTTAGAAATCTGTGTGGCAATTTCTCAGGAAATTTGGGATCAACCTACCCCAAGATCCAGTAATACCACACTTGGGAATATACCCAAGAGATGCCATATCATATGTCAAAAGCATTTCTTCAACTATGTTCATAGCAGCATTATTTGTAATAGCCAGAACCTGGAAACAACCTAGATGCCCTTCAATGGAAGAATGGATGATGAAAGTGTGGAGTATATACATATACTACTCAGCGGTAAAAAAAAAAAAAAAGAAATGACTTCGCGAATTTTGCCTGAGAATGGATGGAAATAGAGAACACTATCCTAAGTGAGGTATCCCTGACTGAAAAAGATGAGCATGGGATGTACTCACTCCTAATTGGACTCTAGCCATAAATTAAGGACATTGAGCATATAATTTATGATCCTAGAGAAGCTAAATAAAAACATGAACCCCCCCCAAAAAAAGACATATACTCATCCGCCTGGATAGGGGAAGTAGACAAGATTGCAGGGCAAACCCTGGGATCTTGGGGGTGAGGTGGCTTGGGGCTATGGGGAAATGGGGTGAGAAATGTGAGAATGGGAGAATGGGAGCAGCATGGGAGAATGGGATGTTTGGGATATAGGAAGGTTGTGCACGGGAGCAGAGAAATTTATATCCTAATTAAGGGAGCCATCCTAGAGTTGGCAAGAGACTTGACTCTAGTGGGGCTCGCAGGTGTCCAGGGAGATGTCCCCAGCTAGTTCCTTTAGCAACTGAGGAGAGGGAACCTGAAATGACCCTATCCTATAGCCATACTGATGAATATCTTTCATATCACCTTAGAGCCTTCATCTGGCGATGGATCGAGATATAGACAGAGACCCAAATTGGAGCACTTGACTTAGCTTAAGATCCCAAGGCCAGCTGGAATGTGACTGAAAAAGCATGGGATAAAACCGGACTCTCTGAATCTGGCGGACAAAGATGGGTGCTGGGAAGCCAAGGACAATGACACTGTCAATGATCCTACTTCATGTTCTGGCTTTGTGGGATCCTAGCCAGGTTCGATGTTCACCTTCCTAGTTTAGGATGGAGGGGGGGCACTTTGGACTTTTCACAGGGCAGGGAATCCTTACTGCTCTTCAGTCTGCAGAAGGAGGGTAGAGCAGTGGGGGGAGGGGAAGAAGAGTGGGATGAGGAGGAGGGAAAGGGGAGGCTGGATTAAGGCAGAATTATTTTTTCAATTAAAAAATTAGATCCAAATGAGGAGCAGAAGGAGGGAGAACATGAGCAAGGAAGTCAGGACAATGAGGGGTGCACCCAGCCACTATGATAGTGGAACTGATCTATTGGGATCTCACCATGGCCAGCGGGACTGGGACTGAATAGCATGGAATGAAACCGTACTTTCTGAATCTGGCGGAGAAAGAAGGCTGATGAGAATCCAAGGAAAATTGCACTAGGTTTCGGTCCTAATACATGAACTGGCTTTGTGGGAGCCTACCCTGTTTGGATGCTCACCTTCCTGGTCCTGGATAGAAGTGGGAGAACCTTGGACTTCGGGGAGGGCAGAGAATCTGGACTGCTCTTAAGTCTTGAGAGGGAGGGGGAATGGAGTTGGAGGAGGGGAACGGGTTACAGAAGTGAGGGAATGGGACAATGTGTGTGAGGATGGGGAGGGTAATGAGAAATGGGAAGGAGTTGGAATTTTTTTGCAATAACTAAAAAATAAAATAAACAAAAAAAAGATGGAGAAGGAACTAGAATTGCTTCTGTTAGAGAGGAACGTCCTTGAGTCATTGGTGTTGGTGGCAATGTTCCTGTAATCATTGGGACAAACGGAGACATTCCCAAATCATCTGGTATAGAAGACAGATGGCTATGTGTGCACTGGTCAAACTTATATAGTCCCAACTATTCATGGAAAGATGCTGACTGTTGTAGTGATTGTTGGTTATATGGTGAAGAAGGTAGAGTTTCAAACGTAGATATGTAAAGTTGGTCATATAGAAAATGTGCTAGATCTTTGGATGTAGATGAAAAAGATTCATTGGATCTGGTGCCATGTTGTAAAGGTCCTGTAGTTCCAGAAGGAAATCACCAAGGCCCTGTAGGCCCTTTGAAAAATGGTGATAAATCTGTGCAAATCAAGTGTCCTAGCTTATTGTGCAAAGATGCTGGTGGACCCAGAATTGATGTGCAAGATGCTCAATATTCTTCATTCCCTGATTTTGATGAGAAAGAACTCAGTGTACCTTGGAGAGACATAGAATTTTCCCAATGCCTTTGATAACACATGCAAGTTGGTTGATTCCTTAGAGTTGTTTGACGAGGTATATGAGCATCTGGTGAGTTCGTTTAAATATCTGCCCTACCATATCTGAGAAACATTGATCCATTGTCATTGAACATGTTCTGTGGGGCTTGGGCTATAAAAACTCATGAAGAGTCTCACTGGCACACAGGATAAATATGTACACATCGATGAACACTGCTGTGTGATATGAACACCTATGGTGAATGCACCGATCTCCATAAAATTACTTAACTAGGGAATCTCTGATGTTAGGTAGAGTGTGGGAAAGACACCACAATCTCATCATACCCCCAAATACCATTGTTATATTGATGCCTGACTCCTATCATGCAAGGATCCTGGCCTCTTGTAATGGGGCTATTTTTGGCTCCTTCATCTTCTCAAACTTGGTTAAAAATTTGGAGGTATCAAACTGCCAGTCAGCATTCAGCATGTAGATCAGCTGTCCCTGGAACCGTGATTTGGCTAAAATGTGGGTGAGAACCTGTACCAGGAAACCCTTATACATCCTCACCGATTATCCTCGTCCTCATGATTACTCTCCTGGGTGGGCCTGAAGCACAAAGAAGAAAAAATGCAATAAGCCTCCTCCTTAGTAGAAAAACATGTAAATCCTCAATTTAGCTTACTGTCAGAGGGAATGCAGCACATTTTATCCTACAGGGCATACTCATCCAATGGTTCACTCACTTATCCAATGAATGTTAAAATTCATCCATTTTCCCATGTCTCTCTCTCTTTCCTTCAATCCCTCTTCTATTTCCCCCTATATCCTGTCAACATCTTGCCTAGATAAATCTTCTATGTCTCTACTGCTCTTGAACCTTTCATTTGTAAAGAACTTGCCCTCTCAGGGAATTTTTTTTTCTCTTCTCTATGGATGGAGACCATATGAGGAAGATCCGATGAGCAACCATGACAACTCCTGTGCTGTAAAGATAGGCAGACCATATAATGATGGCAGACATTCCTATACAATGAGTCAGAGGTCCACGAGCTCTGCCCCTGTTAACAGATATGCAGGCATCACTGTGGCCACACATACTTAACTCACTCCGTGTTCACAAATCCTGGAGATTGAGGTTTAATTCTTGTACTAATCTGATGAAGAAACCAAAATGAAGAGAACAGAGGAGCCTGAAGTAAGGCCTTCCATAGAGTACCAATGTCCAGCCTACTGCTAACCACACGTTGGAAGCCAACTGCCTTTGATTTCTGAAACAATTGCTGTCCCTTTAAGGTCTCATAACAACACAAAATGGTACATCAGATGTCTCCAGCACAAAATTAGACCAATTATAAGACCCAAAAGAAGCAGCAAGTCATGTTTATTTGTAAGAAAGATGGTTCTAGTGGGACAAAATGATGTAGCATTAAAAACAGATTGGCGTTATCAATATGATTGCATGTGATATGATCCACACAGGCTCTGGTTCTGAATACTTGGACCTCAGCAGGTTTTGGAGGTTGTGGACACCCAGAATTTAGCTGTAGGCATTGGGGTCTGAAAGGACAATCCTTGATGTTTCAGGATATCCTTTCACTTGATCTCCACTGTTTCCTGATTCCCTTACAGGGAACAAGCAGCCTCCAATTACTGGTGCCATGCCTTCCCCAACAAGAACAGAGAGAACCCCCACCACACCCTAGTTGCTTTCATCACATATGAAGGCATAAGTCAGAAACTCTCTCCCACACCAGTTTATAATTATGATTAATTGAATGGTTATTTCTTTAAAGGGGAAAAAATTACAGATTACCATCCAAGTCAAGAACCTTCTGCAGTATCAGGAAAGGAGCCTAGCAGTCGGAAGTGAAGCTATCTATCTATCTATCTATCTATCTATCTATCTATCTATCTATCTATCTATCTATCTATCTATCTATCTATCTATCACATGTCCATCAAAGATTCCAGAAGTGTACAATATTACGTAAGAAAAAAAAATAAACCATTTTCAAACTCTAGAAATGACAGAGTCATGTTGCTACCTGGACAGGCATTGAAAGTTCCTCCGTACTGTTGGGGTATCCGTCATCAGCCTACAGGCCCATAGTTTACAGCAGACATTTCCATGAAGCAGGACATTTCAAAGACAGTCACTATCTGCTTGTCTTGAATAATGTCTTGCAGAATCTTTCATGAATCAGGAACACCAAAAGATCATCTCACCTTTAAGCAAGTTCAGTAGTCCTCTCTCTGTGTGTTCTCTGTGTCCGTACAATGCAATATTCCAGGCAAGAGCAGTTTCTTGCCCAATTGGCTATCAAACTCCATAAAGATGCTTTTCGTTGTCCATCTTGTTTCTGAAGTAGATTGGTGCTGCCAAGAGCAGAGTGTCTCATTATCATGAAAAACACTGTTATTAAAACATTAAATAGCATATTTTGTAGTTTTGAAAAATATGAAGAATGCCTATGTAAATGAAATATATATATCTATATAGCTAGAAAATCTAACTGACTACAAACTTGACTATTATTATTGATTATCTATTGACAACCTATATACATTACATTTTTAAATGCACTACACAATCACAATACCTTAATAAAGATCAAAAATGCATATACATATTACAAAATTGATCTTAAATCTCTATCAATAAGGCAAAATCTATACTAATGCAAATTATTCATATCTATATCATATCCCCCTTTAAATGTAAATGAACGTTTCTAAACCATATTTGGGAACATGGGTGCAGTTTTTTCTCTCCAAACTGCTTCCTGCTGAATGGGGGCATTGTTATTTTGGTCTTTCATGGTATAACCTGTGTGCTAGTTTCATCTCAGTTGGCAGTTGAGCGAAGCAATTTTTTGAAGGTGTGCAGAGCAACCTTTCAGGAGGGTGTGGTCCATCATACCATATTGGGATAGATGCAATCCACAGACTGTCACCCTTTGTGAAAACAAAATAAGAAACTCCTGTCCAAAGCATGTCCTTAGATCCACATATTAAAGTCAAGACATACAATACCATAATTCTCTGTGTATTTTCCATCATTGTGTGTTTTATTTTGACCTCTATTTTGTTTATTTTTCTTTTTTTTTTGCCTTTTGAGACAGGTTCTCTGTATCATTGACCAGGAATAACTCTGTAGATTTCAGAGATCCACCTTCTCAGCCTCCCTGTCATTGGGATTAAAGGTGTATGCTACTACACATTGAACTCACAGAGATATGTTTGTCTCTGCTTACTAGGCACTGGGATTAAGGATGTGTGCTACCACACCTTGAAGTTACAGAGGTGAATCTCCCTCTGCCTCCCAAGTGTTGGGATTAAAGGTGTATACTACCGCACCCAACAACTCTCTTCCTTATTTTAACTTTAAGAACTTCAACTTTTAGCCTGCACATATTTTTAACACACTGTAAATCATTTAAAAATTTTCTTTGTCTTTGAAGCTCTCTTTACCCTCTCTCTGTGTGTTCTCTGTGTCCTTTATGCCATTGTGCAGGCAAGAGAAGTTTCTTGCCCAAATGGCTTTATCAAACTCCAGAAGTACCTTCTTCAATGACCATCTTCTTCCTGATGTAGATGGTGCTGCCAGGAGCAGAGTGTCTCATTGTCACAAAAAACCCTAAGGTATTAAAACATTACATAGCATATTTTGTAGTCTACGAAAGACATGAAGAATGCCTATCTAACTGAAATATATATATATTTATAGAGCTAGAAAATCTAACTAACATGACTACAAACTTGACTATTATTAATGATTATCCATTAACAACCTATATACATTACATTTTTAAATGAACTACACAATCACAACACATTAATAAAGAACAAAAATGCATATATATATATATATATATATATATAACAAAATTGACCTTAAATCTCTATCAATAAAGAAAAATCTATACTAATACAAATTATACATATCTATATCATATCCCCATTTAAATGTAAAAGCACGTTTATAAGCCATATTTGGGAACATGAGTTCAGTTTTTTCTCTCCAAACTGCATCCTGCTGAATGGGTGCGTCGTTAATTTTGTCTTTAATGGAATAACCTTGTTGCGGTAAGTCTTCCCTTCCACCAGCCTATAGCTGCTGAGATACCAGCCAATTGAGGCGTGGTCTCTCTCTCTTTTAAAAAGCCGCAACTTCCCTCTCCTCGCTCTCTTCACTTCCTGCTGACCAGCAATTTGATTCCCTTCCTGGTTGTGCAGAGGGCTGATGGTGATCTGTACGTTTTTTTTCCTTTAAATAAATACCACCCCATTAATCATAATTCCAAACTGCTGTGGCATTGTTTATGACTTCCGCCTTCAGTTGGCAAGCAACGTTTGGTGTGAGGACCTCTCCTTCCCTTGATCGGCTGCCGGCCGCGAATTCAGCTTGGCGCGAGCTTCCCTTCCTCAGCTGCCGGGGACGGCAGGTGGCCTTGTGACCTGTGTCTTATATGTGGAGCCTGCAGAATAATATAAATCTTCATGCACTGGCTTTTATTGCTGCAGTTCTTTATATTTTCTCTTTAGACACCTCAGATTGACTTCCAGTCCACATGCAACCTATCATATCCACAGGCCTGCATAGTCTCCACCCGCATGGTTTGCTCTATTCTGAGTCATTTTTAAATCTCACTTGCAAGCACAGCTCTTAAGTGGCATGAACCAGAGCACGTGGTTGCTGAAAGCTGCAACCCCTCAGGGTGACTCTGTCACTTGGAGGCATAAGGGGCTTCCAGGTTGGTCTTCTCTATCCTTGGATTCTGGGTTTCTGGTTCCATCTCTGGAAATGATATAATTACATTTACTTTGTTGAGCAACTTACATTTTTCAATTTTTAACAAGTACTAGGCAGATTCTGAAAAAGGACCCTGTTTTCCTCGTGAGTTGGCAACAGCGCCACCTGCTGGATAATAGGTAATATGGCAGTTATAATTTCCAATGCGAATTTTACTGTTCTGGTTACCAATACAATGGGTTATATCATCCAAGGTTTATATGACTATGAGGATAACTTAATTTACTGGTTACTGGGTTTCAGTATTCTTTTACATATTCTATCATTTAGGAAGAATATGGCACTCCTAAGAACCACACAATCTTTACTAGAAACTCATGCAGGTCAGGAGATTCAGGATTAAAAAGAGACAAACATAAAGACAATAATAAAAGGACTTGAAATGATTGAAGAAATGAGTGGAGCTGGTGAACAGTGTAATTAGGCACAAGGACAGGATATAATGCCAACACCGGCTATTAGTACTGGCTTACCCAAGGATTTAGCAGCATAAACTATACTTAATTCTGACAAAGTGTCAACTTCTAAAGGCTCAAAGGGAGTCACAGAAGCTAGATGGACGCCAATAGCAATGAATGATCTAAAAGAAATTCAGCAAGCTATTGTTAATTTTGTCTTGCACTCCGCATATGTAATGGAAAGGGTAAGGACTTGGGCTTCTAATGCTAGAGCTACCCCCCATGATTTCCAACCGTTAGTGTCTGCAGTTTTAGATAATGGAACTTCCTTGATGTTTGGAATTTATTTCAGTGAAGAATCCAAACATATGGAACAGCAAGGAAGAGCAAAAGGTGTGGAGGTTTCCCAAGATCAAATTCTTGTTGCGGAGAATATGCTCATTCACAGGTCCAAGTTCTTTATGACGATGAAGTACTGTGTCTAAGTCACCAAGCAGCTTTAAATGCTTGGAATAGGATACAAGATCCAGCAAAAAGGGTAGAATCATATACCAGAATTAGGCAGGGACAGAGAGAACCCTTTCTTGACTTTTGCAAAGATTAATGAAGGCTCTGGACGTAGGGGTAACAGACCCAGAAGCTAGACGAATACTTCTTGAATCTCTAGCTTTTGGGAATGCAAACATAGAATGCAAAAAGATAACTGGGCCTTTAAAGTCTAGATCAGCACCTATGGATGAATGGATTCAGCATACGATGAATGTTGAGACGTTTAGCAATAACGATGAATCTTGGGTAGGAGAAGCGATTTCCACAGCAATGAGGAGACATCACACTGCCAGGTGTTTTAATTGTGGTAAATTAGGACATCTGAGAAGTGATTGCAGGCACAGAATTTCTAGGAATAATATCTCCTCTAGGAATGGCATAAATAGGAGACCTTGGCCTTCAGGTATATGTAGGAGATGTGGTAAAGGCCTTAATTGGTCCAACGAATGCAGGTCAACAACAGACAAACAAGGCAACCCAATAACGTTGGGAAACTCCTTGAGGGGCCTCTCACAGGCCCCCAAGCCAACAGTGGCCCAGTCATTCCCAGTCACAGTGGAAAACGTGCCTCACCAAGAAAATTAAAAGCTCCAATTTCTGCTGTAAAAAGTAATACTGGTCTAAATGATGAATTACGTGTGGAGGATGAGTCAAAAAAAACCCAGTAGGACAGAGTAAACATATATTTTGGCAGACTTCTATTAACGACCAATGACCAAAGTGAAGGGTCTGTATAAATGGCATTTTATTGAAGGCTTCTTAGACACAGGTGCGGATGTAAGTATCATTACCCCAGAATCTTGGCATCCGAATTGGCCACATCAAGGGGTAGATGTTCATTTCCTGGGAATTTGAACCCTATCTCGTGTAAAACAAAGCACAAGATGGGTTGAATGCATAGGGCCCAAAGGACAAATAGGAAGACTAAGGCAATATATAGCCAATATTGCCATAAATCTGTGGGGCCATGACCTGCTACAGCAATGGAATACCCAGATTAACATTCCTGTAGTTCCAGGAACTCATAATTCTGGGACAATATGATGAGGTATTATGGAAAAAGGTCACCAGCCATTCAGGCTCTACAAGAACATACAGCAAATATCAAACCTTTAGAGGTCCCAACAGCCCTACCTTTAAAATGTCTAACTGAGAAGCCAATATGGAAGAAACAGTGGCCTCTAGCTGAAGATAAACTACAGGCATTGGAACAGCTGTTGCAAGAGCAACTAGATGCTCACCATATTGAAGAATCAACCAGCCCTTGGAATTCTTCTGTGTTAGTTGTAAAAAAGAAATCTGGTAAATGGAGAATGGTGACAGATCTAAGAGCTGTCAACAAAGTAATTCAACCTATGGGCCCACTACAATCTGAAATTCCTTTGCCTTCTCTGTTACCAAAAGGATGGCCTCTTATAGTTATTGATTTGGAAGATTGTTTTTTCACTGTACCATTACAAGAAAAGGATAGAGCAAAATTTGCTTTCACAGTGCCTACTTATAATAATTCTCAGCCTAATAGGATATCAATGGATTATCCTCCCACAGGGTATGCTCAATAGTCCTACATCGTGCTAATATTTTGTAAGTAAGCCATTGAATATAATTAGTAAACAATTCCCCAAGTCCATAATTTATCATTACATGGATGACATCTTGTTATCTGATTCAAAAAAAGATACATTAGAAAGGATGTTTGAAGAAGTAAAGAAAGTCTTGCCTAGGTGGGTATTACAAATTGCCCCTGAAAAGTTTCAAAGAGAAAATTCTATTAATTACCTAGGTTACAGAATAGGGTTAGAGAAAATTAAAATGCAAAAGGCACAAATTAGGAGAGACCAGTTAAACACACTTAATGTCTTCCAAAGATTGTTAGGAGACATTTTCAGTCTACGACCAGCTGTTGGGATAACACATGATCATTTAAACAAAACCTTAGATGGTGATAAAGATTTGAATAGTCCAAGAAAACTGACAACTGAAGCAGAAAAGGAACTGACAATGATTGAGGAAAAATTACAGGAGGCACATGTGGATAGGGTGAACCCAAATCTTAGCTGCATCCTAGTCATATTGCCTTCTAGAATTTTTCCTACAGGGATTCTAATGCAGAGGGAAGATATTATTTTAGAGTGGATATTTATACCTAAGAAACCAAGTAAAACATTAAAAAATTATGTGGAAAAAGTCTCTGAATTAATTATAAAAGGTAAGCTGAGACTTCATCAACTAGCAGGTATAGACCCAGCAGAAATTATAGTGCCTTTTTCCACTGAAGAAATAAAAAAAAAGTTATGGGAAGACAATAAATCGTCTCTAAGAGCTTTTGGTAATTTTGGGGGATAAATTAATAGCAACTGTCCTAAAATGGTAGACTTAACCTTATAAAAAGAACTTCTTGGATTCTTCCTAGAATTGTACGTGATGCTCCCATAACTGGAGGCGGCACATTCTATACTGATGCAAATAAATCAGGGAAAGCAGGTTACAAGTCAGATGAATTGAGTAAGGTGGAAAAAAGCCCTTATAATTCTGTCCAAAAGTCAGAATTATATGCCATTCTTATGGTGCTAAGGGATTTTAAAGAACCTCTTACTATAGTTACAGATTCACAATATGCAGAAAGAGTTATCTTGCATATTGAAACCGCTGAATTTATACCAGATGACACAGAGATGACTTCATTGTTTATCCAGGTACAAGAGATAGTCAGGAATAGGCCTTGTCCGATGTACATAACACACATCCGGAAAAAAAATGACAACTCATCCACAATGATGATATTCATGCAGGGAGTAAGAAAAACATATAAAATTGGGGCAGGGTTCTGTTCTTATCTCCACAGGAAGACACTCATCTTTGAAAAATTCAAGGGACCCTGGATGTTTGGATACTGACAGATGGAAAAATACCTGCCCAATAGGAAATATCAAGAAAACTGAATGAGCAGTATAAGTAAAATATATTAAACCATATTTCTAAATTTATAAAGCTGGTGTTGAAGATGGACTCTGGCTCAGTCCCTCTCTATTTCCAAGCCCGTTAGTAAGAGAAAAACCCAGAATTTCTGGAGTTTCTGTCTCATATTAAGAGCCATGATGTGGGACAGAAAGAAATATGAGTTTAGAAAACATCTTTGCTTTTCTTCATATCTATCATACTTTTCATGAATATATCTATCATGACTGTCAATGAATATGAAATTTTCATATTCATTTAAATTTTAAGTTTTTCACAATGAACAATGAGTTTTTCCTGAAGTGACATTTGAAGTTTCCAGTAAGAAGATGGGGCCCCATAACAACAACTCCACCTGGTTGATATGACGTCATGATACTGATAGTGCTACTACAAGACCTGATTTGGGTACCAGCTGCACAAGACAATTCCAACTTGGTTAGCTGAAATGGTGCACATCTTATACAATATTTTGGCCAGACCAGCACAAAATACTCAGAGACTATTGGCAATTTTAAAAGACATTGATCTTGAAATTTAACCATCATTTTACTTTCACAGGATCCCCCAGAGAGAACGTCACCCCCATGACAGCTGGAAGTAATTCTAGAGGACAACACCCCTCTCCCAGTAAAGTTTGCCCTTGGGTTTAGGGACATCAGTTAGGGGTTGATTATAATTAGTATATGATTGAGCGTTGGAGGAGGAATTTAATAAGCTCATGAATCATTTGAAAAAAAAGGGATGATAGGATAATAGATTTGTAATTCTGAGTTACTGTTTTTAGACAAATATATTGGTATAGATACTTGTATATTGATACAAAGTTAAATTGTATTGACTTTTGTATGCATGCATGTTTCTACCTCTGTTTAAAACATTTTATGTATTGACATATATTGTATTGATATATATATATATAGTATATATTTACCTTATTGTAGTGTACATTTCTACCTCTGATTAAGATACTTATACAATGTTTGTGTATTGATATATATTTACCTACTGCAAAGTATATTTGTACATTGTTTATATTTGGAGGTCATTGTCCTCATTTGTTTCATAGTTGTTTATTGTCCTAGTCTTTAAGTTAGATAGATATTGAGAATTATATAGACTAATAGTCATCTAAGTTTGTCATTTATAATTAGACTAATCAGGTTCTTTAGATATATAGAGATTATACTCAGTATAGAGAGATAATCTTCAACTTCTTCAAAGAGCTGTAGAAAATGGCCTTTAATCTAACTCAGAGTTTAGTGGTAGTGAGACACAATTGCTCCTGGCAACACCACTCTATTCCCGAGAGAATGTTGAGCACCAAAGACACTCCTCCACCTGGAGCCTTTCTTTTTGGCAGAACTTGCCTTGGGGCAAAGAAATGACCATACCTCAACCACTGACAGAGATACAGATCATGCATCAATGGTAAAACAAGATGGTCATATCCTGTCTAGACAGGGTAAGATAGTTTTAAAAAGTTACCTGCCTTTGAAAATGGTATGTCAGGTATGTTAGGCCTTAGCCAAAGTTGGTTATTTCAATGCTGCTAACATGATTTTGGGTGATTGTCCAGGTAGCTAGTTGTCTCTGTGATTTGTTGCATGTTTTGGAAGTTGTTTTACTCAACTTCCTAATTAACCAGATAACATTATTTCCCTTCTCAGATCTTTGATGAGGTTGAAGAATATATAAATGTAGTTACTTTCTCTCATGACTTGGCCAAGTTATTTATTATACAAGACTTAATCTTGTTAGAATAGGATATTTGTACTTATTGTATATAATTTCATAGTAGGTTTAGAACTCTCTTATTTAAACGAAAGGGGGAGGTTTTGTGGGAGGTCCTCCCATTCCTCCAGCCTATAGCTGCTGAGATACCAGCCAATTGGGGCGTGGTCTCTCACTCTTTAAAAAAGCGGCCACTTCCCTCTCCTCGCTCTATTCATTTTCTGCCCTGCCGGTGACTAGACTCCCTTCCTGTTGCGCAGATGGCTGACGGTGATCTGTAAGTTACTTCCCCTTTAAGTAAATACCAGCCTATTAATCATAATTCCCAACTGGTGTGGCATTGTTTATGACTTACGCATTCATAACCTGTGTGCTAGTTTCATCTCAGTTGACAGTTGACCGAAGCTAATTTTGAAGGTGTTCACAGCAACCTTTCAAAAGGGTGTGATCCATCATACCATATTGGGATAGCCGCAATCCACAGACTCTCACCCTCTGTGAAAACAAAATAAGAACCTCCTTTCCAAAGCATCATGTCCTTAGATCCAAATTTCAAAGTCAAGGCACTTTCAAAATATCTATGTTGGATTAGTTCAGCAGCATTTATAAACAAATATCTTTTAGCCGCTATTGCACCTTCCTCAGCATTCAAATGATGCAAACAGAGCACAATAGCATACAGTATCAAAATTCTCTGTGTATTTTCCATCTTTGTTGGCTTCAATTTAAGCACTATTTTATTTTTCCTTTTTATCTTTTGCCTCTTGAGACAGGTTCTCTGTATCCTTTGACCTGGAATAACTCTGTAGAACAGGTTGTCCTTGAAGTTTCAGAGATCCACATGTCTCTGCCTCCCAGCATTGGGATCAAAAGTGTATGCTCCTACACGTTGAACTCACAGAGACCTGTTTGTCTCTGCTTTCTCGGCACTGGGATAAAAGGTGTGTGCTACCACACCTTGAAGTTACAGAGGTCAATCTCCCTCTGCCTCCCATGTGTTCGAATTAAAGGTGTGTACTACTGCAACCAAAAACTCTCTTTCTTTTTTTAACTTTCAGAACATCAACTTTTAGCCTGCACATATTTTTAACACACTGTAAATCATTTAAAAATTCTCTTTGTCTTTGAATATCTCTTTACTATATATCTCTCTTTGTTTATTGACCACATGAGTCTTTAATTTACAAAGCAATCTCAGTAGGATTAAGAGGTGTCTTTGCCAGCTAGATGTAGCCAATTCCTTAGCTTTCTGCCATTCCAACCTTATGGTACCGGCCAGAGCTGCATTCAGTGCCACAAGGCTACAGTGTTTCAAGGTCCTTGCCATCAAACAAGCTGCAAAAGACAACATTCAAGCCCTCTTTTTGTAGCTGGCCCTCCTGACTCAAACAGTCAGAGTTTGCCCTGGCAGGATGGCCCAGAATTCCAGCAGTTTAAAACAACACAGTTTTTTTTCCTGCTACTGCTGAAAACAAACAAGCATTCAGTTGACTTTATCAACACCATTTAAATGTTTCGTGGCAGGACCTCTTAACAGCTGCAGGGTTTTGCAGCTGAAGGTGAGTCAGGAATCTTCTTTAAATGCGTGTGCTTGCTTGCACTAGCAAGTAGAGCAGACCTGTGATATCGCTGCTAAAAAGAAAACATGCTTTACTCTTTCCCGAGCTTTCTCAGGCTTTCAGTGGATTCAGTTTTCCACATGTCTGAGTGCCATTCTGTAGTAATTTGAGCAGCGGGGCTGTATCACCTGCACCAGGGCAGCCTCGCTAGCGAAAGTCCAGATATAATTACACACAAACGATTCTTTTAAACACACCCTTGCCCATTAGATTAGCCTCTTAACCTATTTCTAATAATCTATGTAGCATCACGAGTGTGCTCACCAGAAAAGATTCAACAGGTCTGACTTGGTTGCTGGCTGCATCGCCATCTGCCTCAGAGAGGAGAGATATCACGTCTTCCCGCAAGAGGGTATCATGGTGTCTCTGAGCTCACTGCTTCTTACTCCCGGCATTTTGTTCTCTTTCTCCTCCCACCTATGTTCTAAACTAACAGGGGAAGCAGTTTCTTTATTTAATTAAGCAAAGAAATACTCCCATAAATTTATCCTTTCAAGAGCTTACCAATTTAAATCTTCCATGTCGATTCTGTTGTATAATTTTTCATTTGTAAAGAACTTGCATTTTCAGAAGAGGATTTTTTTGACATCTCTGTGAATGGAGATCATATGAAGAGGATCAGATGAGCAACCATGACAATTTCGATTGGATTAGGAGTGGATAGGTTTGGAGGGGGAGCGAGAAGAAAGTGGGAGGAGGAAACAAAGTGGACATTTACATATTCATTATTATGAAGTAATATAAAAATCAATAGAAGATAACCAATGAAGAGATTAGAATCTGGAGAGCCAAGACATTTTCTTTTGGTAAATAATTTTAGGAGGCAACTGGGACCTCTGTAGTCACAGAGAGGATTCCGTCAAATCTCCTGTGAGTCTAAAATTAATGTTGTTAACAGCTTCTATATTTGATAGCTGTGGGGATGGTGAATGCCAGGTATTCTTCCCACTTTATCTTTGCAATCAATGTCCAATTCATCAGTCCATGAAAGTGGCAAAGATACTCTTTGTCCATATGTGTTTAAAAGGTATCAATTATATATAAATAGTGCTGTTGCACCGGCTTTGTCACCTGCCACAAAGATCTTACAGAAAAGAGTCTTGACCTCGCAGCCTAGCCTTCTTTACTTTACATGTACTTATGGTAGAGGATCCTCTTTGTCCATATGTGTTTTAAAAGATATTTATTATTTCTAAGTGGTGCTGTTGCCCAGATTAATGTGTCTTTATTTTTGCAGTTTGTCTCACAAAACTCACTTCTCTAATGAAGACATGGAATGGCTTTATGTAATAAACCTGGGTCTGGATCAGGAGACACAATATAGAGAGCCAGTGGACTGAAGTGCCATGACCTTGGGCAGGTGGTTTTGGATCAACCACCTAACCAACAGCTTGAGTGGGAAGGACAGAAGTGGCTGTCCTTCGAATTCTTTGCCATCTGTTCAGATTTTTCTTTCTCACTTTGGGCATAGGCATCCAGTCTCCTCTCATTGACACAGTCAGTCCGGAATTAGGTTTCTCAGTAGAGGTCCATTGCCTTTGGGCAGCAGGAATATGTCTCTGATACACATATACTGAGCTGTAGACAATAGTTTGATAATTTTCCTATGAATTTCTTAAGACCAAATTACATTTAGGCAGCCCAAATTTATTCAGCACTGCCTTTATCACCTTCCCCAAAGATCTTCCAGAAAAGAATCTTGACATCGCATCCTCCCCTTCTTAACCTTGCAGGCACTTATGGTGGAGGAAACCACTTTGTGAATGATTGAAACTGAAGAATTCTTCCAATGCAGAGATTGGCAGCTATGAAGCCCAAGCACAGAAAGAGAGCCAAGAGACAGTGGAACAGGAGTGTTGTGGCCTATCTCAGTAAGTCTACCACCATGATAAAGATGCCTCGTAGTATGAGATGCATGACACCTCTCCAGAGAAGAATGGGCCAACTCTCCAGAAGCCAAAACTGAGTAAGCCTTTTGAGGCCCTGGAGAATATTGTTGGCTGCAGAATTTCTCATGGCTGGAAGGAAGCCAATGAACCAGTCACCCAGTGGAAAGCCATCATTCTAGATCAACTGCCAACATTTCCCTCTCTCTATTTGTTGAAATATGATGGAATTGATTGTGTCTATGTCTTGGAGCTTCACAGCGATGAAAGGATTTTAAACCTTAGTATCCTGCCTAATAATGTGCCATTTCCTCAGGTGACAGACACTCATCTGTCAAACACCATAGTTGGCAGAGCAGTGAAACATACATTCACGGGCACAAATGGCTCTAAGGAAGACTGCAATGGGATGGTCCTAGATGAGGTGCCAATCATGAAGACCTGGTTCTATATTACCTACAAGAAAGATCCGGTCTTGTACATTTACCACCTCCTGGATGACTACCTTGAAGGCAATTCCACATCATGCAAGGCTCTAAGGAGGGGTGCAGTGGCGTGGTCCCAGATGAGGTGCAGACCAGGATGACCTGTTTCTACATTGTCAAGGAGAATGATCCAGTCCTGTACCTTTACCACCATCTTGATGACTGCATTGAAGGCAACATCCACATCATGCCTGAATGTCCTCCAGTAGAGGTGACATTGGAATTAGGCAGGGATTCCATTGAAGGCAAAATTGTGCAGTACAACAAAAAAGATGGAACCCAATAGATAGCTAAAATTATTTCCAAGTTCCCACCAAACCTTCTGTGTGTTTCATCAAGTTTAATAATGACTTCCATATCTATGTCTATGATATGGTGATGATCTGTTAAAGTGAAATCCTCAAATTTTTAGGGGCACACTTAAAACTGTGTTTGGGGAATGTGTTTTTTTCAGAGATACCTCAGGTCTTCTATTAATCCTGGCATTTTTTCCAATGGAATATTCTTGCTCGAAAAATAAAAATTTGTGACCATGTTGTGTTCTTTGGTGAATGATGGATTATGTTTGGTGGATGGGACATCACAGAAATACATGACTCAAAACAAAGCAGGATTTATGATCTTTCCCTTTGGAGAGGATGGACTGGGGATGCTTGGTGTGGTAAAGGACAAGATGGCTGTCTAAGAAGTAGTGGAGAGGGGACAAAAAGTTGTAGGATCTCGGGGCGGGATAAAGCTTGAGGGAAAAACATGTCAACTGGAAAGATGTGACAGATATCAGAGTGAGGTATTGGGACTTGAGTGGATAAAGAGTAGATTAATCAGGAAGGGACACAAATGTATACTCAAAATAAGGGAAAATTAGGTTTCATTTGATGAATAGTTTAATTCGCACTGGATCTAAGTCACTGGATGTTTGATCTCCACTGGAGCATGTTGAGTGACCAGGAGCCTCCTGCTTAGAGAAAAGTGTCTACTCCCAGTTGCTCTTCTGCAGTGGGATGGATATCAAGCTACCTACTTCCTTTTGTCAGAATTCTTTCTGCCACATACATTGTCATGCCTGGATTGGGTATGCCTTGAACTCTCATTGGTCCTTTGCATGCCATACAACCCTTGTGAGTTCATTTAAATAATTGCCCTGCCATATCTGGAAAACAGTGTTCCCTTTCATTGATCATGTTCTGTAGGACTTGGGCAATAAAACTCATCGACAGACGCACCCACACAGGATAAACATGTACACATTGATGCCCACTAATGTATGACATGCACACATATGATGAATGCACCGACTCCATCAAATCAGTAAACGAGGGAATCCCTGATGCTAGGTGGAGTGTGGCAAAGACCCCACAAACCCATCAGACCCCCAAATACCAGTATGGTATTGATGTCTGACTCCCATCATGTAAGGATCCTGCCATCCTGTAACGGAGCGATTTTTGCTTCCTTCATCTTCACAAACTTGGTTAAAATGTTAGAGTTGTCAAACTTCCAGTTAGGGTCCAGCATGTAGATCAGCTGTCCCAGGTCAGGTGATTTGGCTACAATTTTGGTGAGAACTTCTACCAGGGTATTCTGGTACACCCTCACCTCTTCTTCTCCCAGTCCTCTTCTTCACTCTTGTGGCTGGGATTGGAGCTCAAAGAAGGCAAAATTGGAAAAGCCTCCTCCTCAGTTTAATGCAATGTCCATCTTTCATATGACCTGACTCTCACAGGGAATGTAGCATATTTTATTCTTCTAGGTCTCCTCATACATTGGCTCACTCATCTTTCCAATGAATGATTGAATTCATCCATTCTTCCATCTCTTTCTCTCTCTCTCTCTCTCTCTCTCTCTCTCTCTCTCTCTCTCTCTCTCCCTTCATCCTTCCCTTCTTGCATTTCCCCCTTTATAGTAGTAATTTGAGCAGTGGGGCTGCTTCCCAACATCATGGCTGCCTAGTTTGCTTATGCCCCAAAATGAGAACACAAAAACTTTATTCTTTAAACGCTCCCTGGCCCATTATTTTCAGCCTCTTAAACCATTTCTAATAATATATGTTGCAGCACGAGGTGTGCCTACCAGGAAAGATTCAGCATGTCTGACCTGCTGGCTGGCTGCATTGCCATCTGCCTCAGAGAGCAGAGCTTCCGTGTCTGCCCGGGAGAGGGGTGCATGGCATCTCTGAGCTCACGTCCACTTTCTCACAGCATTCTGTTCTCTTTACTCCTCCCACCTATGTTTTAACCTATCAAGGGAAGCAGATTCTTTATTTAATTAAGCAATGACCTTCTTCCATCACTTTATCCTTTCAACAGCTTGCCCAAAAAAATCTTCCATGTCTCTTCTGTTGTATAATCTTTCATTTGTAAAGAACTTGCCCTCTCAGGGAAGGATTTTTCTGACATCTCTGTGGATGGAGGTAATATGAGGAAGATCAGATGAGCAACCATGACAACTCTTATGCTGTAGAGTTTGGTGGACCAGAGATTGATTGCTGACAATCCTGTGCTATGCATCAGATGCCCATGAACTCTGCCCCTGTTGTCAGACAGGCAGACATCACGGTGGCCACACATACTTAACTCATTCAGTGTTCACAGATCATGTAGTTTGAGTTCTAATTCTTCTCCTAAACTAATAAAGAAACCAAGATTAGGAGAAGAGAGGAGCCTGAATTAAGGCCACCAAATGGGTCGTTGAGCAAAAGTAAGGTTACCTGCCTCTGTTTATGCTGTCTCCCTTTCTTAATCAAATCCATCCTTCCATAGAGTAGCTATAGGCAAACCGATTTCTCGCCAACAGCTAAGCATAGGTTTGAACCCAACAGCCTTTGATTTCTGAAATAAGAACTCTCCCCTTTAGGTCTCATAACAACACAGGAAGTTTTGTAAGACTGTACCAGCAACAAATTAAAGCAATTCTAGGACACCAAAGATGCAGCAAATTATGTTTATTGGTAATAAACATGGTTTGGATGTGACAAATAAAATCAGATTGGTGTACTCACGATGATTTCATGTGATATGGCACACACAGGCTTCTGGTTCTGAATACTTCACGCTCAGTGGATTTTGGATATTGTGGTGACCCTGAACCTAGCTGGAGGCTTTGGGGCCTGAAAGGACAAGCCTTGATATTTCAGGACATCCTTGTCCTTGGTTTCCCCTGTTTACTGATTTCCATACAGAGAATGAGCAGCCATCTACTCCTGGAGCCATGCCATCCCACATGAACAGAGAGAACACCCTCCACACCCAGGTTGCTTGTATCACATATGAAGGCATAATTCACAAACAAACTCACACACAAGTTTAGTATTTTGATTAATAGAATGATTATTTCTTTAAAGGGCAAAAACATACAGATGACCATCCCTGACAAAAGCCCTCAGCGGGATCAGGAAAGGAGCCTAGAAGCCAGAAGTGAAACTGGAAGCAAGAGATCAAGCTGAAGGTAAATGTTGGTTTTTGAAAGAGAGAGAGACCACACCTCAATGGGCTGGTATGTCAGTGGCTATTGGCTGAAGGAGTGGTAGAAACTCATGCAACACACTTATTTGGATATAGCAAAAAAACAAAAAAAGTTACTAGGATGTGAGAAAACAAAAAACTATTTTAGTTTATTTATTTCAGTCCTTCCAGAAACATCACAGAGATAGGATCTCTTCATGCATGAGAGTCACCGATGATTTCCCTTTAAGAAAAAACCCACAAAACTCCCAATAACATCATCAGCATTCAACAACATGTCTATGATTGCTTTGCCTTGCCTTTGCATGTCAGTAAATGATGCTGCTAGTTAATCTCTGCAAGCAATGCAAATTTCCCTGTAACTAAATAGAACGAATTGACAGGTTATCTTAAACACATCAGGGAGTCACACTACGATCGAATGGGTTAATCATCACCAGTGAGACAGTGACATATTTAAGATCTTTCCTTTGTCTATAAATCTCAGAATTGTCAACATCTGTTGTCATACAGATTTCTTAGGGTTTTGTCCCACTGGTGGTTTCCTTGGTAAGCTTCCATAATTTTTGGCAGATCCAATCAGTTTTGCCATGCACTCTCAGCTCCACATCATTGTGTTCCCCTTATGTTCTAGTCCAGGCATTTTTGACATCTTGAAACTGTTGCAAGAGTATCTCATGTTCCACCTAAATGATTTGGAGTGTTATTTAGGCTGAGTTTTATCTTCCATTCATGAGTTCATTGACTTTCCTTGGGCATAATTCCTGGGACACTGAGCCTAACTCCTGGGAGATTTCTTTAGTTACTTCTCCTTGCTGAGACAGCTTACACTCCCAGTACTACTATGACAGTATTTCTGTAGCAAACATTCTTCTCAAGATGAGAAGAAATTTCAATATTACAATCCATTTGTTTTTATTGTGATTTAAACACACACACACACACAAGTTAATGCAAATACACTGATGATATCAATTTAGTGGGCCATTCTGGGGTTTCAAGATCTTTATCTTTCGAGGGGTTCTTAGAGAGCCATGGGGTGAGCCCCTCTAGTAACTTGGGCAGGTGAGGAGAGGTTGACTGCACTGTGCCATGTCCATAGTCACCATGGGTGACTTGTCCTATACTCAGACTGATGACTATCTTGAATATCACCATGGAACTTTTGTATGGCAAATGATGGAGATCAAATCAGGGTAAAATTCACAAAACTAGATGGAGCTTCCAAGCTCCAGTTGAATAGCCGAATGATGGAGGATAAGAGCAAGGATGTCAGGAATAAAATGCCTTGGACCACACACTGTGACACTGAGACACTGTGCCTGAACGAATGGGATTTCAACTAAACCATTGGCCTGGGAATGAAAGAACATGGGTTCAAAGTGGAAGCTCTGAATGTGGCTGCCAATTGTGGCAGACTGGGAAGCCAATGGTAATGACACTGGCATTTGTCTGCACTTCATATACAGGCTTCTTTGTGATCCTATTTGATGTGGATGGCTACCTTCCTAAATCTCGATGGATGAAGGCTGGGCTTGTACTTCCCACAGGTCAAGGTATGCCGCCAACAATTTGGATTGGAGTAGGAGTAGAGAGGTTTGGTGGGGAAGTGAGAAGAATGTGGGAGGAGGAAACGAAGTAGAAATTTTGATATTCATTATTATGAAGTAATATATAAATCAATAGAAGATAACCAATGAAGAGCTTGTAGCTAGGAATAAAAAAAACATTCATGTGAGTTGTTGACTCAGACACCAAAGACTTTTTACAGAAAAAAAAAATAAATAAAAAAAATAAAAAAAACACATATATGGATTGAGTTACTTTGCAAAATATGACTCATGTATTTGGGAAGATGAGTGGGATTTTTATTTTGGGTCTCCAGGCGGCTGTGTGAGCAGCATTATAGGACCTGCATGCTGGATATTTCTGTGGGTAAGTAGGGAAGAAACCTGCCTATGAGGGGTGTTATGACATAAGTATAGCCTTGGTGATGTCACAAAACTGTGGTTGGGGTTGGCAACTCTCTTCCACATGAAGCACTAGTCTTCTGTGAAGGTGTGCTTACTATCTTCACGGTGGCTGAGGAGGTGAGTTCAGCTCTTGGGCTCCACAACTGTTCAACAGGATTAGGCAGCTGAACATTTCCAGAAGATGGAATCTGGAGAGCCAAGACATTTTCTTTTGGTAAATATGTTTAGGAAGCAACTGGGACCTCTGTAGTCACAGAGAGGTTTCCGTAAAATCTCCTGTGAGTCTAAAATTTATGTTGTTAACAGCTTCTATTTTGATAGCTGTGGGGACGGGGAATGCCAGGTATTCTTCCCACTTTATCTTTGCTATCAATGTCCAATTCATCAGTACACAAAAGTGGCAAAGATGCTCTTTGTCCATATGTGTTTTAAAAGATATTAATTATTTCTAAATGGTGCTGTTGCCCAGATTAATGAGTCTTTATTTTTGCAGTTTGTCTCACAAAACTCACTTCTCTAATGAAGGCATGGAATGGCATTTTTGTAATAAACCTGGGTCTGGATCAGGAGACACAATACAGAGAGCCAGTGGACTGGAGTGCCATGACCTTTGTCAGGTGGTTTTGGTTCAATCACCTAACCAACAGCTTGAGTGGCAAGGAGAGAAGTGGCTGTCCTTTGAATTCTTTGCCATCTGTTCAGATTTTTCTTTCTCACTTTGGGCATAGGCATCCAGTCTCCTCTCATTGACACAGTCAGTCTGGAATTAGGTTTCTCAGTAGAGGTCCATTGCCTTTGGGCAGCAGGAATGTGTCTCTCATACACATATACTGAGCTGTAGACAATAGTTTGATAATTTTCCTATGAATTTCTTAAGACCAAATTACATTTAGGCAGCCCAAATCTATTCAGCACTGCCTTTGTCACCTTCCCCAAAGATCTTCCAGAAAAGAGTCTTGACCTCGCATCCTCCCCTCTTATCCATGCAGGCATTTATGGTGGAGGAAACCACTTTGTGTCTGATTGAAACTGAAGTATTCTCCCAATGCAGAGAATATTAGCTATGAAGCCCAAGCACAGAAAGAGAGCCAAGAGACAGTGGAACAGGAGTGTTGTGGCCTATCTCAGTAAGTCTACCGTCATGACAAAGATGCCTCTTAGTATGAGATGCATGCCACCTCTCCAGAAGAAGAATGGGCCAACTCTCCAGAAGCAAAAACTGAGTAAGCCTTTTGAGGCCCTGGAGAATATTGTTGGCCGCAGCATTTCTCATGGCTGTAAGGAAGCCAATGAACCAGTCACCCAGTGGAAAGCCATCATTCTAGATCAACTGCCAACATTTCCCTCTCTCTATTTGTTGAAATATGATGGGATTGATTGTGTCTATGGCTTGTGGCTTCACAGCGATGAAGGGATTTTAAACCTTAATGTACTGTCGAATAATGTGCCATTTCCTCAGGTGACAGACACTCATCTGTCAAACACCATAGTTGGCAGAGCAGTGATAAACATGTACACATTGATGCCCACTAATATGTGACCTGCACACATATGATGAGTGCCATCAAATCAGTAAACTAGGGAATCCCTGATTCTAGGTGTAGTGTGGCAAAGACCCCACAAACCCATCAGACCTGAAAATACCTGTATGGTATTGATGTCTGACTCCCATCATGTGAGTATCCTGACATCCTGTAACGGGGCGATTTTTGCTTCCTTCATCTTCACAAACTTGGTTAAAATGTTAGACTTGTCAAACTGCCTGTTCGGGTCCATCATGTAGATCAGCTGTCCCATGTCAGGTGATTAGGCTACAATTTGGGTGAGAACTTCTACCAGGGCATTCTGGTACACCCTCACCTCTTCTTCTCCCAGTCCTCATCATCACTCTTGTGGCTAGGCTTGGAGCACAAAGAAGGCAAAATTGAAGAAGCCTCCTCCTCAGTGCAAAAAATTGTCCATCTTTCCTTTGACCTGACTCTCACAGGGAATGCAGCACATTTTATCCTTCTAGGTCTCCTCATTCATCGGTACACTCATTTTTCCAATGAATGATTGAATTCATCCATTCTTCCTTATCTCTCTCTTTCTCTCTTCTTCCTTCCCTTCTTCCATTTCCCCCTTCATAGTAGTAATTTGAGCAGCGGGGCTGCATTCCCAGCACCATGGAGGCCTAGCTAGCTTATGCCCCGAAATGACAACACAAAAACTGTATTCTTTTAAACACTCCCTGGCCCCTTATTTTCAGCCTCTTAACCCATTTCTAATAATATATGTTGCAGCACGTGGTGTGCTTTCCAGGAAAGATTCAGCATGTCTGACCTGGTGGCTGTCTGCATCGTCATCTGCCTCAGAGAGCAGAGCTACCCTGTCAGCCCGGGAGAGGGATAACATGGCGTCTCTAAACTCAATTCCTCTTCCTCCCAGCATTCTGTTTTGTTTACTCCACCCACCTTTGTTCTAACCTATCAGGGCAAAGAGTTTCTTCAGTTAATTAACCAATGACCTATCCTCCATCATTTCCCCTATTTCTGTTTAAACAAGAAAGGAATCTTTAACTTTAACATAGGAACATAACACATAACAAAACAGAACAGATATCAAGCAAGAATGTCAGTCACAATATTTATATCTATTTTATCTTGTATCATAATATTTGAAATCTATAACTATCTATCTATTTTCAACTCCATCAAAGTCTCCAGAAGAATAAAATATTCCCTAAGCTAACAAAAATTAAGCCATTATCAAAGTCTAGAAATGACAAAGACATCTCGCTGCCTGGTCAGTCACCGAGAGTTCCACTGTACCATTAGGGTATCCATCCTTAGCCTACAGGCCCACAGACATTTCCACAAAGCAGAAAATTTCAAAGGCAGTCACTATCTGCTTGTCTTGAAGAATGTCTTGCAGAATCTTTCATGAATCAGGAATACCAAAAGACCATCTCACCTTTTGGCAAGTTCAGTAGTCCTCTCTCTGCGTGTTCTGTGTGTCCAGTTTATGCAATCATCCAGGTAAGAGCAGTTTCTTGCCCAAATAGCTATCAAACTCCATAAGGATCCTCGTCGATGCCCACCTTCTTCCTGAAGTAGATTGTTGCTGCCAGGAGCAGAGTGTCTCATTGTCACAAAACCCTAAGGTATAAAAACATTAAATAGCATATTTCGTAGTCTAAGAAAGATATGAAGAATGCCTATCTAACTGAAATATATATCTATATAGCTAGAAATCTAACTAACATGACTACAAACGTGACAATTATTAATGATTATCCATTAACAACCTATATACATTACATTTTTAAGTGAACTACACAATCACAATTCCTTAATAAAGAGCAAATATGCATATACATATAAGAAAATTGACCTTAAATCTCTATCAATATTGCAAAATCTATACTAATGCAAATTATTCATATCTATATTACATCCCCCTTTAAATATAAAAGAACATTTATAAAGCATATTTGGGAACATGGGTCAGTTTTTTTCTCTCCAAACTGCTTCGTGTTGAATGGGGGCGTCAGTAAGTAGGTGTTTCATGGTATAACCTGTGTGCTAGTTTCATCTCAGTTGGAAGTTGAGCGAAGAAGTGTTTCGAAGATGTTCACAGCAACCTTTCAGGAGGGTGTGGTCCTTCATACCATTTTGGGATAGACGGAATCCACAGACTCTCACCCTCTGTGAAAACAAAATAAGAATCTCCTTTCCAATGCATCATGTCCTTAGATCTAAATTTCAAAGTCGAGGCATTTTCAAAATACCTATGTTGGATTAGTTCAGAAGCATTTATAAACAAATATCTTTTAGCAGCTATTGCTCCTTCCTCAGAATTCAGACGATTCAAACAGAGCATAATAGCATACAATGTCAAAATTCTCTGTGTATTTTCCATCATTGTGAGCTTCAATTTAAGCTCTATTTTTTTTATTTTTTTTCCATTGTCCTTGGCTTTTCAGCAGCCCTCATTGTCCGCCATATTCAGAGAGTCCGGTTTTATCCCCTGCTTTTTCAGTCACAGTCCAGCTGGCCTTGGTGAGCTCCCAATAGATCAGCCCCACTGTCCGTGGTTGGGTGCACCCCTCTTGGTCTTGACTTCCTTGCTCATCTTCTCCCTCCTTCTGTTCCTCATTGGGACTTTGGGAGCTCAGTCCAGTACTCCAGTGTGGATCTCTGTCTCTATCTCCATCCATCGCCAGATGAAGGTTCTATGGTGATATGCAAAATATTCATCAGTATGGCTATAGGATACGATCATTTCAGGTTCCCTAGCTTCAGCTGCCCCAGGAACTTACTGGGGACCTCGCCTTGGGCACCTGGAAGCCCCTCTAGGTCCAAGTCTCTTCCCAACCCTAAGATGGCTCCCTTAATTAAGATATGTGCTTCCCTGCTCCCCTATCCAACCTTCCTTTATCCCAATCATCCTGTTGCCCCAAGTTCTCCCCATCCTACCCTTCTCACTTTTCTCTCCCCTCCCTTTATCCCCCTACCCCTCCACCATTAAGATCCCGATTTTTGCCTGGCAATCTTGTCTAATTCCCCTACCCAAAGGATAGCTATATGTTTTTCTTTGTGTTCACCTTCTTATTTAGATTCTTTAGAATATCCAATTATAGACTCACTGACCTTTCTTTAAGTCTAGAAACCATTTATTAGTGAGTACATCCCATGTTCATCAGGATACTCAGGATAGTATTTTCTATTTCCATCCAATTGCATGGAAAATTTAGAATTCATTGTTTTTTACCGCTGAGTAGTACTCTAATGTGTAGATATTCCACACTTTCTTCATCCATTCTTCCATTGAAGGACATCTAGGTTGTTTCCAGGTTCTGGCTATAAAAATAATGCTGCTAGGGGGCTGGAGAGATGGCTCAGCGGTTAAGGGCATTGCCTGCTCTTCCAAAGGTCCTGAGTTCAATTCCCGGCAACCACGTGGTGGCGGACAACCATCTGTAATGAGGTCTGGTGCCCTCTTCTGACCTGAAGGCATGCATGTAGACATAATATTGTATATATAATAAATAAATTAAAAAAAAATAATGCTGCTATGAACATAGTTGAACAAATGCCCTTTTCAGATGATCGGGCATCTCTTGGGTATATTCCCAAGAGTGGCATTGCGTGGTCCAGGGGTAGGTTGATCCCGAATTTCTTGAGAATCTGAAACACTGCTTTCCAAAGTGGTTGCACAATTTTGCATTCCCACCAGCAATGGATTAGGGAACCCATTACTCCACAACCTCTCCAGCAGAGGCTATCATTGGGGTTTTTGATTTTAGCCAATCTGACAGGTGTAAGATGATATCTCATAGTTGTTTTGATTTGCATTTCCCTGATCGCTAAGGAGGTTTAGCATGACGTTAAGTGTCTCTTGGCCATTTGAACTTCTTCTGTTGAGAATTCTTTGTTCAGATCAGTGCCCCATTTTTAATTGGGTTAATTAGCATTTTAAAGTCTAGTTTCTTGAGTTCTTTATATATTTTGGAGATCATACCTTTGTCTGTTGCAGGGTTGGTGAAGATCTTCTCCCAGTCAGTAGGTTGCTTTTTTGTCCTAGTGACAGTATCCTTTGCTTTACAGAAGCTTCTCAGTTTCAGTAGGTACCATTTATTCAATGTTGCCCTTAATGTCTGTACTTCTGTGGCTATTCCTAGGAAGCGATCACCTGTGCCCATCTGTTGTAGGGTACATCCCAATTTCCCTTCTATCAGGTTCAGTGTGCTTGGACTGATATTGAGGTCTTTGATCCATTTGGACTTGAGTTTTGTGCATGGAAATAAATATGGGTCAATTTTCATTCTTCTACAGGTTGACATCCAGTTGTGCCAGCACCATTTGTTGAAGATGCTTTCTTTCTTCCATTGTATACTTTTAGCTCCTTTATCGAAAATGGTTCATAGGTTTGTGGTTTAAAATCTGGGTCTTCTATACGATTCCATTGGTCGACTTCTCTGTTTTTATACCAATACCAAGCTGTTTTCAATACTGTAGCTCTGTAGTAGAGTTTGAAGTGAGGGATGGTAATGCCTCCCTACAATCCTTTATTGTATCGGATTGTTTTGGATATCCTGGGTTTTTTGTTTTTCCATATAAAGTTGATTATTGTCCTCTCAAGATCTGTGAAGAATTTTGATGGGACCTTGATGGGGATTGCATTGAATCTATAAATTGCCTTTGGTAGAATTGCGATTTTTACTATTTTGATCCTCCCATTCCAAGAGCAAGGGAGATCTTTCCACTTTCTGGCGTCCTCTTCAAATTCTTTCTTCAATTCCTTAAAGTTCTTCTCAAATAGATCTTTCACTTCCTTGGTTAGAGTTACCCCAAGATATTTTATGCTGTTTGTGCCTATCGTGAAAGTTGAAGCTTCTCTGATTTCCCTCTATGATTCCATATCCTTTGTGTATAGGAGGGCAACTGATTATTTGGAGTTGATCTTGTATCCTGCCACATTACTAAATGTGTTTATCAGCTGTAAAAAGTTCTTTTGTGGAGTTTTTGGGGTCGCTTATGTACACTATCATATCATCTGCAAATAATGAAAGTTTAATCTCTTCCTTTTCAATTCGAATCCCCTTGATCCCCTTATGTCGTCTTATTGCAATTGCTAAAATTTCAAGCACTATATTGAAGAGGTATGGAGAAAGTGGACAGCTTTGCCATGTTCCTGATTTTAGTGGGATGGGTTTGAGTTTCTCTCCATTTAGTTTGATGTTAGCTGTCGGTTTGTTGTAAATAGCTTTTATTATATTTAGGTATGACCCTTGTATCCCTAATCTCTCCAAGACTTTTATCATAAAGGGATGTTGAAATTGTCAAAAGCTTTTTCAGCATCTAATGAAATGATCGTATGTTTTTTTTTCTTTAAGTCTCTTTATATGATGGATTACATTGATAGATTTTCGTATGTTGAACCAGCCCTGCATCTCTGGGATGAGGCCTACTTGATCAAAATGGGTAATTTTTCTAATATGTTCATGGATACAGTTTGCCAGAATTTTTAGAGTATTTTTGCGTCGATGTTCATGAGTGAGATTGGCGTGTAATTCTCTTTCTTGGTTGAGTCTCTGTGTAATTTTGGTATCAGGGTAACTGTAGCTTCATAAAAGGAATTTGGCAATGAGTCTTCTGTTTCTATATTGTGAAATACATTAAGGAGTATAGGTATCAGCTCTTCTAGGAAGTTTGTTTGGCAAATGATGGAGATCAAGTCAGGGTAAAAATCAGAAAACTAGATGGAGCTTCCAAGCTCCAGTTGAATAGCCGACTGATGGAGAATACGAGCAAGGATGTCAGGATTAAATGGCTTGGTCCACACACTGAGACACTGTGCCTGAACGAAGGGGATTTCAGCTAAACCAGTGGGCTGGGAATGAAAGAACATGGGATCGAACTGGAAGCTCTGAATGACGATGAAAATTGGAGCAGACTGAGAAGCCAATGATAATGGCACTGGCATTTGTCTGCACTTCATATACAGGCTTTTTTGTGATCCTATTCTATGTGGATGCATACCTTCCTAAATCGTGATGGATGGAGGGTGGGCTTGGACTTCCCACAGCTAGGGCACCCTGCCCTCTATTTAGAATGGAGTTGGAGTGGAGCGGTTTAATGGAGGAGAGAGAAAAATGTGGGAGGAGGAAAGGTAATGGAAATTTTGATATTTATTATTTATGAAGTAAAAATCAATAGAAGATAACCAATGAAGAGATTGGAGCTTGGAAAAAAAAACATTCATGTGAGATGTTGACTCAGACACCAAAGACATTTTACAGAATAAAACACATAAAAGGATTGAGTTACTTGGTAAAATATGACTCATTTATTTGGAAGATGAGTGGGGTTTTTATTCTGGGTCTCAGGGGGCTGTGTGAGCAGCATTATAGGACCTGTATGCTGGGTATTTCTGTGGGTTAGTAGGGAAGAAACCTGCTTATGAGGGGTTTTATGTCATAAGTAGAGCCTTTTTGTACCGTGTTCCCTTTCATTCATCATGTTCTGTAGGACTTGGTCTAGAAAGCTAATGAACAGACTCAACCACACACAGGATAAACATAAACACATGGTGCATACTGGTTTGTGACATGTAAACATATGATGTATGCTCTGAACTCCATAAAATCGGTTAACTAGGGAATCTATGATGTGAAGTGGAGTGTGACAAAAACCCCACAAACCCATTAGACCCTAATATACCAGTATGGTATTGATATCTGACTTCCATCATGTAAGGATCCTGCCATACTGTAAAGTGGCGATTTTTCGTTGTTCGTCTTCACAAAGTTAATTAAAATATTAGAGTTTTCAAGCTGCCAGTTAGGGTCCAGCATGTAGATCAGCTTTCCCATGTCAGGTGATTTGGCTACAATTTGGGTGAAAACTTATACCAGGTTATGATGGTACACCCTCTCCCTTCTTCTCCCTGTCCTCATCGTCACTCTCATGTGTGGGCCTGGGGCACAAAGAAGGCAAAATGGAATAAGCCTCCTCTTTAGTGGAAAACCTTGTCAATCCTCAATTTGGCCTGACTCTCAAAGGGAATGCAGCACATTTTATCCTACTAGGTCTCCTCATTCATTGGTTCACTCATTTATCCAATGAATGATTGAATTCATCCATTCTTCCATGTCTCTCTCTCTCTTCTTCCTTACCTTCTTCCATTTCCCCCTTTATTGTAGTAACTTGAGCAGTGGGTCTGCATCCCCAGCACCATGGCCGCTTCGCTAGCTAATGCCCTGAAATAACAACACAAAAACTGTATTCTTTTAAACACTGCCTGGCCCCTTATTTTCAGCCTCTCAATGCATTTCTAATAATGTATGAAGCACCACGAGGTGCTGGTAAAAATTCAGCATGTCTGACCTGTTGGCTGGCTGTATCGCCATCTGCCTCAGAGAGCAGAGCTATAGTGTATGCCCAGTAGGGGAGCATGGCGTCTCTGAGCTCACTGCCCATGCAAGGTGATTTGTTGAGATTCCATCTCAATTGCCATTGGCTCCATTAGATATGTGGTCAACAATTTAGAAAGCCCTGTCTGTGGTGATGACATTACTTGTGTCTTGAAGAGGAGGACACACTCATGGTCATCTGCTGCTATCACCCATCTAAATGCATCACACCTTAGCAGAGACTGATTTTGTTTTATCATAAAAAGAATTCCAATTTACTGCCTTAAGGAAAAACTTAATGAAGATCAGTCAAAAAGAATGGGAAACAAGTCAAAGGTGGAGTGGATTTCTGAAAATAAACTGTATATTCAGAGTATCCCTTCAGAATCTCCTTTTTAATATCATTCTGCATCTGGATGTCCACACAGCTCTCTATTAAGCCATATTTATATATATATATATATTTTCGGGGAAAAAGGTTGCATACAGAACTCTCTGGGAGTTCAAGGCAAGTCTGGTCTACAAGAGCTAGTTCCAGTACAGGAACCAAAGCTAAAAAAAAACCTGTTTCAAAAAAAAAGTAATGTTTAATTTCAGAGAGGAAAGCTGTCCTCGGCTTTCCCAAGAATGAACCAGGGAGTATCAGAAAGATTTTCTTAGTCATAAAATGCTGTCTGTGTTTTATTCATCTTATTTCTGAATAAGTCACCTATAGGATAATTCTTACCTCAGGGAAATTGCAGAAGAAAGGGTTAGCATATGTAAAACCTAGAAGATAACATAAAATGTTCTGAAAAGTATTCTCTAGCTACATTGGAAGCTAGAGATGGAAGGGCCTATTTGAAGATAACTTTCAGAATGAGAAGATCGGACGCTTTCTGGTAAATCATAGGCAGTAGAATGAAACTTCTTTGGTCACATCACAGTGGTATGTGGCCCAAGTATATTTACCTAGAGAGTGTACTCCAATATATTAAGAACATCTGGGAACCCTTTTTATGTGGGTGGGCTGTACCTCTATATTAGAGCAGGCAGGTCTGAAACCGTTTTTCAGAAGACACTACCAGGGAGTATATTTGGGTGAGGGAATAATCTAAAAGCAACTTCAGGAAGAAAAAGAGGACACTCTCAAATTTCTCTAGGTAGGTGGACCATATCCATGATTGTGGAGTTTCCTCTGTGTTCTGTGAATATGATAAATAAATAAAAAAACAAAACTGTTTTTGACCACTAGAAAGGCAGAACTTAGGTAGACACGGATAGCTTAAGTGGTCAGGAGAATTCCTGCTTCCACTTTAGGAGCAGGTGAAAGAGCTAAGCCTCTCTAGCTTAGAAGGAGGAGTCAGATGCTTCTTAGGAATGGGTAGAATAATCTCAGCCTCCTTTGGTCATATTTCTATGAGCTTATTGGCCAGAAGCTAAAACTTGAATGGTACCCTGTGAAAGAGAGGAAGTCCCAGGCCCTTCCTTCTTCATCGGCACCAAACTTGAAATCACAATCTATAATACATATTTTCTGAATGTGCACGTCAGGCTTGTCAGAAGTCGTAGAAGTCTGTGACTCAGTTTCTTCATTTGATTTAGGTCCATCCATAAATTCCTCTTCATGTAGGATAGAAAATTTCTGTCAAAGGGGCTAGAGTGAAGACATTATTCTGTGTTATACTCAGCTTGCGGTTGTGTTCAGGGACCTCGGTCCAGAGAGCTGATATCTATTGAGTCAGAACAGCACTATATAGGCCACCCAAATTAGAAGTTATAGGTATGAAATCAAATGAAAATTACCTTGATCACAGAGTGCAGGCCTGAGGCACTCTTCAATGATGTGAATATAACTCTCACTAAGTAAGATAGAATGAAGCCTTGTTGATTTGGACAGAAATAAAAGGACAATTACAATCTTCCTCAAAAATGTAATGTGGCTGAATTCATGGGAATAATGAGAAATATTAATGCACTCTGGCCAGAACTGGAACGTATGAGACATTTTGTGCACAGGTACGGTCTACACCTTTTTGTCAGAGATGTGAAGTTTATGGCAATGTGCAATAAAACAGGAATGGCAATTTTCCATCAAGTGTAAAATAAGCACCTTGTAGATCAGAGGAAGGTCTTGTCGGGGCTAATCAGCTTCCAAATGTTTTTCAGTATTGAGAATATATATTGCGGGCTTGTGAAATGCTGCGAAGTAATCAATGCATATTTTCCAAGTGGATGGATGATGTTTTTCTGTGTAAGAAGCCATTGGTCAGATAAGATATTCCCATATATGTAGATGGAATAAAGTTTGAAGAATCCTAGAAAGTTGGATGTATACCAGAAATACATTGTCAAGAGAACAAGATATATTGGCCGCATTGTAGAGGTGGTAGGCCTGAGTCACTTTTGTGCCAAATAGTGTATATTTCATGCCATCTTGGTCTTTGTGTGTAAGTTCTATTTCACCATAGATAGAGTGGAAACACAAGTATTTCCAAAGAGTGTATGATGCGATATTATTCTGAGTAAGACATTCTTAATCTCTATTAAAGGGAGGCATTTTCAGATTTCTGACAAGAGGACAGGAGTTTGAGGACCCTGGGGAAATACAAGGATAATGATGATGGTAACAGGTGATGTACTGGAGGTGAAACATATTTTAGTAAAAGGGGAGACGTTCTTGCCATCCTTCATCAAGAAATAAATGATTGGATGCATGTTAAGTGACAGTAAGTTTTGAATGCCTTTTTGATTGGAATTTGAATGTTTTGGGCCTTGAGACGGTATAGACCTTCCCTGCCCCCCTCAGTCAGGCAGGGTCAGTGTAAGGCTCTCTTGATTACCAAGTGTGCATTTGAGGTCTATTTGACTAAATAGATGGTGTTGATGAATGCAAGACTTTGACAGACATAAAGAGAAAAACAAAGTCACAAACCACTTGGTAACAGGTAGTATCCTTGTTGAGCTTGTGCAGTGGAGGAAGGACTGCATCACAGTCTAGAAGATTCACATCTTGAGGCAACTGTGGAAGGGCTGGCAGCAATCTGAACATCATGTATCAGTCATTGGCAGGCTCCAGTTCTCATCAGCTACATTGATGTGTGAATGAAGGATGAGACCTCTTCAATCTGGTGACTTTAACGAAGCAAAGATGTCCTAATTTCAGACTCTGTCACTTCAAAGCAGAGCAAGATTAAATTTCTTTGGGTACTCATGTATTTTTAAAGTGGATGTAGTTAGAGGGGAAAGATCTCCATTATGGGGATATTTCTGAGGCCCACAAGCAAAGAGGGGATGATCTGAGGATCCTTTGATCCTGTTCACCTTGAGAAAAATGGAAATTCTGGGATGACTTTAGTAAAAACCACATATTTTTATGAATTTCCTTAAACAGAGTGATGAAGCCTTGAGTTCTATTTGTAATTGCAGAAAGGCCAAACAGCTATTTTAATCATAAAGATCTTCAGATAACCAGTCATCAAAAATGCACAGTTTGAGATGCGTTGATAAAAGGAACATTTTGGGGAGATGATATTCATGGGGGAAACTTCTGAGGTCATTCTGAATAGTCTTGCTATGTGAGAAAATGCCTGACAATGTATGACCAAATATCAAGGTTTAATCACACCATTGTGTAGAAGGTAAAGAACAAGTTTAACTTGAGTAAGATTATTTTAGTCATCATTTGCTTCCTACTGTGTTTCCAACTTCCATGACCCATATATTACATCAAATATTGGGAAGATTACAAGAAACAATTACAATGCTCTTTCCTCATGATTAGTGGTGGTATAAACTTTCCTGCTTCCGAAGAGTTGTATTGGTCTGTGCATATCCATCAATGTAAGTGTTGTAGGATGCCCTTGTATATGTGTTTTTCTTTCCCGGTTAATGAATAAATCTGCTTTGACCTATGGCAGGGTGGTATTTAGTCAGGCTGGAAGAGATATAGAAAGAGATTAGGTGGATTCCAGGAGAGGCCATGTGCCTGCTCAAGGAGAAGTATACCAGAATTTTCAAGTAGGCCAGAGGCATACAAAGATGAACAGAAATGGATTAATTTAAGATGTAAGAGTTAGCTAAAAAGAAGACTGAGTTAATTCATTAAGTGATATTGTAATTTTCTCTGTAATTATTTGGGTGTGGGCAGTTGGGAAACATAAGGGCAGTCTTCATTTACATGAATGATATGAATATTTGGCATTTCTGACTGGTACATTTTAGGCAGAGTCCATGATTATTAGTTTTAGCTTTTTATATTTTTCCCTCTACCTAAAGTCTTGTGAGGTCCCATGGTTACGAAATTGTTTCCCTAGCAGTCGTAGACCCTGGGATTGGCACTGAGGTAATATGAGTCCAATGGTCAAGTTAAATGTGTCCATGGAAGCAGCGGGATGCTCTAAGGCCTCCCAGGGTCATTGGCTAGATATGAATCTCTATTTATACTAAGTGAATGATTTGCAATCCCTTTGGTCATGGAAACCAATTCTGACATGTTATTCACCATTATGGACTATTCCAGACACCCTATGGAAAAAATGGGATCTTTGTAAATTATGTGGTTGAAGTTTGTATTCATAGTACCCCTTTCACTATACTGGACTGAATATGGGCAAATCTGAATCTCACTTTTACAGTGTCAGTGGTGAAAGGATTATTTAATCTGGGCCCTTTATATTCAAAGGTAAAGTTTGAGGGTTTTTGCCAAAAAATGAACCCTTGAGACCACATTTGGCAAATGGCGAAAGTCAGGAGTAAGCTTTGTCCTAGGAGGGATGTCTGACAGTTTCTTCAGTGAAATAAATGGAGGAAGCTAACTTGAGGAGAGTCAAGGCATTGGCTCTTCGTGAGAAAGGCTAAATTTTGAGACCTCTGTAGGGCAAATGTATAAGTTGGAAAACGCTTGCACACAAGGGAGAATTATTATTCACCATTCTGTTGTAGGTACATGTTCTTACTAACCCATTTAGAGAAGGAAGGTCCCACTATTGCACTTTAACTTCCAATACTTCTTGAGAGCTTTTTTATCTTTATTTGTCTCTTGGAGAATTAGGCATCAGCAAGAGCTTTCTTCATTATGCCTTGTTGCCCGTCAGCAGCTAGATTTTTTCTTCTTTCTCTGGTTGTTTACTTATTCCATGTATGGGCAGCTGTGATGGGGCCAGTTGATTTCTAGTGATTCGATTGAAAAACATAGCTTAGGATTCAGTTTCTAATTTTAAAGTTATGACAGGGACCCAAATCCTACAGGGAGCAATGCATTTCACTAACTACATGTACCAAATAGTAAAAGTTTAAATCATTTTTATTTAGAGCAGCATAATTTGGAGTTAGTTTAAAACAGAATAAAATTCTTGAGAGTTCTTGACAGAATCGTACAAGGTAGGATGCAGTATTATTCAAAATAACTTCTCAAATGTCACCTTGTGAATAAAAGGAATGTATGAGTTTCCTTGAGTCAAAGACAATGCTTCCTAATCTTCCTGAGATAGGTGGATTAGGTGTAAGTACACATTCTTAATGGAGAAAAGGATGATGGCCCAGTTTTACACAGGGTAGTTCTCATGAAACCTTCATTAAACAAAGTATATATGAGGTCTATTGGAAACAGGACTACAGAAAACCTCTTCTTAGAATGGAAAGTTATGAGACTATCTTCAGCAAATGAGAAATCCCAATTGTTTTTATACAAAGAGAGGAGGGCTCCAGTCATATTTGGTAAAATAGTAATATGCAATTCATCCAGGATCAAAAGTGGAAGGTCGCAAGGCATCATGGGTAATCAATAAGAGTCTGGCTCTGCACTAGCATCCAGCTAATTTTCACAATGCAAACATACATACCCAATGAGAAATATTTGATAGTCTAAGGCAAAAATCATAACAATCTTCCAAGAGCCTAAGTAGTAATGCAAGAATTAATGTTTCCTCAACGATGTGTTGAGCTGTACATATCTGTACATATAGAAACATTGCATTTAGGCAGCCTTCATGTTCTGAATGGGAAACATGAACAACTTCCATGTTAGAGGGGACCTGTTCCAATTTGATTTTGGTAGATTTGAAATATCTAGGAATTCCTTGGGAAGAAGGAGAAAATCTGAGGCCCTCCTAATAAGGTTGTGAGGATTTCAAACTCCTTTTGCAGAAGTAGTAATAAGGCTCTCTTTAGGCTCAGTGTTAAGCCTTGCAGCAACATTGATAGAAATAAAATCTCTGCCCCGTTTTTGGGAGAATGGTGAAATTTCAAGCCTTCATCTTCTGTTGGCACAGATTTGAGGCATGATTCTTTAGAATCAAGTTTTGATTTTGTTTTCTTTGATTACAAATGTTTTGAACCACCTAGTCGAGAGGGAGAACATCTTTGATATTTTGTAGGAGTGGAACTAGATTTGAAGTTCAATTCTGATGATACTTTGTTTGGAAACAATCCTGGGAGTGGTAGCGGTAGAGCGTGAGTCCTTTCTGATATATATGCAAGTACGAGCCTACTTTTGGCAGACGTGAATGATCTTAAGGCATCCATTTCTAAAAGTAAATATCTGATACTTCATTTAATAAATGAAGCATGCTTCACTATTTTTGGTTGAATTGGAACTTCTATGGCTTTTTTTGTGATAAGAGTAAGAGCTCAGACAGTCTCATGAGAAGGAATAGGAATGAACTGTCATGTGCACAAGTAGACATTCTTAAAGACTCCATTGAAAAGAAAGTTCCCACTCCTTCTTGGGTAGATAGTATAGGTTCTAGAAGCCATTGGGATGGTGTGGTATTTCCAAATGTAAAATAAATAGGTCTTGGGGGCTCCATATTCTTGTGGTTATATACTGAAGGGCCTCAAGTACATTTTTCAGAATTACAAATTGTCTCAGAGCCTCTATAAAGAATGGTAAAGTTTCTAAAGCACCTGACACAGTATCTGAGGTCTTACAAACCTCTTTTGCTGTTGGCAAAGTTTCTGAGGTCTCTTGTGTAAGGGAAGGTTGCAGAGTCTACATTGGGGGAAATTGATATTCTAAGTAATCTTGGGAAGTTGTTGAAGTTTCTGTAACCTTATTGTAAGAAGATGTTATTTCTAGAAAACTTTTGTGAAATGGTGGAGTTTAATTGTACCATAATGAGAGTAAGAAAGTTGAAGCATTCCAGTATCAGATGAAGACTGTCCTAAAGTCTCAAGTGTCAAAGGAGGGACTGAAGCCCCTTGGGAGGACAAAAAATTATCTGGAGACTCTTGAGCAGATGATGAATGTCCAAGTGGTTCCTATGCTGATATGGACAGTCCAAGAGCTTCTTGGGAATGCAATGAATTTCCTGTATAGCCTTGCTGAGAGGATAATCTACTTGTACAAGTTAAGATATTTCCTGACAATGTTGTGCTGAATGGGATAATGACCAAGTCCCAAATGCAGGTAGAGTGGGTCTTAGAAAACCTAGGTCCAGCGGAGGAGGTCCCAGAGATTCATCCAGAGATACTGATGGTTCAAAAATTTCTTTTGCAGATACAGATGGTCCTATAGTACTTTGGCCAGAGAATGAAATTTTGAGAGTTTCTAGGGTAGACGGAGAATTTTCTGAAATCCCTGGGTAAGAGTCTGATATATTACCAGCTTCTTGGGGGATGCCACATTTCTAATGTCTCTCGCATAAGGGGGGGCGGTTTTAGACTCTGTACTGAAAGACCCATATGTGCTATAGCATTTTGGGCAGGTGCTGAAGTATCTATAATCCCCTGGGTAGAAGAAGCCTCTTCTAGAGTACTATGCGTAGATGGTGATGTTTCTCATGGTCCTTTGAGTATTCCCTAGTCCAAGATTTCTTAGATCAGATAATGATAATGACTGTCCTTAATGCCATTGTTCAAAACAAGTGCCTGAAGCCTATTTAGGTATAAGAAAATATCTGGAGGCCCAAAAGCATTTATTGGATATCTATCTGCTGAAATAGACAATCTCAGAGCCTTTTGTGAAATCATAGAACTCTGGCTTAGGTTTTCTGAGTTGGTGAATCCTCTTGTAAATATAAAGATGTGTCCTGACAACATTTTTTCTGAGAGGGAGAGTGACCCTCTTTCCAGATGCAGGTGGAGTGGAACCCATAGATGCTTGCTCAGGAGTAGAAGTTTTCAGGGATTCCTCCAGAGATACTGATGGTCCTAAATTTCTTTCTCAGATATAGATGGTCCCACAGTACTTTGGCAGAGAATGAAATTTCCAGAGATCGTGAGGTAAATGGAAAAGTTTCTGAAGTTCTTGGGGAAGAGTCTGATATATTACAAGCCTCTTTGTTAGATGAAATATTCTGATGTCTCTGGCATACGGGAGCCTGTTTTAGAATCTGCACTGAATAAAGGAGATGTGCTAGAGTATTTTGGACAGGTGGTGTAGTTCTATATTCCTTTTGGTAGAAGATGGTATTTCTAGAGTGCTATGGGTAGATCATGGTGTTTCTAGTGCCCCCATGAATATTCAGATAGCCCAAGGTCTCCTCGATCAGATAATGCTAATGATAAGGACTGCCCTGGAGGCCCTTGTTCCAAACAAGTGCCTGAAGCCTCTTCAAGTGACAGGGAAGTATCTGAAGAACTATGAAAATATGGTGAGTGTCAAAGATATTCCTTTGCTGATATGGACATTCCTAGAGCCCGTTGTGCAGACAATGCATTTACTGGACAGTTTTGCTTCAGTGGTTTCATAAAGTAACCTGTTTGCATGAACACATTTTTTTTAAATCTTTGTCCATAAATGAAATACTATCAGGCCCCCTTTGAGATGAGGCAGTATTCACAAAGTGTTGGTTAGATGGAGAAAATCCCAGAGCTCTATAAGAAATTGTTGGTTATCTCAATGTCACTTGTTCCGTTATAGAAGGCCTGTGCACCTTTGGCAATTGTTGAAAATCTCATTGTCTCTATAATAGATGTCAGAGTGTCTATAGACCTTGAGAGAGATTTCAAAATACTACAAATCTCTATATAAAATGGCAAAGGATCTGTTGTCTCTTAAGCAATATTGGGAAGAACGCAGAGGCCACTCCAAAGAAGCATGAATTTTTGGAACAATTTGAGCTAATAATGGTGCTGTTACTGCAGACTTTTGGAGAGCACCATGTGTAGATATTGATGTTCCTAAAGGATCTTTTGAAGATCGAGAAGGTCCACAATCTTGTGGAATATATGATGAATGGACACCAGCCTCTTGGGATAAAGAAGGTTCTAGGTCTTCTTGAGAAGATATGAACATTTCTAGAGGTTCTTTTTCAGATTTTGAATGTCCTACAAATGATTGTGCTGATATGGAAGTTCCAAGAGCCAGGATAATGAATCTCCTAAACACCCTTACTTAAGTGGTGATAATCTGAGAATCCCTTTGGCAGCTCTAGACAATTTTGAGTACAATTGGGCTGATAATAAATATTGGGAGGTCCCTACTACAGAAGGGGTAGGTCTCAGTGAACATTTAGAAGATAGAGAAAATTGAACAGATTTTTGGAGAGATGATGATTCCTGAATTTATTAATCAGAAACAGAAAGGAACAGAGCACTTAGGGCAGACATTGAAAGTCCCAGATTTACTGGAAGAGGTGTCAATGTTTCAAGACTCACAAATGAAGACACTGAACATTTAAAAACCATTAGGCAAGATGTTATAGTTTCTGATGACTTTGGAATCCATTGGGAATTTCCCAACTACTCTGTGAATCAGGTTGAAGTTGCCGAGCACCGTGCACATCTAAAGAACTTCTACTTTCTGGAGAGAAGAAGATGATTCTAGAATAACTTGAGAAGCTGAAAAATATTACAATATTCCCTGGGCAGGAAATATGTGTTTCTTGTGGGAGAGATGGGAACTTTGCCACAAACCCTTGATGATAAGAAGTGTCTTGCACTTTGTGGGAAGGTCTGGATGATTCTGTAGACCCTTGGACTAATGGGCAATGTCCTAGAGACTCTTGTCCTGATATAGACTATCACAAAGTACCTTGGAGAGATAAAGAACGTCCTTCATATGCCTTCTGATGTGTTGTTTATCCTAGAGTCACTTTTGTGTATACAGATATTTTCTACCACAACTGATCAAGTGGGGAATGTTCCAGAGTACCTGGTGTAGGTGGGGTAGGTCCCAGAGACTCTTGGGAAGATAGAGAATGTTTTAGATACGTTTGGACATTTGGTGAAGAATCTAGATGCTTCTAATAGGTGTGTACACTTCTGATTTATTTTGGGAAGATAGAGAAAAGCTCCCAGTATGTTGGAGTGTAGAACTGAAAAGCCATTTTGTCCTTGAGGCAGATAGAAATTTTTCTACAGGCCCTGAAATAGACAGAGCAGTTTTAAACACCCTTTGGCAGATGACCAGTCTTTTAATTTCCACTTTGAAAATTAAGAATTTGCATCAGTTCATCGGTAAGAGATAATCATTGGCATATGGAAAAGTCTCTGTTCTCCTCTGATTAACGATGGATTCCTATACCTCTTGGGAAGATGTAGGTGTTCTTGGAACACCCTGCATAGACACAGGAGGTCTGAGCATCCATGAAACAGATGGAAATATTCCTAACTCCACTTTGTTATGTGGAATTAATCCTAGAGTCATGGGAGTAGATAATGAAGATATCAAATCCACTCTTGAGGAATTGGATAACACTAGATTTCCATGTGCACAGGTAGTAACTCCCAGAGTGTTTTTTCCACATGAATAAAGGCAAGATTCCACAACTTCTAGTAAAGATAATGAATGTCTGGAACTCACTTGAACAGATAAGGACATTTCCAAAGACTCTAGGAAAGAGGATAGAGTGCTTTGCCCAGATAAAGGAATCATCATTTGCCCTTTTTAAGAAGTCAAAGGTCATAAAGTGTTGGAGCAGATGGATCTCTTTGGTGAACCCTTTGTGCAGAATTCCAATATCCAAGAGGTCCCATAGAATAAAACATAGGGCCCTAGATAGCCTTGCATAGATTTAGAGTAATGAAAAGTTTCTTCTTCTGACAGTTTAGATTTTAAAAGGCACTGGAAAGAATGGAAATAACTCAAGTTTTCTGGGGCATATACAGAATGTTCCCATGGCTCATGAGATTCCACATGTCATCAGGTAGTTGTAGATGTTTTGCATATACCTGATGAAAATGATGATTATCTTGGGGAGTCCCAGGGTGGTAGCAAAATTCTACAAAAATTTTGGAGACCCTGTAACAGATTTCAAAGTTTCTACCATTTTTGGCATGCTGGCTATATCCCTGAGACTCTGCGGTACATGATGCATATGCTAATGTACTTTGTGCAGAGGTGAACTTGATAATGTATGTTGTGTATATGAGGAAGTTCCTGGTAGCCATTGAGCATGTATGTTGTCCTAGACTCCTTTGTGCAGCGTGGCTAGACCCTTGTGTAAATACACAGGAACCTAAAGTTTCTTGAGGACATTGAAAAGTTGATTAGCTCACCTGGGAAAAGGAGTAATATCCCAGAGTCTCCTGAGGACAAGGATCATATACTGAACTTCCTTCATGAGATGGAGAAGTTTCTAATGTCTCTCTTTTAAGTGACATTGCCCATGATAACTATTTGTATTTTGGACTTTTCCTTGGATGCCTGGAGAAGATAACAAAGGCCCCAGAGTTCCTTTTGAAGATGCTGATGGACTCAGTGATCAGATACACTAACTTCTAGAGGCAGATGAGCAGAGATTAGAAATGCTGGATTACTTGGGACATGTGATGAAAATCTTCTAGGCACTTTATTAAATGCTGAAGACTATGTAGGACTTGGGATAAATGGACAGATTACCACAGGCTCTCTGACAGAAGACAAATGGCTGAGATTCATTCGGACAAGTTGAGATGATTATAGATTAGCAAAAAAATGAGGTAAAGATAAAGTTCTCCATGAGGAAATGAAAAAAATCACAGAGTTCCTTGTGCATACAAAGAAATTTCCAGAGGTGATCCAAAATATAGAAAATGTTCAGGATATCCTGAACTCACAGAAATTTGGAATATTTCCTGAGAACCAGAGCTAGATATTCCAGTACCTCGAAGAGAGGACAAAGATCCTCGTGTGCTCTTTTCAGACTGAGAGGGTTTCAGAGATCTGGCGACAGATGGTGGATACTGTAAAGAATTTTGCACAGACAGGGAAGTTTTCTGAGGGATTTCGGATGAAGCAGGATACTTCCTAGTTCCTTGATTACACAGCAATGTCACTAGAGTTCCTTTTGCAGACACAGATAAGTCCAAAGACCCTTGTGGATACAGAAGGGGCCACAAGCCCTTCTGCACCCTGACACTCACAAATATACCTGACTAGATTGCAAAGATTCTAACAGTGTCTGGGTATTTTGTATAAACATCAGAGGTTCTGTCCTTCATGCAAAATGTCCTACTGTATTTCTTACAGATGTCAAATTCCCAATTGTGCCTTTGGCAGGTAAGAGACTCTCCACAGTGTCCTTAGAAGCATAGGAATACTCTAAGAGTCCCTGTGCAGATTTGGACATTTTCAGAGTTCCTTGTGCTGGTGGGCATGTTCCCACAATCATTTCATCAGAACAAGAAGATGCTGGAGTTGTTTATCTTGATGACAAAACAGCCAGATGCCCTGGTACACATGGAATGTTCCCCTGGTCACTTGGGTAGATGGAGAATTTTTATATGGCACTGGAACTGCTTTGAAAAGTGTAGAAATTTGCAGAGTCTCTTCAGCTAATTATGCTAATTTTAGCATTTCCTCAGATGATATAACATGTTCCAGAGGCCCATATGCAGGTTTCAAAGCTCTTATATTCCCATAGCCAGAAGGGAAAAAAGAATCTGCAGGTCTATGGTAGAACTTAGAAATCATCTAGGCATTAGAGTTTGTTACCAAGTGTCTATTATGCTTGCAGCAGACTGAGAAGTTTACACACCCTCTCTCACACCTGAAAAATGCCCCAAGGTATTCCGGGAATATTGCTATTGCCTCAAATTTTTTGAAGAATATACTGACTGTTTTGAAGTCCTTTGCATAAAAGACAAAGTACTTGGGCAAGCAAAGTTACCTCTGTAGCTGTTGAGACTCCATTCGGAAATTTCAAAATAGCAAATTTCCTAGATGGATTATATAAAGGATTTTCCTGAGCACCTAGAGAAAATGATAAATGTTCTATGTGTTCTAGTGAAAACAAAAATTTCCCTGATGTTTCTAGCTAGATTTGTCATGTTCTGTACTCCTTGTAAACCTTATAGTATGTTGGATAGATGAAGAAAAATTTTAGACTATTGAGAAGAAATTAGATGTTTCAAAGCCCTATTAGACGGTAGCAGAGTCCCTACAATTCATTGTGTTGATATAGATAGTTTTAGAGACCCTTGTTCACATAGGGAAGATCCTAGATTCTTGGGCAGATTCCCAAAATTCTACAGTTCCTTTTGTAGGTAAAGAAATTACCAGCAGTGTTTGAGCAGATGGAGAAACACTGAGTTACTTATGGGCACATTGATTAGTCTCTAACTTAGAAGGTGGATGTCTTTCTGTTCTGTGTGCCTGTGTGGGCTTTACCAAAGCAGGTTCTCTATAAGGAATAGCTTTTTCAGGAATTTGAGCAGTTTTCAGCATCACCTGCCTGATGTGTTCACTTCCAGTTTTTTGTGAAGATGGTCAAAATTAACCATCTTTTTTCAAAGATGGAGAAGGAGGCTCATTGGGCTACCAGCTGTCCTGTTTAGGTGCTGAGGAGATCCATCTGGAGGGGTGAGTGTGTGTGATCCAGGGGTCGGATAATCCCGGAAGAGAGCACAAACCCCATCCCCAAGCTCCTTCTGAAGGGATGTCTTTCTTACCGACAACCCCGCCCCCAAGCCTGCTTGCTCTGAAAGGTCCATGCTCAGGAACAGGTTTCTGCTCCTACACTGAGGCTAGCCACCCAGAGAGGTGAGTGCCTGCCTACCGGGCTGGCCTCAACAACCACAAAAGTAGCACAGGCACCTTCAGCTTGGAGGCAGAGTCTCCTGTGCTATTCTGAACCCTGCCCTGCCTGCCACGTTCTTCCTTTTATCCCAGGTTCATTGGGTTACCTGCTGTCTCTGTTTTGGTGCTGAGGAATTCCATCTGGACTGGTGAGTGTGTGTTATCCAGGGGCAGACTGTCCCAGAAGAGAGCACAAACCCTTCTCCCACAGCTCCTTCTGCAAGGCTATCTTTTTTAACACTCCCCCAAAGCCGGTGTGGTCTGCAAGTTCCTTTGCTCAGAACAGGTTTCTGCTCCTACACTAAGGCTACCCACCCAGAGAGGTGAGTGCCTGCCTACCGGGCAGGCCTCAAGGACCCCAAAGGTGGTATGGGCATCTTCAGCTTGGTGGCAGGGTCTCCTGTGCTCTACTGGACCTAGCCCTGCCCCATAAGTTTGCGCAGTTGTCTGTGGGTCATTGGATTACAAGGCATACATTTTTCGGTGCTGAGGAGTTTTATATGGAGTGGAATGATTCCTGCTTCTACACTGAGGAGATACACCCAGAGAGTCATCACAGCAAAGTCTGTACCAAGACACCAGGCCTCTCCTGGCTCCATTTGAAGGAAAAGATGGGAAAGTGCCAATGCAGGAATTCCTCCAGCAACCTGAAAGACAACATGACATCACCAGAATCCAGGGATCCCGAAATAAGAAGAATTGTACATCCTACTCCAGAAGAATTAGAAGAAATCGACTCAAAATGAATTATATGAAAATAATAGAGGACCTTAAAAAGGAGGTAAAAACTGCCATAAACAATTAGAGATTACAAACAAAAAGGTCAACTTCAAACTAAAATCAATCAGAGTAGATGGAGATGGATATTTTTACTCTTAACAGAAAGAATTCATGAGGACAAAGTCTCAATCCTGATTATCTATGCCCATAATATAAAAGCACCCACTTATGTAAAAGAAACATTACTAAAACTCAAGGCAGTCATCAAACCACACACACTAACAGTAGGAGATTTCAACAATCCTCTCTCACCAATGGACAGGTCAATCATACAGAAAACTAACAGAGAAAGAAGAGGATTAAGGGAGGTAATGAATCAAATGGAATTAACAGACCTCAATCGATCATTCCACCCAAAAAGGAAAGAATATACCTTCTTCTCTGCAGCTCATGGAACCTTCTCGATAATTGACCACATAATTGTTAACAATGCAAACTTACACAGTTACAAAAAAAATTAGGAACAACATGTATCTTATTGGATCACGATGGATTGAATTTGGAATTCAACAATAATGCTACCCCTAGAAAGCCTATGAACTCATGGAAACTGGACAGCCAACTACTGAACCACACCTGGATCAAGGAAGAAATAAAAAAAGAAATTAAAGTCTTTCTTGAACTCAATGAAAATAAAGACTCAACATACTCAAACCTATGGGTCAATATGAAAACTTAGCAAAAAGGAAAGTTCATAGCACTAAGTGCTCACTTAAAGAAAACAGAAAAAGCACACATTGGAGACTTAACAGCCCAACTGAAAGCTCTAGAAAAAAAGAAGCAGACTCACATAGTAGGAGTAGAAGACTGGAAATAATCAAACTGAGGGATGAAATCAACAAAATAGAATCACAGAAAACAATCCAAAGTATCAATGAAACAAAAAGCTGGTTCCTGGAGAAAATAAACAAGAATGATAAATCCCTATTCACACTACGCAAATGACCAGGAGTGAATACACAAATTAACATGAACAGTAATGAAAAGGGAGACATCACCCCAGACACAGAGGAAATTCAGAAAATCATTAGATCTTACTACAAAAGCCTATATGCCATAAAATTGGAAAATAATAAAGAAACAGACACTTTTTAGATAAGTTCCATATACAAAAGTTTGCCCAGAACCAGGTGAACAATTTAAACAGACCTGTTAGTCATGAAGTATTAGAAGTTGTTATACAAAAACTCCCTACCACAAAAAGCCCACGTCCAAATAATTTCAATGAAGAATTCTACCAGAACTTCCAAGAAGACCTAATACCTATACTCCTTAATATATTTTACAATAAAGAAACAGAAAAGTCATTGCCAAATTTCTTTATGAAGCTACAGTTACCCTGATACCAAAACCACACAAAGACTCAACCAAGAAAAATAATTACAGGCCAATCTCACTCCTGAACATCAACGCGAAAATCCTCAATAAAATAGTTGCAATACGAATCCAAGAACACATTAGAAAAATTATCCATTATTATCAGGTAGGCTACATCCCAGGGATACAGGGCTGGTTCAACATACGCAAATCTATCAATGTAATCCATCATATAAATAAACTGAAAGAAAAAAAAAATATGATCATTTCATTAGATGCTGAAAAAACATTTGACAAAATTCAACATCCCTTTATGATAAAGTTCTTAGAGGGAATAATTCTACAAGGGTCATACCTAACTATAATAAAAGCCATTTATAGCAAGCTGACAGCTTACATCAAATTAAATGCAGAGAAACTCAAAATTATCCCACTAAAATCAGAAGCACGACAAGGCTGTCCACTCTCTACATACATCTTCAATATAGTGCTTGAAGTTCTCACAATAGCAATAATGCAACACAAGGGGATCCAAAGGATTTGAATTGGAAAGGAAGAAGTTAAACTTTCATTATTTGCAGATGATATGATAGTGTACATGAGCGAGTCTAAAAACTCCAGCAAAGAACTCCTACAGCTGATAAACACCTTTAGTTGCATGGCAGGATACAAGACCAATTCCAAAAAAATCAGTTGCCCTCCTATACACAAATGATAAGGAAGCAGAGAAGGAAATCAGAGAAGCATCCTCTTTCATGATAGCCACAAATAGCAGAAAATATCTTGGGGTAACTCCAACCAAGGATCTGAAGGACCTATTTGACAAGAACTTTAAGTCTTTGAAGAAAGAAATTGAGGAGGATACCAGAAAATGGAAGGACCTCCCTTGATCATGGATTGGGAGGATCAACATAGTAAAAATGGCAATTCTACCAAGGGTAATTTATAAATTCAATGCTATTCCCATTTAAGTCCCATCAAAATTCTTCAAGATCTTGAGAGGATATTAATCAACTTTATATGAAAAACAAAGAACTCAGGATTGTCAAAACAGTCTTATACAATAAAAAATCTTCTGAAGACATTACCATCCCTGACTTCAAATCTATTACAGAACTTCAGTAATGAAAACACTTTGGTATTGGCACAAAAACAGAGAAGTTGATCAATGGAATAGAGAAGAAGAGCTGGATTTTATCCCACAAATTTATGAACATCTGATATTTGATAAAGGAGCTAAAATTATTCAATGGAAGAAAGAAAGCGTCTTCAGCAAGTGGTGCTGGCAGAGCTGGCCGTCAACCTATAGAAAAATGAAAATAGAATAATATCTATCGCCATGGACAAAAATCAAGTGAGAATGGATTAAAGACCTCAATATCAGGCTGAACACACTGAACCTGATAGAAGAGAAAGTGGGAAGTACTCTACCACATATGGGCACAGGAGATCACTTCCTAGGCATATCCCCAGCAGCACAGACATTAAGGACAACATTGAATGAATGGAACCTCCTGAAACTGAGAAGCTTCTGTAAAGCAAAGGACACTGTCACTAAGACAAGAAGGCAACCCACTGACTGGGAGAAGATCTTCACCAAATAGCAACAGACAAATATCTGATATCCAAAATATATAAAGAAACTGAATTTTAAAATGCTAATAAATACAATTCAAAAGTAGGGCACTGAACTGAAAGGAGAATTCCAAACAAAAGAAGTTCAAATAACCAAAAGACACTTAAGGTCATGCTCGTCCTCCATGATGATCAGGGAAATGCAAATTACAACAAATTAGAGATATCACCTTACACCAGTCAGAATGGCTAAAATCTAAAAGACAAATGATAGCCTTTGCTGGAGAGGTTGTGGAGTAAGGGGCACACTCATTCGTTGTTGGTGGGAAGGCAAACTTGTGCAACCACTTTAGAAATCTGTGTCGCAATTTCTCAGGAAATTTGGGATCAACCTACCCCAAGATCCAGTAATACCACACTTGGGAATATACCCAAGAGATGCCATATCATATGTCAAAAGCATTTCTTCAACTATGTTCATAGCAGCATTATTTGTAATAGCCAGAACCTGGAAACAACCTAGATGCCCTTCAATGGAAGAATGGATGATGAAAGTGTGGAGTATATACATATACTATTCAGCGATTAAAAAAAAAAGAAAAAGAAAAGAATTTGTGAATTTTGCCTGAGAATGGATGGAAATAGAGAACACTATCCTAAGTGAGGTATCACTGACTGAAAAAGATGAGCATGGGATGTACTCACTCCTAATTGGTCTCTAGCCATAAATTAAGGACATTGAGCATATAATTTATGATCCTAGAGAAGCTAAATAAGAACGTGAACCCCCCCCCCCAAAAAAAAGACTAAAAAATAAATTAAACAAAAAAAGATGGTGAAGGAACTAGACTTGCTTCTGTTAGAGAGGAAAGTCCTTGAGTCATTGGTGTTGGTGGCAATGTTCCTGTAATCACTGGGACAAATGGAGACATTCCCAAATCATCTGGTATAGAAGACAGATGGCTATGTGTGCACTGGTCAAACTAATATAGTCCCAACTATTCATGGAAAGATGCTGACTGTTGTAGTGATTGTTGGTTTTATGGTGAAGAAGGTAGAGTTTCCAAAGTAGATATGTAAAGTTGGTCATATAGAAAATGTGCTAGATCTTTGGATGTAGATGAAAAAGATTCATTGGATCTGGTGCCATGTTGTAAATGTCCTGTAGTTCCAGAAGGAAATCACCAAGGCCCTGTAGGCCCTTTGAAAAATGGTGATAAATCTGTGCAAATCAAGTGTCCTAGCTTATTTTGCAAAGATGCTGGTGGACCCAGAATTGATGTGCAATATGCTCAATATTCTTCATTCCCTGATCTTGATGAGAAAGAACTCAGTGTACCTTGGAGAGACATAGAATTTTCCCTATGCCTTTTATAACGCATGCAAGTTGGTTGATTCCTTAGAGTTGTTTGAAGAGGTAAATGAGCATCTGGTGAGTTCGTTTAAATATCTGCCCTACCATATCTGAGAAACATTGATCCATTGTCATTGAACATGTTCTGTGGGACTTGGGCTATAAAACTCATGAACAGTCTCACTGGCACACAGGATAAATATGTACACATCGATGAACACTGCTGTGTGATATGAACACCTATGGTGAATGCACCGATCTCCATAAAATTACTTAACTAGGGAATCTGTGGAGTGTGGGAAAGACACCACAAACTCATCATACCCGAAAATACCAGTGTTATATTGATGCCTGACTCCTATCATGCAAGTATCCTGCTCTCTTATAAAGGGGCAATTTTTGGCTCCTTCATCTTCTCAAACTTGGTTAACAATTTGGAGGTATCAAACTGCCAGTCAGCATTCAGCATGTAGATCAGCTGTCCCTGGAAACGTGATTTGGCTAAAATGTGGGTGAGAACTTGTACCAGGAAACCCTGATACATCATCACCCATTATCCTCTTCCTCATCGTTACTCTCCTGGGTGGGCCTGAAGCACAAAGAAGAAAAAATGCAATAAGCCTCCTCCTTAGTAGAAAAGCATGTAAATCCTCAACTTAGATTACTGTCAGAGGGAATGCAGCACATTTTATCTTACAAGGCATACTCATCCATTGGTTCACTCACTTATCCAAGGAATGTTAAAATTCATCCATTTTCCCATGTCTCTCTCTCTTTCCTTCAATCCCTCTTCTATTTCCCCCTGTATCCTGTCAACATCTTGCCTAGATAAATCTTCTATGTCTCTTCTGCTCTAGAACCTTTCATTTGTAAAGAACTTGCCCTCTCAGGGAATTTTTTTTCTCTCTTCTCTATGGATGGAGACCATATGTGGAATATCCCATGAGCAACCATGACAACTAGTGTGCTGTAAAGATAGGTAGACCATATAATGATGGCAGACATTCCTATACAATGAGTCAGAGGTCCATGAGCTCTGCCCTTGTTAACAGATATGCAGGCATCACTGTGGCCACACATACTTAACTCACTCCGTTTTCACAAATCCTGGAGATTGAGGTTTAATTCTTGTCCTAATATGATGAAGAAACAAAAATGAAGAGAACAGAGGAGCCTGAAGTAAGGCCTTCCATAGAGTACCAATGTCCAGCCAACTGCTAACCACACATTGGAACCCAACTGCCTTTGATTTCTGAAAGAATTGCTGTCTCTTTAAGGTCTCATAACAAGACAAAAAGGTACATCAGATGTCTCCAGCACAAAATTAGACCAATTATAAGACCCAAAAGATGCAGCAAGTTATGTTTATTGGTAAGAAAGATGGTTCTAGTGGGACAAAATGATGTAGCATTAAAAAACAGATTGGCGTTATCAATATGATTGCATTTGATATGGCCCACACAGGCTTCTGGTTCTGAATACTTGGACCTTAGCAGGTTTTGGAGATTGTGGACTCCCAGAATTTAGCTGTAGGCATTGGGGTCTGAAAGGACAAGCCTTGATGTTTCAGGACATCCTTTCACTTGTTCTCCACTGTTTACTGATTCTCTTACAGGGAACAAGCAGCCTCCTATTATTGGTTCCATGCCTTCCCCAACAAGAACAGAGAGAATCCCCTCCACACCCTAGTTGCTTTCATCACATATGAAGGCATAAGTCAGAAACTGTCTCCCACACCAGTTTATAATTATGATTAATTGAATGGTTATTTCTTTAAAGGGGAAAAATTTACAGATCACCATCCAAGTCAAGAGCCTTCTGCAGTATCAGGAAAGGAGCCTAGTAGTCGGAAGTGATGCTTTCTATCTATCTATCTATCTATCTATCTATCTATCTATCTATCTATCTATCTATCTATCTATCTATCTATCTATCTATTATCCATGTCCATAAAAGAGTCCAGAAATATTCAATATTACGTAAGCAAAAAAAAAGTAAGACTTTTTCAAACTCTAGAAATGACAGAGTCATCTTGCTACCTGGAAAGGCATTGAAAGTACCTCCATACTGTTGGGGTATCCATCATCAGCCTACAGGCCCATTGTTTACAGCAGACATTTCCATGAAGCTGGAAATTTCAAAGACAGTCACTATCTGCTTGTCTTGAAGAATGTCTTGCAGAATCTTTCATGAATCAGGAACACCAAAAGATCATCTCACCTTTAGGCAAGTTCAGTAGTCCTCTCTCTGTGTGTTCTCTGTGTCCATATTATGCAATATTCCAGGCACAAGCAGTTTCTTGCCCAATTGGGTATCAAACTCCATAAAGAACCTTTTCGTTGTCCATCTTCTTTCTGAAGGAGATCGGTGCTGCCAAGAGCAGAGTGTCTCATTATCATGAAAAACACTAAGTTATTAAAATGTTAAATAGCATATTTTGTAGTTTTGAAAAATATGAAGAATGCCTATGTAAATGAAATATATATCTATATAGCTAGAAAATCTAACTGACTACAAACTAGACTATTAATGATTGTCTATTGAGAACGTATATACATTACATTTTTAAGTGAACTACACAATCACAATAACTTAATAAAGATCAAAAATGCAAATACATATTACAAATTTGACCTTAAAACATCTATCAATAAGGCAAAATCTACACTAATGCAAATTATTCTTATCTATATCATATCCCCCTTTAAATGTAAAAGAACGTTTATAAACCATATTTGGGAACATGGGTGCAGTTTTTTTTTTCTTTCCAAACTGCTTCCGGCTGAACGGGGGCATTGTTATTTTGGTCTTTCATGGTATAAGCTGTGTGCTAGTTTCATCTCAGTTAGCAGTTGAGCGTAGCAATTTTTTGAATGTATGCACAGCAACCTTTCAGGATGGCATGGTCCATCATCCCATATTGGAATAGAGGCAATCCACAGACTCTCACCCTTTGTGAAAACAAAATAAGAAACTCCTTTCCAGAGCATGTCCTTAGATCCAAATTTCAAAGTCAAGTCATTTTCAAAATATCTATGTTGGATTAGTTCACAAGCATTTATAAAATATATCTTTTAGCAGCTATTACTCCTTCCTCAGAATTCAAAGGATTCAAACAGAGCATAATAGCATACAATACCAAAATTCTCTGTGTATTTTCCATCATTGTGTGCTTTATTTTAACCTCTATTTTGTTTATTTTTCTTTTTTTTTGCATTTTGAGACAGGTTCTCTTTATCTTTGACCAGAAATAACTCTGTAGATCTCGGAGATCCACCTGTCTCTGCCTCCCAGTCATTGGGATTAAAGCTGTATGCTACTACACCTTGAACTCACAGAGATATGTTTGTCTCTGCTTACTAGGCACTGGGATTAAGGATGTGTGCTACCACACCTTGAAGTTACAGAGGTCATTCTCCCTCTGCCTCCCAAGTGTTGGGATTAAAGGTGTATACTACCACACCCAACAACTCTCTTCCTTATTTTAACTTTAAGAACTTCAACTTTTAGCCTGCACATATTTTTAACACACTGTACATCATTGAAAAATTTTCTTTGTCTTTGAATATCTCTTTTTATCACTCTCAGTTGTTCTGACCACATGAGTCATTAATTTTCCAAGCAATCTCAGTAGAAATAAAGCCGTGGCTTTGCAGGCTAGATGTAGCCCCTTCCTTAGCTTTCTGCCATTCCAAACTTGTGGCTGAGGTACAGGCCAGAGCTGCATTCAGTGCCACAAGACTACAGTGCTTCACGGTTCTTGCCATCAAACAATCTGCAACAGACAACGTTCAAGCCCTCTCTCTGTAGCTGGCCCTCCTGCCTCAAACAGTCAGAGTTTGCCCTGGCAGGATGGCTCAGAAACCGACATTTTAAAACAACACAGGATTTTTCCTGCTACTGATGAAAACAAACAAGCATTCAGTTGGCTTTATCAACACCATTTAAATGTTTCGTGGCAGGACCTCTTAAGTGCTGCAGGGTTTTGCAGCTGAAGCTGAGTCAGGAAGCCTCTTTTAAATGAGTGTGCTTGCTTGCTTCTAGCAAGCAGAGCAGGCTCGAGAAATCGCTGCTACCAAGAAAACATGCTTTACTCTTTCCCAAGCTTTCTCAGGCTTTCAGTGGATTCAGTTGTCCACACGACTGAGTGCCATTCTGTAGCAATTTGAGCAGCAGGGCTGCATCCCCAGCACCACGTTTGCCTTGGAGGCTTATCTCCCGAAATAATTACACACAAACAGTATTCTTTTAAACACTGCCTGGCCCATTAGTTTAGCCTCTTAACCCATTTCTAATAATCTATGTAGCACCACAAGCTGTGATTATCAGGAAAGATTCAGCATGTCTGACCTTGTGGCTGGCTGCATCGCCTTCTGTCTCAGAGCAGAGCTATCATGTCTGCCCGGGAGAGGGGAGCATGGTGTCTCTGAGCTCACTTACTGTTCCTCCCAGCATTCTGTTCTTTTTACTCCACCCACATATGTTCTAACCTATCAGGGCAAGCAGTTTCTTTATTGAATTAACCAATGACCTTACTCCATCATTTCCCCTATTTCTGTTCAAACAAGAACGGAATCTTTAACTTTAATATAGCAAAATTACATATAACAAAACAGTTATCAAGCAAGAATTACAGTTACAATATTTATATCTATTTTATCTTTTACATAACAATGGAAAACTATAACTATCAATTTATTCTTCAACCCCATCAAAGACTCTAGAAGAATACAATATTACATAAGCAAAAAAAAAGTAAGCAATACTCAATCTCTCGAAATGACAGAGACCTCTCGCTGCCTGTACAGTCAACCAACGTTCCTCTGTACTGTTGGGGTATCCATCTTCAGTCAACAGGCCCATAATTTCCAGCAGACATTTCCATGAAGCAGGACATTTCACAGGCAGTCACTATCTGCTTGTCTTGAAGAATGTCTTGCAGACTCTTTCATAAATCAGGAAACCCGGAAGATCATCTCAACTTTAGGCAAGTTCGGTAGTCCTCTCTCTACGTGTTCTCTGTGTCCTTTATGCAATCGTTTAGGCAAGAGCAGTTTCTTGCCCAAATGTCTATCACACTCCAGAAGGATCCTATTTGATGCCCATCTTCTTCCTGATGTAGATTGGTGCTGCCAGGAGCAGAGTGTCTCATTGTCTCGAAAAACCCTATGGTATTAAAACATTAAATAGCATATTTTGTAGTCTAAGAAAGATATGAAGAATGCCTATCTAACTGAAATATATATCTATAGAGCTAAAAAATCTAACTAACATGACTACAAACTTGACTATTATTAATGATTATCCATTAACAACCTATATACATTACATTTTTAAATGAACTACACAATCACAATACCTTAATAAAGATCAAAAATGCATATATATATATATATATAACAAAATTGACCTTAAATCTCTATCAATAAAGCAAAATCTATACTAATGCAAATTATACATATCTATATCATATCCCCATTTAAATGTAAAAGAACGTTTATAAGCCATATTTGAGAACATGAGTTTAGTTTTTTATCTCCAAACTGCTTCCTGCTGAATTGGTGCCTCGTTAATTATGCTTCTTGCTCCCAGCATTCTGTTCTCTTTCTCCTCCCACCTATGTTCTAAATTAACCCGGGAAGCAGTTTCTTTATTTAATTAAGCAATGAATTACTACCATCACTTTATCCTTTCAAGAGCTTGCCCTAATTAATCTTCCATGTCTCTTCTGCTGTATAATCTTTCATTTGAAAAGAACTTGCCTTTTCATGGGAGGATTTTTTTGACATCTCTGTGGATGGAGATCATATGAAGAGGATCAGATGAGCAACCATGACAACTCTTATGCTGTAGAGTTAGGTGGACCAGAGATTGATTGCTGACAATCCTGTGCTATGCGTCAGATGCCCATCAACTCTGCCCCTGTTGTCAGACAGGCAGACATCAAGGTGGTCACACATACTTAACTCATTCATTGTTCACAGACATTTATATTGAGTTTTAATCTTGTCCTAAACTAATAAAAAAAAAACAAGAATAGGAGAAGAGAGGAGCCTGAAGTAGGGCCTCCAAATGGGTCATTTGCAAAGGTAAGGTTTCCTGCCTCTATGTATGCTTTCTCCTTTCCTTAGTCAAATAATCCCCCACACCAGTTTAGAATTGTGATTAAAAGAATGATTATATCTTTAAAGGGCAAAAACTTACAGATGACCATCCCTGACAAAAGCCCTCAGCGGGATCAGGAAAGAAGCATAGAGGCCGGAAGGGAAACTGGAATCAAGAGATCAAGCTGAAGGTAAATGTTGGTTTTTGAAAGAGAGAGAGACTACACCTCAATGGGCTGGTATCTCAGTGGCTATTGGCTGAAGGAGTGGAAGAAACTCATGCAACACACTTATTTGGATATAGCAAAAAAAAATGTTACTAGAAGGTGAGAAAAAAAACTCTTTTAGTTTATTTATTTCAGTCCTTCCAGACACATCACAGAGATAGGATCTCTTCATGCATGAGAGTCACCGATGATATCCCTTTAAGAAAATACCCACAAAACTCCCAATAACATCATCAGCATTCAACAACATGTCTATGATTGCTTTGCCTTGCCTTTGCTTCTCAGTAAATGATGCTGTTAGTTAATCTCTGCAAACAATGCAAATTTCCCTGTACCTAAATAGACAGAATTGACAGGTTATCTTAAACACAACAGGGAGTCACACTACGATGGAATGGGTTAATCATCACCAGTGTGGCAGTGACATATTTAGGATCTTTCCTTTGTCTAAAAATCACAGAATTGTAAACATGATATGTTGTCATACAGATTTCTTAGGGTTTTGTCCCCCTGGTGGTTTCCTTGGTATGCTTCCATAATTTTTGCCAGATCCAATCAGTTTTGCCATGCACTCTCAGCTCCACATCATTGTGTTCCCCTTATGTTCTAGTCCAGGCATTTTTTGACATCTTGAAACTGTTGCAAGAGTATCTCATGTTCCACCTAAATGATTTGGAGTGTTATTTAGGCTGAGTTTTATCTTCCATCCATGAGTTCATTGACTTTCCTTGGGCGTAATTCCTGGGACACTGAGCCTAACTCCTGGGGGATTTCTCTAGTTACTTCTCCTTGCTGAGACAGCTTACACTCTCAGTACGACTATGACAGTATTTCTGTAGCAAACATTCTTCTCAAGATGAGAAGAAATTTCAATATTACAATCCATTTGTTTTTATTGTGATGTAAACACACACACACACTCACACACACAAGTAATGCAAATACACTGATGATATTAATTGAGTAGGCCATTCTGGGGTTGTCAAGATCATTATCTCTCGAGGGGATCTTAGAGGCATGGGGTGAGCCCCTAGAGAAACTTGGGCAGGTAAGGAGAGGTTGACTGCACTGTGCCATGTCTATAGTCACAATGGGTGCCTTATCCTATAGTCAGACTGATGACTATCTTGAATATCACCATGGAACTTTTGTATGGCCAAGATGGAGATCAAGTCAGGGTAAAAATCAGAAAACTAGATGGAGCTTCCAAGCTCCAGTTGAATAGCCGACTGATGGAGAATAAGAGCAAGGATGTCAGGAATAAAATGGCTTGGTCCACACACTGAGACACTGTGCCTGAACAAAGGGGGTTTCAACTAAAAAAGTGGCCTGGGAATGAAAGAACATGGAATCAAAGTGGAAGCTCTGAATGTGGCTGACAATTGGACCAGACTGAGAAGCCAATGATAATGGCACTGACATTTGTCTGCACTTCATATACAGGCTTTTTTGTGATCATATTCTATGTGGATGCTTGCCTTCCTAAATCTCGATGGATGAAGGGTAGGCTTGGACTTCAAACAGGTCAAGGTACACCGCCCTCAATTTAAATTGGAGTAGGAGTGGAGAGGTTTGGTGGGGGAGCGAGAAGAAAGTGGGAGGAGGAAACGAAGTGAAAATTTTGATATTCATTATTATGAAGTAATATAAAAATCAATAGTAGATAACCAATAAAGAGATTGGAGCTATAAAAAAAACATTCATGTGAGTTGTTGACTCACACACCAAAGACTCTTTTACAGAAAAGGCAGAAAAAGAGATTGGGTTACCTGGCAAAATATGACTCATGTATTTGGGAAGATGAGTGAGGTTTTATTTTGGGTCTCCAGGGGGCTGTGTGAGCAGCATTATAGGACATGTATGCTGGATATTTCTGTGGGTTAGTAGGGAAGAAAACTGCCTATGAGGGGTTAAATGACCTAAGTAGAGTCTTGATGATGTCACAAAGCTTTGGTTGGGGGTGGCAACACTGTTCCACATGAAGCACTAGTCTTCTGTGAAGGTGGGCTGACTATCTTCACGGTGGCTGAGGAGGTGAGTTCAGCTCTTGGGCTCCACAACTGTTCAACAGGATTAGGCAGCTGAACATTTCCAGAAGATGGAATCTGGAGAGCCAAGACATTTTCTTTTGGTAAATATGTTTAGGAAGAAACAGGGACCTCTGTAGTCCCAGAGAGGTTTCCTTCAAATCTCCTGTGAGTCTAAAATTTATGTTGTTAACAGCTTCTATATTTGATAGCCGTGGGGACAGTGAATGCCAGGTATTCTTCCCACTTTATCTTTGCTATCAATGTCCAATTCATCAGTTCACGAAAGGGGCGAAGATCCTCTTTGTCCATATGTGTTTTAAAAGATATTAATTATTTCTAAATGGTGCTGTAGCCCAGATTAATGAGTCTTTATTTTTGCAGTTTGTCTCACAAAACTCACTTCTCTAGTGAAGACATGGAATGGCTTTATGTAATCAACCTGGGTCTGGATCAGGAGACACAATACATAGAACCAGTGGACTGGAGTGCCATGACCTTGGGCAGGTGGTTTTGGATCAACCACCTAACCAACAGCTTGAGTGGCAAGGAGAGAAGTGGCTGTCCTTAGAATTCTTGGCCATCTGTTCAGATTTTTCTTTCTCACTTTGGGCATAGGCATCCAGTCTCCTCTCATTGACACAGTCAGTCTGGAATTAGGTTTCTCAGTAGAGGTCCATTGCCTTTGGGCAGCAGGAATATGTCTCTGATACACATATACTGAGCTGTAGACAATAGTTTGATAATTTTCCTATGAATTTCTTAAGACCAAATTACATTTAGGCAGCCCAAATCTATTCAGCACTGCCTTTATCACCTTCCCCAAAGATCTTCCAGAAAAGAATCTTGACATCGCATCCTCCCCTTCTTAACCTTGCAGGCACTTATGGTGGAGGAAACCACTTTGTGTCTGATTAAACTGAAGAAGTCTTCCAATGCAGAGATTGGCAGCTATGAAGCCCAAGCACAGAAAGAGAGCCAAGAGACAGTGGAACAGGAGTGTTGTGGCCTATCTCAGTAAATCTACCACCATGATAAAGATGCCTCTTAGTATGAGATGCATGCCACCTCTCCAGAAGAAGAATGGGCCAACTCTCCAGAAGCAAAAACTGAGTAAGCCTTTTGAGGCCCTGGAGAATATTGTTGGCCGCCGAATTTTTCATGGCTGGAAGGAAGCCAATGAACCAGTCACCCAGTGGAAAGCCATCATTCTAGATCAACTGCCAACATATCCCTCTCTCTATTTGTTGAAATATGATGGGATTGATTGTGTCTATGGCTTGGAGCTTCACAGCGATGAAAGGATTTTAAACCTTAAGATCCTGCCTAATAATGTGCCATTTCCTCAGGTGACAGACACTCATCTGTCAAACACCATAGTTGGCAGAGCAGTGAAACATACATTCACGGGCACAAATGGCTCTAAGGAAGACTGGAATGGGATGGTCCTAGAGGAGGTGCCAATCATGAAGACCTGGTTCTATATTACCTACAAGAAAGATCCGGTCTTGTATATTTACCACCTCCTGGATGACTACCTTGAAGGCAACCTCCACATCATGCCAGGCTCTAAGGAGGAGTGCAGTGTCATGGTCCCAGATGAGGTGCAGACCAGGATGACCTGTTTCTACATTGTCAAGGAGAATGATCCAGTCCTGTACCTTTACCACCATCTTGATGACTCCATTGAAGGCAACGTCCACATCATGCATGAATGTCCTCCAGTAGAGGTGACTTTGGCATTAGGCAGGGATTCCTTGGCAGGCAAAGGTGTGCAGTACAACAAAAAAGATGGAACCCAAGAGATAGGTAAAATTATTTGCCAAGTTCCCACCAAACCTTCTGTGTATTTCATCAAGTTTAATAATGACTTCCGTATCTATGTCTACGATTTGGTGAAGATCTGTTAAAGTGAAATTCTCAAAATTTGAGGGGCACACTTAAAACTGTGTTTGGGGAATGTGTTTTTTTCAGAGATACCGCAGGTCTTCTATTAATCCTGGTATTTTTTTCCAATGGAATATTCTTGCTCGAAAAATAAAAATTTGTGAACATGTTTTGTTCTTTGGTGAATGATGGATTATGTTTGGTGGATGGGACATCTCAGAAATACATGCCTCAAAACAAAGCAGGATTCATGGTCTTTCCCCTTGGAGAGGATGGACTGGGAATGCTTGGTGTGGTAAAGGACAAGATGGCTGTCTAGGGAGTATTGGAGAGGGGACAAAAGTTGTAGGATCAAGGGACGGGATAAAGCTTGAGGGAAAAACATGTCAACTGGAAAGATGAGACAGATATCAGAGTGAGGTATTGGGACTTAAGAGGATAAAGAGTAGATTAATCAGGAAGGGACACAAATGTATACTCAAAATCAGAGGAAATTAGGTTTCATTTGATGAATAGTTTAATTCGTACTGGCTGTAAGTCACTGGATGTTTGAACTCCACTGGAGCATGTTGAGTGACCAGGAGCCTCCTGCTTAGAGAAAAGTGTCTCCGCCCAGTTACTCTTCTGCAGTGGGATGGATGTCACGCTATCTAATTCCTTTTGTCAGAATTCTGTCTGCCACCTACTTTGTCATGCCTGGATTCGGTATTCCTTGAACTCTCATTGGTTCTTTGCATGCCATCCAACCCTTGTGAGTTCATTTAAATAATTGCCCTGTCATATCTGGAAAACAGTGTTCCCTTTCATTGATCATGTTCTGTAGGACTTGGGCTATAAATCTCATCGACAGACGCATCCACACACAGGATAAACATGTACACATTGATGCCCACTAATGTGTGACTTGCACACATATGATGAATGCACCGATCTCCATCAAATCAGTAAACAAGGGAATCCCTGATGCTAGGTGGAGTGTGGCAAAGACCCCACAAACGCATCAGACCCCCAAATACCAGTATGGTATTGATGTCTGACTCCCATCATGTAAGGATCCTGCCATCCTGTAACATAGCTATTTTTGCTTCCTTGATCTTCACAAACTTGGTTAAAATGTTAGAGTTGTCAAACTGCCAGTTAGGGTCCAGCATGTAGATCAGCTGTCTCAGGTCAGGTGATTTGGCTACAATTTGGGTGATAACTTCGACCAGGGAATTCTGGTACACCCTCACCTCTTCTTCTCCCAGTCCTCATCATCACTCTTGTGGCTGGGCTTGGAGCACAAAGAAGGCAAAATGGAAAAATACTCCTCCTCAGTGCAAAACAATGTCCATCTTTCATATGACCTGACTCTCCCAGGGAATGCAGCACATTTTATCCTTCTAGGTCTCCTCATTCTTTGGTTCACTCATTTTTCCAATGAATGATTGAATTCATCCATTCTTCCATCTCTCTCTCTCTCTCTCTCTCTCTCTCTCTCTCTCTCTCTCTCTCCCTCTCTCTTCTTCCTTCCCTTCTTCTATTTCCCCCTTTATAGGAGTAATTTGAGCAGCGGGGCTGCGTCCCCAGCACCATGGCCGCCTACCTAGCTTATGCCCCTAAATAAGAACACAAAAACTGTATTCTTTTAAACACTTCCTGGCCCAGTATTTTCAGCCTCTTAACCCATTTCTAATAATGTATGTTGCAGCATGAGGTGCACTTACCAGGAAAGATTCAGCATGTCTGACCTGGTGGCTGGCTGCATTGCCATCTGCCTCAGGGAGCAGAGCTCCCGTGTCTGCCCGGGAGAGGGGTGCATGGCATCTCTGAGCTCACTTCCTCTTTCTAGCAGCATTCTGTTCTCTTTACTCCTCCCACCTATGTTCTAACCTATCAAGGGAAGCAGATTCTTTATTTAATTAAGCAATGACCTTCTTCCATCACTTTATCCTTTCAACAGCTTGCCCAAATAAATCTTCCATGTCTCTTCTGTTGTATAATCTTTCATTTGTAAAGAACTTGCCCTCTTAGGGAAGGATTTTTCTGACATCTCTGTTTGCGGAGGTCATATGAGGAAAGTCGTGATCCGTAATACCATATTGGGATAGCGGGAGTCCACAGACTCTCACCATCTCTGAAAACAAAATAAGAACCTCCTTTCCAAAGCATCATGTCCTTAGATCCAAATTTTAAAGTCAAGGCACTTTCAAAATATCTATGTGGGATTAGTTCAGCAGCATTTATAAACAAATATCTTTTAGCAGCTATTGCTCCTTCCTCAGCATTCAAATGATTCAAACAGAGCACAATAGCATACAGTATCAAAATTCTCTGTGTATTTTCCATCTTTGTTAGCTTCAATTTAAGCTCTAATTTATTTTTCCTTTTTATTTTTTTGGCTTTTGAGACAGGTTCTCTGTATCTTTGACCTGGAATAACTCTGTAGAACAGGCTGTCCTTGAAGTTTCAGAGATCCACATGTCTCTGCCTCCCAGCATTGGGATCAAAGGTGTATGGTACTACACCTGAATTCACAGAGACCTGTTTGTCTTTGCCTTCTCGGCACTGGGATTAAAGGTATGTGCTACCACACCTTGAAGTTACAGAGGTCAATCTCTCTCTGCCTCCCAAGTGTTGGGATTAAAGGTGTGTACTACTGCAACCAATAACTCTCTTCATTTTATTTTAACTTTTAGAACTTCAACTTTTAGCCTGCACATATTTTTAACACCCTGTAAATCATTTAAAAATTTTCTTTGTCTTTGAATCTCTATTTACTCAATATCTCTCTTTGTTTTTTTGACCACATGAATCCTTAATTTACACAGCAATCTCAATATGACGAAAAGGTGGCTTTGCCAGCTAGATGTAGCCTATTCCTTAGCTTTCTGCCATTCCAACCTTATGGCTGAGGTACCGGCCAGAGCCGCATTCAGTGCCACAAGTCTACAGTGTTTCAAGGTCCTTGCCATCAAACAAGCTGCAAAAGACAACACTCAAGCCCTCCCTTTGTCGCTGGCCCTCCTGACTCAAACAGTCAGAGTTTGTTCTGGCAGGATGGCCCAGAATTCCGGCATTTTAAAACATCACAGTTTTTTTTCCTGCTACTGCTGAAAACAAACAAGCATTCAGCTGGCTTTTATCAACACCATTTAAATGTTTCGTGGCAGGACCATTTAACAGCAGCAGGGTTTTGCAGCTGAAGGTGAGTCAGGAATCTTCTCTTAAATGAGTGTGCTTGCTTGCTACTAGCAAGTAGTACAGACCCGAGATATAGCTGCTAAAAAGAAAACATGCTTTACTCGTTCCCGGTCTTTCTCAGGCTTTCAGTGGATTCAGTTTTCCACATGTCTGAGTGCCATTCTGTAGTAATTTGAGCAGCGGAGCTGTGTAACCAGCACCAGGGCAGCCTCGCTAGCTAATGTCCAGAAATAATTACACACAAACTATTCTTTTAAACACTGCCTGGCCCATTAGTTTAGCCTATTAACCCATTTCTAATAATCTATGTAGCATCACGAGTGTGCTCACCAGGAAAGATTCAACAGGTCTAACCTGGTTGCTGGCTGCATTGCCCTCTGCCTCAGAGAGGAGAGCTATCACGTCTTCCCACGAGAGTGGATCATGGTGTCTCTGAGCACACTGCTTCTTGCTCCCAGCATTCTGTTCTCTTTCTCCTCCCACCTATGTTCTAAATTAACAGGGGAAGCAGTTTCTTTATTTAATTAAGCAATGAATTACTACCATCACTTTATCCTTTCAAGAGCTTGCCCTAATAAATCTTCCATGTCTCTTCTGCTGTATAATCTTTCATTTGAAAAGAACTTGCCTTTTCAGGGGAGGATTTTTTTGACATCTCTGTGGATGGAGATCATATGAAGAGGATCAGATGAGCAACCATGACAACTCTTATGCTGTAGAGTTAGGTGGACCAGAGATTGATTGCTGACAATCCTGTGCTATGCGTCAGATGCCCATGAACTCTGCCCCTGTTGTCAGACAGGCAGACATCAAGGTGGTAACACATACTTAACTCATTCAGTGTTCACAGACATTTATATTGAGTTTTAATCTTGTCCTAAACTAATAAAAAAAAACAAGTATAGGAGAAGAGAGGAGCCTGAAGTAGGGCCTCCAAATGGGTCATTTGCAAAGGTAAGGTTTCCTGCCTCTATGTATGTTTTCTCATTTCCTAGGTCAAATAATCACCCACACCAGTTTAGAATTGTGATTAATAGAATGATTATATCTTTAAAGGGCAAAAACTTACAGATGACCATCCCTGACAAAAGCCCTCAGCGGGATCAGGAAAGAAGCATAGAGGCCGGAAGGGAAACTGGAAGCAAGAGATCAAGCTGAAGGTAAATGTTGGTTTTTGAAAGAGAGAGAGACCACACCTCAATGGGCTGGTATCTCAGTGGCTATTGGCTGAAGGAGTGGAAGAAACTCATGCAACACACTTATTTGGATAGAGCAAAAAAAAATGTTACTAGAAGGTGAGAAAAAAAACTATTTTAGTTTATTTATTTCAGTCCTTCCAGACACATCACAGAGATAGGATCTCTTCATGCATGAGAGTCACCGATGATTTCCCTTTAAGAAAATACCCACAAAACTCCCAATAACATCATCAGCATTCAACAACATATCTATGATTGTTTTTCCTTGCCTTTGCTTCTCAGTAAATGATGCTGTTAGTTAATCTCTGCAATCAATGCAAATTTCCCTGTACCTAAATAGCCAGAATTGACAGGTTATCTTAAAGACAACAGGGAGTCACACTACGATGGAATGGGTTAATCATCACCAGTGTGGCAGTGACATATTTAGGACCTTTCCTTTGTCTAAAAATCACAGAATTGTAAACATGATATGTTGTCATACAGATTTCTTAGGGTTTTGTCCCCCTGGTGGTTTCCTTGGTATGCTTCCATAATTTTTGCAAGATCCAATCAGTTTTGCCATGCACTCTCAGCTCCACATCATTGTGTTCCCCTTATGTTCTAGTCCAGGCATTTTTGACATCTTGAAACTGTTGCAAGAGTATCTCATGTTCCACCTAAATGATTTGGAGTATTATTTAGGCTGAGTTTTATCTTCCATCCATGAGTTCATTGACTTTCCTTGGGCGTAATTCCTGGGACACTGAGCCTAACTCCTGGGGGATTCCTCTAGTTACTTCTCCTTGCTGAGACAGCTTACACTCTCAGTACTACTATGACAGTATTTCTGTAGCAAACATTCTTCTCAAGATGAGAAGAAATTTCAATATTACAATCCATTTGTTTTTATTGTGATTTAAACACACACACGCACACACACACACAAGTTAATGCACATACACTGATGATATTAATTGAGTAGGCCATTCTGGGGTTGTCAAGATCATTATCTCTCGAGGGGTTCTTAGAGGCATGGGGTGACCCCCTAGAGGAACTTGGGCAGGTGAGGAGAGGTTGACTGCACTGTGCCATGTCTATAGTCACAATGTGTGCCTTATCCTATAGTCAGACTGATGACTATCTTGAATATCACCATGGAACTTTTGTATGGCCAAGATGGAGATCAAGTCAGGGTAAAAATCAGAAAACTAGATGGAGCTTCCAAGCTCCAGTTGAATAGCCGACTGATGGAGAATAAGAGCAAGGATGTCAGGAATAAAATGGCTTGGTCCACACACTGAGACACTGTGCCTGAACAAAGGGGGTTTCAACTAAACCAGTGGCCTGGGAATGAAAGAACATGGAATCAAAATTACCATCAGCGTTTGAGCAGATGGAGAAACACAGAGTTCCTTATGGGCACATTGATTAGTCTCTAACTTAGAAGGTGGATGTCTTTCTGTGCTTTGTGCCTGTGTGGGCTTTACCAAAGTAGGTTCTATATAAGGAATAGATTTTCAGGAATTTGATCAGATTTCAGCATCACCTGCCTGATGTGTTCACTTCCAGTTTTTTGTGAAGATGGTCAAAATTAACCATCTTTTTTCAAAGATGGTGAAGGAGGCTCATTGGGCTACCAGCTGTCCTGTTTAGGTGCTGAGGAGATCCATCTGGAGGGGTGAGTGTGTGTGATCCAGGGGCGGAAATCCCGGAAGAGAGCAAAAACCCCCATCCCCAAGCTCCTTCTGAAGGGTTGTCTTTCTTACCGACAACCCCCATTCCAAGCCTGCTTGCTCTGAAAGTTCCTTGCTCAGGAACAGGTTTCTGCTCCTACACTGAGGCTAGCCACCCAGAGAGGTGAGTGCCTGCCTACCGGGCTGGCCTAAACAACCCCCAAAATTAGCACGGGCACCTTCAGCTTGGAGGCAGAGTCTCCTGTGCTATTCTGGACCCTCCCTGCCTGCCACATTCTTCATTTTATCCCAGGTTCATTGGGTTACCTGTTGTCCCTGTTTTGGTGCTGAGGAATTCCATCTGAACTGGTGAGTGTGTGTTATCTAGGGGAGGATTGTCCCAGAAGAGAGCACAAACCCTTCTCCCCCATCTCCTTCAGCAATGCTATCATTTTTAACACTCCCCCAAAGCCAGTTTTGTCTGCAAGGTCCTTTGCTCAGAACAGGTTTCTGTTCCTACACTAAGGCTACCCACCCAGAGAGGTGAGTGCCTGCCTACCGGGCAGGCCTCAAGGACCCCAAAGGTAATATGGGCATCTTCAGCTTGGTGGCAGGGTCTCCTGTGCTCTACTGGACCCAGCCCTGCCCCACAAGTTTGCCCAGTTTTCTGTGGGTCATTGGATTACGAGGCATACATTTTTCGGTGCTGAAGAGTTTCATATGGAGTGGAATGATTCCTGCTTCTACACTGAGGAGATACACCCAGAGAGTCATCACAGCAATGTCTGTACCAAGACACCAGGCCCCTCCTGGCTCCATTTGAAATAAAAGATGGGAAAGTGCCAATGCAGGAATTCCTCCAGCAACATGAAAGGCAACATGACATCCTCAGAATCCATGGACCCCAAAATAAGAAGAATTGTACAGCCTACTCCAGAAGAATTAGAAGAAATTGACCAAAAATGAATTATATGAAAATAATAGAGGACCTTAAAACTGAGGTAAAAACTGCCATAAACAATTAGAGATTACAAACAAAAAGGTCAACTTCAAACTAAAATCAATCAGAGTAGATGGAGATGGACATTTTTACTCTTCACAGAAACAATTCACAAGGACAAAGTCTCAATCCTGAATATCTATGCCCATAATATAAAAGCACCCACTTATGTAAAAGAAACATTACTAAAGCTCAAGGCAGTCATCAAACCACACACACTAACAGTAGGAGATTTCAACAATCCTCTATCTCCAATGGACAGGTCAATCAGACAGAAAACTAACAGAGAAAGAAGAGGATTAAGGGAGGTAATGAATCAAATGGAATTAACAGACGTCTATAGATCATTCCACCAAAATAGGAAAGAATATACCTTCTTCTCTGCAGCTCATGGAACCTTCTCGATAATTGACCACATAATTGTTAACAATGCAAACTTACACAGTTACAAGAAAATATTAGGAACAACAAATAGCTTATCGGATCACCATGGATTAAATTTAGAATTCAACAATGATGCTATCCCTAGAAAGCCTATGAACTCATGGAAACTGGACAGCCAACTACTGAACCACACCTGGATCAAGGAAGAAATAAAGAAAGAAATTAAGGTCTTTCTTGAACTCAATGAAAATAAAGACTCAACATACTCAAACCAATGGGACACTATGACAACTGTGCTAAGAGGAAAGATCATAGCACTAAGTGCTCACTTAAAGAAAACAGAGAAAGCACACATTGGAGACTTAACAGCCCACCTGAAAGCTCTAGAAAAAAAGAAGCAGACTCACATACTAGGAGTAGAAGACTGGAATTACTCAAACTAAGGGATGAAATCAACAAAACAGAATCACAGAAAACAATCCAAAGAATCAATGAAACAAAAAGCTGGTTCCTGGAGAAAATAAACAAGATTGATAAATCCCTATTCAAACTAAGCAAACGACCAGGAGTGAATACACAAATTAACATGATCAGTAATGAAAAAGGAGACATAACCCCAGACACAGAGGAAATCAGAAAATCATTAGATCTTACTACAAAAGCCTATATGCCATAAAATTGGAAAATATTAAAGAAACAGACACTTTTTAGATAAGTTCCATATACAAAGGTTTGCCCAGAACCAGGTGAATAATCTAAACAGACCTGTTAGTCGTGAAGAATTAGAAGTTGTTATACAAAAACTCCCTACCACAAAAAGCCCACGTCCAAATAATTTCAATGAAGAATTCTACCAGAACTTCCAAGAAGACCTAATACCTATACTCCTTAATGTATTTCACAGTAAAGAAACAGAAAAGCCATTGCCAATTTTCTTTATGAAGCTACAGTTACCCTGACCCATAACCACACAAAGACTCAACCAAGAAAAATAATTACAGGCCAATCTCACTCATGATCATCAACGCGAAAATCCTCAATAGAACAGTGGCAAACCGAATCCAAGAACACATTAGAAAAATTATCCATTGTTATCAGGTAGGCTACATCCCAGGGATACAGGGCTGGTTCAACATACGCAAATCTATCAATGTAATCCATCATATAAATAAACTGAAAGAAAAAAAATATGATCATTTCATTAGATGCTGAAAAATCATTTGTTAAAATTCAACATCCCTTTATGATAAAGGTCTTAGAGAGATTAAGGCTACAAGGGTCATACCTAACTATAATAAAAGCCATTTATAGCAAGCCAACAGGTTACATCAAATTAAATGCAAAGAAACTCAAAATTATCCAACCAAAATCAGAAGCACGACAAGGCTGTCCACTCTCTACTTACATCTTCAATATAGTGCTTGAAGTTCTCACAATAGCAATAAGGCTACATAAGGGAATCCAAAGGATTTGAATTGGAAAGGAAGAAGTTAAACTTTCATTATTTGCAGATGATATGATAGTGTACATGAGCGAGTCTAAAAACTCCAGCAAAGAACTCCTACAGCTGATAAACACCTTTAGTTGCATGGCAGGATACAAGACCAATTCCAAAAAATCAGTTGCCCTCCTATACACAAAGGATAAGGAAGCAGAGAAGGAAATCAGAGAAGCATCCTCTTTCATGATAGCCACTAATAGCATAACATATCTTGGGGTAACTCTAACCAAGGATCTGAAGGACCCATTTGACAAGAACTTTAAGTCTTTGAAGAAAGAAATTGAGGAGGATACCAGAAAATAGAAGGACCTCCCTTGATCATGGATTGGGAGGATCAACATAGTAAAAATGGCAATTCTACCAAGGGTAATTTATAAATTCAATGCTATTCCCATTTAAGTCCCATCAAAATTCTTCAAGATCTTGAGAGGATATTAATCAACTTTATATGAAAACAAAGAACCCAGGATTGTCAAAACAGTCTTATACAATAAAAAATCTTCTGAAGACATTACCATCCCTGACTTCAAATCTATTACAGAACTTCAGTAATGAAAACACCTTGGTATTGGCCCAAAAACAGAGAAGTTGATCAATGGAATAGAGTAGAAGACCTGGATTTTATCCCACAAATGTATGAACATCTGATATTTGATAAAGGAGCTAAAATTATTCAATGGAAGAAAGAAAGCATTTTCAACAAGTGGTGCTGGCAGATTTGGTCGTCAATCTGTAGAAAAATGAAAATAGATCTATATCTATTGCCATGGACAAAAATCAAGTGAGAATGGAGTAAAGACCTCAATATCAGGCTGAACACACTGAACCTGATAGAAGAGAAAGTGGGAAGTACTCTACCACATATGGGCACAGGAGATCACTTCCTAGGCATATCCCCAGCAGCACAGACATTATGGACAACATTGAATAAATGGAACCTCCTGAAACTGAGAAGCTTCTGTAAAGCAAAGGACACTGTCACTAAGACAAGAAGGCAACCCACTGACTGGGAGAAGGTCTTCACCAAATAGCAACAGACAAATATCTGATATCCAAAATATATAAAGAAACTGAATTTTAAAATGCTAGTAAATACAATTCAAAATTAGGGCACTGAACTGAAAGGAGAATTCCAAACAAAAGAAGTTCAAATGACCAAAAGACACTTAAGGTCATGCTCGTCCTCCATGGTGATCAGGGAAATGCAAATTACAACAAATTAGAGATATCACCTTACACCAGTCAGAATGGCTAAAATCTAAAAGACAAATGATAGCCTTTGCTGGAGAGGTTGTGGAGTAAGGGGCACACTCATTCATTGTTGGTGTGAAGGCAAACTTGTGCAACCACTTTAGAAATCTGTGTCGCGATTTCTCAGGAAATTCGGGATCAACCTACCCCAAGATCCAGTAATACCACACTTGGGAATATACCCAAGAGATGCCATATCATATGTCAAAAGCATTTCTTCAGTTATGTTCATAGCAGCATTATTTGTAATAGCCAGAACCTGGAAACAACCTAGATGCCCTTCAATGGAAGAATGGATGATGAAAGTGTGGAGTATATACATATACTACTCAGCGGTAAAAAAAAAAAAATGACTTCGCGAATTTTGCCTGAGAATGGATGGAAATAGAGAACACTATCCTAAGTGAGGTATCCCTGACCCAAAACGATGAGCATGGGATGTTCTCTAGCCATAAATTAAGGACATTGAGCATATAATTTATGATCCTAGAGAAGCTAAATAAAAACATGAACCCCCCAACCCCCCAAAAAAAACATATAGTCATCCGCCTGGATATGGGAAGTAGACAAGATTGCAGGGCAAAACCTGGGATCTTGGGGGTGAGGTGGCTTGGGGCTATGGGGAAATGGGGTGAGAAATGTGAGAATGGGAGAATGCGAGCAGCATGGGAGAATGGGATGTTTGGGATATAGGAAGGTTGTGCACGGGAGCAGAGAAATTTATATACTAATTAAGGGAGCCATCCTAGACTTGGCAAGAGACTTGACTCTAGTGGGGCTCGCAGGTGTCCAGGGAGATGTCCCCAGCTAGTTCCTTTAGCAACTGAGGGGACAGAACCTGAAATGACCCTATCCTATAGCCATACTGATGAATATCTTTCATATCACCTTAGAGCCTTCATCTGGCGATGGATCGAGATATAGACAGAGACCCAAATTGGAGCACTTGACTTAGCTTAAGATCCCAAGGCCAGCTGGAATGTGACTGAAAAAGCATGGGATAAAACCGGACTCTCTGAATCTGGCGGACAAAGATGGGTGCTGGGAAGCCAAGGACAATGACACTGTCAATGATCCTACTTCATGTTCTGGCTTTGTGGGATCCTAGCCAGGTTGGATGTTCACCTTCCTAGTTTAGGATGGAGGGGGGGGGGGCACTTTGGACTTTTCACAGGGCAGGAAACCCTTACTGCTCTTCAGTCTGCAGAAGGAGGGTAGAGCAGTGGGGGGAGGGGAAGAAGAGTGGGATGAGGAGGAGGGAAATGGGAGGCTGGATTAAGGCAGAATTATTTTTTTCTTTTTTTTTTTAATTTATTTATTTATTAAGTATTTCTGCCTCGTACCCACAACCGCTTCCCATTTCCCTCCCCCTCCCCCGATCAAGTCCCCCCCCCTCATCTGCTCGAAGAGCAATCAGGGTTCCCTGACCTGTGGGAAGCCCAAGGACTGCCCACCTCTATCCAGGTCTCGTAAGGTGAGCATTCAAACTGCCTAGGCTCCCACAAAGCCAGTACGTCCAGTAGGATCAAAAACCCACTGCAATTGTTCTTGAATTCTCAGTATTCCTCATTGTCCGCTATGTTCAGCTAGTCCGGATTTATCCCATGCTTTTTCAGACCTAGGCCAGCTGGCCTTGGTGAGATCCCAATAGAACATCCCCATTGTCTTAGTGTGTGGGTGCACCCCTCGTGGTCCTGAGTTCCTTGCTCGTGCTCCGTCTCCTTCTGCTCCTGATTTGGACCTTGAGATTTCTGTCCGGTGCTCCCGTGTGGGTCTCTGTCTCTGTCTCCTTTCATCGCCTGATGAAGGTTAATATTCCTGAGGATGCCTATGTGTTTGTCTTTGGATTCACCTTATTTAGCTTCTCTAGGAACATGAATTATAGGCTCAATGTCCTTTATTTATGGCTAGAAACCAAATATGAGTGAGTACATCCCATGTTCCTCTTTTTGGGTCTGGCTTACCTCACTCAGGATAGTGTTTTGTATTTCCATCCATTTGTATGCAAAATTCAAGAAGTCCTTGTTTTTTACTGCTGAGTAATACTCTAATATGTATATATCCCATACTTTCTTCATCACCATGCACAAAACTCAAATCCAAATGGATTAAAGACCTCAATATCAGTCCGAACACACTGAACCTGATAGAAGAGAAAGTGGGAAGTACTCTACAGCACATGGGCACAGGAGACCACTTCCTATGTATAACCCCAGCAGCACAGACACTAAGGGCATCATTGAATAAATGGGACTTCCTGAGGCTGAGAAGCTTCTGTAAAGCAAAGGACACTGTCACTAAGACAAAAAGACAACCCACTGACTGGGAGAAGATCTTCACCAACCCTGCAACTGACAAAGGTTTGATCTCCAAAATATATAAAGAACTCAAGAAACTAGACCGTAAAAGGCTAATCAACCCAATTATAAAATGGGGCACTGATCTGAACAGAGAATTCTCAACAGAAGAACTTCAAATGGCCAAAAGACACTTAAGGTCATGCTCAACTTCCTTAGCGATCAGGGAAATGCAAATCAAGACAACTTTAAGATACCACCTTACACCTGTCAGAATGGCTAAAATAAAAAACACCAATGATAGCCTTTGCTGGAGAGGTTGTGGAGAAAGGGGTACACTCACCCATTGCTGGTGGGAATGCAAACTTGTGCAACCACTCTGGAAAGCAGTGTTTCGGTTTCTCAGGAAATTCGGGATCAACCTACCCCTGGATCCAGCAATACCACTCTTGGGAATATACCCAAGAGAGGCCCTATCATACAACAAAAGTATATGCTCAACTATGTTCATGGCAACATTGTTTGTAATAGCCAGAACCTGGAAACAACCTAGATGCCCTTCAACGGAAGAATGGATGAAGAAAGTATGGAATATATACATATTAGAGTATTTTTTTCAATTAAAAAATTAGATCCATTTTCATTCTTCTACAGGTTGACATCCAGTTGTGCCAGCACCATTTGTTGAAGATGCTTTCTTTCTTCCATTGCATACTTTTAGCTACTTTATCGAAAATGAGGTGTTCGTAGGTTTGTGGGATAAAATCCGGGTCTTCTATACGATTCCATTGGTCGACTTCTCTGTTTTTATGCCAGTACCACACTGTTTTCATTACTGTAGCTCTGTAATAGAGTTTGAAGTCAGGGATGGTAATGCCTCCAGAAGATCCTTTATTGTATAGGATTGTTTTGGCTATCCTGGGTTTTTTGTTTTTCCATATAAAGTTGATTATTGTCTTCTCCAGATCTGTGAAGAATTTTGATGGGATCTTGATGGGGATTGCATTGAATCTATAAATTGCCTTTGGTAGAGTTGCCATTTTTACTATGTTGATCCTCCCAATCCAAGAGCAAGGGAGGTCCATCCATTTTTTGGTATCCTCTTCAATTTCTTTCTTCAATGCCTTAAAGTTCTTGTCAAATAGATCTTTCACTTCCTTGGTTAGATTTACCCCCAGATATTTTATGCTGTTTGTGGCTATCGTGAATGGTGAAGCTTCTCTGATTTCCCTCTCTGCTTCCCTGTCCTTTGTGTATAAGAGGGCAACTGATTTTTTGGAGTTGATCTTGTATCCTGCCACATTATTAAAGCTGTTTATCAGCAGTATAAGTTCTTTGGTGGAGTTTTGGGGGTCGCTTATGTACACTATCATATCATCTGCAAATAACGAAAGTTTAACTTCTTCCTTTCCAATTCGAATCCCCTTGATCCCATTATGTTGTCTTATTGCTATTGCTAGATCTTCAAGCACTATATTGAAGAGGTATGGTGAGAGTGGACAGCCTTGCCGTGTTCCTGAGTTAAGTGGGATGGCTTTGAGTTTCTCTCCGTTTAATTTGATGTTAGCTGTCGGCTAACCCGGACTGCTCTGTGGACTGGAGAGGGAGGGGGAGAGGAGTGGGGGGAGGGGGAGAAGGGTGGGAGGAAGGGGAGAAGGGTGGGAGGATGGGGAGAAGGGTGGGAGGAGGGGAAGGGAAATGGGAGGCTGGGAGGAGGTGGAAACTTGTTTTTTGCTTATGTTTTTTTTTCTTCTTTTTGCAATAAAAAAAAATAAAATAAAATAAATTAGATCCAAATGAGGAGCAGAAGGAGGGAGAACATGAGCAAGGAAGTCAGGACAATGAGGGGTGCACCCAGCCACTATGATAGTGGAACTGATCTATTGGGTTCTCACCATGGCCAGCGGGACTGGGACTGAATAGCATGGAATGAAACCGTACTTTCTGAATCTGGCGGAGAAAGAAGGCTGATGAGAATCCAAGGAAAATTGCACTAGGTTTCGGTCCTAATACATGAACTGGCTTTGTGGGAGCCTACCCTGTTTGGATGCTCACCTTCCTGGTCCTGGATAGAAGTGGGAGAACCTTGGACTTCGGGGAGGGCAGAGAATCTGGACTGCTCTTCAGTCTTGAGAGAGAGGGGGAATGGAGTTGGAGGAGGGGAACGGGTTACAGAAGTGAGGGAATGGGACAATGTGTGTGAGGATGGGGAGGGTAATGAGAAATGGGAAGGAGTTGGAATTTTTTTGCAATAACTAAAAAATAAAATAAACAAAAAAAGATGGAGAAGGAACTAGAATTGCTTCTGTTAGAGAGGAAAGTCCTTGAGTCATTGGTGTTGGTGGCAATGTTCCTGTAATCACTGGGAGAAATGGAGACATTCCCAAATCATCTGGTATAGAAGACAGATGGCTATGTGTGCACTGGTCAAACTTATATAGTCCCAACTATTCATGGAAAGATGCTGACTGTTGTAGTGATTGTTGGTTATATGGTGAAGAAGGTAGAGTTTCAAACGTAGATATGTAAAGTTGGTCATATAGAAAATGTGCTAGATCTTTGGATGTAGATGAAAAAGATTCATTGGATCTGGTGCCATGTTGTAAAGGTCCTGTAGTTCCAGAAGGAAATCACCAAGGCCCTGTAGGCCCTTTGAAAAATGGTGATAAATCTGTGCAAATCAAGTGTCCTAGCTTATTGTGCAAAGATGCTGGTGGGCCCAGAATTGATGTGCAAGATGCTCAATATTCTTCATTCCCTGATTTTGATGAGAAAGAACTCAGTGTACCTTGGAGAGACATAGAATTTTCCCAATGCCTTTGATAACACATGCAAGTTGGTTGATTCCTTAGAGTTGTTTGACGAGGTATATGAGCATCTGGTGAGTTCGTTTAAATATCTGCCCTACCATATCTGAGAAACATTGCTCCATTGTCATTGAACATGTTCTGTGGGACTTGGGCTATAAAACTCATGAAGAGTCTCACTGGCACACAGGATAAATATGTACACATCGATGAACACTGCTGTGTGATATGAACACCTATGGTGAATGCACCGATCTCCATAAAATTACTTAACTAGGGAATCTGTGATGTTAGGTGGAGTGTGGGAAAGACACCACAATCTCATCATACCCCCAAATACCAGTGTTATATTGATGCCTGACTCCTATCATGCAAGGATCCTGCCCTCTTGTAATGGGGCTAATTTTGGCTCCTTCATCTTCTCAAACTTGGTTAAAAATTTGGAGGTATCAAACTGCCAGTCAGCATTCAGCATGTAGATCAGCAGTTCCTGGAACCGTGATTTGGCTAAAATGTGGGTGAGAACCTGTACCAGGAAACCCTTATACATCCTCACCAATTATCCTCGTCCTCATGATTACTCTCCTGGGTGGGCCTGAAGCACAAAGAAGAAAAATGCAATAAGCCTCCTCCTTAGTAGAAAAACATGTAAATCCTCAATTTAGCTTACTGTCAGAGGGAATGCAGCACATTTCATCCTACAAGGCATACTCATCCATTGGTTCACTCACTTATCCAATGAATGTTAAAATTCATCCATTTTCCCATGTCTCTCTCTCTTTCCTTCAATCCCTCTTCTATTTCCCCCTATATCCTGTCAACATCTTGCCTAGATAAATCTTCTATGTCTCTACTGCTCTTGAACCTTTCATTTGTAAAGAACTTGCCCTCTCAGGGAATTTTTTTTTCTCTTCTCTATGGATGGAGACCATATGAGGAAGATCCGATGAGCAACCATGACAACTCTTGTGCTGTAAAGATAGGCAGACCATATAATGATGGCAGACATTCCTATACAATGAGTCAGAGGTCCATGAGCTCTGCCCCTGTTAACAGATATGCAGGCATCACTGTGGCCACACATACTTAACTCACTCCGTGTTCACAAATCCTGGAGATTGAGGTTTAATTCTTGTCCTAATCTGATGAAGAAACCAAAATGAAGAGAACAGAGGAGCCTGAAGTAAGGCCTTCCATAGAGTACCAATGTCCAGCCTACTGCTAACCACACGTTGGAACCCAACTGCCTTTGATTTCTGAAACAATTGCTGTCCCTTTAAGGTCTCATAACAACACAAAATGGTACATCAGACGTCTCCAGCACAAAATTAGACCAATTATAAGACCCAAAGATGCAGCAAGCCATGTTTATTGGTAAGAAAGATGGTTCTAGTGGGACAAAATGATGTAGCATTAAAAACAGATTGGCGTTATCAATATGATTGCATGTGATATGATCAACACAGGCTCTGGTTCTGAATACTTGGACCTCAGCAGGTTTTGGAGGTTGTGGACACCCAGAATTTAGCTGTAGGCATTGGGGTCTGAAAGGACAAGCCTTGATGTTTCAGGACATCCTTTCACTTGATCTCCACTGTTTCCTGATTCCCTTACAGGGAACAAGCAGCCTCCAATTACTGGTGCCATGCCTTCCCCAACAAGAACAGAGAGAACCCCCTCCACACCCTAGTTGCTTTCATCACATATGAAGGCATAAGTCAGAAACTGTCTCCCACACCAGTTTATAATTATGATTAATTGAATGGTTATTTCTTTAAAGGGGAAAAAATTACAGATCACCATCCAAGTCAAGAACCTTCTGCAGTATCAGGAAAGGAGCCTAGCAGTCGGAAGTGAAGCTTTCTATCTATCTATCTATCTATCTATCTATCTATCTATCTATCTATCTATCTATCACATGTCCATCAAAGATTCCAGAAGTGTACAATATTACGTAAGCAAAAAAAAAAAAGTAAACCATTTTCAAACTCTAGAAATGACAGAGTCATGTTGCTACCTGGACAGGCATTGAAAGTTCCTCCGTACTGTTGGGGTATCCATCATCAGCCTACAGGCCCATAGTTTACAGCAGACATTTCCATGAAGCAGGACATTTCAAAGACAGTCACTATCTGCTTGTCTTGAATAATGTCTTGCAGAATCTTTCATGAATCAGGAACACCAAAAGATCATCTCACCTATAGGCAAGTTCAGTAGTCCTCTCTCTGTGTGTTCTCTGTGTCCGTACAATGCAATATTCCAGGCAAGAGCAGTTTCTTGCCCAATTGGCTATCAAACTCCATAAAGATGCTTTTCGTTGTCCATCTTCTTTCTGAAGTAGATTGGTGCTGCCAAGAACAGAGTGTCTCATTATCATGAAAAACACTGTTATTAAAACATTAAATAGCATATTTTGTAGTTTTGAAAAATATGAAGAATGCCTATGTAAATGAAATATATATATCTATATAGCTAGAAAATCTAACTGACTACAAACTTGACTATTATTATTGATTATATATTGACAACCTATATACATTACATTTTTAAATGAACTACACAATCACAATACCTTAATAAAGATCAAAAATGCATATACATATTACAAAATTGATCTTAAATCTCTATCAATAAGGCAAAATCTATACTAATGCAAATTATTCATATCTATATCATACCCCCCTTTAAATGTAAATGAACGTTTATAAACCATATTTGGGAACATGGGTGCAGTTTTTTCTCTCCAAACTGCTTCCTGCTGAATGGGGGCATTGTTATTTTGGTCTTTCATGGTATAACCTGTGTGCTAGTTTCATCTCAGTTGGCAGTTGAGCGAAGCAATTTTTTGAAGGTGTGCAGAGCAACCTTTCAGGAGGGTGTGGTCCATCATACCATATTGGGATAGAGGCAATCCACAGACTGTCACCCTTTGTGAAAACAAAATAAGAAACTCCTGTCCAAAGCATGTCCTTAGATCCAAATATTAAAGTCAAGGCAAACAATACCATAATTCTCTGTGTATTTTCCATCATTGTGTGTTTTATTTTAACCTCTATTTTGTTTATTTTTCTTTTTTTTTTTGCCTTTTGAGACAGGTTCTCTGTATCTTTGACCAGGAATAACTCTGTAGATTTCGGAGATCCACCTTCTCAGCCTCCCTGTCATTGGGATTAAAGGTGTATTCTACTACACCTTGAACTCACAGAGATATGTTTGTCTCTGCTTACTAGGCACTGGGATTAAGGATGTGTGCTACCACACCTTGAAGTTACAGAGGTCAATCTCCCTCTGCCTCCCAAGTGTTGGGATTAAAGGTGTATACTACCACACCCAACAACTCTCTTCCTTATTTTAACTTTAAGAACTTCAACTTTTAGCCTGCACATATTTTTAACACACTGTAAATCATTTAAAAATTTTCTTTGTCTTTGAATCTCTCTTTATATCACTCTCGGTTTTTCTGACCACATGAGTCATTAATTTTCCAAGCAATCTCAGTAGATATAAAGCCGTGGCTTTGCCGGCTAGATGTAGCCCCTTCCTTAGCTTTCTGCCATTCCAAACTTGTGGCTGAGGTACAGGCCAGAGCTGCATTCAGTGCCACAAGTCTACAGTGTTTCACGGTTCTTGCATCAACAATCTGCATCAGACAACACTCAAGCCCTCTCTCTGTAGCTGGACCTCCTGCCTCAAACAGTCAGAGTTTGCCCTGGCAGGACGTCCCAGAAAGCTGATATTTTAAAACAACACAGGATTTTTTTTCCTGCTACTGCTGAAAACAAACAAGCATTCAGTTGGCTTTTATCAACACCATTTAAATGTTTCGTGGCAGGACCACTTAAGTGCTGCAGGGTTTTGCAGCTGAAGCTGATTCAGGAAGCACTTGCTTCTAGCAAGCAGAGCAGGCCCGAGAAATCGCTGCTACCAAGAAAACATGCTTTACTCTTGCCCGAGCTTTCTCAGGCTTTCAGTGGATTCAGTTGTCCACACAACTGAGTGCCATTCTGTAGTAATTTGAGCAGAAGGCCTGCATCCCCAGCACCACGACTGCCTTGGAGGCTTATCTCCCGAAATAATTACAGAAAACCAGTATTCTTTTAAACACTGCCTGGCCCATTAGTTTAGCCTCTTAACCCATTTCTAATAATCTATGTAGCACCACAAACTGCGATTATCAGGAAAGATTCAGCATGTCTGACCTTGTGGCTAGCTGCATGGCCTTCTGTTCAGAGCAGAGCGATCGTGTCTGCCCGGGAGAGGGGAGCATGGTGTCGCTGAGCTCACTTACTGTTCCTCCCAGCATTCTGTTCTTTTTACTCCACCCACCTATGTTCTAAACTATCAGGGCAAGCAGTTTCTTTATTGAATTATCCAATGACCATACTACATCATTTTCCCTATTTCTGTTTAAACAAGAACGGAATCTTTAACTTTAATATAGCAAAATTACATATAACAAAACAGTTATCAAGCAAGAATTACAGTTACAATATTTATATCTATTTTATCTTTTACATAACAATGGAAAATTATAACTATCAATCTATTCTTCAACTCCATCAAAGACTCTAGAAAAATAGAATATTACATAAGCAAAAAAAAAGTAAGCAATATTCAATCTCTCGAAATGACAGAGACCTCTCGCTGCCTGTACAATCAACCAAAATTTCTCTGTACCGTTGGTGTATCCATCTTCAGTCAACAGGCCCATAATTTCCAGCAGACATTTCCATGAAGCAGGACATTTCAATGGCAGTCACTATCTCCTTGTCTTGAAGGATGTCTTGCAGACTCTTTCATAAATCAGGAAACCCGAAAGATGATCTCACCTTTAGACAAGTTTTGTAGTCCTCTCTCTGTGTGTTCTCTGTGTCCTTTATGCCATTGTGCAGGCAAGAGCAGTTTCTTGCCCAAATGGCTTTATCAAACTCCAGAAGCACCTTCTTCAATGCCCATCTTCTTCCTGATGTAGATGGTGCTGCCAGGAGCAGAGTGTCTCATTGTCACGAAAAACCCTAAGGTATTAAAACATTAAATAGCATATTTTGTAGTCTATGAAAGACATGAAGAATGCCTATCTAACTGAAATATATATATTTTTATAGAGCTAGAAAATCTAACTAACATGACTACAAACTTGACTATTATTAATGATTATCCATTAACAACCTATATACATTACATTTTTAAATGAACTACACAATCACAATACATTAATAAAGAACAAAAATGCATATATATACATATATATATATATATATATATATATATATATATATAACAAAATTGACCGTAAATCTGTATCAATAAAGCAAAATCTATACTAATACAAATTATACATATCTATATCATATCCCCATTTAAATGTCAAAGCACGTTTATAAGCCATATTTGGGAACATGAGTTCAGTTTTTTTTCTCTCCAAACTGCTTCCTGCTGAATGGGTGCGTCGTTAATTTTGTCTTTAATGGAATAACCTTGTTGCGGTAAGTCTTCCCTTCCACCAGCCTATAGCTGCTGAGATACCAGCCAATTGAGGCGTGGTCTCTCTCTCTTTTAAAAAGCCGCAACTTCCCTCTCCTCGCTCTCTTCACTTCCTGCTGACCAGCAATTAGATTCCCTTCCTGGTTATGCAGAGGGCTGATGGTGATCTGTACGTTTTTTCCCCTTTAAATAAATACCACCCCATTAATCATAATTACAAACTGCTGTGGCATTGTTTATGACTTCCGCCTTCAGTTGGCACGCAACGTTTGGTGTGAGGACCTCTCCTTCCCTTGATCGGCTGCCGGCCGCGAATTCAGCTTGGCGCGAGCCTGCCTTCCTCAGCTGCCGGGGACGGCAGGTGGCCTTGTGGCCTGTGTCTTATATGTGGAGCCTGCAGAATAATATAAATCTTCATGCACTGGCTTTTATTGCTGCAGTTCTTTATATTTTCTCTTTAGACACCTCAGATTGACTTCCAGTCCACATGCAACCTATCATATCCACAGGCCTGCATAGTCTCCACCCGCATGGTTTGCTCTTTTCTGAGTCATTTTTAAATCTCACTTGCAAGCAAAGCTCTTAAGTGGCATGAACCAGAGCACGTGGTTGCTGAAAGCTGCAACCCCTCAGGGTGACTCTGTCACGTGGAGGCATAAGGGGCTTCCAGGTTGGTCTTCTCTACCCTTGGAATCTGGGTTTCTGGTTCCATCTCTGGAAATGATTTAATTACATTTACTTTGTTGAGCAACTTACATTTTCCAGTTTTTAACAAGTACTAGGCAGATTCTGAAAAAGGACCCTGTTTTCCTCGTGTGTTGGCAACAGCGCCACCTGCTGGATAATAGGTAATATGGCAGTTATCATTTCCAATGCGAATTTTACTGTTCTGTTTACCAATACAATGGGTTATATCATCCAAGGTTAATATGACTATGAGGATAACTTAATTTACTGGTTACTGGGTTTCAGTATTCTTTTACATATTATATCATTTAGGAAGAATATGGCACTCCTAAGAACCACACAATCTTTACTAGAAACTCATGCAGGTCAGGAGATTCAGGATTCAAAAGAGACAAAAATAAAGACAATAATAAAAAGACTTGAAATGATTGAAGAAATGAGTGGAACTGGTGAACAGTGTAATTAGGCACAAGGATAGGATATAATGCCAACACCGGCTATTAGTACTGGCTTACCCAAGGATTTAGCAGCATAAACGATACTTAATTCTGACAAAGCGTCAACTTCTAAAGGCTCAAAGGGAGTCAGAGAAGCTAGATGGACGCCAATAGCAATGAATGATCTAAAAGAAATTAAGCAAGCTATTGTTAATTTTGTCTTGCACTCTGCATATGTAAAGGAAAGTGTAAGGACTTGGGCGTCTAATGCTAGAGCTACCCCCCCATGATTTCCATCCGTTAGTGTCTGCAGTTTTAGATAATGGAACTTCCTTGATGTTTGGAATTTATTTCAGTGAAGAATCCAAACATATGGAACAGCAAGGAAGAGCAAAAGGTGTGGAGTTTTCCCAAGATCAAATTCTTGGTGCAGGAGAATATGCTCATTCACAGGTCCAAGTTCTTTAGGACGATGAAGTACTGTGTCTAAGTCACCAAGCAGCTTTAAATGCTTGGAATAGGATACAAGTTCCAGCAAAAAGGGTAGAATCATATACCAGAATTAGGCAGAAACAGAGAGAACCCTTTCTTGACATTTTGCAAAGGTTAATGAAGGCTCTGGACCTAGGGGTAACAGACCCAGAAGCTAGACGAATACTTCTTGAATCTCTAGCTTTTGAGAATGCAAACATAGAATGCAAAAAGATAACTGGGCCTTTAAAGTCTAGATCAGCACCTATGGATGAATGGATTCAGCATACGATGAATGTTGAGACGTTTAGCAATAACGATGAATCTTGGGTAGGAGAAGCGATTTCCACAGCAATGAGGAGACATCACACTGCCAGGAGTTTTAATTTTGGTAAATTAGGACATCTGAGAAGTGATTGCAGGCACAGAATTTCTAGGAATAATATCTCCTCTAGGAATGGCAAAAATAGGAGACCTTGGCCTTCAGGTATATATAGGAGATGTGGTAAAGGCCTTAATTGGTCCAACGAATGCAGGTCAACAACAGACAAACAAGGCAACCCAATAACGTTGGGAAACTCCTTGAGGGGCCTCTCCCAGGCCCCCAAGCCAACAGTGGCCCAGTCATTCCCAGTCACAGTGGAAAACGTGCCTCACCAAGAAAATTAAAAGCTCCAATTTCTGCTGTAAAAAGTAATACTGGTCTAAATGATGAATTACGTGTGGAGGATGAGTCAAAAAAACCCAGTAGGACAGAGTAAACATATATTTTGGCAGACTTCTATTAACGACCAATGACCAAAGTGAAGGGTCTGTATAAATGGCATTTTATTGAAGGCTTCTTAGACACAGGTGCGGATGTAAGTATCATTACCCCAGAATCTTGGCATCCGAATTGGCCACATCAAGGGGTAGATGTTCAGTTTCTGGGAATTAGAACCCTATCTCGTGTAAAAGAAAGCACAAGATGGGTTGAATGCATAGGGCCCGAAGGACAAATAGGAAGACTAAGGCAATATATAGCCAATATTGCCATAAATTTGTGGGGCCGTGACCTGATACAGCACAGCAGTGGAATACCCAGATTAACATTCCTGTAGTTCCAGGAACTCATAATTCTGGGACAATATGATGAGGTATTATGGAAAAAGGTCACCAGCCATTCAGGCTCTACAAGAACATACAGCAAATATCAAACCTTTAGAGGTCCCAACAGCCCTACATTTAAAATGGCTAACTGAGAAGCCAATATGGAAGAAACAGTGGCCTCTAGCTGAAGATAAACTACAGGCATTGGAACAGCTGTTGCAAGAGCAACTAGATGCTCACCATATTGAAGAATCAACCAGCCCTTGGAATTCTTCTGTGTTAGTTGTAAAAAAGAAATCTGGTAAATGGAGAATGGTGACAGATCTAAGAGCTGTCAACAAAGTAATTCAACCTATGGGACCACTACAATCTGAAATTCCTTTGCCTTCTCTGTTACCAAAAGGATGGCCTCTTATAGTTATTGATTTGAAAGATTGTTTTTTCACTGTACCATTACAAGAAAAGGATAGAGAAAAATTTGCCTTCACAGTGCCTACTTATAATAATTCTCAGCCTAATAGGATATCAATGGATTATCCTCCCACAGGGTATGCTCAATAGTCCTACATCGTGCTAATATTTTGTAAGTAAGCCATTGAAAATAATTAGTAAACAATTCCCCAAGTCCATAATTTATCATTACATGGATGACATCTTGTTATCTGATTCAAAAAATGATACATTAGAAAGGATGTTTGAAGAAGTAAAGTAAGTCTTGCCTAGGTGGGGATTACAAATTGCCCCTGAAAATATTCAAAGAGAAAATTCTATTAATTACCTAGGTTACAGAATAGGGTTAGAGAAAATTAAAATGCAAAAGGCACAAGTTAGGAGAGACCAGTTAAACACCCTTAATGACTTCCAAAGATTGTTAGGAGACATTTCCAGTCTACGACCAGCTGTTGGGATAACAAATGATCATTTAAACAAAACCTTAGATGGTGATAAAGATTTGAATAGTCCAAGAAAACTGACAGCTGAAGCAGAAAAGGAACTGACAATGATTGAGGAAAAATTACAGGAGGCACATGTGGATAGGGTGAACCCAAATCTTAGCTGCATCCTAGTCATATTGCCTTCCAGAATTTTTCCTACAGGGATTCTAATGCAGAGGGAAGATATTATTTTAGAGTGGATATTTATACCTAAGAAACAAAGTAAAACATTAAAAAATTATGTGGAAAAAGTCTCTGAATTAATTATAAAAGGTAAGCTGAGACTTCATCAACTAGCAGGTATAGACCCAGCAGAAATTATAGTGCCTTTTACCACTGAAGAAATAAAAAAAAGTTATGGGAAGACAATGAACCGTGGCTAAGAGCTTTTGCTAATATTGTGGGAGAAATTAATAGCAACTGTCCTAAAATGGAAGACTTAACCTTATAAAAAGAACTTCTTGGATTCTTCCTAGAATTGTACGTGATGCTCCCATAACTGGAGGCGGCACATTCTATACTGATGCAAATAAATCAGGGAAAGCAGGTTACAAGTCAGATGAATTGAGTAAGGTGGAATAAAGCCCTTATAATTCTGTTCAAAAGGCAGAATTATATGCCATTCTTATGGCGCTAAGGGATTTTAAAGAACCTCTTACTATAGTTGCAGATTCACAATATGCAGAAAGAGTTATCTTGCATATTGAAACCGCTGAATTTGTACCAGATGACACACAGATGACTTCATTGTTTATCAAGGTACAAGAGATAGTCAGGAATAGGCTTTGTCCGATGTACATAACACACATCCGGAAAAAAAAATGAGAACTCATCCACAATGATGATATTCATGCAGGTAGTAAGGAAAACATATAAAATTGGTGCAGGGTTCTGTTCTTATCTCCACAGGAAGACACTCATCTTTGAAAAATTCAAGGGACCCTGGATGTTTGGATACTGACAGATGGAAAAATACCTGCCCAATAGGAAATATCAAGAAAACTGAATGAGTAGTATAAGTAAAATATATTAAACCATATTTCTAAATTTATAAAGCTGGTGTTGAAGATGGACTCTGGCTCAGTCCCTCTCTATTTCCAAGCCCGTTAGTAAGAGAAAAACCCAGAATTTCTGGAGTTTCTGTCTCATATTAAGAGCCATGATATGGGACAGAAAGAAATATGAGTTTAGAAAACATCTTTGCTCTTCTTCATATCTATCATACTTTTCATGAATATATCTATCATGACTGTCAAAGAATATGAAATTTTCATATTCATTTAAATTTTAAGTTTTTCACAATGAACAATGAGTTTTTCCTGAAGTGACATTTGAAGTTTCCAGGAAGAAGATGGGGCGCCATAACAACAACTCCACCTGGTTGATATGACGTCATGATACTGATAGTGCTACTACAAGACCTGCTTTTGGTACCAGCTGCACAAGACAATTCCAACTTGGTTAGCTGAAATGGTGCACATCTTATACAATATTTTGGCCAGACCAGCACAAAATACTCAGAGACTATTGGCAATTTTAAAAGACATTGATCTTGGAATTTAAGCATCATTTTACTTTCACAGGATCCCCCAGAGAGAATGTCACCCCCATGACAGCTGGAAGTAATTCTAGAGGACAACGCCCCTCTCCCAGTAAAGTTTGCCCTTGGGTTTAGGGACATCAGTTAGGGGTTGATTATAATTAGTATATGATTGAGGGTTGGAGGAGGAATTTAATAAGCTCATGAATCATTTGAAAAAAAGGGGATGATAGGATAATAGATTTGTTATTCTGAGTTACTGTTTTTAGACAAATATATTGGTAAAGATACTTGTATATTGATACAAAGTTAAATTGTATTGACTTTTGTATGCATGCATGTAACCAATGAAGAGATTGGAATCTGGAGAGCCAAGACATTTTCTTTTGGTAAATATGTTTAGGAGGCAACTGGGACCTCTGTATTCACAGAGAGGATTCCGTCAAATCTACTGTGAGTCTAAAATAAATGTTGTTAACAGCTTCTATATTTGATAGCTGTGGGGATGGTGAATGCCAGGTATTCTTCCCACTTTATCTTTGCTATCAATGTCCAATTCATCAGTCCATGAAAGTGGCAAAGATATTCTTTGTCCATATGTGTTTAAAAGGTATCAATTATTTCTAAATAGTGCTGTTGCACCGGCTTTGTCACCTGCCCCAAAGATCTTCCAGAAAAGAGTCTTGACCTCGCAGCCTAGCCTTCTTTACTTTACAAGTACTTATGGTGGAGGATCCTCTTTGTAAATATGTGTTTTAAAAGATATTAATTATTTCTAAGTGGTGCTGTTGCCAAGATTAATGAGTCGTTATTTTTGCAGTTTGTCTCCCAAAACTCTCTTCTCTAATGAAGATATGGAATGGCTTTATGTAATAAACCTGGGTCTGGATCAGGAGACACAATACAGAGACCCAGTGGACTGAAGTGCCATGACCCTGGGCAGGTGGTTTTGGATCAACCACCTAACCAACAGCTTGAGTGGGAAGGAGAGAAGTGGCTGTCCTTCGAATTCTTTGCCATCTGTTCAGATTTTTCTTTCTCACTTTGGGCATAGGCATCCAGTCTCCTCTCTTGACACAGTCAGTCAGGAATTAGGTTTCTCAGTATAGGTCCATTGCCTTTGGGCAGCAGGAATATGTCTTTGATACACATATACTGAGCTGTAGACAATAGTTTGATAAATTTCCTATGAATTTCTTAAGACCAAATTACATTTAGGCAGCCCAAATCTATTCAGCACTGCCTTTGTCACCTTCCCCAAAGATATTCCAGAAAAGAGTCTTGACCTCGCATCCTCCGCTTCTTATCCTTGCAGGCACTTAAGGTGGAGGAAACCACTTTGTGTCTGATTGAAACTGAAGAATTCTTCCAAGGCAGATTTTGGCAGCTATGAAGCCCAAGCACAGAAAGAGAGCCAAGAGACAGTTTAACAGGAGTGTTGTGGCCTATCTCAGTAAGTGTACCACCATGATAAAGATGCCTCTTAGTATGAGATGCATGCCACCTCTCCAGAGAAGAATGGGCCAACTCTCCAGAAGCAAAAACTGAGTAAGCCTTTTGAGGCCCTGGAGAATATTGTTGGCTGCAGAATTTCTCATGGCTGGAAGGAAGCCAATGAACCAGTCACCCAGTGGAAAGCCATCATTCTAGATCAACTGCCAACATTTCCCTCTCTCTATTTGTTGAAATATGATGGGATTGATTGTGTCTATGGCTTGGAGCTTCACAGCGATGAAAGGATTTTAAACCTTAAGATCCTGCCTAATAATGTGCCATTTCCTCAGGTGACAGACACTCATCTGTCAAACACCGTAGTTGGCAGAGCTGTGAAACATACATTCACAGGCAGAAATGGCTCTAAGGAAGACTGCAATGGGATGGTCCTAGATGAGGTGCCAATCATGAAGACCTGGTTCTATATTACCTACAAGAAAGATCCGGTCTTGTACATTTACCACCTCCTGGATGACTACCTTGAAGGCAACCTCCACATCATGCAAGGCTCTAAGGAGGGGTGCAGTGGCGTGGTCCCAGATGAGGTGCAGACCAGGATGACCTGTTTCTACATTGTCAAGGAGAATGATCCAGTCCTGTACCTTTACCACCATCTTGATGACTCCATTGAAGGCAACATCCACATCATGCCTGAATGTCCTCCAGTAGAGGTGACTTTGGAATTAGGCAGGGATTTCTTGGCAGGCAAAAGTGTGCAGTACAAAAAAAAAAGATGGAACCCAATAGATAGCTAAAATTATTTGCCAAGTTCCCACCAAACCTTCTGTGTGTTTCATCAAGTTTAATAATGACTTCCATATCTATGTCTATGATATGGTGACGATCTCTTAAAGTGAAATTCTCAAATTTTTAGGGGCACACTTAAAACTGTGTTTGGGGAATGTGTTTTTTTCAGAGATACCTCAGGTCTTCTATTAATCCTGGCATTTTTTCCAATGGAATATTCTTGCTCGAAAAATAAAAATTTGTGACCATGTTGTGTTCTTTGGTGAATGATGGATTGTGTTTGGTGGATGGGACATCACAGAAATACATGACTCAAAACAAAGCAGGATTTATGATCTTTCCCCTTGGAGAGGATGGACTGGGGATGCTTGGTGTGGTAAAGGACAAGATGGCTGTGTAGGAAGTAGTGGAGAGGGGACAAAAAGTTGTAGGATCTCGGGGCGGGATAAAGCTTGAGGGAAAAACATGTCAAATGGAAAGATGTGACACATATCAGAGTGAGGTATTGGACTTTAGAGGATAAAGAGTAGATTAATCAGGAAGGGACGCAAATGTATACTCAAAATCAGGGAAAATTAGGTTTCATTTGATGAATACTTTAATTCGCACTGGCTGTAAGTCACTGGGTTTTTTAACTCCACTGGAGCATGTTGAGTGACCAGGAGCCTCCTGCTTAGAGAAAAGTGTCTACTCCCAGTTGCTCTTCTGCAGTGGGATGGATGTCAAGCTACCTACTTCCTTTTGTCAGAATTCTTTCTGCCACCTACATTGTCATGCCTGGATTGGATATGCCTTGAACTCTCATAGGTCCCTTGCATGCCATCCAACCCTTGTGAGTTCATTTAAATAATTGCCCTGCCATATCTGGAAAACAGTGTTCCCTTTCATTGATCATGTTCTGTAGGACTTGGGCAATAAAACTCATCGACAGATGCACCCACACACAGGATAAACATGTACACATTGATGCCCACTAATGTGTGAAATGCACACATATGATGAATGCACCGATCTCCATCAAATCAGTAAATGAGGGAATCCCTGATGCTAGGTGTAGTGTGGCAAAGACCCCACAAACCCATGAGACCCCCAAATACCAGTATGGTATTGATGTCTGACTCCCATCATGTAATGATCCTGACATCCTATAACGGAGCGATTTTTGCTTCCTTCATCTTCACAATCTTGGTTAAAATGTTAGAGTTGTCAAATTTCCAGTTAGGGTCCAGCATGTAGATCAGCTGTCCCAGGTCAGGTGATTTGGCTACAATTTGGGTGAGAACTTCTACCAGGGTATTCTGGTACACCCTCACCTCTTCTTCTCCCAGTCCTCATCTTCACTCTTGTGGCTGGGATTGGAGCTCAAAGAAGGCAAAATTGGAAAAGCCTCCTCCTCAGTGGAAAACAATGTCAATCTTTCATATGACCTGACTCTCACAGGGAAGGTAGCATATTTTATCCTTCTAGGTCTCCTCATTCATTGGCTCACTCATCTTTCCAATGAATGATTGAATTCATCCATTCTTCCATCTCTCTCTCTCTCTCTCTCTCTCTCTCTCTCTCTCTCTCTCTCTCTCTCTCTCTCCCTTCTTCCTTCCCTTCTTGCATTTCCCCCTTTATAGTAGTAATTTGAGAAGTGGGGCTGCTTCCCAGCATCATGGCCACCTAGCTAGCTTATGCCCCAAAATAAGAACACAAAAACTGTATTCTTTTAAACGCTCCCTGGCCCATTATTTTCAGCCTCTTAAACCATATCTAATAATATATGTTGCAGCACGAGGTGTGCTTACCAGGAAAGATTCAGCATGTCTGACCTGCTGGCTGGCTGCATTGCCATCTGCCTCAGAGTGCAGAGCTTCCGTGTCTGCCCGGGAGAGGGGTGCATGGCATCTCTGAGCTCACGTCCTCTTTCTCACAGCATTCTGTTCTCTTTACTCCTCCCACCTATGTTTTAACCTATCAAAGGAAGCAGATTCTTTATTTAATTAAGCAATGACCTTCTTCCATCACTTTATCCTTTCAACAGCTTGCCCAAAAAAATCTTCCATGTCTCTTCTGTTGTATAATCTTTCATTTGTAAAGAACTTGCCATCTCAGGGAAGGATTTTTCTGACATCTCTGTGGATGGAGGTCATATGAGGAAGATCAGATGAGCAACCATGACAACTCTTATGCTGTAGAGATAGGTGGACCAGAGATTGATTGCTGACAATCCTGTGCTATGCATCAGATGCCCATGAACTCTGCCCCTGTTGTCAGACAGGCAGACATCACAGTGGCCACACATACATAACTCATTCAGTAGTCACAGATCATGTAGTTTGAGTTCTAATTCTTCTCCTAAACTAATAAAGAAACCAAGATTAGGAGAAGGGAGGAGCCTGAAGTAGGGCCACCAAATGGGTCGTTGTGCAAAAGTAAGGTTACCTGCCTCTGTTTATGCTGTCTCCCTTTCTTAGTCAAATCCATCCTTCCATAGAGTAGCTATAGGCAAACCGATTTCTCACCAACAGCTAAGCATAGGTTTGAACCCAACAGCCTTTGATTTCTGAAATAAGAACTCTCCCCTTTAGGTCTCATAACAACACAGGAAGTTTTGTAAGACTGTACCAGCAACAAATTAAAGCAATTCAAGGACACCAAAGATGCAGCAAGTTATGTTTATTGGTAATAAACATGTTTTGGATGGGTCAAAAGAAAAACAGATTGGTGTACTCACGATGATTTCATGTGATTTGGCACACACAGGCTTCTGGTTCTGAATACTTCACGCTCAGTGGGCTTTGGAGATTGTGGTGACCCTGAACCTAGCTGGAGGCTTTGGGGCCTGAAAGGACAAGCCTTGATATTTCAGGACATCCTTGTCCTTGGTTTCCACTGTTTACTGATTTCCATTCAGAGAATGAGCAGCCATCTACTCCTGGTGCCATGCCTTCCCACATGAACAGAGAGAACACCATTCACACCCAGGTTGCTTGAATCACAAATGAAGGCATAAGTCACAAACAATCTCCCACACTAGTTTAGAATTGTCATTAATAGAATGATTATTTCGTTAAAGGGCAAAAACTTACAGATGACCAGCCCTGACAAAAGCCCTCAGCAGGATCAGGAAAGGAGCCTAGAAACCAGAAGGGAAACTGGAAGCAAAAGATCAAGCTTAAGGTAAATGTTGGTTTTTGAATGAGAGAGAGACCACACCTCAATGGGCAGGTATGTCAGTGGCTATTGGTTAAAAGTGTGGAAGAAACTCATGCAACACACTTATTTGGATATAACAAAAAAAAAGTTTACTAGAATGTGAGAAAACAAAAACTATTTTAGTTTATTTATTACAGTCCTTCCAGATACATCACAGAGATAGGATCTCTTCATGCATGAGAGTCACCGATGATTTCCCTTTAAGAAAAAAACCCACAAAAAAATAAAAAAATAAAAAAAAGAAAAAACCCCACAAAACTCCCAATAACATCATCAGCATTCAACAACATGTCTATGATTGCTTTGCCTTGACTTTGCTTGTCAGTAAATGGTGCTGCTAGTTAATCTCTGCAAACAATGCAAATTTCCCTGTAACTAAATAGCCAGAATTGACAGGTTATCTTAAACACATCAGGGAGTCACACTACGATGGAATGGGTTAATCATCACCAGTGTGACAGTGACATATTTAAGATCTTTCCTTTGTCTATAAATCTCAGAATTGTCAACATGATATGTTGTCATAGAGATTACTTAGGGTTTTGTCCCACTGGTGATTTCCTGGGTATGCTTCCATAATTTTTGCCAGATCCAATCAGTTTTGCCATGCACTTTCAGCTCCACATCATTGTGTTCCCCTTATGTTCTAGTCCAGACATTTTAGAGATCTTGAAACTGTTGCAAGTGTATCTCATGTTCCACCTAAATGATTTGGAGTGTTATTTATGCTGAGTTTTATTCCATCCATGAGTTCATTGACTTTCCTTGGGCATAATTCCTGGGACACTGAGCCTAACTCCTGGGGGATTCCTCTAGTTACTTCTCCTTGCTGGAAAGCTTACACTCTCAGTACTACTATGACAGTATTTCTGTAGCAAACATTCTTCTCAAGATGAGAAGAAATTTCAATATTACAATCCATTTGTTTTTATTGTGATTTATATACACACACATACAAATTAATGCAAATGCACTGATGATATCAATTTAATGGGCCATTCTGGGGTTGTCAAGATCATTACCACTCAAGGGGTTCTTAGAAAGCCATGGGCTGACCCCCTAGAGGAACTTGGGCAGGTGAGGAGAGATTGACTGCACTATGACATGTCCATAGTCACCATGGGTGCCTTTTCCTATAGTCAGACAGAGGACTATCTTGAATATCACCATGGAACATTTGTATGACAAATGATGGAGATCAAGTGGGTAAAAATAAGAAAACTAGATGATGCTTCCAAGCTCCAGTTGAATAGCCGACTGATGGAGAATAAGAGCAAGGATGTCAGGAATAAAATGGCTTGGTCCACTCACTGTGACACTGAGACACTGTGCCTGTATGAAGGGGATTTCAACTAAACCATTGGCCTGGGAATGAAAGAACATGGGATCAAAGTGGAAGCTCTGAATGTGGCTGACAATTGGGGCAGACTGAAAAGCCAATGATATTGGCACTGGCATTTGTCTGCACTTCATATACAGGCTTTTATGTGATCCTATTTGATGTGGTGCATACCTTCCTAAATTTCGATGGATGAAGTTTGGGCTTGGACTTCAAACAGGTCAAGGTACCCCACCCTCAATTTGAATTGGAGAAGGAGTGGAGTTGTTTGGTGGGGGAGCGAGAAGAAATTGGGAGGAGGAAATGAAGTAGAAATTTTGATATTCATTATTATGAAGTAATATAAAAATCAATAGAAAATAACCAATGAGGAGATTAGAGCTAGGAAAAAAAAACATTCATGTGAGTTGTTGACTCAGACACCAAAGACTTTTTACAGAAAAAAAATAAAAAAAAATAAAAAAAACACATATAGGGATTGAGTTACTTGGCAAAATATGACTCATGTATTTGGGAAGATGAGTGGGGATTTTATTTTGGGTCTCCAGGTGGCTGTGTGAGCAGCATTATAGGACCTGCATGCTGGATATTTCTGTGGGATAGTAGGGAAGAAACCTGCATATGAGGGGTTTTATGACATAAGTAGAGCCTTGGTGATGTCACAAAGCTGTGGTTGGGGTTGGCAACTCTCTTCCACATGAAGCACTAGTCTTCTGTGAAGGTGTGCTTACTATCTTCACGGTGGCTGAGGAGGTGAGTTCAGCTCTTGGGCTCCACAACTGTTCAACAGGATTAGGCAGCTGAACATTTCCAGAAGATGGAATCTGGAGAGCCAAGACATTTTCTTTTGGTAAATATGTTTAGGAAGCAACTGAGACCTCTGTAGTCCCAGAGAGGTTTCCGTCAAATCTCCTGTGAGTCTAAAATTTATGTTGTTAACAGCTTCGATATTTGATAGCTCTGGGGACGGTGAATGCCAGGTATTCTTCCCACTTTATCTTTGCTATCAATGTCCAATTCATCAGTCCACGAAAGTGGCAAAGATCCTCTTTGTTCATATGTGTTTTAAAAGATATCATTTATTTCTAAATGGTGCTGTTGCCCAGATTAATGAGTCTTATTTTTGCAGTTTGTCTCACAAAACTCACTTCTCTAATGAAGACATGGAATGGCTTTATGTAATAAACCTGGGTCTGGATCAGTAGACACAATACACAGAGCCAGTGGACTGGAGTGCCATGACCGTGGGCAGGTGGTTTTGGATCTACCACCTATCCAACAGCTTGAGTGGGAAGGAGAAAAGTGGCTGTCCTTTGAATTCCTTGCCATCTGATCAGATTTTTCTTTCTCACTTTGGACATCGGCATACAGTCTCCTCTCATTGACACAGTCAGTCAGGAATTAGGTTTCTCAGTAGAGGTCCATTGCCTTTGGGCAGCAGGAATGTGTCTCTGATACACATATACTGAGCTGTAGACAATAGTTTGATAATTTTCCTATGAATTTCTTAAGACCAAATTACATTTAGGCAGCCCAAATCTATTCAGCACTGCCTTTGTCACCTTCCCCAAAGATATTCCAGAAAAGAGTCTTGACCTCGCATCCTCCCCTTCTTATCCTTGCAGGCACTTATGGTGGAGGAAACCACTTTGTGTCTGATTGAAACTGAAGAATACTTCCAAGGCAGAGATTGGCAGCTATGAAGCCCAAGCACAGAAAGAGAGCCAAGAGACAGTGGAACAGGAGTGTTGTGGCCTATCTCAGTAAGTCTACCACCATGATAAAGATGCCTCTTAGTATGAGATGCATGCCACCTCTCCAGAAGAAGAATGGGCCAACTCTGCAGAAGAAAAAGCTGAGTAAGCCTTTTGAGGCCCTGGAGAATATTGTTGGCCGCAGAATTTCTCATGGCTGGAAGGAAGCCAATGAAACAGTCACCCATTGGAAAGCCATCATTCTAGATCAACTGCCAACATTTCCCTCTCTCTATTTGTTGAAATATGATGGGATTGATTGTGTCTATGGCTTGGAGATTTACAGCGATGAAGGGATTTTAAACCTTAAGATCCTGGCTAATAATGTGCCATTTCCTCAGGTGACAGACACTCATCTGTCAAACACCATAGTTGGCAGAGCAGTGATAAACATGTACACATTGATGCCCACTAATATGTGACCTGCACACATATGATGAGTGCCATCAAATCAGTAAAATAGTGAATCCCTGATGCTAGGTGTAGTGTGGCAAAGACCCCACAAACCCATCAGACCTGAAAATACCAGTATGGTATTGATGTCTGACTCCCATCATGTAAGGATCCTGACATCCTGTAACGGGGCGATTTTTGCTTCCTTCATCTTCACAAACTTGGTTAAAATGTTAGAGTTGTCAAACTGCCAGTTCGGGTCCATCATGTAGATCAGCTGTCCCATGTCAGGTGATTAGGCTACAATTTGGGTGAGAACTTCTACCAGGGCATTCTGGTACACTCTCACCTCTTCTTCTCCCAGTCCTCATCATCACTCTTGTGGCTAGGCTTAGAGCACAAAGAAGGCAAAATGGAAGAAGCCTCCTCCTCAGTGCAAAACAATGTCTATCTTTCCTTTGACTTGACTCTCACAGGGAATGCAGCACATTTTATCCTTCTAGGTCTCCTCATTCATCGGTACACTCATTTTTCCAATGAATGATTGAATTCATCCATTCTTCCTTATCTCTCTCTCTCTCTCTTCTTCCTTCCCTTCTTCCATTTCCCCCTTTATAGTAGTAATTTGAGCAGCGGGGCTTCATTCCCAGCACCATGGACGCCTAGCTAGCTTATGCCCCGAAATGACAACACAAAAACTGTATTCTTTTAAACACTCCCTGGCCCATTATTTTCAGCCTCTTAACCCATTTCTAATAATATATGTTGCAGCACGTGGTGTGCTTACCAGGAAAGATACAGCATGTCTGACCTGGTGGCTGGCTGCATCGTCATCTGCCTCAGAGAGCAGAGCTACCCTGTCAGCCCGGGAGAGGGATAACATGGCGTCTCTAAACTCACTTCCTCTTCCTCCCAGCATTCTGTTATGTTTACTCCACCCACCTTTGTTCTAACCTATCAGGGCAAAGAGTTTCTTCATTTAATTAACCAATGACCTATCCTCCATCATTTCCCCTATTTCTGTTTAAACAAGAAAGGAATCTTTAACTTTAACTTAGGAACATAACACATAACAAAACAGAACAGATATCAAGCAAGAATGTCAGTCACAATATTTATATCTATTTTATCTTGTATCATAATATTTGAAATCTATAACTATCTATCTATTTTCAACTCCATCAAAGTCTCCAGAAGAATACAATATTCCCTAAGCTAACAAAAAGTAAGCCATTATCAAAGTCTAGAAATGACAGAGACATCTCGCTGCCTGGTCAGTCACCGAGAGTTCCACTGTACCATTAGGGTATCCATCCTCAGCTTACAGGCCCACAGACATTTCCACAAAGCAGAAAATTTCAAAGGCAGTCACTATCTGCTTGTCTTGAAGAATGTCTTGCAGACTCTTTCATGAATCAGGAATACCAAAAGACCATCTCACCTTTTGGCAAGTTCAGTAGTCCTCTCTCTGCGTGTTCTGTGTGTCCAGTTTATGCAATCGTAAAGGTAAGAGCAGTTTCTTGCCCAAATAGCTATCAAACTCCATAAGGATCCTTGTCGATGCCCACCTTCTTCCTGAAGTAGATTGTTGCTGCCAGGAGCAGAGTGTCTCATTGTCACAAAACCCTAAGGTATAAAAACATTAAATAGCATATTTCGTAGTCTAAGAAAGATATGAAGAATGCCTATCTAACTGAAATATATATCTATATAGCTAGAAATCTAATTAACATGACTACTAACGTGACTATTATTAATGATTATCCATTAACAACCTATATACATTACATTTTTAAGTGAACTACACAATCACAATATCTTAATAAAGATCAAATATGCATATACTTATAAGAAAATTGACCTTAAATCTCTATCAATATTGCAAAATCTATACTAATGCAAATTATTCATATCTATATTACATCCCCGTTTAAATATAAAAGAACATTTATAAAGCATATTTGGGAACATGGGTCAGTTTTTTTCTCTCCAAACTCCTTCCTGTTGAATGGGGGCGTCGGTAAGTAGGTTTTTCATGGTATAACCTGTGTGCTAGTTTCATCTCAGTTGGAAGTTGAGCGAAGAAGTGTTTCGAAGATGTTCACAGCAACCTTTCAGGAGGGCATGGTCCTTCATACCATGTTGGGATAGACGCAATCCACAGACTCTCACCCTCTGTGAAAACAAAATAAGAAACTCCTTTCCAATGCATCATGTCCTTAGATCTAAATTTCAAAGTCGAGGCATTTTCAAAATATCTATGTTGGATTAGTTCAGAAGCATTTATAAACAAATATCTTTTAGCAGCTATTGCTCCTTCCTCAGAATTCAGACGATTCAAACAGAGCATAATAGCATACAATATCAAAATTCTCTGTGTATTTTCCATCATTGTGAGCTTCAATTTAAGCTCTATTTTTTTTTCCATTGTCCTTGGCTTTTCAGCAGCCCTCATTGTCCGCCATATTCAGAGAGTCCGGTTTTATCCCCTGCTTTTTCAGTCACAGTCCAGCTGGCCTTGGTGAGCTCCCAATAGATCAGCCCCACTGTCTCCGTGGGTGGGTGCACCCCTCTTGGTCTTGACTTCCTTGCTCATCTTCTCCCTCCTTCTGTTCCTCATTGGGACTTTGGGAGCTCAGTCCAGTACTCCAGTGTGGATCTCTGTCTCTATCTCCATCCATCGCCAGATGAAGGTTCTATGGTGATATGCAAAATATTCATCAGTATGGCTATAGGATAGGATCATTTCAGGTTCCCTAGCTTCAGCTGCCCCAGGAACTAACTGGGGACCTCGCCTTGGGCACCTGGAAGCCCCTCTAGGTCCAAGTCTCTTCCCAACCCTAAGATGGCTCCCTTAATTAAGATATGTGCTTCCCTGCTCCCCTAACCAACCTTCCTTTATCCCAATCACCCTGTTGCCCCAAGTTCTCCCCATCCTACCCTTCTCACATTTCTCTCCCCTCCCTTTATCCCCCTACCCCTCCACCCTTAAGATCCCGATTTTTGCCTGGCAATCTTGTCTAATTCCCCTACCCAAAGGATAGCTATATGTTTTTCTTTGTGTTCACCTTCTTATTTAGATTCTTTACAATATCCAATTATAGACTCACTGACCTTTATTTAAGTCTAGAAACCAATTATGAGTGAGTACATCCCATGTTCATCAGGATACTCAAGATAGTATTTTCTATTTCCATCCAATTGCATGGAAAATTTAGAATTCATTGTTTTTTACCGCTGAGTAGTACTCTAATGTGTAGATAATCCACACTTTCTTCATCCATTCTTCCATTGAAGGACATCTAGGTTGTTTCCAGGTTCTGGCTATTAAGATAATGCTGCTATGAACATAGTTGAACAAATGCCCTTTTCAGATGATCAGGCATCTCTTGGGTATATTCCCAAGAGTGGCATTGCGGGGTCCAGGGGTAGGTTGATCCCGAATTTCCTGAGAAACCGAAACACTGCTTTCCAAAGTGGTTGCACAATTTTGCATTCCCACCAGCAAAGGATTAGGGAACCCATTACTCCACAACCTCTCCAGCAGAGGCTATCATTGGGGTTTTTGATTTTAGCCAATCTGACAGGTGTAAGATGATATCTCATAGTTGTTTTGATTTGCATTTCCCTGATCGCTAAGGAGGTTTAGCATGACGTTAAGTGTCTCTTGGCCATTTGAACTTCTTCTGTTGAGAATTCTTTGTTCAGATCAGTGCCCCATTTTTTAATTGGGTTAATTAGCATTTTAAAGTCTAGTTTCTTGAGTTCTTTATATATTTTGGAGATCATACCTTTGTCTGTTGCAGGGTTGGTGAAGATCTTCTCCCAGTCAGTAGGTTGCTTTTTTGTCCTAGTGACAGTATCCTTTGCTTTACAGAAGCTTCTCAGTTTCAGTAGGTACCATTTATTCAATGTTGCCCTTAATGTCTGTACTTCTGTGGCTATTCCTAGGAAGCGATCACCTGTGCCCATCTGTTGTAGGGTACATCCCAATTTCTCTTCTATCAGGTTCAGTGTGCTTGGACTGATATTGAGGTCTTTGATCCATTTGGACTTGATTTTTGTGCATGGAAATAAATATGGGTCAATTTTCATTCTTCTACAGGTTGACATCCAGTTGTGCCAGCACCATTTGTTGAAGATGCTTTCTTTCTTCCATTGTATACTTTTAGCTCCTTTATCGAAAATGGTTCATAGGTTTGTGGTTTAAAATCTGGGTCTTCTATACGATTCCATTGGTCGACTTCTCTGTTTTTATACCAATACCAAGCTGTTTTCAATACTGTAGCTCTGTAGTAGAGTTTGAAGTGAGGGATGGTAATGCCTCCCTACAATCCTTTATTGTATCGGATTGTTTTGGCTATCCTGGGTTTTTTGTTTTTCCATATAAAGTTGATTATTGTCCTCTCAAGATCTGTGAAGAATTTTGATGGGACCTTGATGGGGATTGCATTGAATCTATAAATTGCCTTTGGTAGAATTGCGATTTTTACTATTTTGATCCTCCCATTCCAAGAGCAAGGGAGATCTTTCCACTTTCTGGCGTCCTCTTCAAATTCTTTCTTCAATTCCTTAAAGTTCTTCTCAAATAGATCTTTCACTTCCTTGGTTAGAGTTACCCCAAGATATTTTATGCTGTTTGTGCCTATCGTGAAAGTTGAAGCTTCTCTGATTTCCCTCTATGCTTCCATATCCTTTGTGTATAGGAGGGCAACTGATTATTTGGAGTTGATCTTGTATCCTGCCACATTACTAAATGTGTTTATCAGCTGTAAAAAGTTCTTTTGTGGAGTTTTTGAGGTCGCTTATGTACACTATCATATCATCTGCAAATAATGAAAGTTTAATCTCTTCCTTTTCAATTCGAATCCCCTTGATCCCCTTATGTTGTCTTATTGCAATTGCTAAAATTTCAAGCACTATATTGAAGAGGTATGGAGAAAGTGGACAGCCTTGCCATGTTCCTGATTTTAGTGGGATGGGTTTGAGTTTCTCTCCAGTTAGTTTGATGTTAGCTGTCGGTTTGCTGTAAATAGCTTTTATTATATTTAGGTATGACCCTTGTATCCCTAATCTCTCCAAGACTTTTATCATAAAGGGATGTTGAAATTGTCAAAAGCTTTTTCAGCATCTAATGAAATGATTGTATGTTTTTTTTTTCTTTAAGTTTCTTTACATGATGGATTACATTGATAGATTTTCATATGTTGAACCAGCCCTGCATCTCTGGGATGAGGCCTACTTGATCAAAATGGGTAATTTTTCTAATATGTTCATGGATACAGTTTGCCAGAATTTTTAGAGTATTTTTGCGTTGATGTTCATGAGTGAGATTGGCGTGTAATTCTCTTTCTTGGTTGAGTCTCTGTGTAATTTTGGTATCAGGGTAACTGTAGCTTCATAAAAGGAATTTGGCAATGAGTCTTCTGTTTCTATATTGTGAAATACATTAAGGAGTATAGGTATCAGCTCTTCTAGGAAGTTTGTTTGGCAAATGATGGAGATCAAGTCAGGGTAAAAATCAGAAAACTAGATGGAGCTTCCAAGCTCCAGTTGAATAGCCGACTGATGGAGAATACGAGCAAGGAGGTCAGGATTAAATGGCTTGGTCCACACACTGAGACACTGTGCCTGAACGAAGGGGATTTCAACTAAACCAGTGGGCTGGGAATGAAAGAACATGGGATCAAACTGGAAGCTGTGAATGAGGATGAAAATTGGGGCAGACTGAGAAGCCAATGATAATGGCACTGGCATTTGTCTGCACTTCATATACAGGCTTTTTTGTGATCCTATTCTATGTGGATGCATACCTTCCTAAATCTTGTTGGATGAAGGGTGGGCTTGGACTTCCCACAGCTAGGGCACCCTGCCCTCTATTTAGAATGGAGTTGGAGTGGAGCGGTTTGATGGAGGAGAGAGAAAAATGTGGGAGGAGGAAAGGTAATGGAAATTTTGATATTTATTATTTATGAAGTAAAAATCAATAGAAGATAACCAATGAAGAGATTGGAGCTTGGAAAAAAAAAACATTCATGTGAGATGTTGACTCAGACACCAAAGACATTTTACAGAATAAAACACATAAAAGGATTGAGTTACTTGGTAAAATATGACTCATGTATTTGGAAAGATGAGTGGGGTTTTTATTCTGGGTCTCAGGGGGCTGTGTGAGCAGCATTATAGGACCTGTATGCTGGGTATTTCTGTGGGTTAGTAGGGAAGAAACCTGCTTATGAGGGGTTTTATGTCATAAGTAGAGCCTTTTTGTACCGTGTTCCCTTTCATTGATCATGTTCTGTAGGACTTGGTCTAGAAAGCTAATGAACAGACTCAACCACACACAGGATAAACATAAACACATGGTGCATACTGGTTTGTGACATGTAAACATATGATGTATGCTCTGAACTCCATAAAATCGGTTAACTAGGGAATCTATGATGTGAAGTGGAGTGTGACAAAAACCCCACAAACCCATTAGACCCTAATATACCAGTATGGTATTGATATCTGACTTCCATCATGTAAGGATCCTGCCATACTGTAAAGTGGCGATTTTTCGTTGTTCGTCTTCACAAAGTTAATTAAAATATTAGAGTTTTCAAGCTGCCAGTTAGGGTCCAGCATGTAGATCAGCTTTCCCATGTCAGGTGATTTGGCTACAATTTGGGTGAAAACTTATACCAGGTTATGATGGTACACCCTCTCCCTTCTTCTCCCTGTCCTCATCGTCACTCTCATGTGTGGGCCTGGGGCACAAAGAAGGCAAAATGGAATAAGCCTCCTCTTTAGTGGAAAACCTTGTCAATCCTCAATTTGGCCTGACTCTCAAAGGGAATGCAGCACATTTTATCCTACTAGGTCTCCTCATTCATTGGTTCACTCATTTATCCAATGAATGATTGAATTCATCCATTCTTCCATGTCTCTCTCTCTCTCTTCTTCCTTACCTTCTTCCATTTCCCCCTTTATTGTAGTAACTTGAGCAGTGGGTCTGCATCCCCAGCACCATGGCCGCTTCGCTAGCTAATGCCCTGAAATAACAACACAAAAACTGTATTCTTTTAAACACCGCCTGGCCCATTATTTTCAGCCTCTCAATGCATTTCTAATAATGTATGAAGCACCACGAGCTGCTGGTAAAAATTCAGCATGTCTGACCTGTTGGCTGGCTGTATCGCCATCTGCCTCAGAGAGCAGAGCTATAGCATCTGCCCGAGTAGGGGAGCATGGCGTCTCTGAGCTCACTGCCCATGCAAGGTGATTTGTTGAGATTCCATCTCAATTGCCATTGGCTCCATTAGATATGTGGTCAACAATTTAGAAAGCCCTGTCTATGGTGATGACATTACTTGTGTCTTGAAGAGGACGACACACTCATGGTCATCTGCTGCTATCACCCATCTAAATGCATCTCACCTTAGCAGAGACTGATTTTGTTTTATCATAAAAAGAATTCCACTTTACTGCCTTAGGAAAAACTTAATGAAGATCAGTCAAAAAGAATGGGAAACAAGTCAAAGGTGGTTACCAGGTGGAGTGGATTTCTGAAAATAAACTGTATATTCAGAGTATCCCTTCAGAATCTCCTTTTTAATATCATTCTGCATCTGGAAGGCCACACAGCCCTCTATTAAGCCATATTTATATATATTTTCAGGGAAAAAGGATGCATACAGAACTCTCTGGGAGTTCAAGGCAAGTCTGGTCTACAAGAGCTAGTTCCGGTACAGGAACCAAAGCTAAAAAAAAAACCCTGTTTCAAAAAAAAAAAAAGTAATGTTTAAATTCAGAGATGAAAGCTGTCCTCGGCTTTCCCAAGAATGAACCAGGGAGTATCAGAAAGATTTTCTTAGTCATAAAATGTTGTCTGTGTTTTATTCATCTTATTTCTGAAGAAGTCACCTATAGCATAATTCTTACCTCAGGGAAATTGCAGAAGAAAGGGTTAGCATATGTAAAACCTAGAAGATAACATAAAATGTTCTGAAAAGTATTCTCTAGCTACATTGGAAGCTAGAGATGGAAGGGCCTATTTGAAGATAACTTTCAGAATGAGAAGATCTGAGGCTTTCTGGTAAATCATAGGCAGTAGAATGAAACTTCTTTGGTCACATCACAGTGGTATGTGGCCCAAGTATATTTACATAGAGAGTGTACTCCCATATATTCAGAAGATCTGGGAACCCTGTTTATGTGGGTGGGCTGTACCTCTATATAAGAGCAGGCAGGTCTGAAACCGTTTTTCAGAAGACACTACCAGGGAGTATATTTGGGTGAGGGAATAATCTAAAAACAACGTCAGGAAGAAAAAGAGGACACTCTCAAATTTCTCTAGGTAGGTGGACCATATCCATGATTGTGGAGTTTCCTCTGTGTTCTGTGAATATGATAAATAAATAAAAATCTATACTCTTTTGGACCTCTAGAAAGGCAGAACATAGGTAGACACGGAAAGCTTAAATGGTCAGAAGAATTCCTGCTTCCACTTTAGGAGCAGGTGAAAGAGCTAAGCCTCTCTAGCTTAGAAGGAGGAGTCAGATGCTTCTTAGGGATGGGTAGAATAATCTCAGCCTCTTTGGTCATATTTCTATGAGCTTATTGGCCAGAAGCTAAAACTTGAATGATACCCTGTGAAAGAGAGGAAGTCCCAGGCCCTTCCTTCTTCATCGGCACCAAACTTGAAATCACAATCTAGAATACATATTTTCTGAATGTGCACGTCAGGCTTGTCAGAAGTCGTAGAAGTCTGTGACTCAGTTTCTTCATCTGATTTAGGTCCATCCACAAATTCCTCTTCATGTAGGATAGGAAATTTCTGTCAAAGGGGCTAGAGTGAAGACATTATTCTGTGTTATACTCAGCTTGCGGTTGTGTTCAGGGACCTCGGTCCAGAGAGCTGAGATCTATTGAGTCAGAACAGCACTATATAGGCCACCCAAATTAGAAGTTATAGGTATGAAATCAAATGAAAATTACCTTGATCAAACATTGAAGGCCTGAGGCACTCTTTATTGATGTGAATCTAACTCTCACTAAGTAAGATAGAATGAAGCCTTGTTGATTTGGACAGAAATAAAAGGACAATTACAATCTTCCTCAAAAATGTAATGTGGCTGAATTCATGGGAATAATGAGAAATATTAATGCACTCTGGCCAACACTGGAACTTATGAGATATTTTGTGCACAGGTAAGGTCTACACCTTTTTGTCAGAGATGTGAAGTCTATGGCAATGTGCAATTAAACAGGAATGGCAATTTTCCATCAAGTGTAAAATAAGCACCTTGTAGATCAGAGGAAGGTCTTGTCGGGGCTAATCAGCTTCCAAATGTTTTTCAGTATTGAGAATATCCATTGTGCGCTTGTGAAATGCTGGGAAGTAATCAATGCATATTTTCCAAGTGGATGGATGATGTTTTTCTGTGTAAGAAGCCATTGGTCAGATAAGATATTCCCATATATGTAGATGAAAGAAAGTTTGAAGAATCCTAGAAAGTTGGATATATACCAGACATACGTTATGAAGAGAACAAGATCTATAGGCCGCATTGTAGAGGTGGTAGGCCTGAGTCATTTTTGTGCAAAATAGTGTATATTTCATGCCATCTTGGTCTTTGTGAGTAAGCTCTATTTCACCATAGATAGAGTGGAAACACACGTATTTCCAAAGAGTGTATGATGCTATAATATTCTGAGTAAGACATTCTTAATCTCTATGAAAGCAAGGCATTTTCAGACTTCTGACAAGAGGACAGGAGTTTGAGGAACCTGGGAAAAATAACAAGGATAATGATGATGGTAACAGGTGATGTACTGGAGGTGAAACATATTTTAGTAAAAGGGGAGAAGGTCTTCCCATCCTTCATCAAGAAATAAATGATTGGATGCATGTTAAGTGACAGAAAGTTTTGAATGCCTTTTTGATTGGAATTTGAATGTTTTGGGCATTGAGAAGGTAAAGACCTTCCCTGGCCTCCTCATTCAGGCAGGGTAAGTGTAAGGCTCTCTTGATTACCAAGTGTGCATTTGAGGTCAATTTGACTAAATAGATGGTGGTGATGAATGCAAGACTTTGGCAGACATAAAGAGAAAACCAAAGTCACCAACCACTTAGGTAACAGGTAGTATCCTAGTAGACCTTGTGCAGTGGAGGAAGGACTTCATCACAGACTAGAAGATTCACATCTTGAGGCAAATGTGGAAGGGCTGGCAGCAATCTGAACATCATGTATCAGTCATTGGCAGGCTCCAGTTCTCATCAGCTACATTGATGTGTGAATGAAGGATGAGACCTCTTCAATCTGGTGACTTTAATGAAGCAAAGATGTCCTAATTTCAGACTCTGTCACTTCAAAGCAGAGCGAGATTAAATTTCTTTGGGTACTCATGTATTTTTAAAGTGGATGTAGTTAGAGGGGAAATATCTCCATTATGGGGATATTTCTGAGGCCCACAAGCAAAGAGGGGATGATCTGAGGATCTTTTGATCCTGTTCACCTTGAGAAAAATGGAAATTCTGGGATGACTTTAGTAAAACCCACATATTTTTATGAATTTCCTTAAACAGAGTGATAAAGCCTTGAGTGCTATTTGTAATTGCAGAAAGGCCAAACAGCTATTTTAATCATGAAGATCTTCAGATAACCAGTCATCAAAAATGCACAGTGTGAGATGCCTTGATAAAAGGAACATTTTGGGGAGATGATATTCATGGGGGAAACTTCTGAGGTCATTCTGAATAGTCTTGCTATGTGAGAAAATGCCTGACAATGTATGACCAAATATCAAGGTTTAATCACACCATTGTGTAGAAGGTAAAGAACAAGTTTAACTTGAGTAAGATTATTTTAGTCATCATTTGCTTCCTACTGTGTTTCCAACTTCCATGACCCATATATTACATCAAATATTGGGAAGATTACAAGAAACAATTACAATGCTCTTTCCTCATGATTAGTGGTGGTATAAACTTTCCTGCTTCCGAAGAGCTGTATTGGTCTGTGCATATCCATCAATGTAAGTGATGTAGGATGCCCTTGTATATGTGTTTTTCTTTCCCAGTTAATGAATAAATCTGCTTTGACCTATGGCAGGGTGGAATTTAGTCAGGCTGGAAGAGATATAGAAAGAGAATAGGTGGATTCCAGGAGAGGCCATGTGCCTGCTCACGGAGAATTATACCAGAATTTTCCAGTAGGCCAGAGCCATACGGTGATACAAAGATGAACAGAAATGGGTTAATTTAAGATGTAAGAGTTAGCTAAAAAGAAGACTGAGTTAATTCATTAAGTGATATTGTAATTTTCTCTGTAATTATTTGGGTGGGGGCAGTTGGGAAACATAAGGGCAGTCTTCATTTACATGAATGATATGAATATTTGGCATTTCTGACTGGTACATTTTAGGCAGAGTCCATGATTATTAGTTTTAGCTTTTTATATTTTTCCCTCTACCAAAAGTCTTCTGAGGTCCCATGGTTACAAAAGTGTTTCCCTAGCAGTCGTAGACCCTGGGATTGGCACTAAGGTAATATGAGTCCAATGGTCAAGTTAAATGTGTCAATGGAAGCAGGGGGATGCTCTAAGGCCTCCCAGGGTCATTGGCTAGATCTGAATCTCTATTTATACAAAGTGAATGATTTGCAATCCCTTTGGTCATGGAAACCAATTCTGACATGTTATTCACCATTATGGACTATTCCAGACACCCTATGAAAAAAATGGGATCTTTGTAAATTTTGTGGTTGAAGTTTGTATTCAGAGTACCCCTTTCACTATACTGGACTGAACATGGGCAAATCTGAATCTCACTTTTACAGTGTCAGTGGTGAAAGGATTATTTAATCTGGGCCCTTTGTATTCAAAGGTAAGGCTTGAGGGTTTTTGCCAAATAATGAATCCTTGAGACCACCTTTGGCAAATGGCGAATGTCAGGAGTAAGCTTTGTCCTAGGAGGGATGTCTGACAGTTTCTTCAGTGAAATCAATGGAGGAAGCTAACTTGAGGAGAGTCCAGGCATTGGCTCCTCATGAGAAAGGGTAAATTTTGAGACCTCTGTAGGGCAAGTGTATAAGTTGGGAAACCCTTGCACACAAGGGAGAAGTATTATTCACCATCCTGTTGTAGGTACATGTTCTTACTAACCCATTTAGAGAAGGAAGGTCACATTATTGCACTTTAACTTCCAATACTTCTTTAGAGCTTTCTTATCTTTTTTTTTTGTCTCTTGGAGAGTTAGGCATCAGCAAGAGCTTTCTTCATTATGCCTTGGTGCCTGTCAGCAGCTAGATTTTTTTCTTCTTTCTCTGGTTCTTTACTTATTCCATGTATGGCAGCAGTGATGGGGCCTGTTGATTTCTAGTTATTCGATTGAAAAACATAGCTTAGGATTCAGTTTCTAATTTTAAAGTTATGACAGGGACCCAAAACCTACAGGGAGCAATGCATTTCACTAACTACCTGTACCAAATATTAAAAGTTTAAATCATTTTTATTTAGAGCAGCATAATTTGGGGTTACTTTAAAACAGAATACAATTCTTGAGAGTTCTTGACAGAATCCTACAAGGTAGGATGCAGTATTATTCAAAATAACATCTCAAATGTCAACTTGTGAATAAAAGGAATGTATGAGTTTCCTTGAGTCAAAGACAATGCTTCCTAATCTTCCTGAGATAGATGGATTAGGTGTAAGTACACATTCTTAATGGAGAAAAGGATGATGGCCCAGTTTTACACAGGGTAGTTCTCATGAAACCTTCATTAAACAAAGTATATATGAGGTCTCTTGGAAACAGGACTACAGAAAACCTCTTCTTAGAATAGAAATTTATTGGACTATCTTCAGCAAATGAGAAATCCCAATTGTTTTTATTCAAAGAGAGGAGGGCTCCAGTCATATTTGGTAAAATAGTAATATGCAATTCATCCAGGATCAAAAGTGGAAGGTTGCAAGGCATCATGGGTAATCAATAAGAGTCTGGCTCTGCACTAGCATCCAGCTAATTTTCACAATGCAAACATAAATACATAATGAGAAATATTTGATAGTCTAAGGCAAATATCATAACAATCTTCCAAGAGCCTAAGTAGTAATGCAAGAATTAATGTTTCCTCAAGGATGTGTTGAGCTGTACATATCTGTACATATAGAAACCCTGCATTTAGGCAGCCTTCATGTTCTGAATGGGAAACATGAACAAATTCCATGTTAGAGGGGACCTGTTCCAATTTGATTTTGGTAGATTTGAAATATCTAGGAATTCCTTGGGAAGAAGGAGAAAATCTGAGTCCCTCCTAATAAGGTTGTGAGGATTTCAAACTCCCTTTGCAGAAGTAGTAGTGAGGCTCTCTTTAGGCTCAGTGTTAAGCCTTGCAGAAACATTGATAGAAACAAAATCTCTGCCCGTTTTTGGGAGAATGGTGAAATTTCAAGCCTTCATCTTCTGTTGGCACAGATTTGAGGCATGATTCTTTAGAATCAAGTTTTGATTTTGTTTTCTTTGATTACAAATGTTTTGACCAACCTAGTCGGGAGGGAGTACATCTTTGATATTTTGTAGGAGTGGAACTAGATTTGAAGTTCAATTTTGATGATACTTTGTTTGGAAACAATCCTGGGTGGGGTAGCGATAGAGCGTGAGTCCTTTCTGATATATATGCAAGTGCGAGCCTACTTTTGGCAGATGTGAATGATCTTAAGGCATCCATTTCTAATAGTAAATATCTGATACTTCATTTAATAAATGAAGCATGCTTCACTATTTTTTGGTTGAATTGGAACTTCTATGGCTTTTATTGTGATAAGAGTAAGAGCTCAGACAGTCTCATGAGAAGGAATAGGAATGAACTCTCATGTGCACAAGTAGACATTCTTAAAGACTCCATTGAAAAGAAAGTTCCCACTCCTTCTTGGGTAGATAGTATAGGTTCTAGAAGCCATTGGGATGGTGTGGTATTTCCAAATGTAAACCAAATATGTCTTGGGGGCTCCATATTCTTGTGGTTATATACTGAAGGGCCTCAAGTACATTTTTCAGAATTACAAATTGTCTCAGAGCCTCTATAAAGAATGGTAAAGTTTCTAAAGCACCTGACACAGTATCTGAGGTCTTACAAACCTCTTTTGCTGTTGGCAAAGTTTCTGAGGTCTCTTGTGTAAGGGAAGGTTGCAGAGTCTACATTGGGGGAGGTTGATATTCTGAGGAATCTTGGGAAGTTGTTGAAGTTTCTGTAACCTTATTGTAAGAAGATGTTATTTCTAGAAAACTTTTGTGAAATGGTGGAGTTTAATTGTACCATAATGAGAGTAAGAAAGTTGAAGCGTTCCAGTATCAGATGATGACTGTCCTAAGTCTCAAGTGTAAAAGGAGGGACTGAAGCCCCTTGGGAGGACAAAAAATTATCTGGAGACTCTTGAGTAGATGATGAATGTCCACGTGATTCCTATGCTGAGATGGACAGTCCCAGAGCTTCTTGGGAATGCAATGAATTTCCTGTATAGCCTTGCTGAGAGGAAAATCTACTTGTACAAGTTAAGATATTTCCTGACAATGTTGTGCTGAATGGGATAATGACCAAGTCCCAGATGCAGGTAGAGTGGGTCTTAGAAAACCTAGGTCCAGTGGAGGAGGTCCCAGAGATTCATCCAGAGATACTGATGGTCCAAAAATTTCTTTTGCACATACAGATGGTCCTATTGTACTTTGGCCAGAGAATGAAATTTTGAGAATTTCTAGCCTAGACAGAAAAGTTTCGAAATCCCTAAGTAAGAGTCTGATATAATACCATCTTCTTGGGGGATGCCAATTTTCTTATGTCTCTCGCATAAGGGGGGCCGGTTTTAGACTCTGTACTTAAAGACCCATATGTGCTACAGCATTTTGGGCAGGTGCTGAAGTATCTATAATCCCCTGGGTAGAAGACGCCTCTTCTAGAGTGCTATGTGTAGATGGTGATGTTTCTCATGGTCCTTTGAGTATTCCCTAGTCCAAGATTTCTTAGATCAGATAATGATAATGACTGTCCTTAATGCCATTGTTCAAAACAAGTGCCTGAAGCCTATTTAGGTATAAGGAAATATATGGAGACCCAAAAGCATTTATTGAATGTCTATCTGCTGAAATAGACAATCTCAGATCCTTTTGTGAAATCATAAAACTCGGGCTTAGGTTTTCTGAGTTGGTGAATCCTCTTGTAAATATAAAGATGTGTCCCGACAACATTTTTTCTGAGAGGGAGAGTGACCCTCTTTCCAGATGCAGGTGGAGTGGAACCCATAGATGCTTGCTCAGGAGTAGAAGTTTTCAGGGATTCCTCCAGAGATACTGATCCTCCTAAATTTCTTTCTCAGATATAGATGATCCCACAGTACTTTGGCAGAGAATGAAATTTCCAGAGATCGTGAGGTAAATGGAAAAGTTTCTGAAGTTCTTGGGGAAGAGTCTGATATATTACAAGCCTCTTTGTTAGATGAAATATTCTGATGTCTCTGGCATACGGGAGCCTGTTTTAGAATCTGCACTGAATAAAGGAGATGTGCTAGAGTATTTTGGACAGGTGGTGTAGTTCTATATTCCTTTTGGTAGAAGATGGTATTTCTAGAGTGCTATGGGTAGATCATGGTGTTTCTAGTGCCCCCATGAATATTCAGATAGCCCAAGGTCTCCTCGATCAGATAATGCTAATGATAAGGACTGCCCTGGATGCCCTTGTTCCAAACAAGTGCCTGAAGCCTCTTCAAGTGACAGGGAAGTATCTGAAGAACTATGAAAATATGGTGAGTGTCAAAGAGATTCTTTTGCTGATATGGACATTCCTAGAGTCCCTTGTGCAGACAATGCATTTACTGGACAGTTTTGCTTCAGTGGTTTCATAAAGTAACCTGTTTGCATGAACACATTTGTTTTAAATCTTTGTCCGTAAATGCAATTCTATCAGGCCCCCTTTGAGATGAGGCAGTATTCACAAATTGTTGCTTAGATGGAGAAAATCCCAGAGCTCTATAAGAAATTGTTGGTTATCTCAATGTCACTTGTTTAGTTATAGAAGGCCTGTGCACCTTTGGCAAATGTTGAAAATCTCATTGTCTCTAAAATAGATGTCAGAATGTATATAGACCTTGAGAGAGATTTCAAAATACTACAAATCTTTATATAAAATGGCAAAGTAACTGTTGTCTCTTTAGCAATATTCCGAAGAACGCAGAGGCCACTCCAAAGAAGCATGAATTTTTGGAACACTTTGAGCTAATAATGGTGCTGTTACTACAGACTTTTGGAGAGCACTTTGTGGAGATATTGATGTTCCTAAAGGATCTTTTTAAGACTGAGAAGGTCCACAATCTTGTAGAATATATGATGAACGGACACCAGCGTCTTGGGATAAAGAAGGTTCTAGGTCTTCTTGAGAAGATATGAACATTTCTAGAGGTTCTTTTTCAGATTTAGAATGTCCTACAAGTGATTGTGCTGATATGGAAATTCCAAGAGCCTGGGTAATGAATCTCCTAAACACCCTTACTTAAGTGGTGATAATCCGAGAAATCGTTTGGCAGCTCTAGACAATTTTGAGTACAATTGAGCTGATAATAAATATTGGGATGTCCCTAGTACAGATGGGGTAGGTCTCAGTGAACATTTAGAAGATAGAGAATATTGGACAGATTTTTGGAGAGATGATGTTTCCTGAATTTATTAGTCAGAACCAGAAAGGAACAGAGCACTTAGGGCAGACATTGAAAGTCCCAGATTTACCGGAAGAGGTGTCAATGTTTCAAGACTCACAGATGAAAACTCTGAACATTTAAAAACCATTAGGCGAGATGTTATAGTTTCTGATGACTTTGGAATCCATTGGGAATTTCCCAACTACTCTGTGAATCAGGTTGAAGTTGCCTAGCACCGTGCACATCTAAAGAACCTTCTACTTTCTGGAGAGAAGAAGATGTTTCTAGAATAACTTGAGTAGCTAAAAAATATTACAATATTCCCTGGGCAGGAAATATGTGTTTCTTGTGGGAGAGATGGGAACTTTGCCACAAACCCTTGATGATAAGAAGTGTCTTGCACTTTGTGGGAAGGTCTAGATGATTCTGTAGACCCTTGGACTAATGGGCAATGTCCTAGAGACTCTTGTCCTGATATACACTATCACAAAGTACCTTGGAGAGATAATGAACGTCCTTCATATGCCTTCTGATGTGTTGTTTATCCTAGAGTCACTTTTGTGTATACAGATATTTTCTACCACAACTGATCAAGTGGGGAATGTTCCAGAGTACCTGGTGTAGGTGGGGTAGGTCCCAGAGAATCTTGGGAAGATAGAGAATATTTTAGATAAGTCTGGACATTTGGTGAAGAATCTAGATGCTTCTTGTACGTGTGTACATTTCTGATTTATTTTTGGAAGATAGAGAAAAGCTCACAGTATGTTGGAGTGTAGAACTGAAAAGCCATTATGTCCTTGAGGCCGATAGAAATTTTTCTACAGGCCCTGAAATAGACAGAGCAGTTTTAAACACCCCTTTGGCAGATGACCAGTCTTTTAATTTCCCCTTGGAAAATTAAGAATTTGCATCAGTTCATCGGAAAGAGATAATCATTGGCATATGGAAAAGTCTCTGTTCTCCTCTGATTAACAATGCATTCCTACACCTCTTGGGAAGATGTAGGTGTTCTTGGAACACCCTGAATAGACACAGGAGGTCTGAGCATCCATGAAACAGATGGAGATATTCCTAACTCCATTTGGTTATGTGGAAATAATCCTAGAGTCATGGGAGTAGATAATGAAGATATCAAATCCACTCTTGAGGAATTGGATAACACTAGATTTCCATGTGCACAGGTAGTAACTTCCAGAGTGTTTTTTCCACATGAATAAAGGCAAGATTCCACAACTTCTAGTAAAGATAATGAATGTCTGGAACTCACTTGAACAGATAAGGAAATTTCCAAAGACTCTAGGAAAGAGGATAGAGTGCTTTGCCCAGATAAAGGAATCATCATTTGCCCTTCTCAAGAAGTCAAAGTTCCTAAAGTGTCTGGAGCAGATGGATCTCTTTGGTGAACCCTTTGTGCAGAATTCCATATCCAATAGGTCCCATAGAATGAAACATAGGGCCCTAGATAGACTTGCATAGATTTAGAGTAATGAAAAGTTTCTTCTTCCGACAGTTTAGATTTTAAAAGGCACTGGAAAGAATGGAAATAACTCAAGTTTTCTGGGGCATATACAGAATGTTCCCATGGATCACCAGATTCCACATGTCATCAGGTAGTTGTAGAACTTTTGCATATACCTGATGAAAATGATGAATATCATGGGGAGTCCCAGGGTGGTAGCAAAAGTTCTACAAAAATTTTGGAGACCCTGGAACAGATTTCAAAGTTTCTATCATTTTTGGCATGCTGGCTATATCCCTGAGACTCTGCTGTACATGATGCATATGCTAATGTACTTTGTGCAGAGGTGAACATGATAATGTATGTTGTGTATATGAGGAAGTTCCTGGTAGCCCTTGAGCATGTATGTTGTCCTAGACTCCTTTGTGCAGTGTGGCTATATCCTTGTGTAAATACACAGGAACCTAAAGTTTCTTGAGGACATTGAAAAGTTGATTAGCTCTTCTGGGAAAAGGAGTAATATCCCAGAGTCTCCTGAGGACAAGGATCATATACTGAACTTCCTTCATGAGATGGAGAAGTTTCTAATGTCTCTCTTTTAAGTGACATTGCCCGCGATAACTATTTGTATTTTGAACTTTTCCTTGGATGTCTGCAGAAGATAACAAAGGCCACAGAGTTCCTTTTGAAGATGCTGATTGACTCAGTGATCAGATACATTAACTACTAGAGGCAGATTAGCAGAGATTAGAAATGCTGGATTACTTGGGACATGTGATGAAAATCTTCTAGGCACTTTATGAAATGGTGAAGATTATGTAGGACCTGGGATAAATGGACAGATTACCCCAGGCTCTCTGACAGAAGACAAATGGCTGAGATTCATTCGGACAAGTTGAGATGATTATAGATTAGCAAAAAAATGAGGTAAAGATAAAGTTCTCCATGAGGAAATGAAAAAATTACAGAGTTCCTTGTGTATACAAAGAAATTTCCGGAGGTGATCCAAAATATAGAAAATGTTCAGGATATCCTGAACTCACAGAAATTTGGAATATTTCCTGAGAACCAGAGCTAGATATTCCAGTACCTCGAAGAGAGGACAAAGATCCTTGTGTGCTCTTTTCAGATTTAGAAGGTTTCAGAGATCTGGGGACAGATGGTGGATACTGTAAAGAGTTTTGCACAGAATGGGAAGTTTTCTGAGGGATTTGGGATGAAGCAGGATGCTTCCTAGTTCCTTGATTACACAGCAATGTCACTCGTGTTCCTTGTACAGACACAGATAAGTCCAAACACCCTTGGGGATACAGAAGGGGCCCAAAGCCCTTCTGCACCCTGACACTCACAAATATACCTGACTAGATTGCAAGGATTCTAACAGTGTCTGGGTATTTTGTATAAACATCGGAGGTACTGTCCTTGATGCAAAATGTCCTACTGTATTTCTTACAGATGTCAAATTTCCAATTGTGCCTTTGGCAGCTAGAAACACTCCACAGTGTCCTTTGAAGCATCGGAATACTCTAAGAGTCCCTGTGCAGATTTGGACATTTTCAGAGTTCCTTGTGATGGTGGGCATGTTCCCACAATCATTTCATCAGAACAAGAAGATGCTGGAGTTGTTTATCTTGATGACAAAACAGCCAGATGCCCTGGTACACATGGAATGTTCGCCTGGTCACTTGGGTAGATGGAGAATTTTTATATGGCACTGGAACTGCTTTGAAAAGTGTAGAAATTTGCAGAGTCTTTTCAGCTAATTATGCTAATTTCAGCATTTCCTCAGATGATATAACATGTTCCAGAGGCCCATATGCAGGTTTCAAAGCTCTTATATTCCCAAAGCCAGAAGGAAAAAAAGAATCTGCAGATCTATGGCAGAACTTAGAAATCATCTAGGCATTAGAGTTTGTTACCAAGTGTCTATTATGCTTGCAGCAGACTGAGAAGTTTCCACACCCTCTCTCACACCTGAAAAATGCCCCAAGGTATTCTGGGAATATTGCTATTGCCTCAAATTTTTTGAGGAATATACTGACTGTTTTGAAGTCTTTTGCATAAAAGACAAAGTACTTGGGCAAGCAAAGTTACCTCTGTAGCTGTCGAGACCCATTAGGAAATTTCAAAATAGCAAATTTCCTAGAGACCATGGATTATATAAAGGATTTTCCTGAGCACCTAGAGAAAATGATAAATGTTCTATGTGTTCTAGTGAAGACAAAAATTTCCCTGATGTTTCTAGCTAGATTTGTTATGTTCTGTACTTCTTGTAAACCTTATAGTATGTTGGATAGATGAAGAAAAATTTTAGACTATTGGGAAGAAATTAGATGTTTCAAAGCCCTATTAGACGGTAGCAGAGTCCCTACAATTCATTGTGTTGATATAGATAGTGTTAGAGACCCTTGTTCACATAGGGAAGATCCTAGATTCTTGGGCAGATTCCCAAAATTCTACAGTTCCTTTTGTAGGTAAAGAAATTACCAGCAGTGTTTGAGCAGATGGAGAAACACTGAGTTACTTATGGGCACATTGATTAGTCTCTAACTTAGAAGGTGGATGTCTATCTGTGCTTTGTGCCTGTGTGGGCTTTACCAAAGTAGGTTCTATATAAGGAATAGATTTTCAGGAATTTGAGCAGTTTTCAGCATCACCTGCCTGATGTGTTCACTTCCAGTTTTTTGTGAAGATGGTCAAAATTAACCATCTTTTTTCAAAGATGGAGAAGGAGGCTCATTGGGCTACCAGCTGTCCTGTTTAGGTGCTGAGGAGATCCATCTGGAGGGGTGAGTGTGTGTGATCCAGGGGTGGAAATCCCGGAAGAGAGCATAAACCCCCCTCCCCAAGCTCCTTCTGAAGGGTTGTCTTTCTTACCGACAAGGCCCACTCCAAGCCTGCTTGCTCTGAAAGGTCCTTGCTCAGGAACAGGTTTCTGCTCCTACACTGAGGCTAGCCACCCAGAGAGGTGAGTGCCTGCCTACCGGGCTGGCCTCAACAACCCCCAAAATTAGCACGGGCACCTTCAGCTTGGAGGCAGAGTCTCCTGTGCTATTCTGGACGCTCCCTGCCTGCCACATTCTTCCTTTTATCCCAGGTTCATTGGGTTACATGTTGTCCCTGTTTTGGTGCTGAGGAATTCCATCTGGACTGAATGATAAATCCCTATTCAAACTAGGCAAACGACCAGGAGTGAATACACAAATTAACATGATCAGTAATGAAAAAGGAGACATAACCCCAGACACAGAGGAAATTCAGAAAATCATTAGATCTTACTACAAAAGCCTATATGCCATAAAATTGGAAAATATTAAAGAAACAGACACTTTTTAGATAAGTTCCATATACAAAAGTTTGCCCAGAACCAGGTGAACAATCTAAACAGACCTGTTAGTCGTGAAGTATTAGAAGTTGTTATACAAAAACTCCCTACCACAAAATCCCACGTCCAAATAATTTCAATGAAGAATTCTACCAGAACTTCCAAGAAGACCTAATACCTATACTCCTTAATATATTTTACAATAAAGAAACAGAAAAGTTATTGCCAAATTTCTTTATGAAGCTACAGTTACCCTGATACGAAAACCACACAAAGACTCAACCAAGAAAAATAATTACAGGCCAAACTCACTCATGAACATCAACGCGAAAATCCTCAATAGAATAGTTGCAATACGAATCCAAGAACACATTAGAAAAATTATCCATTATTATCAGGTAGGCTACATCCCAGGGATACAGGGCTGGTTCAACATACGCAAATCTATCAATGTAATCCATCATATAAATAAACTGAAAGAAAAAAAATATGATCATTTCATTAGATGCTGAAAAAACATTTGACAAAATTCAACATCCCTTTATGATAAAGGTCTTAGAGAGATTAAGGCTACAAGGGTCATACCTAACTATAATAAAAGCCATTTATAGCAAGCTGACAGCTTACATCAAATTAAATGCAGAGAATCTCAAAATTATCCCACTAAAATCAGAAGCACGACAAGGCTGTCCACTCTCTACATACATCTTCAATATAGTGTTTGAAGTTCTCACAATAGCAATAATGCAACACAAGGGGATCCAAAGGATTTGAATTGGAAAGGAAGAAGTTAAACTTTCATTATTTGCAGATGATATGATAGTGTACATGAGCGAGTCTATAAACTCCAGCAAAGAACTCCTACAGCTGATAAACACCTTTAGTTGCATGGCAGGATACAAGACCAATTCCAAAAAATCAGTTGCCCTCCTATACACAAAGGATAAGGAAGCAGAGAAGGAAATCAGAGAAGCATCAGCTTTCATGATAGCCACAAATAGCATAACATATCTTGGGGTAACTCTAACCAAGGATCTGAAGGACCCATTTGACAAGAACTTTAAGTCTTTGAAGAAAGAAATTGAGGAGGATACCAGAAAATGGAAGGACCTCCCTTGATCATGGATTGGGAGGATCAACATAGTAAAAATGGCAATTCTACCAAGGGTAATTTATAAATTCAATGCTGTTCTCATTTAAGTCCCATCAAAATTCTTCAAGATCTTGAGAGGATATTAATCAACTTTATATGAAAAACAAAGAACCCAGGATAGTCAGAATAGTCTTATATAATAAAAAGTCTTCTGAAGACATTACCATCCCTGACTTCAAATCTATTACAGAACTTCAGTAATGAAAACACCTTGGTATTGGCACAAAAACAGAGAAGTTGATCAATGGAATAGAGTAGAAGAGCTGGATTTTATCCCACAAATGTATGAACATCTGATATTTGATAAAGGAGCTAAAATTATTCAATGGAAGAAAGAAAGCATCTTCAACAAGTGGTGCTGGCAGATCTGGTCGTCAACCTGTAGAAAAATGAAAATAGATCTATATCTATCGCCATGGACAAAAATCAAGTGAGAATGGATTAAAGACCTCAATATCAGGCTGAACACACTGAACCTGATAGAAGAGAAAGTGGGAAGTACTCTACCACATATGGGCACAGGAGATCACTTCCTAGGTATATCCCCAGCAGCACAGACATTATGGACAACATTGAATAAATGGAACCTCCTGAAACTGAGAAGCTTCTGTAAAGCAAAGGACACTGTCACTAAGAAAAGAAGGCAACCCACTGACTAGCAGAAAATCTTCACCAAATAGCAACAGACAAATATCTGATATCCAAAATATATAAAGAAACTGAATTTTAAAATGCTAATAAATACAATTCAAAAGTAGGGCACTGAACTGAAAGGAGAATTCCAAACAAAAGAAGTTCAAATGACCAAAAGACACTTAAGGTCATGCTCGTCCTCCATGGTGATCAGGGAAATGCAAATTACAACAAATTAGAGATATCACCTTACACCAGTCAGAATGGCTAAAATCTAAAAGACAAATGATTGCCTTTGCTGGAGAGGTTGTGGAGTAAGGGGCACACTCATTCATTGTTGGTGTGAAGGCAAACTTGTGCAACCACTTTAGAAATCTGTGTCGCGATTTCACAGGAAATTTGGGATCAACCTACCCCAAGATCCAGTAATACCACACTTGGGAATATACCCAAGAGATGCCATATCATATGTCAAAAGCATTTCTTCAACTATGTTCATAGCAGCATTATTTGTAATAGCCAGAACCTGGAAACAACCTAGATGCCCTTCAATGGAAGACTGGAGGATGAAAGTGTGGAGTATATACATATACTATTCAGCGGTTAAAAAAAAAGAAAAAGAAAAGAATTCGCGAATTTTGCCTGAGAATCGATGGAAATATAGAACACTATCCTAAGTGAGGTATCCCTGACTGAAAAAGATGAGCATGGGATGTACTCACTCCTAATTGGTCTCTAGCCATAAATTAAGGACATTGAGCATATAATTTATGATCCTAGAGAAGCTAAATAAGAACGTGAACCCCCCCTCCAAAAAAAGACATATAGTCATCTGACTGGATATGGGAAGTAGACAAGATTGCAGGGCAATTCCTGGGATCTTGGAGGTGAGGTGGCTTGGGGCTACGGGAAAATGGAATGAGAAATGGGAGAATGGGAGAATGGGAGCATCATGGGAGAATGGGATGTTTGGGATATAGAAAGGGTGGGCACGGGAGCAGAGAAATTTATATCCTAATTAAGGGAGCCATCTTAGAGTTGGCAAGAGACTTGACTCTTGTCGGGCTCGCAGGTGTCCAGGGAGATGTCCCCAGCTAGTACCTTTAGCAACTGAGGAGAGGGAACCTGAAATGACCCTATCCTATAGCCATACTGATGAATATCTTCCATATCACCTTAGAGCCTTCATCTGGCGATGGATCGAGATATAAACAGAGACCCAAATTGGAGCACTTGACTTAGCTTAAGATCCCAAGGCCAGCTGGAATGTGAATGCAAAAGCATGGGATAAAACTGGACTCTCTGAATCTGGCGGACAATGATGGGTGCTGGGAAGCCAAGGACAATGATACTGTCAATGATCCTACTTCATGTTCTGGCTTTGTGCGATCCTAGCCAGGTTGGATGTTCACCTTCCTAGGTTAGGATGGAGGCGGGAGCACTTTGAACTTTTCACAGGGCAGGAACCCTGACTGCTCTTCAGTCTGGAGAAGGAGGGTAGAACAGTGGGGGGAGGGGAAGAAGAGTGGGTTGAGGAGGAGGGAAATGGGAGGCTGGAAGAAGGCAGAATTTTTTTTCAATTAAAAAATTAGATCCAAATGAGGAGCAGGAGGAGGGACAACATGAGTAAGGAAGTCAGGACAATGAGTGGTGCATCCACCCACTATGATAGCGGAACTGATCTATTGGGATCTCAACATGGCCAGTGTGACTGGGACTGAATAGCATGGAATGATACCGTACTTTCTGAAACTGGCAGAGAAAGAAGGCTGATGAGAAACAAAGGAAAATGGCACTAGGTTTCAATCCTAATACATGAACTGGCTTTGTGGGAGCCTATCATGTTTGGATGCTCACCTTCCTGGTCCTGGATAGAAGTGGGAGAACCTTGGACTTCAGGGAGGGCAGAGAATCTGGATTGCTCTTCAGTCTTGAGAGAGAGGGGGAATGGAGTTGGGGGAGGTGAAAGGGTTACAGAAGTGAGGGAATGGGACAATGTGTGTGAGGATGGGGAGGGTAATGAGAAATGGGAATGAGGTGGAAATTGTTGGCAATAACTAAAAAATAAAATAAACAAAAAAAGATGGAGAAGGAACTAGACTTGCTTCTGTTAGAGAGGAAAGTCCTTGAGTCATTGGTGTTGGTGGCAATGTTCCTGTAATCACTGGGACAAATGGAAACATTCCCAAATCATCTGGTATAGAAGACAGATGGCTATGTGTGCACTGGTCAAACTTATATAGTCCCAACTATTCATGGAAAGATGCTGACTTTTGTAGTGATTGTTGGTTATATGGTGAAGAAGGTAGAGTTTCAAACGTAGACATGTAAAGTTGGTCATATAGAAAATGTGCTAGATCCCTGGATGTAGATGAAAAAGATTCATTGGATCTGGTGCCATGTTGTAAATGTCCTGTAGTTCCAGAAGGAAATCACCAAGGCCCTGTAGGCCCTTTGAAAAATGGTGATAAATCTGTGCAAATCAAGTGTCCTAGCTTATTTTGCAAAGATGCTGGTGGACACAGAATTGATGTGCAAGATGCTCAATATTCTTCATTCCCTGATCTTGATGAGAAAGAACTCAGTGTACCTTGGAGAGACATAGAATTTTCCCAATGCCTTTGATAACACATGCAAGTTGGTGGATTCCTTAGAGTTGTTTGACGAGGTATAAGAGCATCTGGTGAGTTCGTTTAAACATCTGCCCTACCATATCTGAGAAACATTGTTCCATTTTCATTGAACATGTTCTGTGGGACTTGGGCTATAAAACTCATGAACAGTTTCACTGGCACACAGGATATATATGTACACATCGATGAACACTGCTGTGTGATATGAACACCTATGGTGAATGCACCGATCTCCATAAAATTACTTAACTAGGGAATCTGTGATGTTAGGTGGAGTGTGGGAAAGACACCAAAAACTCATCATACCCCCAAATACCAGTGTTATATTGATGCCTGACTCCTATCATGCAAGTATCCTGCTCTCTTGTAAAGGGGCAATTTTTGGCTCCTTCATCTTCTCAAACTTGGTTAACAATTTGGAGGTATCAAACTGCCAGTCAGCATTCAGCATGTAGATCAGCTGTCCCTGGAAACGTGATTTGGCTAAAATGTGGGTGAGAACTTGTACCAGGAAACCCTGATACATCATCACCCATTATCCTCGTCCTCATCGTTACTCTCCTGGGTGGGCCTGAAGCACAAAGAAGAAAAAATGCAATAAGCCTCCTCCTTAGTAGAAAAGCATGTAAATCCTTAACTTAGATTACTGTCAGAGGGAATGCAGCACATTTTATCTTACAAGGCATACTCATCCATTGGTTCACTCACTTATCCAATGAATGTTAAAATTCATCCATTTTCCCATGTCTCTCTCTCTTTCCTTCAATCCCTCTTCTATTTCCCCCTGTATCCTGTCAACATCTTGCCTAGATAAATCTTCTATGTCTCTTCTGCTCTAGAACCTTTCATTTGTAAAGAACTTGCCCTCTCAGGGAATTTTTTTCTCTCTTCTCTATGGAAGGAGACCATATGTGGAATATCCCATGAGCAACCATGACAACTAGTGTGCTGTAAAGATAGGCAGACCATATAATGATGGCAGACATTCCTATACAATGAGTCAGAGGTCCATGAGCTCTGCCCTTGTTAACAGATATGCAGGCATCACTGTGGCCACACATACTTAACGTACTCAGTGTTCACAAATCCTGGAGATTGAGGTTTAATTCTTGTCCTAATCTGATGAAGAAACAAAAATGAAGAGAACAGAGGAGCCTGAAGTAAGGCCTTCCATAGAGTACCAATGTCCAGCCAACTGCTAACCACACATTGGAACCCAACTGCCTTTGATTTCTGAAAGAATTGCTGTCTCCTTAAGGTCTCATGACAACACAAAAAGGTACATCAGATGTCTCCAGCACAAAATTAGACCAATTATAAGACCCAAAAGTTGCAGTAAGTTATGTTTATTGGTAAGAAAGATGGTTCTAGTGGGACAAAATGATGTAGCATTAAAAAACAGATTGGCGTTATCAATATGATTGCATGTGATATGGCCCACACAGGCTTTGGGTTCTGAATACTTGGACCTCAGCAGGTTTTGGAGATTGTGGACTCCCAGAATTTAGCTGTAGGCATTGGGGTCTGAAAGGACAAGCCTTGATGTTTCAGGACATCCTTTCACTTGATCTCCACTGTTTACTGATTCTCTTACAGGGAACAAGCAGCCTCCTACTACTGGTGCCATGCCTTCCCCAACAAGAACAGAGAGAATCCTCTCCACACCCTAGTTGCTTTCATCACATATGAAGGCATAAGTCAGAAACTGTCTCCCACACCAGTTTATAATTATGATTAATTGAATGGTTATTTCTTTAAAGGGGAAAAATTTACAGATCACCATCCAAGTCAAGAGCCTTCTGCAGTATCAGGAAAGGAGCCTAGTAGTCGGAAGTGAAGCTATCTATCTATCTATCTATCTATCTATCTATCTATCTATCTATCTATCTATCTATTATTCATGTCCATAAAAGAGTCCAGAAATAATCAATATTACGTAAGCAAAAAAAAAGTAAGACTTTTTCAAACTCTAGAAATGACATAGTCATGTTGCTACGTGGAAAGGCATTGAAAGTTCCTCCATACTGTTGGGGTATCTATCATCAGCCTACAGGCCCATAGTTTACAGCAGACATTTCCATGAAGCTGGAAATTTCAAAGACAGTCACTATCTGCTTGTCTTGAAGAATGTCTTGCAGAATCTTTCATGAATCAGGAACACCAAAAGATCATCTCACCTTTAGGCAAGTTCAGTAGTCCTCTCTCTGTGTGTTCTCTGTGTCCATATTATGCAATATTCCAGGCAAGAGCAGTTTCTTGCAAAATTGGATATCAAACTCCATAAAGATCCTTTTTGTTGTCCATCTTCTTTCTGAAGTAGATTGGTGCTGCCAAGAGCAGAGTGTCTCATTATCACGAAAAACACTGTTATTAAAACATTAAATATCATATTTTGTAGTTTTGAAAAATATGAAGAATGCCTATGTAAATGAAATATATATATCTATATAGCTAGAAAATCAAAATGACAACAAACTAGACTATTAAGGATTATCTATTGACAATGTATATACATTACATTTTTAAATGAACTACACAATCACAATAACTCAATAAAGATCAAAAATGCAAATACATATTACAAATTTGACCTTAAATCTATATCAATAAGGCAAAATCTACAGTAATGCAAATTATTCTTGTCTATACCATATCCCCCTTTAAATGTAAAAGAACGTTTATAAACCATATTTGGGAACATGGGTGCAGTTTTTTTTTCTTTCCAAACAGCTTCCTGCTGAATGGGGGCATTGTTATTTTGGTCTTTCATGGTATAAGCTGTGTGCTAGTTTCATCTCAGTTGGCAGTTGAGCGTAGCAATTTTTTGAAGGTGTGCACAGCAACATTTCAGGAGGGCATGGTCCATCATACCATTTTTGACTAGAGGCAATCCACAGACTCTCACCCTTTGTGAAAACAAAATAAGAAACTCCTTTCCAAAGCATGTCCTTAGATCCAAATTTCAAAGTCTAGGTATTTTCAAAATATCTATGTTGGATTAATTCACAAGCATTTATAAAAAAATATCTTTTAGCAGCTATTACTCCTTCCTCAGAATTCAAACGATTCAAACAGAGCATAATAGCATACAATACCAAAATTCTCTGTGTATTTTCCATCATTGTGTGTTTTATTTTAACCTCTATTTTGTTTATTTTTCTTTTTTTTTGGCTTTTGAGACAGGTTCTCTGTATCTTTGACCAGGACTAACTCTGTAGATCTCGGAGATCCACCTGTCTCTGCCTCCTAGTCATTGGGATTAAAGCTGTATGCTACTACACCTTGAACTCACAGAGATATGTTTGTCTCTGCTTACTAGGCACTGAGATTAAGGATGTGTGCTACCACACCTTGAAGTTACAGAGGTCAATCTCCCTCTGCCTCCCAAGTGTTGGGATTAAAGGTGTATACTACCGCACCCAACAACTCTCTTCCTTATTTTAACTTTAAGAACTTCAACTTTTAGCCTGCACATATTTTTAACACACTGTAAATCATTTAACAATTTTCTTTGTCTTTGAATCTCTCTTTTTATCACTCTCAGTTTTTCTGACGACATGAGTCATTAATTTTCCAAGCAATCTCAGTAGAAATAAAGCCGTGGCTTTGCAGGCTAGATGTAGCCCCTTCCTTAGCTTTCTGCCATTCCAAACTTGTGGCTGAGGTACAGACCAGAGCTGCATTCAGTGCCACAAGTCTACAGTGTTTCACGGTTCTTGCCATCAAACAATCTGCAACAGACAACATTCAAGCCCTCTTTCTGTAGCTGGCCCTCCTGCCTCAAACAGTCAGAGTTTGCCCTGGCAGGATGGCTCAGAAACTGACATTTTAAAACAACACAGGTTTTTTTTTCCTGCTACTGCTGAAAACAAACAAGCATTCAGTTGGCTTTATCAACACCATTTAAATGTTTCATGGCAGGACCTCTTAAGTGCTGCAGGGTTTTGCAGCTGAAGCTGAGTCAGGAAGCCTCTTTTAAATGATTGTGCTTGCTTGCTTCTAGCAAGCAGAGCAGGCCCGAGGAATCGCTGCTACCAAGAAAACATGCTTTACTCTTTCCCGAGCTTTCTCAGGCTTTCAGTGTTTCAGTTGTCCACACGACTGAGTGCCATTCTGTAGTAAGTTGAGGAGCAGGGCTGCATCCCCACCACCACGATTGCCTTGGAGGCTTATCTCCCGAAATAATTACACACAAACAGTATTCTTTTAAACACTGTCTGGCCCATTAGTTTAGCCTCTTAACCCATTTCTAATAATCTATGTAGCACCACATGCTGCGATTATCAGGAAAGATTCAGCATGTCTGACCTTGTGGCTGGCTGCATCGCCTTCTGTCTCAGAGCAGAGCTATCGTGTCTGCCCGGGAGAGGGGAGCATGTTGTATCTGAGCTCACTTACTGTTCCTTCCAGCATTCTGTTCTTTTTACTCCACCCACATATGTTCTAACCTATCAGGGCAAGCAGTTTCTTTATTGAATTAACCAATGACCTTACTCCATCATTTCCCCTATTTCTGTTTAAACAAGAACGGAATCTTTAACTTTAATATAGCAAAATTACATATAACAAAACAGTTATCAAGCAAGAATTACAGTTACAATATTTATATCTATTTTATCTTTTACATAACAATGGAAATCTATAACTATCAATTTATTCTTCAACCCCATCAAAGACTCTAGAAGAATACAATATTACATAAGCAAAAAAAAGTAAGCAATATTCAATCTCTCGAAATGACAGAGACCTCTCGCTGCCTGTACAGTCAACCAACATTCCTCTGCACTGTTGGGGTATCCATCTTCAGTCAACAGGCCCATAATTTCCAGCAGATATTTCCATGAAGCAGGACATTTCTGAGGCAGTCACTATCTGCTTCTCTTGAAGAATGTCTTGCAGACTCTTTCATAAATCAGGAAACCCGAAAGATCATCTCAACTTTAGGCAAGTTCGGTAGTCCTCTCTCTACGTGTTCTCTGTGTCCTTTATGCAATCGTTTAGGCAAGAGCAGTTTCTTGCCCAAATGTCTATCACACTCCAGAAGGATCCTCTTTGACGCCCATCTTCTTCCTGATGTAGATTGGTGCTGCCAGGAGCAGAGTGTCTCATTGTCTCGAAAAACCCTAAGGTATTAAAACATTAAATAGCATATTTTGTAGTCTAAGAAAGATATGAAGAATGCCTATCTAACTGAAATATATATCTATAGAGCTAGAAAATCTAACTAACATGACTACAAACTTGACTATTATTAATGATTATCCATTAACAACCTATATACATTACATTTTTAAATGAACTACACAATCACAATACCTTAATAAAGATCAAAAATGCATATATATATATATATATATATATATATATATATATAACAAAATTGACCTTAAATCTCTATCAATAAAGCATAATCTATACTAATGCAAATTATACATATCTATATCATACCCCATTTAAATGTAAAAGAACATCTATAAGTCATATTTGAGAACATGAGTTCAGTTTTTTATGTCCAAACTGCTTCCTGCTGAATTGGTGCCTTGTTAATTATGTCTTTAATGGAATAACCTTGTTGCGGTAGGTCTCCCCTTTCTCCAGCCTATAGCTGCTGAGATACCAGCCAATTGGGGCATGGTCTCTCTCTCTTTTAAAAAGCCGCAACTTCCCTCTCCTCGCTCTCTTCACTTCCTGCTGACCAGCGACTAGACTCCCTTCCTAGTTGAGCAGAGGGCTGATGGTGATCTGTACGTTTTTTCCCCTTTAAATAAATACCACCCTATTAATCATAATTCCAAAATGGTGTGGCATTTTTTATGACTTCCGCCTTCAGTTGGCACCCAACATTTGGTGTTAGGACCTCTCCTTCCCTTGCTCAGCCTCCGGGCACGAGTTCAGCTTGGCGCGAGCCTCCCTTCCTCAGCTGCCGAGGCCGGCAGGCGGCCTTCTGGCCTGTGTCTTGTATGTGGAGCCAGCAGATTAATATAAATCTTCATGCACTGGCTTTTATTGCTGCAGTTCTTTATATTTTCTGTTTAGACACCTCAGATTGACTTCCAGTCCACATGCACCCTATCATATCCACAGGCCTGCATAGTCACCGCCCGCATGGTTTGCTCTTTTCTGAGTCATTTTTAAATCTCACTTGCAAGCACAGCTCTTAAGTGGCATGAGCCAGAGCACGTGGTTACGGAAAGCTGCAACCCCTCAGGGTGACTCTGTCACGTGGAGGCATAAGGGGCTTCCAGGTTGGTCTTCTCTACCCTTGGATTCTGGGTTTCTGGTTCCATCTCTGGAAATGATTTAATTACATTTACTTTGTTGAGCAACTTACATTTTTCAGTTTTATCAAATACGAGGCAGATTCTGAAAAAGGACCCTGTTTTATTCCCGAGTTGGCAACAGCGCCACCTGCTGGATGATAGGTAATATGGCAGTTATTGTTTCCAACGCGAATTTTACTGTTCTTGTTACCAATACAATGGGTTATATCATGCAAGGTTTATATGACTATGGGGATAACTTAATTTACTGGTTACTGGGTTTCAGTATTCTTTTACATATTCTATCATTTCGGAAGAATATGGCACTCCTAATAACCACACAATCTTTACTAGAAACTCATGCAGGTCAGGAGATTCAGGATTCAAAAGAGACAAAAATAAAGACAATAATAAAAAGACTTGAAATGATTGAAGAAATGATTGGAGCTGGTGAACAGAGTAATAAGGCACAAGGACAGGATATAATGCCAACACTGGCTATTAGTACTGGCTTACCCAAGGATTTAGCGGCATAAACTATAATTAATTCTGACAGAGCGTCAACTTCTAAAGGCTCAAAGGGAGTCACAGAAGCTAGATGGACGCCAATAGCAATGAATGATCTAAAAGAAATTAAGCAAGCTATTGTTAATTTTGTCTTGCACTCTGCATATGTAAAGGAAAGGGTAAGGACTTGGGCTTCTAATGCTAGAGCTACCCCCCATGATTTCCATCCGTTAGTGTCTGCAGTTTTAGATAATGGAACTTCCTTGATGTTTGGAATTTATTTCAGTGATGAATCCAAGCATACGGAAGAGCAAGGAAGAGCAAAAGTTGTGGAGGTTTCCCAAGATCAAATTCTTGGTGCAGGAGAATATGCTCATCCACAGGTCCAAGTTCTTTATGACAATGAAGCACTGTGTCTAAGTCACCAAGCAGCTTTAAATGCTTGGAATAGGATACAAGATCCAGCAAAAAGGGTAGAATCATATACCAGAATTAGGCAGGGACAGAGAGAACCCTTTCTTGACTTTTTGCAAAGATTAATGAAGGCTCTGGACGCAGGTGTAACAGACCCAGAAGCTAGACGAATACTTCTTGAATCTCTAGCTTTTGAGAATGCAAACATAGAATGCAAAAAGATAACTGGGCCTTTAAAGTCTAGATCAGCACCTATGGATGAATGGATTCAGCATACGATGAATGTTGAGACGTTTAGCAATAACGATGAATCTTGGGTAGGAGAAGCGATTTCCATAGCAATGAGGAGACATCAAACTGCCAGGTGTTTTAATTGTGGTAAATTAGGACATCTGAGAAGTGATTGCAGGCACAGAATTTCTAGGAATAATATCTCCTCTAGTAATGGCAAAAATAGGAGACCTTGGACTTCAGGTATATTTAGGAGATGTGGTAAAGGCCTTAAATTGTCCAACGAATGCAGGTCAACAACAGACAAACAAGGCAACCCAATACCGTCGGGAAACTCCTTGAGGGGCCTCTCACAGGCCCCCAAGCCAACAGTGGCCCAGTCATTCCCAGTCACAGTGGAAAACGTGCCTCACCAAGAATATTCAAAGCTCCAATATCTGCTGTAAAAAGTAATACTGGTCTAAATGATGAATTACGTGTGGAGGATGAGTCAAAAAAAACCCAGTAGGACAGAGTAAACATATATTTTTGCAGACTTCTATTATAGACCAATGACCAAAGCTTAGGGTCTGTATAAATGGCATTTTATTGAAGGCTTCTTAGACACAGGTGCGGATGTAAGTATCATTACCCCAGAATCTTGGCATCCGAGTTGGCCACATCACGGTGTAATTGTTCAGTTCCTGGGAATTTGAACCCTATCTCGTGTAAAACAAGCACAAGATGGGTTGAATGCATAGGGCCCGAAGGACAAATAGGAAGACTAAGGCAATTTATAGCCAATATTGCCATAAATTTGTGGGGCCGTGACCTGCTACAGCACAGCAATGGAATACCCAGATTAACATTCCTGTAGTTCCAGGAACTCATAATTCTGGAACAATATGCTGAGGTATTATGGAAAAGGTCACCAGCCATTCAGGCTCTATAAGAACATACAGCAAATATCAAACCTTTAGAGGTCCCAACAGCCCTACCTTTAAAATGGCTAACTGAGAAGCCAATATGGAAGAAACAGTGGCCTCTAGCTGAAGATAAACTACAGGCCTTGGAACAGCTGTTGCAAGAGCAACTAGATGCTCACCATATTGAAGAATCAACCAGCCCTTGGAATTCTCCTGTGTTTGTTGTAAAAAAGAAATCTGGTAAATGGAGAATGGTGACAGATCTAAGAGCTGTCAACAAAGTAATTCAACCTATGGGCCCACTACAATCTGGAATTCCTTTGCCTTCTCTGTTTCCAAAATGATGGCCTCTTATAGTTATTGATTTGAAAGATTGTTTTTTCACTATACCGTTACAAGAAAAGGATAGAGAAAAATTTGCCTTCACAGTGCCTACTTATAATACTTCTTCTCAGTCTAATAGGATATCAATGGATTATCCTCGGACAGGGTATGCTCAATAGTCCCACATCGTGCTAATATTTTGTAAGTAAGCCATTGAAAATAATTAGTAAACAATTCCCCAAGTCCATAATTTATCATTACATGGATGACATCTTGTTATCTGATTCAAAAAAAGATACATTAGAGAGGATGTTTGAAGAAGTAAAGAAAGTCTTGCCTAGGTGGGTATTACAAATTGCCCCTGAAAAGATTCAAAGAGAAAATTCTATTAATTACCTAGGTTACAGAATAGGGGTAGAGAAAATTAAAATGAAAAAGGCACAAATTAGGAGAGACCAGTTAAACACCCTTAATGACTTCCAAAGATTGTTAGGAGACATTTCCAGTCTACGACCAGCTGTTGGGATAACACATGATCATTTAAACAAAACCTTAGATGGTGATAAAGATTTGAATAGTCCAAGAAAACTGACAGCTGAAGCAGAAAAGGAAGTGATAATGATTGAGGAAAAATTACAGGAGGCACATATGGATAGGGTGAACCAAAATCTTAGCTGCATCCTAGTCATATTGCCTTCCAGAATTTTTCCTACAGGGATTCTAATGCAGAGGGAAGATATTATTTTAGAGTGGACATTTATACCTAAGAAACCAAGTAAAACATTAAAAACTTATGTGGAAAAAGTCTCTGAATTAATTATAAAAGGTAAGCTGAGACTTCATCAACTAGCAGGTATAGACCCAGCAGAAATTATAGTGCCTTTTACTAATGAAGAAATAAAAAAAAGTTATGGGAAGACAATAAACCGTGGCTAAGAGCTTTTGCTAATTTTGGGGGAGAAAGTAATAGCAACTATACTAAAATGGTAGACTTAACCTTATTCAAAGAACTTCTTGGATTCTTCCTAGAATTGTATGTGATGCTCCCATAACTGGAGGCCTCACATTCTATACTGATGCAAATAAATCAGGGAAAGCAGGTTACAAGTCAGATGAATTGAGTAAGGTGGAACAAAGCCCTTATAATTCTGTCCAAAAGTCATAATTATCTGCCATTCTTATGGTGCTAAGGGATTTTAAAGAACCTCTTACTATAGTTACAGATTCACAATATGCAGAAAGAGTTATCTTGCATATTGAAACCGCTGAATTTATACCATATTACACAGAGTTGACTTCATTGTTTATGCAGGTACAAGAGATAGTCAGGAATAGGCTTTGTCCGATGTACATAACACACATCCGGAAAAAAGAAATGACAACTCATCCACAATGATGATATTCATACAGGTAGTAAGAAAAACATATAAAGTGGGGGCAGGGTTCTGTTCTTATCTCCACAGGAAGACACTCATCTTTGAAAAATTCAAGGGACCCTGGATGTTTGGATACTGACAGATGGAAAAATACCTGCCCAATAGGAAATATCAAGAAAACTGAATGAGTAGTATAAGTAAAATATATTAAACCATATTTCTAAATTTATAAAGCTGGTGTTGAAGTTGGACTCTGGCTCAGTCCCTCTCTATTTCCAAGCCTGTTAGTAAGAGAAAAACCCAGAATGTGTGGAGTTTCTGTCTCATATTAAGAGAAATGATGTGGGACAGAAAGAAATATGAGTTTAGAAAACATCTTTGCTTTTCTTCATATCTATCATACTTTTCAATGAATATTTCTATCATGACGTTCAATGAATATATATATATATATATATATATATATATATATATATATATGACTAAATTTTATGTTTTTCAAAATGAACAATGAGTTTTTCCTGAAGTGACATTTGAAGTTTCCAGGAAGAAGATGGGGCCCCATAACAACAACTCCACCTGGTTGATATGACGTCATGATACTGATAGTGCTACTACAAGACCTGCTTTTGGTACAAGCTGCACAAGACAATTCCAACTTGGTTAGCTGAAATGGTGCACATCTTATACAATATTTTGGCCAGACCAGCACAAAATACTCAGAGACTATTGGCAATTTTTAAAGACATTTATCTTGAAATTTAACCATCATTTTACTTTCACAGGATCCCCCAGAGAGAATGTCACCCCCATGACAGCTGTAAGTAATTCTAGAGGACAACGCCCCTCTCCCAGTAAAGTTTGCCCTTGGGTTTAGGGACATCAGTTAGGGGTTGATTATAATTATTATACGATTGAGGGTTGGGGGAGGAATTTAATAAGCTCAGGAATCATTTTCAAAAAAGTGGATGATAGGATAATAGATTTGTAATTCTGAGTTACTTTTTTTAGACTAATATATTGCTATAGATACTTGTATATTGATACAATTTACAATAAATGTAAATTTTATTGACTATTGTATGCATGCATGTTTCTACCTCTGTTTAAAACAATTTTATGTATTGTCATACATTGTATTGATATATATATATTGATATATACATATATATTGTACATATATATGTATGTATATATATATACATATATATGTATATATATATGGTATATATTTACCATATTGTAGTGTACATTCCTACCTCTGATTAAGATGCTTATATAATGTTTGTGTATTGATATATATTTACCTACTGCAAAGTATATTTGAACTTGCCTTGGGGCAAAGAAATGACCATACCTCAACCACTGACAGACATACAGAGCGTGCATCAATGGATAAAACAAGACAGTCATGTCCTGCCTAGACAGGGTAAGATAGTTTCAAAAAGTTACCTGCCTTTGAAAATGATTTGTCAGTTATGTTAGGCCTTAGCCAAAGTTGGTTGCTTCAATGCTGCTAACGTGAATTTGGGTGATTGTCCAGGTAGCTAGTTGTCTCTGTGAGTTGTTGCATGTTTTGGAAGTTGTTTTACTCAACTTCCTAATTAACCAGATAACATTATTTCCCTTCTCAGTTCTTTGATGGGGTTGAAGACTATATAAATGTAGTTACATTCTCTCATGACTTGGCCAAGTTATTTATTATAAAACACCTATCTAGTTAGAATAGGATGTTTGTACTTATTGTATATAATTTCATAGTAGGTTTAGAACTCTCTTATTTAAACGAAAGGGGGAGTTGTTGTGGGAGGTCCTCCCATTGCTGCAGCCTATAGCTGCTGAGATACCAGCCAATTGGGGCGTGGTCTCTCTCTCCTTAAAAAAGCGGCCACTTCCCTCTCCTCGCTCAATTCATTTTCTGTTCTGCCGGTGACTAGACTCCCTTCCTGGTTGCGCAGAGGGCTGACAGTGATCTGTAAGTTATTTCCCCTTTAAGTAAATACCAGCCTATTAATCATAATTCCAAACTGGTGTGGCATTGTTTATGACTTATGCCTTCATACCCTGTGTGCTAGTTTCATCTCAGATCGCAGTTAACTGAAGCTAATTTTGAAGGTGTTCACAGCAACCTTTCAGGAGGGTGTGATCCATCATGCCATATTGGGAAGCGGCAATCCACAGACTCACACCCTCTGTGAAAACAAAATAAAAACCTCCTTTCCAAAGCGTCATGTCCTTAGATCCAAATTTCAAAGTCAAGGCACTTTCAAAATATCTATGTTGGATTAGTTCAGCAGCATTTATAAACAAATATCTTTTAGCAGCTATTGCTCCTTCCTCAGCATTCAAATGATGCAAACAGAGCACAATAGCATACAGTATCAAAATTCTCTTTGTATTTTCCATCTTTGTTAGCTTCAATTTAAGCTCTAATTTATTTTTCCTTTTTATTTTTTGCCTCTTGAGACAGGTTCTCTGTATCCTTTGACCTGGAATAACTCTGTAGAACAGGCTGTCCTTGAAGATTCAGAGATCCACATGTCTCTGCCTCCAAGCATTTGGATCAAAGGTGTATGGTACTACACCTGAATTCACAGAGACCTGTTTGTCTCTGCCTTCTCGGCACTGGGATAAAAGGTGTGCGCTACAACACCTTGAAGTTACAGAGGTCAATCTCCCTCTGCCTCCCATGTGTTGGGATTAAAGGTGTGTACTACTGCAACCAAAAACTCTCTTTCTTTTTTTTAACTTTCAGAACATCAACTTATAGCCTGCACGTATTTTCAACACAATGTAAATCATTTAAAAATTCTCTTTTCTATGAATCTCTCTTTACTATATATCTCTCTTTGTTTTTTTGACCACATGAATCTTTAATTTACACAGCAATCTCAGTATGACGAAAAGGTGGCTTTGCCAGCAAGATGTAGCCCATTCCTTAGCTTTCTGCCATTCCAACCTTATGGCTGAGGTACCGGCCAGAGCTGCATTCAGTGCCACAAGTCTACAGTGTTTCAAGGTCCTTGCCATCAACCAAGCTGCAAAAGACAACATTCAAGCCCTCTCTTTGTAGCTGGCCCTCCTGACTCAAACAGTCAGAGTTTGCCCTGGCAGGATGGCCCAGAATTCCGGCAGTGTAAAACAACACAGTTTTTTTTTCCTGCTACTGCTGAAAACAAACAAGCATTCAGTTGGCTTTATCAACACAATTTAAATGTTTCATGGCAGGACCTCTTAACAGCTGCAGGGTTTTGCAGCTGAAGGTGAGTCAGGAATCTTCTCTTAAATGAGTGTGCTTGCTTACTTCTATCAAGTAGAGCAGACCTGAGATATAGCTGCTAAAAGAAAACATTCTTTACTCTTTCCCGAGCTTTCACAGGCTTTCAGTGGATTCAGTTTTCCACATGTCTGAGTGCCATTCTGTAGTAATTTGAGCAGCGGGGCTGCGTCCCCAGCACCAGGGCAGCCTTGCTAGCCAATGTCCAGAAATAATTACACACAAACGATTCTTTTAAATACAGCCTTGCCCATTAGTTTAGCCTCTTAACCTATTTCTAATAATCTATGTAGCATCACAAGTGTGCTCACCAGAAAAGATTCAACAGGTCTGACCTGGTTGCTGGCTGCATCGCCATCTGCCTCAGAGAGGAGAGATATCACGTCTTCCCGCGAGAGTGTATCATGGTGTCTCTGAGCTCACTGCTTCTTCCTCCCAGCATTTTGTTCTCTTTCTCCTCCCACCTATGTTCTAAATTAACAGGGGAAGCAGTTACTTTATTTAATTAAGCAATGAAATACTACCATAACTTTATCCTTTTAAGAGCTTACCCATATAAATCTTCCATGTCGATTCTGTTGTATAATCTTAAGAACTTGCCTTTTCAGGGGAGGATTTTTTTGACATCTCTGTGGATGGAGATCATATGAAGAGGATCAGATGAGCAACCATGACAATTTCGATTGGATTAGGAGTGGAGAGGTTTGGAGTGGGAGCGAGAAGAAAGTGGGAGGAGGAAATAAAGTGGAAATTTTGGTATTCATTATTATGAAGTAATATAAAAATCAATAGAAGATAACCAATGAAGAGATTGGAGCTAGGAAAAAAAACATTCATGTGAGTTGTTGACTCAGACACCAAAGACTTTTTTACAGAAAAAAACACATAAAGGGATTGAGTTACTTGGCAAAATATGACTCATGTATTTGGGAAGAGGAGTGGGGTTTTTATTTTGGGTCTCCAGGGGGCTGTGTGAGAAGCATTATAGGACCTGCATGCTGGATATTTCTGAGCATAAGTAGGGAAGAAACCTGCCTATGAGGGGTGTTATGACGTAAATATAGCCTTGATGATGTGAGAAAGCTGTGGTTGGGGTTGGCAACTCTCTTCCACATGAAGCACTAGTCTTCTGTGAAGGTGGGCTTACTATCTTCACGGTGGCTGAGGAGGTGAGTTCAGCTCTTGGGCTCCACAACTGTTCAACAGGATTAGGCAGCTGAACATTTCCAGAAGATGGAATTTGGAGAGCCAAGACATTTTCATTTGGTAAATATGTTTAGGAAGCAACTGAGACCTCTGTAGTCCCAGAGAGGTTTCCTTCAAATCTCCTGTGAGTCTAAAATTTATGTTGTTAACAGCTTCTATATTTGATAGCTGTGGGGACGGTGAATGCCAGGTATTCTTCCAAGTTTATCTTTGCTCTCAATGTCCAATTCATCAGTCCACGAAAGTGGAAAAGATCCTGTTTGTCCATATGTGTTTTAAAAGATATTATTTATTTCTAAATGGTGCTGTTGCCCAGATTAATGAGTCTTTATTTTTGCAGTTTGTCTCACAAAACTCACTTCTCTAATGAAGACATGGAATGGCTTTATGTAATAAACCTGGGTCTGGATCAGTAGACACAATACACAGAGCCAGTGGACTGGAGTGCCATGACCTTGGGCAGGTGGTTTTGGATCAACCACCTATCCAACAGCTTGATTCTGTAGTAATTTGTGCAGCGGAGCTGTGTAACCAGCACCAGCGCAGCCTCGCTAGCTAATGTCCAGAAATAATTACACACAAACGATTCTTTTAAACACCGCCTGGCCCATTAGTTTAGCCTATTAACCCATTTCTAATAATCTATGTAGCATCACAAGTGTGCTCACCAGGAAAGATTCAACAGGTCTAACCTGGTTGCTGGCTGCATTGCCCTCTGCCTCAGAGAGGAGAGCTATCACGTCTTCCCACGAGAGTGGATCATGGTGTCTCTGAGCACACTGCTTCTTGCTCCCAGCATTCTGTTCTCTTTCTCCTCCCACCTATGTTCTAAATTAACAGGGGAAGCAGTTTCTTTATTTAATTAAGCAATGAATTACTACCATCACTTTATCCTTTCAAGAGCTTGCCCTAATAAATCTTCCATGTCTCTTCTGCTGTATAATCTTTCATTTGAAAAGAACTTGCCTTTTCAGGGGAGGATTTTTTTGACATCTCTGTGGATGGAGATCATATGAAGAAGATCAGATGAGCAACCATGACAACTCTTATGCTGTAGAGTTAGGTGGACCAGAGATTGATTGCTGACAATCCTGTGCTATGCGTCAGATGCCCATGAACTCTGCCCCTGTTGTCAGACAGGCGGATATCAAGGTGGTCACACATACTTAACTCATTCAGTGTTCACAGACATTTATATTGAGTTTTAATCTTGTCCTAAACTAATAAAAAAAACAAGAATAGGAGAAGAGAGGAGCCTGAAGTAGGGCCTCCAAATGGGTCATTTGCAAAGGTAAGGTTTCCTGCCTCTATGTATGCTTTCTCCTTTCCTTAGTCAAATAATCCCCCACACCAGTTTAGAATTGTGATTAATAGAATGATTATATCTTTAAAGGGCAAAAACTTACAGATGACCATCCCTGACAAAAGCCCTCAGCGGGATCAGGAAAGAAGCATAGAGGCCGGAAGGGAAACTGGAAGCAAGAGATCAAGCTGAAGGTAAATGTTGGTTTTTGAAAGAGAGAGAGACCACACCTCAATGGGCTGGTATCTCAGTGGCTATTGGCTGAAGGAGTGGAAGAAACTCATGCAACACACTTATTTGGATATAGCAAAAAAAAATACTAGGATGTGAGAAAAAAAAAACTATTTTAGTTTATTTATTTCAGTCCTTCCAGACACATCACAGAGATAGGATCTCTTCATGCATGAGAGTCACCGATGATATCCCTTTAAGAAAATACACACAAAACTCCCAATAACATCATCAGCATTCAACAACATGTCTATGATTGCTTTGCCTTGCCTTTGCTTCTCAGCAAATGATGCTGTTAGTTAATCTCTGCAAACAATGCAAATTTCCCTGTACCTAAATAGAAAGAATTGACAGGTTATCTTAAACACAACAGGGAGTCACACTACGATCGAATGGGTTAATCATCACCAGTGTGACAGTGACATATTTAAGATCTTTCCTTTGTCTATAAATCTCAGAATTGTCAACATGATATGTTGTCATACAGATTTCTTAGGGTTTTGTCCCACTGGTGGTTTCCTTTGTATGCTTCCATAATTTGTGTCAGATCCAATCAGTTTTGCCATGCACTCTCAGCTCCACATCATTGTGTTCCCCTTATGTTCTTGTTCAGGCATTTTAGACATCTTGAAACTGTTGCAAGAGTATCTCATGTTCCACCTAAATGATTTGGAGTGTTATTTACGATGAGTTTTATCTTCCATCCATGAGTTCATTGACTTTCCTTGGGCGTAATTCCTGGGACACTGAGCCTAACTCCTGGGGGATTCCACTAGTTACTTCTCCTTGCTGAGACAGCTTACACTCTCAGTATGACTATGACAGTATTTCTGTAGCAGACATTCTTCTCAAGATGAGAAGAAATTTCAATATTACAATCCATTTGTCTTTATTGTGATGTAAACACACACACACTCACACACACAAATAAATGCAAATACACTGATGATATCAATTTAGTGGGCTATTCTGGGGTTTTCAAGATCATTATCTTTCGAGGGGTTCTTAGAGAGCCATGGGGTGAGCCCCTCTAGTAACTTTGACAGGTGAGGAGTGGTTGACTGCACTTTGCCCTGTCCATAATCACCATGGGTGCCTTGTCCTATAGTCAGACTGATGACTATCTTGAATATCACCATGTTACTTTTGTATGGCCAAGATGGAGATTAAGTCAGTGTAAAAATCAGAAAACTAGATAGAGCTTCCATGCTCCAGTTTCATAGCCGACTGATGGAGAATTAGAGCAAGGATGTCAGGACTAAAATGGCTTGGTCCACACACTGAGACACTGAGCCTGAATGAAGGGGATTTCAACTAAACCAGTGGCCTGGGAATGAAAGAACATGGGATCAAATTGGAAGCTCTGAATTTGGATGACAATTGGGGCAGACTGAGAAGCCAATGGTAATGGCACTGGCATTTGTCTGCACTTCATATACAGGCTTCTTTGTGATCCTATTCTATGTGGATGCATACCGTCCTAAATCTCGATGGATGAAGTTTGGGCTTGGACTTCCCACAGGTCAAGGTATCCCGCCCACAATTTGTTTTGGAGTAGGAGTGGAGAGGTTTGGTGGGGGAGCGAGAAGAATGTGGGAGAAGGAAATGAAATGGAAATTTTGATATTCATTATAATAAAGTAATATAAATATCAATAGAAGATAACCAATGAAGAGATTGGAGCTAGGAAAAGAAAAACATTAATGTGAGTTTTTGACTCAGACACCAAAGACTTTTTTACAGAAAAAAAAAACACACATAAAGGGATTGAGTTACTTGGCAATATATGACTCATGTATATGGGAAGATGAGTGGGGTTTTTATTTTGGGTCTCCAGGCGGCTGTGTGAGCAGCATTATAGGAACTGTACTGGATATTTCTGTGGGTAAGTAGGGAAGAAACCTGCCTATGAGTGGTGTTATGACATAAGTATAGCCTTGACGATGTCACAAAGCTGTGGTTGGGGTTGGCAACTCTCTTCCACATGAAGAACTAGTCTTCTTTGAAGGTGTGCTTACTATCTTCACGGTGGCTGAGGAGGTGAGTTCAGCTCATGGGCTCCACAACTGTTCAAGAGGATTAGGCAGCTGAACATTTTCAGAAGATAGAATCTGGAGTGCCAAGACATTTTCTTTTGGTAAATATGTTTAGGAAGCAACGGGGACCTCTGTAGTCCCAGAGAGGTTTCCGTCAAATCTCCTGTGAGTCTAAAATTTATGTTGTTAACAGCTTCTATATTTGATAGCTGTGGGGATGGTGAATGTCAGGTATTCTTCCCACTTTATCTTTGCTATCAATGTCCAATTCATCAGTCCACAAAAGTGGCAAGATCCTCTTTGTCCATATTTGTTTTAAAAGATATTCTTTATTTCTAAATGGTGCTGTTGCCCAGATTAATGAGTCTTTATTTTTGCAGTTTGTCTCACAAAACTCACTTCTCTAATGAAGACATGGAATGGCTTTATGTAATAAACCTGGGTCTGGAACAGTAGACACAATACACAGAGCCAGTGGACTGGAGTGCTATGACCTTGGGCAGGTGGTTTTGGATCAACCACCTAACCAACAGCTTGAGTGGGAAGGAGAGAAGTGGCTGTCCTTAGAATTCTCTGTCATTTGTTCAGATTTTTCTTTCTCACTTTGGGCATAGGCAAACAGTCTCCTCTCATTGACAGAGTCAGTGTCAATATTTGATACAAATAGATTGACAATAGATTGATAATTTTCCTATGAATTTCTTAAGACCAAATGACATTTAGGCAGTCCAATTCTATTCAGCACTGCCTTTTCACCTTCCCCAAATATGTTCCAGAAAAGAGTCTTGACCTCGGATCCTCCCCTTCTTATCCTTGCAGGCACTTATGGTGGAGGAAACCACTTTGTGTCTGATTGAAACTGAAGAATTCTTCCCAGGCAGAGAATGGCAGCTATGAAGCCCAAGCACAGAAAGAGAGCCAAGAGACAGTGGAACAGGAGTGTTGTGGCCTATCTCAGTAAATCTACCACCATGATAAAGATGCCTCTTAGTATGAGATGCATGCCACCTCTCCAGAAGAAGAATGGGCCAACTCTCCAGAAGCAAAAACTGAGTAAGCCTTTTGAGGCCCTGGAGAATATTTTTGGCCGCAGAATTTCTCATGGCTGGAAGGAGCCAATGAACCAGTCACCCAGTGGAAAGCCATCATTCTAGATCAACTGCCAACATATACCTCTCTCTATTTGTTGAAATATGATGGGATTGATTGTGTCTATGGCTTGGAGCTTCACAGTGATGAAAGGATTTTAAACCTTAAGATCCTGCCTAATAATGTGCCATTTCCTCAGGTGACAGACACTCATCTGGCAAACACCATAGTTGGCAGAGCAGTGAAACATACATTCACGGGCGCAAATGGCTCTAAGGAAGACTGGAATGGGATGGTCCTAGAGGAGGTGCCAATCATGAAGACCTGGTTCTATATTACCTACAAGAAAGATCCGGTCTTGTCCATTTACCACCTCCTGGATGACTACCTTGAAGGCAAGCTCCACATCATGCCAGGCTCTAAGGAGGAGTGCAGTGGCGTGGTCCCAGATGAGGTGCAGACCATGATGACCTGTTTCTACATTGTCAAGAAGAATGATCCAGTCCCGTACCTTTATCACCATCTTGATGACTCCATTGAAGGCAACGTCCACATCATGCCTGAATGTCCTCCAGTAGAGGTGACTTTAGAATTAGGCAGGGATTCCTTGGCAGGCAAAGGTGTGCAGTACAACAAAAAAGATGGACCCCAAGAGATAGGTAAAATTATTTGCCAAGTTCCCACCAAACCTTCTGTGTGTTTCATCAAGTTTAATAATGACTTCCATATCTATGTCAATGATTTGGTGAAGAAATCTTAAAGTGAAATTCTCAAATTTTGAGGGGCACACTTAAAACGCTGTTTCTGGAATGTGTATTTTTTTCAGAGATACCTCAGTTCTTCTATTAATCCTGGTATTTTTTCCAATGGAATATTCTTGCTTAAAAAATAAAAATTTGTGAACATGTTGTGTTCTTTGGTGAATGATTGATTGTGATTGGTGGATGGGACATCACAGAAATACATGCCTCAAAACAAAGCAGGATTGATGGTCTTTCCATTTGGAGAGGATGGACTGGGGATGCTTGGTGTAGTAAAGGACAAGATGGCTGTCTAGGAAGTAGTGGAGAGGGGACAAAAAGTTGTAGGATCTCGGGGCGGGATAAAGCTTGAGGGAAAAACATGTCAAATGGAAAGATGTGACAGATATCAGAGTGAGATATTGGGACTTTAGAGGATAAAGAGTAGATTAATCAGGAAGGGACACAAATGTATACTCAAAATCAGAGAAAATTATGTTTCATTTGATGAATAGTTTAATTCGTACTGGCTGTAAGTCACTGGATGTTTGATCACCACTGGAGCATGTTGATTGACCAGGAGCTACCTGCTTAGAAAAAAGTGTCTACTCCCAGGTGCTCTTCTGCAGTGGGATGGATGTCAAGCTACCTACTTTCTTTTGTCAGAATTCTTTCTGCCACCTACTTTGTCATGCCTGGATTGGGTATGCCTTGAACTCTCATTGGTCCTTTGCATGCCATCCAACCCTTGTGAGTTCATTTAAATAATTGCCCTGTCATATCTGGAAAACAGTGTTCCCTTTCATTGATCATGTTCTGTAGGACTTGGGCTATAAATCTCATCGACAGACGCATCCACACACAGGATAAACATGTACACATTGATGCCCACTAATGTGTGACATGCACACATATGATGAATGCACCGATCTCCATCAAATCAGTAAACCAGGGAATCCCTGATGCTAGGTGGAGTGTGGCAAAGACCCCACAAACCCATCAGACCCCCAAATACCAGTATGGTATTGATGTCTGACTCCCATCATGTAAGGATCCTGCCATCCTGTAACGGAGCGATTTTTGCTTCCTTCATCTTCACAAACTTGGTTAAAATGTTAGAGTTGTCAAACTGCCAGTTAGGGTCCAGCATGTAGATCAGCTGTCTCAGGTCAGGTGATTTGGCTACAATTTGGGTGATAACTTATACCAGGGAATTCTGGTACACCCTCACCTCTTCTTCTCCCAGTCCTCATCATCACTCTTGTGGCTGGGATTGGAGCTCAAAGAAGGCAAAATTGGAAAAGCCTCCTCCTCAGTGGAAAACAATGTCCATCTTTCATATGACCTGACTCTCACAAGGAATGTAGCATATTTTATCCTTCTACGTCTCCTCATTCATTGGTACACTCATCTTTCCAATGAATGATTGAATTCATCCATTCTTCCATCTCTCTCTCTCTCTCTCTCTCTCTCTCTCTCTCTCTCTCACTCTCACTCTATATCTCTCTCTTTTCTTCCTTCCCTTTTTGCATTTCCCCCTTTATAGTAGTAATTTGAGCAGCGGGGCTGCGTCCCAGCACCATTGCTGCCTAGCTAGCTTATGCCCCAAAATGAGAACACAAAAAAAACTGTATTGTTTTAAACACTCCCTGGCCCAGTATTTTCAGCCTCTTAACCCATGTCTAATAATATATGTTGCAGCACGAGGTGTGCTTACCAGGAAAGATTCAGCATGTCTGACCTGCTGGCTGGCTGCATTGCCATCTGCCTCAGAGAGCAGAGCTCCCGTGTCTGCCCGGGAGAGTGGTGCATGGCATCTCTGAGCTCACTTCCTCTTTCTCACAGCATTCTGTTCTCTTTACTCCTCCCACCTATGTTCTAACCTATCAAGGGAAGCAGATTCTTTATTTAATTAAGCAATGACCTTCTTCCATCACTTTATCCTTTCAACAGCTTGCCCAAAAAAATCTTCCATGTCTCTTCTGTTGTATAATCTTTCATTTGTAAAGAACTTGCCCTCTCAGGGAAGGATTTTTCTGACATCTCTGTGGATGGAGGTCATATGAGGAAGATCAGATGAGCAACCATGACAACTCTTATGCTGTAGATGTAGGTGGACCAGAGATTGATTGCTGACAATCCTGTGCTATGCATCAGATGCCCATGAACTCTGCCCCTGTTGTCAGACAGGCAGACATCACGGTGGTCACACATACTTAACTCATTCAGTGTTCACAGATCATGTAGTTTAAGTTCTAATTCTTCTCCTAAACTAATAAAGAAACCAAGATTAGGAGAAGAGAAGAGCCTGAAGTAAGGCCTCAAAATGGGCCGTGGTGCAAAAGTAAGGTTACCTGCCTCCATTTATGCTGTCTCCCTTTCTTAGTCAAATCCATCCTTCCATAGGCAAACCAATTTCTCGCCAATAGCTAAGCATAGGTTTGAACACTACAGCCTTTGATTTCTGAAATAAGAACTGTCCCCTTTAGGTCTCATAACAAAACAGGAAGTTTTGTAAGACTGTCCCAGCAACAATTTAAAGCAATTATAGGACACCAAAGATGCAGCAATTTATGTTTAATGGTAATAAACATGGTTTGGATGGGACAAAAGAAAAACAGATTTGTGGACTCACAATGATTTCATGTGATTTGGCACACACAGGACTCTGGTTCTGAATACTTCACGCTCAGTGGGTTTTGGAGATTGTGGTGACCCTGAACCTAGCTGGAGGCTTTGGGGCCTGAAAGGACAAGCCTTGATATTTCAGGACATCCTTGTCCTTGGTTTCCACTCTTTACTGATTTCCATACATAGAATGAGCAGCCATCTACTCCTGCTGCCATGCCTTCCCACATGAACAGAGAGAACACCCTCCACACCCAGGTTGCTTGTATTATATATGAAGGCATATGTCACAAACAATATCCCACACCAGTTTAGTATTGTGATTAATAGAATGATTATTTCATTAAAGGGCAAAAAGTTACAGATGACCATCCCTGACAAAAGCCCTCAGCGGGATTAGGAAAGAAGCATAGAGGCCGGAAGGGAAACTGGAAGCAAGAGATCAAGCTGAAGGTAAATGTTGGTTTTTGAAAGAGAGAGAGACCACACCTCAATGGGCTGGTATCTCAGTGGCTATTGGCTGAAGGAGTGGAAGAAACTCATGCAACACACTTATTTGGATATAGCAAAAAATAAATGTTACTAGAAGGTGAGAAAAAAAAACTATTTTAGTTTATTTATTTCAGTCCTTCCAGATACATCACAGAGATAGGATCTCTTCATGCATGAGAGTCACCGATGATTTCCCTTTAAGAAAATACCCACAAAACTCCCAATAACATCATCAGCATTCAACAACATGTCTATGATTGCTTTGCCTTGCCTTTGCTTCTCAGTAAATGATGCTGCTAGTTAATCTGTGCAAGCAATGCAAATTTCCCTGTAACTAAATAGACAGAATTGACGGGTTAATTTAAATACATCAGGGAGTCACACTACGATCGAATGGGTTAATCATCACCAGTGTGACAGTGACATATTTAAGATCTTTCCTTTGTCTATAAATCTCAGAATTGTCAACATCTGTTGTCATACATATTTCTAAGGGTTTTGTCCCACTGGTGGTTTCCTTGGTATGCTTCCATAATTTTTGTCAAATCCAATCAGTTTTGCCATGCACTCTCAGCTCCACATCATTGTGTTCCCCTTATGTTCTAGTCCAGGCATTTTAGACATCTTGAAACTGTTGCAAGAGTATCTCATGTTCCACCTAAATGATTTGGAGTGTTATTTAGGCTGAGTTTTATCTTCCATCCATGAGTTCATTGACTTTCCTTGGGCATAATTCCTGGGACACTGAGCCTAACTCCTGGGGGATTTCTCTAGTTACTTCTCCTTGCTGAGACAGCTTACACTCTCAGTACGACTATGACAGTATTTCTGTAGCAAACATTCTTCTCAAGATGAGAAGAAATTTCAATATTACAATCCATTTGTTTTTATTGTGATGTAAACACACACACACACTCACACACACAAGTAATGCAAATACACTGATGATATCAATTTAGTGGGCCATTCTGGGGTTGTCAAGATCATTATCTTTCGAGTGGTTCTTAGAGAGCCATGGGGTGAACCCCTCTAGTAACTTGGGCAGGTGAGGAGAAGTTGATTGCAATGTGCCATGTCCATAGTCACCATGGGTGCCTTGTCCTATAGTCAGACTGATGACTATCTTGAATATCAACATGGAACTTTTGTATGGCAAATGATGGAGATCAAGTCAGGGTAAAAATCACAAAACTAAATGGAGCTTCCAAGCTCCAGTTGAATAGCTGACTGATGGAGAATAAGAGCAAGGATGTCAGGAATAAAATAGCTTGCTCCACACACTGAGACACTGTGCCTGAACGAATGGGATTTCAACTAAACCAGTGGCCTGGGAATGAAAGAACATGGGATCAACGTGGAAGCTCTGAATGTGGCTGACAATTGGGGCAGACTGAGAAGCCAATGGTAATGGCACTGGCATTTGTCTGCACTTCATATACAGGCTTCTTTGTGATCCTATTCTATGACAATGCATACCTTCCTAAATCTCGATGGATGAAGTCTGGGCTTGCACTTCCCACAGGTCAAGGTATCCCGCCCACAATTTGGATTGGTGTAGGAGTGGAGAGGTTTGGTGGGGAAGCGAGAAGTCTGTGGGAGGAGGAAATGAAGTGGAAATTTTGATATTCATTATTTTTTTATTAAGAAAAGAAGAAAAAAAACATAAACAAATACAAGTTTCCACCTCCTCCCAGCCTCCCATTTCCCTCCCCCTCCTCCCATCCTTCTCCCCCTCCCCCCACTCCTCTCTCCCTCCCTCTCCAGTCCACAGAGCAGTCCGGGTTCCCTGCCCTGTGGTAAGTCCTAGGTCCTCCCCCCTCCGTCCATATCTAGGAAGGTGAACATCCAAACTGGCTAGGCTTCCACAAAGCCAGCACATTAAATAGAATCAAAACCCCGTGCCATTGTCCTTGGCGTCTCATCAGCCCTCATTGTTCGCCATGTTCAGAGAGTCCGGTTTTATCCCATGCTTTTTCGGTCACAGTCCAGCTGGCCTTGGTGAGCTCCCAGTAGATCAGCTCCACTGTCTCAGTGGGTGGGTGCACGCCTCATGGTCCCGACTTCTTTCCTCATGTTCTCCCTCCTTCTGCTCCTCATTGGGACCTTGGGAGTTCAGTCCAGTGCTCATGTGTGGGTCTCTGTCTCTATCTCTATCCATCACCAGATGAAGGTTCTATGATGATATGCAAGATATTCGTCAGTATTGCTCTAGGATAGGGTCATTTCAGGTTCCCAATCCTCAGCTGCCCAAGGAACTAACTGGGAACCTCATCTTGGGCACTTGGGAGCCCCTCTAGGGTCAAATCTCTTGCCCACCCTAAAGTGGCTCCCTTAACTAAGAATTGTGATTCCGTGCTCCCCTATCCACCTTTCCTTTATCCCAATTCTCCTGATTCCCCAAGTCCCCCCTCCTTCCCTTCTACCTTTTCTCTCCCCATCTCCCCTTACCCCCATCCCACCCCACCCCCAAGATCCTAATTTTCTCCCCGGCAATTTGGTCTACTTCCCTTAGCCAAGAGGATAACTATATGTTTTTCCTTGGGTTCACCTTCTTACTTAGCTTCTTTAGGTTCACTTATTGTAGACTCTGTGGCCCTTATTTATGCCTAGAAACCAATTATGAGCGAGTACATCCCATGTTCAACTTTTTGGGTCTGGGACACCTCACTCAGGATAGTGTTTTCTATTTCCATCCATTTGCATGCAAAATTCGAGAAGTCATTGTTTTTTACCGCAGCGTAGTACTCTAGCGTGTATATATTCCATTCTTTCTTCATCCATTCTTCCATTTAAGGGCATCTAGGTTGTTTCCAGGTTCTGGCTATTACAAATAATACTGCTATGAACATAGTTGAACAAATGCTTTTGTCATATGATAGAGCATCTCTTGGGTATATTCCCAGGAGTGGTATTGCTGGGTCCAGGGGTAAGTTGATCCCGAATTTCCTGAGAAACCGAAACATTGACTTCCACAGTGGTTGCACAAGATTGCATTCCCACCAGCAATGGATGAGGGTTCCCGTTCCTCCACAGCCACTCCAGCAAAGGTTATCCTTGGTGTTTTTGACTTTAGCCATTCTGACAGGTGTAAGATGATATCTCAAAGTTGTTTTGATTTGCATTTCCCTGATTGCGAAGGAAGTTGAGCACGACTTTAAGTGTCTTTTGGCCATTTGAACTTCCTCTGCTGAGAATTCTCTGTTAAGTTCAGTGCCCCATTTTTTAATTGGGTTAATTAGCATTTTAAAGTCTAGTTTCTTGAGTTCTCTATATATTTTGGAGATCAGACCTTTGTCTGTTGTGGGGTTGGTGAAGATCTTCTCCCAGTCAGTAGGTTGCCTTTGTGTCTTAGTGACTATGTCCTTTGATTTACAGAAGCTTCTCAGTTAAAGTAGGTCCCATTTATTCAATGTTGCCCTTAATGTCTGTGCTTCTGGGGCTATACATAGGAAGTGAACTCCTGTGCCCATCTCCTTTAGGGTACTTCCCACTTTCTCTTCTATCAGGTTCAGTGTGTTCGGGCTGATATTGAGGTCTTTAATCCATTTGGACTTGAGTTTTGTGCATGGTGATAGATAAGGGTCCATTTTCATTCTTCTACAGGATGACATCCAGTTGTGCCAGCACCATTTGTTGAAGATGCTTTCTTTCTTCCATTGTATACTTTTAGCTCCTTTATCAAAAATGAGGTGTTCATAGATTTGTGGGATAAAATCCGGGTCTTCTATACAATTCCATTGGTCGACTTCTCTGTTTTTATGCCAGTACCACACTGTTTTCATTACTCTAGCTCTGTAATAGTCAGGGATGGTAATGCCTCCAGAAGATCCTTTATTGTATAGGATTGTTTTGGCTATCCTGGGTTTTTTTGTTTTTCCATATAAAATTGATTATTGTCCTCTCCAGATCTGTGAAGAATTTTGATGGGATCTTGTTGGGGATTGCATTGAATCTATAAATTGCCTTTGGTAGAATTGCCATTTTTACTATGTTGATCCTCCCAATCCAAGAGCAAGGGAGGTCCATCCATTTTTTGGTATCCTCTTCAATTTCTTTCTTCAATGACTTAAAGTTCTTGTCAAATAGATCTTTCACTTCCTTGGTTAGATTTACCCCAAGATATTTTATGCTGTTTTTGGCTATTGTGAATGGTGAAGCTTCTTTGATTTCCCTCTCTGCTTCCATATCCTTTGTGTATAAGAGGGCAACTGATTTTTTGGAGTTGATCTTGTATCCTGCCACATTACTAAAGCTGTTTATCAGCTGTAAAAGTTCTTTGGTGGAGTTTTGGGGGTCACTTATGTACACTATCATATCATCTGCAAATAACGTAATTTTAACTTCTTCCTTTCCAATTCGAATCCCCTTGATTCCCTTATGTTGTCTTATTGCTATTGCTAGAACTTCAAGCACTATATTGAAGAGGTATGGCGAAAGTGGACAGCCTTGTCGTGTTCCTGAGTTAAGTGGGATGGCTTTGAGTTTCTCTCCGTTTAATTTGATGCTAGCTGTCGGCTTGCTGTATATAGCTTTTATTATATTTAGGTATGACCCTTGTATCCCTAATCTCTCCAAGACTTTTAACATAAATGGATGTTGTGTTCTTTGGTGAATGATGGATTGTGTTTGGTGGATGGGACATCACAGAAATGCATGCCTCAAAACAAAGCAGGATTAATGGTCTTTCCCCTTGGAGAGGATGGACTGGGGTTGCTTGGTGTGGTAAAGGAAATGATGGCTGTCTAGGAAGTAGTGGAGAGGGGACAAAATGTTTTAGGATCTCGGGGCGGGATAAAGCTTGAGGGAAAAACATGTCAACTGGAAAGATGTGACAGATATCAGAGTGAGGTATTGGGACTTAAGAGGATAAAGAGTAGATTAATCAGGAAGGGACACAAATGTATATTCAAAATCAGAGAAAATTAGGTTTCATTTGATGAATTGTTTAATTCGTACTGGCTGTAAGTCACTGGATGTTTGAACTCCACTGGAGCATGTTGAGTGACCAGGTGCCTCCTGCTTAGAGAAAAGTGTCTACTCCAAGTTGCTCTTCAGCATTGGGATGGACGTCAAGCTACCTACTTCCTTTTGTCAGAATTCTTTCTGCCACCTACTTTGTCGTGCCTGGATTGGGTATGCCTTGAACTCTCATAGGTCATTTTCATGCCATCCAACCCTTGTGAGTTCATTTAAATAATTGCCCTGCCATATCTGGAAAACAGTGTTCCCTTTCATTGATCATGTTCTGTAGGACTTGGGCTATAAAACTCATCGACAGACGCACCCACACACAGGATAAACATGTACACATTGATGCCCACTAATGTGTGACATGCACACATATGATGAGTGCCATCAAATCAGTAAACGAGGGAATCCCTGATGGTAGGTGTACTGTGGCAAAGACCCCACAAACCCATCAGACCCCCAAATTCCAGTATGGTATTGATGTCTGACTCCCATCATGTAAGGATCCTGCCATCCTGTAACGGGGCGATTTTTTCTTCCTTCATCTTCACAAACTTGGTTAAAATGTTAGAGTTGTCAAACTGCCAGTTCGGGTCCATCATGTAGATCAGCTGTCCCAGGTCAGGTGATTTGGCTACAATTTGTGAGAGAGCTTGTACCAGGGCATTCTGGTACACCCTCACCTCTTCTTCTCCCAGTCCTCATCATCACTCTTGTGGCTGGGCTTGGAGCACAAAGAATGCAAAATGGAAGAAGCCTCCTCCTCAGTGGAAATCAATGTCCATCTTTCATTTGACCTGACTCTCACAGGGAATGCAGCACATTGTATCCTTCTAGGTCTCTTCATTCATCAGTACACTCATTTTTCCAATGAATGATTGAATTCATCCATTCTTCCTTATCTCTCTCTCTCTCTCTTCTTCCTTCCCTTCTTCCATTTCCCCCTTATAGTAGTAATTTGAGCAGTGGGGCTGCGTTCCCAGCACCATGGACGCCTAGCTAGCTTATGCCCCGAAATAACAACACAAAAACTGTATTCTTTTAAACACTCCCTGGCCCATTATTTTCAGCCTCTTAACCCATTTCTAATAATATATGTTGCAGCACGTGGTGTGCTTACCAGGAAAGATTCAGCATGTCTGACCTGCTGGCTGGCTACATCGTCATCTGCCTCAGAGAGCAGAGCTACCCTGTGAGCCCGGGAGAGGGATAACCTGGCGTCTCTAAGCTCACTTCCTCTTCCTCCCATCACTCTGTTATATTTACCCCACCCACCTATGTTCTAACCTATCAGGGCAAACAGTTTCTTCATTTAATTAACCAATGACCATCATTTCCCCTATTTCTGTTTAAACAGGAAAGGAATCTTTAACTTTAACATAGGAATATAACACATAACAAAACAGAACAGTTATCAAGCTAGAATGTCAGTCACAATATTTATATCTATTTTATCTTTTATCATAATATTTGAAATCTATAACTATCTATCTATTTTCAACACCATCAAAGTCTCCAGAAGAATACAATATTCCCGAAGCAAACAAAAAGTAAGCCATTATCAAAGTCTAGAAATGACAGAGACATCTCGCTCCCTGGTCAGTCACCGAGAGTTCCACTGTACCATTAGGGTATCCATCCTCAGCTTACAGGCCCACAGACATTTCCACAAAGCAGAAAATTTCAAAGGCAGTCATTATCTGCTTGTCTTGAAGAATGTCTTGCAGACTCTTTCATGAATCAGGAATACCAAAAGACCATCTCACCTTTAGGCAAGTTCAGTAGTCCTCTCTCTGCGTGTTCTGTGTGTCCAGTTTATGCAATTGTCCAGGTAAGAGCAGTTTCTTGCCCAAATAGCTATCAAACTCCATAAGGATCCTCGTTGATGCCCACCTTCTTTTTGAAGTAGATTTTTGCTGCCAGGAGCAGTGTGTCTCATTGTCACAAAACCCTAAGGTATAAAAACATTAAATAGCATATTTCGTAGTCTAAGAAAGATATGAAGAATGCCTATCTAACTGAAATATATATCTATATAACTAGAAATCTAACTAACATGACTACAAACGTGACAATTATTAATGATTATCCATGAACAACCTATATACATTACATTTTTAAGTGAACTACACAATCACAATACCTTAATAAAGATCAAATGTGCATATACATATAAGAAAATTGACCTTAAATCTCTATCAATATTGCAAAATCTATACTAATGCAAATTATTCATATCTATATTACATCTAACTTTAAATATAAAAGAACATTTATAAAGCATATTTGGGAACATTGGTCAGTTTTTTTCTCTCCAAACTCCTTCCTGTTGTATGGGGGCATCATTAATTAGATGTTTCATGGTATAACCTGTGTGCTAGTTTCATCTCAGTTGGCAGTTGAGCGAAGCAGTGTTTCGAAGATGTTCACAGCAACCTTTCAGGAGGGCGTGGTCCTTCATACCATGTTGGGATAGACGCAATCCACAGACTCTCACCCTCTGTGAAAACAAAATAAGAAACTCCTTTCCAATGCATCATGTCCTTAGATCTAAATTTCAAAGTCAAGGCATTTTCAAAGTATCTATGTTGGATTAGTTCAGAAGCATTTATAAACAAATATCTTTTAGCAGCTATTGCTCCTTCCTCAGAATTCAGACGATTCAAACAGAGCATAATTAGCATACAATATCAAAATTCTCTGTGTATTTTCCATCATTGTGAGCTTCAATTTAAGCTCTATTTTGTTGATTTTTCCATTGTCCTTGGCTTCTCAGCAGCCCTCATTGTCCGCCATATTCAGAGAGTCCGGATTTATCCCCTGCTTTTTCAGTCACAGTCCAGCTGGCCTTGGTGAGCTCCCAATAGATCAGCCCCACTGTCTCCGTGGGTGGGTGCACCCCTCTTGGTCCTGACTTCCTTGCTCATCTTCTCCCTCCTTCTGTTCCTCATTGGGACTTTGGGAGCTCAGTCCAGTACTCCAGTGTGGATCTCTGTCTCTATCTCCATCCATCGCCAGATGAAGGTTCTATGGTGATATGCAAAATATTCATCAGTATGGCTATAGGATACGATCATTTCAGGTTCCCTGTCTTTAGCAGCCCCAGGAACTAACTGGGGACATTGCCTTGGGCACCTGGAAGCCCCTCTAGGTCCAAGTCTCTTCCCAACCGTATGATGGCTCCCTTAATTAAGATATGTGCTTCCCTGCTCCCCTATCCAACCTTCCTTTATCCCACTCATCCTGTTGCCCCAAGTTCTCCCCATTTTACCCTTCTCACTTTTCTCTCCCCTCCCTTTATCCCCCTACCCCTCCACCCTTAAGATCCCGATTTTTGCCTGGCAAACTTGTCTACTTCCCCTACCCAAAGGATAGCTATATGTTTTTCTTTGTGTTCACCTTCTTATTTAGATTTTTTTAGAATATCCAATTATAGACTCACTGACCTTTATTTAAGTCTAGAAACCAATTATGAGTGAGTACATCCCATGTTCATCAGGATACTCAGGATAGTATTTTCTATTTCCATCCAATTGCATGCAAAATTTAGAATTCATTGTTTTTTACCGCTGAGTAGTACTCTAATGTGTATATATTCCACACTTTCTTCATCCATTCTTCCATTGAAGGACATCTAGGTTGTTTCCAGGTTCTCTCTATTAAAATAATGCTGCTATGAACATCGTTGAACAAATGCCCTTTTCAGATGATCGGGCATCTCTTGGGTATATTCCCAAGAGTGGTATAGCTGGGTCCAGGGGTAGGTTGATCCCGAATTTCCTTAGAAACCGAAACACTGCTTTCCAAAGTGGTTGCACAATTTTGCATTCCCACCAGCAATGGATGAGGGAACCCATTCCTCCACAACCTCTCCAGCAGAGGCTATCATTGGTGTTTTTGATTTTAGCCAATCTGACAGGTGTAAGATGATATCTCATAGTTGTTTTGATTTGCATTTCCCTGATCGCTCAGGAGGTTGAGCATGACCTTAAGTGTCTCTTGGCCATTTGAACTTCTTCTGTTGAGAATTCTCTGTTCAGATCAGTGCCCCATGTTTTAATTGGGTTAATTAGCATTTTAAAGTCTAGTTTCTTGAGTTCTTTATATATTTTGGAGATCATACCTTTGTCTGTTGTGGGGTTGGTGAAGATCTTCTCCCAGTCATTAGGTTGCGTTTTTGTCCTAGTGACAGTATCCTTTGCTTTACAGAAGGTTCTCAGTTTCAGTAGGTACCATTTATTCAATGTTGCCCTTAATGTCTGTGCTTCTGTGGTTATACCTAGGAAGCGATCACCTGTGCCCATCTGTTGTAGGGTACCTCCCAATTTCTCTTCTATCAGGTTCAGTGTGCTTGGACTGATATTGAGGTCTTTGATCCATTTGGACTTGAGTTTGTGCGTGGAAATAGATATGGGTCAATTTTTCATTCCTCTACAGGTTGACATCCAGTTGTGCCAGCACCATTTGTTGAAGATGCTTTCTTCCTTCCATTGTATACTTTTAGCTCCTTTATCGAAAATGAGGTGTTCATAGGTTTATGGTTTAAAATCTGAGTCTTCTATACGATTCCATTGGTCGACTTCTCTGTTTTTATACCAATACTAAGCTGTTTTCAATACTGTACCTCTGTAGTAGAGTTTGAAGTGAGGGATGGTAATGCCTCAAGACAATCCTTTATTGTATATGGTTGTTTTGGCTATCCCGGGTTTTTTGTTTTTCCATATAAAGTTGATTATTGTCCTCTCAAGATCTGTAAAGAATTTTGATGGGACCTTGATGGGGATTGCATTGAATCTATAAATTGCCTTTGGTAGAATTGCGATTTTTACTATGTTGATCCTCCCAATCCAAGAGCAAGGGAGATCTTTCCACTTTCTGGTGTCCTCTTCAATTTCTTTCTTCAATTCCTTAAAGTTCTTCTCAAATAGATCTTTCACTTCCTTGGTTAGAGTTACCCCAAGATATTTTATGCTATTTTTGGCAATCAGGAAAGGTGATGCTTCTCTAATTTCCCTCTCTGCATCCATATCCTTTGTGTATAGGAGGGCAACTGATTATTTGGAGTTTATCTTGTGTCCTGCCACATTACTAAATGTGTTTATCAGCTGTAAAAGTTCTTTTGTGGAGTTTTTGGGGTCGCTTATGTACACTATCATATCATCTGCTAATAACGAAAGTTTAACTTCTTCCTTCCCAATTCGAATCCCCTTGATCCCCTTATGTTGTCTTATTGCAATTGCTAAAACTTCAAGCACTATATTGAAGAGGTATGGAGAAAGTGGACAGCCTTGCCATGTTCCTGATTTTAGTGGGATGGGTTTGAGTTTCTCTCCAGTTAGTTTGATGTTAGCTGTTGGTTTGCTGTAAATAGCTTTTATTATATTTAGGTATGACCCTTGTATCCCTAATCTCTCCAAGACTTTTATCATAAAGGGATGTTGAATTTTGTCAAAAGCTTTTTCAGCATCTAATGAAATGATCATATGTTTTTTTTCCTTTAAGTTTCTTTATATGATGGATTACATTGATCGATTTTCGTATGTTGAACCAGCCCTGCATCTCTGGGATGAGGCCTACTTGATCAAAATGGGTAATTTTTCTAATATGTTCATGAATACAGTTAGCCGGTATTTTGTTGAGGATTTTTGCATCGATGTTCATGAGTGAGATTGGCGTGTAATTCTCTTTCTTGGTTGAGTCTCTTTGTAGTTTTGGTATCAGGGTAACTGTAGCTTCATAAAAGGAATTTGGCAATGAGTCTTCTGTTTCTATATTGTGAAATACATTAAGGAGTATAGGTATCAGCTCTTCTAGGAAGTTTGTTTGGCAAATGATGGAGATCAAGTCAGGGTAAAAATCAGAAAACTAGATGGAGCTTCCAAGCTCCAGTTGAATAGCCGACTGATGGAGAATACGAGCAAGAATGTCAGGATTAAATGGCTTGGTCCACACACAGAGACACTGTGCCTGAACGAAGGGGATTTCAACTAAACCAGTGGGCTGGGAATGAAAGAACATGGGATCAAACTGGAAGCTCTGAATGAGGATGAAAATTGGGGCAGACTGAGAAGCCAATGATAATGGCACTGGCATTTGTCTGCACTTCATATACAGGCTTTTTTGTGATCCTGTTCTATGTGGATGCATACCTTCCTAAATCTCGATGGATGAAGGGTGGGCTTGGAGTTCCCACAGCTAAGGCACCCTGCCCTCTATTTAGAATGGAGTTGGAGTGGAGCGGTTTGATGGAGGAGAGAGAAGAATGTGGGAGGAAGAAAGGTAATGGAAATTTTGATATTTATTATTTATGAAGTAAAAATCAATAGAAGATAACCAATGAAGAGATTGGAGCTAGGAAAAAAAAACATTCATGTGAGATGTTGACTCAGACACCAAAGACATTTTACAGAATAAAACACATAAAAGGATTGAGTTACTTGGTAAAATATGACTCATGTATTTGGGAAGATGAGTGGGGTTTTTATTCTGGGTCTCAGGGGTCTGTATGAGCAGCATTATAGGACCTGTATGCTAGGTATTTCCGTGGGTTAGTAGGGAAGAAACCTGCCTATGAGGGGTTTTATGTCATAAGTAGAGCCCTTTTCTACCGTGTTCCCTTTCATTCATCATGTTCTGTAGGACTTGGGCTAGAAAACTAATGAACAGACTCATCCACACACAGGATAAACATAAACACATTGATGCATACTGGTTTGTGACATGTAAACATATGATGTATGCTCTGAACTCCATAAAAACAGTTAACTAGGGTATCTATGATGTGAAGTGGAGTGTGACAATGACCCCACAATCCCATCAGAACCTAATATACCAGTATGGTATTGATATCTGACTTCCATCATGTAAGGATCCTGCCATACTGTAAAGAGGCGATTTTTGGTTGTTCGTCTTCCCAAAGTTAATTAAAATATTAGAGTTTTCAAACTGCCAGTTAGGGTCCAGCATGTAGATCAGCTGTCCCAGTTCAGGTGATTTGGCTACAATTTGGGTGAAAACTTATACCAGGTTATGATGGTACACCCTCCCCCTTCTTCTCCCTGTCCTCATTGTCACTCTCATGTGTGGGCCTGGAGCACAAAGAAGGCAAAATGGAATAAGCCTCCTCTTTAGTGGATAACCTTGTGAATCCTCAATTTGTCCTGACTCTCAAAAGGAATGCAGCACATATTATCCTACTAGGTCTCCTCATTCATTGGTTCACTCATTTATCCAATGAATGATTGAATTCATCCATTCTTCCATGTCTCTCTCTCTCTCTCTCTCTCTCTCTCTCTCTCTCTCTCTCTCTCTCTCTCTCTCTTCTTCCTTACCTTATTCCATTTCCCCCTTTATTGTAGTAACTTGAGCAGCGGGGCTGCATCCCCTGCACCATGGCCGCCTCCCTAGCTTATACCCTGAAATAACAACACAAAAACTGTTTTCTTTTAAACACTGCCTGGCCCATTATTTTCAGCCTCTCAACACATTTCTAATAATGTATGATGTAACACGAGGTGCTGGTAAAAATTAAGCATGTCTGACCTGTTGGCTGGCTGTATCGCCATCTGCCTCAGAGAGCAGAGCTATAGTGTCTGCCCAAGTAGGGGAGCATGGCGTCTCTGAGCTCACTGCCCATTGCAAGGTGATTTGTTGAGATTCCATCTCAATTGACATTGGCTCCATGAGATATGTGCTCAACAATTTAGAAAGCCCTGTCTGTGGTGATGACATTATTAGTGTCTTGAAGAGGAGGATACACTCATGGACATCTGCTGCTATCACCCTTCTAAATGCATCTCACCTTAGCTGAGACTGATTTGTTTTATCATAAAAAGAATTCCACTTTACAGCCTTAAAGAAAAACTTAATGAAGGTCAGTCATAAAGAATGGGAAACAAGTCAAAGGTGGATACCAGGTGGAGTGAATTTCGGAAAATAAACTGTATATTCAGAGAAACCCTTCAGAATCTCCTTTTTAATATCATCCTGCATCTGGAAGGTCACACAGCTCTCTATTAAGCCATATTTATATATATTTTCAGGGAAAAAGGTTGCATACAGAAAATATACACAGGATCTGGAATATGGTATCTTTCTTCTCTGTTAGGCTTGAAAAACTCTTTTATGTTTCATTTTATTTGAAGCACAAAATATAAGATTAACTGTATTAAAATGAATACTTGATTGGTAACATAGAAAAGTTTTTCTTTATGTTTTTACAATATAATTCTTCTGTGGTTTGTTAGTGTCTGCTTATCATCTATTTCCCCAACATGATTAGTTAAAGTTTAACATCAGGATGTATGTAATGTAGAATGGTGTCTAATGGGGTTCAACCAGGTGGTGTCAATTGCCTTTTGTGGTCACAGAAGGTATTCGTGAGAAATAAGGACACTCTTTAACAATTCATTATGTGATTATATTTTTCATTTTCCAGAGAAAGTAAGCTTGACAACTCTAACAATTGTTGTCTAATATTTGCTTGTCCAATAAGAATATGACAATTTGGTGGTCACAGGAAGAAAATTTTAGACCTTCTGTGTCAAAGGTATGTTATACCAATATTCAGGCAAAGCTTGAAAATACCTGTGGAACCTTGGCTATCAGGGACTTTTTTTGAAATTCTCTTGGCAAAAAATGAGCTTCATGGGGCAGAATGGGAATGTCCAAGTATAATTACCACCTGGAAGTGTCTATGGGGCTCTTATAAACACAGAGGCAATATTGCTCAGAGGTGGCTTTCTGTATCACCCTTTATTAACATGGGAAAGATCGATGTTCCATATTTTCAAAGCCCACCCTTATCTGGAACACAACTCCTTTGAATTACTTTTTAAAATGGTTTACTTCAATAGACCTCTGTGTAGGACAGGACAAAAAAGAGGCTCCATAGATACAAAGTCTTTTATCCTCTCTTCTGGACAGCAAACAGTAGTCCATCCACCCTGGAGAGCCACTTCTTCCCTCTCCTCCGACAACTTTCATTATCAAATCATACTTTGGTTCTTCCTCATGATAACTGCATACAGTATCTCTGCCCCAGCAAATTCATTCTGCTTATCCCTTCTTAGATCCTGGTCAAAACTGCTCTTTCTCTCATGTAAGAACCTTCTACTTCACGCAGTGCTTCTCCTTCTCACTCTCTCTCTCTCCTTTGGTTCTGCTTAGTGTTTCTATGCCATCCTTGTTTCACTTGGTCTCAGAGCTGGCAAGCTCATTCTACCCCCATGAAGACTTAAGCCAGTTTTACCCTAAAGCAAATTTCCTTGCACAAAGGAATGTTTGAGTTGGGCGGTGGTGACACCCAATTTTAATCCCAGCACCCTGGGTGCAGAGGCAGGAGGATCTCTGGGAGTTCGAGGCAAGTCTGGTCTAGAAGAGCTAGTTCCGGGACAGGAACCAACACTAAAAAAAACCCTGTTTCAAAAAAAAAGATTAATGTTTAAATTCAGAGATGAAAGCGGTCCTCGGCTTTCCCAAGAATGAACCAGTGATTATCAGAAAGATTTTCTTAGTCATAAAATGTTGTCTGTGTTTTATTCATCTTATTTCTGAATAAGTCACCTATAGCATAATTCTTACCTCAGGGAAATTGCAGAAGAAAGGGTTAGCATATGTAAAACCTAGAAGATAACATAAAATGTTCTGAAATGTATTCTCTAGCTACATTGGAAGCTAGAGATGGAAGGGCCTATTTGAAGATAACTTGCAGAATGAGAAGATCTGAGGCTTTCTGGTAAATCATAGGCAGTAGAATGAAACTTCTTTGGTCACATCACAGGGGTATGTGGCCCAAGTATATTTACCTAGAGAGTGTAACCCTTTGTATGTTTTGGGCTGTACCTCTATATTAGAGCAGGCAGGTCTGAAACCGTTTATTCAGAAGACACTACCAGGGAGTATATTTGGGTGAGGGAATAATCTAAAAGCAACTTCAGGAAGAAAAAGAGGACACTCTCAAAATTTTCTAGGTAGGTAGACCATATCCATGTTTGTGGAGTTTCCTCTGTGTTCTGTGAATATGATAAATAAATAAAAATCAAAATTGTTTTGGACCTCTAGAAAGGCAGAACTTAGGTAGACACGGATAGCTTAAGTGGTCAGGAGAATTCCTGCTTCCACTTTAGGAGCAGGTGAAAGAGCTAAGCCTCTCTAGCTTAGAAGGAGGAGTCAGATGCTTCTTAGGATTGGGTGGAATAATCTCAGCCTCCCTTGGTCATATTTCTATGAGCTTATTGGCCAGAAGCTAAAACTTGAATGATACCCTGTGAAAGAGGGGAAATCCCAGGCCCTTCCTTCTTCATCAGCACCAAACTTGAAATCACAATCTATAATATATATTTTATGAATGTGCACGTCAGGCTTGTCAGAAGTCGTAGAAGTCTGTGACTCAGTTTCTTCATCTGATTTAGGTCCATCCACAAATTCCTCTTCATGTAGGATAGGAAATTTCTGTCAAAGGGGCTAGAGTGAAGACATTAATCTGTGTTATACTCAGCTTGCGGTTGTGTTCAGGGACCTCGGTCCAGAGAGCTGAGATCTATTGAGTCAGAACAGCACTATATGGGCCACCCAAATTAGAAGTTATAGGTATGAAATCAACTGAAAATTACCTTGATCAAACATTGCAGGCCTGAGGCACTCTTTATTGATGTGAATCTAACTCTCACTAAGTAAGATAGAATGAAGCCTTGTTGATTTGGACAGAAATAAAAGGACAATTACAATCTTCATCAAAAATGTAATGTGGCTGAATTCATGGGAATAATGAGAAATATTAATGCACTCTGGCCAGAACTGGAACTTATGAGACATTTTGTGCACAGGTAAGGTCTACACCTTTTTGTCAGAGCTGTGAATTCTATGGCAATGTGCAATAAAACAGGAATGGCAATTTTCCATCAAGTGTAAAATAAGCACCTTGTAGAGCAGAGGAAGGTCTTGTTGGGGCTAATCAGCTTCCAAATGTTTTTCAGTATTGAGAATATCCATTGTGTGCTTGTGAAATGCTGGGAAGTAATCAATGCATATTTTCCAAGTGGATGGATGATGTTTTTCTGTGTAAGAAGCCATTGGTCAGATAAGATATTCCCATATATGTAGATGAAAGAAATTTTGAAGAATCCTAGAAAGTTGGATGTATACCAGATAAACATTGTCAAAAGAACAAGATCTATAGGCCGCATTGTAGAGGTGGTAGGCCTGAGTCATTTTTGTGCAAAATAGTGTATATTTCATACCATCTTGGTCTTGTGAGTAAGTTCTATTTCACCATAGATAGAGTTGAAACACAAGTATTTCCAAAGAGTGTATGATGCTATATTATTCTGAGTAAGACATTCTAAATCTCTATGAAAGGAAGGCATTTTCAGAATTCTGACAAGAGGACAGGAGTTTGAGGACCCTGGGGAAATACAAGGATAATGATGATGGTAACAGGTGATGTACTGGAGGGGAAACATATTTTAGTAAAAGGGGAGAAGGTCTTGCCATCCTTCATCAAGAAATAAATGATTGGATGCTTGTTAAGTGACAGTAAGTTTTGAATGCCTTTTTGATTGGAATTTGAATGTTTTGGGCCTTGAGAAGGTATAGACCATCCCTGGCCCCCTCAGTCAGGCAGGGTAAGTGTAAGGCTCTCTTGATTACCAAGTGTGCATTTGAGGTCTATTTGACTAAATAGATGGTGGTGATGAATGGAATTCTTCGGCAGACATAAAGTAAAAACCAAAGTCACAAACCACTTAGGTAACAGGTAGTATCCTAGTAGACCTTGTGCAGTGGAGGAAGGACTGCATCACAGTCTAGAAGATTCACATCTTGAGGCAACTGTGGAAGGGCTGGTAGCAATTTGACATCATGTATCAGTCATTGGCAGGCTCCAGTTCTCATCAGCTACATTGATGTGTGAATGAAGGATGAGACCTCTTCATTCTGCTGACTTTAATGAAGCAAAGATGTCCTAATTTCAGACTCTGTCACTTCAAAGCAGAGCAAGATTAAATTTCTTTGGGTACTCATGTATTTTTAAAGTGGATGTAGTTAGAGGGGAAAGATCTCCATTATGGGGATATTTCTGAGGCCCACAAGCAAAGAGGGGATGATCTGAGGATCCTTTGATCCTGTTCACCTTGAGAAAAATGGAAATTCTGGGATGACTTTAGTAAAACCCACATATTTTTATGAATTTCCTTAAACAAAGTGATAAAGCCTTGAGTGCTATTTGTAATTGCAGAAAGGCCAAACAGCTATTTTAATCATAAAGATCTTCAGTCATCAAAAATGCACAGTGTGAGATGCCTTGATAAAAGGAACATTTTGGGGAGATGATATTCATGGGGGAAACTTCTGAGGTCATTCTGAATAGTCTTGCTATGTGAGAAAATGCCTAACAATGTATGACCAAATATCAAGGTTTAATCACACCATTGTGTAGAAGGGAAAGAACAAGTTTAACTTGAGTAAGATTATTTTAGTCATCATTTGCTTCCTACTGTGTTTCCAACTTCCATGACCCATATATTACATCAAATATTGGGAAGATTACAAGAAACAATTACAATGCTCTTTCCTCATGATTAGTGGTTGTATAAACTTTCCTGCTTCCAAAGAGTTGTATTGGTCTGTGCATATCCATCAATGTAAGTGATGTAGGATGCCCTTGTATATGTGTTTTTCTTTCCCGGTTAATGAATAAATCTGCTTTGACCTATGGCAGTGTGGAATTTAGTCAGGCTGGAAGAGATATGGAAAGAGATTAGGTGGATTCCAGGAGAGGCCATGTGCCTGCTCAAGGAGAATTATACCAGAATTTTCCAGTAGGCCAGAGCCATACGGTGATACAAAGATGAACAGAAATGGGTTAATTTAAGATGTAAGAGTTAGCTAAAAAGAAGACTGTGTTAATTCCTTAAGTGATATTGTAATTTTCTCTGTAATTATTTGGGTGGGGGCAGTTGGGAAACATAAGGGCAGTCTTCATTTACATGAATGATATGAACCTTTTGCATTTCTGACTGGTACATTTTAGGCAGAGTCCATGATTATTAGTTTTAGCTTTTTATATTTTTCCCTCTACCTAAAGTCTTGTGAGGTCCCATGGTTACGAATGTGTTTCCCTAGCAGTCGTAGACCTGGGATTGGCACTGATTTAATATGAGTCCAATGGTCAAGTTAAATGTGTCCATGGAAGCAGGGGGATGCTCTATGGCCTACCAGGTTCATTGGCTAGATCTGAATCTCTATTTATACTAAGTGAATGGTTTGCAACCCCTTTGGTCATGGAAACCAATTCTGACATGTTATTCACCATTATGGACTATTCCAGACACCCTATGGAAAAAATGGGATCTTTGTAAATTTTGTGGTTGAAGTTTGTATTCATAGTACCCCTTTCACTACACTGGACTGAATATGGGCAAATCTGAATCTCACTTTTACAGTGTCAGTGGTGAAAGGATTATTTAATCTGGGCCCTTTGTATTCAAAGGTAAAGCTTGAGTGTTTTTGCCAAAAAATGAATCCTTGAGACGACCTTTGACAAATGGCGAAGTTCAGGAGTAATCTTTGTCCTAGGATGGATGTCTGACAGTTTCTTCAGTGAAATCAATGGAGGAAGCTAACTTGAGGAGATTTGAGGCATTGACTCTTCGTGAGACAGGGTAAATTTTGAGACCTCTGTAGGGCAAGTGATGTAGATATGAATAATTTGCATTAATGTAGATTTTGCTTTATTGACAGAGATTTAAGGTCAATTTTGTTATATGTATAAGTGTTTCTGATTTTGATTAAGGTATTGTGATTGTGTAGTTCATTAAATACGTACTGTATAATTAAGAAATATTGGTTGTTAATGGATAATCATCGATAATAGTAAAGCTTGTAGTCATGTTAGTTAGATTTTCTAGACATATAGAGATATATTTCAGATAGGCATTCTTCATATCTCTCAAAGGCTGCAGAATATGGCATTTTAAATGTTTTAATAACTTAGGACTTTTCATGACAATGAGACACTCTGCTCCTGGCAGCACCAATGTACTTCAAGAGGAAGATGGACATCGAAGAGGCACCTTATGGTGTTTGATATCCGTTTGGGCAAGAAACTGCTCTTGCCTGGACTATTGCATAAACTGGACACAGAGAACCCACAGAGAGAGGACTACTGAACTTGCCTAAGGTGAGATGATCTTTCGGGGTTCCTGATTCATGAAAGAGTCTGCGAGACATTCTGCAGGACACAACAGATAGTGACTGAACTGATTTTGAATTTTCCTGCTTTATGGAAATGTCTGCTGGATACCATGGGCCTGAAGGCTGAAGATGGATGCCCCAACAGTACAGAGGAACTTTGGGTGACTGTCCAGGTAGCGAGATGTCTCTGTCATTTCTAGAGTTTTAAAAGTTGCTTTTTTCTTGTTTGCTTAGGTAGTATTGTATCTTTCTGGAGTCTTTGATGGAGTTAAGAATAGTTAGTTATAGTTACAGTTTTCCTTAGTTTTGATACAGATTATTGTAACTTTTACTTGATAACTGTTTTGTTATATGTAATTTTTCTATGTTAAAGTTAATGCCTTTTTTTTTGTTTAAACCGAAAAAGGGGAAATGATGGAGGAAGGTCATTGGCCAATAAAGAAACTGCTTGGCCCTGTGGGTGGAGTAAACCGAACAAAATGCTGGGAGGAAGAGGAAGTGAGGTCAGAGACTCCACTGCTCTGCTCTCGGGAGCAGACGCCTCAGGGAGACGCCATCCTTCCAGCTCCCAGGCAGACACACGCCATGAAGCTCGACCGAGGATGGACTAGCCTAGAATCTTCCCGGTAAGACTGGTGCTCACCGATTATTACAGATGGGTTGATCGGGATATCAGAATTAGCCAGTAAGGGCTAGGGCAGAAGGGCCAAGCAGTGATTAAATGAATACAGTTTGTGTGTTGTTATTTCAGGCATAAGCTAGCCGGGCAGGCGGCTGGGGTGTTGGGGACGCAGCCCCGCTGCTGCCCTTATTACTTCAGGCAAGTGTATAAGTTGGAAAACCATTGCACACAAGGGAGAAGTATTATTCACCATCCTGTTGTAGGTACATGTTCTTACTAACCCATTTAGAGAAGGAATGTCCCATTATTGCACTTCAACTTACAATATTTCCTTAGAGCTTTCTTATCTTTTTTTGTCTCTTGGAGAGTTAGGCATCAGCAAGAGCTTTCTTCATTATGCCTTGGTGCCCGTCAGCAGCTAGATGTTTTCTTCTTTCTCTGGTTGTTTACTTATTCCATGTATGGGCAGCTGTGATGGGGCCAGTTGATTTCTAGTGATTTGATTGAAAAACATAGCTTAGGATTCAGTTTCTAATTTTAAAGTTATGACAGGGACCCAAAACCTACAGGGAGCAATGCCTTTCACTAACTACCTGTACCAAACATTAAAGGTTTAAATCATTTTTATTTAGAGCAGCATATTTTTGAGTTAGTTTAAAACAGAATAAATTCTTGAGAGTTCTTGACAGAATCCTACAAGGTAGGATGCAGTATTATTCAAAATAACATCTCAAATGTCACCTTGTGAATAAAAGGAATGTATGAGTTTCCTTGAGTCAAAGACAATGCTTCCTAATCTTCCTGAGATAGGTGGATTAGGTGTAAGTACACATTCTTAATGGAGAAAAGGATGATGGCCCAGTTTTACACAGGGTAGTTCTCATGAAACCTTCATTAAACAAAGTATATATGAGGTCTCTTGGAAACAGGACTACAGAAAACCTCTTCTTAGAATGGAAAGTTATGAGACTATCTTCAGCAAATGAGAAATCCCAATTGTTTTTATTCAAAGAGAGGAGGGCTCCAGTTATATTTGGTAAAATAGTAATATGCAATTTATCCAGGATCAAAAGTGGAAGGTCGCAAGACATCATGGGTAATCAATAAGAGTATGGCTCTGCATTAGCATCCAGCTAATTTTCACAATGCAAACATACATACCCAATGAGAAATATTTGATAGTCTAAGGCAAATCTCATAACAATCTTCCAAGAGCCTAAGTAGTAATGCAAGAATTATTGTTTCCTCAAGGATGTGTTGAGCTGTACATATCTGTACACATAGAAACACTGCATTTTTTTGATTATGTCAGTTTATTTATTTATTAATAATTTCTGTCTCCTCCCGACCTCCTCCTCCTATTCCCTCCCCCTCCCCCTCCCCCAATCAAGTTCGTTTTCCTTGTCAGCCCATAGAACTCTCCCGGTTCCCTGCCCAGTGGAAGGTCCAAGGACCACCCACCTCCATCCAGGTCTATTAAGGTGAGCATCCATACTGCCTATGCTCCCACAAAGCCAGTACATGCAGTAGGATCAAAAAACCCACTGACATTGTTCTTGAGTTCTCAGTAGTCCTTATTGCCTGCTACGTTCAGTGAGTCCGGTTTGATCCCAGTTTTTTTTCAGACCCAAGCCAGCTGGCCTTGGTGAGTGAACCATAGAACATCCCCATTATCTCAGTGTGTGGGTGCACCCCTCACGGTCCTGAGTTCCATGCTCGTTCTCTCTCTCTACTTCTGCTCCTGATTTGGACCTTGAGATTTCTTTGAATAGTCAAGAAGCATACAGAAAACCAAAAAGACTGGATCAAAGAAAATCATCCCCTCACCATTTAATAATCAAAACACTAAATACACAGGTTAAAGAAAGAATATTAAGAAACAGTGCATTTTTGAAAACATATTTGCAGACAGATGGCTTCAGAGCTAATTTTCTCTTTCCACCTTCTGTCCTGTGATCTAAAAGAAGAAAGTTGTAAGATCCCATAGATCACATATGTGTTTGTCTGATTATCTTTGTCAGAGGGGTTTCTTTGCCTTTTGGAGATGAAAAATGTCTAAATCCTCTTTGTGACAAAGAGAGATGATTACAGCCCCCATGTTCTTTATGGGAAGCATGAATATCTGCTTTGTTAGAGCTGGTTCTCATTTAGTTTTGATAGGTCTTGAATATTGATGACTGCCTTTGGGAGAAGCAGTACCTCTATCACACTTCTCATGTGATTGCAAGGATCTGCAGCCTCCCTTAGACATGGAAGGTTCAATGCACACTTGAGTAGTAGCTTTTTGTTTCTGGCTCACTTTGGAGGGTGAATCCTTGAACTCTATTTTGGACAAAGAGCATATTAGGCAGCCTTCATGTTCTGAATGGGAAACATGAACAACTTCCATGTTAGAGGGGACCTGTTCCAATTTGATTTTGGTAGATTTGAAATATCTAGGAATTCCTTGGGAAGAAGGAGAAAATCTGAGGCCCTCCTAATAAGGTTATGAGGATTTCAAACTCCCTTTGCAGAAGTAGTAGTGAGGCTCTCTTTAGGCTCAGTGTTAAGCCTTGCAGCAACATTGATAGAAACAAAATCTCTGCCCGTTTTTGGGAGAATGGTGAAATTTCAAGCCTTCACCTTCTGTTGGCACAGATTTGAGGCATGATTTTTTAGAATCAAGTTTTGATTTTGGTTTCTTTGATTACAAATGTTTTGACCAACCTAGTCGAGAGGGAGAACATCTTTGATATTTTGTAGGAGTGGAACTAGATTTGAAGTTCAATTTTGATGATACTTTGTTTGGAAACAATCCTGGGTGGTGTAGCGATAGAGCGTGAGTCCTTTCTGATATATATGCAAGTGCGAGCCTACTTTTGGCAGATGTGAATGATCTTAAGGCATTAAATTCCAAAAGTAAAAATCTGATTCTTCATTTAATAAATGAAGCATGCTTCACTATTTTTTGGTTGAATTGGAACTTCTATGGCTTTTATTTTGATAAGAGTAAGAGCTCAGACAGTCTCATGAGAAGGAATAGGAATGAACTGTCATGTGCACAAGTAGACATTCTTAAAGACTCCATTGAAAAGAAAGTTCCCACTACTTCTTGGGTAGATGGTATAGGTTCTAGAAGCCATTGGGATGGTGTGGTATTTCCAAGTGTAAAATAAATACGTCTTGGGGGCTCCATATTCTTGTGGTTATATACTGAAGGGCCTCAAGTACATTTTTCAGAATTACAATGTCTCAGAGCCTCTACAAAGAATGGTAAAGTTTCTAAAGCACCTGACACAGTATCTGAGGTCTTACAAACCTCTTTTGCTGTTGGCAAAGTTTCTGAGGTCTCTTGTGTAAGGGAAGGTTGCAGAGTCTACATTGGGGGAAGTTGATATTCTAAGGAATCTTGGGAAGTTGTTGAAGTTTTTGTAACCTTATTGTAAGAAGATGTTATTTCTAGAAAACTTTTGTGAAACGGTGGAGTTTAATTGTACCATAATGAGAGTAAGAAAGTTGAAGTGTTCCAGTATCAGATGATGACTGTCCTAAAGTCTCAAGTGTCAAAGGAGGGACGGAAGCCTCTTGGGAGAACAAAAATTATCTGGAGACTCTTGAGCAGATGATGCATGTCCAAGTGATTCCTATGCTGATATGGACAGTCCCAGAGCTTCTTGGGAATGCAATGAATTTCCTGTATAGCCTTGCTGAGAGGATAATCTACTTGTGCAACTTAAGATATTTCCTGACAATGTTGTGCTGAATGGGATAATGACCAAGTCCCAGATGCAGGTAGAGTGGGTCTTAGAAAACCTAGGTCCAGTGGAGGAGGTCCGAGAGATTCATCCAGAGATACTGATGGTCCAAAAATTTCTTTTGCACATACAGATGGTCCTATAGTACTTTGGCCAGAGAATGAAATTTTTAGAGTTTCTAGGGTAGACGGAAAAGTTTCTGAAATCCCTAGATAAGAGTCTGATATGTTACCAGCTTCTTGGGGGATGCCAAATTTCTTATGTCTCTCGCATAAGGGGGGCCAGTTTTAGAGTCTGTACTGAAAGACCCATATGTGCTACAGCATTTTGGGCAGGTGCTGAAGTATCTATAATCCCCTGGGTAGAAGTTGCCTTTTCTAGAGTGCTATGCATAGATGGTGATGTTTCTCATGGTCCTTTGAGTATTCCCTAGTCCAAGATTTCTTAGATCAGATAATGAAAATGACTGTCCTTAATGCCAGTGTTCAAAACAAGTGCCTGAAGCCTATTTAGGTATAAGAAAATATCTGGAGACCCAAAAGCATTTATTGAATGTCTATCTGCTGAAATAGACAATCTCAGAGCCTTTTGTGAAATCATAAAACTCTGGCTTAGGTTTTCTGAGTTGGGGAATCCTCTTGTAAATATAACGATGTGTCCCGACAACATTTTTTTCTGAGAGGGAGAGTGACCCTCTTTCCAGATGCAGGTGGAGTGGAACCCATAGATGCTTGCTCGGGAGTAGAAGTTTTCAGGGATTCCTCCATAGATACTGATCCTCCTAAATTTCTTTCTCAGATATAGATGGTCCCACAGTACTTTGGCAGAGAATGAAATTTCCAGAGATCGTGAGGTAAATGGAAAAGTTTCTGAAGTTCTTGGGGAAGAGTCTGATATATTACAAGCCTCTTTGTTAGATGAAATATTCTGATGTCTCTGGCATACGGGAGCCTGTTTTAGAATCTGCACTGAATAAAGGAGATGTGCTAGAGTATTTTGGACAGGTGGTGTAGTTCTATATTCCTTTTGGTAGAAGATGGTATTTCTAGAGTGCTATGGGTAGATCATGGTGTTTCTAGTGCCCCCATGAATATTCAGATAGCCCAAGGTCTCCTCGATCAGATAATGCTAATGATAAGGACTGCCCTGGATGCCCTTGTTCCAAACAAGTGCCTGAAGCCTCTTCAAGTGACAGGGAAGTATCTGAAGAACTATGAAAATATGGTGAGTGTCAAAGAGATTCCTTTGCTGATATGGACAATCCTAGAGCCCCTTGTGCAGACAATGCATTTACTGGACAGTTTTGCTTCAGTGGTTTCATAAAGTAACCTGTTTGCATGAACACATTTTTTTTAAATCTTTGTCCATAAATGAAATTCTATCAGGCCCCCTTTGAGATGAGGCAGTATTCACAAAGTGTTGGTTAGATGGAGAAAATCCCAGAGCTCTTTAAGAAATTGTTGGTTATCTCAATGTCACTTGTTCAGTTATAGAAGGCCTGTGCACCTTTGGCAATTGTTGAAAATCTCATTGTCTCTATAATAGATGTCAGAGTGTCTATAGACCTTGAGAGAGATTTCAAAATACTACAAATCTCTGTATAAAATGGCAAAGGATCTGTTGTCTCTTAAGCAATATTGGGAAGAATGCAGAGGCCACTCCAAAGAAGCATGAATTTTTGGAACACTTTGAGCTAATAATGGTGCTGTTACTACAGACTTTTGGAGAGCACCATGTGTAGATATTGATGTTCCTAAAGGATCTTTTGAAGATCGAGCAGGTCCACAATCTTGTGGAATTGATGATGAATGTACACCAGCCTCTTGGGATAAAGAAGGTTCTAGGTCTTCTTGAGAAGATATGAACATTTCTAGAGGTTCTTTTTCAGATTTTGAATGTCCTACAAATGATTGTGCTGATATGGAAGTTCCAAGAGCCAGGATAATGAATCTCCTAAACACCCTTACTTAAGTGGCGATAATCTGAGAATCCCTTTGGCAGCTCTAGACAATTTTGAGTACAATTGAGCTGATAATAAATATTGGGAGGTCCCTAGTACAGAAGGGTTAGGTCTCAGTGAACATTTAGAAGATAGAGAAAAATGAACAGATTTTTGGAGAGATGATGTTTCCTAAATTTATTAGTCAGAAACAGAAAGGAACAGGGCATTTAGGGCAGACATTGAATGTCCCAGATTTACCGGAAGAGGTGTCAATGTTTCAAGACTCACAGATGAAGACTCTGAACATTTAAAAACCATTAGGCGAGATGTTATAGTTTCTGATGACTTTGGAATCCATTGGGAATTTCCCAACTACTCTGTGAATCAGGTTGAAGTTGCCGAGCACCGTGCACATCTAAAGAACTTCTACTTTCTGGAGAGAAGAAGATGTTTCTAGAATAACTTGAGAAGCTGAAACATATTACAATATTCCCTGGGCAGGAAATATGTGTTTCTTGTGGGAGAGATGGGAACTTTGCCACAAACCCTTGATTATAAGAAGTGTCTTGCACTTTGTGGGAAGGTCTGGAAGATTCTGTAGACCCTTGGACAAATGGTCAATGTCCTAGAGACTCTTGTCCTGATATACACTATCACAAAGTACCTTGGAGAGATAATGAACGTCCTTCATATGCCTTCTGATGTGTTGTTTATCCTAGAGTCACTTTTGTGTATACAGATATTTTCTACCACAACTGATCAAGTGGGGAATGTTCCAGAGTACCTGGTGTAGGTGGGGTAGGTCCCAGAGACTCTTGGGAAGATAGAGAATGTTTTAGATAAGTTTGGACATTTGGTGAAGAATCTAGATGCTTCTAGTAGGTGTGTACAGTTCTGATTTATTTTGGGAAGATAGAGAAAAGCTCCCAGTATGTTGGAGTGTATAACTGAAAGACATTGTGTCCTTGAGGCAGATAGAAATTTTTCTACAGGCCCTGAAATAGACAGAGCAGTTTTAAACACCCCTTTGGCAGATGAACAGTCTTTTAATTTCCACTTTGAAAATTAAGAATTGGCATCAATTCATCGGAAAGAGATCATCATTGGTATATGGAAAAGTCTCTGTTTTCCTCTGATTAACGATGCATTCCTATACCTCTTGGGAAGATGTAGGTGTTCTTGGAACACCCTGAATAGACACAGGAGGTCTGAGCATCCATGAAACAGATGGAGATATTCCTAACTCCACTTTGTTATGTAGAAATAATCCTAGAGTCATGGGAGTAGATAATGAAGATATCAAATCCACTCTTGAGGAATTGGATAACACTAGATTTCCATGTGCACAGGTAGTAACTTCCAGAGTGTTTTTTCCACATGAATAAAGGCAAGATTCCACAACTTCTAGTAAAGATAATGAATGTCTGGAACTCACTTGAACATATAAGGAAATTTCCAAAGACTCTAGGAAAGAGGATAGAGTGCTTTGCCCTGATAAAGGAAACATCATTTGCCCCTTTCAAGAAGTCAAAGGTCATAAAGTGTCTGGAGCAGATGGATCTCTTTGGTGAACCCTTTGTGCAGAATTCCAATATCCAAGAGGTCCCATAGAATGAAACATAGGGCCCTAGATAGCCTTGCATAGATTTAGAGTAACGAAAAGTTTCTTCTTCTGACAGTTTAGATTTTAAAAGGCACGGAAAGAATGGAAATAACTCAAGTTTTCTGGGGCATATACAGAATGTTCCCATGGCTCATCACATTCCACATGTCATCAGGTAGTTGTAGAAGTTTTGCATATGCCTGATGAAAATGATGATTATCTTGGGGAGTCCCAGGGTGGTAGCAAAAGTTCTACAAAAATTTTGGAGACCCTGGAACAGATTTCAAAGTTTCTACCATTTTTGGCATGCTGGCTATATCCCTGAGACTCTGCGGTACATGATGCATATGCTAATGTACTTTGTGCAGAGGGGAACTTGATAATGTATGTTGTGTATATGAGGAAGTTCCTGGTAGCCCTTGAGCATGTATGTTGTCCTAGACTCCTTTGTGCAGCGTGGCTAGACCCTTGTGTAAATACACAGGAACCTAAAGTTTCTTGAGGACATTGAAAAGTTGATTAGCTCACCTGGGAAAAGGAGTAAAGTCCCAGAGTCTCCTGAGGACAAGGATCATATACTGAACTTCCTTCATGAGATGGAGAAGTTTCTAATGTCTCTCTTTTAAGTGACATTGCCCGTGATAACTATTTGTATTTTGGACTTTTACTTGGATGTCTGCAGAAGATAACAAAGGCCCCAGAGTTCCTTTTGAAGATGCTGATGGACTCAGTGATCAGATACACTAACTTCTAGAGCCAGATGAGCAGAGATTAGAAATGCTGGATTACTTGGGACATGTGATGAAAATCTTCTAGGCACTTAATTAAATGGTGAAGATTTTGTAGGAACTGGGATAAATGGACAGATTACCACAGGCTCTCTGACAGAAGACAAATGGCTGAGATTCATTCGGACAAGTTGAGATGATTATAGATTAGCAAAAAAATGAGGTAAAGATAAAGTTCTCCATGAGGAAATGAAAAAAAAATCACAGAGTTCCTTGTGCATACAAAGAAATTTCCAGAGGTGATCCAAAATATAGAAAATGTTCAGGATATCCTGAACTCACAGAAATTTGGAATATTTCCTGAGAACCAGAGCTAGATATTCCAGTACCTCGAAGAGAGGCCAAAGACCCTCGTGTGCTCTTTTCAGATTGAGAAGGTTTCAGAGATCTGGCGACAGATGGTGGATACTGTAAAGAATTTTGCACAGACAGGGAAGTTTTCTGAGGGATTTCGGATGAAGCAGGATACTTCCTAGTTCCTTGATTACACAGCAATGTCACTAGAGTTCCTTTTGCAGACACAGATAAGTCCAAAGACCCTTGTGGATACAGAAGGGGCCACAAGCCCTTCTGCACCCTGACACTCACAAATATACCTGACTAGATTGCAAAGATTCTAACAGTGTCTGGGTATTTTGTAAAAACATCAGAGGTTCTGTCCTTGATGCAAAATGTCCTACTGTATTTTTTACAGATGTCAAATTTCCAATTGTGCCTTTGGCAGGTAAGAGACTCTCCACAGTGTCCTTTGAAGCATAGGAATTCTCTAAGAGTCCCTGTGCAGATTTGGACAATTTCTGAGTTCCTTGTGATGGTGGGCATGTTCCCACAATCATTTCATCAGAACAAGAAGATGCTGGAGTTGTTTATCTTGATGACAAAACAGCCAGATGCCCTGGTACACATGGAATGTTCCCCTGGTCACTTGGGTAGATGGAGAATTTTTATATGGCACTGGAACTGCTTTGAAAAGTGTAGAAATTTGCAGTCTCTTCAGCTAATTATGCTAATTTCCGCATTTCCTCAGATGATATAACATGTTCCAGAGGCCCATATGCAGGTTTCAAAGCTCTTATATTCCCAAAGCCAGAAGGAAAAAAGGAATCTGCAGATCTACGGCAGAACTTAGAAATCATCTAGGCATTAGAGTTTGTTACCAAGTGTCTATTATGCTTGCAGCAGACTGACAAGTTTCCACACCCTCTCTCACACCTGAAAAATGCCCCAAGGTATTCTGGGAATATTGCTATTGCCTCAAATTTTTTGAGGAATATACTGACTGTTTTGAAGTCCTTTGCATAAAAGACAAAGTACTTGGGCAAGCAAAGTTACCTCTGTAGCTCTCGAGACCCATTAGGAAATTTCAAAATAGCAAATTTCCTAGAGACCATGGATTATATAAAGGATTTTCCTGAGCACCTAGAGAAAATGATAAATGTTCTATGTGTTCTAGTGAAGACAAAAATTTCCCTGATGTTTCTAGCTAGATTTGTTATGTTCTGTACTTCTTGTAAACCTTATAGTATGTTGGATAGATGAAGAAAAATTTTAGACTATTGGGAAGAAATTAGATGTTTCAAAGCCCTATTAGACGGTAGCAGAGTCCCTACAATTCATTGTGTTGATATAGATAGTGTTAGAGACCCTTGTTCACATAGGGAAGATCCTAGATTCTTGGGCAGATTCCCAAAATTCTACAGTTCCTTTTGTAGGTAAAGAAATTACCAGCAGTGTTTGAGCAGATGGAGAAACACTGAGTTACTTATGGGCACATTGATTAGTCTCTAACTTAGAAGGTGGATGTCTATCTGTGCTTTGTGCCTGTGTGGGCTTTACCAAAGTAGGTTCTATATAAGGAATAGATTTTCAGGAATTTGAGCAGTTTTCAGCATCACCTGCCTGATGTGTTCACTTCCAGTTTTTTGTGAAGATGGTCAAAATTAACCATCTTTTTTCAAAGATGGAGAAGGAGGCTCATTGGGCTACCAGCTGTCCTGTTTAGGTGCTGAGGAGATCCATCTGGAGGGGTGAGTGTGTGTGATCCAGGGGTGGAAATCCCGGAAGAGAGCATAAACCCCCCTCCCCAAGCTCCTTCTGAAGGGTTGTCTTTCTTACCGACAAGGCCCACTCCAAGCCTGCTTGCTCTGAAAGGTCCTTGCTCAGGAACAGGTTTCTGCTCCTACACTGAGGCTAGCCACCCAGAGAGGTGAGTGCCTGCCTACCGGGCTGGCCTCAACAACCCCCAAAATTAGCACGGGCACCTTCAGCTTGGAGGCAGAGTCTCCTGTGCTATTCTGGACCGTCCCTGCCTGCCACATTCTTCCTTTTATCCCAGGTTCATTGGGTTACATGTTGTCCCTGTTTTGGTGCTGAGGAATTCCATCTGGACTGAATGATAGGGGAAAGACCATGGACTGAATGATAAATCCCTATTCAAACTAGGCAAACGACCAGGAGTGAATACACAAATTAACATGATCAGTAATGAAAAAGGAGACATAACCCCAGACACAGAGGAAATTCAGAAAATCATTAGATCTTACTACAAAAGCCTATATGCCATAAAATTGGAAAATATTAAAGAAACAGACACTTTTTAGATAAGTTCCATATACAAAAGTTTGCCCAGAACCAGCTCAGTCGGTAGAGCATGAGACTCTTAATCTCAGGGTCGTGGGTTCGAGCCCCACGTTGGGCGCCAAAATGTAACGGCGTAAATGAATGCAGACAGAGTGTAAAAATATATATATATAGCTTTAATGTAGAAATAGACTTACAGAACCACCGTTCCCGCGGAGACCAGGAAAGCAGAAGCAAGCGCTCGGAGCTTGCTCGCCAAATTTATAGGCAGACATTAGCCCGAGGCGAACACGCCCCCTAAGGGGCGGGACTTATCCCTACAATCATATGTTTTTTTTCTTTCAGTTTATTTATATGCTGGATTACGTTGATAGATTTTCATATGTTGAACCAGCCCTGCATCTCAGGAATGAAGCCTACTTGATCATAATGGATAATTTTTTGGATGTGTTCTTGGATTCGATTTGCCAGTATTTGGTTGAGGATTTTTGCGTCGATATTCATGAGTGAGATTGGCCTTTAGTTCTCTTTCCTGGTTGAGTCTTTGAGTGGTTTTGGTATCAGAGTAATTGTGGCTTCATAAAAGGAGTTTGGTAATGACCCTTCTGTTTCTATATTGTGGAATACATTAAGGAGTATAGGTATTAGATCTTCTTGGAAGTTCTGGTAGAATTCCGCATTGAAACCATCTGGTCCTGGGCTTTTTTTGGTAGGGAGGTTTTTGATAACCTCTTCTAATTCTTCGCGAATAACAGGTCTATTTAGATTGTTCACCAGGTCCTGATTTAACTTTGGTATATGGTATTTATCTAAAAAAGTATCCATTTTCTTTACATTTTCCAATTTTGTGGCGTATAGGCTTTTGTAGTAAGATCTAATGATTCTCTGAATTTCCTCTGTGTCTGTGGTTATGTCTCCCTTTTCATTTCTGATCTTATTAATTTGCAAATTCTCTCTCTGCCGTTTGATTAGATTGGATAGTGGTTTGTCAATCTTGTTGATTTTCTCCAGGAACCAGCTTTTTGTTTCATTGATTCTTTGTATTGTTTGATGTGTTTCTATTTTGTTGATTTCAGCCCTCATTTTGATTATTTCCAGTCTTCTACTCCTCCTAGGTGAGTCTGCTTCTTTTTTTTTTCTAGAGCTTTCAGGTGGGCTGTTAAGTTTCCAATGTGAGCTTTCTCTGTTTTCTTTAAGTGGGCACTTAGTGCGATGAACTTTCCTCTTAGCACTGCTTTCATAGTGTCCCATAAGTTCGAGTATGTTGTTTCTTTATTTTCATTGAATTCCAGGAAGACTTTAATTTCTTTCTTTATTTCTTCCTTAATCCAGGTATGGTTCAATAGTTGACTGTTCAGTTTCCATGACATTGTATGCTTTCTGGGGGTAGCATTATTGTTGAATTCTAACTTTAATCCATGGTGATCTGATAAGACACAATATTTTTTTGTAACTGTGGATGTTTGCTTTGTTACCGACTATGTGGTCGATTTTCGAGAAGGTTCCATGAGCGGCAGAGAAGAAGGTATATTCTTTCCTATTTGGATGGGATGTTCTATAGATGTCTGTTAAGTCCATTTGATTCATTACGTCCATTAATTCTCTTCTTTCTCTGTTAGGTTTCTGTCTGATTGACCTGTCCATTGGTGAGAGAGGAGTGTTGAAGTCTCCTATTATTAGTGTGGGCGGTTTGATGGCTGCCTTGAATTTTAGCAATATTTCGTTTATGTACGTGGGTGATTTTATATTAGGGGCATAGATGTTCAGGATTGAGACTTCATCCTGATGAACTGTTCCTGTTATGAGTATAAAATGCCCCTCTCCATCTCTTCTGATTGATTTAAGTTTGAAGTCAACTTTGTTAGAGATTAGTAGGGCCACACCTGCCTGTTTCTTAGGTCCATTTGCTTGATAGGCCTTTTCCCAGCCCTTTACTCTGAGTAGGTGCCTGTCTTTGTGGTTGAGGTGTGTTCCTTGTAAACAGCAGAATGTTGGATCCTATTTTCTTATCCATTCTCTTAGCCTGTGCCTTTTTATAGGTGAGTTGAGTCCATTGACATTAAGTGATATGAATGACCAGTGGTTGTTAACTCCGGTCATTTTTTTTTAGTCGTAGAGTTTGTGTGTTTCCCTTCTTTGTTTTGTGTTGGTGAAGGGTCTCTAGATGTCTGAGTTATTGTGGTCATTGTTGGACTCCTTGGTTAGTGATTTTCCTTCAATTACTTTCTGTAAGGTTGGATTTGTGGCTGCGTATTGTTTAAATTTGTTTTTATCCTGGAAAATTTTATTTTCTCCATTTATAGTGAATGAAAGCTTGGCTGGGTATAGTAATCTGGGCTTGCACACATGGTCTCTCAGTTTCTGCAGTACATCTATCCAGGACCTTTCTGGCTTTCATGGTTTCCATGGAGAAGTCAGGTGTAAGTCTGATAGGTTTACCTTTATAAGTAATTTGGCCTTTTTCCTTTGCAGCTCTTAATATTCTTTCCTTATTCTGTATGCTTTGTGTTTTGATAATTATATCGCGAGGGGATTTTTTTTTTGATCCAGCCTACTCGGTGTTCTGTATGCTTCTTGCACCTTCATAGGTATATCTTTCTTTAGGTTGGGAAAGTTTTCTTCTATAATTTTGTTAAATATATTTTCTGGACCATTGAGCTGCCCTTCTTCTCCTTCTTCTACTCCTATTATTCTTAGGTTTTGTCTTTTTATTGTGTCCCATATTTCCTGAATGTTTTGTGATGAGAGTTTGTTGGACTTGCTGTTTTCTTTTATGAGTGTGTTTATTTTCTCTATGGTATCTTCAGAATCCGAGAGTCTTTCTTCTCTCTCTTGTATTCTGCTGGTTATGCTTGTTTCTGTAGTCTCTATTCGTTTACCTAGATTTTCCATGTCCAGCCGGCCCTCTGTTTGTGTTTTCTTCCTTGCCTCCATTTCAGTTTTCAGGTCTTGAACTGTTTCCATTATCTGTTTGATTGTTTTTCCTTGGTTGTCTAGGGTATCATTCACTGATTTATTCAATTCTTCAAACTTTCTGTTATATTTCTCATCCATTTCTATAAGGGCGTATTTTACATGCTGTTTAAGGGTGTCAATCAGTTTCATGAAGTCAATCTTTTCTCCTTCTTCTTGATAAAGGGGTTATTGTCCTCCCGTTGTGAGGTCGCTTGTTTCTGGTGGCTTCATGTTGCTTTTCAGCTTGTTGGGCGAATTCTTGCCTTGACATCGGCCCATCTCTTCTTCCAAATGCTCCCTATGGATCTTCTTTTACCGGATCAGGTCTCCTTGCCTACCAAACGCTGGCTCTCCACAATGTTGGCTCTCCTGGCGACGAGAGATCAGGCCTCCATGCTGGTTGGGCAGCTCACAAACAAAGCACCTACCCCGCTTGGTGCAGGCAGGCCACAGAAACAAAGGAACTGCTGCCTGCCCGGGAGCCCGAGTACTCGGACACAGCGCCCAGATAGGCTGGGCTGGGCGATAGAACATGCCAAAAGAGGGCGGTGGGGCTGAAGTGGGGAGGGCTCTGGATGGAAGCTGGGTGGGCGAGGAAGAAAGAGGCATCACCCAGGGAGTAGAGGCCCTGCAGAGAGACCAAAAAGGACAGGGGGCCAAAAAACCCCGAGCTCCCCGTCCCAGGCTGGCGCCGAGGGCCAGAAACTCACCCCAATGCTGGGGCTCCTGGTGCCGAAAGATCAGGCCCTTGATATTCATTATTATGAAGTAATATAAAAATCAATAGAAAATAACCAATGAATAGATTGGATCTAGGAAAAAAAAACATTAATGTGAGTTGTTGACTCAGACACCAAAGACTTTTTTACAAAAAAAAAAAAAAACACACACATAAAGGGATTGAGTTACTTGGCAAAATATGACTCATGTATTTGGGAAGATGAGTGGGGTTTTTATTTTGGGTCTCCAGGCGGCTGTGTGAGCAGCATTATAGGACCTGCATGCTGGATATTTCTGTGGGTAAGTAGGGAAGAAACCTGCCTATGAGGGGTGTTATGACATAAGTATAGCCTTGGTGATGTCACAAAACTGTGGTTGGGGTTGGCAACTCTCTTCCACATGAAGCACTAGTCTTCTGTGAAGGTGGGCTTACTATCTTCACGGTGGCTGAGGAGGTGAGTTCAGCTCTTGGGCTCCACAACTGTTCAACAGGATTAGGCAGCTGAACATTTCCAGAAGATGGAATCTGGAGAGCCAAGACATTTTCTTTTGGTAAATATGTTTAGGAAGCAACTGTGACCTCTGTAGTCCCAGAGAGGTTTCCTTCAAATCTCCTATGAGTCTAAAATTTATGTTGTTAACAGCTTCTATATTTGATAGCTGTGGGGACAGTGAATGTCAGGTGTTCTTCCCACTTTATCTTTGCTATCAATGTCCAATTCATCAGTCCACGAAAGTGGCAAAGATCCTCTTTGTCCATATGTGTTTTAAAAGATATTAATTATTTCTAAGTGGTGCTGTTGCCCAGATTAATGAGTCTTTATTTTTGCAGTTTGTCTCACAAAACTCACTTCTCTAATGAAGACATGGAATGGCTTTATGTAATAAACCTGGATCTAGATAGGAGACACAATACAGAGAGCCAGTGGACTGGAGTGCCATGACCTTGGGCAGGTGGTTTTGGATCAACCACCTAACCAACAGCTTGAGTGGGAAGGAGAGAAGTGGCTGTCCTTCGAATTCTTTGCCATCTGTTCAGATTTTTCTTTCTCACTTTGGGCATAAGCATCCAGTCTCCTCTCATTGACACAGTCAGTCAGGAATTAGGTTTCTCAGTAGAGGTCCATTGCCTTTGTACAGCAGGAATGTGTCTCTGATACACATATACTGAGCTGTAGACAATAGTTTGATAATTTTCCTATGAATTTCTTAAGACCAAATTACATTTAGGCAGCCCAAATCTATTCAGCACTGCCTTTGTCACCTTCTCCAAAGATCTTCCAGAAAAGAGTCTTGACCTCGGATCCTCCCCTTCTTATCCTTGCAGGCACTTATGGTGTAGGAAACCACTTTGTGTCTGATTGAAACTGAAGAATTCTTCCCAGGCAGAGATTGGCAGCTATGAAGCCCAAGCACAGAAAGAGAGCCAAGAGACAGTGGAACAGGAGTGTTGTGGCCTATCTCAGTAAATCTACCACCATGATAAAGATGCCTCTTAGTATGAGATGCATGACACCTCTCCAGAAGAAGAATGGGCCAACTCTCCAGAAGCAAAAACTGAGTAAGCCTTTTGAGGCCCTGGAGAATATTGTTGGCCGCAGAATTTCTCATGGCTGGAAGGAGCCAATGAACCAGTCACCCAGTAGAAAGCCATCATTCTAGATCAACTGCCAACATATACCTCTCTCTATTTGTTGAAATATGATGGGATTGATTGTGTCTATGGCTTGGAGCTTCACAGCGATGAAAGGATTTTAAACCTTAAGATCCTGCCTAATAATGTGCCATTTCCTCAGGTGACAGACACTCATCTGTCAAACACCATAGTTGGCAGAGCAGTGAAACATACATTCACGGGCACAAATGGCTCTAAGGAAGACTGGAATGGGATGGTCCTAGAGGAGGTGCCAATCATGAAGACCTGGTTCTATATTACCTACAAGAAAGATCCGGTCTTGTACATTTACCACCTCCTGGATGACTACCTTGAAGGCAACATCCACTTCATGCCTGAATGTCCTCCAGTAGAGGTGACTTTGGAATTAGGCAGGGCTATAAGGAGGAGTGCAGTGGCGTGGTCCCAGATGAGGTGCAGACCATGATGACCTGTTTCTACATTGTCAAGAAGACTGATCCAGTCCTGTACCTTTACCACCATCTTGATGACTCCATTGAAGGCAACATCCACTTCTTGCCTGAATGTCCTCCAGTAGAGGTGACTTTGGAATTAGGCAGGGATTCCTTGGCAGGCAAAAGTGTGCAGTACAACAAAAAGATGGAACCTAGGAGATAGGTAAAATTATTTGCCAAGTTCCCACCAAACTTTCTGTGTGTTTCATCAAGTTTAATAATGACTTCCATATCTATTTCTATGATTTGGTGAAGATCTGTTAAAGTGAAATTCTCAAATTTTGATGGGCACACTTAAAACTGTGTTTGGGGAATGTGTTTTTTTCAGAGATACCTCAGTTCTTCTATTAATCCTGGCATTTTTTCCAATGGAATATTCTTGCTCGAAAAATAAAAATTTGTGAACATGTTGTGTTCTTTGGTGAATGATGGATTGTGTTTGGTGGATGGGACATCACAGAAATGCATGCCTCAAAACAAAGCAGGATTAATGGTCTTTCCCCTTGGAGAGGATGGACTGGGGTTGCTTGGTGTGGTAAAGGAAATGATGGCTGTCTAGGAAGTAGTGGAGAGGGGACAAAATGTTTTAGGATCTCGGGGCGGGATAAAGCTTGAGGGAAAAACATGTCAACTGGAAAGATGTGACAGATATCAGAGTGAGGTATTGGGACTTAAGAGGATAAAGAGTAGATTAATCAGGAAGGGACACAAATGTATATTCAAAATCAGAGAAAATTAGGTTTCATTTGATGAATTGTTTAATTCGTACTGGCTGTAAGTCACTGGATGTTTGAACTCCACTGGAGCATGTTGAGTGACCAGGTGCCTCCTGCTTAGAGAAAAGTGTCTACTCCAAGTTGCTCTTCAGCATTGGGATGGACGTCAAGCTACCTACTTCCTTTTGTCAGAATTCTTTCTGCCACCTACTTTGTCGTGCCTGGATTGGGTATGCCTTGAACTCTCATAGGTCATTTTCATGCCATCCAACCCTTGTGAGTTCATTTAAATAATTGCCCTGCCATATCTGGAAAACAGTGTTCCCTTTCATTGATCATGTTCTGTAGGACTTGGGCTATAAAACTCATCGACAGACGCACCCACACACAGGATAAACATGTACACATTGATGCCCACTAATGTGTGACATGCACACATATGATGAGTGCCATCAAATCAGTAAACGAGGGAATCCCTGATGGTAGGTGTACTGTGGCAAAGACCCCACAAACCCATCAGACCCCCAAATTCCAGTATGGTATTGATGTCTGACTCCCATCATGTAAGGATCCTGCCATCCTGTAACGGGGCGATTTTTTCTTCCTTCATCTTCACAAACTTGGTTAAAATGTTAGAGTTGTCAAACTGCCAGTTCGGGTCCATCATGTAGATCAGCTGTCCCAGGTCAGGTGATTTGGCTACAATTTGTGAGAGAGCTTGTACCAGGGCATTCTGGTACACCCTCACCTCTTCTTCTCCCAGTCCTCATCATCACTCTTGTGGCTGGGCTTGGAGCACAAAGAATGCAAAATGGAAGAAGCCTCCTCCTCAGTGGAAATCAATGTCCATCTTTCATTTGACCTGACTCTCACAGGGAATGCAGCACATTGTATCCTTCTAGGTCTCTTCATTCATCAGTACACTCATTTTTCCAATGAATGATTGAATTCATCCATTCTTCCTTATCTCTCTCTCTCTCTCTTCTTCCTTCCCTTCTTCCATTTCCCCCTTATAGTAGTAATTTGAGCAGTGGGGCTGCGTTCCCAGCACCATGGACGCCTAGCTAGCTTATGCCCCGAAATAACAACACAAAAACTGTATTCTTTTAAACACTCCCTGGCCCATTATTTTCAGCCTCTTAACCCATTTCTAATAATATATGTTGCAGCACGTGGTGTGCTTACCAGGAAAGATTCAGCATGTCTGACCTGCTGGCTGGCTACATCGTCATCTGCCTCAGAGAGCAGAGCTACCCTGTGAGCCCGGGAGAGGGATAACCTGGCGTCTCTAAGCTCACTTCCTCTTCCTCCCATCACTCTGTTATATTTACCCCACCCACCTATGTTCTAACCTATCAGGGCAAACAGTTTCTTCATTTAATTAACCAATGACCATCATTTCCCCTATTTCTGTTTAAACAGGAAAGGAATCTTTAACTTTAACATAGGAATATAACACATAACAAAACAGAACAGTTATCAAGCTAGAATGTCAGTCACAATATTTATATCTATTTTATCTTTTATCATAATATTTGAAATCTATAACTATCTATCTATTTTCAACACCATCAAAGTCTCCAGAAGAATACAATATTCCCGAAGCAAACAAAAAGTAAGCCATTATCAAAGTCTAGAAATGACAGAGACATCTCGCTCCCTGGTCAGTCACCGAGAGTTCCACTGTACCATTAGGGTATCCATCCTCAGCTTACAGGCCCACAGACATTTCCACAAAGCAGAAAATTTCAAAGGCAGTCATTATCTGCTTGTCTTGAAGAATGTCTTGCAGACTCTTTCATGAATCAGGAATACCAAAAGACCATCTCACCTTTAGGCAAGTTCAGTAGTCCTCTCTCTGCGTGTTCTGTGTGTCCAGTTTATGCAATTGTCCAGGTAAGAGCAGTTTCTTGCCCAAATAGCTATCAAACTCCATAAGGATCCTCGTTGATGCCCACCTTCTTTTTGAAGTAGATTTTTGCTGCCAGGAGCAGTGTGTCTCATTGTCACAAAACCCTAAGGTATAAAAACATTAAATAGCATATTTCGTAGTCTAAGAAAGATATGAAGAATGCCTATCTAACTGAAATATATATCTATATAACTAGAAATCTAACTAACATGACTACAAACGTGACAATTATTAATGATTATCCATGAACAACCTATATACATTACATTTTTAAGTGAACTACACAATCACAATACCTTAATAAAGATCAAATGTGCATATACATATAAGAAAATTGACCTTAAATCTCTATCAATATTGCAAAATCTATACTAATGCAAATTATTCATATCTATATTACATCTAACTTTAAATATAAAAGAACATTTATAAAGCATATTTGGGAACATTGGTCAGTTTTTTTCTCTCCAAACTCCTTCCTGTTGTATGGGGGCATCATTAATTAGATGTTTCATGGTATAACCTGTGTGCTAGTTTCATCTCAGTTGGCAGTTGAGCGAAGCAGTGTTTCGAAGATGTTCACAGCAACCTTTCAGGAGGGCGTGGTCCTTCATACCATGTTGGGATAGACGCAATCCACAGACTCTCACCCTCTGTGAAAACAAAATAAGAAACTCCTTTCCAATGCATCATGTCCTTAGATCTAAATTTCAAAGTCAAGGCATTTTCAAAGTATCTATGTTGGATTAGTTCAGAAGCATTTATAAACAAATATCTTTTAGCAGCTATTGCTCCTTCCTCAGAATTCAGACGATTCAAACAGAGCATAATTAGCATACAATATCAAAATTCTCTGTGTATTTTCCATCATTGTGAGCTTCAATTTAAGCTCTATTTTGTTGATTTTTCCATTGTCCTTGGCTTCTCAGCAGCCCTCATTGTCCGCCATATTCAGAGAGTCCGGATTTATCCCCTGCTTTTTCAGTCACAGTCCAGCTGGCCTTGGTGAGCTCCCAATAGATCAGCCCCACTGTCTCCGTGGGTGGGTGCACCCCTCTTGGTCCTGACTTCCTTGCTCATCTTCTCCCTCCTTCTGTTCCTCATTGGGACTTTGGGAGCTCAGTCCAGTACTCCAGTGTGGATCTCTGTCTCTATCTCCATCCATCGCCAGATGAAGGTTCTATGGTGATATGCAAAATATTCATCAGTATGGCTATAGGATACGATCATTTCAGGTTCCCTGTCTTTAGCAGCCCCAGGAACTAACTGGGGACATTGCCTTGGGCACCTGGAAGCCCCTCTAGGTCCAAGTCTCTTCCCAACCGTATGATGGCTCCCTTAATTAAGATATGTGCTTCCCTGCTCCCCTATCCAACCTTCCTTTATCCCACTCATCCTGTTGCCCCAAGTTCTCCCCATTTTACCCTTCTCACTTTTCTCTCCCCTCCCTTTATCCCCCTACCCCTCCACCCTTAAGATCCCGATTTTTGCCTGGCAAACTTGTCTACTTCCCCTACCCAAAGGATAGCTATATGTTTTTCTTTGTGTTCACCTTCTTATTTAGATTTTTTTAGAATATCCAATTATAGACTCACTGACCTTTATTTAAGTCTAGAAACCAATTATGAGTGAGTACATCCCATGTTCATCAGGATACTCAGGATAGTATTTTCTATTTCCATCCAATTGCATGCAAAATTTAGAATTCATTGTTTTTTACCGCTGAGTAGTACTCTAATGTGTATATATTCCACACTTTCTTCATCCATTCTTCCATTGAAGGACATCTAGGTTGTTTCCAGGTTCTCTCTATTAAAATAATGCTGCTATGAACATCGTTGAACAAATGCCCTTTTCAGATGATCGGGCATCTCTTGGGTATATTCCCAAGAGTGGTATAGCTGGGTCCAGGGGTAGGTTGATCCCGAATTTCCTTAGAAACCGAAACACTGCTTTCCAAAGTGGTTGCACAATTTTGCATTCCCACCAGCAATGGATGAGGGAACCCATTCCTCCACAACCTCTCCAGCAGAGGCTATCATTGGTGTTTTTGATTTTAGCCAATCTGACAGGTGTAAGATGATATCTCATAGTTGTTTTGATTTGCATTTCCCTGATCGCTCAGGAGGTTGAGCATGACCTTAAGTGTCTCTTGGCCATTTGAACTTCTTCTGTTGAGAATTCTCTGTTCAGATCAGTGCCCCATGTTTTAATTGGGTTAATTAGCATTTTAAAGTCTAGTTTCTTGAGTTCTTTATATATTTTGGAGATCATACCTTTGTCTGTTGTGGGGTTGGTGAAGATCTTCTCCCAGTCATTAGGTTGCGTTTTTGTCCTAGTGACAGTATCCTTTGCTTTACAGAAGGTTCTCAGTTTCAGTAGGTACCATTTATTCAATGTTGCCCTTAATGTCTGTGCTTCTGTGGTTATACCTAGGAAGCGATCACCTGTGCCCATCTGTTGTAGGGTACCTCCCAATTTCTCTTCTATCAGGTTCAGTGTGCTTGGACTGATATTGAGGTCTTTGATCCATTTGGACTTGAGTTTGTGCGTGGAAATAGATATGGGTCAATTTTTCATTCCTCTACAGGTTGACATCCAGTTGTGCCAGCACCATTTGTTGAAGATGCTTTCTTCCTTCCATTGTATACTTTTAGCTCCTTTATCGAAAATGAGGTGTTCATAGGTTTATGGTTTAAAATCTGAGTCTTCTATACGATTCCATTGGTCGACTTCTCTGTTTTTATACCAATACTAAGCTGTTTTCAATACTGTACCTCTGTAGTAGAGTTTGAAGTGAGGGATGGTAATGCCTCAAGACAATCCTTTATTGTATATGGTTGTTTTGGCTATCCCGGGTTTTTTGTTTTTCCATATAAAGTTGATTATTGTCCTCTCAAGATCTGTAAAGAATTTTGATGGGACCTTGATGGGGATTGCATTGAATCTATAAATTGCCTTTGGTAGAATTGCGATTTTTACTATGTTGATCCTCCCAATCCAAGAGCAAGGGAGATCTTTCCACTTTCTGGTGTCCTCTTCAATTTCTTTCTTCAATTCCTTAAAGTTCTTCTCAAATAGATCTTTCACTTCCTTGGTTAGAGTTACCCCAAGATATTTTATGCTATTTTTGGCAATCAGGAAAGGTGATGCTTCTCTAATTTCCCTCTCTGCATCCATATCCTTTGTGTATAGGAGGGCAACTGATTATTTGGAGTTTATCTTGTGTCCTGCCACATTACTAAATGTGTTTATCAGCTGTAAAAGTTCTTTTGTGGAGTTTTTGGGGTCGCTTATGTACACTATCATATCATCTGCTAATAACGAAAGTTTAACTTCTTCCTTCCCAATTCGAATCCCCTTGATCCCCTTATGTTGTCTTATTGCAATTGCTAAAACTTCAAGCACTATATTGAAGAGGTATGGAGAAAGTGGACAGCCTTGCCATGTTCCTGATTTTAGTGGGATGGGTTTGAGTTTCTCTCCAGTTAGTTTGATGTTAGCTGTTGGTTTGCTGTAAATAGCTTTTATTATATTTAGGTATGACCCTTGTATCCCTAATCTCTCCAAGACTTTTATCATAAAGGGATGTTGAATTTTGTCAAAAGCTTTTTCAGCATCTAATGAAATGATCATATGTTTTTTTTCCTTTAAGTTTCTTTATATGATGGATTACATTGATCGATTTTCGTATGTTGAACCAGCCCTGCATCTCTGGGATGAGGCCTACTTGATCAAAATGGGTAATTTTTCTAATATGTTCATGAATACAGTTAGCCGGTATTTTGTTGAGGATTTTTGCATCGATGTTCATGAGTGAGATTGGCGTGTAATTCTCTTTCTTGGTTGAGTCTCTTTGTAGTTTTGGTATCAGGGTAACTGTAGCTTCATAAAAGGAATTTGGCAATGAGTCTTCTGTTTCTATATTGTGAAATACATTAAGGAGTATAGGTATCAGCTCTTCTAGGAAGTTTGTTTGGCAAATGATGGAGATCAAGTCAGGGTAAAAATCAGAAAACTAGATGGAGCTTCCAAGCTCCAGTTGAATAGCCGACTGATGGAGAATACGAGCAAGAATGTCAGGATTAAATGGCTTGGTCCACACACAGAGACACTGTGCCTGAACGAAGGGGATTTCAACTAAACCAGTGGGCTGGGAATGAAAGAACATGGGATCAAACTGGAAGCTCTGAATGAGGATGAAAATTGGGGCAGACTGAGAAGCCAATGATAATGGCACTGGCATTTGTCTGCACTTCATATACAGGCTTTTTTGTGATCCTGTTCTATGTGGATGCATACCTTCCTAAATCTCGATGGATGAAGGGTGGGCTTGGAGTTCCCACAGCTAAGGCACCCTGCCCTCTATTTAGAATGGAGTTGGAGTGGAGCGGTTTGATGGAGGAGAGAGAAGAATGTGGGAGGAAGAAAGGTAATGGAAATTTTGATATTTATTATTTATGAAGTAAAAATCAATAGAAGATAACCAATGAAGAGATTGGAGCTAGGAAAAAAAAACATTCATGTGAGATGTTGACTCAGACACCAAAGACATTTTACAGAATAAAACACATAAAAGGATTGAGTTACTTGGTAAAATATGACTCATGTATTTGGGAAGATGAGTGGGGTTTTTATTCTGGGTCTCAGGGGTCTGTATGAGCAGCATTATAGGACCTGTATGCTAGGTATTTCCGTGGGTTAGTAGGGAAGAAACCTGCCTATGAGGGGTTTTATGTCATAAGTAGAGCCCTTTTCTACCGTGTTCCCTTTCATTCATCATGTTCTGTAGGACTTGGGCTAGAAAACTAATGAACAGACTCATCCACACACAGGATAAACATAAACACATTGATGCATACTGGTTTGTGACATGTAAACATATGATGTATGCTCTGAACTCCATAAAAACAGTTAACTAGGGTATCTATGATGTGAAGTGGAGTGTGACAATGACCCCACAATCCCATCAGAACCTAATATACCAGTATGGTATTGATATCTGACTTCCATCATGTAAGGATCCTGCCATACTGTAAAGAGGCGATTTTTGGTTGTTCGTCTTCCCAAAGTTAATTAAAATATTAGAGTTTTCAAACTGCCAGTTAGGGTCCAGCATGTAGATCAGCTGTCCCAGTTCAGGTGATTTGGCTACAATTTGGGTGAAAACTTATACCAGGTTATGATGGTACACCCTCCCCCTTCTTCTCCCTGTCCTCATTGTCACTCTCATGTGTGGGCCTGGAGCACAAAGAAGGCAAAATGGAATAAGCCTCCTCTTTAGTGGATAACCTTGTGAATCCTCAATTTGTCCTGACTCTCAAAAGGAATGCAGCACATATTATCCTACTAGGTCTCCTCATTCATTGGTTCACTCATTTATCCAATGAATGATTGAATTCATCCATTCTTCCATGTCTCTCTCTCTCTCTCTCTCTCTCTCTCTCTCTCTCTCTCTCTCTCTCTCTCTCTCTTCTTCCTTACCTTATTCCATTTCCCCCTTTATTGTAGTAACTTGAGCAGCGGGGCTGCATCCCCTGCACCATGGCCGCCTCCCTAGCTTATACCCTGAAATAACAACACAAAAACTGTTTTCTTTTAAACACTGCCTGGCCCATTATTTTCAGCCTCTCAACACATTTCTAATAATGTATGATGTAACACGAGGTGCTGGTAAAAATTAAGCATGTCTGACCTGTTGGCTGGCTGTATCGCCATCTGCCTCAGAGAGCAGAGCTATAGTGTCTGCCCAAGTAGGGGAGCATGGCGTCTCTGAGCTCACTGCCCATTGCAAGGTGATTTGTTGAGATTCCATCTCAATTGACATTGGCTCCATGAGATATGTGCTCAACAATTTAGAAAGCCCTGTCTGTGGTGATGACATTATTAGTGTCTTGAAGAGGAGGATACACTCATGGACATCTGCTGCTATCACCCTTCTAAATGCATCTCACCTTAGCTGAGACTGATTTGTTTTATCATAAAAAGAATTCCACTTTACAGCCTTAAAGAAAAACTTAATGAAGGTCAGTCATAAAGAATGGGAAACAAGTCAAAGGTGGATACCAGGTGGAGTGAATTTCGGAAAATAAACTGTATATTCAGAGAAACCCTTCAGAATCTCCTTTTTAATATCATCCTGCATCTGGAAGGTCACACAGCTCTCTATTAAGCCATATTTATATATATTTTCAGGGAAAAAGGTTGCATACAGAAAATATACACAGGATCTGGAATATGGTATCTTTCTTCTCTGTTAGGCTTGAAAAACTCTTTTATGTTTCATTTTATTTGAAGCACAAAATATAAGATTAACTGTATTAAAATGAATACTTGATTGGTAACATAGAAAAGTTTTTCTTTATGTTTTTACAATATAATTCTTCTGTGGTTTGTTAGTGTCTGCTTATCATCTATTTCCCCAACATGATTAGTTAAAGTTTAACATCAGGATGTATGTAATGTAGAATGGTGTCTAATGGGGTTCAACCAGGTGGTGTCAATTGCCTTTTGTGGTCACAGAAGGTATTCGTGAGAAATAAGGACACTCTTTAACAATTCATTATGTGATTATATTTTTCATTTTCCAGAGAAAGTAAGCTTGACAACTCTAACAATTGTTGTCTAATATTTGCTTGTCCAATAAGAATATGACAATTTGGTGGTCACAGGAAGAAAATTTTAGACCTTCTGTGTCAAAGGTATGTTATACCAATATTCAGGCAAAGCTTGAAAATACCTGTGGAACCTTGGCTATCAGGGACTTTTTTTGAAATTCTCTTGGCAAAAAATGAGCTTCATGGGGCAGAATGGGAATGTCCAAGTATAATTACCACCTGGAAGTGTCTATGGGGCTCTTATAAACACAGAGGCAATATTGCTCAGAGGTGGCTTTCTGTATCACCCTTTATTAACATGGGAAAGATCGATGTTCCATATTTTCAAAGCCCACCCTTATCTGGAACACAACTCCTTTGAATTACTTTTTAAAATGGTTTACTTCAATAGACCTCTGTGTAGGACAGGACAAAAAAGAGGCTCCATAGATACAAAGTCTTTTATCCTCTCTTCTGGACAGCAAACAGTAGTCCATCCACCCTGGAGAGCCACTTCTTCCCTCTCCTCCGACAACTTTCATTATCAAATCATACTTTGGTTCTTCCTCATGATAACTGCATACAGTATCTCTGCCCCAGCAAATTCATTCTGCTTATCCCTTCTTAGATCCTGGTCAAAACTGCTCTTTCTCTCATGTAAGAACCTTCTACTTCACGCAGTGCTTCTCCTTCTCACTCTCTCTCTCTCCTTTGGTTCTGCTTAGTGTTTCTATGCCATCCTTGTTTCACTTGGTCTCAGAGCTGGCAAGCTCATTCTACCCCCATGAAGACTTAAGCCAGTTTTACCCTAAAGCAAATTTCCTTGCACAAAGGAATGTTTGAGTTGGGCGGTGGTGACACCCAATTTTAATCCCAGCACCCTGGGTGCAGAGGCAGGAGGATCTCTGGGAGTTCGAGGCAAGTCTGGTCTAGAAGAGCTAGTTCCGGGACAGGAACCAACACTAAAAAAAACCCTGTTTCAAAAAAAAAGATTAATGTTTAAATTCAGAGATGAAAGCGGTCCTCGGCTTTCCCAAGAATGAACCAGTGATTATCAGAAAGATTTTCTTAGTCATAAAATGTTGTCTGTGTTTTATTCATCTTATTTCTGAATAAGTCACCTATAGCATAATTCTTACCTCAGGGAAATTGCAGAAGAAAGGGTTAGCATATGTAAAACCTAGAAGATAACATAAAATGTTCTGAAATGTATTCTCTAGCTACATTGGAAGCTAGAGATGGAAGGGCCTATTTGAAGATAACTTGCAGAATGAGAAGATCTGAGGCTTTCTGGTAAATCATAGGCAGTAGAATGAAACTTCTTTGGTCACATCACAGGGGTATGTGGCCCAAGTATATTTACCTAGAGAGTGTAACCCTTTGTATGTTTTGGGCTGTACCTCTATATTAGAGCAGGCAGGTCTGAAACCGTTTATTCAGAAGACACTACCAGGGAGTATATTTGGGTGAGGGAATAATCTAAAAGCAACTTCAGGAAGAAAAAGAGGACACTCTCAAAATTTTCTAGGTAGGTAGACCATATCCATGTTTGTGGAGTTTCCTCTGTGTTCTGTGAATATGATAAATAAATAAAAATCAAAATTGTTTTGGACCTCTAGAAAGGCAGAACTTAGGTAGACACGGATAGCTTAAGTGGTCAGGAGAATTCCTGCTTCCACTTTAGGAGCAGGTGAAAGAGCTAAGCCTCTCTAGCTTAGAAGGAGGAGTCAGATGCTTCTTAGGATTGGGTGGAATAATCTCAGCCTCCCTTGGTCATATTTCTATGAGCTTATTGGCCAGAAGCTAAAACTTGAATGATACCCTGTGAAAGAGGGGAAATCCCAGGCCCTTCCTTCTTCATCAGCACCAAACTTGAAATCACAATCTATAATATATATTTTATGAATGTGCACGTCAGGCTTGTCAGAAGTCGTAGAAGTCTGTGACTCAGTTTCTTCATCTGATTTAGGTCCATCCACAAATTCCTCTTCATGTAGGATAGGAAATTTCTGTCAAAGGGGCTAGAGTGAAGACATTAATCTGTGTTATACTCAGCTTGCGGTTGTGTTCAGGGACCTCGGTCCAGAGAGCTGAGATCTATTGAGTCAGAACAGCACTATATGGGCCACCCAAATTAGAAGTTATAGGTATGAAATCAACTGAAAATTACCTTGATCAAACATTGCAGGCCTGAGGCACTCTTTATTGATGTGAATCTAACTCTCACTAAGTAAGATAGAATGAAGCCTTGTTGATTTGGACAGAAATAAAAGGACAATTACAATCTTCATCAAAAATGTAATGTGGCTGAATTCATGGGAATAATGAGAAATATTAATGCACTCTGGCCAGAACTGGAACTTATGAGACATTTTGTGCACAGGTAAGGTCTACACCTTTTTGTCAGAGCTGTGAATTCTATGGCAATGTGCAATAAAACAGGAATGGCAATTTTCCATCAAGTGTAAAATAAGCACCTTGTAGAGCAGAGGAAGGTCTTGTTGGGGCTAATCAGCTTCCAAATGTTTTTCAGTATTGAGAATATCCATTGTGTGCTTGTGAAATGCTGGGAAGTAATCAATGCATATTTTCCAAGTGGATGGATGATGTTTTTCTGTGTAAGAAGCCATTGGTCAGATAAGATATTCCCATATATGTAGATGAAAGAAATTTTGAAGAATCCTAGAAAGTTGGATGTATACCAGATAAACATTGTCAAAAGAACAAGATCTATAGGCCGCATTGTAGAGGTGGTAGGCCTGAGTCATTTTTGTGCAAAATAGTGTATATTTCATACCATCTTGGTCTTGTGAGTAAGTTCTATTTCACCATAGATAGAGTTGAAACACAAGTATTTCCAAAGAGTGTATGATGCTATATTATTCTGAGTAAGACATTCTAAATCTCTATGAAAGGAAGGCATTTTCAGAATTCTGACAAGAGGACAGGAGTTTGAGGACCCTGGGGAAATACAAGGATAATGATGATGGTAACAGGTGATGTACTGGAGGGGAAACATATTTTAGTAAAAGGGGAGAAGGTCTTGCCATCCTTCATCAAGAAATAAATGATTGGATGCTTGTTAAGTGACAGTAAGTTTTGAATGCCTTTTTGATTGGAATTTGAATGTTTTGGGCCTTGAGAAGGTATAGACCATCCCTGGCCCCCTCAGTCAGGCAGGGTAAGTGTAAGGCTCTCTTGATTACCAAGTGTGCATTTGAGGTCTATTTGACTAAATAGATGGTGGTGATGAATGGAATTCTTCGGCAGACATAAAGTAAAAACCAAAGTCACAAACCACTTAGGTAACAGGTAGTATCCTAGTAGACCTTGTGCAGTGGAGGAAGGACTGCATCACAGTCTAGAAGATTCACATCTTGAGGCAACTGTGGAAGGGCTGGTAGCAATTTGACATCATGTATCAGTCATTGGCAGGCTCCAGTTCTCATCAGCTACATTGATGTGTGAATGAAGGATGAGACCTCTTCATTCTGCTGACTTTAATGAAGCAAAGATGTCCTAATTTCAGACTCTGTCACTTCAAAGCAGAGCAAGATTAAATTTCTTTGGGTACTCATGTATTTTTAAAGTGGATGTAGTTAGAGGGGAAAGATCTCCATTATGGGGATATTTCTGAGGCCCACAAGCAAAGAGGGGATGATCTGAGGATCCTTTGATCCTGTTCACCTTGAGAAAAATGGAAATTCTGGGATGACTTTAGTAAAACCCACATATTTTTATGAATTTCCTTAAACAAAGTGATAAAGCCTTGAGTGCTATTTGTAATTGCAGAAAGGCCAAACAGCTATTTTAATCATAAAGATCTTCAGTCATCAAAAATGCACAGTGTGAGATGCCTTGATAAAAGGAACATTTTGGGGAGATGATATTCATGGGGGAAACTTCTGAGGTCATTCTGAATAGTCTTGCTATGTGAGAAAATGCCTAACAATGTATGACCAAATATCAAGGTTTAATCACACCATTGTGTAGAAGGGAAAGAACAAGTTTAACTTGAGTAAGATTATTTTAGTCATCATTTGCTTCCTACTGTGTTTCCAACTTCCATGACCCATATATTACATCAAATATTGGGAAGATTACAAGAAACAATTACAATGCTCTTTCCTCATGATTAGTGGTTGTATAAACTTTCCTGCTTCCAAAGAGTTGTATTGGTCTGTGCATATCCATCAATGTAAGTGATGTAGGATGCCCTTGTATATGTGTTTTTCTTTCCCGGTTAATGAATAAATCTGCTTTGACCTATGGCAGTGTGGAATTTAGTCAGGCTGGAAGAGATATGGAAAGAGATTAGGTGGATTCCAGGAGAGGCCATGTGCCTGCTCAAGGAGAATTATACCAGAATTTTCCAGTAGGCCAGAGCCATACGGTGATACAAAGATGAACAGAAATGGGTTAATTTAAGATGTAAGAGTTAGCTAAAAAGAAGACTGTGTTAATTCCTTAAGTGATATTGTAATTTTCTCTGTAATTATTTGGGTGGGGGCAGTTGGGAAACATAAGGGCAGTCTTCATTTACATGAATGATATGAACCTTTTGCATTTCTGACTGGTACATTTTAGGCAGAGTCCATGATTATTAGTTTTAGCTTTTTATATTTTTCCCTCTACCTAAAGTCTTGTGAGGTCCCATGGTTACGAATGTGTTTCCCTAGCAGTCGTAGACCTGGGATTGGCACTGATTTAATATGAGTCCAATGGTCAAGTTAAATGTGTCCATGGAAGCAGGGGGATGCTCTATGGCCTACCAGGTTCATTGGCTAGATCTGAATCTCTATTTATACTAAGTGAATGGTTTGCAACCCCTTTGGTCATGGAAACCAATTCTGACATGTTATTCACCATTATGGACTATTCCAGACACCCTATGGAAAAAATGGGATCTTTGTAAATTTTGTGGTTGAAGTTTGTATTCATAGTACCCCTTTCACTACACTGGACTGAATATGGGCAAATCTGAATCTCACTTTTACAGTGTCAGTGGTGAAAGGATTATTTAATCTGGGCCCTTTGTATTCAAAGGTAAAGCTTGAGTGTTTTTGCCAAAAAATGAATCCTTGAGACGACCTTTGACAAATGGCGAAGTTCAGGAGTAATCTTTGTCCTAGGATGGATGTCTGACAGTTTCTTCAGTGAAATCAATGGAGGAAGCTAACTTGAGGAGATTTGAGGCATTGACTCTTCGTGAGACAGGGTAAATTTTGAGACCTCTGTAGGGCAAGTGATGTAGATATGAATAATTTGCATTAATGTAGATTTTGCTTTATTGACAGAGATTTAAGGTCAATTTTGTTATATGTATAAGTGTTTCTGATTTTGATTAAG